>NC_064639.1:179080552-180376385 GCF_023864345.2 Schistocerca serialis cubense | reverse complement strand
GTAATCACAAAAGTAAGGTCTCCTATTTTTTTTATAAGTACGTAGATCTGTTTATTTCTGCAATGGTTTACATCAGTTTACAGCTTGAACAATTAGCTACTTTTCGACTTAATCACTATTTCTGTCGATACATTTTTGAAGACACTGTGGCAGTTTTTGTATGCCCATGTCGTACCAGCTCGCCGCCATGCTGTTCAGAAAGTTATTTATGAATGATAAGATGTTACTATCTAATATTATAGTGATGTGTATAACACCAGGTCTGGAAAATTTAAATGTTAATTATTGGCACATCAAGAGAAAATAATTTAATAATATTGTTGTGTTCAACATAAAAATGTGCTTGTTAAATTAATGTTTAAAAATTATGAATCTATGTATATCATAAGAGAATAATTTGAGCATCTCCTGTACAACATGATCAGATAATATGTAAAATGTATGTTATGAGACGAATAAAATACAAATACAATGTGTGAGATCTGCTGCTGCTTGGTGAGTAGATTTGTTATCTATCCTATTACAGTATACTGTTAAAAATTTATTTTGTTCATTGTTAAATACATACAAAGCAATTCACAAACCTCTTACTCACTCTGCTGCACAGTACTTCAAGCTGAGGCATTAAATGGCTGCAGTGTGACAGAGCTAGTGACAATAAGTGCACACACAGGTTTAGAAGGTGTACTTCGAGACTGTAACTGCATAGTATCAGATTTATGGCCCAAATTTTCTTGCGGGATCAATTGTTGTGACCAATATTTTAACAATGTGATTTTTTCTCTTTAAAATATAACGTCAAGTTGTGATGAAGCAAGCTGGGATCTCTTTACTTCCTTTATTGTTTCGCCATCTGCCTTCTTAAATTCATTTTATTTTCATTTTTGCCTAATTACCATTAACATGCATGAGTATAATCTGCGTTTCCATAAAAGAGCAAGGTTGGCCCTCAACGAATGTAGCACCGGGTCTAATTTTGTGCTTAGTTTTGTGTATGTAATTAATTTCGTAATTTATTTTGACCATTCCTAGTTAATACCTTCGTTATAGGGTGAAATCAGTAATTGTTTCATGACTTAGAGTCTATTGTTGACTTATAAACAAATGTAAATTGTGTACTAATTATAAACATTTGAAAGAAGAACTACGAGGATTCTTAAAGTATTTATTTGCCTCAATTTGAAAACATATTAGTAAACCCAGCCCTTAATTAATTCCAAAATAATTACCAGGTTCATCAAAAGTATTGTTTGCATAACTATATCCGTTAATTTCATTATTTGAACAAATAATTCCACATAATCTTTGTATTAGAAGGAACTATTAGAAAAGGAGGAATTTTGCGATGTATTCAGTTAATTGAATCAGACATGTTTTAATTGTAATTTATGTAACTTAAACATCAAACACTGTATAGTTTCAGTGCCTATTATTGTGAGGATATATAAAGGACAGATGTATAGAGGACTGATTTTTGGTCCCAAGACAGTCAGTCCATGGCCAATTTTCAGACAGGAGTTATATATTGGTTAAATTAACAATAATGTGTCAACTTAACAGTGGAATAAGTGTAACCAGTGATGAATTCAGAGGGTGACCCGGGCGGGGGAGGGGGGGGGGGGAAGCCCCCCAGAAATTGGAAATTCCCTCCCCCCCCCCCCGCCCTCCCCCGCCGAGAAATTCATATCTATAGTTGTGGTGAAACATAAAAATTATCACCTGGTCTGTTAACTTGTACCATTGTGACAAATTTAAACTACGCCAACTGCTGTTCCTAACGAAGTTTGGAGTCAACATGGGGAAGTCGTAATGACATGCAGTTTTTACAAGCAAAATGAATGTGTAACACAGTAGGTGGCGGCTTGGTCCCTATAGTTTGGTTTCATTACTTATCGGTTCGGTTTGGAACACTTAGTGTCGATTGTTCTGTTTTTATTATTATTATTATTGCCAACACCATCAAATTAGCAGTTGCTATACAATAAGTGTGTGGTAAAGCTAAGTGTTGCAAGGTGTGTTGGCAACGCTGATTGTGGAATAAGTCAGCCTTTCCTCTCTCATGTCTTCCCTCACCGCACCTCCAATCAGCCTAACGTGTAAGCTAATCCCTTAGCTACGCAGCCTACCGTCGTTGCGAGCTTTATTCTTATCCAACACTAGTATCTATGCTTTATTTGCCCTTAGAATAAACCTGATGCTGCAAAACACATTCCCCGGTATTGCTACAGAATTGGAAGTAGCCTCTGACATTATAAAAGATTGTTGTAATTTTTTTTATTGCATTACTGGGAATATTTCCAAGATTTAATAGCCATATAGATTTTTCCTAATCGATGAGTCCAAAGCTCAAACCAAAATTTGTGTACTATGTGCAGTCTTCATCAGTTTATAACATAAAAAAGAAGTGTTAGTGCCGAAATACAATGTCAAAAGAACAAACTTTAATTTCTTTCTTTTCTAATAAAAGACAGTGTATTGCAAAAGACAAAGATGAGTGTGAGTCTACTGAAAGAAGTGCTAGTGATTGTGACGATGAATTGCATAGATCTACCAAGTCTTCAGTTTCCCTTCCACAGTTTTCAAATGATAAATGTGGTATTTCTGGCCCATCCGTAAATTGCAATTCTAAACAAAGTATTGAACGCGAGATTAAGTATCAGCAAAAATGGAAGTTCAAGTTCACAAGCAGGGTGGGCTTTCTGCAAATTGTGTGAAATGCATTTAAAAAATGATATCGAAGCTGTGTAGCTTTCACTAAATTATAAAACAAAGATGATGTGACTTACCAAACGAAAGTGCTGGCACGTTGATAGACACACAAACAAACACAAATATACACTCCTGGAAATGGAAAAAAGAACACATTGACACCGGTGTGTCAGACCCACCATACTTGCTCTGGACACTGTGAGAGGGCTGTACAAGCAATGATCACACGCACGGCACAGCGGACATACCAGGAACCGCGGTGTTGGCCGTCGAATGGCGCTAGCTGCGCAGCATTTGTGCACCGCCGCCGTCAGTGTCAGCCAGTTTGCCGTGGCATACGGAGCTCCATCGCAGTCTTTAACACTGGTAGCATGCCGCGACAGCGTGGACGTGAACCGTATGTGCAGTTGACGGACTTTGAGCGAGGGCGTATAGTGGGCATGCGGGAGGCCGGGTGGACGTACCGCCGAATTGCTCAACACGTGGGGCGTGAGGTCTCCACAGTACATCGATGTTGTCGCCAGTGGTCGGCGGAAGGTGCACGTGCCCGTCGACCTGGGACCGGACCGCAGCGACGCACGGATGCACGCCAAGACCGTAGGATCCTACGCAGTGCCGTAGGGGACCGCACCGCCACTTACCAGCAAATTAGGGACACTGTTGCTCCTGGGGTATCGGCGAGGACCGTTCGCAACCATCTCCATGAAGCTGGGCTACGGTCCCGCACACCGTTAGGCCGTCTTCCGCTCACGCCCCAACATCGTGCAGCCCGCCTCCAGTGGTGTCGCGACAGGCGTGAATGGAGGGACGAATGGAGACGTGTCGTCTTCAGCGATGAGAGTCGCTTCTGCCTTGGTGCCAATGATGGTCGTATGCGTGTTTGGCGCCGTGCAGGTGAGCGCCACAATCAGGACTGCATACGACCGAGGCACACAGGGCCAACACCCGGCATCATGGTGTGGGGAGCGATCTCCTACACTGGCCGTACACCACTGGTGGTCGTCGAGGGGACACTGAATAGTGCACGGTACATCCAAACCGTCATCGAACCCATCGTTCTACCATTCCTAGACCGGCAAGGGAACTTGCTGTTCCAACAGGACAATGCACGTCCGCATGTATCCCGTGCCACCCAACGTGCTCTAGAAGGTGTAAGTCAACTACCCTGGCCAGCAAGATCTCCGGATCTGTCCCCCATTGAGCATGTTTGGGACTGGATGAAGCGTCGTCTCACGCGGTCTGCACGTCCAGCACGAACGCTGGTCCAACTGAGGCGACAGGTGGAAATGGCATGACAAACCGTTCCACAGGACTACATCCAGCATCTCTACGATCGTCTCCATGGGAGAATAGCAGCCTGCATTGCTGCGAAAGGTGGATATACACTGTACTAGTGCCGACATTGTGCATGCTCTGTTGCCTGTGTCTATGTGCCTGTGGTTCTGTCAGTGTGATCATGTGATGTATCTGACCCCAGGAATGTGTCAATAAAGTTTCCCCTTCCTGGGACGATGAATTCACGGTGTTCTTATTTCAATTTCCAGGAGTGTACATACAAAATTCTAGCTTTCGCAACCAACGGTTGCTTTGTCAGGAAAGAGGGAAGGAGAGGGAAAGACGAAAGGATGTGGGTTTTAGAGGAGAGGGTAAGGAGTCATTCCAATCCCGGGAGCGGAAAGACTTACCTTAGGGGGAAGAAAGGACGGGTATACACTCGCACACACACACATATCCATCCACACATATACAGACACAGGCAGACATATTAAGGAATTTTGTATGTATATTTGTGTTTGTTTGTGTGTCTATCGACGTGCCAGCACTTTTGTTTGGTAAGTCACATCATCTTTGTTTTTAGATATATTTTTCCCACGTGGAATGTTAGCAAATGCAGAGCCACATGTGAAAACACCCATGTGATTTACCAATTAACCTGCCTACACTGTGAAGCCTTCTATGTGGGAATGACCAACAACAAACTGTCCATTCACGTGAACAGACACAGGCAGACAGTGCTTGTTGGTAATGAGGATCACCCTATGGCTAAACATGCCTTGGTGCACGACCAGCACATCTTGGCACAGTGTTACACCGTCCAGGTTATCTGGATACTTCCCACTGACACCAACCTATCAGAACTCCGGAGATGGGAACTTGCCCTTCAATATATCCTCTCTTCCCATTACCCGCCTGGCCTCAACCTCCGCTAATTTCAAGTTGCCTTCCCTCATACATCACTTGTCACTCAACAACATCTTTGCCCCTGTACTTCCACCTCAACTGACATCTCTGCCCAAACTCTATGCCTTTACATATGTCTGCTTGTGTCTGTATATGTGCAAATGGATATGTGTGTGTGTGTGTGTGTGTGTGTGTGTGTGTGTGTGTATACCTGTCCCTTTTTCCCCCTAAGGTAAGTCTTCCCTCTCCCAGGATTGGAATGACTCCTTACCCTCCCCCTTAAAACCCACATCCTTTCATCTTTCCCTCTCCTTCCCTCTTTCCTGATGAAGCAACCATGGGTTGCATAAGCTTGATATTTGTATGTGTGTTTGTGTGATTTTTATTGTGTCTATCTACCAGCACTTTTCTGTTTGGTAAGTCACAGTGTGAGAACAGCAAGGACATCTAACCAGATCACAAATCTATAAAATTAACCTGCATATTCCACATTACAAGTTTCAAAAACTTATTGAAAATAGCTAATAGGTCATTAACATCAGCCATCCACTATGATGTGACTGTTTGCAGATAATTAGGAGGAAGGAAGACTATTAGTTCCTAGCAATCAGAATAACCAGACAACATTAAATTCAAAGTATGATACAAGCAGGAGCTGCAGTGCCAGGAAATTTCTCATACTTCACTTAAGTGTGGATGGTAATTGCCGCTAAGAGAGATAGACGCTCTCAGTAAAGACCTTTATCATATGCATGACTCTACCTGGATTCACAATACAAACAATAGATACATCAAGCTATCCTGTAACATACAAACCAATAATCAACAATTTGAATTTACCACACAAATAGAGAGTGTAAATGTAGCTGAAAAAGGTGATCATTGTGCATGAAGTACCTGATTCTAAAATAAAACCGAGCGAGGTGGTGCAGTGGTAGCACACTGGACTCACATTTGGGAGGACGACGGTTCAATCTCGCGTCTGGCCATCCTGATTTAGGTTTTCTGTGATTTCCCTAAATCGCTCCAGGCAAATGCTGGGATGGTTCCTTTGAAAGGGCACAGCCAACTTCCTTCCCCATCCTTCCCTAATCCGATGAGACTGATGACCTCACTGTTTGGTCTCTTCCCCCAAACAACCCAACCCAACCTTCTAAAATAAATAATGTATTTTAATTATAGGTGCAGCCAAACTTAGTCACAGAACTCTAGCACTACTAGTTTAGTCACACACATTCTCAGAAACATAAATCATTTAATGTATTCAAGAATGAAGATGTTTAATTGTCTTGATAGATAACCAGGATGGCAAGTTAGAACAGCCAGTGTGCGAAACAACATGCCCATGATAATCGGATGCTTATCACAATTTCTTGCAGATCAAAGCATAAGTTGAGAACAGCTCAACAAAGGGCTGCCATCTAGTAGGTATTGTGACAAGTTTGCTAAGAATCAGGAACCAACAGATGCTATTCATAGATGCCCCTGCGCCTGGTTCTTGAAACTGGCAGACAGAAACCCAACCTGTCACCATTGTGGACACAAGCTTCTTTCAAATTCACATGCCAAGAACAAGTCAGGTTCCATGCAATGCAGAGACATACCTTTTCCAATGAGAAATTTTCATGGTCCCAGCTGACACTCAGTCCCACCAAACACACAGAATCAAAAATGCAACTTGTAGCAGTGGGCCAACTGCAGTGGGGGATACAGTAAACCTCAAGGAGGGGGCACTAAAGATATCTTGAGCTACCTTTACTTTTACCATAATAAAAAATAATCAAGTCACCCTGCAAAGCTTAGAAAGTTTTATTTAAATGATTATACACATACACAAGACAATGTCATCTCATGATACAAAAATGTTACAATTGTTCTTTTCCTTAAACGATGAACTCTACATGCCTATTCTTCCTGGCAAATTGGTTAATTACATCACCAATAGGACAAACAATGTCAGTGTGAGTGTTCAACAGAGCTAAGCCATTAAGTTGATCTCTGTGTGCCAGACAGAAATGCATAAAATAAATGCATAAAATATGATGACATGGACGTGTGTGCTATGTAGGAAAGTACAACTACTCGATAATTCGATTCATTCGAGTTGACTGACAAAAGAAACAAACCAATAGGGTGCAGGCTGGCTGGCAGAGGTGGCAGGGATGACATTGCGGGTGGCCCCGCAAGGGGGTGGTGTGCTAACTGCAAGCACCCCATATGTATCCACCACTGGGGCCAAGGGTACTGTCAATCATGACATCACTGTGTTTTCTCCATTGTCTGTCAAACATACCACTCAACCATCTGTCACCTTGAGACCACCTCCTGCCAGTGACAGTGCTTAAATGCTGGCCCACAGACCTATCCTCTGCAGGCAACAAAATGCTGGAGAAGCTATTGAGGCCATAGAGGCTAGTAACGAGTAGGAACTATTCATATCAAAATGTGCCCACATGGCATAATCCCCCCCCCTCTCTCCCCCCCCATCCCTTAGGCCTGAACTGGTGAGGCCAGGTGAGTGAGCAACTTGACTCTGGCCTGGCATCCCGGTTGCTCATGGCCACTTTGAGCTGGCTTAGATGGGCCCTAGTAATTTTTTGCAAAGATGGATTCTGGATCAGGAAACTGACTGTGGAGATAGCCCAAATGAATTTATAAGGCCCCATAAACTTTGGAAGCATCATAACAGTGACCTTCTGAGCACCATTACTTTGTGCCCAGAAATTTTTCAAAAATATTGTGCTACCCACCAGTAACAAGGCCATATGCCTTCTCTCATTATAGCGAGTGGCCTCCCTTCTATATGACAGCTGAATGTTCTTCTTTGTGGTCTCCCAATTTTTCTTCATGGTCTTGGGATTACTGTGCTCTGGGAGCAAATCATTGAACCCCCACAAGATATTGAGGGGAGAATTTACTGTGTAAGTAAACACCAACCTGGCAGGAGTCATTTGTAGGCCTCATGCACAGGAGTGTTCAATGAAAAATTTAACCAACTGATTGACTGATCCCACTTGGTCTGTGACTGTGAGTGAAAGATGGTAAGTGCTTACTTTAAATTTCAGTTCACCCACTCAGCAAAAGACAGCTAGGAGTGATAATGGGGTGGTTCTTGCATGAGATATCCCATAATCAAAACAGAACATCATAAATTTTTTATACGCAAATGCTGGTGCATCATCACTTACCAACACTCTGGGAGGGCGAAACACAGCAAATATCCAAGTCAAAAACTCACTCATAGTTCCTGAGGTCCCTGACTTGTTAATCATTAGGAACACAAACCTATAAATGGCATCAACTGTCAGAAGAGGTACCTCTTTCTGTGTCCAGTGCTTGGTAAAGGGCTAAGATAATTGAAAAAAATTTTGTCCACAGGTGTTTCCTCCTGATTTGGAGCTAGTACCCCTTTACACACTTCCTGAGTGGGTTTAGCCTAACAATATCCTTGGCACTGTCCTACTAATTTCCGGTCATCTCCATTTAAGGTAGGCTAGGTTAGGTGTTGCTTTATCTTCATGATGGTCTTATATAAACTCAAATGATCCACACGCAAGGACATGGAAGTACTGGAATATGAAAGGAACCAACTCCTTGGGAAGATGCTACCTGTCTTAGCTGTTGTAGTGAATACAAAAACAAAGAATCCTGTTTTTAATGGAACATCTTCACATTCACACAGCTGCTGTTTTATCAGAGCTAACTGAGGATCTTCATCCTGCTGCTCACTCAGGTTTCCAAACAATCCTGGAATCTCTGTGAACACTGCTTCCAAACAAACATTCTCCTTATTACATTTTCTAGATTCACCTGACTCACCTACAGAAAACACCCAGCTTAAGCCATGAGCGAGTTGATTACCTATCCTGTTGATAAGATGCACCTGAAAATGGAACACTGAAATTCTTACTGGCCACCTGGCTACATGCCCTGTCTATGAGGCTGGGCCAGAACACAAGACAATGTTTGGTTGCCAGTTTCAAAACAGAACTATTTATGTTCAAGGTAAAACTTGAAATGCTCTAACCTGAATAACACTGCCAATACCTCTAACTCATAAGGAGAATACTTCTTTTCTGCTGGGTACAAGGGTCTCGAGGCATAGCCAGTTGGCTGTCTTTCTGCCTTGGTTTCCTGCAAGAAGACTGCAGCAATCCTGGATTAGAAGCATCCATTTGGAGAACGAAATCTTTCTCAAAATTTGATATGGTCAAAACCAGCACATTATCTAATGCTACCTTCACAGTTTCTGCCCGGCACGTTGAAAAATTATGCAGTATGTAATCTCAGAAGGTAATCCCTGATGGCATCACAGTAAACCAGTCTCTTGACTGAAGACTGCAGCCACAATATTTAATCATGTGAAATAACCGAGTTTCATTAAATATTTTTTAAAGCCGAGATTGCATTTAAAACTATTTTTTATTGACTGGTTTGCACACGTAACATCTTCAAAAACTTTTTTGGTTATACGTCATGTTTCATTGTGCATACGTTACTCATGCCATGTTAATGCTTTTCAGTGGAGACTATACTGCACATTTCACAAAGGCTTGTCAAAAATAAAATTACAAACATGTTTGGCACTAGTAAAAATATACATAGCTAAATTGCACCTTGTGGAACTTGGCGCATCTACACATGCAGTGCTCCTATGATGCTTATCAATATATGGTAAAAGTGCACATTTATAGTAATGTTTACAGTCACATGACAAGTGAAGCACATCTTGGAACCTATTTACTTGAAATACATACTGTGGAAACCCTGTACTTACTGTTCCCTAGTCACATGAAGCTATTGTAACATCTTCATGATTAGCTGATACCATATGTTTTTTGTCAGTTAGATACTATCTAAGCCACATTCCTAGTGAACCTTAAGCCATAAGACACTGCTTTTCTAAGGAGGATTTCATGATTCACACAGTCAAAAGCCTTGGTTAGATCACAAATACACCAACTGAAGCCAGTCTATTGTTAAGTGCTTGTAAAGCACTATTGGTGAAGTGAAATATAGTGTTATCAGTTGATAGGCCTGTTTGGAAACTGAAATGACAATAACTAACTGCCTTGTGGATGTTCAAATGTTCCACAGTTCTCTTATGTATAAGTTTCTTCAGAAATTTAGAGAGATAATTTGAGGCATTAGTTTTATGCCCTTTCTTGAATAATGGTTCCACAACAACATACTTCAGTATGTCTGGGATGATACCTTGTTAAAGGAATTCATTAAATATGACAAAGTGTTACACATATAGCATTATTACAGTGTATAAGTACCCTAGTGGAAATATTAGCAAAGCCAGATGAATTGCTACTCTGCATTTTATTGATAATCCTTTTTACCTCACTGATGGTGCTGGGTCCTCTGTGCATTTGTCTTATTTTACACAGTCCACTGACTTTCAGTAGGTTCATAGTGTCTGTGACTGAGCCCTTACAGCCAATTACAGAGTGATTATTAAAGTCACATGCAGTTGCATAAGTTTCTTCAATCATATTTCCACCATGTCTTATTTCTATATAGGATTCACTTTCATCTTCCTTCCCCAGCTGGCTTTTAATAACACCCCAGGCAGTTTTTTTAGTAGTTGGAGCTGTCAATTTCAAATTTAATACATAAGGTTTTGGAGCACTTTATAATTCCCTTCAAGATTTAATAATCTAATCTATGATGCTGTTTTATTTCAGGCTCATCAGAAAGTATTTGAGATAAATGCAACTCTTTTTTTACTTAAATAAAATTTTTAACCTGTTTGTGAACCAGGCTTCCATTTTGATAGTTTTCTACTGAAATATTGCTTCAAACAGTGATATTAATTCATCTGTGAACAGGTTAAATTTAATATTAATGTCTCTTTCTTTATACACTGGGCTCCAGTTAGTCTGCTGCAAATGATGATTGGAAGTTTCTTGTTTGTTAACACTGATTGTCCTAAAAGACTTAAAAACTGGTTTAGGTTTATCACTTGAATAGGTGTCATTAAGAGTCAGCAAATGTCCACCATGATTAGACACCACTGAATATTTGACTTCCAGTTCTGCTACGACTCATACACATATCAATAAAGATTATTAAACATATTGTGAACAGCAGACAAATGTGACACACTTACATCTTTATTATTCATTTATTAAATTATTATGTAAATTGTACCATTACAAGTCAGGTAGGTTTCTCTAGATTACAAGTTTGGAGTAAGCCTAAAAACCAACAGTACTCTACTTCTGTAAAAACTCTCAATTGCACCTCTTTCCTCAGTTGGCAACCTCCTAAGAACTATTAAATTTCCACAGTGATTGTGTCCCTATTTACATCACCATCATCTTCCATTCATGTGCAGGTCCTCCATCCTTTGGTATATCTACCTTACCCATCAAACAGTTTATACATAAGGGTACAGTATCCTGCGTATTATTATACAACTCTCTTCTCTCTTCTTTCCTCCTATATTTTGACGGGAACTTGTTCTTACTTTGTCTAGACTCCATAATTTATTACTGAGCTTCCCAAGAAGTTGTTTCATAAGTGTACTCCTCAACTCTGAATGTCCCCATGCAGACCTCATCTGTATTTTAAATGGGTGTTAGCACGTCATTCAACTACTCTACAAGGATAACCTTCACCCTTCCCTTTCTTCACCTCTTCGATGTGACATTTACAATATCCGGCTTTCATAAAGCTAGCTCTCCAAAAATTCCCTAGGTAATGCACCTTTTTTCTGGTTTTGTAGTAACCTCAACTGTGTACAAGTTTATTATGCAATTTCCTTTGATAGGCAACATGTGTTAGTGTAAGTAGATTCTATAAGACCTTGTTCACATAGCATTACTGTGTAGTGCCAATCATATCATATTCATGTATGTCATATCAGAACACTTCTTAATACTCTGAAAAACACAGATATTTTAATGAGGTAGACAATATTAAAAACTGTATGAAATCATTGCTGCTCAGTATTTTTTTTTTGTTTCACTCATACCTGCAAGAGAAAAGTTAATGGCTCTTTATCATTACTGAAGTATGGGATATTGTTCCATTACTTTATTATCTCAGCTATGATAACGATAGAAATGTAATTTAAAGATTATAGGCTAGCAGTAGAGGAAGAGACCATTACAGAGAAATCTAAATAGGAAATAGTGTAATGGACAAGCAGGGTGATGCCTATCACTTTGAATAGTTTATACAGATCACAAACGCTGCTGAGGGCAATAGCACTTAACTATCACTTCTGCATACCTGTGGTATTGAAAAGAGCACTCAAGACATTGTCCTGGATACATAATCAATACACATACCTCAATTTATTTAATATAGAACGAGGCCATCTGATCTCAATTTCAGATTTACCTTTTCCTTACCTTTTAATCTTTCAAAAATATTTAAAGTTAGTATTTGTCAAACAATAAGTTTTAAATGTAAATGTATAATTAAACATAATATTGACTTTTCATAAGAGATTACTTTATTAAATGTTAGCACTCAATAATTTATTTTTCAATTTATGAAAACATCAGTACAGAATCTCATGTAAACCTCTAATACTTCAGAAAAATAGACACCCCATGTCATAGGACAACTAAAATCTAAGTAACCATTTTTAAATTGTAGGCAAAATGCTGCTGTGTATTTGTTCTACCACTTCAGTAGAAACTGTGCATCAAAATTCAATAGCCTTTCCCAAACAGGTTGATTAAATGTAACATCTGTCAAAAGGTATTAAGCTAACATCTCATTGAATCCTTATATCATATGAATCATTACTGCACTTATAATCTACCCCTCCTTCCTTTGCTGTTGCAACTGTCTTTATGGTTAACCCTTTTAATATTTAATTTAATTTTAATTTATTTATTATCATCCCAATGATCACATTTGTGATACAGGATTTGTCAGGGTACATTTTAACAACTATATAATATCTTTACAAAATTTGTATCTGTGCTGAATTCATATTAATTTATCTTATGTTTAATACAATATACAACTAATAAGTGTTTTTATGTTTCAAGAGGAGTAAGATTTACAATAAACTTTTTACTTAACTTCTTTTCTCGTAGTTGGCTCCAGTTCTTCATGTCTAGGGGTCTGATTCTTCAAGTTGAAATTTTCGTATTTGAGGTTCTCATGGTTCCAATTGCCGTTAATAATTCTGAAGAAAGCCAGTGCAAATTTTTTGTTTTCACAATAATTTATTGTCTCACATTTTTGCTATATCACACTGTCCTTTGAATTTTCACATTAAATAAGCCAAAATTACATAGTTCTTCAAAAACATATCCAATTACATCAGAGGCATGCCAACTACTATTTCACTCTGTGCTAACATCAGTATTCCAAAGGCTTTTCAATCTTTCATGACAAATGAATTTCTGCTAGTTTATATTATTATTTTATAAATGATTCCTGAAAGAAACACAATAAAAAGTACCATACTGTATAATTAATAATAGAAATTTTAAGTATGACAAATATTTTGTAATTTCAAATGTTTCTAAAAAAAATTAACTGTACATATTGAGCTAGTACATATTAATTGTAACAACAAAAAAAAGTAATTCAGTTTCACAGTTTTTAGCATGAAGTGTAATTTGAATATAACTCATCACTTTTCCAAATAGCACAGTTTTAAATTAGCATTAGTAATCTCTACTCTATCATTTAAATCAGTGATTGTCTGTTGGTGTGTTACAGTAACTTCCAGTGTGGGTGGCATTTCTCTCCAAGAACTCAACTAGAAAAATTCATTTTCTGTCCCAGAAAACAGTTGCGAAGCCTCCAGGCAAGTGTTTGACAACACTTCGTGGGTTTTTCTAGGGGCCAGTGTGGCTCCATTGTATCCATGGAAGTTTTGTTTCTGCATACAAGAACCACAGCCACATCTCATGTCCTGTTGCAGTCAGGTTGGGAAAAGTTTTATTTCTTTCATAATGCACAAGAAAGGACAGTGCTGCTGCCATACATAAAGCATTTTGTTTTTCAGGAAAGAGATTAGCTATCCATCTGGGATTAAATTTCCAGTAGCCCAGATCTTTGGTGAGCACTTTGTACAGAAGATCTGCGGAAAATGAACACAGAGCTCTGAGATGGTGTACCTGTGGTTTTCTCCAGCCCTTTTGTTAACCAAACAAATTAGGTCTGCATTCAAAATACTCAGTAGATCATATTTCTCTTCATCATAGACATTGGTTCACCCATTTTTGAAAGTGTACCACGATTGCTTTATACATCTTTTACTCATTTCATTTTGCCCATAAACTTCACAGATTTCACCATGGGTTTCACTAGCTTTGCAGATTTTTGTCACAAGTAGCCTTATTACAGAATATACCTCACAACTGATGGAACTTGTGATTATAGCACACATTTAGAAAGTAGAGAAGGACAAAGACATGACCTTGATTGTCTGGTGCTCAAAATGCACTCGTTCAAGGTGCACTCCACCACAGGAGTGACATCACTCTCTCTATTATTAAGTACACTGTATGAAAATGGAACTTACTTCATGAATACCCTTCATATCTCTTCACTAAATAGGTGCTTTTGGCTCTCACAACAGATTATTTATCCCCAAACAACACAAAAAAGTCAAATAAATTCTAGTTAGATTCACTACATAATGCTTGAGTAGCTCATTGCATTGAGATGCTGAAAGGAAGCTTCATCACTGTGCTAAACAAACTCCATTTCTGAAGGTTGATGCATAAAAGATACTATTTCCACAGGTTGCTGCTGTGTGATTATGGAATAGATGAAACAGACATAGTCCATCAATCTTTCAAGTAATTTACTTTAATAAATTATCCAGATAAGTAATTGTTCTCAATTGATTTGATCATTATTCATTAACAAATTAATTATTTTTAAATTTCTTTCACCATTGTTTGTAGTGTTCCACATGACATCATATTTTCAGCTGTTGACCTCTTTGCTAAACAGAACTGCACTATTTGTTCATTTAGTTTTCCTTCAAAAATTTGTTAGTTCCTTTTTGATTTTCTGTTAATATTGTATTCTTATCCAGATCTCTTTGATTTTCCAGCATGAAATTAGTCTGGGTCCTGCACTGAGAAGTCAGAATGAAGTGTTCTCTAAGCCTGAAAATGTGTAAATGTTCAGACTGCAAACATTTTGCTGTTACATTCTGAACTACTGATTCTTGAAATTCTGTGCAGGCAAACTGTGTAATTATTCTTGATGTAGACTTCTTCATTACTACAGCTGTTCTGGAAACTTTAATCAATTCTCACTTTCTGCTAAATAATAGAAAGTGTTTCTTCTGACAACAGTTATATTTTGTCTTCTGTTACAGTTGATGGTACAAGGGAACTCCACATCCCCAATGACTTTTCATATACACTCAATCTGATGTTACATAAACTTAATCTGACAGTATGCATGACAGTTCTGTATAGATCTGATAGCTAACTTATTTTGTCTTCCATGAGCTCCCTTGTTGTGGCATGTCCTTTTTCTTGACTGCACACGCCCCTTCACTACCAAGCCACCAGGTACCGCAATGCATAGAAAAACTGTTATTGTCACCCTGGCATGGTGTCCTCACAGGACAGTGGGCATGCTCAAACAATAACAGACTTACAAAAGTTTGTGACTATAAATTAATTAGCTAATGAAAAATACTTTCACTGTGGCAGTCATTCATTGGCCAGGTAGATGTTGGGTAGCACGTTGCTTTACCAAATGTGATACATTATACCACAACAATAAAAACATTTATATTGAAGCATTAGAGTCCAAAATTTACTATAATTATAAAAGCTTACTTTTCTATAATATCGCCACTGAAAACTAAATTATATGAGGCTGGTCTGGAAAGTAAGTGCCATTACAGAAAAAAAGCCATAAAAACATTTTTTTCAAACCAAAATTTATTTTTTTGAGAAAGAGTATTCCTTAAACTATTTTTCTACATACTTTCCACTATTGTTCAGACATTTGCCATAGCAAGAAACCAACTTTTCTATGCCCTCTGCATAGAAATATGCTGCCAGTAAAGAGAGTCACTGCTGAGAGTTTTTACATTGTTTTCTACTTGTTGAATTCCTCCCCAGAGATGTACTGTTAATGCAGTATGATGCTGTGAAACATTGAGAAAACTGCAGTGTGCAGTCCAAACAAAAGTGTGAATTGCTCAGTCAAGCCATTGTGTTGATTTTAGAGGAGGGCACTTTGACAGTAATGATGACACAAAGAACAGTGTTCAGCACTGGCTGCCTTCACTGGCCACATCTTTCTACTTAGAGATCACAGACAATTTGGTTTCCTGCTGTGTCAAATGTCTCAACAACAGTAGCAGCTGTGTAGAAAAGCAGATTAAGAAATGCACTTTCTTGTAAAAATAAATTTTGATTTGAAAAAAAAAAAGAAACTGTTTTATGAGTTTTTCCAAATCAGTACTTAATTTCAGGGTATGCCTCACAGATATGTAGCACACAAACAGCAGGTTGGGGTGGTTACGTATTTTCAATGTATTCATTAAGGCTTTTGTTCTCATTCAATTCAGATGGATGGTCATGTGAGGATGGATTTAGATGTTATGAGTTTTGTAAAATTGCTATTTACTATATGTATTTTCAAGGTAATGTTACTAAAAATCATTTTTAGGGAAAAAGAAATGTCAATGGGTAATGTTTTAGTCACAATATCACCAGGCAACAAAGCAATAGATCAACTTCAAACCTTGTACCAGACCATCAGAAAAGGTAACGATCTTTAATGATATGTTTAATTATTACTTCCCACACAGAAACCAATATTGCAAAGCTGCTGTTAAATATGAAAAAAATCCTCTTGTGATGATCCATGTTGCATGTTTTATTTAATGCTATTTGGCTGTATGATATATGTCAAGATTTTGCAGAATTGAACAATATGGTTTATCATACAATGTGGGCTTTCACGGTTGGTACTGATTTCACTTAAAACATGCAGGCTGATAGGACATGGTCAAAACACAAAATTTTCCCCTAACATTTCATCTCTGAGTGCAAGAGACATCTTCAGAGGTAAGGCGGTGAACTGCAACCAGAACTCAAGGGAGCACAGAATAAATAGGCAATGCAGAATTTACCAAGTCCCTTACATGATGTCAGCTACAAGACTTGCTCAACACATCCCCAGTGTGATCTGTAATCTTGCTAAGGATCAAAAGTAAAACTTTCCATTTGGGCAGCCTTTGCTCCTTGTTGATGCTGATTCTCTCCTTAGGGTGAAGTGGTGAGTCTATCTCCTCATTAGTAAAACAATTCTCCTTGAATATCAACCATCTAATAAATCAGTTTATTTTGTATGCCCTGTATACCAAGGTTTGAATCACACCTCTTTTTTGTCTGGGGTGATTGTTGGAATCTTTATCAAGATAACAGTCAGAATGTATAGCTTCTCTATATACCCTATGACCTGATGTCCCATTCCCTCACTTGATAAAAGACACATCTAAAAAATTAAGTAGCCATAATTCTCCATCTTCATAGTAAACTGATTCTTGGATTTAGCATCTAGGAACCTAAACCATATGCTCAGACTTTCATCAACAGTCTGCAGTAGCGTACTTTGACAAACACCATCTGGGAACCTAGGAGTATGGGATCTGCCTGCTGCCCTTCATTCAAGGTTTGTAGGATATCATGAAAGAAAAGGGCAAGCTGAGTTTCTCAAGAGTGATGCATTCTAAATCCATACAGATTTGTGGTCAGAAGATTTTCTATTTCAAGGAAATTTGTTATATTCAAACTCAGATTGTGTACAATAATTCTGCTACAATGCGGTATTAAGGATATTGGTCTGCAATAATGCATACCAGTTTTTTTAGCTTTCTTATATACAGAATCACCAGAACTTTTTATTCTAGTTGCCAGGAACTTTTCACTTGGTGAGATTTTCACAATAAATGCAAGTGAAGTAATTCACTTATCTGGCATATATATCAGCAGATTGAAATTTAAGATCAGTACAACATAGTATTTGGCCATATAATACTTCAATACACTAATAATTTACAGACACGGTACTGATGAACTTGCATCCAAAAACAATGACAGCATTCTAATAACACTTCACTAATTTTAATAAAAGTGTATAAGGAATCACATGGTAAGTGCACCCATGTTGTAACTGTGCTATGGTGTCCTCCCCAAGAAGTGTGTTGATAGTTAATTTTCATAGTGTTGCCAGACCTAAATTAAATATTTCATCTTTGTAAAACAACACACTGAATCTCATTCACAAGCATTTGTCGGACATAGTTAGGCTGCAGAGTTTTGAACAATTTTCCTTCATAGCAACAGAGTTCAGCAGAAGCTTTCTTGATTTTGACAATATTCTAGTAAGTGTACTTTTACTAGCTGTTATTACGCATATACACTGAAGAGCCAAAGAGACTGGTACTCCTGCCTCATATCAAGTAGGGCTCCCACAAGAATGCAGAAGTGCCACAACATGATGTGGCATGGACTCAACTAATGTCTGAAATAGTGCTGGAGGGAACTGACACCATGAATCATGCAGGGCACTCCATAAATCCATAAGAGTATGAGTGGGTGGAGATCTCTTCTGAGCAGCATGTTGCAAGGCATCCCCGATACGTTCAATAATGTTCATATCTGGAGAGTTTGGTGGCCAGCAGAAGTGTTTAAGCTCAGAAGAGTGTTCCTGAAGCCACTCTGTAGCAATTCTGGACGTGCAGGATGTCGCGTTGTCCTGCTGGAATTGCCAAAGTACATCAGAATGCATAGTGGACATGAATGGATGCAGATGATCAGACAGGATGATTACGTATGTGTCATCTGCCAGAGTCATATCTAGGTATATCTGAGGACCCATGTAACTCCAACTGCACATGTGCCACACCATTACAGAGCCTCCATCAGCTTGAACAGACCCTTCTGACATGCAGGATCCATGGATTCATGAGGTTGCCTCCATACCCGTAAACATCCATCCACTCGATACAATTTGAAATGAGACTGAAATGAACTTATTTTTCTGAAGAAGTTCTAGTGCCAGTGTTTGATGTCCTTTCTTCAAAATTTCATATCATTGAATTTCCTATCTCCTTGAAAAATAAAGCTGCTATAAGAAAGTAATGATATCATCACTTGAAAGTGTTGCCTCAGTCCTTGTACAAGGATGGGTTTCATCCATATTCTTTGTGTACAGGACATCTAACATAAGAGAAACCTAGAGAGGCACTATAATAGTGCTGGCCTTCCATGCCACTGAAGCATGCAGCAACAAGGCTACGACATCCTGTACTCTCTCTTCTGTTCCTTGTAGGTCAGGTTACCACATCAACCAAGGGTTTGTAGGTGGCCTGGCACATGTCTGGTCTCCTTGCCATATACTTTGCACCTCTGACTGCCTAAGGTTAGGGCTAAGCTTTTGCACTTTGACTTGTTTGGTAGTGTTTGTGGTAAAGAAGAAATAACACAAGCTAATGTCTTCACTCTCACTGACAAACGTGTAAAAGGTTTACTTTAAAATAAATAAATAAATAAACAGTTATTGCTGCTGGTACTGCTACTATTCCACTACTACTACTACTACTACTACTACTACTACTTCCACCACAGGAAATAGGAGGCCCAGCCTTCCTTGCCTCTTCAGATCAGCTTTGTTGAAATGAGTAAAATGGACAAATTTATTGGTTATATATATTCTGGAGTGCTGCATTTATTTTCTTTGTTCATCATGACCTTTTGCTGTGTGTATTTTCTTTGCAGTGTAGTATCTTTGTTTTTCCTATAACAAACATTCAGTCATCTTCCAATGTGGTGGTGTGTGTGTGTATGTGTGTGTGTGTGTGTGTGTGTGTGTGTGTGTGTGTGTGTGTGTGTGTGTGTTGCAAAATAAAATCCAAGTTAATCACGACCAATCTATTATTTTTTAATCAAGAAAGTATCAGTTCCAACAGGTTATGGGCCTAGGAACGCGAGGTAAATAGTATTTTTGTGAAAAGTTCATATATGACTTGAAATGATAATTCAAAATATATGATCATGCCATGTGAGGTTAGTTTTCTGGTCAAGTGTGAAGAGAAATATTATTTAACCTCACGATGGAAAGTGAGATCATGCACATAAATAAATTCAAATGTGTCAAAAATTGGACTGCTTGGAAGTTTCAAGCAGGCATAGAGTTGAAATCACACAGTTCTTGGACAATTGTTGACAATTCATATAAACTGCCTGACAAAACATCTGATAATGCTGCATACAGCAAGTTGGTTGTTGCCTGGACAAAGTGTGACACAACCGCTCAACGAATTATAGCCATGTCAATTGAAGAAAAAACTATTATATATAAAAACAAAGATGAGGTGACTTACCGAACAAAAGCGCTGGCAGGTCGATAGACACACAAACAAACACAAACATACACACAAAATTCAAGCTTTCGCAACAAACTGTTGCCTCATCAGGAAAGAGGGAAGGAGAGGGGAAGACGAAAGGAAGTGGGTTTTAAAGGAGAGGGTAAGGAGTCATTCCAATCCCGGGAGCAGAAAGACTTACCTTAGGGGGAAAAAAGGACAGGTATACACTCGCACACACGCACATATCCATCCACACAAATATGTCTGCTTGTGTCTGTATGTGAGGATGGATATGTGCGTGTGTGCGAGTGTATACCTGTCCTTTTTTCCCCCTAAGGTAAGTCTTTCTGCTCCCGGGATTGGAATGACTCCTTACCCTCTCCTTTAAAACCCACTTCCTTTCGTCTTCCCCTCTCCTTCCCTCTTTCCTGATGAGGCAACAGTTTGTTGCGAAAGCTTGAATTTTGTGTGTATGTTTGTGTTTGTTTGTGTGTCTATCGACCTGCCAGCGCTTTTGTTCGGTAAGTCACCTCATCTTTGTTTTTATATATAATTTTTCCCACGTGGAATGTTTCCTTCCATTATATTGAAGAAAAAACTATGCTGGATATTATGAACTGCAACATGTTGAAACAAATCTGAGCCAAACTAGTGTCTATTTATGAACAAAAATCTAGAACCAGTGCTTACATGTTACTGCAACAGTCATACAGCTTGCAAAAGAAACCAGCTGATGATATAGTGATGCAAATTGCTAGAACTGAAAATCCTGCACATCGCTTCCAATTTATCAGTGCATGGGATTCCATGCAAGCAAGTCAACAAACAATTAGCAGTCTGATCTCCAGACTTGCCACTGAGGAAGACAAAATGAACATAAGTGATAAATGTGAAAGTTCAGCATATGCAGCAAGCTAGAGCTCTCATAAAATGGCTGTAAAAAAACACAAACATTTTGCAAAATCAGGTCCTTGTCACTATTGGTACAAGCCAGGTCACTGGGTCCATGACCGCAAAAAGCGAAAATTAACAACTGCAGACCAATCTTCACCTAATGGAGAAGCTCTCATTGGAGAAGCACCATTCAGTGCAACTGATTCAGATACAACTGGAGAAGCATGGTATATGAATTCAAGTGCAACTGATCACCAGTCTAACCAATATTCTTGATTCACCACCTATACGGAATTTCAGGAGACAAGACCTGTTCGTGTTGGTGATGGAAAATACATTCCTGCTCTTTGATGTGGAGACATTAATACTCTGGCCTACATTGGAAAGAAATGGAAGGAGAAGCACATCAGCAAAGTTTTGTACATTTGTGACTAAGCAAGCTAGGATATTTTTACTTCCAGTCTTGTTTTGCCATCTGCCTACTTAAAATTCATTTTTTCATTTATGACTAGTTACCATTAACATGATCATGATGATGAAGTCCCATACTCTGAGGAGTGTAGGGGACAATGCAGGAGACCCACACCGCCAAATAACATACATGAGTATAATCTGCATTTTCTTAAAAGAGAAAGGTTGTTCCTCAGTTTTAAAGAATGTAACACCAGATCTAATTTTGTGCTTAGTTTTGTGTATGTAATTAATTTCTCATTTATTTTGACTATTTCTAGTTAATATCTTTTGTTATAGGGTGAAATCAGTAATTGTTTCAGAACTTAAGTTCTGTTGTTGACATATAAACAAATACACATTCTGTATTAATTATAAACATTTGGAAGACAAAACACTGTCACACTTTAAGTATATATTTGAATCTATTCAAAAACATGTTAACAAAGCCAGCCTTTCATTAATTCCAAAGTAATTATCAGTTTTGTCAAAAGTATTGTTTGTGTAACTATATCTGCTAATTTCATTATTTAAACAAGTAATTCGGCTTAACCTTTGTGGTACAAGAAACTGTTAAAAACATAGAATTTTTCTATATATTCAGTTAAATTAATGAACTATTTTTAATTATAAGTTCTGCAACTTAAACATCAAACACTGTACAGTTGCAGTACCTATTATTGTGATGATATATAAAGGCCCAATTTTTGGTCCCAAGACAGTCAGTCCACAGCCGATTTTTAGACGATCAATTTGTGCTTGTTAGAACAATAACAGTGCATCAACTTAGCAGTGGAATAAGCATAACACACTTAGGCCATGTGTTAAAACAATGACAGTGTCTGTTCAATATGAACCATGTTATTCTGCAAGAACTGTGAACTGTGTGGTTAGGCTTATACAGCTTATAGATATTCAACAGCAAACTATGGTAGCAGTATGCTGATGTTAGTCTGAACACTATTAATGAAGCTTTTTGAAAGATAAACAATAGTGTACTGTCCATATTAACTGTGTATACTGGGAGATTGTGAACAGTGAAAGTAAAGAACTGTGAAATGCAACTGTGCACCTGCTGGCTACATTATTTGCAGTAGTCAGTGTTGAAATTCCACCCCTCATTTTTCAGCCAGCTGTACATTGACACTGAAGACCATCAAAAAAGAAATAAAGCAGGTGCATGTCATATATGGTGCCCTGGATGAGGATTATTTTATGTGGGCGCAATAAACTAGGACTCGCGAACTTTGAGAGTGAACTCAAGAGTGGTTTACAGTACAGTGATTTTAACGGAGGAGATGCAACAGCCAATCAGTGCTTGGGTGTCATGACCACAGTATGACAACAACCAATCAGTGAGTGGGTTCTATGGAAGCAGTGATTGAGTACAGGAGCAACCAATTAGTATGCAGGTGGACTCAGCTGTGCGGACAATGAATTGAGATGACGACTGCAGCAGCAGCAGCAGGAGAAGAGTGAATAAGAATAAGGTAAGTTCATAGAAAATGCCATTTAATATTAAGTGATACATGGTGAGTGGCCTTAATGAACAGGACAGTGTGATGGGTGACAATGGACTGAAAACAAAGCTGTAGATGATACCAGTTATAAATCAGACATGAATGTCACTTTGAATGATGGGGATGAAAGTCCTATTGTAGATGAAATGATAAAAGCATCATCTACATTGTGTGGTGATGTGAGCAAAATGGACAAAAACAGTACTGAAGTGGATAAAGTCATTAAGGTTAAGGGGGAGGAATCTAGCAGCAAAAGTCAGCAAGGGCCAAAGTTTGTGGCAGATGGAAAATTGGAAGTGATGTTAAGGCAAATTATGAGTAGTATGTGTATGAAAGAGGACATTAGTAGTATTAGAACTGACATGACTAGCTTAAAGGATGAACTGAAAAAGAAATTAAAAAGGAAATTAAGGTAGTCAGCTCTAATCTTTCAGAATTAAATAAGAAGGTTGGGTTGGTAGTTAAAGATTGTGATAATACTAATGAGAAATTAACCTTGAGTAGTAAATGTGTAGAAGACAGAAAGAATCTTTGTGATGACTATAGTAGGAGGGTGGAGGCTTCCGAGAAATTTTGTGCTGAAAGTAGAGTTAAGCTTGAGAGCCAAATAAATCAGATTAAAAATGAATTAGAAACTGAGGTAGAAACCAAGTGTGCAGTAGTGGTAGAGGAAAAACCAATAAAGGTAAATAAAAATGTACATTAAAAATTGGCTGAAACAGAGAAAAAGGTGGAAGAGGTACAAAATCTAAAGCCTAGCAAAAGTAACAGTGAGTCTGACTCTGACAGTAGTTGTAATGACGACAACAGCGACGAATCCAGTAGTGATGAGAATGGGGTATTTGAATTTATAATTGATAATGAGGGAAATGTGTTAAGTAAAGAAAGAATTAATGAGGATTTGTTGTATGAAGAAGATCACATGGTAAGTAAAATGGAAGGCTGGCACCCTGTAGGAACAGCAAGTGTGCAAGGTATACATGTTAAGTGTTTACTGGACAGTGGTAGTGATTGGAATGGTATTTCACTGGCAGTTTTTGAATTTATTAAGAACACAGAGGGTATAGTGGTGATGCACATTTCTGGAATAAAAATTATTGGTGGTAATGGTCAGCTATCACTGAGCGTGACACGAGAGGTACTATTAACTGTGGAATCGGCAGGACAGATGTTGAAGTGCAATGGTGATTCAAAATCTCAGCATTGATGTATATTTGGGGGTAATTTCTTGTGCAGTTAACAAGTAGGGGGTTCTACATTTTGTGTTGGATTCATTATGTGATGATAATGGTTACCCCTGCTGTCTGTCTCGTTTTCATTTTTCCTGAGGCAGTCAGACTCTTTTCATATCTTATCTGTAGTTTATAAGTGAATCAGAGCATTCTGTCTTTGACTTTCGTGTGATTTTGTACAGCAGGATATTTTAGAATAGGAATATTTTATAAGGGGTTTCTTCAGTGTGTGTGTGTGGGGGGGGGGGGGGGGGGGAGGGGGGGGGGAGGGAGGGCATGTGCGTGTGTAATGCAAACATAAGAGGATGGACAAAAATAGTGGTATTTGTTAAAAATCTATAAGATACTGTGTTTATTCTAGTTTTATGAAATATTATGAATGTAAATTGGCGTCACAGTTAAACAATATCTATCAAAGAGGTAATTAAACAGAAAATGATAGGTGTCAGCATATGTGAAGGAGAAGGTGCAGATTATCTGAAAACTATAATTAACATCTGAAGTAATCAGCTCATGAGTGCAGCAGCAGAGGCGATATGCAATATAAACCATCTTGAATACTAGGCCTTATTATTAACTGTGGTATAATAGAAGTGTTTGGGTTCAGTGAAATACGTATATGGAGATGACTGTCTACCTATAGATGTGTGTCATGGTACAGCCTTTTCTAACATTAAGGAAATAGAACTTAAAACATAGTTGCCTGGAGTAATGTGTATGGAAAGAATAAGCAAGAGTTGTATGTATATCGCCCTTCAGGCTAGAACAAGCCATTTGATGGAATACAGTGAAATAATAGTTTTTCTATGTGGTAATATTGTCTGATCAGTAATGAGGGCTAAGTTTGCCTTAGCATAAGGATCTGTTACTGTGGAGTGTATTTCAGTAGAATCAGTTTTGCATTGGATAAGCAGAGCAGGTGTTTATTTATTAGATAATGAGGAAATAATGGAATAATAAAATAATGAATAATGTTAGGGTCTTAATGGTTAGGGAGCCTGTATCTGCAGTAGGGATATCTTTTGAGAATGCACTCCACTGGTTAATGAAGTAAGAAAGGTAAGTAAAATAATGGAACTGACAGACATGATTGAGTAATGAAAAGGATAACTGTAACTGCTCTGTGTACCTATATTATCTATTTTTGAGCTAGGCAACACTGGGTGCTGTGTATATTGTGCAATTCATGGGACTGCAGCTGGGAAAGAGAGTTTAATTGAAAGAGCATTATTTTAGTGAGGTTCAAGTCATATGACACTGCATCATTGGATCTGTAGGTTATCTGAAAACTTCTATTTGTGTTCTGCGGAATTATGAGCTTAAAGTTGTAATGCTGGAGTGAAGGAAAGTAATTTTGCTGATTAACTGGTAACTTTGGTACTGGAGTGATGTGAATATTCTGACAGGTCAGCTATTTGGTAACATTTTGTGAGGATTTAAGTTTCTGTTTGAATAAGAGTAATGCACAGAGTTGAGTAGAGAACTGGGGCAATGATTTGGTGCAACTTCCATCCATTTGGTTTTGATCTGAGTAGTAATTAAGTTGTGTGATGGTGACTCTATTCTTTTTTTTCATGATGTAATTGTTAGTAAATCTATGTTACTGCACATCTTGAGTTTTTGCTATTTTGTAAATGGAAAAAGAGACACAAATCTTTCAAGTTTAACCAGTTTCAGACAGTTATGACTTAGAGTAATGTTTTCGAGTGTAATGTGCACCTGATTTGAAAATTTTACTAGTCACCACCTTTTGTACTATGGTCAATTTTAGTGCTAATTATTGTGATGTTATGAGAACTACTGGTATGTATTGTATTTATTTTTGAAGTAATGACCATTATTTGCCATCAGTGTTAGACATTAGTTTTCCTTATATTTAGAAGTAAAAGTGAGTGCACTAAAGTAGTTTATTTTGTCTAATTTTTACATGTACTGTGGCAAAGGAGAACAACCTCCAAGGGAACTGATAACAGTACATTTCCTTACTAACTTCCACTTGGACCCGTTGAAGGCATGGACAACTTTGTGAGAAATTGTGTAAAAGCTCATTAAAAGTGTGAAAGTGCTTGTGAAAATGTATTGTAGTTTTGATAAGATTTCTTATGTGGTATTATTTTGTGTGTAGAATTTTAACCCACTTTCTGGGGTCACTTATAGTCATTGAATTGCCCAGTTAGCTATTTGCAATATCTATCTGGTCATTCCAATGAGGGGGTGATGTGATGAAGCAAGCTGGGATATTTTTACTTCCCCGCTTGTTGTTCCAACTGCCTCTTTAAAATTCATTTTTTCATTTCTGACTAATTACTGTTAACATACATAGTGTATTCTGCATTTTCATAAAAGAGAAAGATTGGCCCTCAGTTTTAAAGAATGTAACACCAGATCTGATTTTGTGCTTACTTTTGTATATGTAATTAATTTCCTGATTTATTTTGACTATTCCTAGTTAATATTTTTTGTTAAAGTTTGAAATCATTAATTGCTTTACAACTTAAGTTCTGTTATTGACTTATAAACAAATATAAATTCTGTACTAATTATAAACACTTGGAGGACAAAACACTGGCACTCATTAAGTATTTATTTGGTTCTATTCAGAAACATGTTAGCAAAGCCAGCCTTTCATTAATTCCAATGTAATTATCAGTTTCGTTCAAAGTATTGTTTGTGTAACTATATCTGTTAATTTCATTATTTAAACAAATAATTTGGCCTAATGTTTTTGGTAGAAGAAACTGTTAAAAACATAGAATTTTTCTATATTCAGTTAAATTAATGAGTTATGTTTTAATTATAATTTCTGTAACTTAAACATCAAACAATGTATAGTTTCAGTACCTATTATTGTGAGGATATACAGAGGCCTGATTTTTGGTCCCGAGATAGTCAGTCCATGGCTGATTTTCAGACAAGGAATCTGTGCTGGTTAGAACAACAACAATGCATCAGATTAACAGGTGAATAAGCATAACACAGTTAGGCTGTTTGTTAAAACAGTGACAGTGTCTGTTCAATACTTACCGTATTATTCTGAAAGAATTGTGAACTGTGTGGTTAGGTTTTTACTGCTCGTAGATATTCAACAGTAAACTGTGGTAGCAGTATGCTGATGTTTGCCTGAAAACTATTAATGAGGCTTTTCAAAAGTTAAACAATAGTGTACTGTCCATATTAACTAAGTATACTGGGGGGTTGTGAACAGTGAAAGTAAAGAACTGTGAAATGCAACTCTGCACCTGTCAGCTACATTCCTTGCAGTAGTCAGTGTTGAAATTCCAACCCCCTTTTTCAGCCAATATCACAACACAGTACGTCATCACCGAGGTCCATCAATGAAGAAACAAAGCAGGCGAATGTCACACATTCCAGAGTTAACTGATTATCTGTTTTCTTTGTGAGCACCTCCTGATAAAGGTATGACACATCGGTCTGACAATAGAATGTGTAAATTTTTAAAGGATGTCAATGGTGTTGCTGTGGGAGAGACATGAGAAACTACTGAAAATGAAATTTAAAGTGTTGTCAAATGGTGAGTGTTGTGCAAATGTTACTGCTTGGGGACCTCTTTCTTTGTGGCACAAGAGGATGGCATATCAGTATATCTTGCAATTTAAACACGTTTTGTCAAGTGAGAACATGAATTTTCAAGATTAGAAGTTCCAGTGTGAGGACTGCATTATTGGTAAAACGTGTAAACTGCAATTTACATAAAAAAATGGTGAGCTTGAACATGCAAAGTGGTATGGTAAAATGCGAGAAGACTCCATGGGCAGTGCAAAATACTTCTTGATGTTGAAAGATGACTGTAGTCACTGGAGAATGGTGTACTTCATCAAGAATAAATAGACACAGTTGAATGTTTGAGAAATTTCTTTAAAGTGAGTGACAAACATTTGTGGAGAGAGAGATAAAGACATTAACAATAGATAATGGTTTAGAGTTTTGTAATCAAGAAGTTAACAATCTGACTGACCAGCATGGCATTTTGCACCAAAAAACATTGCCATGCAGTCCACAACAGAATGGAGTCATTTAAAGGAAAAATAGAACTGTTGTCAAGACAGCCAGGAGTTGTACCCATGCAAGCAGACTGCCAAATGAATTGTGATCAGAAGTTGTGAATTATGCAGTATTCACACTCAAGTGGATTGGAAAAAGTAAAGAAAGGGCAGTTGTCCCATGTGAGCTGTGTCTAGGGAGAAAACCAAGTTTAAAAATCCTCAGAACATTTGGTGAAGATATTTATGTCCATGGTCCTAAAGGGAAGAGACAAAAATGGGATGCAAACGCCAAGAAGGGATATTTTACTGGTCACAGCCAAAACATAAAAGATTACTGTGTGTGGTTTCCAGACCGGCAACAACCAAAAATCACAGAAATGTTACTTCTACAGAAAGACTCATTAAAGACAACTGCAGCACATGTGGAACATCAACTCCTAGAGCAGTGGACCTTTTCCTACCTGAGAAAAATTATTGTCTGTAGAAGGCAACCTTCAGAACAAGGTTGTGATACAGGATTCTACAGAAGTGTGTGAAGAGAGAGAAAATGATGCACATTCTGATGATATCACCATACAGGAGGCAGCAGCAGATGAAGCTGTTCAAGCTGAAAGGAAATATCAATTAAGAGATCACAGATCATTAAGATTGCCAGCAAGATATGAGACTCATGTACCCGTTTTAGATATTGCTGAACCAGGAACATATGACAAAGCTGTTACATGTGATGAGGCACAAAAAATGGAATGATACAATGAATGATGAAATTAATTCCTACAAAGTTAGCCAAACCTGGACAGTAGTGGAGCTACCTGAAAATTACCAAGTCATTGAAAACCATTGGGTGAAGAAAATCAAGTATTTTAACTGTGGTGATGCTCCACATTCAAAGCTAGCTTTGTGGATAGAGGTTTCAAGCAAGTTGCAGGTATATATTATCTGGAAACTTGCAGTCCAGTGACTAGATTTGACTTAATTTGTATAGTGTTATCCACTGCAGCATCTAGAAACATGTGTCTTGAACAATTTGATGACTGAATTGCTTTTCTTTATGGAAATTTAGCTGAAAACATTTATATGAATCAATCAAAAGGTTTTGAAGATGGGACTGATTGAAAGTTATATGGCCTGATAAAAGCTTCCATGTATTGGAACCAATGTTTCGAAGCAGTTGTATAAAGTTTGGACTTCAGCCAACGAATGCCATCTATGTGTATTCATCAATCAAGACACAAATAATCCATTAATCTTGGCAGTGCATGTGGATGATGATCTGATAGCTGCTAAAGGCCCTGCTATCATCAACTTTCTGCTAAACAAACTAGGAGGAGAATCTGATATCACTTCCAGAAAACTGGGTGCCTACTTGGGCCCGCAAGCAGAACAGTTAGCAGATGGTTCTAGTTCTCTGCAGTAAGAAGCTTATGCCAGGAAGATTTTACATCATTTCAGGATGGACAATGCTAACCCTTTAACAGTACCTGCAGATCATCATCATCAGACATGTGCTGATATGCATAAAAGTTGGGAGAAGATCATCTTCAATGTTCCATATAAGCAAGCTGTGGGTAGTCTACTGTATTTGTCAATAGGAACATGGCCAGGCATTAGATTTTGCTGTCAACAGTGCCAGTCAGCACCTTAAAACCAACAGAAACACATTGGAGAGCTTTTAAAAACAAAGGATCCTAAAATATGTTGAAGGCACTATGGACTTTATTTTCCTTCAAAGCAGGAAAATCAGCTTCATGCACACAGTGATGCAGCCTGTGCTGGTAATATAGAAACTAGAAGATCTACAACTGGTATGTTGTTAAAGCATAGTGAATGCACTATTACATTGGGTTCATAAAAACAGAAAGTGGTAGTGCTTCCTGCAACAGAGGCTAAATACGTTGCAGCCAGTTGGAAAGTGAGAGATTCTACAGAAAGTGAGAGATTCTACAGAAGTGTGTGAAGAGAGAGAAAATGATGCACATTCTGATGATATCACCATACAGGAGGCAGCAGCAGATGAAGCTGTTCAAGCTGAAAGGAAATATCAATTAAGAGATCACAGATCATTAAGATTGCCAGCAAGATATGAGACTCATGTACCCGTTTTAGATATTGCTGAACCAGGAACATATGACAACATATGTATGGGTGAAAAGTTTGCTTAGTTACTTGGATTTGTTTAGCAAAATAAAGGCAAAATTGAAAATTGACAATTTAAGGCAGTGAAACATATTATAAACCCAGAGTTTCATTGGAGAATCAAGCATATTGATGCCTGTTATCATTTTGTGTGCAATATGTACAAGGAAAATGAGTCTGTACTGAAGCATTTTCCATCCAAAACCAGTAGGCTGATTTACTAAGCCATTACCATAGGTGACACTTCAGACACAGATGAAGATGTTGAATATATAAGCATTCAGGACAGTTGTAAGAAACTTGTAAATGCTAAATAATATGTGTCCTCTATAAGTGGCAGTGTTGAGATGAGTAAAAAGGACAAATTTATTTTATATATATGTGCTTGCGTGGTACTTTTATTTTCTTTGTTTATCATGACTCTTTGTTATGTGTGCTTTCTTTGCAGCCCAGTCTCTTTGTTTTTCCTGTAACAAATATTCAGTCATCTTCCAATGTGTGTGTGTGTGTGTGTGTGTGTGTGTGTGTGTGTGTGTGTGTGTGCTGCAAAATGAAATCCAAGTTAGTCACATCCTATGTATTATTTGTTAATCAAGAAAGAATCAGTTCCAACAAGCTCCCACTGTTGATTTACACAATAATGGATGCTGATACAATGGACAATTTAAAAGAAAGCTCCAGCATGAAGATCTGCCATTGACCATATACAGGGTGATTCAAAAAGAATACCACAACTTTAAAAATGTCTATTTAATGAAAGAAACATAATATAACCTTCTGTTATACATCATTACAAAGAGTATTTAAAAAGGTTTTTTTCACTCAAAAACAAGATCAGAGATGTTCAATATGGCCCCCTCCAGACACTCGAGCAATATCAACCCGATACTCCAACTCGTTCCACGCTCTCTGTAGCATATCAGGTGTAACAGTTTGGATAGCTGTTGTTATTTCTCGTCTCAAATCATCAATGGTGGCTGGGAGAGGTGGCCGAAACACCATATCCTTAACATACCCACATAAGAAAAAATCGCAGGGGGTAAGATCAGGGCTTCTTGGAGGCCAGTGATGAAGTGCTCTGTCACGGGCTGCCTGGCGGCCGATCCATCGCCTCGGGTAGTTGACGTTCAGGTAGTTACGGACAGATAAGTGCCAATGTGGTTGATTGTGGAATCTGCAGCTCTCTGCTAGCTCTGTGAGTCGATTTTCCTGGGCTGCGAACAAATGCTTGCTGGATGCGTGCTACATTTTCATCACTCGTTCTCGGCCATCCAGAAGTTTTCCCTTTGCACGAACACCCATTCTCTGTAAACTGTTTATACCAACGTTTAATACACCACCTATCAGGAGGTTTAACACCATACTTCATTCGAAATGCACGCTGAACAACTGTCGTCGATTCACTTCTGCCATACTCAATAACACAAAAGCTTTCTGTTGAGCGGTCGCCATCTTAGCATCAACTGACACTGATGCCTAGTCAACAGTGCCTCAAGCGAACAAATGTACAACTAAATGAAACTTTATAGCTCCCTTAATTCGCCGACAGATAGTGCTTAGCTCTGCCTTTTGTCGTTGCAGAGTTTTAAATTCCTAAAGTTGTGGTATTCTTTTTGAATCACCCTGTATATTACAGTAAAGAAAGGAGACTAAGGAGACAATAACTACAAAGGGAACACCAAAAAGGAAGTTATGTTTGTAAAATATAACTATGGTGTCAGTAACAACTGAGATAAATACTTTGGTTGCTTATTTGTTTTTCTGTACAGTCAAAATTCCTTGTGAGGACTAGAAATTTAGTGTGAGAACTGAAATTTTCATTCAAAATGTTTGGAATTGTGTTTTCTTATCAATGTGGCAAGTAATAGTAACTGAAACAGTGCACTAGTAGAAAATCAGGAAGAGCTAATAGAAAATGTCACAGGTTTAAAGTAAAAAAGGAGGTAGCATGGAACTACATTCGTGATAATGAGGCTATAGGAAGTATTCGTGTGAGTGGTTGTTCAGTGTACCTCAATTTTGATGAAACTGAAGTTATAAGTTCAAACAGTGGAGTTGTAGATTTAATAATACTATAATGATAGTCCATTTAAAATTGCTTGATAAGTGACAACTGTCACTTGCCACTATGCGCCGGCTGGTGTGGCCGAGCGGTTCTAGGCGCTACAGTCTGGAGCCGCGCGACTGCGACGGTCACAGGTTCGAATCCTGCCTCGGGCATGGGTGTGTGTGATGTCCTTAGGTTAGTTAGATTTAAGCAGTTCTAAGTTCTAGGGGACTGATGACCTCAGAAGTTGAGTCCCATAGTGCTCAGAGCCATTTGAACCATTTGAACTTGCCATTATAGTGTTGCCACATCCACTGCCTGCTACCACTCGGTTATAGGCAACACACACACACACACACACACACACACACACACACACACACACACTCATGGACCATGGTTAGTCACTTTGCAATTGCTATGTTAATGTGTAACATGGAGCAATGTTGGAAGTGGCTGCCGCAAGGTATGACTGAAACCAGACATTCTCTGTTGACAGCTGATTTTAAGTGAACAATTTATTTATTTATTATTTATTTACTTTTGAGTTCCATGGACCTTGATGCAAGTGTATTGCTAGGATATAGAACTTGTCAGATCATTACAGTAATAACCATATGTAAATGGTCATGAGGCTTACAGTCTAAATCAGATGTAAGCAAATACATGATGTTCAAATGTTCAGATAACAACACAGATTATAGTAGTAATAAAAGTTGCAGAAACAGATTATAAGGCTTACATTCTAATTCACATAAAATCATTCTGTCAACAACTGGTCTACCACTGCTACATAGTCATTTCTTATAGGAATGCTTAAAATTAAACAAATTTCACTATTTATTACACATTGTCAAAAACATTCCTGTAAATAATAGGAAGAACTAATCAAAAGATAAAGTTTTAGCTGAATGAACTGCTGCAGATGACAGTTTTTGTAGCCATGAATTTAAACTCATGTTCTAATCTAACTGGAACCTTGTGATGTCCAATGTCTGTGGGAAGAGAGTGATCAACAATCTGCAGCAGAACTAAAATGACAATCTCTCTGAGCACGGTTTAGGCTAATATCTACAAGTAAACTCAAGACAGAAAAAATTCATAATATGCTTGTTTGCATAGCCAACTTCTGCAGCAAGATAACTCTAATTTCTCACTGTCATTGGTTACCTGGAACTATCCAAACACTGGCTACACACAATGCCGCATTACCAACTGATGTGCTGTACTGATTGGCATTTGGTTGGAGATTATAGGCAAGACAAGTAGATTCCAAATGAAAAAAGAATGAGCGGAAGAAAAATAAGAGCAAATTAAAAAGTCAGTATGATAATCAAACTGACATGGCAAAGAAATAAAATAATTACATTTACACCTAGTAATTGAATAAAAACAATAATCAAAGTCTTTTGGTTAGCTTTGGAAAATAAAAAAAAGTTCACTGCAACTGATGAGATTGGAACCTTTGACCTTTCACATGGATGGTTTATATGCTAACCGTTATGCTACACCATTACACTGAAAAAAAAAAAAAAATATATTTATGACTCTGATGTTCCAGTCACAAGGGTTAGTTGACAACCTTCAGAAATTCAGTTTCACAAAATGTTGTGGAAAGCTTATCTAATGTAAAGTATGAAGTGTCCCAGGACTCGGTGTTGGGTCATCTTCTGTTTTTGTCTTATGTATATAACATAAAATATTGCATTCAAAGTCCCAAAGTAGTTTTGTATGCAGCAGATACATCCATCATGTGCGAAAAGGAACCATTAACAAACTAGAGATCCATTGCAATAATGTGACAAATGAAAATATTTAATACTTTAATGAAATCCATTTAAATGTAAGCACCAGTAAAAAACATGTCATGGAGTTCAACAACATAGTTTTAATGGTGAGATTAAACTATACATATACAATGAATTAATATATGAAGACCTTAGCGGAAAGTTCCTTGGTTTAGCAATTCAACGCAATCTGCAATGGAACACACATGATGACACTCTAGCATGCAAGTTGTACAAGAATATATTTGGAGTTAATATGATTAGCAAGTTCTGCAAAGACACTCTTGTCCTAAAGACTGTTTTATTTTCTCCTCAACTGAATTACAGAATAGAAATTTGGGGAGCACCAACTGAAGCAAATCTAAATAAGCTATTGCTATGTCAAAAAAGGGCTATAAGAATCATCTCTAGAGAAATATATTAGGAATCATGCCTTAGCTTGTTCCCAAAAACTGGTGTGCTAACTATAGTAAACATGTACATTCTAAAAGCAATATTTGTTGTTAAAAGACTTCCGCCCAACATTTGTTCTGATTTTCATCACTTTAATACAAGAAATAAAGAAAAATATTACATGAGTAGCAAGAGAACAGCACCCTATGAAAAGAGTCCACAACATGCAGGTTTAAAATTAGCCAATGCATGGACAGAACAGTTATGACCCTTCCCACAGTTAAGCTTAAATTTCAACTACAGAAATTCCTGTTACAAAATCCCTTTTACCTATTAGAAGAATACCATACTTATACACAGAATAAGTGCTTTAAAAAAAATATGTAACTAGCGTTAAGTAAACTATTTTATTTGCAATCTGAACATTTTTTAATCAATGAAGTATTCAGAAGACTGTATTATTGTGTTATTTATCAAGAGCTGTAACCTGATTTTGCGCATATAAAATGTATCATTCAATGTTGAATAAATATTATTATGATCACACCCAGGATTTGGGATCCAAACACATCAAGAAAGAAAGCCAGGCAAGGAACAGGATGTGAACTATCATGGCAGTTTGGCAATGGTGAATGTTTCCAGTGTGACAATGAGCACTCTGATTGGAGGAAACCAACTCCAACACGTGAAGTGTCAGCTATTATGTAGTTTTAATCAGACTGAACTATAATATATTAAGTGTGTAAATTTCTCAAACAAACAGTAATTTGAAGGATGCCAACACAACTAAGAAAAAAACAACTTAGAGGAATAATTCATTTAAGCAAACCATTTGATGAACTAACTCAGATTGACACTTTGAAAACAAGACTTCTGAGTTGGGTGCAGTGGGAATCAGATGAATCTCAAGAGGGATTCCTAAATTTTGTGGACAAGCTTTTTACAGCCTTAGAACAGAATGGAAATCAAGACAGTAACTTTAGTAGCAGTAACAGATATCAAGCAAATGGAATCAGGACAATAATCAGGATAACTATGTGAAGAGAGATAGGAATAACTTCAGAAATGACTATAATTGGAGGGGGGGGGGGGGGGAGATGATGAGGAAATTGAAGCAATAATCAATAGGCTAGAGTGATAGAGACAGGAATAGAAACAGATAACAGGAATAGATCATGGATGACAGAGAATATTGTAACTTGGGACAAAACAACAAAGGCAATGATCAGGGAAACTGAAAGTCACCTCAACAATTCCCTGTCAGTTTGGGATGGGAGAAAACCATTGAAATCAGCAAAACACTATAGGACCATAGAAGGAAATATGAAATCCTACAGATTAAATGGTAAGGGGACTCACCAGATGGGCAGATTATGTGATGATAGAAACTTTCGAGGCCAATGAAGTTTGATGAATAGAATATGAGAGATTTAGAAACTGAAGAAAGATATGAATGTAGACTGGATGCAGAAGCTTTTCATAATTTGTATAGTGAAGAGAATAGTGAGAATGTTGGGGGTGAAAGTGTTAATAATAATGACAACTTTGATCTTTATGGTATAAAAACTCTTATGAGTAATGAAGGCATGGGAAGTATGAGTTTATCTGTTTTTTCTAATGCTGAAATTAGTCAATCTGGTGATCTTGTGCCAAAAGAGGAAACAGAAAGTGTTAATTTTAATGAGGATGCTGGTAATGGTCCTATGACTTGTGAAGCTGAGGAGGTTGATAATGGTTCCACAATTTGTAAAAATAATATTGAGAAATATTGTGATATTATAAGTGATTATGTTGTAAATGGCAGTGATGATGATCGAGAAGTGAAATTATTTAATGATGAGTTAGATGTTATGATATATGTGGAGATTAAAAATAACATTTTACTGGGAGAGAATGATGCAAATAGGGGTGACAATTAATCAAGGGAGGAGGGTGATGAATATGTTAAGATTTTAAAAGTTCATTAGAATCATTACAGAAATATGGATGAAAATATTAATGATATTGCAAAAGTAGAGGAGATCTGCAATGAACTACATCCAGTCTGGTGGAAAAAGAAAAATGAGGATAATTTAGTGAAGCCTAATATGCCTGTAGGAGCTCTGCAGCCAGTTTCTGATAGTAAATATGATAATAATCAGGGTGAGGGTAGTATTAGTTATGAAGAAGTAGAAAATGTTTTGCTGTTTGAAAAAGAAAGTAAACAAGATGGGGAGTTACAAGGGAGTCCTTACATATTTGTTAAAATTGCTAACTGGGAAGGTTACTGTTTAGTGGACACTGACAGTCCAATCTGTAGAATCTCTGAGACATTGAGAGACAGAATTAAATACAGTAAGAATTTTGTTGAATTACATGTTATTAGTGTCAAGATTAAGGAAGCAACTGGCAGGATCAGTAAAACAGTAAGGTTTCAGATAAGGATAGAGTCTGAAGTTGATGGTGTACTCTTTGTACAAGGCTGTCTCATTATACCTGAGCTTAATGAGAATTTAATTTTGGGGATTTATTGGATTGTTAAAGGAAAGGCAGGTTTTAGGTGCAGAACTGAGAAAATCATTTTTAATGAACCAATGAGTGAGGTCACTGGGAAAACAAAACTGTTGATATTAAATTGCAGTGGTGAAGCTAATCAGATAAAAGAGATTTTGTGTAATAATGAGGACAGGGGGGGGGGGGGGGGGTGTGTATGTAATTGATGAAGAATACATTAGTGATCAGGAACATGATGAGGATGGGTACTGTGAATTGGTGAATTCAAAAGCGAATGAGGATAGTAAGCTTGAAGATCAATAAAAAAGGGAATTGAAAGAATTCTTATTTGAATATCAAGATGTGTGTAGGAAGATACCTGGATGAGGGAGGAACTATCAGCATAAATTAAACTTGAAATCTCATGAGCTATTTTTCATAAAACCTTACTGTGTTCCAGTTTTGAAAAGAGGAGCTGTAGAGAGGGAACTACAGAAAATTAAGAGCTGGGGTCATAGAAAGGGATTGTCATGAATACAATAACCTGTTTGTCATAAGAGAAGTTGTTGAGAGGACACTAGTAAAAATGAAGACCTGGGGGTCATAGGAAGGGGTTGTAGTAAGGAAAGGAAAGAGATTGTTAGGAAGACCAACTGTAGAATTTACAAAAACAGAGGCATAACAGGAAAGTACAAGTTACGCAATTCTGAAGTGAGACCTGGGTCTTGTGAAGACCAATTAAGGACCTAGAGCAATTAGTAAAATAATCAAAATCTTTTTTAACATGTTATCAAACCCTCATCCAAATACTTACAGGTTAGTTTATAGTAAAACAAGAAAAATATTTGGTGTAAGGAATTTATTACAACTAAAACTTACAGAGGAAAAGAGAGAAAGTACACTGTCATATGAAGTGGTGTGGAAACATTAGAAATCATTTGCATACTATTTTCAGAAAAAGTGTGATATATAATTTTATGAATGTTGGGCTTCATAAGGTTCCCTTTCTGTGCAGCTACCATGGAATATAAAATTATAAAGAATATAGCAACCAGTCTCAAAAACATAATTTTATTTATCTTGTTGCAAATCAATTTTGACTGGTATCAGTCATCATTGGTGCATATTTCTAACCAATACATGCCATAAATAGAAGTACCATCCTTGGCAGATTTCTGTCATGAAGTGATACATCATAGGTCAACACTAGTACAGATCCATAACACACATCAAAACTCTTGCCCTGCAGGAGTGCTGCATTCTAAGTATGCATGACAACTAACAAGCTGTCTCTCCGCACGAATGGCCACCGACAAATTGCGGCCAAGAAACAAGTGGACCACCCTCTTGTTGAAGAAGCTGAAACACTTGATATCCTTCATTTCAATGACTGTATCACAGCCTGTGCCATATGGATCCTTCACACCAAAACATGCTTTTCTGAAATGCGCAGGTGGGAATTTTCCCTGTAATACATCCTGTGTTCCCATAACCCTCCTGGCCTCAACCTTCATTAGTTGCTGTCCTCACCCATCCAGCCCCTTCCCTGCTCCCATTCCAGCATTTCACAGCCGTCATTCCACCACCACACCCAGTGTTTTACTTTATTTTGTTTTATTTTATTTATTTATTTATTTCTCTCTATTTCTCTCCTTTTCCACTACTACTCCCAAATTTCTGGAACCCATAACACACAATGAAACTCTTGCCCTGCAGGAACTAGAGAAATATGCATGATGCCATCTCAAAAAGCTCTCCATCCTTTCCACCTTCCTACTCTTGGCTTGGAGTGCCACTGTCAACCACCTCTACAACAGCCTCCTAACCTCCCCCACGCCCACTCATAGCTGACAAACCCTGTCTCACAGATTTACTACTCATACCCCACCCTCCAATACTCCCTCCCACCACCGCACAGAATCCAGAACCTAAACAGACCTGCAACACAGTCATGAACCTTTTCCTCCAGAAGCCTTAGCCCCACAGAAATATCAGTCTGTCCAAAGGCCTCACCTCTTGCCCCACTCCCAAATCCAAATGCAGGACTTGTTAAAAACCTTCTCTCCTTCTCCCAGTCCCTACAGCGGAAACACTTTTTTGCTGCCAACCTTACCAATCAGACCCAACCAAAGACCAATATTGAATCTTCATAACTCAGTTCACTTCTCCATCCAACTGCGATCCACCCCCACTGCTGTCATACCACCCCCTGTTACCTTTCCAGAGTTTCATAACTTCAAACATTGCCTCTCTGTCATTCCCCAAATCTCTCAACATGTGGAATAACCTTAAATCCAGAGAAAGAGCCACATTTCACCATCCAAAAACTGATCCCAGCATTATAATCCTACCTGCAGACAAAGGTTCCACCACTGTTGTTCCGAACTGCAAGGATTACCCAGTGGAAGGTCTCCACCGGCTGTCAGATACTTCCACCTACAAACCTTACCTCAGTGACCCCATTCCAGTAAACCAGCAGGATCTCCAGTCACTACTCAAATCCTTAGGCCCATACCAGAACCTCTCCCTGGAGTCCATCTCTCTGCTCACCCTTACCACTCCCCACACTTCTACCTTCTATATGCTTCCTAAAGTCCATAAACCTAACCACCCAGGATGCCACATTGTGGCTGGTTACTGTGCCCCCACTGAGAGAATCTCTGCTCTTGTAGATGAAAACCTTCAACCTATTACCCAGAACCTACCCTCCTATATAATAGATACCAACCATTTCCTTCACTGATTCTCCACAGTTCCTGTCCCTTTACCACATGGTGCCTTGCTCATCACTATTGCTGCCACCTCTCTGTAGACTAACATTCTTAATGCTTGTGGCTTTACTGAAATTGACCACTCCCTTTCCAAATGCCCAACAGTTTCCAAACCAACAGCCCCTTCATTGTCTCCATGACCATCTATATCCTCACTCACAATTACTTCTCCTTTGAAGGCATTACCTACAAAAAAATACGGGGTATGGCTATGGGCACCCACATGGCACCATCCTATGCCAACCTATTCATAGGCCATCTAGAGGAATCATTCCTAAACCCCTCACCCAGTTCAGATTCATTGATGACATCTTTGCTATCTGGATTGAAGGTGGGGACACCCTATCCACATTCCTCCAGAACCTGAACAACTTCTCCCTCATTTCCTTCACCTGGTCCTTTTTTTTTTTTTTTTTTTTTTTTTTTTTTTTTTTTTTTTTTTTTTTTTTTCATCATTCATCAGTCCACTGACTGGTTTGATGTGGCCCACCACGAATTCCTTTCCTGTGCTAACCTCTTCATCTCAGAGTAGCACTTGCAACCTACGTCCTCAATTATTTGCTTGACGTATTCCAATCTCTGTCTTCCTCTACAGTTTTTGCCCTCTACAGCTCCCTCTAGTACCATGGAAGTCATTCCCTCATGTCTTAGCAGATGACCTATCATCCTGTCCCTTCTCCTTATCAGTGTTTTCCACATATTCCTTTCCTCTCCGATTCTGCGTAGAACCTCCTCGTTCCTTACCTTATCAGTCCACCTAATTTTCAACATTCGTCTATAGCACCACATCTCAAATGCTTCGATTCTCTTCTGTTCCGGTTTTCCCACAGTCCATGTTTCACTACCATACAATCCTGTACTCCAGATGTACATCCTCAGAAATTTCTTCCTCAAATTAAGGCCAGTATTTGATATTAGTAGACTTCTCTTGGCCAGAAATGCCTTTTTTGCCATAGCGAGTCTGCTTTTGATGTCCTCCTTGCTCCATCCATCATTGGTTATTTTGCTGCCTAGGTAGCAGAATTCCTTAACTTCATTGACTTCGTGACCATCAATCCTGATGTTAAGTTTCTCGCTGTTCTCATTTCTACTACTTCACATTACCTTCGTCTTTCTCCGATTTACTCTCAAACCATACTGTGTACCCATTAGACTGTTCATTCCGTTCAGCAGATCATTTAACTCTTCTTCACTTTCACTCAGGATAGCAATGTCATCAGCGAATCGTATCATTGATATCCTTTCACCTTGTATTTTTAATTCCACTCCTGAATCTTTCTTTTATTTCCATCATTGCTTCCTTGATGTACCAATTGAAGAGTAGGGGCGAAAGGCTACAGCCTTGTCTTACACCCTTCTTAATACGAGCACTTCATTCTTGATCGTCCACTCTTATTATTCCCTCTTGGTTGTTGTACATATTGTATATGACCCGTCTCTCCCTATAGCTTACCCCTACTTTTTTCAGAATCTCGAACAGCTTGCACCATTTTATATTGTCGAACACTTTTTCCAGGTCGACAAATCCTATGAACGTGTCTCGATTTTTCTTTAGCCTTGCTTCCATTATTAGCCGTAACGTCAGAATTGCCTCTCTCGTCCCTTTGCTTTTCCTAAAACCAAACTGATCGTCACCTAGTGCATTCTCAATTTTCTTTTCCATTCTTCTGTATATTATTCTTGTAAGCAGCTTCGATGTATGAGCTGTTAAGCTGATTGTGCGATAATTCTCACACTTGTCAGCTCTTGCCGTCTTCGGAATTGTGTGGATGATGCTTTTCCAAAAGTCAGATGGTATGTCGCCAGACTCATATATTCTACACACCAACGTGAATAATCATTTTGTTGCCACTTCCCCCAATGATTTTAGAAATTCTGATGGAATGTTATCTATCCTTTCTGCCTTATTTGACCGGAAGTCCTCCAAAGCTCTTTTAAATTCCAATTCTAATACTGGATCCCCTATCTCTTCTAAATCGACTCCTGTTTCTTCTTCTATCACATCAGACAAATCTTCACCCTCATAGAGGCTTTCAATGTATTCTTTCCACCTATCCACTCTCTCCTCTACATTTAACAGTGGAATTTCTGTTGCACTCTTAATGTTACCACCATTGCTTTTAATGTCACCAAAGGTTGTTTTGACTTTCCTGTATGCCGAGTCTGTCCTTCCGACAATCATATCTTTTTCGATGTCTTCACATTTTTCCTGCAGCCATTTCGTCTTAGCTTCCCTGCACTTCCTATTTATTTCATTCCTCAGCGACTTGTATTTCTGTATTCCTGATTTTCCCAGAATATGTTTGTACTTCTTCCTTTCATCAATCAACTGAAGTATTTCTTCTGTTACCCGTGGTTTCTTCGCAGCTACCTTCTTTGTACATATGTTTTCCTTCCCAACTTCTGTGATGGCCCTTTTTAGAGATGTCCAATCCTCTTCAACTGTACTGCCTACTGCGCTATTCCTGATTGCTGTATCTATAGCGTTAGAGAACTTCAAACGTATCTCGTCATTCCTTAGTCCTTCCGTATCCCACTTCTTTGCGTATTGATTCTTCCTGACTAATGTCTTGAACTTCAGCCTACTCTTCATCACTACTGTATTGTGATCTGAGTCTATATCTGCTCCTGGGTACGCCTTACAATCCAGTATTTGATTTCGGAATCTCTGTCTATCCCTGATGTAATCTAATTGAAATCTTCCCGTATCTCCGGGCCTTTTCCAAGTATACCTCTTCCTCTTGTGATTCTTGAACAGGGTATTCGCTATTACTAGCTGAAACTTGTTACAGAACTCAATTAGTCTTTCTCCCCTTTCATTCCTTGTCCCAAGCCCATATTCTCCTGTAACCTTTTCTTCTACTCCTTCCCCTACAACTGCATTCCAGTCGCCCATGACTATTAGATTTTCGTCCCCCTTTACATACTGCATTACCCTTTCAATATCCTCATACACTTTCTCTATCAGTTCATCTCCAGCTTGCGACGTCGGCATGTATACCTGAACTATCGTTGTCGGTGTTGGTCTGCTTTCGATTCTGATTAGAACAACCCGGTCACCGAACTGTTCTCAATAACACACCCTCTTCCCTACCATCCTATTCATAACGAATCCTACACCTGTTATACCATTTTCTGCTGCTGTTGATATTACCCGATACTCATCTGACCAGAAATCCTTGTCTTTCTTCCACTTCTCTTCACTGACCCCTACTATATCTAGATTGAGCCTTTGCATTTCCCTTTTCAGAGTTTCTAGTTTCCCTACCACGTCAAGCTTCTGACATTCCACGTCCCGACTCGTAGAACGTTATCCTTTCGTTGATTATTCAATCTTTTTCTCATGGTAACCTCGCCCTTGGCAGTCCCCTCCCGGAGATCTGAATGGGGGACTATTCCGGAATCTTTTGCCAATGGAGAGATCATCATGACACTTCTTCAATTACAGGCCACATATCCTGTGGATACACATTACGTGTCTTTAATGCAGTGGTTTCCATTGCCTTCTGCATCCTCATGTCGTTGATCATTTCTGATTCTTCCGCCTTTAGGGGAAATTTCCCACCCCTAGGACAAGAGAGTGCCCTGAACCTCTACCCGCTCCTCCGCTCTCTTTGACAAGGCCGTTGGCAGAATTAGGCTGACTTCTTATGCCAGAAGTCTTCGGCCGCCAATGCTGATTATTTATCAAAATTTAGGCAGTGGCGGGGATCAAACCCGGGACCGAAGACGTTTTTGATTATGAATCAAAGACGCTACCCCTAGACCACGGGTACCTGGTCCTACTCAGCCCAACAAGCCACCTTTCTAGATATTAACCTCCACCTAAAAAAGATGGCTAAATCAGTACCTCTGTCTGTATCAGACCTACTAACCTCCAGCAATACCTCCACTTTGACAGCTGCCACCCATTCCATACCAGGAATCTTTTCCATACAGCCTAGCCACCCAAGGTCGTCACATCTGCAGTGACGAGCAGTCCCTTCTGAAATATATCGAGGGTGTCAGTGAAGCCTTCACTGACCGTAATTACCCTCCCAACCTTGTACAAAAACAAATCTCCCATGCCTTATCTTTCCAGTCTCCCACCACCTCCCAAAGCCCAACCGTCTGGCCACAGAGGAGCATTCCCCTCTAACTCAGTACCACCCAGGACTGGAGCAACTGAATTACATTCTGTGCCAGGGTTTCGATTACTTCTCTTCATGCCCTGAAATGAGAAATGCCCTGCCCACTATCCTTCCCACCCCTCCCGCAGTGGTAGTCCACTGTGCACTGAACCTACACAATATACTCATCCATCCTTACACAACCTCTACTCTGAATCTGTTACCTCATGGCTCATGCCCCTAGATGCAAGACCTGTCCCATACATACTCCCACCACCACCTACTCCACTCCAGTCACCAATATCACCTACCCCATCAAAGGCAGGGCTACCTGTGAAATCAGTCATGTGGTCAACAAGCTAAGTTGCAACCACTGTGCTGCATTCTAAGTAGGCATGACAACCAACAAGCTGTCTGTCCGCATAAATAGCTACTGACAAACTGTGGCCAAGAAACAAATGGACCACCCTGTTGCTGAACATACTGAAACATATGGTATCCTTCATTTCAGTGACTGCATCACAGCATGTGCCATATGGATCCTTCCCATTAACATCAGCTTTTCTGAAATGCACAGGGGGGAAATTTCCCTGCAATGCATACTATGTTCCCATAACCCTCCTGGCCTCAACCTTCGTTAGTCGCTGTCCTCACCCATCCAGCCCCTTCCCTGCTCCCATTCCAGCATAACACAGCTGTCATTCCACCACCACACCCAGTCTTTAATTTATTTTATTTTATTTTTTTATTTCTCTCTATTTCTCTCTTTTTCCACTACTTCTGCCCTCTTCCCTACCTCTCCCCTTACCACTGTTCAACCTGCAGCACTTCACTGTCCTTCATCCCCACCAAACTATCCCTCCTCGCTCCAGACTCCTCCCTTCCCCCACCCAGTCGCCATTCCCATCATGCGCTGGTGCTGCTGCTCACAGTGTTATTTCAGTTGCCTGAGACTGCAGTCATGTGTGTGAGCTGCATTTGCTTGAGTGTGTGCATGTGTATATGTGTCTATTGCTGACAAAGGCGGTCGGCCGAAAGTTTTATGTGTGAAAATCTTTTCGTTGTGCCTATCTGTGACTCAGCATCTCCGCTATATGGTGAGTAGCAACTTTCCTTCTCATAATATTTATATTCCTTCTAGAATGATGCACATAAGCTTTTGTTTCCATATGCCTTCTACTTCACCTGAAAGTTACTTTTACTCAGTAATCTTCTCACTGCGTGTGTTTTACAGTCATGAGTGTTAGGTAAGCCATTGAGGAAGATGACTTGTTCAGCTTTACTAATCACCGTTATAGTTAGTCAGTCATATCAGGTTGTTCCATCAATCATTATATCCTATTTTCATAACAGAGAAAAAATAACATCTGTAATATTGAGAAAAGTCTTTTGTTATCTGAGGCTGCTGTCCTAACTTCTACAGAATTCATTTGGTAATAAAATATTTTATTGTATTTTTTAATTTAATTCTTAAGTCATACAAATATTATCACAACCATACTAAATTTCTTGGAAAACTGCCATCAGATGCTCCGTTTAAAACGAAATAAATGGGGACTAGTAAAATGCTAGGAAGCTAAATTACAAAATCAAGCTAATTTCTATATATAACTGCATGCATTTGAGTATGTTACATAATAACTCATCAAATTACAACTGAAAAGGTCAGGAAAGGTGGTCATATTGTTCTGATTGTTGGAACAGTATGCTGCTCTGCTCTCCTAAGGACATATGTCTAGCGTGTGTAGTGTCTCTAATGGGAGACTTTAATGCCTTTTCAAATATGCAGTGAGTTCCACAATTTTACCTATACATCAATGATGTTTCATCTGTACTAAATTCTTATCACTACAATGCAAGTTTAACTAAGCATCAGCCCTAAGAAAATTTCTGTTTCTCTATAAGTTATAAATGATTACCATTGTGCAGTAACATGATGAACTCAAAACCTGGGTGTTAATCTATACCCTAAGAAGTCACAGGTCATATTAATATTATGCAAAAAGTTGACCACTAGGCAGCTCATCCTTGGAGTATCCAATTTACCTGGCTCAACACAGTAAAATATATCAGAGGATTCTTGGATGATCATTCAAACAGTCGTAGATTGTAGGAAAATACTCTAGAAAAGTACTGAGTGGGTAAAATAAAACTGGCCCATAAAATATTTACAATAAGGCTGACGTGGGACTGGTCCTTGCTAATTAACATCAAAGAGAATGGTGGACATGGCCATCACTGATGTTAACGCAGCACAGTGCTCAAGTTTTCAAACTCTGAGACATGTGTAGCAACTCTGCCTCAGAGATGGCAGCAGTCGCATTTTTAATTTTCTGTTGTAGTTCTTTCAGTTTGTGAAAATTACTTGAGTATACCCGACCTTTCAGTTTGTCCCACAGGTAAAACTCACACGGAGAGTCATTAGGGGATTAAAGTAACCAGAAGATTGCACTGACTTTGCTAGTTGTCCTCTATTCACTGAACACCTCATGCACTCATGACAAGATGGTCAAGACTGTGAGTGTCATTGCTCTGTCTTGCTGGCTGAAAATATTCATACAGACTGTCGTTGTCTGCGAATTGATCCATATATGGATTAAACGGTTTCTGGAGTCCTGTTTAGCATTGACAGTGTGGTGAAAGAATCATATTACAAAGTGGACTCCAGATACTGTGCTCCGAATACCAATCTTGAGATTGTGCAACAGCTTTACAAAGTAGTGATGGTAATTTTTTGATGCATAATGGTGCATGTTATGTGAGTTCACATGGCAGGCTGAACCAGGTCTCATCAGAAAAAATGGAAAACAGAGGCTCCAAAAGTTCTAATTCCATGGTAGTCAAAAACCACTGACAGATATCTACAAAGAAAAATCCACCTAGACAGATACTGATCTGTGCATCAAAATCATGATTTACAGCAAATTTTGTGATGGGAAGTTGTCCTAAATGTTAATAACTGTCATTTTCCCATCACTCTTATAAATATTTCCCAACCCAGTTCTATTTTTCCAACCTGTATTTCCACCTCAAATAAAACAAAAATTAGTGCAGTGTTTACTTACTTACTTAAAGGTCAGTGCTACAGAACTTTTATGACTTTAGCTCCCTTTGTTACCTGCCTCCATTCTTCTTTGACTATTACTTTCCAATCTCTGACTTCCATTGCTTCAAGGTCCTCCTCCATATTTTCAAGCCTCCTTTTGGGCTTTCCTATCACATTCCATGTGGCTATCATGACAGCCATTTTCCTTCTCATTAACTTTTTTCTCTGCTTTATTGTCACCCTGTAATCAGTACCCTTCCAAGGCTAGTCTGTGGTATTGAAACAATTCCATTTTATGTGGTAATGTTATTAGCCCCATGGCCAACCCAACCTGAAGACCAGGATTTTCCATTGGGGTTTACACCCCTAAGAAGAATGAATTCCCTTTGCCTATACAGTATCCCTGCTCCCTGGCTCCTCTTTAGAAGCCTGTCCACCTTGGATGACCCTGTCAGAAGCTGTTCTCTCAACTTTGCTGGAGCATGTGCTGAAGTTGCCTTTGATAAGACTGTGTGTCATGGGAAAGAGTCCAGTCTTTAGGACTACAAAATCTTAACTGTTTTGAAGTTCAACATGCCACAAATAATAAAAAATTTCACACACAAAGTTAGCCATAAATGCTTATGTAAAACATTTCTGTAGCATTCAGTTATCTGATCACATAAATATTTCCTTTGCTCAGTTACAATGAATGTGATCGGATAAGCAACATGATTTGCACATGGTATATTTCGTTCATTGGTTTTTTAGTGACTGGGTTCTCCATACTTCTTCTCTCATGTGAAATACCTATCATCATACCATAGCTGCAATAGTGGGTGAGATACATCCAGTGTCCTGAATGTGCTATGCATCATATTAAATCTTCCTGAATGAGATTTTCACTCTGCAGCGGAGTGTGCGCTGATATGAAACTTTCTGGCAGATTAAAACTGTGTGCCCGACCGGTCGGGCACACAGTTTTAATCTGCCAGAAAGTTTCATATTAAATCTTTCTCGTTTTCTCTGATTCTGGAACAAACCACTCAGTAAACTGCATCTTAAAACCAGTCTACATTGATGAGGAGATTAAAGATTTGTATCTTACCATTGGCAGATTTTCCTTACACCTAATAGCGAACCAGTATCTCTGCCATGTTGTCAACACTATATGTGATTTTCACATCTTTGTCCATCTCTGTTTTCTTTCTTGCATGTCATCTGTTAACCTTATGATGTTAATTCTTACTCTTCCCCTTATGAATAAACTTCTTTTCCGTATTTAATTCCTTCCGTACTGTTGTCATATACTTCTGTTACATGTCATTGATAAAACTGTAATAAGGAAATTGCTTCGTACAATATTAACATGACTGACCTTTCCAGAATTCCATATTCTATGTGCTACCCATCATTTACTTGTAGGTAAATAGTTGCATATCCTCATCATATTTCATTTTTGTTTGTTGTTTCATTCCTGGAATTTTAACATAACAGGGAGGTTGTACTGTTACTACAGGATTGCACAATGCATGTGCAGGTGCACCCTAGTCTTTGACTTAAGTGTTCAGGCTAACCTTGTAGTTGATAACAGCTTTATTTCAATGATGCATTGAGTACCAGCAGTGATGTGTCAGGATCCATATGGTTTTGGCTAAATTATATTTTCCTATGCATTGTGATGAACTAACATCTTCAACATTTAAGAACTTTCACCTTTAGTTTAGTTCACCTGCAAATATATTTGTTATAATAATTGATGCAGCTCATTCTACAATGTTTAAAAAAGTTATTGGAAATGACTTGATTAAAAATCCAATTTTGCACAAAGTTTTCTTTGGTTTTGAAGGTGGCAGTCACATGGTGAATGGGGAACATGCCTCCATAAAGAATGCCTCCTGTGACATTTGAGAACCCCCTCAAAATGGAATAATTATGACTTAATCTTCTAAGTAAACAGTGCCATTTCCATGTGATACTTAACACTAATTACTCTTATGTAGGTACTTCTTAATAGTCAAAGTACTGTAGTAGTCATGACTCTAAATACTAAAAGCACATCCATCACAGAGGAGGATCTTGCCAGTCGTATTTCTAGACACCACAGTATTGTTGATTAGCCATGCGATTGAAGCACTTCTCATGAAACATGGAAAATATCTTACCTATGATAATGGTGGTTGAGCTACATGGCTGTGAATTAAATTACTGAAAGTACTCCACTTTTCCATAACTTTATTTACGCCAAGTCATATTTTGGGTGTTTTCAGCTGGAATAATACAGTTACGTACTCATTATTACTGTTCCAGAATGAGATTTTCACTCTGCAGCAGAGTGTGTGCTGAAATGAAACTTCCTGGCAGATTAAAACTGTGTGCCGGACCGAGACTCGAACTTGGGACCTTTGGTAGAGCACTTGCCCGCAAAAGGCAAAGGTCCTGAGTTCGAGTCTTGATCTGGCACACAGTTTTAATCTGCCAGGAAGTTTCATATCAGCACACACTCTGCTGCAGAGTGAAAATCTCATTCTGGAAACATCCCCCACGCTGTGGCTAAGTCATGTCTCTGCAATATTCTTTTTTTCAGGAGTGCTAGTTCTGCAAGGTTCACAGGAGAGCTTCTGTAAAGTTTGGAAGGTAGGAGGCAAGGTACTGGCAGAAGTAAAGCTGTGAGGATGAGGCGTGAGTCATGCTTGGGTAGCTCAGTTGGTGGAGCACTTGCCCGCGAAAGGCAAAGGTCCTGAGTTCGAGTCTCAGTCCGGCACACAGTTTTAATCTGCCAGGAAGTTTCATTATTCCTGTGTTTACATCAACTGCATTTTGAATGCTACATTTATTCCATGCAAAATAGTAATTATTTAGCTATGGTGAACACAGAAATTACTCTTGTATTTCTTTATTTATGGTGTATCTGAAATGAATGCAGAAAATGAGAGGGTTGGTAGAGTTGGTCATAAAAAGCATATTTCACGTAACAACCCATGTCCCCATCCCACAGTGTAAGGCACTAGGCATCATTGAACAGCATCACGCACAGCTAAGAGGTTAGGCACACAACACACCATCCGAGCCATCATGATTTCAGTGTATTTGTGACATCAAGGTAAAAGATATGTCTGCTTGAAGTTTTATGACCTTTATTTGCAAGCACGGTAGTCAACATATTCCAGATATGCCAGGCAGAATAACACTATGGGTTTTCCCCTCTTTCTGGGATATGAGCATGTTGCTTTTAGCTTTTCAAATGCCTGTTTGACAGGTGACTCATAGGAGGCAGCACATGTGCACACCATGGAGTTTGGTTCACCCTGCATGAGTTTGCCATGGAATGGGGATACCTCTGTGTTTGTTACTGTGTGGAGCAGACAGGAAATGGAACACTGTTCTTGGGAGAAAATGGTAGACATGTGCTTACAGGGTGGTGGATGGAAATGCTCATGCTGCCCAACATTTGTATTTTCAGTTGTTTCCAAATTTTCTTGTGCCAGATCCATGCCAGCGACAGGTCCCTATGAGAGAGATGATGATGATGTTTGGTTTTGGGGTGTTCAACTGCGCAGTCATCAGCGCCCTTACAAAGTTCCAATTTTTACACAGTCCAACTTTTTTCACAGTCCGGTCTAGCCACTGTCATGAATGATGATGATGATGATGATGATGATGATGATGATGATGAAATGATGAGGACAACATAAACATCGAGTCCCTGGGCAGAGAAAATCCCCATAATGGGTGGGAATCGAACCTGGGACTCCGTGATCCAGAGGCAGCAAAGCTAGCCACCAGACCATGAGCTCCGGACCTATGAGAGAGAGATTTCCACTGGCATGTCCTCATGATGGCATATGTGAATTTAAGGCCTATTTCGAAACCATATGTATTCATTTTGTGTTACTGATACAAAGGCCTGATTGATGCAATCATCAATGCACAGTGTGTACACCAGGACACTTGGATGGGTAAATATTAAGCTCTGGTGGCTGATTAACTATCAGCTGCTATTACGCAACTTTTATTAAAAGTGAACTACAGCCACTGCTGCTATTTACCTGTATTTATTTAGATTTGTGTTGTTTAGTGCTTCAGGTGTTAACCATGTGGTTTGCACTATTGCCAAGTTAAAGTGGATCTTTCCTTAAGCTTTACTTTTTCAGTTTGCCTTCGTCCTATATCAGTATAGCATTGGTATAATTATATACAGAGTTTGGCATTGTTAATTTAATGGTTTGCAGCATGCCCTTCCTATGCCACCACCTGCCCTTATCCAAACATCAAACATCACCCCTCCAGGATGACATATGTGAAACCCAACAGTCTGCATGTAGTGTTACTTATGTGGAAGTGAGCAAAAGTTTTTCTAACTGTTTGCAAACCACCTAACTGAGGCAGCACTTGGGTATGTGTCAATGTGTTCAGTGCTATGCACAACCTGTACTTCATTGCATTTTACATGTTGCTCTGTAAAGTGCTATATTCCATAAATCGTATTTGTTCTTGCTGTAGCAAACTTGGCAGCAAGTGAGGATTAGATTTTATCTGCATGTTAGTGTCAGTGCAAAGTCACTGACTTACATCTCAATGGAAGAGATATGCCAACATATCATTGCACAGCAGCAAGCTTTTGCAGAACAAAAGCAGGCTCTTGCTACCGCTCTCAATCAAGTGGCATCTGAGTGCTTGCGGAAGGTTTCTCTCCTGTCAGTGCAACTGTCACCCTTTCTGGCATATGATGAGTCAGTTGAAGATTGTGACACCAACATTTTCAGGTTTCTCAAATGGGCAATGCAAATCCTTCTAGCGCATTCTTTGTTTCTTTGCTTCTGCTCCACAATTATCAGTTGTTGTGCCATTTTGTGCCTTTGCTTATCACTTGATGAAATGTGTGAGCTTCTCAACCCATTACTGAACACATTTCATTGTGATGTGTGTAGAGTTTTACCATTGTCAGAAACACTCAAACTCATCTTAAAAAGCCTAGGCTGCAGAGTTACACGTGTTGATCCATTGTTCCATCGTTGTAAATTTGTCAGTAGTGCACATCACGAATCCTATATTGATCATAAGATGTGTGATGTTATTATTCATCTGGCCCCTGCTAGGGAATTCAGTGGAAAAGCACTTCAGTGTGTGAGTCTGACACTTAAAAGGTGTACTCAATATAGCACAGTCCTTTGAAGTGTCACGGACCACAGGCAATCGTATTGCAGCATGAGGGGAGGCATAAGAAGTTGCTCTGTCAAGCCCTGTTTGGTACACCGCAAGTGTTCAGGATGACAGAGAAGCCACTGCAGCTGTACAGCCTTCAGCTCAGTGTTGCAAGGGCAGCATCAGTTATGGTCACAGCAGCAAGGCCACGTCACAAATGCAGCTGCGTGCCCTTCTTCTGTCTTGACCATGCTGCTTCATCCAACAGGAGTATGCTGTGTGTCCTAAGCATTGGGCTGTTTGCAATACGTGTCAAAAGAAAAGACACACTGGATTAGTGTGTAACTCCTCTTCAATTGTGGTATACACAGTAGTATCGATGGACATAATCTGTATCTATACAATGACTGTCTCCCAGAACAAATTGTTTATTGACTTGAGTGTGTTTGATACACCACTAAAAATGCAAGTGGACACAAGAGCTGCAGTGACTTTAGGAAATGCACAATCATGCATAGACTTTGGTTCCCCTCCCATCACATAGCTTTCATGAAACTTGACTAGCTACAATAAACACCAGATTCCTATTCTAGATCAATTTTCCATTCCTGCCCCTTACAAATCTGTTTTTCACCCTCACATCATCCTTGTTGTAGATCATTCCCATACCACAGACCTGTTAGAGTTTGATGCATTTAATGCTTTCAGTTTCTCCATTGCTGATGAGGTAAACTTAGTGTCAGATCAAGTTCCATATCAGCTGCTCTGCTCTGCACTTTCGTGTCTGTTTCCCCCTGGGCTCAGTTGTGCTACTAGTTTTCAGGCCCACATTGGCATGAAACAGTCTGCTCGCCATCATTTCTTTTTCAGGTGTGAAAGATACCTGTTGCTCTGCGTGCCTCTATCAAGGCCAAATTAGACCATTTTATGCTGCTCCATGTCATTTGGTCTATTTCTTCCAGTGAATGGGCTACACTATTGGTCATTGTTGAGAAGCTGATGGGTAAGCTTTGCCTCTGAGGCAACTTCAGTGTCATGATTAATGCACAGTCTACCATAGATGCATCCCCTTTGGTCTAGCCTGACGAGCTGCTCACAAAATTATCAGGCAGCCACTACTTTTCCAACAATGGTTTGTTGGAAGCATACCTCTAGCTCCACTTGGATGAGGCCACTAGGTGCCTTCTTGTTGTCAATATATCTTTCAGCCTGTACCAATATCAACGCTTCCCTTTTAGGCATCACTAGCACGCCCTTGATTTTTTCAGCATTTTTTAGAACAGCTGACAGCCTTTCTGTCCAAATGTATCAATTACCTCACTGATGTAACTGTTTTGGATTCTTCCACTGAAGACCACCTTAGAATTCTCTGACTGCTGTTTGCTTTTTGCAGTCTGCAGGTCTCAAATGCAGTCTTGCGAAATCTCAGTTTCTGCAGCTGTCAGTTGAGTACCTAGGTTTTGAGATTACTCACACAGGGGTCAAGCCACTGCATTGCCATGTTGACACAACTGCAGATTTGCTGCAGCCAACCACTGTTAAGGAACTTCTGGCCTTTTTAGATAATGTTGTATACTACCATAAGTTTTTACCTGAAATAACCACTGTTGCTCGCCCCCTGCATGCACTTTTGCATAAAAATGTATCCTTTTCTGTTCCATAGCTTGTGACTGAGCATTTGCTTTGCTTAAATCTAAGCTTCAATGTGCCCCATGTCTGGCCACTTTTCAGCTGAATCAGCATCTCATGTTGGCTACAGATGTCTCTCAGTACACTGTTCATGCACAAATACACAGACGAGTCTGAACGACCCATTGCTTACACCTCTAAGACTTTAACTCCTGCTCAGAAGCAGTATTCTCAGATTGAAAAGGGGTCTTTAGCAATTGTGTTCATCCTCAAGAAATTTCGTGTCTTCTTGTGTGGTTCAAAGTTCCATTTAATCATGGATCAGAAGCCCTCTTTTTAACCTGTCAGCTTCCTTGACAGATAAGGCAGTGCATCATTTGCAGCAATAGTCTCTCTTCCTCTTCTGTTATGATCATCAGGTCAATTACCAGCCGATGCTGCAATACACCAACACCGACGCCCTATCTTGCCTTCTGATCAGACCAGCTGTGGCATTTGATTAGGACGAGTTGCTTTGTTTCTATTTAGATACTGAGAACCAGAATGCAGTCAATGGTTTTCCCATCATTAGCACCACAATAGCATCAGCCATCACTGCAGATCTTAAACTTAGTCAAGTCCTCTCTTTTGTGCAGCACAGTTGGCCAAACAGCCCCCAGATCATGTCTTGGATCCCTAGCATAATTACTTCTCCCTCCAGCTGTGCCTTTCTGTGTTGGCCAGAGTTCTTTTGTTAACTATAGAGGGCACTGCCCCAAGGGCTGTGATTCCTGAATCCTTAAGCTGTAATGTACTGTGGCTTCTACATGTCGGTCATTGGTGGGGACCTCTTCTACCAAAGCTTTCGACCACTGGCATGTGTACTGGCTGGGCGTAAATGTGCACATTACAGGGGTTATCGCCACTTGCACTCACTGTGTTCAGCAACAGGTGGCTCCACTGGTGTCTTTTTCCTCTGGTAGACACCACAGTGCCCATGGGAGTGTCTACTTGTCGATTTTGTGGGCCCTTTCCAAATCAGTATTGGCTCACTGTAGTGAATGCCTGTTCCAGGTTTATTCCCGGCGGGGTCAGGGATTTTTCTCTGCCTGGTGATGACTGGGTGTTGTGTGATGTCCTTAGGTTAGTTAGGTTTAAGTAGTTCTAAGTTCTAGGGGACTGATGACCATAGATGTTAAGTCCCATAGTGCTCAGAGCCATTTGAACCATTTTTTTGTTCCAGGTTTTCCTGAATGGCATGTTGTCCATCCAAAGTCAGTATTTTGGTTCTGTCTAAGATTTTTGTTAATTTTTGTAATTGGGGGACCTCTATATACCGTAGTCACCGACAATAACCCTCAGTTTGTTTCTTGAGAATTTGCATGTTTTTGCCAGGCTATCTCACAACTCCCGCATTTCGTCCTCAATCTAATGGTGAGGCTGAAAACATGGTTTGGACATTTAAAACTCAGATGCGGAAGTATGTATCTGGCAGGTCGCCTGATGCTGCTTTAGACTGTTTTTTGAATTTGGATTGAATAAGTGCAGGTACTAAAATGTACAGTACCATGAAAAAAAGCGCTGATCTTACAAGGCACTGAGATTACAACTCACAGAAAACACCAATGACACCACAAGAACCCATTGGAGCTGCTACATGTATGCCAACCACGGACCCTCCTTCACTCGCTGCATCCAGTGCTGTGTCTGCCGACATTGCCAGCTCCACCACAGTTCTGGTAGGATGTGCCTGTTTGGGCTGATGGTTTTGGCCACTGGCTGAACTGGGTTTCTGCTGTCACCAAGCATCACCAGGGCTGGCATCCGTGTGTTGTCCACACTTCTGACAGGTGAACATCCTGTCACTTTGACCAGCTGCAGCTGTGCATGGCAGGATCTGTTCCGGAGGGCCCACCACTGGCCTGTTGCTGCCACCGCCTGTTCCTGTGTTGCAGATGGTCTTGCTCGTGCTGCAGTGGGGATTGTTGCTTGGCAGATTTCTGTCTGTGGTTCCTGTATGTGCCCCCCTCCTCAACTGCCATCGTTGGTGCAGCACCTGCTACACCTGATGCCACAGCTGCTGCCACCTCTGTTGCATGGTACTGTGCAGCTATTGTCTCTGATGCCCCTGCTGATGCCTCTGGCACTGACCCCTGACCTTGGTGAGGATATCACTATGGAGACGCCATCCCCAGTCCAGCCCTATGGCTTCTCACATGAGGGGGGCACAGGGTGCCAATCTGCAGCCTCATCACTTCCGCCCCAATTCGCCAGTGACTGCCTGCCACATGCTGTAGCAGCTGCAATCTTTGGGCAATGAAATGGACATCAGTGCTGTCACTGGTGTTTTCCATGACTCGTAATCTCAGTGCATTGTGAGATCAGTAATTTTTTTTTCACTGTACCACAATACCAGTGCCTTTTTGGTAGCAATATTTTTTCAGTACCAGTGCTTTTTTGGTACAAGTGCTTTTTTGGTACCATACATTTTTCCTGTACCAGGCATTTTTTTCTTGACCATGGATTTTTTTGTGCCTGCTGGTTTTATGCATGTGTTTCCCCCACCTCCTAGCAGGGAGGCGTGATGAACCTTCACTAACGTTATGCATGATTTGAGAGATAGCGCATTCTTACAATTCACAGGGCCACTTATAGAGGCCATCTGTGTCAGTCCCTAGCGTGCTCTGGTAAGCCATCAAAGAAAGAGTATTATTTAAACAATCACAAACTAGTGCTTGGCCTATTCTGTAACCTGCATTACTGTTATCCAGTCAATGTGTTCGCTGCTACACAACCTGCACTTCATTGTACCTGACATGTTGCTCTATGAAGTACTATGTTCCATACATTTTGTATGCTCTTGCTATAGCAAATGTGTTGTAGACTTCTTGCATGGGCATTTTAAGGGTGATGGTCTCACATGCAGAACTTAATTCTTCCAGAGTTAAATCTGTTATTTGTTTGTTTTAAAACTTTTCCCCTATGTATTCAAAGTGAAGTGTGCCTTATACAGTGTTCATGGTGCACAAATAATTTATGTTACTGTTGTTTCTCTGATGACTACCTTTCTATAAACTATGAAGCAAAACATAAATATTAAATACAAAATTAATCGTATTTTGTCTCTTTGTTATCTATTTTGTAACTAATGTACTGAAGAAGAGTATTAAAAATGAAAACAAAGCAAGAAAAAAGAAGAAAGAGGGGAGAAACAGAAGTTGCTTTGGACTTGATCTGAACACATAAACCTTAGCATTCTAGTTTGGGACATTATCTTCCATCTCTTCTACAGCTGCACTTCCTTCACCATTTCTTTCTGAGTTTCTCCCTTTTTTTTCTTTTTTAAAATGTTCTTCTTTGTCTTATGTGTAGGGGTTCTTCCTTGGCATCTTAATTCCTAAAATCAAAATTCTTCACAGTTGAAAAAGTAATATTATTTAAGGTGCAGGAATAACTATTAGCTGTCCGAGAGCATTGCTGGTCTTCATTAAGCTCATGCTTTAATCATCAATAATGCGAAACACGAGAGATGACTAAAAACTTATGGAACAATTCAAGATATTTTCCACCACACCTTCATCACATGACCCTGCTTTTCTGGTGCTGGTAAGAATGAGAGTCCAATTTGTCCAAAGTGGTTGTGAGTGAAATGATGGATGATGTACATGAGAACATGTGTTAGTCCGTAAGGAAAATGATATTCAAGTCTATAGTGATGGGACTCGGAAATTGTTCTGGTAATTAATGCCAGTTCTTCAGCACACAAAAACAAACTGCATTTTTATAAAAAAAAAAAAAAAAGAATCTGCATGTCAAACAATGTAAAATAACAATATTATTAAAAGGATGGTTGCTATTCACCATATAGCAGAGAATCCAAGTAGCAGATAGGCACAACAAAAAGATTACCCCCATCACACACACACACGCACTTACACACCACACATGCTCAAGCAAATAAAATTCACTTCAACAAAGGCTTGTTGGTCGAAAGCTCATTTTGTGTTAGCCTTTTTGGTGTACCTATCAGTGACAGCATCTCTGCTATATTGTGAGCAGCAACTATCCTTTTCACAATATTGAAGCGGTGACCAGTAAGTGACACTTTTGGCAGGACACCCTGACAGGTATGAGAGGATCTGTTGCTAAATTGGGGTTGTGTTACTTCTCTCTTGTTGCAACCTTCCCATAGATTACATACAACCAAATGGATCTGACATCTGATGACAGGAACTTTTGATGAACATTCCATCAAATCCTGCTCCAGTCTTTCAATGGACAACCTGTGAAGTGTGTGCACCAGTGAGTACTGACAGTCTTACTGGTACAGCTGCGCAGTGGTGGATATTCAGGGTGCAGACAAAATGCTGCACTTGGCAGCTGATGTGTGATTCCTCATCTCAATACAAGACAACAGTGTATCTAGCACAACTTAGTCCCACCAACAGGTTTAGCAGAAATGTGATTGAAAAAAGAGGTTCTGGCAATGCTGTAACTGTGAGCAGTGTGGGCAGTGACAAGTAGCATTTACTCTGTGCTGTGCCAGGGCTGTCTCATTAGCTCAGTTAGATGAGGCAATGCCACAGGGAGTGGATACATAGATTTACCTGAGTTGCATTCACACCAGTTTTATTTTATTTTATTTTTTTAAGTTAAAGCATCAAATTGCATCCAGTTTACACCTCTACAATTCAGTATCTTGAGTAATTATTTCTGTTACTATTACCTTTATTTAAACATTAAGACATAACATGAACTTCTTACAGATATGAATGGACACTTTGTTTCATCCAAGAGACAAATAAAGCCAATAAAAATGAACAGTGGTCACAGTAACATCATTTGCATACAGTGATGTACAAAAAACACAATAGGTATGCTACACTAGACTGCACATTATATTATGCTTCACACAATTATTCCACTCTGTACATCTGGCATCCAGGCATATCTTCAAAGAGCCGGTACATGCATGTATGAGCAATGTTCAATTTATAGATGTTCAAAGTGACCATCTTGCATTTGCAAACACTTTGTCACTCGTTGGATCATACTTTGCTGGATCCTATGCAACACATCTGCACCCACAATTGCTGAAGTGGCATGCATGCAAGCCACTAGATCATGTACATCCATCGGTGGAGTATTATAACCTTGTTCCTTTAAGTGTCCCCACAAATAAAAATCTAGTGGATTAAGATCCGGGGAACATGGAGGCCACAACATAGGGCTTCCATGAGCAATACATTCCCCTGGGAATAGTTACAAACATACAGTCCAAAAGAGATGACATGCACCATTATGCTGTAACCGTAGTTGTCACTGGACACCAAGTAGATCATTTTGCTAATGCATCAGGCAAAGTATTTGCAAATAAATGTGTGTTACAGGGGTGCATTCAACTTGTCTGGCGAGAGGTAATGGCTCAAAAGCACTCCTCCCTTCCAGCCCACAGGTTTATGCCAAAGTGTGCCAGAAAGCCACATCCGTGGGTAAAGTGAAGCTATATTTGTCAGTCCATATCACATAATTTATAAAATGATCATTATCTTCCCTTTGGTGGAAAAGCAATTCACAAAATTATACTCATCAAATGTGGTCTTCTGGCCACTGGCATTGAGTTAATGTGTAATGATATGGATTCAATTCTTCAACATGTGACACTTGAACAATCAGTCTCTGTGATATGTCGGAACTGCACTGCAATACCTCCAAGGTGACCAGTGTACAGTTTTAAGAATTGCATCTTCTGTTTGTGGAGTATGTCTGTCCTTGGATGATCTTTGTCCATTACTAGTGATCAATGATTACCAATTTCCTGAGAGCATTGCTCCAGGTGACAAAAATCATTCTTACTGGGATGGCAACTTTGAGGATACCACACAGCATATGCACAAGCAGAAGCAGTAGCAACTTGCTATTGGATGCTCCCAGCACTAAAAACATTTCAATGTGTTCACCATTTGTGTGCTCCATTGGGAAGTCACACTCCATGTACTTGACAGGACCAGTTATGGTTGTGCTCTGCACAGTTAGAAGACACGTGCATGCAGTTTAAACGCTCCTGCTGTTTATATGGTAAACGTCATGTGACAAAACAATGCCTTGCGTATAAATGATGAGAATTAGGGAATAGATGTCAAAAAAATAAAAAAGGAACCTGATGAGGATTTGAACTATGGATGTAGGTTTGATGTCCCAGAAATCTGCTCAGTGAGTTACAACAGCTGGTATGGTAGTGTGGGGTGAGACACATTCGTCTGTAAATGCTGATGCACTACACGAAGTGATAATGTTGGCAGCTTCTTGTTTTCGTACATGTGGTTTCAAAATACCCCCAATCTGACTCTGCATGATAAACTTTTTTCCTTGTTGTGGATGAAGAATCACATGCTTAACTCCAAGTACATTTTTTCTTCACCCTGTATAATGCAGTAGAGTTTGTTTTCAAGCATGAATATTGATGAAGACATATTATGAAATGACATAGAGGTGTTGATCAAGGCACTAGGCTGTCATGCTGTTTTCCAAGCCAAAAGGGTAGTAAAATATTCTGGAGGTAAAATAATACCTAATTCAGATCTCTTGGAAGGGTGTGGGGAGGGGGGGTGGGGAGGGGGGTGGGATGGAGGGCTACTTAGGAGGATGTTGCCATGAGGAAAAATGAAACTGGCATTCTACATAGGGCATGCCTTGCTCAGGCAGGTAGCTTAGAGAATATAAAAAGATAAGCATATAGTTAGAGAAAGCATGATTTAGTGAAGTGCAGTGGTATGAAGAACAGGAATTCTGGTCAGATGAGTACAGGAGTATAAATATGAAATCAAATAGGGCAATACAGGAGTAGGTATGATAATGAATAAGAAAATAGAAATGCAGCAAGTTATTATGAATGATGCAGTGAACACATTATCATATCATAGCTAACATAAAATCAACAATCCCCACCAACGCGCTCCACAAATGAGGAAGGAAAAAATGTTCAAATGTGTGTGAAATCTTATGGAACTTAACTGCTAAGGTCATCAATCCCTAAGCTTAAACACTACTTAACCTAAATTATCCTAAGGACAAACACACACACACTCATGCCCGTTGGAGGACTTGAACCTCCGCCAGGACCAGCCGCAATGAGGAATAGATTGAAAGAATCTATGATGAGATAAAGGAAATTATTGAGGTAGTAGTCACTGAAGCTGGTGCACCTATGTATAAAGTGCACCAACCACAAATAACATTGTCTTGTACCAACCCATTGTTGTTTTACAGTTGTCAACCTTTACCTGTTCCATCATTATTGCTTCAGCTAGCATAGTGATAAGCTTTATTTTCATATGTCCAAGTGATCAGCAGAAATATAAAATTAACAGTGAGCTAGGTGAGAAAAAATTTACAATCCATGCAAGAAAATGACCCAGATTCAAAACTAGCAGCACAGCAGATTCAAAACTAGCAGCACAGTCCCACAATGAGGCAGTGGTCTACAGTGTACAATGTATGTGGCACACCTACTGGTGTTACGAAAATCAATGTGCCTGCTCGAGGGTTATGGGAGATGAAAATTTAATTGTGATGGTTGTCTGGAATTTGATAACACAAAAAGGAAGGGAATGAGGGAAAGGAATGACACAGGAAATAACCTAATAGAATTTTATACAGGGCACAATTTGAGCACTGCAGAAACTTGATTTAAAAATCATTAATGGAGGTTTTACATGTGGAATGGACCTGCAAGCACTGGGTTTCAGGGGCAGATATCAATACTGGCCATTAGACATTGTTTATGAACTGAAGATTTAAATTAAAAAAACTGCAAAAACGTAGGAAACTGAGGAGATGACACCTAGATAAATAGAAAGAACCAGTGGTTTTCAAGAGTTTAAAAGGCGGCATTATGTAGCAATTGACAAAACAGGGGGAATGAATACAACAGAGGATGAATTGGTAGCTTTGAGAGATAAAGAGTGAAGATAAGAAGACAACACTTAGTAGAAATCCTGTAGTAAAACATGAGAGATTAAATTTAATTGAGAAAAGGAGAACATATAAAAATGCAGCAAATATAGCAAGCAAAAGGGAATACAGACATTTAACAAGGAATATATAATATATGAAATGCAACAAAGAATATAATAATTCCGGGGAAGATCAGTTTGGATTCCGTAGAAATATTGGAACACATGAGGCAATACTGACCCTACAACTTATCTTAGAAGATAGAGTAAGGAAAGGCAAACCTACATTTCTAGCATTTGTAGGCTTAGAGAAAGCTTTTGATGATGTTGACTGGAATACTCTCTTTCAAATTCTGAAGGTGGCAGGGGTAAAATACAGGGAGCGAAAGACTATTTACAATTTGTACAGAAATCAGATAGCAGTCATAAGAGTCGAGGGGTATGAAAGGGAAGCAGTGGTTGGGTAGGGAGTGAGACAGGGTTGTAGCATCTCCCCGATGTTATTCAATCTGTATATTGAGCAAGCAGTGAAGGAAACAAAAGAAAAATTTGGAGTAGGTATTAAAATCCATGGAGAAGAAATAAAAACTTGAGGTTCGCCGATGACATTGTAATTCTGTCAGAGACAGCAGAGGACTTGGAAGAGTAGTTGAATGGAATGGACAGTGTCTTGAAAGGAGGATATAAGATGAACCTTAACAAAAGCAAAACGAGAATAATGGAATGTAGTGGAATTAAGTCAGTTGATGCTGAGGGAATTAGATTAGGAAATGAGACACTTAAAGTAGTAAAGGGGTTTTGCTATTTGGGGAGCAAAATAACTGATGTATGGCAGTGAAACATGGACAATAAATGGTTTGCACCAGAAGAGAATAGAAGCTTTCGAAATGTGGTGCTACAGAAGAATGCTGAAGATTAGATGGGTAGATCACATAAATAATGAGGAGGTATTGAACAGGATTGGGGAGAAGAGGAGTTTGTGGCACAACTTGACTAGAAGAAGGGATTGGTTGGTAGCACATGTTCTGAGGCATCAAGGGATCACCAATTCAGTATTGGAGGGCAGCGTGGAGGGTAAAAATCATTCGCAGTACCAGCATAGCAAGGCCGTTTTGGTTAGTGTTACAAGGCCAGATCAGTCAATCATCCAGACTGTTGCTCTGCAACTACTGAAAAGGCTGCTGCCCCTCTTCAGGAACCAAGCGTTTGTCTGGCCTCTCAACAGATACCCCTCCGTTGTGGCTGCACCTATGGTACGGCCATCTGTATTGCTGAGGCACGCAAGCCTCCCCACCAACGGCAAGGTCCATGGTTCATGGGGGGGGGGGGGGGGGGGGTTATGTCTCCTTCTCCCATCAATAATTAAATTTTTTAAACTAAATGTTATTCTATTTTTAGTGTAATTACTATGTGGTGTTTGATACCAACAGATGTGTTTCAAAAGATTAACTGAGCTTTCTCACACTTAAATTTATTATCCAGATGATTAATTTGAATATGCTGATTTCATTGAGTACATGATTGTCGTTTGAACTGAAATTTATGGCTAAGTGAAGTTATTACAACAACATCTAGTGGAAAAATATTTTGAGCTAATCAGCAGAATCTCAAGTATTGATAGCATTTATTCAGAAGCAGTCATTCCACTCTTTCTGAAATCATGTTTTTATTTGCTGGAATCTAATTAAGTTGAAAGATATTTATAATTAAAGTTAAAATAAAAGAATTGCAGCATGGAATACAAAAATATTGTGAAAGGGAAGATTGACAATATAGAGGAGACTTTGAGTCATAGATAGTGTGATGTTACACTTATTTAGGTGAGCTATTTGCCTGTCTAGGGTTGGTAACAACGAGAGGGGAATTTGCTTGCTTGGCTGGATGTGAGTTGGTGGGGATGAGGAGGCCACTCAGCTGCTCCAAAAGAGCTTAGGTACAAAGGCAGTCAGTGTAAGCTGGATGTGAGTAATGCCAGAACAGGGAGGATTTGAATGGGAATTGCTCCTTTGGCCCAGGTGCAGAAGATGTACCAGCAATGGCAGTGCATAATGTGCTATGAAATATAGCTACTTACAACTCTTAGAAATACAAGAATAAAGCACAGTTCATAGTAAAGTAAACCTAAAACACACGCAATCTCAGAAAATTGATCTGCATCCAACAAAACAATATTGTTTTCGATATCTGAAAAACTGCAAAAAGTTAATAATTTAAAGTTACTGAATATCTACACAAGAAACCTTCAAATCAACAACTTTTAAATGCTTCCTGCGATTGAAACGAACAATGTCTTGGGTGACAGCATAGCACTACAGCTATCATCCCTGAAAATTACTCATCTGTATCTATTTTCATTTACTGATTTACTATGTTTTAATCTTTTTCATTATGCAAATATCTGTCAGAACATTTTATTCTCCACAGCAACACAGGAACTAAATGCAGCATGAATGGCTAATATCCTGTCACACTTGTGCAGTTATTTAATTAATAGTCTACTAGTTTACAATCAATATTAGAAAACATTGTAGTTTAAAAGTGTATTAGCTGACACTACCATTGAAAAGAGCACCAAAAGATTCTTCTATCAAGCAGGCCTAAGTAATTATTTAACCAACATTTAACAACATTTATTGTCACTTAATGTGAGCACCCTTGTGCAAAAATGCTGAATTATTAATTTATGAACAAACTATTATTTAGTGTGTATTGCAAATGATCTGAGTGTGACTGGATTTTTATAATGTTATTATTATTAAATGTTGATGAATGTGGTCAGGTTGAGTCAGTTCATGTCTATAGAACACAAGAACAATGTATTTTTGGAACGGGATGGCTTCAGTGAAAGAGAATTAGACAGTGATGGAACACTTTTGGAGACAACTGGAGAACACACTTTTTGGATGGAGAGCTAATGGGAGAGATTCAGGATACTTTCACGTGGAGATCTGGAAGAACACAGACCTGCCTGAGGTAGTATATGATATTCGGTCATGTAAGTGATAGATTCTGGGCAGTGAATTGCCTTCAGAATATTTTAACTTTACAAATGTGAAAGTGCTCTAGTTCAGAACTTCAACCTTCTGAACTTGCATTACAGAATTGAAACTAGGCATAACATGAGTTTATCTCTCATGCATTCATGTATAAATTGTCTTGATGAACTGAATTATTTTGAGCTGGCAAATATTTGATTATTGTGACCATTAAATGGGCTTAGTTCTTTGAACGTCTTGGAAGACTATTTAGCTTGGATATTATACTACCATTTTTGTAACACACTTAAGGCAACTTTATTGCTTTTTAATAAGGTTATCTTTCTGGCTGCTTTGTAACTGATAATTGTAGCCCCACACTCTGTTTATTTGAGATTACTTACTTGAATAATTATTATACAACATATTTCTCTGGTGTTGCTTGCATCAATTTCTGAATAAAACACTCTTATTATCAGTCATTATCTTTTATTTAATATTTCTGATTATTTCATCAATTTACAATTCTGGCCAATGCAGAAACTAATTTAAGTGCACCATCACAGGTACATGATATTATTTGCAGTTACCTTAGCTACAGGGAATGAAGGCTGATGTGTACAGCCTGACTATGTGACTTTACCCAGGCATCCATTTTAAACACTGTGTGCATAGCCCAATAACCTGGGTGTAAAATTGCAATAGGTGCAATGAAGAGACTGATTTATACCTAAGCTATGGGTCCCACAGCTTTCTTATAAAGTGGAAAAGACACACACATTAACATGAGCTCAACTCACATTCAGATGACCACTGCCTCTGGCCTCTGTGGCTGGATTGCAGACTGCAACTGCTACCGATGGGAGCAGCAGTCTTGCATGGGTGGTGGCTGTGAGGAAGAGGCATGGGGTGATAAGAGGAAGGGAAAGTGTAGTGCTAATTTTGGGGGAGTGCAGAGATATTGTAGTAAGGACAGTATAGGGTTACTATGTGCAGTTGGGAGCTTTGGGAGATGTGGGGAAAGGGGAGCAGGAAAAGAGAGAAGTAAAGAAAGGGGAGAAGGCTAGTGGATGCTTTGGCAGAATAGAAGGCTGCGTGTCCTGGAGTGGGAGCAGGGTAGGGGATAGGTAGCCAGAGGATTACACTGCAATTCACAGTTAAGTGCCTGACAGATGGTTCATAGAGCCACCCTTAAGCTACTTTTCTACTGTTCCACCCTCGAAAAGGGTGCAGGGAATACAAACACTTCAATCTTTCCATGCTAGCTCTGATTTCTCTTATTTTATTATGATGATCATTTCTCCCTGTGTAGGTGGGGGGCCAACAAAATATTTTCACACTCTGAGGAGGAGATAGTTGGTGCTTGAAAATTCATGACAAAGTCCTGCCACAGCGAAAATCAAAGACTGTCAGCCCAATTCGTGTATCATATCCTTGTCACTTTCTCCCTCATTTCGTGATAATATAGAACGACCTGCACTTCTTTGAAATTTTTCGATGTCATGCGTCAATCCTATCTGAAGCGGATCCCACAACACATAGCATTGCTCCAGAAGAGGGCGGGCAAGCGTTGTGTAACCAGTCTCTTTAGTAGATCTGTTATATTTTCTAAATGTTCTGCCATCTGTTCTTTGGTTTCCTGTGTTGTTGTGGAGAATACAATGTTGTGACAGATATTTGCATACTGGAAAAGATATAAAAACATAGTAAATCAATAAATAAATGATATTTTTCCGAAAATCAGACGGTGTATTGCCAGACTCATAGTCGTTTCGTTGCCACTTTCCCTAACGATTTTACAAATTCTGATGGAATATTTCGATCCCTTCTGTCTTATTTGATCTACATCTACATCTACATGATTACTCTGCTATTCACAATTAAGTGCCTGGCAGAGGCTGTCGCACGGGAAAAACGAGCACTTAAATTTTCTGTGCGAGCCCTCATTTCTCTTATTTTATCATGATGATGATTTCTTCCTATGTAGGTGGGTGCCAACAGAATGTTTCCGCAATCGGAGGAGAAAACTGGTGATTGAAATTTCATGAGAAGATCCCGTCGCAACGAAAAACGCCTTCACTGTAATGATTGCCACTTCAATTCACGTATCATGTCTGTGGCTCTATCTCCCCTATTCTGCGATAATACAAAGCAAGCTGCCCTTCTTTGAACTTTTGCGATGTCATCCTTCAGTCCCACCTGATGCGGATCCCATACCGCATCAATCCTGCTATCAAGTGAACTCAGATATGTTAATATACTGTGCTTAACTGAACACTGGCTGAAAGAAAATGAGTTAAAGACAGTGAAAATAATGGATTATGTGTTAGCAGCACAAACTAGTAGAAATAAGTTAACACATGGAGCGAACTGCATATACATAAAGAAAGATATCGAATTCAATAACTTAGACAATGTTGAATCCTTAAACACTGAGAAAGATTTTGAAATATAAGGCATAGAAATTCCAGCATTCAAGTTAATTGTTATATGTTTATATAGATCTCCAGATACCCACCTAAAAAAATTCAGTACTCAGCTTGTTACTTTACTAAACAAACTAGTAACAAATCGAAAAACAGTTATTATATGTGGAGACCTAAATGTAGACTTTAATAAGCGAAGCAATTCAAAATCTGAGCTGATAAACATATTGACAGCCAATAATTTGGAGATTGCAATCCACTTCCCTACACGTGAAACGAATCATTCTAGCACTACCATAGACCAAATAATAATAAGCTTCAAAACAAAATATAAATCAGTTGTAATAAAAGTTGGATTGGCAGACCATCATGCACAGGCTATAAGCTATTGTGTAAAGACTAATCCCAGTAATACTGCAGTACAAACATTCCAGAATAATCTCCAACAAGAATTATGGGAGATAGTTTATAGTACAGAAAATATTTCTGATAAGTTTCAGACATTCATGAATATTTTTAAATATTATTTTGACCTTGCTTTTCCATTGAAAGCCAAAACAACGCAAACCACTAAAACTAACAAGTGGATTACTAGGGGTATAAGGAAATCTTGTGCTAGAAAACGGTACCTTCACATTATTGCAAGAAGCTACTACACAACTCAGGAGTTTGATAGTTACTTTAAAAAACATAAATCTATCTTAAATAAAATAATAAAGGAGGCAAAGAAACGAGACAATGACAAATACATAGAAGACGCTTCAAACAGAACCAAAGCAATCTGGCAAGTTGTAAAAAAAGAAACCAAATCTTACAAAAGTAGAGTTAATAATATTGTATTAAAGGCTGGCTTGGAAAACATTAATAACCCACAAGAAGTAGCTAATATGTTTAATAACTATTTTATAAATGTAACAGAGAAACTACTACAACAGACTTCTAATAGAAAATAGCATACAGAAACAGGAAAAAAGTCTCAAGCAGATCAATGTGTCTGTACCCAACAAATGTAGAAGAAATACAGGTTACAATAAAAAGTCTCAAAATGAAACACTCTGCAGGTGTAGATGATATACCTGATTTCATTATAAAGAAGTGTGGGGACTTGATTACTGAGCCCTTAACCCACCTATGCAACCTATCTTTTGCTACAGGAACTTTTCCTTCATGTTTGAAAATAGCAAAAGTAAAGCCATTATACAAGAAAGAAAACAAAGATGATGTTTCCAACTACAGACCACTGGCACTTCTTTCTGTTTTCTCAAAAATATTAGAAAGACTTTTCAATAAGAGGCTGACAGACTTCTTAGAGGTAAATGGCATTCTGTCAGAATCCAACATGGATTTAGAGTAAACCGCTCAACCGAATCTGCAGTTCACTCCTTTTTATTAGAGGCACTGATAGCATTAGACAACAAAAAACTTACCAGGGGCATATTTTTAGATTTGTCAAAGGCATTTGACACCATAAATCACGACAAATTGCTACACAAGCTAGAAAATCTTGGCATTAGGGGAACAGCTAACAACTGGCTCAGCTCTTATCCTAAAAACAGGGAACAATATGTGGAAATAGATCAAGAAAGGGACAATGTCATTAGGAAATATATTTCCAAGCTACTGACTGTTAAATATGGAGTGCCACTAGGATCAGTAATGGGTCCTGTTCTGTTCTTACTCTATGTAAATGACCTAAACATAAGTAATGACAGCAGTAAAATATTTCAATTTGCTGATGATACGAGTGTTCTAATTACAGGAAACTCAGAAGAAACTCTTGTAAAAAACATAAAAGAAACCACTGACAGGCTAACATGTTACTTTGATGACAATGACTTAATAAACTATAGCTATGGATATACACACAGCACAAACAAAAAATCTGATATCACCCAATCTAGAGCTATAGGGACAGACAATTGCCAAAACAGCCTGTACCAAATTTCTTGGACTTCACCTACAAGACAACTTGAAATGGAAAGCACATATTGAGCAGATAAACAAAAAATTAAGTACTTCTTGTTTTGTGCTGTGTACATTAAGAAATTGTACCAGCTACAACACCCTTCAGTGTGTATATTATGCAGTTGTACACTCTCACCTCCGGTATGGGATTATGTTCTGGGGAAATTCTGGAGATGCCATCAAAACATTCAAAATTAAAAAAAAAAAAATTTATAAGAATAATGGAAGGGGTAGATAATCGCAAATCTTGTAGACCATTGTTTCAAAAAAGGATGATCTTGCCACTTCCTTGCATATATATATACTTGAAAATGTAATGCATTTAAAGCAAAACTTACATACAAAAAGACCATTCATCACTCAAAATCACACAGTACACAGCTATGATACAAGACAAAAATTGTATGTACATGTTCAAAGTGCAATGCCTTACCAGGTACCATTAAACACATACAAAACACTGGTCACTTCAAATCTAAACTGAAGTCGTACTTGGTTGATCACTGCTTTTACACAGTATATGAATACCTACAAAACTAAATTTTGGTGTGTTTACCCAATGTAGTTTCATTCAGAAGAACATTTGTATTTTATCTCTGTGTATAGAGCATAACAACATTTATTTAAGTATTCATCATTAATTGATGTATTAATGTGTGTTATTATGTATAAAGGTATATTATATGTAAAACAATATGAACAAAAAAATCCAAATATCTCTTGCACATTGTGCAGCTGTAGATGAAAATGGATCAATAAATCAAATCAACAATACTCCAGAATAGGGCTGGCAAGTGGGGTGTAAGCAGTCTCTTTAATAGATCTGTTGCACCTTCTAAGTGTTCTTCCAATGAATCGCAGTCTTTTATTTGCTCTACCCACAACATTATCTACGTGATCGTCCCAATGTAAGCTATTTGAATTTGTAATCCCTAAGCATATAATTGAGTTTCCAACCTTTAGATTTGTGTGATTTATCATGTAACTGAAATTTAGCAGATTCCTTATTGTACTCATGTGGATGACTTAACATTTTTCATTATTTAGGGTTAATTGCCACTTTTTGCATGATACAGATTTCTTGTCTAAGTCATTTTACAATTTGAATTGATCATCTGCTGACTTTATACGACGGTAAATGACAGCATCGTCTGCAAACAATCTAAGAGGGCTGCTCAGATTGTCTCCTAAATCATTTATGTAGATCATAAACAACACAGACCCTGTACGCTTCCTTGGGGAACTTCTGTTTTACTCGATGACTTTCTGACAGTTATTATGGACTTTGACCTTTCTGATAGGAAATCACGAGTCTAGTTCACAACCGAGACGATACTCCACAGGCACACAATTTAATTATAAGCCGCTTGTTAGGAATGGTGTCAAAAGTCTTCTGGAAATCTAAAAATATGCAATCATTTTGAAGTCCCCTGTTGACAGTACTCGTTAGTTTGTGTTTCACTAGAATGTTTTCGGAGTCCGTGTTGGCTATTTGTTAATAAATTGTTACCTTCGAGGTGATCCGTAATGTTAGAATACAATATATGTTTCGAAATCCTACTGCAAATAGACGTTAGTGATATGGGTCTGTAATTTAGAAGATTACTCATATTTCCTTTCTTGGGTGTTAGTGTGACTCGGGGCCGGATCTGGGAGGGGGCAAACTGGAGTAGCCTACCTGCCCAGGGCGGCAATTTCAGGGGGCGCCAAATATACATTCTTGAAGAAAAAAACCTTGTTTCACAGTGTGCCAAGCATCTAACGACCGTTGGTCTATCGATTGTTCATATGATTTTGAAACGCATCCCTGTTGGTTTTTGAACACAGTCTAAGTCATTCCTGAATGAATCATAAGTTGATTTTTGGATGCGTGCATAGTGTACGTGATGTCTCTACCAGGGAAAATCCCCGTCGCATCTAGAATAAAGAACTTTCCTGCAGATGCGGCCATACCAGCAGAGCTGAATAAACCCGAACGGGTGAATGCCAATCGCTGTTCGTTTATGTGGTTGATTGGGTGTGCGAATGATAAGCGTTGTTATAATTGTTAGCGAAATCCGTAGATTCCGACTACCAGATTGTTAGGAATAACCGGTAAGAAAGATCTCTGTGCATCCAAGACAATGAAATTTTGACGAAAAATTTTTGTCAGATACCTGTACTACTTATATAAGGGCCAGTTGTGCAGTCCCCAGTTAGCAACCGCTTACTTCACCTCTCGGACTAGGGAGGAAAACGCGTTGTACGAACACATAGTAACGAATAAACGGGGGATAGCTAAACCGTTGACTCTGGCAGGGTTAGTAAGTTAATCGGAGACCTACCTTTCACAGTGGCAGGAATAGTTACAGATTTATTAGAACGAGGAAGGAGAAGAAACGGGGACATCACACAAATTATATGACGATTCTACAACAGGGAGGGTGTGACACAACGTTTTACCTGACAAGGACTGTTAGTGCATCGGACTCAGTGAACGTTGTGTAGTGTCAGTCATCATCCATAACTATGTAGTCCACTTGTCCAGGCTGGAAGTTCATGTTCTTACCCTAGTTACGAACGACTGTTTTGATTTAGCATGTCTGAACAATCGTCGGAGCTCTCTTTGACTCAGCTCAATCATTTACAAGGGCGGCAAATTCAACTCCTGCTGCAGAGCGAGTTCCGGTCACTCAGGTACTGAGTGCGGCGGCCGCACTAAAACGTCGCTCCCGCAGCTGTACTAAAGCACCGCGCTGCTGCTACGGTCTCAGGTTCGAATCCTGCCTCGGGCATGAATGTGTGTAATGTCCTTAGGTTAGTTAGGTTTAACTAGTTCTAAGTCTAGGAGACTGATGACCTCAGATTCTAACATTCTGCGTGGTGTCCGTTTTTTCTAAGTCGTGTCTCCCTACCACTTTCACGCAACGACGCCCTGAGTGTGTTTTTTAGGGAATTGACTAGTTCGAACCTAGGACCTGTTGCTGGTAAGGAGACGCCAGACCACACATGACATGTAGAGTTCAGAAGAGTTCAGTGAGACTAGCGATGATATAACCAAATACTTAATGATTTCAGCGTCAGCTCCACTGCACTCCCTGTAAAAGAATCTTAATACTAACTAAATTTAGTGGAAGGGGTTCAAGGCTTTCCTATTTTTAGTTAGCTAGAATCTTAATACTAACTAAATTTAGTGGAAGGGGTTCAAGGCTTTCCTATTTTTAGTTAGCTGGTAAAATAACGTCGAAAAAGCAGTTAAGTTTACCATTGGAAATTTTACTCTACTCACAAAACATTGTTTATAAATTGCGCTAGTGTTAAAAGGAAATATTTTAATACAGGATGATAAAAACCAACTGCGTTCAACAATAATATGAACGAATATTCCCTGAGTGGGTTTCCAAGCTCTACAATGGATCGAAGGATGACCTATGCCATATCACATCTATAATCTAGGTTTAAATTAAGTTTCACAAAAGAGAAATCTATCAAAATGGTCTACAGTGACCGTCAATTATCTTTAATTACTTATCTAACTTGTCATAAATTACAGTGGCTGATGTGGTTTCTCAATAATTATATAACAGAAAAATCATCGCGTTTCAGATTTTAACTTACATAGCAAATGTGAATACCATGATTGACGATCGACACTAGTATTACGCAAAAAGGGGGTGTGACAGATGAAACTTCTGCAGTTCTGAGTGAAGCTTTATGCGCTGTTATGCGGCATCGCGTGCGTTCATTACCTTGTCGTTGGTTAGGCAGCTTCAGGGGGGCAGTGGGCGGCGCAGCTCCATACAGCTCGCCGTCTCAGAAGCAACTCTCTCCTAACTTCTCCTTACTTCAATTACCGAAGTTGGTTTAAAAAAAACTATCTGGCTGTGATTTCATCTGACCAATCAGGGTCTCAATGTTAACCTTAAGCTCCGCCTACAAAAATTCTATCTATCCAATGAGAAACGTTATACTTTTCGTGGTGGGGCAATGTTTTTAACGTTTGCAACGGAACAGAGACGCGAAAAGGTCTCACGCTAAAACTTGCAGCTGGTGTGGCCCTTTTAGTGTTATCGTAAGATCTATACTGTTCTTCTGGAGGGCTCTATCTTTTAACATGGGCTGGGGAGTGGTCCTGGCGGTTGGCTGGCGACGTGGCTGTCCGTCCCTTATCGTAGGGCCTTCTAGCTTAACACGGTCTGCTCTCGGCTTCTGTTCTCGTTTCTCCCCTCGGAACTGCGTCTGTCTCACGGTGGGAAGGTATGACATGCATTTAGGTATTCTTGTGTTAGTCTGTGGTATTCCATTTGTTCACTCGTTACTTGTATTACTTTGGTTAATTTAATGTCACGATTTATTCGGAGCTATGTGACTTACTGCTGGATTTGCTTATCATGTCAGGGTTTTCATGGAAGGTGTTGGATTTGCCTGACACCTTACAAGATGTTAAGTCCCATAGTGCTTAGAGCCATTTGTACTAAAGCTCAGATCGCCAGCAAGAGGACTGGGCCGGACACCGATAAAGACACTCGTCCGGAGGAATTAGGCGATGGACCACAGATGGAGCGGTTAGACGCACATTCTGAAGTACAGGTGCATGTCACAGTTGCCCTATTTTAAGTTCTTTCGGTTGAGGAAGTAACCGAGTCAGACATACAAACAATGGTTTTCCGAATCGCAGGCGCTAACTGGACACTGTATATTCAAGCGCGCTTGAGGACTTTCATACAGTGATGCTATGCTTCGTTATGCCATTAGTCAAAATGTGCTTGACGTACGCATTTGCGCTACAATTTTAAAGCTGCCCGACCATTGTCTTGAAACCGTACTCTCAGTAATAGATTTGCGGAATATTCTACATACTGCAGAGGGAATCTTACAGTCTCCAGCGTGAGCAAGATAGTGACTTAATTCGTCAGTCGCCCGGTCGTAGTGGCCGTGCGGTTCTAGGCGCTACAGTCTGGATCTGAGCGACCACTACGGTCGCAGGTTCGAATCCTACCTCGGGCATGGATGTGTGTGATGTCATTAGGTCAGTTAGGTTTAATTAGTTCAAAGTTCTAGGCGACTAATGACCTCAGAAGTTAAGTCGCATAGTGCTCAGAGCCATTAAATAGTCAGTCATGGGTGACGCATGTTAAGCAAAGTCACGTTATAATAACAGCCGCTTCCGGCCGCGTCGCGTGCGCCACTTTCCTGGTTAATGACGGGAATTCTTGCCCACGCCGTTTATTGAGCACGACAAAAACAATGTATTTTCAGGTGTTGTTGTCCCGGGTGGGCCAGCCAGAATATTTTTGGAATTTATTCCTTTGACTCATTTACTGATGGAGTTTACCTACATCATTTATTGTTTGCTGGTGATCAAGTAGTCGTAGCACAAGATGGGGAGAATGCTAACTATATGTGCAATCAACTAGCAGTAGCATGCAAAACATGAGGTTTGTAGATTAATTGCCAAAAAACTGAATACTTGACTAATGATTCAGATGAGCTATACATTGAAGGAAAGAAAATCAAAAAGATAAACACTTTCTGTTATTTGGGATCCATTTTAGAAATCGAGGGAAAACCGGAGTCAGAAATCAATAAAAGAATTAGTAGCGGAGAATGTAGAGAGTGGAAATAATAGAAAGAGTATATGACGTAATGGATAGCAAGAAATTGCAGTGGTACGGGCATGTACGACGAATGGAGGAAGCCAGAATACCAAAATTGATACTGGAGTGGGAACCGGAGGGGAGAAGAAGAAGAGGACGACCTAGGACCACCTGGCTCCAAAATGGATAGCACGCAATGAGGAGAACGGGCGCAGAGGAAGAGGACACACAAGATCGAAACACCTGGAGGAATATTTTGAAAATATAGTTTAAGAACGTTTATTCTTTGTATAGGAATTTCCGAGCAAATTATTATGTTGGAGATAAGCCTCTGTAACGAGGAAAAGCTCAAAATAATAATAAAAATAACTTATTTACTTTTTCAGTTTCGGACAACGTGCTGCAGGTGAATTCTACAGTGCCTCAACACAGTATAAACCATCTATGTCGCAAATAGAGTCAGTTGTTTCAGCAAGGGTTTGGTAAAGCTCCTCATCTTACTGCTAAGATTTTGTCGTGCTAGGACTATTACACATGCCATTCATCATCAAGTCGCACGGGAGCTGCAACACTGACAGGACAATGGTGTCGTTAAATCTGTTGCATCAAGTCAGTGGGCAAACCCTTGGTTGACATCAAAAAAGCAATCACATGGGTTTCGTCTCCACGCGGATTCAAAGTCCGCAGTCAGTCCTCAGAAAGTGATGGACTCCTTTCCTCTTTTCATGTCTGACAAACTCGTAGACAAGTTAGAAAAGCGCCAAGTCTTCCAGAAAATCGATTTCCAGGAGGCATATTTGCAATTGCCGTTGAACAAGCGGTCCAAACGTTTTTTTTTTTTTTTTTTTTTTTTTTTTTTTTTTTTTTGACTCAATACTCACATGACAGTATTTCAGTTTCAGCACCTACCGTTTGCCAGTGCGTCTTCCCCAGCTGTTTCTCTACCTTTCTTGGTGTAGCTAACAGCGAAGGTCCTTTCGTTTTCAAAATATCTTGATGATATTATAGTTCCCGGTCGCATGTCCGCAGAATACGTCGGCCTGACGTATAACAAGGAAAAGTGTTCATTTTTTCAAACCTGGATTCAGTATTTAGATCAGTAGTCGTCAAATAATTTGGCCCAAGAGCCAATACTGGTATTGAGGGAGGGCGCCTCAGACCACATATATGCCGATATTATTATTAATTGGCGACCTACGTAGTGCCGCATGAACAATGGACCCTGCCATTGGTGGGGTGGCATGCGTGCCTCAGCAATGCAGATAGCCGTACTGTAGGTGCAACCACAACGGAGGAGTATCTGTTGAGAGGCTCAACAAACGTGTGGTTCCTGAAGAGGGGCAGCAGCCTTTTCAGAAGTTGCTGTGGCAACAATCTGGATGATTGACTCATCTGGCCTTGCAACATCAACCAAAACGGTCTTGCTGTGCCGGTAATGCGAACGTCTCAAAGCAAGTGAAAACTACAGCCGTATTTTTCCCATGGCATGCAGCTTTACTGTATGGATAAATGATGATGGAATCCTCTTGGGTAGTATATTACGGAGGTAAAAATAATCCCTCATCCGGTTCTTCGGACGGTGACTACTCAGGAGGATGTCGTTATCAGGAGAAACAACACTGGCATTCTATGGATCGGAGAGTGGAATGCTAGATTCCTTAATCGGGCAAGGAGGTTAGAAAATTTAAAGAGAGAAATGGATACGTTGAAATTAAATATAGTGGTAATTAGTGAAGTTTGTTGGCAGGAGGAACAGGATGTCTGGTCAGGTGAATACAGGGTTGTAAATAAAAAATCAAATGGGAGTAATGCAGGAGTAGGTTCAGTAACGAATAAGAAAATAGGAATGCAGGTAAGCTATTATGACCAGCATAGTGGATGTGTGTGATGTCCTGTAAGTGAAATGGAGGTAACAAATGCTCTCGAAGGACTGCTCTCACATTCGTCTAATTCGTCCCAATGTTACGTGCAATTCCACGAGTGGTGATTGAAGGATCCCGCTCCACATGCTGCAAGACAGCTTCCTCAAATTGCAGCGTCCTTACCGTGCGACGGCGTCCCTGTCCTGGTAATATGCTAAATGACCCGGTCTCACGCAGACGTTGGTACACAGCAGCAAAGGTCGTATGATGCGAGATACGGCGATTAGGATATTGTTGTTGATAAAGCCTTTGTGCAGCTCGTCTGTCGTGGTGCGCTACGTGCGCGAGGGTGAGTCACTGCTGCCTCACAGTGGCCAGGTGAGGTGGTGTGGTGTCCCGGTGTGGAACGCTCCAGTTCAAACGAATGTATCTGTGTCGGTGACCGTTGCTGGTGACCGTCACCAGTGTCCCTGTGTGAAACGGGCCTTTGATTGGCCACAGCCAAGAGATCCATAGCAACGTCTGCACGTTAATTTTGCGGGACCATTGTGGGACACTCGTTGGTTGCTGGTCCCTTTTGTCATTCCAGCGCTTCCACCATAGTTGCAAGTACGGTGTCCGCCCTCCCCTCAGATTCTTGTATAGAAGGACTGCTCAAAGTCATTGTTCTCGATAACATTCCACAGTTCAAACCGTCGACTTTCGTCAGTTTTGCCAAGTCAATGGTATTCAGTATATCATAACTGTGCTATTTCACCATAATGCAATGAATCCAATGGAGAGACTGAAAGTTTTGTATGTGTGGACAAGCTGTGCTCTTTCCACACGCGGGACTAAGTCCTCCTGTTCTTTCTTTCCACTTATTGCTTTGCGCTTGTTTTATAGACTGGCAGAAGGCCTTCGACGGAGTCAATTGGAATATATTGATGAACATCCATAAGGAAATAGTAATCAACTGGAGAAATCGGAGACTTATAAGGAACTTGTACCTGGGACAAAGGGTAAAGGTACGACTGAACTATGGAGAAACGAACAGTGTGGAAATAGGAAGGGGAGTGAGACAAGGATGTAGTCTGTCGCCAAGTCTCTTCAACCTCTATGGAGAAATGCTGGCGAGAGAAGCGCTGAAAGGTTGCGGAAACTTCAAAGTAGGAGGACGTCTTATCAACACCATCAAGTATGCAGACGACCTGGTAGTGCTCGCCAAAAATCAGAGACAGATGCAACACATTTGGTGGAAACGGGAAGAAAATACGGCATGGAAATCAACATCGAAAAATCAAAAGTGATGCGCATATCAAAACTTGAGAAATACTTCAAGATAACTGTTGAAAAAATGGTTCAAATGGCTCTGAGCACTATGGGACTTAACTTCTGAGGTCATCAGTCCCCTAGAACTTAGAACTACGTAAACCTAACTAACCTAAGGACATCACACACATCCATGCCTAAGGCAGGATTCGAACCTGCGACCGTAGCGGTCACGCGGTTCCAGACTGTAGTGCCTAGAACCGCTCGGCCACCCCGGCCGGCATAACTGTTGACAATCGGGAACTGGAAAATGTGAATCAGTTCAAGTACCTGGGAAGTTTTATCACAAAGGATGCCCACTGCACCAACGAAATCCGAGCAAGAATCGCCATGGCCAAAGCTGCTTTCGACAAGAAGAGGACTCTGCTGACCAGCAAGTTGGGTTTGGCATTGAGGAAAAAACTGATAAAGTGCTACATTTGGAGCATTGCACTGTATGGAGAAGAGACATGGACCATGAAAAAGAAGGAGAAAAAATACTTAGAGAGCTTTGAAATGTGGTGTTGGAGGAGAATGGAAAAGATCAAGTGAACAGATCGCATAAAAATGACGATGTACTGCGAAGAGTAGGAGAGAAGAGAAGTATTCTGCGTACAATTCTTCAGAGAAAGGCCAACTGGATTGGACATGTACTTAAGCACGAGGGACTCATATTTGATGTCATCGAAGGGAAACTCAGAGGAAACGCAGGACGAGGAAGAAGAAGAATTCAACATCTGGACGACATGAAAGGTGGAAGAAGATACAACAGACTGAAGGAAGCAGCTGAAGACAGGGAACAGTGGAATCAGAAATTCTCCATACGAAGACATGGACCTGCACAAGGCAGAATACTACATAATAATAATGATAATTGCTTCTTTCCACGTGACGCAAGTCAACGGCAGGACGTTTGCTCGGTTATTGGCATCGCACCATCCTGCCTCTCCTCCACACGCCGCAGAGGTCCTAAGTTCAGCAGTGCTGCACCAAGTTTCAGCCCTAGGACCACGTGTTTTATACAGTGTTCAACAAGGGTTGTCGATGGGAGCAAGGCATCGTCACGATGTTTTAGGCGGGTCGTCTTACACAGCACAGAGGTCATCATTGGCGGCATTTGAACAAAAATTTCGCTCTTGGATGCATGATTCTGTTTTTTTACTTGCAGACCCAGTACCCCACAGCGGTCAGCAGCAGCCGTCTTCACCCACTCCAGCTCAGCACAATAGCCGCCTCTAGTCAAGGGACCCATGGAAGTGTATGTTGATCTACTGCCTAAAGCTACGTTTTCCTAGCTGCGGGAATTTGTGGCAGCCTCCTGCAGAATACGCTTACGGCTTCCGCTGTGCGATGCGGGTCGCAGGGCGTTGCGTGAAACGTTTTCCTAGGCGCGGAGAGGTGTGCGTCAGAACGTAGAAAATGATTTTTTTTAGAATCTGTCAACTGAACCTGATAGAGTGGTACGAGAATCGCCTCCTGACATCTATTTTTTAACTCAATGAATATTTTGTGCTATTGAAACGGGTAAATATATAAGATATTAAGAAAAGTTGATTTTTCGCGCTACTCGATATTTATCACGCCATATCTCCTAAATTAAAGTCTAGTTTACACGACGACATTGGGTTGCGCCACTCGTTGCGTGGAATGAGTTGCACGCAAATGGTTTCATATATGCCTGTAGACACGGCGACACCAGTATACACTTCAGTTTCGTCGATTTGTGAGTCCCTGAGTCGTGTCTGAAATGAAACTTTTGGCAGCTGCGCGTCGCACGAGTTGTGGTGGAGTTAAAACTTGTTGCGTGGAATCGCTGCATAAGAAAAAAATAAGAAACGTGTTTCGATTCGTGACTGGTTGAAGAAAAGACATTGCTCAGCGTCCTTGCTGAAATAATTTATGACGGAAGATCCAAGAAGTTTTTTCAATTATCTTAGAATGTCACCAGAACTGTTCACGTTTCTTCTAAATATAGTTAGTTATGCGATAAAGAATAAAAGTACAGCAATGCATGAAGCACTGTCGCCAGAACTTAAATTACGTATCATATTGCGTGTATTACAACGGAGAACACTGGGCATGCTATAAGATACGGTTTTAGTCGGTGATGACGCTTTTTCATTAACGCCGATAATTATTAACGTTAACAGTAATAGTTATTAACATTAGCAACAGTAATTATTCGAATCAGGCCGCATTAAGAACAGAATGGTTTGCAAACTACTCTCTTGAAGACAGATCTGTACAGTGGCAATATTTCAAAATTCTAACATATGTGAATGGAGACCACTGCAGCGACGTTTTAAATAGATGAAAATTGAATAAAGAATGCAGCTTCTTGAATTTGTATAGCTTTCTCTCCTGTTAACAATATTGCTTAACAAAGAGTTGGCCGACTCGAACAATGGGATTTTAGTCTTGTAGACGAGAGCATTGCCACAGCTAAAATTGCAAAATTGGTTCAAATGGCTGTAAGCACTATGGGACTTAACTTCTGAGGTCATCAGTCCCTTAGAACTACTTAAACCTAACTAACCTAAGGACATCACACACATCCATGCCCGAGGCAGGATTCGAACCTGCGACCGTAGCAGCAGCGCGGTTCCGGACTGAAGCGCCTAGAACCGCTCGTCTACAACGGCCGGCGCTAAAATTACACCTGCTTGTATTTTTCTTAATTCAGTTGTATATGTGTTCCTAACTCAATAAATTTTACCATGCAGCTCATATACTGTCAAATCATTTATCTTATGATCGCACATAATGGTTTCAGTGGCAGCAATATGTTGCTTGTTTTTGTAATCAGCATCACTGAAATCCCACAAACACCTATGCAAAGCATAGATATCCAAAAACCGAAAATTATTCTCCGTTCCCCACTTCATATTTGAGTTTGTCTACACTGTACGAACACGCATAACCTCAAAACTCATGCAACTAGTGTCGCCGAAGTTGGAACACGCCGGAAGTGTTTAGTTTCACCAACGAGTTGCGCAAACGCGAGGCGCGCATGAGCAGTGGGCGGTAGTGCAGTTGCCTGCAACATAGTGTCGTCGTGTAAACTAGGCATAAGTGTCGTACAACAACGTAACTTTATACTTGCCTTCAGTAGTATACGTCGATAACGTCTGCAAACGTTCTGGCCAATAGAGTCGGTAATAGTGAAGTAATAAATTACAATGTGAGGTCTTAGGCGTAACTTTTACCAAAATGTAGTACGCGACAAACCTTTCCCCATTACAATTTTTGAGTGGAATTAAAGCGAGATAAAGTTTCGGAAAGGTTTGAAATAATTTTTACAGTACGTTGGATGTCGGTGGGTACTATAGTTTCCGCTACACAAGAGCAGTTTCGTGCGGTTCATCGGCGCGACGCTATTTCCTGCGCGCTGCTAGGAGCTTTGTGCTAGGCCCAGGGCAGTGCAGCAATAAGTACATTTGTGTCCCATGTTCTCGAGGCACTTGAGCAAGCACTGCTAACTAAATTTTTACCTCCTGCGTAGATAGACTTGGGGAGGAAGGCAGAAGAATTCTGGACTCGTCGAAATTTTCCTAATGCTATTGCTGCACTTGATGGTAAACATGTTACGATTGTAGCACCCAACAAAACAGGAAGTCTATATTACAAAATGTAGTTCTCCTTGCCCCGGTGGATGCAAACTACTAGTTTCCTGTCGTTAACATAGGCACTTATGGCAAAGAGGGAGACGCCGGAATATTTAATAAATCGGAAATTGGGAGACTAGTAAAATACGAAACCATTTTCCCGCCGCTACAGGTACTGCCACAATTTAACCTGCTGTTGCCTCATGTCGTACTTTTCGACGAGGGCTTCAGATTAGACGCACATATGATGCAACCTCACTGCAAACAACAAACGCTAGCAAATGTACGTAAAAGAATCTTCAGTTACCAGTTAAGCAAAGCATGAAGGTTTCTAAGAAAGCTTTTGATATCATGTGTTCCAAATTCAGAGTTCGCTTTACGCCTAGAAATACTAAAGTTGAATCTGTAGACAAAGTGATTTCAGTTTGCTGCTGCTTGCACAACTATTGTCATGTCCTGACATAGGTGGGAGAGGGAGAAAAGAGGTCACTGATCAGTCTGCGCCCCCGAGCGGTACAGAGCAGAAGGCAGATGGATTGTTTTCTTCTATCTGAGCCACCTAACTAACATGATGACATCACACACATCCATGCCCGTGGCAGGATTCGAGCCTGCGACCGTAGCGGTCGCGCGGTTCCAGACTGTAGCACCTAGAACCGCTCTGCCACCCCGGCCGGCCACTCTTCAGGTAATTGCCGGGATGTGGAGAGGTGTTTGCCATCATCCACCACCACAGATCCTGTCTGCCTTAAGAAATCCCCTCTGCTGTCAGTACGCACCTCAAAAATACAAAACGGCGGGCGAAGGTTTGGGGGTCAGGAACGCGGTGTGATATGTACACGTATCAGGGATTCCTAAGTTGGAACTACCAGAGGAATTGTTAAGAGCGTTTGAGGCCAGCCCAGATATGCTAATTCTTACGGCTCCTGGAGCCAGTGTCTCCAGGAAGCATCATAGTGTCACCGCTGTCAGCGGCTATTTATGTCTCCTCGGCAGTTCCTTACTGGGTGTGACAATCTGTGTTCAGTGGTGTCAGTCGCAATCTGTGGAGCCTTCTACAGAGCATGTTAGCGGAAAAGGGCTGTTAGTGCTCTGGACTCAGTGTATTTTGTCTAATGTTCAGTTATCCTCAATAATTGTACAGCCCACATCTGGGTTCGTTTCTACACTTCAGAGATAAGTGCTTATCAGTAATGGTCATTTATTTATTTACTCGTTCGGCATATACAAATGCAATCATTCTTACATTAATTACAATATACTTATACAGCTATGGTAACAATGCTCTTTGCAGATTCTCTTATAATACCATACAACATTACAAACACTCTCGAGCCATTTTATGGCCGGGTCACTGAGTCTGTGTATGTGTTTCAAATCACCATCATATCCACACACGAGTAAATGGTCCATTGATAGGATTTCACCACACTCACATTCAGAGCTGTCTGGCAGGCTCCATTTCTTCATTAGTTGCTTGCATCTTCTGACACCTGTTCTTGGGCGGTTTAAAGTTGTCCACAGTTACCTTGTGAAGTTGAGTCCTTTAACCTTCTTGTTGGGGTCGTCCACCAAATTGCAGTTCTTGTGTGCACTTGCAGCCTACAGTTCCTTCCAGGTTGTTTTCGAGTTGAAGCCTTGAAGCTCTTCGCCGATTTTCCAGAAAGTTGTCTTGGATTTAAGTCTGTTTGTAGCTGTTAGATCTTCGTGGATAGGGAGGCCCGGGTTGTCTAGGATATTTTGGTATGTACTTAGGGCTAGTTGTGATCGTCTGATTTCAGGGGGCTCTATGTTGGCTAGGACAGGGAGACAGGCACAGGGGGTGGCCCTGAGTGTTCCCGAGATTATTCGCATTGTCACCCTCAGTTGGATATTCACTTAAGCTAGGTGTGCACTTCTCATTCAGACTAGTGAGCAGTATTCAACTAAGTTGTAGACAAGAGCTAGTGCAGATGTCCTCAAAGTGCTCGCCCTATATCCCCAAGTCGTTCCAGCCAGTTTCGAAAGGATAGCATTTCGAGACTTTGGTTTCTGTTTTGTGTCTTCTAGGTGTGTGTTGCATGTTAGAGTGCGATCTAGTTCCACACCCAAGTATTTAGGCTTATTCTTGTGTCTGATCTACTGTCAAATAACAGAAAGCTGTAGTTTTCTATGTGCGCCTCTGTTGTTAAGGTGCATTATTGTGCTGGTTGTTTAGTTGGTGTTTGGGTGTAGGTGCCACTTGGAGTAATTTATGCCCAGCACTTCCAGGTCAGCATTCATTGTGTCGTCGAGATCATTGAAATTTTTACTTTGATATACTTTAGTGGTGATTTCTGCCAGCGAATGTATCAGGATGACCAAATGTAGCAGGAAGAGGTGGAAGGCACCATATTAAGACTCGTCCGAACTTTCCAAATGATTTATTTGTTTCCACTACAGTGTCCTGTTCACCTCGGTCTGTGTCGCAGGGTCCTGCAATGCTGAGGCCACCGCCCCAGTGACCCAGTGCAACGTGCTGCTGTGTGTCGGCCTTGTAGGGCCGCGTCATCAGGGCTGCACTGGAAGCCGGCTCAGTGGTCTTCTTCCCCATTGACTCAGTGCTGCTCTGCTGGGAGCCGCCAAGTGGCCCGCTGCTTCCTTCCTCACTGGCGTAGCTGAGATCGTTGCAACCACAAGTGCCCGTGATCCAGCATACGAATCTGTGGCCCTCACATCGGGATGCCTCTGGCGTGTGTTGGAAGCCAGGAAGACTGCCTGCAGTAGCGAGCCAAAGAGTGGCCTGCCACTGGCTGGTTGGCTATGGACCCCATGTCGGCCTCAGGGGGACGAACCAGCTACCCGTCGTGGACTGGAAGGCTGGTGCTCCATCTACTGCTGCATGTAGCTGGCGGTTTGACACGCCCCGCCATCCAAGAGAGCTGCCAAGCTGCCACACTTGAATGAATCTCTTTAGAGAACGGCACCTATTTATACTCGGCTGTGCGCCCCTGTTTTGCTAATGCGCCACTCCGAGTCACTTACTCACCACACCCAGGTTGCGCCAGTGGGCCCCTTCTGCCTGTAGCTTGTGCCTTGCAAACAGCTTCGTTTACACTTTCGACGGTGGCCTCCATTCTACTTAGCAACTGTTGGTATGCATAACTCACTGCAATCTGGCCCGCACCTGGCTGTAACTTGTGCTCAGAATATTGCACAAAACTAACTTTCCCTATCCTAAACAGTGGTGATGCTATGTTATTCCCCTCTTTGGAAAGACCTGTTTCCCGGGTCGACCCTTAACTAGCTCTTGACTTATTTGGGTCAGCACTTATGGCATAATTCCTTACTATTAGAAAACTTTAATGTCGTCTAGTGCCCGTTAAAACCATGACATGAAACAAAACATAAAAATTCCTCACTGGATGACTGCTGCTCGATCAACCCCTTACCTACTTGTCTCATGCTCTCAGTATCCAATCCACTGGGACTTGGACTATCCTTGGTTCCCTCTTGAAATTGGCTCTCCGCCTGATCAGAAAGAAAACAACACATAACAAAGTTAAGGCTGCGATGACACTTGGCACAGAAGTGCTCAAAATGATCGTAACTTACCGTTGCCTTTCCCTATACCGAGTAACCTGTTGCACAAGCTGATATACGCCCCTCTTGCTCTAAAATGAAATGGTTTATGGGGCTCAACAGACCTGGCTCCAGAGTCTGATTTAACCAGGTCAGATTCTGCCTTGGCAAAAACTCTAAAGTGGCTTCTGGCCAGGACCACTGTGGCTGCGTAACATTCAATTGCATGACTCCTGATATTGATGCTGGCTGGTGGAAGGTTGGTCCTATTATGTGGACTTATTTCCATTGATTAAAATTCCGCTCCCCTCGAGCTCTATACGTTCTGCTTCTGCACATACTCCCACTCAAAAAAACTTGCTACTACTACCAAATTATCGTAGGTGGAGAAGCTCCAATGCATCCCGACCCTTTGCAAGCTCAATTTTGGCTCCACGATGTCCCTTGGACAGTCTATTCCTTTCTCCCTAGCTAAAAATAACTGCACCTCGCACATGTCCCATATTTGTAGCTTCACAGATTTTCCTCCAACATCTACTACTTTTGATCAAACAAAACACCGATTGTGTGACTTCTTTCATCCTTAAATGTATATTATATGAACCGGTACAATAAACACGACTTTCCTGACCCAGCACTGTTTATAACAGGAAATCGTAAGACTCTGACATCGTTCAACACATATTTATTACGGCTTTGCTGCAAAATTTACTCCGACGCATTTATTTCTCCAGAACTGGGTTTGATCTCCCCTCAAACAACACTCCACATACGTCAGACGCTACACTTCCCTTTTCAGTGACCTGAGGATAGGGATCACCATCACCCTTCCTCCCTCTGCAGAAGGACTGCTGTCCGCAGTAGGCTATATTCGAAAATACATACAACATATGAAAATACATTTTCTAATGATACACGACACGAAAACAAAGAAACTACAAATACTCTACTACTGTTTGGATCGCAAAGCATACGGCACTTCATGCTGTACTCTATCTTCCTGGTTTTCTCTGCGCTGAACACCTCTTTTCACTCTCTCTTTCTTCCTCTTCCCTTCCTGTGACATGCCTGGAATCACATCGGGAAAACCCTCAAATGCCCGTAGCCGCCCATTGTGTACTATCGCTGTTCTAGTTGGCAGCTGAAGCTTAACCTCAACGGGGGATGTGGTTTCAACTACTTGGGATGGCCCTTGATTCCTCGTGACGAACTTCTTCATTTTCCCTTTTGGTGGTTAGGGGCTGGATAGCATTACCCATTGCCCTATTCTATACTGCGGTAAACTTCCTTTCCGCTCACTGCATCTTCCCGCCTTTCCAAAGCCTTAGTATTCGCCTTTTTTACCCGTTTCCAAGCATCCCGAATTGATCTCGCGAACTGATGTACAGATTCACCGGTCCTTCCTTTCTGTAGCTTCACTAAAACGGTGATGGCATTTCTCGCCCGTACATTACCTCATAAGGAGACAAACCGGTATTGGTATGGACTTCTGCGTTGTTTGCATATACAATATGCTTTAAATACTCGTCCCACTGATGGTGATTAGAATCCAGCATCTTCCCAATTGTTCTGTGTACCTGTTCTGTCCTTCTGTTGGCCTGTGGATGTAACGCACTCGTCCTCAACTTCTTTAAATTCAACAATTTACACAGTTCCTTCATTAAATCCGACATGTAGAAGGTCCCTTGTTCAGTAATTATTGTCTCCAGCACACTAATCTTCAAAATCCAATTGTTTACTAACGCTTGCGCGACCATTGCTGCCTGTTGATTTGGCATAGCCACCATCTCCACGTACCACGAAAAATGATCTACTATTGTGAGAACGAATCTGTTCCCCGATGGTGTTCACCTAAAAGGTCCTAAGACATGAATCCGCAACAAAGAAAATGGACATGTCACTCTGGCAATCGTTGTAGCCGTATCAGTTTCTGGCTCAAATCTGCTCTTTGCGCATATGGTATACAATTCTTGACATATTGATCCACATCTCCCTTCCTACCTCTCCACGAATACCTCTCGTCGCTCTACACCATCCATGACCAAATAACACATGATCATGTGCTTCCTTTAATACCCCATCTCTCAGCTTCGCTGGCACACTTAGTTATAAGTTGGCACAGTGAATAGGCCTTGAAAAACTGAAGACAGAACAATTGAGGAAACAGGAAGAAGTTGTGTGTAACTATGAAAAAAATAAGCAAAATATACAAACTGAGTAGTCTATAGCGAAAATAGGCAACTTCAAGGATAGCCTCACCTCATGAGCGCCGTGGTCCTGTGGTTAGCGTGAGCAGCTGCGGAACGAGAGGTCCTGGGTTCAAGTCTACCCTCGACTGAAAAATTTAATTTTTTGGGAGTGATTATCACATCCACAAGAAAACCTAAATCGGGCAAGGTAGAAGAATGTTTTTACCCATTCGCCAAGTGTACAAGTTAGGTGGGTCGACAACATATTCCTGTCATGTGACGCACATGCTGTCACCAGTGTCGTATAGAATATATCAGACGAGGAATCGGTTGACCTATGACCTTGCGATCAAATATTTTCAGTTCCCATTGGAGAGGCATGCCCTTTCGTCTACTAATCGCACGGTTTTGCTGTGCGGTCACAAAACACAGACACTACACTTACAACAACGAACAGAGACGTCAATGAACGAACGGACAGATCATAACTTTGCGAAAATAAAATTTTCAGTCGAGGGAAGACTTGAACCAAGCATCTCTAGCTCCGCAGCTGCTCACGCTAACCACGGGACCACGGCGCACCTATCTTGCCCATGGACTCTTCAGTTTGTATATTTTGCTTATTTTTTTCATAGTTCCACACAACTTCTTCCTGTTTTTTCAATTGATCTGTGTTCAGTTTTTCAAGGCCTATCCACTGTGCCAACTTATAACTAGATCTGAGGGTGGTGCGATGGGGACGTTCCCTTGTTAGTGCATCCGCATTACCGTGCCTCTTCCCACACTTGTGCACCACCTCGTAGTGGGATTCACTAAGCCTCACAGCCCATCTAGCGAGTCTAGTGGACGGATCCTTCAACCCCAACAACCACTTCAACGCAGCATGATCTGTCACTACCCGAAATCTTCTCCCATATAAGTAACATTTGAATTATGTGATTCCATAGATTACACTAAGCATCTCCCTCTCTGTTGTTGAGTAATTCCTCTTTGCTGCATTCAACTGCCTAGATGCATAGGCTACAGGATGTTCTTTCCCATCAATTTCCTGACTAAGAACACACTCTAATGCTTGATTCGATGCATCGCATGCTAGTATAAACTCCTTTTCAAAATCTGGAAACACAAGAACCGGACTTGATGTTAGTACTTCTTTCAGTTTGTCAAACGCCTTCGGACACTCTTCTGTCCACTCAAATTCCAGACCCTTCCGCAACAATTGCGTCAACGGCTGTGCTAAATCTGCCAAATCCTTCACGAACTTTCGATAGAAATTGCAAATTACGATGAATGACTGCACCTCCTTAACTGTTTTCTGTTCCCGAAAATTCCTTACACCCTGTACCAACCACGGATCTGTTCGTACTCCGTCCTTACTGATAATATGACTCAAACATTTTACTTCTTCCAATGCAATATGACACTTCTCCAGGCTCAACGTCAAACGAGCTGATCTTAAGCTCATAAGGACTTCCTTAAACCGCTGTCTATGTTTCTCCATACTACTTGAAAACACTATGATGTTATCCGAATAGACAAGATACTGCCGTGTTTTCAAACCCCTCAAGACACTGTCTAGCAACCTCTGAAACGTTGCCGGAGCGTTTTTCAAACCGAATGGCATTCTAATGTCCTGGTAATGGCCTCCCAGAGTAGAGAAAGCAGTTTTTGGACGATCCTCTGGAGCCACCTAACTGATGATAACCACTTGTCAGATCCATCGTAGAAAAGTACTGGCACTGTCCTAAGTGATCCAAAGTCTCCGATATGTTTGGAACAGGGTATGCGTCCGTTACTGTCTTATTGTTGAGGTATCGACAGTCACAACAGAACCTGTATTTCTCAGTTCCGTTTGTAGATTTTTTTAGGCACAACGGCAATGCCCTCTCCCCAGGAACTATTACTATGCTCTACAATACCCTCCGCAAGCTGCTGAACAATGGAATTTTCCACAATCGGCTGAAAATACCTTGACATTCTGTACGGTTTTCGGTAAACAAGTGCTTTATTCCCTGTTGGTGTCCTATGTTGAACTAATGGAGTTGCTGGTAATGGCCCTTGTGGAAAAAACAAATCCTTAAATTCCCACAGTAGTTCTTCCATATGCTCTCCTCCTTTCAACTGCTTAATTTTGTCATGCAATGCAGTTCTATCGGCAGTTAGTGGTTGATCGCTTCGCCTACCTCTCGAACACCAGTCTTCGTCATCTGGGAAATCCAAATTTGCTACTAAAACTCCTTTCCTCAAATTCGCGTCTACAGCGCTAAAATTATCCATGTTCACAGGGACTATTCACCCGTCGTTCCCCTCCTGTATGCGTACAACACTACTTTTCACATAACAACCCAATGGACCTAAAACTTCATTATCCTGCAGTGGTTCAATAACATACACTGTACCCACAGCTAGATTTGACTCCACATTTACCCAAAGCGACTGCCCAGTGCCACTAGACACACACTTACACGTGCATATGGTTCAATTGGTTTGTTCATTATGCTGAACGCCCTACGTGACAGCTCTGTGTTGACAACAGTTTCCCCTAGCTGAAGTAACATTCCACCAAGTTCCACAGTTCGTTGTGCAAGGTCAATTTTGGCATGATGTTGATGCAAAAAATCTACTTCTAGAATCGTGTCGTAGTCCTCGCTTACCCATGGTTGTACCTACAAGCATGCCTTAAATAGGACTTTCTCTATTCAAAAGTCAACTGTCACCGACCCCAAAGTTGTGACCTCCTTATCCCTTACTCCACGCAACCTATAACATGGTAGGTCTAGCTTCCTTCATGTCATTATATTCCTAGTAGCCACTGACTCTTGCGCCCCTGTGTCCAACAAAATCTTAAACTTTTTAGTTCCTGTGGATCCTACCACGGAACATTCCATCTCTGCATACGTATTCGTAGCACTAAAACTAAACAGGAACTTTCTTAGGTGGGTCTTGTGGCCCCCTCTGCCGTTTAACGATTGTCTACCTCTCCTATCTCCCCCCCCTACCATCCTCCTCACTGCCGATTTCCACCCCATCCTCTATTCCTCGGTGACTGGGTACATTGCCTCTGTAAATGTCCCATACGACCACACTTAAAACATTTTACACCCACTGTAAACACATACCCCTTTCCAAATGATTTATTTGTTTCCACTACAGTGTACCGTTCACCTCAGTCTGTGTCGCAGGGTCCCACAATGCTGAGCCCACCACCCCAGTGACCCAGTGTAACGCACTGCTGTGGGTCAGCCTTGTAAGGCTGTGTCATCAGGACTGTGCCGGCAGCTGGCTCAGCAGTCTTCATCCCCGTTCACTCAGTGCTGGTCCGCTGGAAGCCGCCGGGTGGCCCGCTGCTTCCTTCCTTGCTGGCGTAGCTGAGATCACAGTGACAACAAGTGTCCATGGTCCAGCATCCAAATCTGCGTCCCTCGCCTTGGGATGCCTCCAACGTGTGTTGGAAGCCAGGACGATTGCCCACGGTAGCTTGCCAAAGAATGGCCCACCGTTGGCTGGTTGGCTACGGACCCTGCGTCGGCCTCAGGGGGTCTAACCAGCAACCTGCCATGGACTGGAACGCTGGCGCCGCATCTGCTGCTGTGTGTAGCTGGTGATGTGACGTACTCCGCCATCCAGGAGAGCTGCCACACTTGAATGAATCTCGTTAGAATAGGGCACCTATTTATACTTGGCTGTGCACCCCTGTTTTGCTAATGTGCCACTCCAAGCCATGTACTCACCACACCCAGGTTGTGCCAGTGGGTCCCTTTTGCCTGTAGCTTGTGCCATGCAAACAGCTGCGTTTACGCTTTTCAGTGGTTTGACGGCCCTGTGGCCTCCGTTCTACTTCGCAACCAATGGTATGCGTAACTCACTGCAATCTGGCTTGCACCTGGCTGTAACTTGTGCTCAGAATATTGCACAAAACTAACTTTCCCTATCCTAAATGGTGGAGCCGCTAAAATGAGATGGCCAGGTCGTCAGCGTATGCAAATTTACGTGATCTGATTTCTGGAATGTCAGCTGTATACAGGTTGAAGAGAATGGGTGCTAGTGCCGAGCCCTGTGGCAGACCATCAATCAGAACCACGCTGTTGCTGTTCATGCCATGAAATGAGACTGCTTTTCCTGCCTGTTATAGAGTAGTGCGTAGATCTGTTTGCAGTTCATGATTCTACTTAGCTTGAACAATAACCCTTCAATCCACACTGTATCGCGAGCTGATGCAAGTTGTATGAGAACCATTCCAGGTTTCATCTTGTTTTGGAAGCCTTTCTTTATGTAAGTTGTGAGGGACAGCACTTGATCGTAGAAATCTCTGCTTACTCGAAAACTGGCTGGTATGTTGGAAGGTTGGCGTCAATGTACAGAGTTATGTAGTCAGTAATATCCTCTCCAGTAATTTATAAGTGGTACATAGCAGGGATATTGGTCTGTAGTTCTTTGGGTTATCTCCAGTCTTTCCAGGTTCCATCACAGCGATGACTTTTGCTTTTTTCCAAACCTTGGGGAGAGCACCCATACTGATATATTCCGTGCAGAGTTTGGCGAGCAACCTATATCCTAGAATTCCTAGTTCCTTCAAAAATTTTAGTAGGGTCTCATCAGGTCGGCTGCTTTTCCTTTCTTCATCAGCTTCAGAGCCTGCGTAATCTCTTCTGGCTCCACTTCATTCACAATGTTCATGTTGGTTGGATTATTGACTAATAAATTGTTCAGCTTTCTGGAAACCTCTTTCTTTTCACACCCCTTTAGTTGGATTTTGGAGGTGTGTTTCAGGACAGCTGAAATCTCAGAAGCACTTGTGCCTAGAGATGGTCTCTGAGGTACTGTAGCACCACCTAATTTCCTCAACAGACCCCAACTCTTTTTGCTAGAATGGGTGAAATCTAGATCTTACATTGCCTCTTTCCATCTGCTCCTTCGTTCCTCATTCATAGTTTTTATCAGTTGGTTCGCAGTCTCGGTGTCCCCACTCTGCTCATATTCCTCCAGTAGTATTTCACACTCTTTCGTCTAGGAGCGGGGTGCATTCCTTCCTTGACCCTTGTGGAATAGCATTAAAGGCTGCTCTGTGTACCAGGTTTGTGAATCTTTTGTAGTTCTCAGGTTTCGGCGGTATCTGATTTGCCGTCTTCTCGACATAGGATCGGTGTTCATTCCAGTCAGCTTTTCTGAGATTCCAGCAGGGGATTTGAGGCTTACTATGATTGTGAGGATACCTGTGGTCTAAAGGATAGTCGACTCGCAGCCGTGCTAGCGTGCGGAGCTGCTCCGCGCGCCGTCCGACGCTCCGCTCTCGGCGGTGTTTACCTCCGCGTCGCGGTGTTTGTGTCTATCGAGTCCAGTACTAACGTACACCATGGCGCACTCGTACCGCCGTACAACGATCAAAGTAACGTTTCAGGCCGAACATCCACGACCCAGAGCTTTCGAAGTCGAACAGCTCATACGTGAGGATCTACGTTTGAACCCCCAGGACGTAATCGGCATACATTTTTCCATCACTGGAAGTGTTGTCTACATCAAGATGTCGACGGAGGAAATTTGCAATGACATAATTCACCGTCATGCCACCGGACTCAAATTTAAACACTCTGATGGACATATGGGTGCTGTGACAGTCGCCCATGCTGGATTCGGTCTCCGGACATTGCGGGTGTTTGAGCTACCGTTCGAGGTGCCTCAGGATGTGGTCATTGCCGCTTTTCAACCATATGGCACCGTTTTGGGTCACGTCACGGAGAAGTGGCAAACATTTACGACCTACCCCGTATTAAATGGCGTCCGGCAAATAAAAATTGAACTGACGAAACATGTCCCATCGTACCTGCTGATTGGCGGTGTGAGGGCCATCGTCATCTACGATGGACAGCCACGAACGTGCGCAGGATGTGGCCAGGAGAGACATGTACGCTCCGAATGCTTACACCGCCGTTTAATACAGACGCCGTTACGTGAAGAGACCCAGGCTTCGACGGTCACATCCTTACCCATCACCTACGCCAAGGTTGCACAGGAGCCGGTCGTACCAATCTCGATTGCGCCAGCAGCATCGTCAACGCCACCCGCCGCAGCACAATGCGCCGACGACACAAGCACGGCGTCGCCTCCAGTGCTCGCTTCAGGACCGTCCGGGTTGCAGACCGAAACCGATGTTCCTGTTGGAACCATGGACGTCGACCTCGGTGTCGTGCCGACGTCTGCCTTTGTCCAGACGGGTTCGGCGTCAGACGACGGGCGACCACATTCTGATTCAGAAGGCCACATCAGAAAACAGCGGTCGCCTCGCAAACACAGGAAACGACGACGAACGCCTTCCGATGGCGCCCTTTCTCAGACGGCCCCTCGAGATGTCGACCTGATGTCTGACGGTGATCTCCCACATTGCGTCCGGTCACGCGACGCAGCAGCAACAGGCGCCCCTCCTGTGACGCCTCCTCTCCCAGTTCTGGACGTGTCCTCGCCGTTGTCAACGAATGATGACGGCGGTCCCCCTGCCACTCAAGTTGCGGAATCCACAACACCCGTTCCGGAAGTACGTGACCGTCACATGTTCACGTCGTCAGCTTCCTGGGCCGATGACGTTGCAGAAGAAGTGGAACAGACTGGCAGCTTGTCTGCACAGGAGTCCACCACGGCGACACTGGGGCTGGCGCCCGGCCAGTAATTATCACCACTGCGGCACCAACGGCGGGTCTCCACCTGCCGGCTACTTCTACCGCACGTTCTGCAAATACTGTGGATGGCCGTACACAGCAATATCGTATCGCCACGATGAATCTTGCCACCATTCGTGCCCCCTATAAACTGGCCATGTTCAGAGACTCTATTTACTCTGCGGATGTGGATATCGCACTCTTACAAGAGGTGTTTGTAGCTGACTTCCTAGTTCCCACCGGATACAACGCCCATGTTTCCCCCGCATCTGACACCGGTAGCGGCGTCGCCATCCTGCTACGCGACGGACTCCCTGCAGAGGACGTCGTCTACTTCCCCACTGCGCGAGGTATGGCCCTCACACTGTTCGGCGTGCGTATTATTAATATCTACGCTCCGACAAACTTTTTTTGCCGAAAGCGTCACACCCCTCTTCACCGGTCCGCAGGACTACTGGATACTCGGTGGGGATTTTAACTCGACACAAGAGCCCGCGGACCAACTCCCGCGACATTCCCCTTGTGCATCTCTCTCAGTGGTCATCGACCGTCTACGACTTGTTGACACATGGAAGAAGCTCCACGGAATTCAACCGGGCTATACGTTCTACACCTCTCACTCGTCAAGCCGCATAGATCGCATCTACGTTAACCGCTCCCTTGCTGATGGCACACGTCATGCGGAAGTCTGGCCCTTGGCCTTTTCAGACCATGATGCGCACCACTGTGACGTCACTCTCGCCCGACAGCAAGTGTGGCATAGTCGTGGTCTGTGGAAACTCAATGTCGCTCACCTGACCTCCTCAGACTGTCGCCGTATGGTCGAAGAAGCGTCGGCACGCTGCCACCATCGTCGAGAAGCCTATGACTCCACCTTATCATGGTGGCTCTCCTGTGCAAAGCCGACCCTCAAGAAGACTCTGATGAGTTATGGGAAGGAATCAAAGGCGTGGCAAACTAATACCCTGCACTTCTACTACACCATACTACGTGACTGTACGACGATGCCTTTCTCTCCAGCCCGGCAGTCGATGGTCCATCGCACGAAGGCGCAGTTCTCCTTGATCATGCGGCGTCACTTGGAAGGCACCGTACCGCATTCTGCAGCACTGATCACAGAAGTCGCTCAGCTTACTACGAACACTCTTCTGGAGGATGCAGTGCATGACCTCCAAGACGACGTAACCACAGATGAAGTGGTAGACGCTATCAAGGCGGGTTCCGATAACAGATCTCCTGGACCCGACGGTATACCCATCGAATTTTATAAAAATTTTCATTATTTGTTGGCTTCAACATGGACGACAATCGCACAAGAGCTGTTGTCACCGATGACAGTGGTCCCGAGTGCCTTTCTCGAAGGCATTATTATCCCCGCACATAAACCGCGCGGGTTATCGAGGGTCCAGGACTATCGACCAATTACTTTGCTCAACAGCAACACGAAAATATTCACACGGCTACTGGCATCGCGACTCAAGAAGGTCGCACGTTACGTCACATCCTGCGACCAGACTTCCCTAAGAGGCAACAACATCCGTACGGCCCTTTGCCGTTACAGAGACATGATAGCATTAGCGCATTATCAGCGTCTCCCTGGCGCCTTGGCTTCACTGGACTTTAGCCAGGATTTCGACCGTGTTGACCACTTCTATTTACGGACAGTTCTTCAGCATATGGGTTTTCCTGGCGGTATTGTCACAGTGGTTATGCGCCTCTTGAGTAGTGCAACCTCTAAAATCATGTACAATGGTCGCCTTACACCACCCCTGATCGTCGCACGATCTGTGCGGCAAGGCTGCCCTCTTTCCACGATTTTGTATGCTTTCGCCTTGGAACCCCTGCTCCAGGGCATGCGCCAACGTTTGGAAGGTATGGCTGTGCACGGCCACCGTTTTTGTTGTATAGCCTACGCAGACGACATAGTACTTACTATATCTGCGCAGTGAAGATGAAGTACGAGCAGCACTGACATGGGTGGCGACTTACGGCGAAGCTTCGGGGAGCTGCCTCAACGTGTCAAAATCCAAGGACCTGCTCATTGGTGAGGGCTTGCCGGAGAGATGCGCCGCCCCCCTCAGTGTCGACGCCACCATACGGTGTCTTGGACTTGATTTCACGGCAGACCTGCGCCGCTCAGTGACTATCAATGGTAGACGCTTGCTACAGACAATCAGAGCAAATCTCGCAGATCACCGGCTACGAGCTCTCGACGTTATCCAACGCGCGCAATACGTGAACATGTATCATGCTTCCCGTATACCACACGTGGCTCAAGTACTACCAGTCCCAAATCTCCTGGCGCGACGACTGTTGATGGCTTTCGGCTCCTTCGTCAGCTCGGGGATGTTATCCAAGGTGCAGTATGAATCCCTTGCACTTCCACGAGATCGTGGCGGGGTGGGACTCATCCACGTGCCGACTCGTGTCAAGGCACTATACGTCAGCTCCCAACTAAAGCTTTGGCATCGTTGCCCGCACAGACTTACTAGCCTCCTGCTTCACAACTTTGCACCGGCCTCCTTGTCCGCCCCAGTACTGGTATCGACCATTCCAACTCCCTTTTATTACATCCAACGATTTTTCCTGGAGTTCAGTTATATCTACTGGTCCTTACAACTTACACGTTTGTATCTCACGAAAACAGTCTCCGAATTGTTGCAACAGTGCCGCCCGTCCAACCCCATCGAACGTAAGTATCCACACTACGTGTGGCGACACATATGGAAGGGGATCCATGCGCGTTTTCTCGAATCAGACGTTCAATCAGCGTGGTACATCACCGTGAATGGCAAACAAGTCAACCGAGATCGTCTGCACCGCACCCATCTCGCCGATTCATCCCGCTGCACCCACTGTGGAGTGGATGACACGGATGTCCACCGGTTCCACTGTGGCACAGCGTTCGACGTCTGGACACTTGCGCGGCGAATTATGGCGTTTCTTACTCGCCAGACACCGGCTCAGATCGACGTCCACATGCTTTGTACCCCGATAAGACTTTCTACCCCTCCGCCAAAACTCACTCTGTGAATTGGATCTGTGGCCACACGATCCGCTATCTTTTTACTTCTGGCGACAAGTCTGCGCTAGGATATTGGACTTACCTCAACGAACGACACTGCGTCCTGATACGCAACCCACGCTATAAGCAATATTTTTCCAAGTTCTTACGGAGCACTTTCGATGACCCACCTAGTAGCTGGTACGTCCAAGCCATGAGAAGCTGAAAACTGCATAAACCGAACCGAACTGAATAGATCTGCTACCCAGAACCCACGCCTACGCCATGAGAAGATACGTTTGGACGAGCTAGCATGCTGTAGGCGGAGACAATTCAGGAGCTCCTGTAAGAACTGGTCTTTAACTACAAGTCGCACGACGACTTTAAATTAAAAAAAAAAAAGTTTCCTTAATTATTCCTTATACTTTGTTCTTAAAGGAAAAAGAAATTTGATTTTGGCTTTGAGGAACTTTTTTTTGTTCCACAAGATTGCTTCTTCGCCAACAAGACGGAGGAGACTCATTTTGTTTACTGGAAGGAGAAACCAGTAATTAGAGTCTTTGTTTTCTTTTCAAAAAAAATAAAAAAAACTTTTCCTTGGTTATTCCTCATAATTTGAAAAAAAAATATTCCTTCGAGTGAAAAGTTTAATTTCTTTATTTTTGCAACGTTATGAAAAAAAAGTGGTTAGCGTGAGCAGCTGCGGGATGAGAGGTAAAAAAAAAAAAAAAAAATAAATAAATACTCAGCATTGGCGGCCGAAGACTTCCGGCATAAGAAGTCAGTCTCATTCTGCCAACGGCCTTGTCAAAGAGGGCGGAGGAGCGGATAGAGGATCAGGGCACTCTCTTGTCCTAGGGGTGGGAAATTGCCCCTAAAGGCGGAAGAATCAGCAATGATCGACGACATGAGGAGGCAGAAGGCAATGGAAACCACTGCATTAAATACACGTAACGTGTATCCACAGGATATGTGGCCTGTATTTGAAGAAATGATGATCTCTCCATTGGCAAAAGATTCCGGAATAGTCCCCCATTCGGACCTCCGGGAGGGGACTGCCAAGGGGGAGGTTACCATGAGAAAAAGATTGAATAATCAACGAAAGGATAACGTTCTACGAGTCGGGGCGTGGAATGTCAGAAGCTTGAACGTGGTAGGGAAACTAGAAAATCTGAAAAGGGAAATGCAAAGGCTCAATCTAGATATAGTAAAGTTCAGTGAAGTGAAGTGGAAGGAAGACAAGCATTTCTGATCAGATGAGTATCGGGTAATATCAACAGCAGCAGAAAATGGTATAACAGGTGTAGGATTCGTTATGAATAGGAAGGTAGGGCAGAGGGTGTGTTACTGTGAACAGTTCAGTGACCGGGTTGCTCTAATCAGAATCGACAGCAGACCAACACCGACAACGATAGTTCAGGTATACATGCCAACGTCGCAAGCTGAAGATGAACAGATAGAGAAAGTGTATGAGGATATTGAAAGGGTAATGCAGTATGTAAAGGGGGAGAAAATCTAAAAGTCATGGGCGACTGGAATGCAGTTGTAGGGGAAGGAGTAGAAGAAAAGGTTACAGGAGAATACGGGCCTGGGACAAGGAATGAAAGAGGAGAAAGACTAATTGAGTTCTGTAACAAGTTTCAGCTAGTAATAGCGAATATCCTGTTCAAGAATCACAAGAGGAGGAGATATACTTGGAAAAGGCCCAGAGATACGAGAAGATTTCAATTAGATTAGATCATGGTCAGACAGAGATTCCGAAATCAGATACTGGATTGTAAGGCGTACCCAGGAGCAGATATAGACTCAGATCACAATATAGTAGTGATGAAGAGTAGGCTGAAGTTCAAGACATTAGTCAAGAAGAATCAATACGCAAAGAAGTGGGATACGGAAGTACTACGGAATGACGAGATACGTTTGAAGTTCTCTAACGCTATAGATACAGCAATAAGGAATAGCGCAGTAGGCAGTACAGTTGAAGAGGAATGGACATCTCTAAAAAGGGCCATCACAGAAGTTGGGAAGGAAAACATAGGTACAAAGAAGGTAGCTGCGAAGAAATCATGGGTAACAGAAGAAATACTTCAGTTGATTGATGAAAGGTGGAAGTACAAACATGTTCCGGGAAAATCAGGAATACAGAAATACAGGTCGCTGAGGAATGAAATAAATAGGAAGTGCAGGGAAGCTAAGACGAAATGGCTGCATCGAAAAAGATATGATTGTCGGAAGGAGAGACTCAGCATACAGGAAAGTCAAAACAACCTTTGGTGACATTAAAAGCAACGGTGGTAACATTAAGAGTGCAACGGGAATTCCACTGTTAAATGCTGAGGAGAGAGCAGATAGGTGGAAAGAATACATTGAAAGCCTCTATGAGGGTGAAGATTTGTCTGATGTGATAGAAGAAGAAACAGGAGTCGATTTAGAAGAGATAGGGGATCCAGTATTAGAATCGGAATTTAAAAGAGCGTTGGAGGACTTACGGTCAAATAAGGCAGAAGGGATAGATAACATTCCATCAGAATTTCTAAAATCATTGGGGGAAGTGGCAACAAAACGACTATTCACATTGGTGTGTAGAATATATGAGTCTGGCGACATACCATCTGACTTTCGGAAAAGCATCATCCACACAATTCCGAAGACGGCAAGAGCTGACAAGTGCGAGAATTATCGCACAATCAGCTTAACAGCTCATGCATCGAAGCTGCTTACAAGAATAATATACAGAAGAATGGAAAAGAAAATTGGGAATGCACTAGGTGACGATCAGTTTTGCTTTAGGAAAAGTAGAGGGACGAGAGAGGCAATTCTGACGTTACGGCTAATAATGGAAGCAAGGCTAAAGAAAAATCAAGACACTTTCATAGCATTTGTCGACCTGGAAAAAGCGTTCGACAATATGAAATGGTGCAAGCTGTTCGAGATTCTGAAAAAAGTAGGGGTAAGCTATAGGGAGAGACGAGTCATATACAATATGTACAACAACCAAGAGGGAATAATAAGGGTGGACGATCAAGAACGAAGTGCTCGTATTAAGAAGGGTGTAAGACGAGGCTGTAGCCTTTCGCCCCTACTCTTCAATCTGTACATCGAGGAAGCAATGATGGAAATAAAAGAAAGGTTCAGGAGTGGAATTAAAATACAAGGTGAAAGGATATCAATGATACGATTCGCTGATGACATTGCTATCTTGAGTGAAAGTGAAGAAGAAGTAAATGATCTGCTGAACGGAATGAACAGTCTAATGAGTACGCAGTATGGGTTGAGAGTAAATCGGAGAAAGACGAAGGTAATGAGATGTAGTAGAAATGAGAACAGCGAGAAACTTAACATCAGGATTGATGGTCACGAAGTCAATGAAGTTAAGGAATTCTGCTTCCTAGGCAGTAAAGTAACCAATGACGAACGGAGCAAGGAGGACATCAAAAGCAGACTCGCTATGGAAAGAAAGGCATTTCTGGCCAAGAGAAGTCTACTAATATCAAATACCGGCCTTAATTTGAGGAAGAAATTTCTGAGGATGTACGTCTGGAGTACAGCATTGTTTGGTAGTGAAACATGGACTGTGGGAAAACGGAACAGAAGAGAATCGAAGCATTTGAGACGTGGTGCTATAGACGAATGTTGAAAATTAGGTGGACTGATAAGGTAAGGAATGAGGAGGTTCGACGCAGAAACGGAGAGGAAAGGAATATGTGGAAAACACTGATAAGGAGAAGGGACAGGATGATAGGACATCTGCTAAGACATGAGGGAATGACTTCCATGGTACTAGAGGGAGCTGTAGAGGGCAAAAACTGTAGAGGAGGACAGAGATCGGAATACGTCAAGCAAATAATTGAGGACGTAGGTTGCAAGAGCTACTCTGAGATGAAGAGGTTAGCGCAGGAAAGGAATTCGTGGCGGGCCGCATCAAACCAGTCAGTAGACTGATGACCAAACAAAAAAAAAAAAATAATTGTGATCGACAGTCCGATCTCTGCTATTAATGGGTTGTGCTGGCTCCGTGGAAAAGCCTCAGGGACCCTCCTGGTTGCTCGCAGGATTACGCCTGTTGCTCCACGTGTGACGAAGGTCAGGTCGGGTGTGGATGTAGTGCCCCAAGTCTTAGATTTGAAGGTCGCTATGACCATACGATCGAACGGGAGGTGTAGGTCCTGGTAGTCTGCTCAGTCATTTAGTCCAATGCCTTCACCTGTGGATCTCGTTTCGCCCCAGTTGGTATGTTGGGAGTTAAAATCGTCAGCATACACTGCTGGGTGGTTAGCCTTGGGCAAGATACCCACGGACCATTTCTGTGATGGAGGTTTATAGACGTTATACAGTGTCAGTTCTCTCAGTTTTATGCCTGTCGCGTGTTCGACTGGTGCCATTATTGTGTCTACCTTCCTCAAGATATCATTCTTCACTAGGGCGCCCATACCATGCTTGTCATGGCGAATGTAGCTCTTAGTGAAACCCGGTATTTCGAGTCGGTTGATAGTTTGATCTGTGAGATGGGTCTCCTGTAGAAGTATGACACTTACTTGTTCTCTCGTTAAGATTTTTTCATGGATTTCTCCCTTCGTCCTTGTGTAGCCTTCTATGTTGAAATGACATACATTCAGTCTCTTCATGTCAAAATTCCTTGCATGTTCCATTTCCCTTCATGTGGTCCGGGAGGCATTAGTGCGTCCGGCCGCCGTAGTTGTGGTATTAAATAAGGATTGTGTCACGGCTGTTTCTTGTTTTACAGTAGAACTTTCCTACTCCAGAGACACAAGAATGTAGAAGAGTTGACCGACCCCATCTGTGACTCGCTGTCCTTATAGTGACATGATACTACGTTTCGTAGTTTTGTGAACTGCACCGTTTTACGTTTCGGAACACTGAAAGCAAGTTGCAGATCTTTGCAGCATTTCGAAAATCCGGCAGAATATTTGTGCAGCTTCTTTCATACACTACTTCAGTAGAGATAACTGCATCATTTTCGAAAAGTCTGTCACTATTAACATTGTACTCAAAGTCATTAATAGGTAATGTGTACAACAAGGGTCCCAACGCACTTCTTTGGAGCACATCCGAATTTACTTCTACATCTGTCGAAGACGCTGAATCCAAGATAATTTGTTGCATCCTCCCTACCAAAAAGTCCTCAGTCCGATGACAATCTTTGCTTGATATCTCGTACGATCGTCCTTTTGAAAATAAGCGTAGATGTAGAATGGAAACATATACTTTTTGAAAACCGAGAAATGTTGCACCCACCTGATTGCCTTAGTCCATGGCTTTGAAAACATCACAAGAGAAAAGTGCGAGTTGGGATCACATGATCGAAGTTTTCGGGATCCATGCTGCTTGGCATGTAAGAGGTTAATATGTGCGAGATACCTCATTGCATTTGACCTCAGAATATGCTGTAGGATTCTATAAGGACATAGGAGTGTAGTTTTGTGGATCACTTTGATGACCTCCTGGTAGACAGTCATGACCTTTGCTTTCTTCTAGCTATTGTGCAGAGTTCTTGTTTGAGGGATCTACGATGGATTATAGTTAGCTAATTAAGCCGCAAATGCAGTACAGGATCTCATAGGGATACAGTAGGGCCCTAGAGCTTCGTTCAGTTTTAAAGATTTCAGCTGTTTGTCAACGACTCTGACACCAATATCAATTTCGCTCATCTTTTCAGTGGTACGAGAATTATATTAGAGCAACTCTGCTGGGTTCTTCTACGTAAAGAAAAATTTGAAAATAGAACTAAGCGTTTCTGCTTTTTGTTTTGCTATCCTCAAATTTAGTTCGTTTCGTGTACCTCTCCCAATTTAAGCAGGAGACTTCCGACTTCCCACTTTTCCTCCCGCCTTCTGATTACTCCATTATTTCTCCCGATTTTTACCTAATTATCGTCATATCTAAGACATTTGTTTTGGAAACCCGATATTTCAGTTTTTAGTTCAATTGCTGGAAGTTCTTCTCTTATCAGTCGTTTTTAATCTACACTGGCGGAAAAAAAGTCGCAACACCAAGAAGGAGTTGGGCGACGTAAACGAAAGTTGGTAGGCTTATTTCTACATCCTAAAGATAATGTCTATTCAAATTTAGCGCCAGTGGAACTACTAGGTCGTGTAATATGGCTACGAGAAGCTGGGTGTTCCTTCTGCGATATTGAAGAAAGACTTGGCAAGAATGTAGCCACCCCACAGACTGTCGACATGTTCCCCTGGCCTGCTCGACCACCAGATCTGTCTCCAGTCGAGTACATATGGAACTTCACCGGATGACAACTCCAGAGTTATCCACAAGCAGAGTTAATCGTCCCTGTAGTGACCGATCAAGTGCAACAAACATGAAACTCCACCACACAAGCTGACATCCGGCACCTGTACAACACAATGCAAGCACCTTAGCATGCTAGCATTCAAAATTATGACTGTTACATCGGTTATTAATGTACCACATTTAACATTTTCAATGGATTGTTTCGCACTTACATAAACCTGTGATCTTGTAATGTTAATCGCTTAAATATGTTCCCAGAATTTCGCTAGTCTACACTAATTAAGCCCTATACCGAGCAGGATAGCGCAGTGGTTAGCACACTGGACTCGCATTCGGGAGGACGCCTCCAGCTTTTCGAATTTAGGTTTTCCATGATTTCATTAAATCGCTTAAGGCACATTCCGGAATGATTCCATCTAAAGGGCATGATGACTTTCCTACTCCATCCTTCCCCAATCGACCTCGTGCTCCGTCTCTTAAAGACCTCGCTGTCGACGGGACGTTAAACACTAATCAGCAATGATCAACGACATGAGGAGGCAGAAGGCAATGGAAACCACTTCATTAAAGACACGTAACGTGTATCCACAGCATATGTGGCCTGTATTTGAAGAAATGATGATCTCTCCATTGGAAAAAGATTCCGGAATAGTCCCCGATTCGGATCTCCGGGAGGGGACTGCCAAGGGGGAGGTTACCATGAGAAAAAGATTGAATAATCAACGAAAGGATAACGTTCTACGAGTCGGGGCGTGGAATGTCAGAAGCTTGACGTGGTAGGGAAACTAGAAAATCTGAAAAGGGAAACGCAAAGGCTCAATCTAGATATAGTAGGGTTCAGTGAAGTGAAGTGGAAGGAAGACAAGCATTTCTGATCAGATGAGTATCGGGTAATATCAACAGCAGCAGAAAATGGTAAAACAGGTGTAGGATTCGTTATGAATAGGAAGGCAGGGCAGAGGGTGTGTTACTGTGAACAGTTCAGTGACCGGATTGCTCTAATCATGATCAACAGCAGACCAACACCGACAACGATAGTTCAGGTATACATGCCGACGTCGCAAGCTGAAGATGAACAGATAGAGAAAGCGTATGAGGATACTGAAAGGGTAATGCAGAATGTAAAGGGGGACGAAAATCTAATAGTCATGGGCGACTGGAATGCAGTTGTAGGGGAAGGAGTAGAAGAAAAGGTTACAGGAGAATATGGGCTTGGGACAAGGAATGAAAGAGGAGAAAGACTAATTGAGTTCTGTAACAAGTTTCAGCTAGTAATAGCGAATACCCTGTTCAAGAATCACAAGAGGAGGAGGTATACTTGGAAAAAGCCGGGAGATATGGGAAGATTTCAATTAGATTACATCATGGTCAGAAAGAGAATCCGAAATCAGATACTGGATTGTAAGGCGTACCCAGGAGCAGATATAGACTCAGATCACAATATAGTAGTGATGAAGAGTAGGCTGAAGTTCAAGACATTAGTCAGGAAGAATCAATACGCAAAGAAGTGGGATACGGAAGTACTACGGAATGACGAGATACGTTTGAAGTTCTCTAACGCTATAGATACAGCAATAAGGAATAGCGCAGTAGGCAGTACAGTTGAAGAGGAATGGACATCTCTAAAAAGGGCCATCACAGAAGTTGGGAATAAAACATACATACAAAGAAGGTAGCTGCGAAGAAATCATGGGTTACAGAAGAAATACTTCAGTTGATTGATGAAAGGAGGAAGTGGCCGGCCGAAGTGGCCGCGCGGTTCTGGCGCTGCAGTCTGGAACCGCGAGACCGCTACGGTCGCAGGTTCGAATCCTGCCTCGGGCGTGGATGTGTGTGATGTCCTTAGGTTAGTTAGGTTTAACTAGTTCTAAGTTCTAGGGGACTAATGACCTCAGCAGTTGAGTCCCATAGTGCTCAGAGCCATTTTTTGAAAGGAGGAAGTACAATCATGTTCCGGGAAAATCAGGAATACAGAAGTACAGGTCGCTGAGGAATGAAATAAATAGGAAGTGCAGGGAAGCTAAGACGAAATGGCTGCAGGAGAAATGTGAAGACATCGAAAAAGATATGATTGTCGGAAGGACAGACTCAGCATACAGGAAAGTCAAAACAACCTTTGGTGACATTAAAAGCAACGGTGGTAACATTAAGAGTGCAACGGGAATTCCATTGTTAAATGCTGAGGAGAGAGCAGATAGGTGGAAAGAATACATTGAAAGCCTCTATGAGGGTGAAGATTTGTCTGATGTGATAGAAGAAGAAACAGGAGTCGATTTAGAAGAGATAGGGGATCCAGTATTAGAATCGGAATTTAAAAGAGCGTTGGAGGACTTACGGTCAAATAAGGCAGAAGGGATAGATAACATTCCATCAGAATTTCTAAAATCATTGGGGGAAGTGGCAACAAAACGACTATTCACGTTGGTGTGTAGAATATATGAGTCTGGCGATATACCATCTGACTTTCGGAAAAGCATCATCCACACAATTCCGAAGACGGCAAGAGCTGACAAGTGCGAGAATTATCGCACAATCAGCTTAACAGCTCATGCATCGAAGCTGCTTACGAGAAAAATATACAGAAGAAGGGAAAAGAAAATTGAGAATGCGCTAGGTGACGATCAGTTTTGCTTTAGGAAAAGTAAAGGGACGAGAGAGGCAATTCTGACGTTACGGCTAATAATGGAAGCAAGGCTAAAGAAAAATCAAGACACTATCATAGCATTTGTCGACCTGGAAAAAGCGTTCGACAATATGAAATGGTGCAAGCTGTTCGAGATTCTGAAAAAAGTAGGGGTAAGCTATAGGGAGAGACGAGTCATATACAATATGTACAACAACCAAGAGGGAATAATAAGGGTGGACGATCAAGAACGAAGTGCTCGTATTAAGAAGGGTGTAAGACAAGGCTGTAGCCTTTCGCCCCTACTCTTCAATCTGTACATCGAGGAAGCAATGATGGAAATAAAAGAAAGGTTCAGGAGTGGAATTAAAATACAAGGTGAAAGGATATCAATGATACGATTCGCTGATGACATTACTATCCTGAGTGAAAGTGAAGAAGAAGTAAATGATCTGCTGAACGGAATGAACAGTCTAATGAGTACGCAGTATGGGTTGAGAGTAAATCGGAGAAAGACGAAGGTACTGAGATGTAGTAGAAATGAGAACAGCGAGAAACTTAACATCAGGATTGATGGCCACGAAGTCAATGAAGTTAAGGAATTCTGCTTCCTAGGCAGTAAAATAACCAATGACGGACGGAGCAAAGAGGACATCAAAAGCAGACTCGCTATGGCAAAAAAGGCATTTCTGGCCAAGAGAAGTCTACTAATATCAAATACCGGCCTTAATTTGAGGAAGAAATTTCTGAGGATGTACGTCTGGAGTACAGCATTGTTTGGTAGTGAAACATGGACTGTGGGAAAACCGGAGCAGAAGAGAATCGATGCATTTGAGATGTGGTGCTATAGACGAATGTTGAAAATTAGGTGGACTGATTAGGTAAGGAATGAGGAGGTTCTACTCAGTATCGGAGAGGAAAGGAATATGTGAAAAACACTGATAAGGAGAAGGGGCAGGATGATAGGACATCTGCTAAGACATGAGAGAATGACTTCCATGGTACTAGAGGGAGCTGTAGAGGGAAAAACTGTAGAGGAAGACAGAGATTGAAATACGTCAAGAAAATAATTGAGGACGTAGGTTGCAAGAGCTACTCTGAGATGAAGAGGTTAGCACAGGAAAGGAATTCGGCGGGACGCATCAAACCAGTCAGTAGACTGATGACGAAAAGAAAAAAAAATAGGAAAATTATAGCGACCTTTGGAGAAAAGAGAACCACGTGTATGAATATCAAGCGCTCAGATGGAAAACCAGTCCTAAGCAAAAAAGGGAAAGGAGAAAGCTGAAAGAAGTATACAGAGGATCTATACAAGGGTGATGTATCTGAGGGCAATGTTATGGAAATGTAAGAGGACGTAGAGGAAGATGAGATGGGAGATGTGATACTGCGTGAAGAATTTGACAAAGGACTGAAAGACAAGGCCCCGGGAATAGGCAACGTTCCTTTAGACCTACTGATAGCCTTGGGATTGCCAGCCATGACAAAACTCTTCCAACTGACGAGCAAGATGTATGAGAGAGTCGAAATGCCCTCACACTTCAAGAAGAACGTAATTTACCCGATTCCAATGAAAGAAGGTGCTGACAGACGTGCAAATTACAGAATTACCAGTTTAACAAATACTAAAGCGAATCCTTTACAGAAGAATGGATAAAATGGTAGAAGCCGACCTCGGAGAAGATCAGTTTGGATTTCGGAGAAATTTAGAAACACGCTAGGCAGTTCTGACCTTAGGATAGGTTAAGGAAAGGAAAACGTAAGTTTATAGCATTTGTAGGCATAGAGAAAGCTTTTGGAAATGTTAATCGGGAAACTGTCTTTCAAATCCTAAAGGAGGCAGGGGTAAAATACAGGGAGTGAAAGGCTATATACAATTTGTACAGAAACGAGGTGGTAGTTGTAAGGGTCGAGGGCCACGAAAGGGAAGCAGTGCTTGAGAAGAGAGTGAGTCAGGGTTGAGCCTATCGCCGATGTTAATCATTCTGCATATTGAGCAAGCAGTAAAGGAAAGAAAAAAAAAAAGAAGTAGGAATTAAAGTCCAGGGAGAAGAAATAAAAAGTTTGAGACTTGCTGATGACATTGTAATTCTGTCAAAGACAGCAAAGAACTTGGGAGAGCAGTTGAATGTACAGTGTCTTGAAATGGGATATAAGACGAACATCAACAAAAGCAAAACGAGAGTAAAGCAATGTTGTCGAATTACATCAGGCGATGCTGAGAGAATTAGTTTAGGAAATGAGACAAGGAAGTAAATAAATTTTACAATTTAGAAGCAAAATAACGGATGATGGTGGAAGTAGGGAGGATATAAAATGTAGATTGGCAGTAGGAAAGAAAGCGCTTCTGAAGAAGAGAATTGTGTTAACATTGAGTATAGATTTAAGTGTCAGGAAGTCCTTTCAGAAAGTGTAGCCATGTATGGAGGTGAAACATGGACGATAAACAGTTTAGACAAGACGAGAATGGAAGCTTTTGAAAAGTGATGCTACAGAAGAATGCTGAGGATTAGATGGGTAGATCACATAACTAATGAGGAAGTACTGAAATTAATTGTGGAGAAGAGAAATTTTGTGGTACAACCTGACTAAAAGAAGGGACCAGTTGGTAGGGCACATTCTGAGGCACCAACGGATCACCAATTTAGAACAAGAGGGAAGCGTTGGCGGTAAGAATCGTAGAGGGATAACAAGGGATGAATACAGTAAACAGATCACGGGGATGTAGTTTGCAGAAGTTACTCGTAGATGAAGAGGCTTGCATCAAACTAGTCTTTGGACTGAAGACCACAACAATAACATTTTGTTACCTGAATCCCTGAAGGGCTTTATTTTGGTATAAGCGGTTATGTCACTTGTATCTTTTTAGTATATTCCTAGAATAGCTGTTTTCTTGGAGCAATTTTCGGAACAGTTGCCTTGCATCATTCACTCTAGGAAAGGTCCGTTGTTCGCGTTATGTACTCTTTATGGATGTGATATTTGTATATCACATGCTAGAAAAACCAGTATTTCAAAATCGTGGAAACTAAGAAGCATTAATAAAATGTTAAGTGTGTGAATAACAACAAAAAAACGGAAGTCGATCTTAAAGATGAAAGTGACGGGAGTGATGAATGCAGAATCCCTATTTCCATCGTTTATTTTAGAACACTCTTCGACAATCAGTTGCGCTGACCTTGCGAGTCACCTGTTGATGATAATGTTACCAGATAGCAGTACAGCTAAAAATACAGCTCTGCAACACTGCACTGACTCAACTTTTTCTCCTTATGTTCCCGTGTGGTTCAAATGGCTCTGAGCACTTTGGGACTTAACATCTATGGTCATCAGTCCCCTCCCGTGTGGTGACGGCCAATTACGGTAATTGGTGTAATGAAATCTGGAATGAGAGCTTTGATTTTCTTTAGGTACTAACTGGGTGACACAGTTGTGGGACGATGCGCTGCGGCTCGGCTACCTGAGCGACAAGAGCACAGTACCGCCCGTTCGTCGCACCACAGGGGGGTGCCCAGCATTTCCACATTTTGTAGCGAGGCGAGCAGGGTGGCTGAGACGTGGGCAGCGTGGGGACCAGCGCTTCGCAGATGATTTTAGTGGCACTAGGTGCTCGCCACTCGCCTACCAGTTGACCACAGACAGCTGCGTTGTCAGCATCGGTTCGAAGAAATGTTAATGTCTGCGTCCACAGGGTGTCGACAGTACGGCGCCTACGCAGATCACTGCCATCCAACGGCCAGACGACAAGTACAACGTCGCGTCTTCAGGATGCTGTAGTTAGTATATTGGACAATTTGTCAAATAGTGATCAGTAGACAAAGCTGAATTTCATTGTGTTGTTAGAATAATATACACTGGGAATAGGGTTAATTATGGCTCAAGCATATCTTTTTCTGTGTCTTGAGCTTGTAACAATTTATCGTTTTGGGTGAAAGTTTTCTAGGTTATATGAGAGCTCGAGTTTTGTACCATTACTTTAGGTTAGTCGGTCCCTAAAGGATTATGTTGCTCAACATTAATGTTAGGACATAAGATGGCCAAAGTGCTCTAAATATAGATAGTTTACTGTAAGCTATTCAGTCATGAACTTTTCTGACATGATAACGGGAACATTACTAATTCAATTAAATACTAGCGATTAATATTGTCAGGGCAAAGATTGTCTTATTTTGTTTCTATGTAATGTATTTGTAAAATTGTTTTGTGGAAGTATTGGGGACGATGACCAACAGGGAACCCATCAGTATCCTGCAGGTGAAGTGAGACAAGCTGCACAACATAAGCTGAACCCAATTCCGGAGTCGCCAGGCCCAACTGACGAGCCTGAGGTTGTGTCAACGTGCTGACAGACATCCCGCCGAGCGAACATCGTGCCCCTTCCAAATTCCAGAGCGGTTTACTGGCGCATGGCGGAACAAAGCATAAGGCCAGACCTGGCCACAGTGCTATACTTGGGCACTTGCCAACTATCGGCAATGGTAGACTGTGCGGCACTCGACCAGAAGAGGGCTTCCCTGAGATTCCCCGTAACAACAAGAGAAATCGACTAGTAGCAGAAACACCTGTACGGTGACAACGGCATCGACCCATGGAATCACAATCTCCAGTGCACTGTCGATACTATACTCTTTTCATGCTTGAATCTCCCACCCAAATAGCGGGACTGCAAGCACAATGCATTTTGTGCTAAGGGGTGTGGGCATCTGTATCCTAATTCAATTTCTCCTCTCCTAGAGAGACTAAAACATGAGCGATCGATCTGCAATCCAGCTTTCAAGTCCTTGTCGTTGACTAACAAGTCAGCGGTACCATCCCACCCAGTCCATTCTATTCTTTGCTCAGCCTTGAATCAACCATTTGCTTTCCTCTCATCAGACAGCTGTCTGATAATCGTTTAATTAGCCCATATGGGATGAGGTCCATAGAGGGAATGAGGCACCTGTCGTGTTTGTTGGATCAAGACTGAGACATCTGTGGAGACTTCCTGCAATGGCTGATGCAATCTACCATAGTACAGTGTACCTGTGATGAGCTGCCTTGCCACGACGTGAGCCACCTGGTCCAACTGCTGGCTGCCCATGGTACTTATCCCAGCTGCGTCTTCTGTGGGACATCTGGCTGATGGCCCTTGCCACTAGCCACACCTTCTCGAGAGCATGACCACGTCGACGCAAACTCGCATTCCCGAACCACTGTCACAGAGGAAGACGACCCATGTGAAGTGAGTGGAAGGGTGAAGTGTAAGTGTGTGATACGTTACTTACGGATATTTAGGTATTGCCAATGGCAGGCCAGTCCTGCAAAACATAGCCGCTGCTGTCAAGTAAAGGTGGTTGTTTGCCTGTTGAACTGTGTGCTGTAATGCTTCACAGTCTTGATATTGCCAAGCTTATCAGTGTCTTATGAATTTTTCCTTCTTTATTTTCTATACAATACAGGGTTTGGACACATGACATCATTTCGTGCATCTCAAGTATCTAAACACTACTTTTTAGCTTTTTAATTTGACGTGTTTTCTTAAATAATTCATCAACAGAATTCCATTTCTTAACTTAAGTTTTCGGTAAATCTATTAAAAATGATTCCTTCAATTGATAGCCTCCTTCGGAGGATTTCGTGCAACACTCGCTATCAATGACTTCATTGCTAAAAATAAAATTTTTTTTTTTTTGTATTTCATTCTGGGAGTGTAAATATCTTACGTATATTTGATGCCACTGTGGCAACATGTTTATTTTTGTTGAGTATTTTGTCGTCATGTTGTATTATCGATCTTGCGAATTGTTTCATGTAGTGTGATATACAATTATGGTTGCCTATCACCACTTACAAAATGACACACTATATAGATGACACACGAACAGTGATAATGTTTCATTGTGCTGTCATGTGTATGAGTGTTGAATATTTGTTGCAAATTTTCCGTATCAAGTGCTGAATGTCAGCTGTGTTAGAAGTACAAGTATCATTTGGTAAAGGATACTGTATGTGTCTGAGTCAACAGAACAACTCTGAAGATTAAATTATTGTAATAAGGGCATAAGCTTTCTAGGAGAATGACGAAAGTGTTTGTATTGGTTACACAAAAAAATAGATCTTTAATTGTTGAAGAGTGCTTGTGAAGTCGCAGAGAGCAGGTGGTCCTATAATTAACAGCAACTTCCAGCAAGGTCTTCTGCCAAGTTCCCAACTTTCATTTGTGTGAATGACTTGCTCGATGAGTGAGTGTGGTATCCCCGAGCATAGTCTTTTTATGTTTGGTGAGGTGTTATAGTTAGTGGGAAACAGAGGTTGGCAGCATTGATAACCCCTCCACCGACTTTCATGTCCCTTCTGAGTTTCTCTGATTTGATTACGATGCAATGTAACTTCCATCTTTTCAGATTTTTTTAATGTAAATGATACACTACCCTATCGCTAAGTGAGCCAATCACACTGAAACAAAATCTTTTGTGAGTGATGGGCTGTGAAAGACGCCGAGCTATCGTGGTTTGTTACCAACGATTCAACTTTTTCCCATTAAGTTACCGAGTTGTGACGGACATTTATGGTCATTGGAGTAATGAAATCTGGAATGAGAGATCTGAGTTTCTTTAGATTGTCCCTGGGCGATGTAGCGGGCGCACTTTATAAGATGTGAGACGAAGCGTGCCATCACAGACAGCTACCTGAGCAACAAGGACAGAGTTCGGGCCCCCTTCTCGCACCACAGGGGGTACACGAGGTTTCGCCTTCTGTAGCGAGGCGAGCAGGCTGGCTGAGACGTGGGCAGCGTCGGGGCCAGGGCCTCACAGATCGTTTTAGAGCACTGCTGCCAACCGTTCGCCTACCAGAAGGCACCAGACGGCTGTGTTGTCTGCGTCGGTTTCGAGAATTTCGGTGTGTGCCTCAATGGGGCGGTGGGGTTGACAGTACGGCGTCCATACACAACAGCTGCCATCTAACAGCCAGAGGCAGTTTCAGGCCTATGCCTTCCCGCGCACAGACTAAATAACGCCATTTGATTGGTGTACCAGTGTGACGTGTGCTGACACAAAAGAGCACATTCCAAATACAGCGGGACGACCTGCGATTTATGACTCTCACGGTAGTCCGGGCAGAGCCTGTCTGTTACCCCTCGGTGACAACAGTCGGCATTATTGGTCGTTTCGCGCTCGCACTATTTCGGTTGGATCTTTATCCACAGGCACGGACTGCCACTGGGTGCAGCTGCAACATCATCCCTGGGCTCCAAGCTGTCGGCGAGCGAGCAGTCTTGCAGGTGGTAATATGTCTGCATCACAAGCACAGTTCTTAATATATATTAATGACTTGCCATTCTATATTCACGAAGATGCAAAGCTGGTACTTTTTGCCAATGATAAAAGTATAGCTATCACACCCAACAGACAAGAATTAACTAGTGAAATTGTAAACGATGTTTTTCAGAAAATCATTAAGTGGTTCTCTGCAAATGGGCTCTCATTAAACGTTGACAAAACACAGTATATACAGTTCCACGCAATAAATGGAATAACACCATTAATAAATATAGACTTCAATCAGAAATCGGTAGCTAAGGTAGAATATTCAAAATTTCGAGGTGTATGCATTGATGAGGGGTTGAACTGGAAAAACACACTGAGTATCTGCTCAAACGTTTGACTTCAGCTACTTGTGCTATTAGGGTCATTGCAAATTTTGGCGATATACATCTGAGTAAATTAGCTTACCACGCCTATTTTCATTCTCTGCATTCGTATGGCATCATATTCTGGGGTAACTCATCATTGAGTAAAAAAGTGTTCATTGCACAAAAGCTTGTAATCAGAATAATTGGTGGAGCTCATCCGAGATCATCCTGCAGACACTTATTTAAAGAGCTAGAGATCTTCACTGTAGCCTCACAATATATATATTCACTTACGAAATTTGTTATTAACAATCCGAACGAATTATGAAGTAATAGCAGTGTTCATGGGTACAACACTAGGAGAAAGGATGATCTTCACTGCTCAAGGTTAAATCTAACTTTGGATCAAAAAGGGGTAAATTACGCTGCCACGAAAGTCATTGCTCACTTACCTAATAGCATCAAAAAGTCTGGCAGATAGCCATACAGCATATAAAAGAAAATTAAAAGAATGTCTTAATGATAATATCTTGTATAGACACCTTTTATTAACCTGACACGTTCCACATCATTACGAGGTGTAGTATTCATGATCTACGGAACAAGTACTAATCTAATCTAATCTAATCTAATGAATTTGACACCTATCAGCTTGTGCTGTCGCCTTTTCACTATAGACAGTCATGGCTTGCATGTGTGGTCTGTATCAAAGGCTCTCATTCCCAATAGATATTGTTTGTAATACTCAGGGGTAACGTGATAAGGCATACTCTCACTGAATAAAGATTGTAGGGCTCTATAACGCGATAGTTGATTCCACCCCAGTACGCGAATTCAGCCACCATCTCATTACCTAAGTTACATTGTCCTCATTTACATTCCATTCAATATCTGTGTCTTGTAATACTTCAGGATTTCTCGTAATAAATCACTTTCTGTTACCACAATCTTCGTATTATTTACTAATTGAATTTCATGAGTATGATCAGGGCCCTTTGCCAGATACGAGTGATTAGCTATTAAAGTATCATAAATAGAATTATGACGAAGGCGCAACTCTTAAACTGACTACAAGCAGGTCCATATCATAATTTCCTCCATAAACTGTCAGCTGTGTGATAGGAACTATGGTGGTGAAAGGTATGGTTGAGTGTATTAGCCTAAGTAATATGAAATTTGTTTAATGCATTTGAGTAACATGTCAACCTCTCAACCTCGGGACCTTGCAAGTCCTAATTATAGCACAAATGGCGAAAAAGGAAAAAAGAAGAAATAGTAGAAACGTTGAAAGATTGGCCATTTCATATTTCAACAGGTATCGGCAACAAAGACACTTCTAATTTATGTCTCATAATTGTCTCTGTTTGTAACAAGACGACCCAAAAATTTAAACAACTTATTATCTCTCTCCAAGTAATAAGCGATTTTCTTGGTATGAACATAGAAAAACTTCTTGTTAACGCTCTCAAGGAGTGTAATGTGCCACTGAGTAACTGTTTAGCCATATGTTGTGATAATGCACCTCCAGTAGCTGAAATGGAGAATGGAGTTGCAGGTGTGTTCAAAATCCTCCCAACATAGTACCTATTACCTGGCCATGTTAGAGATAAGGGGTATGTAATCAACGTTTTGCTTAGTTCTAGTGTTTTCATTCACGTTTTTGTAGCCGTTATGTAGTTTTGTGACATCCAGGGAAAGACTTACATCAGTTGTCTAGGGATTACACTGAAAATGATCCTCGGTTTTTGATTATTCGTACCTGCCGATTTTTAAAACAGAATCTCCCGATTTTTGGTTCAAGGATGGCAGATATACTGTCTCAATAACGTGTGTCTGGATGCTTAACTTTGGTGCCACTAACAATCTTTCTCTGAATAGTTTCACTCACTATTCAATAATTGCAACTACGAATTGTAAACAAATTAAACCGAAGAAAATAGTTGGCATAGAAATGGGAATATTCCGGTAATCTATTGGATTTAAAAGAATATTAAACGACGATTTATCATCTGACTTCTTGTTTTCAGCACGAGCAGTTATATTATTTGCAGTGCCACTAATAGGTGGTGTCTGATATGCGGCAGCGATACCGCCAACGTTATTACACAACTGTAGGAGCTCTCAGGTAAATCCTCCTCATAGAGGAAGAGCCGCAACTTGCTCCACTAGAGGCAGGCTGCATCCGGCTAATACGCAGCTAAACCTCTATGCTTCTGTAGAGATCTCAATTATGTAGGTGCCAGTTAAGCCATGCTAGCAGTTTCCCTGGACGAACAAAATGGCTCTGAGCACTATGGGACTCAACTGCTGTGGTCATCAGTCCCCTAGAACTTAGAACTACTTACACCTAACTAACCTAAGGACATCACATACACCCATGCCCGAGGCAGGATTCGAACCTGCGACCGTAGCAACAGCGCGGCTCCGGACTGGAGCGCCTAGAACCGCACGGCCACCGCGGCCGGTCCTGGACGAACAGTTACTATGCAGAGAAACAGTCCAAGTTCGCTCTTTTCCAGAACCTACAGGTGAAAATATTCATCATAACATCAACTTTTATTTTCTGTCTTATATTATACACTGAAGAGCCAAAGAATCTGGTACATCTTCCTAATATCGTGTAGAGCCCCCGCGAGCACGCAGAAGTGCAGCAACAGGACGTGATATGGACTCGATTAATGTCTGAAGTAGTACTGGAGGGAACTGACAGCATGAATCCTGCAGGGCTGACCATAAATTCGTAAGAGTACGAGGGGGTGAAGATATCTTCTGAACAGCACGTTGCAAGGCATCCCATATATGCTCAATAATGTTCATGTCTGAGGCGTTTGGTGCCCAGCGGAAGAATTTAAGCCCAGAAGAGTGTTCCTGGAGCCACTCTGTAGCAATTGTCGCGTCTGGGGTGTCGCATTGTCCTGCTGGAATTGCCGAAGACCATCGAAATGCACAAGGGATATCAATCAATGGATGCAGGTAATCAGTCAGGATACTTACGTATGTGTCACCTGTCAGAGTCGTAACTACGTAAACGTATCAGGGGTCCCATGCTACTACAACTGGACACGCCTCCACCAGTGTGAACAGTCCTCTGCTGACATGTAGCGTCCGTGCATTCATGAGGTTGTCTCCATACTTGTACATGCTCGGTACAATTTGAAACGAGACTCGTCCGTGTACACAACAAATTTACAGTCATGAAAAGTGCAGTGTTGGTGCTGACGGGCCCAGGCAAAGCGTACACCAGTGGGCCTTCGGCTTCCAAAGCCCATATCGATGGTGTTTCGTTGAATGATTGGCACGCTGGCACTAGATGGCCCAGCATTGAAATCTGCAGCAATTTGCGGAAGAGGGTGCACTTCTGTCACGCTGAACGATTCTCAGCAGTCGTCGTTGATTCCGTTCATCCAGGATCTTTCTCCGGCCGCAGCGATGTCGGAGATTTGATGTTTTACCGGATTCCTGATATTCACGGTACTCATTTTAATGTTGGTTTGAGTGACTTTTGAAATTTAATGCGTTCAAATCCATTTTTGACAATAGCCATCTTTCTCCTACTACACTCTTTCATTTAATTTTACAACTTATCTGAAACCAAGTAGGAATATTCCTTCAGCTCATCAAAGCGTCTCAAGTTCTTCAATTTGCTCTCAAACGTATTTTTCATTTTATTAAAATTCTTCAGTTCCCTTAAGTGATCCATAACTTTTAAAAAAATTATTATTTCAGCAGCCAAGTTGAAACTATAGCAACCAAATATGTTTGTGAAAAAAATGGAATACATAAATACTGTCAGCCACTGTTTTGGAATCTTAAAATTTATTGACACATTGGTTTCAGCCAGACTTCTAATATATGCAGCCTCATAAGTAAAGTTGCATTTATCCATGGTAACATGGTTGTACATTCTTTGATCTAATAAACTCCTCTAAACTGTATTACATACATCTCTCTCTCTCTCTCCATCTCCTCCTCAACCAACCCTTTCTGCCCATCGCCCCACGGTTATAATTTTGTGTGCGCCGTCAGCAAGAAAATGTTCTGTAAATGAAGTTATGTTTAAAGTTTGTTGTAAGTTACTAAGTGCTCTTATTCTCATATAGTGGATGAATAAAGTATAGTTGTTTGAACGTCATGAGCTATACTTCTTTTTCACCCCACCCCTTTGATAGATGGATGATTCTTGCCACTACAGCGTTTCTTTCAAGAAATAAGTGATATGTGCACAAAGTTTTTGTTCAAATCGACAAAATTTGGAATTCAGAAAACTATATTCACAAATATATTTTGCTTGACTTCAGCGGAAATAATGGCCTGAAAGTACCTACAGTTAATTTCGTATAGCGTGTATCGCCGATTTGGGTCGTCGGTGCAGTGTCAAAGTGTCAGTAACAGCTGAGTGTCAAAGGGTCAGTAACAGCCATTCTGGAAGCTTTCCTCCGTAAGCATCACTGTATTGGCATCTTATTCAATATAAGTAAGGCATACGATACTACCTGGAGACACTGTATACTTGTGCATCAGTGGGGCTTTCGTGGCCACCTCCCCATTTTCATTCGGTCTGTCCTGTCTCAGCGGTCTTTTCAGCCCCGAGTTGGTGCCACGCTCTCTGATCGATTTGAGCAGGGGAACGGCGTCCCTCATGGCAGTGTTTTAAGTGTTACCCTCTTTTCCATAGCCATCAACAGCATCAGGTGTACGGTAAGGAGTCCTGTATAGTGTTCCTTATTTGTGGACGATTTTGCTGTTTTCTGCTCCTCCTCCAGTGTTGCAACGCCGAGCTGTCAGTTGCAACTTACAGTGCAGCAGTTAGAGGAGTGGGCTGCAAAGACGGGTTTTCAGTTTTCTGCTGATAAGTGTGTGTGTTCATTTTAATCGTTCTCACCGTCTTTTTAATTTGCCTGCATTGAAGATGGGGGACACCACCTACATTTTAGAGACACAGTACGGTTTTTGACTCCAGATTGTCATGGTTGTCACACCTTAGAGACTTTAAAGCCCGAACCCTGAAGGCACTGAACGTCCTCAAGTACCTTAGCCTCAGATCTTGGGGAACGGACAGGGGCATCTTCTCCAGTTTTATCAGACTTTTAAGAGTTCGCAGCTCGATTACGGGTGCACGGTGTATGGGTCAATGAGGCCCGCCACTTACCATCGAGAGGCAGCTCCTCATGGTGAGCCAACCATGTAAGTTCCTTGCAGCTTCAGCTTCACCCGCACACCATACTATTGTTCGTCCACATCTGGAGCGCCTTTTTTCCAACCGTTCACGAGCCACAATGCCATTTGGGATCCGCATGCAGCGTGTGCTAGAGTCACTTGGTGTGGCGCCAGTCCGACCCCAAATCCAATGTTTTAACCGTCTGCCACTCTGGTTTCTGCAGTGGCCCAGGGCGATTTTAGATTTGGTGTGGTACAGGAGAGATAGCACTCCTGCTTTCGTTTTTAATGCGGTATTGTCTGACGTTTTATCTGAGCACCACAACCATGTAGCTGTTTTTACGGATGGGTCTAAGCAGGGTGACTCCGTTGGTTGCTCTGTCATTTTCCCAAATTGTGTCCTCAAGGTCAGACTGCCTATCAATTTTACCATCTTCGACGCAGAATTATATGCAGTCTTGTGGGCACTGGAGGAGATGAGACATTCTCCGACTGTTAGATTTCTGTTCAGGTTCTCCGAGCGCCCTTTACTCTCTCCAACGTTTGTACGCAGCAGATAAAGTAACCCAGACTATCTAGGACGCCCTCCTCCAACTACAGCGACTGGGGAAGGAGGTGTCTTCCTGCTGGGTACTAGGGCACATGGGAATTCTGGGGAATGAAAGGGATGATTGAGCAGCCACGGAGGCGTGTCATGACCGTCAGGTCTTTCGGTGTGCTATCCCTCTGCATGTTGTCACCTCGCTGTTGAGATATAAAGTCCTGTGTCGCTGGGAAGACGAGGGGATAGAAGTGACAGACAACAAACTCCATGTCGTCAAGCCAACAACTCGGCTGTGGTGCACTTCCTTCCAGCCACGTCGTGTACTGTAGCTTATGTTGTGTAAAATGTGTATATATTGCATTGTACAGTTACGGTGGTTTATGTTGTGGCATGACTAGAGAGGATGACTGTGTGTCCTATCGTGAGAGATGTATAGATTCAGCACATCGATAACCGTGAGGGTATAAGAGAGATTTTTTACATGGAAAATTATGTGCGCTTTAGATACTGAGATTAGTTCCAGAAGCACAGCTGTCAAGAGGAAACATTACCTGCACATCGATCGGTGTCAGACTGTAGCAGCAAACGTTACTTTTAATTGTAGCTACACTGGGGCAAATATGTTCCTGCCTTCGAATATTCTTGTAAGTCTTGTATGTATTTGATGATCTTTAGACGACTTTTGCGGTGTTTAACTGTCAGTGCAATTTAGCGATGTCTGCAAAATAATTTTACCGTTGATAGTCTCGTCTGCAGAAACAATGGCGGAAGGATCGCTAGGAACAATGCACCCTGTGCTATTCTGGGAAGCATTGGAACATATCTCTTGGTGCTGGATCATACCACAGCTATGCATCATTGCGTATGGGACCAGCGTGAGTGTGCCTTGGAGTTCTGTGAATTCAGTATAACACTCGAAGAATTCTAACTGTATACACGAAAATAGATCCAACTTCCACCTACAGCGGTGTGATAGCGATGGCTCACGCTGGCTTGCGCCCTGTGGTGGCTTGCGGCGGCGGCTGTGGCGGGGGCGGCATCGGCGTCGGCGTCGGGCGTCGAGTCGCGGGATGTTTTCTTTTGTTTAAACTATATTCCATCGATTTCACCGACCAAGAGGAGGCTGCGAATTTAGAAAAACTAACCAATACATATGAAGAATACCGATTTCATTTATTTGCATACATTTTTTATATCAATGTGGTGCTAGCGGTACAGTAGTTAATGGTAGGGAGTGCGTGAGTGGATGACTTGGAGCAGAACAGCAGGTTATGTGCAGAATACTACATTGAGTTGTATAATTTTTATGTAAAACTCAGTACAATAGTTTAAGGGGGTGGGTGACAAAGAAGAATGCGCCAGAAGTGGCGTTGAAAAGCATGTGAAATTCGAAAAGTGTACCAGAAAATGGTGGGAGGACGTAACTGATTACTTAATTTGATATCAAAGACGGTACAATAGTTTAAGGAAATGAGGGTGACATGGAAAAACAGTTAACGGAACAATAGGTAAGTGCCGACAAAGGCCCAAACATTAGTTTAACACACCCAGAGTACAGTGCCAAACATTTGGTTATGCATCATGTTTGTTCCACGTAATTATTCCTTCAAGACCTACGTGTTTCCAGGCAGCAGGAAATGACGATCCAGAGAAATCCAACCCCCACAAACTGATTTTCTTTTATAAATAAATAAACAATATACCCTTGAATTTCCTGTTATGAGTTTCTTCCTCTCCACCAATTTCCATATATTCCATACAATGCCTTGAATCCCCTAAATTGTTTTAATAAACAATATTCCACACAATGTCTAAATTGATTAAACAATATTCCATACACTACAATCGAATACCCTCCAATGATCGATTTACGTAGTCTTTTTCCCTCTTCCTAGGAAGAGGTGGCGGTTGGATGACTTGGGTTAGTGGAAGTGCCCTTTCTTCCCGCCATTTTCTTAGGTTAGTAGAAGTTGCATTGTGTTTATGGAATTTCAACTTCCCACAAGAGGGGCGTGGAACTTTCCCACCCAATAGATTAATTAAATAATCAATTTAATTAAGCAGCAAAGCGACCTATCTTCCCACAGTTTTCTTAGGTTAGTATAGGTTGCACTGTCGTGATGGAATTTGAACCTCCCACGAAGGGGACTTGGCAGGGGGGGGGGGGGGCGTGGCACTTCACACCAGAGAGGTTAATTAATTGATCAAGTTAATTAAGCAGTTAATCAAATTGATAAGAGCGAGAAGGGGCCCTATTCCAATAACTCAGACCTGAAAGTGTACCCCTAGCATCGAGGGTGGAGGGGGTTTGAGGGAAGGGGGTGGGGGAACAATAGGGTAACGGAGGTGTCTTGGAAAACCACTTAACAGGACAACAGGTTAAGTAGCTGTCAATCAAAGAAGAACAATAGGTTGACATGGAAAAGCACTTAACAGAACAATAGGTTTGCCCCTGAGGTCATACCTGCCCCTGATGCAGGCATCCTGCACTAACAAAATGCGCTACAATCTGTCTCGCCCCTCTGCTATTGATATCATCCCAACCTTGATATTAATCCCACTCTTGAACCTGTTCCTTACTTTGTCATAGCTTCTTCGACGTGGATTGAACGTAGGTGCGAAACAGTGCATCCTTGTCCCACACCCTTTTTAGTGTGAGCACGTGTTCTTCCAATATTATTATTACTTCTTGGTTCTCGTACATATTGTACATTTCCCATCTTTCCCTGTAGCTAACTCCTCTTTATCTCACAGTTTCGAACATCTTGTATCATTTTACATTGTCGAACGCTTTTTCTAGATTGACAAACACTGTGAACGTGTTTTGAATTGTCTTTAGTCGTGCTTGCATTGTGAAGCGCAGCCTCAGGACTGCCTCCCTGGTGTCTTTCCCGTCTGATGATGTACTGGCGGTTGTGAGAGTTGTGGGCTGGGTTGAGCTGTGAGTGAACATACACATTCAACATTTCTTTTAAATAGTCACATAAAATATAAGTTTCCAAATACTTCACTAAAATGGCTTTAATTTTATATCGATCACCTGGGTAGCCGAAATAACAAGAAAGATTTGTTAAGAAGACACAGTTTTCTCTATAGAACCCAAATGCAGCAGTCACTAATTGTTAATTATAACCTATGATTATTGAGCAAGCACAATAGAATAAAAGCAACAATAATGGAAAAAATATTAAAAGCTGAGAATGAATTTACACTCTCAGTGTAAATAAGAACAGGGAACTAAACAAAATTACACTATACAAAATAGCCAACACAAAGGAAGTTAGGCTATAGTTAATGAAGCCCACGGCCCTGTTAAATTACACATGGCCAATTAATTAGAATTACCACGATGCCTGACATATTTCGAACACTACGTCAGCAGGATGAATATGAAGCAAAATAAATAAATAAATAAATAAAATAAAATGAAAAACAAAAAAATAAAAAATAAAAAAAGTAAAAAATAAAAAATAAATAAATAAAAAAATAATAATTTGATTCACTGAATACTGTTACACGTACCAGCCATTGAACTGAAACCCAGAACCCTAGATCAGATGCGATCGGTCATTCACATATTCACTGACAACAGTGCAAATTAATATAGTGAAGCTCTCACAGAAGCAATTGGAACTGCATACCACAGAGTACTACCGACTGTTTCACAAAAATACGATACCGTCTGTGCAACAGGAAGACTAATCACATGCGCCGTAGCCTAGAGAGAGAGTGAGAGAGAGAGAGAGAGAGAGAGAGAGAGGAGGGGGAGATGAGGGAGGGAGAGCTGCATGCAAAACAGATGGGTTGTTAGGCAGCGTCATATTTTCTTTTAAAATAATCGAGGTTTTGACCCCTCTCCTGAGATATTCTTCAGGATGTTTCGGTGTCCACTATTGCTAGAACATTGTCAGACACCAGTGTCGCGTTCTCTTATGAAGGAGAGTTTATCCCGAGTTCGTGCAAGATAAATGGAAGTATCCGTTAAAATTCTTATGGCTACCATTGGTGGGCCATCGTCAAAGGCTAATATTCCCGCGCTGATGCATAAGAAGGGGCGTTATTGGCTAAACTCTAATGGATACTATTGGCGACCAATCGTCATTGGATAGAAAAGCACGATTCCACACTTACGCTGGAGAAGAGTTACTGGCTGAAATTCCTCCTACTGCTATTGGTTGTCCATCATCATTGGCTTGATGCAAAACGGGCAGAGCAAGAGAGGGGGAACGTTTACCCCAAATATTAATGTCCGTCGAGGTGACTTGCAGCGCGTTGTTTGTACTGCTCGCACACCGCGGCCGCATATTCACTTCCTTGATATGGGGGGGGGGGGGGGGGGGGGGGGGAGCCACGATGCCGGAAGCCTATAGCCGTCCTCTCTATTGAAATTTCAACCGATTTTCGGACCTTTCTTCTATAAATGTAAGTTTCCTTAGCCTGCACGTGTACGTTATTAAAATCGATGTCAGAGCCACAGTTCTCATGATGTTCCGCTACTGCCGACTTTACACTTTGTTCTAGCCGTGTGTGCCGTTCGTGTTCCTTAATGCGTTCTTTAGCAGTTCTACCCTTTTCGCCTGTACGTACTTAGCCACAACCACATGTCACTTGATAGACGCATGCATTCTGGAGGCAATCAGGTGCATCCGTTTTTCGTCGGAAAAAAAACTTTTATTTTGTTTTGACTAAAGAAATATGTCTGAATACCATTTTTGTTTAGAATTCTGCTTATGCGGCCAGTGACCCCATAACCGAAAGGTAACCTAACGGAGTGAGAAGGTGGTTCCTCGTCATTATTATTAGCGTAATTAACATTCCGCCTAAAAGCCCTGTCGATTTAATAGCTATCATAGCCATTTGCCTTTATTGTCCTTTTTAAAAATCCAACACTGATTCCAGGTTTCGTCATCAGTGATAAGTGAAGACAGATTGTTGAGCATTGATTGCTTCTGGGTTGGGTAGTGGTGCGAAGTGGCATCTAAATACCTGTTTGTATTGGTCGGTATTCTATATACTCTGTGACTAGAGTGTTATCAGATCTTTTGTCCACCAACACATCTAGGAACGGGAGACCGACCTCACTCTCAACCTCCAAGGTAAATTTGATTTTGGGGTGAAATCCATTTAAGAAATTGTGGAAAGCATGAAATTCTTCATCGATGTGTGGTCATATAACAAATGTGTCGTCCACATAGCGGAGCCAACAAGAAGGCTTCAAAGGAGCGCTGCTTAATGCGTGTTGCTCAAAATGTTCTATAAAAATGTCAGCTGCAACTGGCGATATGTGTGAGCCCATAGCAAGGCCTCAGCCAATTCATAGAATTCACCATTGTATTTAAAATAGATCGAGGGAAGACATAATTCAATTAAGTCACAAACATTCCAAACAACTTTCTATCTTATGATCTACATTGTATCTGATACTGGGAAGTTAGCAAATAATGATGTCACATCGAAGCTAACAAGAATGTCACCTGCAGATAGCTTCACTGTGCGTATAATTTCTAAAAAAAGTTTTTGACAAAAGTATTTGTTTTATAGGCGAGTGTTTGCATGCCACCGGTAGGATTTTAATTCCGACGGCTCGCCTTAATACGATCGCAAATATTCCCCACCTCCGTTTTTTTTTCTTTTTTTTTTCTTGCAGCTGTTACTGACCCTTTGACACTCAGCTGTTACTGACACTTTGACACTGCACCGATGAACCAAATCGCCGATACACGCTATACAAAATTAACTGTAGGTACTTTCAGGCCAATATTTCCGCTGAAGTCAAGCAAAATATATTTGTGAATATAGTTTTCTGAATTCCAAATTTTATCAAAGTATGCTACAGGACCATTGTCTTCAGCACGCAGTAAGTGCATTATATACAAAACTTCGTTACTGCTATTGCAGTGTCTCTGCATTCCAATACAAATTTTCGTCCCTCATTATACGTTCTACATCAGAAACCAAGTGAGCGAAGAAGACAAAGAACAGTGGTTTCTGAGCTAGAATAATTAATTTTTCTCCGAGAACACCCTGTATTTTGTAGCCGTTGAATACTCTTTTTTATCGCAGCATCAAAGTGCAGTTCTACGCACAAACTTTTTGTCACAATCGTCCAATTCCGTAGGTTTCCGTTTTCATTTATATCGCTTTCTTGGAGAAACGAAACACATGGTCACATCTAGAGATTCTGCCAATGTTACTGCACTGTCAATACGAAATACAGTCTATTCCGAAATAACACAAGGTTTTGGTGTCAGTTAATGAACTTGCACAAAATTTATATTATTCCTGGTTTCTTCACTGTTGGCAAGATCAGTTAAAACTTCATTGCACTCGATACGACAATTTAAGATTTTTTCCGAAAGTCTTTTCGGCCATTATGCACACTGGCTGGAGTAGCAGCACATGTAGGCCCTTGCTCCTACATTTCGCTCACAACAAAACACAAGTCAGTGCACCATTCCATGGAAGACTGCAACCACACGTAAACACACGATATCGCACGGGAACATTGAACATCAGCTAGTTCTGACCAACCGCACTGTTAACCGTGAGTATGTGGCAACAAACCTATGAGGCGAGGCAATCGCAGAGCTTAGCGCCTGTGGCCTGTAGGCGGCGGCTGTGGCCTTGAGGTGTGTAAATTTCGTGATGGACTCTGTAGTACGAAATTTTAGACTGATTGTTCGATAATATTCAGATCAATACACTTTTCATTTCCTTGGTTACGTGTTTTCAAGTCGTTTCTGTTCCCATCTTAAAAATCTAATAATTGCTTCTAAAAGTTCTAACAATAGCCACACACACACACACACACACACACACACACACACACACACGCTATCTGATCTAAGGAATCTCGACAGCTATTACTGGACATTAATATGAGATATGCCCGCCTTTCATCTTTGTGAACGCTTCAGCTCTGTTGGAGACACTGTCAGTGAGATGTCAGAAGGCCAGTGGAGAAATGGCAGTCCAGTTTTCCTTAGCAGCCCATATCAGAGAAGTTAGTGATGTTGGCCGCTGCGGTGTACAGCGATGTCGACGGTGTAACTGATCCCAGAGGTTTCCCACTGGACTTAGATCGCGACTCTAGCTGGGCTAGTCCTTATTAGGAATGTTCTTGTTCGCACACCATTGCCACACATGTGCCGCTTTTTGACAGTGTGCATTGTGATACCAGGATCATTGCCTCCGAACTGTACCTCTGTGTATGCAGTACTCAATGCCATAATTGTGTTAGTAAACTTCTACATGCAGTGTTTCGTAAGCACAGAAAGAGGGCCACACTATAACTACGGCAAACATCCCAGTACTATACCACCATCTTCTCTTTCACTCTTGGCAATACACATGATGACAGTAACGCTCTCCAAACATTCCCCAAACACAAACCGTCCGCAGCTCGTGGTCGTGCGGTAGCGTTCTCGCTTCCCACGCCCGTGTTCGCGGGTTCGATTCCCGGCGGGGTCAGGGATTTTCTCTGCCTCGTGATGACTGGGTGTTGTGTGATGTCTTTCGGTTAGTTAGGTTTAAGTAGTTCTAAGTTCTAGGGGACTGATGACCATAGATGTTAAGTCCCATAGTGCTCAGAGCCATTTGAACCATTTTGAACCAAACACAAACCATTCCAAATGATAGCCATAGGGTACAGTGAATTCATCATTCTAAATCTCTCACTTCCAGCCAGCACTGATCACCTCAAGCATCGCTTAGCGTTGACTAATGAAATGTGTGGCATTTGAGGAGCTGCTCAACCACCGTACCCAATTTTTTAAACTCCCTGCGCACAGTGATTCTGCTTGTTGGACAGTTGGTAACACCATTGAATTTACGAGTGACTCCTTACGATGATTTCATGTGGTTTTTTACAAAAACCATCCACAATGCTCTACGGTTCCTGAACATCAGTACATGAGGTTCAAAAATGGTTCAAATGGCTCTGAGCACTATGGGACTTAACTTCTGAGGTCATCAGTCCCCTATAACTTAGAACTACTTAAACCTAACTGACCTAAGGACATCACACACATCCATGCCCGAGGCAGGATTCGAACCTGCGACCGTAGCAGCAGCGCGGTTCCGGACTGAAGCGCCTAGAACTGCTCGACCACAGCGGCCGGCGTACATGAGGTCTGTCTGGTCTTGGCTCAGCTGTGTTTGTCTCTTCGCATTTACAGTTCATAATCGTATCACCAACAGTCGATGTGGGCAGCTTTAGACGGTAATTTTTGAGAACGTTTCTCGTTGAGAAAAACAACGGTCTGGTTAAAATACTTTAAGAATGTATTATAATCAGATGACGTTCGTGGAGTCACAACACCTCCTCCGTTCACTGCCACCACCTGCCATAGTGATAGAAAAGGTCTGAAGGTTGTTGCATTATGAGCAAAGCTAGTAACCATAGCAAATAAATACGAGGATTGGAACTTCAATAGTGGCAACTATTTATTTACAGGTCGTACAAAATACATACGTGCTTCAAAGTTTTACTGACCTTCAAAGTAATTACCAGCATTGTGTGTAGCCCGCTCCCAGGGATGTGGAAGTTGTAGGATACTCTTAGGAGTGCCAGTTGTGTTGACAGTTCGAGCGGCGCGGTCTATTGCCCGACGAATTTGCAGCAGTTCAAATGTGTGTGAAATCTTATGGGACTTAACTGCTAAGGTCATCAGTCCCTAGGCTTACACACTACTTAACCTAAATTATCCTAAGGACAAACACACACACCCATGTCCGAGGGAGGACTCGAACCTCCGCCGGGACCAGCCGCACAGTCCATGACTGCAGCGCCTAAGACCGCTCGGCTAATCCCGCGCCGCGCAGCAGTTATGAAGCGAATGCCGTGAAGTGTTTCCTTCAGTTTAGAAGTCGAGTTGAACTCACGATGGTTTAATTCAGAGGAGTGCAGTTGGTGGTATAGCACTTAGCAGCCCCATCAGTAAAACAAATCACTAACAACTTGCACTGTACACGTTTGAGCATTGTCCTGCAAAATGATGGTCAGTTCCTGCAGAAAGTGTCATCCATTGTGTCTCTAAGCTGGTCGTAGGTTGTGTTCCAGAAATGAACAGCGTAGAGACAGAAGTGATGACACTTTCTGCAGGACCTTAACATCATTTTGCAGGACAATGCTCAAGTACGTACAGTGCAAGCTATTACTGATTTGTTTGACCGATGGGGCTGCTAAGTGCTATACCAACTATCTCACTTCCCTGACGTAAGCCCTCGTAAGTTAAACTCGATTTCTAAACTGAAGGAAACACTTCCCGGCATTTGCTTCAGAACTGCTACAAATTCGTCGGGCAATAGACCGCGCCGCTCGAACTGTCAACACAACTGGCACTGCTAAGAGTATCCTACGACTTCCACATCGCTCGCAACGTTTTACACACAATGTTGATGACTGCTTTGAAGGTCAGTAAAACTTTGAAACAAGTATCTATTTTGTACGAGCTGTAAAGTAAATAGTTTCCACTATTAAAGTTCCAAGCCTCGTATTGCATTGCGGCAAAGACTATTTTAATCCACATTTAAACCTTTAGGACGGTTCAACTGTCTGTGAAATGTGGATTTGTTACTCAGGTGATTTCCAAACACTATTTGTCGTTCGAAGTCTCTGAGTTATCCTGACCGATCTATTCTGCCTGTGACTGCTTCTCTGCTGACAACAGTCGGCTGGGGTGGCCGAGCGGTTCTAGGCGCTACAGTCTGGAACCGCGCTACTGCTCCGGTTGCAGGTTCGAATCCTGCCTCGGGCATGGACGTGTGTGGTGTCCTTAGTTAGGTTTAAGTAGTTCTAAGTTGTAGGGGACTGATGACCTCAGGCCGGCCGCGGTGGTCTAGCGGTTCAGGCGCTCAGTCCGGAACCGCGGGACTGCTACGGTCGCAGGTTCGATTCCTGCCTCGGGCATGGATGTGTGTGATGTCCTTAGGTTAGTTAGGTTTAAGTAGTTCTAAGTTCTAGGGGACTGATGACCACAGATGTTAAGTCCCATAGTGCTCAGAGCCATTTGAACCATTTTTGATGACCTCAGAAGTTAAGTCCCAAAGTGCTCAGAGCCATTTGAACCATTTCTACTGACAACAGAGTACCCCCCATCTCCCTTTAAAAAGGTCGGTCCGCCCCTTGTTACGTCTTGTGGTCAATTCCACTTTACGCAGGGGTGTCAGGATGCTTTTGGTCAGCTGGTGTAGGCTTGCTGTAATATCACACGCCGTTTCTGTCGGTGATATTACGTAGATCTTTAGCTTCATTGAGGAATGTAGCATTTACTTTCTTATTTTTTTCTTTTGTGCTTGTTTTGATATCGATTCAGCACTCGCTTGATAGTATGTACCTCTGCTACTGACACATTTTAAAATATCACTGACAGAAGGAGGAAAACAAAGGATAATTTGTTAGTCTTCTTGTTCTCGTATTAGTGCTAGGGGGTGGATGTAACCGAGAAGCACACTAGCTTTTTTTACAGAATAATATTTTGCTCAATGTAGAGGCGAGTACATCATAATTTTGATATTATCTTCATTACTTAAAATATAACCTCAAATCTGATGATGTTTGTTATGGCCAGATGAAACTGTAATCGTCGGGCCATAATTGTAGGTTTTTTGATCGTTCTGGGAGAAGTGTCATTGGAACTCAAACATGTGAAATATTAGTTTACTATTTAACACGAATCATAAACAGATTTACTTAACTTGATACAATCCTTTGCCAGAGGGGTGCTTCAATATTTACAACTGCCATTGACTATTAAAGCATTCCTTGATGCATAAATCACAGACTGTTCTTTTGAAGCACATTGTCCAACATACATAAAAGTGCATTTCCAGATGAGACTTGAATAACACTGCAGTTTTACTCGATAATGCTGACTGCTTCAACTGAGCTCGCGAAGAGGACAGAGTGCTTCCATGCTCGGCTCTGTATTGACCTCCGCGCGAGGACGCTTCTGTACTGTGAGAGTCGACGCTAATGTCTGTGGTATCGATGTGCATTGCTGACTTTGGTGTGGAGCCATGGTATTTGGACGATACCACAATAATTACGTTACAAATTTGTAAAGAAAGTGTGGGCAGCAGACTGACAAGGAAAGATGGGAGATTTCACATTCGAGAGAACAAAGAAAAAGATTTCTACTTGAATATCATATTACTGCATTTCATTTCTCTTGCACTCTGTGGTAGATGGAAAATGGACTATTGAATATTAACAACGGGTCACGCAGAATGGTTGGCAGAACCTTATCAGATGAATATTGCCTCAATCAGCCGCTATACTACTAATTGGGTTGCACCACTAATTATGTTGCCAACCGATAATCGGTACCTTTCCTTGATGCGTGAGCTGTGCCTGAATACAATTCTGCAAGCGTGTATGCTTATGTGTGTGTGTGTGTGTGTGTGTGTGTGTGTGTGTGTGTGTGTGTATGTGCGCGCACGCGCGCGCTCCAACAGAGAAGCAATTACGCACTCGTTCGGCTGAAGTTAATTAATTACGCGCACAGTCGAGTTGTACGGATGAGTTGACTGCACGCTGTGCTGCAAGTGCATCCCAGACGCGCTCTTAGCCATAAATCACACAGGTGGAAACTGCCGAGTCACACGAGTAACTGTGTTATGGAGTACACATATTGTCTGTAATTAATAACTGTTAAGTCTCTTAATGAGACCTGTTGCGCCTCACAAATAACGCTCTTAAAATCCTCATTGTCTCCTATTTCTCTTTCACGTGTTAATTTCCTTTTATTCCGTCTTTCTTTCTGTTTTCTAAACCTTTGCATCGCTACGACGCCACGTGAAAAAGAGACGAAAATGTAAGACCCCTATCAGTAAACTGTTTAACGCTTATTATGTGATTTTATATTTAACTAGCGAAAGCTATAATGCTTCGCAGTTGCTAATTATGTATGGAAAACATAGATCATAAACTTACCCCTCATCCCCCATATCACTGCCCAACTCCTCCTACCCTCTCTAAGTCCATTTCCGCTCCTGCACCAACTTTATCATCTATCCTTGTAATCTCACGCTTACTAATCGGCCTATCCTGCTTGCGATATAAAATATGACCGTGGATAGCGTGTATGCCTAACGTATTTTTATTAATTGGATAACGCTATCTTTCCTGAAGAAATAATACCTATATGTAGGAGGTTCAAATGGTTCAAATGGCTCTGAGCACTATGGGACTTAACATCTTAGGTCATCAGTCCCCTAGAACTTAGGACTACTTAAACCTAACTAACCTAAGGACATCACACACATCCATGCCCGAGGCAGGATTCAAACCTGCGACCGTAGCAGTCCCGCGGTTCCGGACTGCAGCGCCAGAACCGCACGGCCACCGCGGCCGGCGATATGTAGGAGGAAAGTGTACAACAGACCCTTCTAATGGAAAAGTCTACTGAAATTAAAAGGTAATTAAAACGGACAGGGTTGTAATTTGGAAAAATGAAAGTTATTTTGTGCATTCACTCACGAACAACACTGGGCAGGAAAGGGGTTACCACTGACCATGAATCCAAAAGTTACAGTAACGAACGAAAAGGAAATAATTAACAGTCGCCAGCTCACTAGGGCAATTTACATCAAAAATCCTGTACAAGATGATGGGAAAGAAAAACATGTATTATTAAACACTGACGTGGCAACTGAAGATTGTCGCGTTTCGCGTTTTTGTTTCTTGTTCCTTTTTTTTTTTTTTTGGACACTAATTTTAAGTGAGTACGTGACGATATAGAAAACTGAGAAGTCACTCTTATGTTATGTTTGTCATTAAATTTCGAAAAAAAAACAATCGAGCAATGATTTGAAAATATACAATTAAACCGTATGTTAGTGTTCAACTTTGTTACGTGAACAATGTCATCAAAGAAATTTAGAAAAAAAGCAAGCACTCTTTACTTTGCAGTTACTTATTTTGAAAACTGGATTTCAGATTATTGTCTGAACAACTGAGCCTTTTTTTTTGCTGACTTGAACAGAACTCAATAATAGAATACCTACCAAACCAAACAGCCATGTGCTCGAAGCTATATGTAAAATAAATAAAACGTCTGCTCTCTTAATTTATGCATTTCTTTGGATTTGGATTTTTTCCAGTGCTTGAGTCTCAAACTTGAAAAATGAAATTGCTTTACTTTACTCATATACTGAAGCCTCTGTTGCACAACAGTTAATTTAAAGTAGACTGAGGCTGAAATTCTTAAAGGTGAAATTATTTATTAATAAACTGGCTCTAACTATTCAATTTGTTTCTTATGACACTCGGTTAGCATATAAGGGAAAAAAAAGGAACAAGGACCCTGCTTGGTAACAATGTCTGAGGACAATGAGGACATAATCGTCCTGAGTTTAACAGATTATTATTTAAATAAATTTTATCAATCAAATCACATTCAGTTGTGCTGCTGTGTTAGCCATTAATACTCTCTACCAATGAACAGTCTTACTTCAGTGCTTTGCATACGACGAAACTCGGAGCCGACAACGAATCTGTGTTGCTGGAACTGCTGCTGTTGTTGAAGACAGTAGCATCTTGTGGAGCACGGCTAATTACAGGAATGGGCAATCGTAATTAATACAGCCTTTTCCGCCCGTCCACTGTTCTTACTCCTGCTACTAGACAACTGGCCAGCGCGCGTACATGATGCTGCCGAAAATGGTACTCTCTACTGAGGGAGCTTAAACACCACCCTTCCGCACACTACAAGCACTGGAACCTGTCTCACTCTCCCCGCGCTCTCCGCACAACTCCCTACCCAAAGATTTTACAATGCGCAAGCACTGCTATTATCGTTGCTAGTCGATGCAAAAAACGATTCCTTTGGCTTTTTCCCAGACCAAGTTTCACAGTAAGACACAGATAAATATAATGAATGTCAACAGACTTCTACCTAAATTCACACATACAGTGAAGCAATGTTCTTACTTATTAAAATAAAGCATTTTAATTACAAATATTTGTGTACAATTCAGCAAAAAAATTTTTATATCGGTAGCAGGTGCCATGCATCCTGCATTTTCGGTGTTACATCCTCTCTCTCTGATCTTGAGCCTTGTTTACTGTTATTGCAGAAGAAACCTTAATTACAAACTTAAGTAATTTACAATGAATGGGTAAAGTATTTGGAATCATTGGTATATAGGTTATGAGAGAGACCTCTCTGGCTGCTTGATCTGTGAGGATAGTAGCTTTAGTGACAGTATTCCACATAGTATTAATCTGCAAATAGGTAGGATTAGAATGTTTGATACGATTCAGATTCCGTAGTAATATTCTAATCATAAGCCGATAAGTCATAAATATAGCTTACCTGCTTTCAGTAAGCCGGCCGCGGTGGCCATGCGGTTCTGGCGCTGCAGTCCGGAACAGCGGGACTGCTACGGTCGCAGGTTCGAATCCTGCCTCAGGCATGGGTGTGTGTGATGTCCTTAGGTTAGTTAGGTTTAAGTAATTCTAAGTTCTAGGGGACTTATGACCTAAGATGTTGAGTCCCATAATGCTCAGAGCCATTTGAACCATTTTTTTGCTTTCAGTAAAACCAACAACAAAGTAGTAAAGAAAACAGTAAAATGTTGTGTATACAATTTTTGTTTAAAATTATAGATAAAGAGAAAGAATATATATGTGTATATATATCTGCATATACATCTGTATATATGTGTGTATATACATATCTGTATAATGATTTACATGCTTTATTATCGTACTTGAAACTGGCTGCACGAAAGAAAACGGAACTCCACATTTTCACAGTAGAGCGCAGAATTTGCTCTCTCGTAATTTGTCTTAACACAAAATCAGTACATTATGTAAGTAAAAAATGTATAGCCAATGTAAGTTTCAACGTTTGTTAGTGTATCGTCATGAACTGAAAGTAAATCGATCAATAACCTTTCGAGACTTTTGGCAACAACGTCTCCCCTTTATGTTTTGTGTGTATATTTATACATTATAAAAATTAAGAAAATACGTAGCTTATCCATACCTACGATAGTTGACCACTGAACGCCACCGCGATGGCTCGTCAAAAAAAAAAAAAAAAAAAAAAATGGTTCAAATGGCTCTGAGCACTATAGGACTTAACTTCTAAGGTCATCAGTCCCCTAGAACATAGATCTACTTAAACCTAACCGACCTAAGGACATCACACACATCCATGCCAGAGGCAGGATTCGAACCTGCGACCGTAGCGGTCGCGCGATTCCAGACTGTAGCGCCTAGAAGCAGGTTACGTCTGAACAGGGGAACGATCGCCCCAGTTCCCAGTCAACCATCAAGACGACAGCATCGTCTTAAAGAGGGCACTAGTGTAAGTGTATTAAATGTCTGTGGCATTATGTGAGCATTATATCAATTATTATTCTAGTGAAGAGCGTTGAAAAATTGTTTGTATCAATCGATAATCAGAAACAGTTGGACATACCCAGAACATTCCTCTGGAAATAGATTCTACAAGTTTAGTAAACCTTCCTACCTATATTGTAATAGAATCAACTACTACTTTAGGTGCTTTAGTTCCTCTCAATCTCCTCAAAGAGCAAACCAAAGAAACTACAGTTGTGACTGCAGACGTATAAAGACGGGAAAAAGTCGTAACACCAAGAAGGAGAGAGAGAGAGAGAGAGAGAGAGAGAGATTTTTGGTAATGTTGTTTCCCGTTTGTATATCACGTACATATTTATGTTATAGACAGGTTGATTATAATTAAACTTCTAAAACCATGCAGAAATAACACCACTCGTCAGAATGACGTCAAATTGCAGCGGAATATCGGAGAAGGGGGAAAACGTATGCCAGAAGAAAAAAAAGTGTGAAAATTGATCAGTATATGCCGCTGTATGTGTCAGAATACGTAAATGAAAACACCTATTATCCGCACGACCCATTGAAGTTGGTATAAACACGCCGGCTACACGGCTTGTCCTCCTTTCGCGACTGCGACGTTCACCATGACTGTCTCAATGCAGGATCGCGCTCTGCTTGTAAAGCTGTATTACAACAACGAGGACTGTGGACACGTCGCTCTGCAGAAGTTCCAGGCATTCAAGTGTTTGAAAGAAGGCTTTAGTCCGATGACTGCCCTGGGTCTGGAGAAAATGATTCGCAAATTCGAAAGGACGGGTTCCTTTGTTGTGCAACCTGGTAGTGGGAGGAAACGAACTCATTCGCGTCAGTGGAAGCAGTGGCCACAGCAATGCAGGAGGAGACAAGTGGTGGTGTGCAAACGTGTACTGCACGGAGAATTGCCAGAGCGTTGGACATACCCATGAGAATAGTGCGTAAAATCCTATGAAACATCCTTCTTTGCTATCCATTCAAAATTACCCATGTGCACGAGTTGCTTCCTCTTGATCTACCAGCAAGAGAGACCTTTGCTTTAGAATTTCTTGCTCGCATGGAAGTGGTCAATGATTGGCCATGGAAGATTTTGTGGAGAGACGAAGCCCACTTCCATCTGATAGGATATGTCAGTACACAGAATTGTCGAATATGGGCAATGGAAAATCCACACGCAAATCAACAAATACCACTTAATCCTGAAAAGATCACTGGGTGGTGCGGATTTACTGCATCATTTATCATAGGGCCATATTTTTTCTAAGAGAGAGGTGCTTCCAGTCCAGTTACCTGTACCGTCACTGGTAAGTGCTATGAGTGTCTTTTGCGCAGTTACGTCACTCCAGCTCTCCAATTGCGTGGATGTGTGGATGGGATCAGTTTTATGCAAGATGGTGCACCTCTGCACATTGCAAATCCAGTTCAGCAGCTTCTGTAGCGCCATATCGGAAATGCCAGAGTTATCAGCCGCCATTTCCCTACAGCCTGGCCGTCCCGATCACCTGATATTAATCCGTGTGACTTCTGGCTGTGGGGCTACCTGACAGATGTTGTGTTCAGTGCTCCGACTGCAAACTTAGCTGCATTGAAGGCAAGCATTGTGCAATACGTTCTGAACGTGACCCCGGAAACACTTCGATCAGTTGTGGAACATGCTGTTTCTCGATTTCAACTTGTTTCAGAAAACGGTGGCCAGCATACTGAACATGTTTTGCGCCAGTCACGCGGAAATTAATAATCCGATTTGATTTTGATTGATGCTTCCTATGCTCTTTTTGGTCTCAGGACAATTAAAAGCCGGTTTTTCACATCTGATGTGATATGACCTTGCTGTGGTGGATGGGCTTACGTAACTAACAGCATCACATCTGTACACCCATGCACACTGAGTAATACAGTTTGTTTACTGTCAAACTTACACCTTAGGCATTGTTGTATAATTAATTTGTCATTTGTAGTCGACCACTATTAAATTATGATGTTCACAGCGCCATCTATTGCTACATTTTGTAACTATTTATTTTTCTTCTGCCATACGTTTTCCCCCTTTTCCGATAGTATTCCGTTGCAATTTGGCTTCATTCTGACCAGTGGTGTTATTTCTACAGCGGTTTGAAAGTTTAATTATAATCACCCTGTATATTAAAAATGACCAACTGTTCATCAGAGTATAGTGTGAAAAATTGACGTAAATAGGTCAAATACTTTTAGAGATTTTTGGTAACAACGTTAAATTACGTCTTTATATAGTTGTATAAATATATGAGATAGAAAAGGAACGTAGCTCCGAAGTTGCCGAGGCGTATAAAGTAATCTGCTTAAAACACACTTTGGTTCCGTAGTCCTGTATACCACTTCTATGTATCGTAAACTAAGATAACGAGAATTGTAACTGAATTCGCCATTAGTGTTTGACAGAAAAGTGTAATCACCGCTACGTAAACTCTTTTCCTATAGGGTGCAGAGATTCGTTTGACCAAAAAGCAGTTTTCATTTTCTCAGAGTATCAGCAGGTCATAACTGCTGTAACTGAAGACGAAGTGAGCGTGGAACCGGCAGAAATATTAAGTTGGTGCATAACTTCTTAGCATTTTTCCGTAAGTTTTAATAAGCACAACAGATACACGTAAGAGAGACTTTACTCATCAATAACGTATTTTTCTTCACTGCCAAGCTGGGGTAGCTTCTCGATTAGGCGATTGTAGAAATCACATTGTTTTGAATCGAAAAACTCGTCGAGCCATCTTCGGAGTGCATTTTCATCAGGAAAGGAAGTTTCTTGAAGGTTGTTCGATAGAGAGCGGAAAAGGTGAAATTCTGAGGGCGCTAGTTCAGGTGAATGAGGTGCGTGCGCTATGACTCCCGACCCAACTCCTGTATTGTGATTTTTGCCAGTCTAGCATAATGAGAGGGTGGGGGGGGGGGGGGGCGTTATCGTGGCGTTGCATCACTTCATGCGGTACTCCTGGTCGTTTTTCTTGAACTGCGTCTGCAAGACATCTCAGTTGTTTCTTCTGGTAAACCTTGCGGGATGTAAGGTCGTGGTCCATGAAACTCTTCAGCTCCTAACGTTTCGTCCAGTGCTTCGCTGGACATCTTCAGAGGGGTGTTTCTCCTCCGGTGAGTCTTGCCGAGTCGGCAAGACTCACCGGAGGAGAAACACCCCTCTGAAGATGTCCAGCGAAGCACTGGACGAAACGTTATGAGCTGAAGAGTTTCATGGACCACGACCTTACATCCCGCAAGGTTTACCAGAAGATATGTCATCCGGTCGTGAAAGCCTTCATACTATGATCTCAGTTGTTGACAACAAACTTCAGCAGTCCTGGTTACACGTTGGGGAAGCAATTCTCAGTGCACCACGCCGCCGCCGTTCCACCAAATGCATAACATTATCTTTTGTGTATGCACACAATCCATGTACGAGGAATTGCTGCTTTGTTGGGATCAGCCATTGCGTTCTTTTCCTTACTTTAGCATAAATACGCCATTCCTCGCCACCAATAACGATACAAGATAGGAATAGTCCGTGTTGTTCACGAGCTAGCCAAAATGCACGTAAGGCGACTCTCTGATTTTTGTGATTTCGGATTACAGCATGTGGTACCCATACACCAGATTTTTGAACATTCCCCACTGCAGGCATACGTCGCGCGACGGTGCAATGATCACTGTTCCACACTCGCCAATTCACGAGTATAGCGACGAAGATCATTCTGCATTAATCCGTTTGAACGATCTTCATCAAACCCGGAAGTTCTTCCTGAACGTGCAGGGACACTAATGTCAAAACGATCCTCCTTAAAACAGAAAGCAATTTTCTTGCCGGACTCTGTCCAGTGCCATTATCGCCATACACGGTGCAAATGTTTCTGGATGCCTGCGCTGCTAGCACGTCTTCACTGAACTGAGACGGAAGAGTATGTCGCAAATGTTCCGATTTCTCTACTTTACACTCCATTTCTAGCATCCACAGCTCCACTCATTGTCTTCAAATGACAAAACGGCTATATGTAAACTGAAATAGCAATATTGAGCTGCAAATAATGGCACTCGATAAATAAACCCATAGCAACCCGAATACCAACATGCAAAACAAAAACGCCACCAACTTATGCACAAACTTAGTGCAGTACTATAAAATGTAATTCTTTGATCCTTCACTAACGTTTGGTACTTCAAACATACAGCCATATCCTGGGTACATGTATAAATAAAATATATATTCAGTATAAGGAGCGATATTAACTGATAAATTAAGATCCTCTCGACAAAAATTAAGTGGCAATCTCAGAAAGACATAACCATTTTATGTTTACATTTTGATATTACACGGTGAACGTGAGTCCAAAAATACTAATTCATACAAGGTAACCTCGCGCATTATTTTTATTTACTTATATGGTCATGTGTCATACGTTTACGTCACGTTTATTCAAGTGTGGACGCTGTAAGTTTTTCCTGACGTCAAAGCCGTTCCAGTAGTTCTGATGCGGTTACTGCTGCGGGTTGTTTTGTGAAATCATTCACACTTCGTAGACACCAGCATCCCACATCGTTGTTCGGCCCACATTGTGAAGCATGGTAGTTGAAACTTTACAGATTGCGTGGAAAGTAAGCCCAGACAATAATGTAAACCATAAATTTTGTCGAACGTCGATTCTGGGTAAATCCTCAAGCTTTTGACGATTACCAGCTTCGTCATCCTCAGGATCAATGGCTATCGTGACTGCTGGTGTGATGACGATGATGTTTGGTTTGTGGGGCGCTCAACTGCGCGGTCATCAGCGCCCGTAAAAAGTCCCATTTTTTTCACAGTCCTATTTTTTTTCACGGTCACGAATAATGAGGATGATGATGAAATGATGACAACACATACACCCGGTCTCCAGGCAGAGAAAATCCCCAATCCGACCGGGAATCGAATCCGGGACTTCGTGATCCAAATGTAGCAACCCTAGCCACTAGACCACGGGCTGCGGACGCGGCTGCTGGTGTGGTGGCCTTACTACAGCGATCTGTCCATTCCATCTACAGAACAGCAACGGTACATTAAAAATCGGGAACTTGAGAGATCAGTAGTTGTTGAGCACAGTCTGACAAACGACCACAAAGAATTATGAAATGTATTCTCAAACTGCGAATAAGATATTGCAACAGCTGTACGGTTTAATATAGGACATGAAAATTTGTTCTGGATTGGAATTGGAAAACGAGTTTTCCGCTAATCGCGAGCTGTCGCCTTAACCATTTGAGCTATCCGTATACGCCTCTTGGAGCGATCCAAACTTACATACTGTATGTCATAGTGTCTACGTCCAGTAATGCTCGCACACTGTTCGTGTCATTCTCAGATAAAGAGAGACAGTGTCTTTCCCGTCAGTTTGCTTTGGTTTGGCATGACATACAATTAGTTCAGTATCTGTATTTGACAGTGTCTGTATAGTTCGATGCAAATGTCCTTCAGACACACTTGCACGTCTGAAGGACATTTACAACGAACTACACAGACAGGTCCACACACTGAACTAATTGTAACCACAAAATACTGTTTGAGGAACAACAGTTTTGTTCCAGGTTTCTAGATACTTTCTTTCTTTATTTTTATTCCATCCTCCTGCTTCCTATGGGCGAGGGAGGGGGGGAGGGGCTAGCAGCAATACATTCCACCCATTCTTCAGCCAATAGACAACAAAATCTAAATGAGATGAAAGCATAACCAGATGAAATAATAATAAAAAGAAAGGTGGGATATTTACAATGAGTTTAAAAATTCATAAAGGTGAAAATAACTCCATTCGCTTTTAGTAAAAAACAATTGTAATAAAATGCCAAAATCAGAACACAATGGCATTACATTTAAAAACATTTTTAAAAGACCTTGACCAGAACACTGATGTTAAAAAGAAGCGCTTTACCGGCACTAAAGCTGGAAGGACCTGCTCTGAGGTGGGTAGTATGTTACTGAAGGGGAAAGGTTGATCGTTGGGAAGAGTGGAGTGGAGATGCTACATCGATGGAATACTGGTGCGGATACATCGATGGGGTAGGGGCGGCTGTTGGGATAAAAGAGGGGTTTGAGTAGAGGCTCTATTAGTGAGGCTAAAATTAGATGAGGGAAAGGGGATAGAGAAAGAAGGGTGAAAGGGGAAAAAGGGGGTGAGAATGTATGGGGAAGAGAAGCAGATGCAGCCCTGACGAGGTGCAACCGGTGGGATGCGTTTAAAGTTGACAGGATGGATAAAAGTCGGGAATGAGTGCATTATCTTGGAGGAGGAGACGTGGATATATCGATGGGGTAGGGGCGGCTGTTGGGATAAAAGAGGGGTTTGAGTAGAGGCTCTATTAGTGAGGCTAAAATTAGATGAGGGAAAGGGGCTAGAGAAAGAAGGGTGAAAGGGGAAAAAGGGGGTGGGTATGTATGGGGAAGAGAAGCAGATGCAGCCCTGACGAGGTGCAATGGGTGGGATGCGTTTAAAGTTGACAGGATGGATAAAAGTCGGGAATGAGTGCATTATCTTGGAGGAGGAGACGGTTGAAGATCCTTTAATAGAGTATGTAGAGAATGTGTAGGTATAGGTTTGGTAGGATGTGCTGATAGAGATTCCACAGTGTACTGGGATTGGAAAGCTGAGGGGAAACTGCAGGATTATCGGAGTCGAGTTGGTGAATGGTGTATGTTGTTCAGAGATGTTCAGTATGAGTGAACAGAAGCGAGAATTTGGTGAGTTGGTGAAGGATACATGTGGGGAAAGACAGACTGATGCGAAAGGTGAGATGGAGTGCATGGTGTTCAAGGATCCTGAGGGACTTACAGAACTTGGGTTGGGGAGAGGGGAGGGGAAGTGGCGGGGTGAAGGATATCCATACAGCATTTACATAGCAAAGGATGGGTCGGGTCAAGCTTTTGTAGCTGTGGAGGAGCTTCTACATACTAGGATTCTGTTATTATTGAAGGTGCAGAAATTAATATGCGCGAAAAAAGTGCCAAACCGTACAGCGGATATAATCTTGCAGAGGAAACATCGTCAGCTTGAAGTAATATATTAAGGAGAAAACAGCACGTTTACAAGGTATCAGCCCCAGAAATTGATCCCGTTCGAAAATTTGGGCCATAATTTTGATACTACATTGATCACCTTCTGAAAGTACAGTACTTTCAAGCGCACCAGTTCTCTGTTACTCGCTCCTCCTCAGTAAGCAGTCTATGTGCGAGCGCGAAGTACTATGTGGTGAAGTAAGAGGTTTGTGAAATATTGTTTTGACATTTGTAATATGCCTCGTTCACTGTGTCCAAGTGCACTAACTTGTAACTGGCGACTGAAGTCTCGTTGCCTTGATTTTTTTTTTTTTTTATGTTGCGGTTCACAAATGCAGTGTACATGAATGAAACGAGTGAATGTGTTATCGAAGTAATGCCGTAATACCATTTAATTATTAAAATCATTGTTGTACGATATTTTCAATGCATTTTAAAGCTGGCAATGTTAACGAAAAGAACACTTGCAAGAGATGCGCTATTCATCAATGTGATTGATTAGATTGTGAAACTAAAATCATTAGCTTCATTTCATAACAATTTTTAAGTTACATGGGTTTATTCATTTTGATTTTGAAGAGTGTACATGGTAGCTGTAAATCAATACGAAAACACTTTTAAAATAATATAGAAGGTATACGTGCGCCAGGTAGACGTACACTGAAGAGTCAAAGAAAGTGGTACACCAGCCTAATATCCTGTAGGGCCCGCCTGAGCACGCACAAGTGCCGCAGGACAGCGTGGCATGGACTCGACTAATGTCTAAAGTAGTGCGGGAGGGCACTGATTCACCCTGCTGGGCTGTCCATAACTCTGTAAGAATACGAGGGGTGGAGATCTCTTCTGAACAGGACGTTGAAAGGTATCCCAGATATACTCAATAGTGTTCAACTCTGGGGACTTTGGAGGCCATCGGAAGTGTTTAAACTCAGATGAGTTTTCCTGGAGCCACTCTGTATCACTTCCGGACGTGTGGGATGTCGCATTGTCCTGTCAGTGCTACCCAAGTCTGTCGGAGTTAACAATGGACATGGATGGATGCAGGTGATCAGATAGGATGCTTACGTACGTGTCACCTGTCGGAGTCGTATCTAGACGTATCAGGGGTTCCATATCACTCCAACTGCATACACCCCGCACCACCTCAGAGCCTCCGTCAGCTTGAACAGTCCCCTGCTGACATACAGGGTCCTGGTATTCATCAGGTTGTTTCCACACCTGTACACAATTTGAAACGAGACTCGTCCAACCAGGCAACATGTTTCCAGTCATCAAAGTCCAATGTCCATGTTGACAGGCCCAGGCGAGGCGTAAAGCTTCGTGTCGTGCAGTCATCAAGGGTATCCGAGTGGGCCTTCGGCTCCGAAAGCGTATATCGATGATATTTCGCACGCTGACACTTGTTGATGGTCCAGCATTGAAATCTGTAGCACTTTGCGGAAAGGTTGTACTTCTGTCACGTTGATCGATTCTCTTCAGACGTCGTTGTCCAATTCCTGCAGAATCGTTTTCCGGCCGCAGTGATGTCGGAGATTTGATATTTTACCGAGTTCCTGATATTCACGGTACACTCGTGAAATGGTCATACAAGAAAATCCCCACTTCATTGCTACCTCGGAAATGCTGTGTCCAGTCGCTCGTGCGCCAACTATAACACCACGTTCAAACTCATTTAAATCTTGATAACCATCCATTGTAGGAGCACTAACCGATCTAACAACTGCGCTAGGAACTTGTCTTATATAGGCAGTGGCGACCGCAGCGCTGTATTCTTTCTGTTTATATCTCTCTGTATTTGAATACAATGCCTATACCAGTTTCTTTGGCACTTCAGTGTATTATGTACTCCTACTACTTACTGTTTTCCGCGTAGCATAACACATGTTCTCGTACAAGCATAACGTGTGCTCTCGAACAGGATTTCATTACACGTTGGGCAGACGTGGTCAACTCCTCCTCTTGTTTCCTCGTCCTCAATATCCCGTGAGTAGGAGGGTTCGGTTGTCACTCCGCCGTAGAGAACTTGTCGATCGGACAGCAGTGGAGGAGCGAGTGACAAACATCCGGTGCGCATGATATTTAAATGCAATACATTGGGAAGGTCATAACTATGTATCATCAGAACTGTAGTCCATATTTTCAAGCGGTATCGATTGTTGGGGCTGATATCTTGCAAGTGTCCTTTTTTTATCCTCAGAAAGCGGTGTGATACCAACCCGATAGTTGCCTGCCATCGGCCCGATAACCAGAAGTGTTGGTTTGGGGTGCCATTTCTCTTCGTAGCAGGACCATTTTGGTTGTCATCGTGCCAGTCTCGCAGCACAGCGGTGCGTCGACTATATTATGAACCCTGTTTATTTACCCTTCCAGACAAGCCGTCCTGGTCTTACGTTTCGGCAAGATAATGCCCGCCCACATACGACGACAGTTCCTGATGCTCTTCTTCATACGTGCCAAAGCCTACTTTGGCCAGCAAAGTCACTGGAGCTCCCCCAGACTGAGAACATTTGGAGCATTATGGACAGTGCCCTTCAACCAACTCGGGATTTTGATAATCTAACGGTCTATTTGGACAGAAGGTGGCACGATACCCCTCGTGTTGACGTCCAATTGCTCTGTCGATCAATGCGAAGCCAAACAATTGCTGCATAGAGGCAAGAGGTGGACCAATGCGTTATTGACTTGCACAATTGGCGGAGCTCCTTCTCTTGAATAAATCGCCCTATTTTTTTTTAACTGTAATCATACGTTTGTTCATACATATACATTAGACCTACCCATTTTCGACCTTAAATCAAAATGGTTATCTAGAACATAAGCGGGGGCCCAGTGCTTAGCAGGAATTATATTGTCAGTCTGGAGACTATCTGAAATGTATGTATGGTAACTGAAGAAAACTTCACGAGCCAAGAGCGCTAAAAAAGCGTTTTACTGGATGACCAGTTTCGACAGAACTGTGCTGTCGTCATCGGCTCCTATGCTTTTGAATTTCTACCATGTTATATCCGTCACTGTCACAAATCGCTTCACACTGCATGTGCTTCCAACTACCATGGAAATTACATATACAGTGATCTTCATCGTAGTGGGAAGTGCATATGCAGTGACAAGCGATTTGTAACAATGATGGATAATATGTTGTAAAATTTTAAAAGCAAAAGATCCGACGATGACAGCACAGCCCTGTCGAAACCATTCATCCAATAAAATACTTTTTAGCGATCTTGGTTGAGAAGTTTTCTTCAGTTAACTTGTCAGGACCATTTATCTGTAGCAGGTGCAAATAGAGATTGTGACAATTCAGTGTAATGGGTAGTGTAACAAAAGATGTTAAAACACAGGGTGTCGTATAAGTCTGTAAAGGTATCGATACTCTGACGATATGAATGGAAGATTTGTGTCAATGGCACTATAACTTCTATTCCAGACATAGGCCCTGCACGCTGTTCCAATCTCGATGATCATCATCTTCGTGTTGTTATGAGATCTGAGCGACATCTACCTAATTATCACCACTGGAAAATTGAAATTCGGCAAGTGGATTTTCAGAATCAGAAGACTGCTCCAACAGTTCCCCCGTCTTGTCATCTGACAGTCCTCATCTCCGTGACATTTTCAGTTTATAGAACACACAACTGTTATGAAATAATGCACCAAAATAAATATGTGCTTATCACAAGCATGACTGATAGACAGTGAAAGAATGACAACGCGAGTTAACAAAAGCAAATGAGACAACTGACGGTGTGCAGACAGACATCTGACTGAAAAAAAAATTGCTTCTAGCCGCAAAGGCTTGCGAGGCCCGTACGGAAGGATACGTGACTCAACACTTTAACACAACGTGTAATTAACAGTATTGGCTACTCTGCAAAAATTTTAAATAAATATTCGACGTCATTAAACAATTGATGTACAGAAAATTGGAATACTAGGAAGGCCATTGCAGTCAAGAGGCTAGTCAATACAAATTGTGAAAGTTCAATCATAAACATCTGTTGTAAAACAATAAACTAAAAATTGTCTTAAATCTTCATGGTAGTAGGAAGTGTATATGCAGTGACAAGCGATTTTTAACAATGGTGGATAATATGTTGCAAAAGTTCAAAAGCAAAAGATCCGACGATGACAGCACAGCCCAGTCAATTACATTGAAAAATGTGAAAATAAGAGTAATTGAAATTACATTAATTTCTTTATTTATTATCTTTCTTTTTTGTTGTTTTGGCACCACCATTGTCAGATGCGTGTCTGTGAAGCAGCAGTTCTTTGATAGAGCTCGGAGTGAGCAATTCAATGGCGAAATGCCTTCTCTAAAAATTACGTAGATCATATAGTTAGAAATCCCCCTCATGATGGAAAGATATTGGATCTAATAGCAACAAATACCCTGACTTATTTGCGGATGCTCACATCAAAACTGGTATCAGTGGCAGTATATTAACATGGCAATAATTACCGCACCATTTTAAAATTAACGCTATTTCACTGTGCAACACGTTATGTTTCATGAGTCTTTGAACAGAATCTCCACTGATCAGAACGAAGAAGCTAGTTTGAGTAGCAAACACGACTGAAGGAACTTATTGTGTGAGAAAGTGTAAGTCCTGGGATTAGGAATCTAAAGATGACCGTTAAACTGGCTGAAACTAGTTATCTATGTAACAAGACTTGTAATCTAGGCAGTTAGGTGTTCTGAAAGGACACTAGACTCTCATAAAATATCCATTTTGTTTTTTGTTTATTAAAGGTTATGCAGAATGCATTAAAATTGAAAATAGGGCTATTCAAAAAGAAGGAACATATTTCAAAGTTCATTGCTTCCAAACTACAAAAGGTAGAGAAATTCTTTAAGCACGTCTCATATTACCTGAATGACACCATTCCGGGACATTGGATTGGTAGAAGAGGAGCAGAAGATCAACGCCGATGGCCTGCCAGGTCTCCAGACTTCACGCCTTGCTACTATTGCTACTTTTATCTGTGGTTTCGTAAAAAACCGCGTTTTTTATCCTCACTATGCCTGACTCTCTTGAAAATCTGCGACATCGCATTGCTGAAGCTGTGGATTCGAAATCGAGAGACCAGCTGCTTTGTGTGTGTCAGGAAATGAGCCACCGTATTGATATTTGTTTCGTAACACATGGGGCTCACATTGAATGCATAAAATATTTGAATTTTTCTCTTTCCAGGAACGTTGGAATTGTGTTTCTATCTTTTGTTATTTGGAACCAATAAACGTTTCAAATGTGTTCCTTCTTTTTGAATAGCTTTGTTTTTCGTCCATTATATTGGACATAACAACCTGATAGCCTGACACAATAAGAAATAAATTTTCAGGAACGTCAAGTCGACATTTCCGGGAAACGGGAATTGGAACTAGTAAAGATTGACGGTGAGCGTCTTTGTTGGATCCGGTGTGGGGTCGAACGTTCACCACATTTTTTTTACGCGGTAGCAAAGAGCAAAAGTGTAGAGATATTGTAGTGATCGATAATTCTTTTGATCTCTTGCATAAAATGACACGCAGATTACCGATAACATTGTCCCACGCTGGGCGCCAAAAATGTGGTAAATCGAGACTTCTTTTTATCTGTTCCATAAAATTAGCATGCAGATCACTAATTATACTGCTACACGTGGGAGCCAATAATTAAGTGATAACGACAATTAAGTGAAATCAAAAGCCAAAGGTTATCAGATTATGGGATTAATAAGCGACCATCACCAAACTCTCCTCATATTTTAAGAAGGAAAATGAACACTTGCAACATATCAGCCGCATAAATCGAACCAGCGTGAAAATTAAGACCATAATTTTGATAGTACGCAGTCATGACCTTATGAGTTGATGGTTTTTAAACTTCGAGCACACTGGTTGTTTTTCACTCGCTCTGCCCGCCCATTTGGAGCCGCCGAGTGCCCAAGCGCAAAGTACTGCACAGTGCAGTAAGAAACAGAGACCTCCTATTCGGTGTGTTGAAGGCGAGGGAAGAGGAGAGGGAGGTTGAAACATCTGCTCAATGTGGCGTTCGAGAACACATGTTACTGTATGCGAAAAACAGCTAAGTGATGTGGGTACATAATGTTAGCTTCAAGCACGTATATGTTTAATACTATTCTAGCAATATTCTTGTACTGATAACAATATTCTTGTACTGGGCCCCCGCTTATGTTCTAGACACTACATACACGCCTTTAACTCAAACGAATAAACGTAAGCAACTGAAGAATTATTACGAAATGAAGTTAATGGTTTTCAGTTTAAAATTTAATCACGCCAACCACGTTGAAGAATAGCACATCACCTGCAAATGTACTTTACTTTAACATTGCCACTTTCAAAATCCAAAGAAGATAACACACACAGCGATGTTGATAATTATATAGCACTGCACTGGTTCTTTAATGCCATTCATTCATTACATTTATTTACAATGCATTTGTGAATTATAACACAAGCATATTCAAAGCAAAGATATTCCTGGCACCAACTACAGGTGAGAGACCCTGCACTTTGACACAATGAACAAAGCACGTTATCAATGTGAATGCACGTTATCCTAATCGAGGCTAGGGCATCCGCCAGGCTGCACCCGTTGTATTTCACATATCTCCTACTCTCTCCACTGTACAGTACATATCTTCTCGCTTTCGCACTGTCTTACCGACCGTCATCTTCCCTTCTCATCCCTCACTAAGCTCACTGATCCGTCGAATTTTTGCTCCCCTCGACGCTATCATTGGCAGACTAAATTTGAAATACCGCTCCATGACTGATCGCTGTTCCGTGGAACCGCCTCCCAGTGTTGGGTGGAAATTATCTGTCTTGCGTGGGATGGTGTATAACTCGGGATTTTGCGTCTTTCTCACGTTTCCGCTATAAAGGCTGTTCCCAGCGTTGGTCGCTTATTGTTGCGATGTTTTTCTGCATTCCTTAATTGCTGTCAAAGTAGCCATAGAATACTTCTTTGCAATGGTTATCTGTGCATGACGCCGGGACAGTCTTAGGTATGTGCTTCATCCAAGAATTTGCTGGCGTTTGTGACTTAGAAGCAACCTTCTTGCTGCCGGCAAACATTTTTTTTAAGCGGGCTAACTTCTTCCGCAGTTTTTTTAGTTTCACAGGCCTTTCTGTGTGAATTTTTATTGCTTTGTGTCTCCACTACGCCTGATGACTCTGAGCACTATGGGACTTAACATCTGAGGTCATCAGTCCCCTAAAACTTAGAACTACTTAAATCGAACTAACCTAAGGACATCACACACATCGATGCCCGAGGCAGGATTCGAACTTGCGAACGTATCAGTCGCGCGGTTCCGGACTGTAGCGCCTAGAACCGCTCGGCCACACCGGCCGGCCTACACTACGCCTCAGTGTCTGCAGGCTCCCTCAGTTATCTGCAACGCAAAGTGACCTCTCCTAATCGAAGCTAGAGCGTCCGCCGGGCTGCCCCCGTTAAGTTTACAGAACGCGTCTCTGCCGCTCGCTCCATGTGATCTGATCTTCTCGGCCCGCATCTCGTGGTCGTGCGGTAGCGTTCTCGCTTCCCACGCCCGGGTTCCCGGGTTCGATTCCCGGCGGGGTTAGGGATTTTCTCTGCCTCGTGATGGCTGGGTGTTGTGTGATGTCCTTAGGTTAGTTAGGTTTAAGTAGTTCTAAGTTCTAGGGGACTGATGACCATAGATGTTAAGTCCCATAGTGCTCAGAGCCATTTGAACCATTTTGATCTGATCTTCTCCCCTCGCCCTGGGCCACTGACACTGTGAGTCGGCGACAGTAGCCACCAGCGGAGTTATCACACAGCTCTCTGTTATGACTCTTAAGCTTTTGATACGGAAGTTTGAGAGTCGTGGCAAATGGCCCATCTATATTCACTAGGACTGTCGCACTCACACTTCCAAAAAGGAAACAAAAATCTTTACTCCCTAACAGTAGCACAAACACTTTACTCATTAATGTGGGGTTATGTGGGGCATTACATTTTAACTTGTGCCCTAAAATGCCAAACCTAATCGAATATTTACACAAATGGCTGCCCTTGATAAATAGATACATCACATGCACAAACAAACAAAGATCAAAACAAGTAAACGGTACACGAGAGCCACAAGTCACACAGAATGTGGTGATAACGTCACAGCTGTACGTAGTACGTATGCTAAGTCACCGGGTTTCCTACCGTGGGCCGCGCTCCCCCAAGTGGGACGTTGGGACATACAAAAGGGGGCGTGGCCGGGACGAGAGGTACGAACGCATTACGTTATTGTAGTAGCCATTTAATCAAGACAAGTGTGTTAACACTTGTCTACTGGGTATCCAGTATTTCCTGCATACACTGAGATTCGTTTTCGTCTTAGATTATCAGCCTGAATGTAAGAGTAGTAACTGAACGTACGCAATCCGACTTCTGGAATTCGTAGGAGTATAGCAGACGTGCGAAAACTTGGCCCATCGCCGCACGTCAGCCCGATTCCGGACACTTCGCAACAGCTGTCTTCTGTACAGAATTTCTCATAACTTCAGCGATACGGCAACTGCCAGTAGTGGCTTTGTTTCTAACCAGTGTTGGCGATCGTATCTTAGTTGGACTGAGTTGTTCAGTCAGTATCTATCCAACAGGCAGATTAGTCGTGTGTACTTTTGATGTTAAAGTGAACTGTCGTCTTGTAAAGCTATGTTTTCTTTATTTCATCACGAGTTTGTCGGAGAAATGCAAATGCAGTGATGATAACTTTAAATACGGGTTTATTACTGTACAAAACAAAGGCGTCGACCAGACACAACGTGTTATTTGTTATGAAGCACCCAGTAGTGATGCCATGACACCTTGTTTTCTCGAATGGCATTTGTGGACTAAACAAAGCGCTTTAAAACGTACGCCGATGGAGTTTTTTTGCTGCAAAATGTGCGAGTTTGAAACGTATATGCCGGCCGCGGTGGTCTCGCGGTTCTAGGCGCGCAGTCCGGAACCGTGGGACTGCTACGGTCGCAGGTTCGAATCCTGCCTCGGGCATGGATGTGTGTGATGTCCTTAGGTTAGTTAGGTTTAAGTAGTTGTAAGTTCTAGGGGACTGATAACCACAGCAGTTGAGTCCCATAGTGCTCAGAGCCATTTGAACCATTTTTTTGAAACGTAAGAAGTTGGATAGTACTGGATCCATTGTTGCTCAGTCTAATGGGAAAGAATCCTAGCTTCCTATAAGTTATCGCTACCCATCGTAAAGGTAAGAGAAGTCAATATTCTAAGAAACACTTTCCAAACCCTGTTTGTTGAAAGCAGTTGACTATGTTCTTGGACCAGAAAGTAAACAAAAACTTCCACAAATACCGCTTTCTGACACATCGTCAGAATTGATAATATGGCCGAAGACTTAACAAATCAGGTAATGCAGGCTGTGAAAGAATGAGAATTTTTCTCAGTGCATTAGACGAGAGTAGAGATGTTGCAAATTGTTGACAACTGTCAGTTTTCGTTCGACATATGCAAAACGAAACAACTGGAAACGTGATGCTATTTTCTACAGAGATGACGGCTACTTCAAAAGCAATTCATATAATGGCAGCGATATTGAATTCTTTTGCAAATATGAACTGTCGTGGCAAGAGCTGATCAACGTAGGCAGAGGTGGCACCCCAGAAATGCTTGGATCTCGCTCAGGATTTATACAGATGGTCAGAGAAAAGAATCCAAACGTTATTTCAAATGACTGTGCTATACCGTCAAGCACAGCTAAGATACTTCCAAATGAACTAAAGTTGCTCTTAAAATTATGTATCAAAATTGCGAATCGTGCCAAAGAGAGTGCTTTAAATATTCATCTTTTTACGGATCTTTGTGAAGATTTGGGAACAGACCATAAAAAATTGGTGTTTCATAAGGAAGCACGCTGGCTCTCAAAAAGAAATGTGTTAGGTTATTCAAATTTCGAGATGAAGTGATTCAGTTTTTGGAAATTCACAATTAAGCTGAATTTTGTGTGGAACTCCGAAAGCCGGTCTTCAAGTCGTGTTGGCTAACCTGTCAGATATTTTCGATTCACTGAACTCATTGCACTTGAAATTGCAAGGTGGCGATACAAACATAATTTATCTTCTGGATGCCACCACAACTTATACTACTAGTAAGTTGTAGCTTCGGAATCGTAAAATTGTAACCTGCAATTATTCCTATTTTCCCAAATTATTTGGAGTCCTGGAAGAAGCACTCTTTATGGTGGTCTTTTACCAAACTGATACTTCGTATAAAATACTAAAAAGCATTTGCAGCATATAACTGACGAATGCAAACGCTACTTCCCTAGCTCGTGTGATGATAACAGTTACATATTGGCAAAATATTCTTTCTACGTTCTGTAACGTTCCCTGGCAAAATCACGCTATTAATGAACAAAATTGCTCTGAGCACTATGGGACTCAACTGCTGAGGTCATTAGTCCCCTAGAACTTAGAACTAGTTGAACATAACTAACCTAAGGACATCACAAACATCCATGCCCGAGGCAGGATTCGAACCTGCGACCGTAGCGGTCTTGCGGTTCCAGACTGCAGCGCCTTTAACAGCACGGCCACTTCGGCCGGCTTATTAATGAACAAGAGTTTATTTGTACCATATACGCCGCTCTGAGCAAGTTGTATATACCGTAATTATTGAACAAAAAATATTATTGAATTTTGTGTAAAAGACATTTGTTATTATCGTAATATTTTTTGTAGTAATATTCTCTCTGTATTTAGGATAGTAATTTTTCTATATTCATTATGTGATTGCGAAATGTCTCAGTATCTGCGATAACAGAGATGTGAAATTTAGCCAGAGGAGAATAATATTGTCAAATTACAAAGAAATGTTAATAGTCAGCAGTAGTATAAAAGAACCATGTACAGCGTATTCATTGGTCTTCTCTGTGTAGAGCTGAATGCGAGAGGAAGCTGTGTTGAAGCGATTTATGAAAGTGTAGACTTCTTTTGTCTCTGTCTAGATTTAGCCGCCATTAGAGCAGAAGTTACAAATTAATGTGAGTTGAATTATTGTTTGATCTAAATATATCAGAATTTATCAAAAGTGTGTATTATTAATGTAAATTAGCTTGCCCATGTCATCTATAAAATTTCTTTAAAGAATTTTCAGCATTTTTAGCGGTGTTGCTGGGCTGTGCCGCGACCGATCGATTTGCAGTGGCGGCACATTTAAAAAATTGTTCCGCTAAAGGAAACTCAACCAAACCCGTAAATCGGGAACAGATAGATAAAAATTAACAGTGAATTAAGAAATTGTTCTTCTTTTACAGTGATCCTGAGACTGATGAATTTTAAACTAATTATACGTTTGTGCATTCGTAGGCGGATAGTTAATGTTAGTTAACATTGAAATTTAACAATTTTGGTTCTTTCAAATAACTTAAATGTATAGCGAAGTAGGTTTGATCAGTGATAATTAAATGTCGGCTTGGCAATAATTAACCATTTTCTGCTAATAGAGATAATCTTGTGTTCCATAGTTAACGCCGGGATAGAATTCAGTAAATATTTAACAAAAAATCCACTGCATTTAGAAAATGTGTGCCAGGGCCGAATGATGTAAAGGATTTAATTCTAAACTAAATATTCTTAATCAGTCAATATGAGTTCACGTAATTTTTAAATGTACGTAATTCTTTTGAAAGTGAATTTTTTTATTACCACACGTAAATAAGAGAGAGGTTCTACAACAAAGTTCGTACTTACAGAAGAAAGTTAAAGAAAGGCAATTAAGTAACTAAAAGCAATAATAATTAATAATTATTCTTTAACGAAAACAATAGCAATTTCGTTAAAGTTCACAGAGATGTACTGTTGGGAACACTTCAAGAACAAACTTCAGAAATTAAAAACGATTTTGCAGCCAAATATGACACAGAGAAACCGGGTAAGTCATTATTTTGTGTGAAAAATCTGAAAGTGTCTATCCTGGTGTAGTCCTAGTCGGCGTATTATTGGCTGACGTCGTCTCACAGCCTTCTCTGCTGTATCGTTCCAGTCCTCCTCCTCCCCCCCCCCCTCCCTTCCCAAAGTGACAGATCCGACCATCGTCGTGTAGGGAGCGCGACAACGGCGGAGGATGCCGGAGGGTGGACCGGAAGCTGTGGCTGCAGGGGACGTCAGGATTCCGGTCGTAGCCCGCCATTTAGCCTTCGCTCTGGCGGAAACGTATCCCGGAAAACGACCGGAAGAGTACGCGTCCACCTCCGGAGGCCAATAACCAGATTTGGAAGGCGTCGGCTGCGGCGTTGTGGGCGGGTCCAGCTCCATCGGTGGGAAGAGAGGAGGCGGAGGAGGCCGAGGCTGCGTCTCCATGGGGTCGTGCTGCTGTGGACGCGCTGACCTCGGCATCTGAGAATCTGGAGGTGAGACACAGAAAGATCACTGTGCACATGACAGTGGCGAAGTTGATTGTCATGTCGGCGCAGCAAGCCGTCTGGACCTGAAAGGAAATACACGCAAGCGCCAAGTCGACGGACGATCTCGCCTCGCGCCCACCGTTTGCCTCCGCTTAAAACCCTGTAAAAGACAATATCAAGCGGCGCGAAGCGATACTTGCGGCCTGCCTTTGGCGCCGGATACTGAGCAGGGTGGAGCAGGTGGAGCAGGGTCCGTTGGCGGCGGCCGTAAAGCAATTCCGCCGGTGATGGTCCATCTCTTGGGTGCGAACGATAGGAGGCGAGAAATAGTTGCAATGCTTAATCCCTGCTGTGTGCGGAGCTACTTGAAAGTTCTGACAAAACGTTCCGCTTCGCCGTTTGACTGGCGATGGAACGGTGCACTAGTTAGATGCTCTATGCCCTTGAGTTCACAGAATGTTTCAAATTAATTTGACTTGAACTGAGGGCCACTGTTTCACACTATGACTTCAGGTAAATCTTCGAGGCAAAAAATAGAGGAGAGTACCTGAATTGTGCTACGTGACGTTGTCGTGCTCATCGGCACAGCAAAAGGAAACTTGCTGTACAAGTCAGACACGATGAGTCTTCCAATAAGGTCACGCAAAGTCTATGCGCTCACGTTGCCACGGTGATTGCGACTTAGGCCGAGCAGAGAATTTTTGTGGCGGAGCGGACTGATTTTACGCACATGCATCACACTGTGGCGTTATCTGTTTCATTTGGGAGTCCATACCCTCCCAACTACAGTGTCGACACGTTAACTGTTTCGTACGAACAATCCCACAGTGTCCTTAGTGAAGTAACTGCAACGCTTCTTTTTACAAAGCTTTAGGAATCAACACATGTGACTGTCCAGTGTCATTTTGAGCAAGAATCACTCTTTTCTGTATAGCGAGACTATGCCGACGTGCAAAGTATCAACGCACTACAGAGTTCCTGATGCTGTACAAGGAACCAGGGCAAGATGTGTGAATGTAAGGAAAATGTTCAAATCTGAATCAGCTTCCGTGGCCTGTGTAATTTTCCTATAGTTCAGCGGGAAAGATTGAAGCGATTCAGAATCCTGAGCATCGATGTGACAACAAGATGCAGCAGAAGCGTCAAAGTCTGTATCAGGGCCAATCGGAAGAAGTGTGTACGCATTACCATGTTGAGCTGTCGTACGATGCACAGTCTCGTACTGGTAAGGAGACAACAGCAAAGCCCATCTTTGCAATTTTTAGGCAGTTCGTACAGGAACTGGTTTCATTGGATGAAAGAAGGACTGAAAAGGCTTGTGATCCATTACTAAGTAGAATTTTCTGCCGGACAAGTAGTGGTGGAATTTGGTGACACCATACACAATAGCCAAAGCCTCTTTCTCAGTTTGTGAATAGTTACACTGAGCTTTGGATAGCACTTTTGATCGGAAGTCAATAGGTCTGACTTTACAACCAACTCTGCGTGAAAGAGTTCCTTATGCAGTTCAAGGAATGAGCCCAAGATGTGCGAGTGAACTTGAGCAAAATATTCAAATCTGGATCATCTTCCGTAGCCTACGCAATTCTCTTATAGTTCAACGGGAAAGACTGAAGCAAAGGAGAATCCTGAGCATCAATGTGACAACAATATGCAGCAGAAGTGTCAAAGTTGTATGAGGGCCAATCGGAAGACGCGAAAGCGCGTCCGCATTACCATGTTGAGCTGTCAGACTACACACAGTCTCTTACTGGTATTCAGACAACGACAAAGCCCATCTTTGATATTTTTGGGCAGTTCGTACAGAAACCGGCTTCATCGAATGAAACAAGGACTGAAAAGGCTTGTGATCCGTTATTAAGTAGAATTTTCCGCCATATAAATAGTATTGGAATTTGGTGAGACCATACACAACAGCCAAAGCGTCTTTCTCAATTTGTGAATAGTTACATTGAGCTTTGGACAACACTTTTGATGCGAAAGCAATAGGCCTGTCCGCAATTCTGTGCGAAAGCACTGCACCGATTCCGTAAGAAGAAGCGTCAACTTGGAGCATAACTGGTTTGTCAGGATCAAAGTGAACCAAGCATCGTTCATTGAGCAATGCATCTTTAAGTTTTTGAAAAGCTACTTGGCACTCATCTGTCGAAACAAAGAAGACATTCTTGAGACGCAAGCGATGCAACGGAGCTGCGATTTTTGCAGCATTCGGTATGAACCGAATGTAAAAGTTCATTTTCCGTATGACTGACTGCAATTCTGTAACATTGCGAAGAACTGGCAAATCTCGTAAGGCTAACAAATGCGACTGAAGAGGATTTACACCCTGACTGTTTATGACATGGTCAATATACAGCAACTCAGGTTTTAAAAAATCACACTTGTCCAGTCTATACTTTAGTCCTGCATCAAATAACACACAAAACAAAGCATGATAATTTGGAAAATGGTCTTCAGGTATACGACATGCTACGACAATATCGTACAAATAGTTTGAACAGTTTGGTACTTGCACAGTCAGCTGTTTCAAATACCGTTGGAAAATGGTGGGTGCGGACGCACTGCCAAAAGGCAAACGTAAATATTTTAACAAACCTAAAAGAGTGTATACTACACACACTTTTTGAGATTCTTCATCGAGCGGTATTTGAAGATACGTGTAGCCCAAATCAATTGTTGAAAAGTAGCGACCAGTGCCTAATATGTCCATGAGATCCTCTGGGCGTGGCAATGGTTAAGTATCAATCACATCCGGCCGTTGTGGCCGAGCTATTCCAGGCGCTTCAGTCTGGGACCGCGCAACTGCTACGGTCGCAGGTTCGAATTCTGTGTCGGGAATGGATGTGTGTGATGTCCTTAGGTTAGTAACGTTTAAGTAGTTCTAAGTTCTAGGGGACTGATGATCTCAGATGTTAAGTACCATAGTGCTCAGAGCCATTTGAACAATTTTTTGACTTAAAGTCAACATATAGGCGAATGTGTCCTGAAGGGTTGGGGAGCAAAACCAGTGGGCTTGCCCATTGACTAGCTTGTATAGGCGCAGTAGCTTCGCTGTCTTGCAATTCTTTAAGTTCAGCAGTGACTTTGTCCTGTAATGCAGTGGGAACAGTCCTGACATTGTCTTTCAGAGTAATATGTGCAACAAAATTTTAGTCTTGCCTAAACCTTCAGAAAAGAGTTCCAGGAATTCTTTTAGCAAGCTAGGTATACTGTCTTGTACATGGAATGCAGACACTGACAACACATTGTCCTCAATCTTAAAGCCAAACAAATGAAATGAATAAGGACCAAATACGCTCTCTCAGTCGCGTGACTGTAGCACCCCGAGCGGTTCTAGGCAAAGTAAATTTTCCAATAACATGAATATTATGTCCATTATAAACTGTCACGTGTGTGCTAGTTTTAGACAGGCGTGGGGAGCCTAACAGTTTGTACGTGTGACGATTTAGTAATGTGACAGAGGCAACTATGTCCGACTGAAATTTCACACACTTCCCACAAAGAAGCGATTGAACAAAAAGCACCGAAGAAATTGCTCACTTGCTGGTGTTGCGAATGCCTTTTGCAGACTTTGAATATACTTCATTAATGACATGGGCCATGTGACTAGATTTTTGCGAGTGGGGGAAATGTTGACTTGGTTCCACATCGGTGCTGCCAATCCACTGGTGCGCACACTCCCTACAGAATAGAACTGATGTTCTTCGGGCAACGTTTTGGATAAAAGCAAGTGCCAAAGTGAAGTAAATATAAATACAAAACTGAAACAGAATTTTTATATTTCGTATAATTACTGTTTTTTGTTTCATTGTGCAATTTTGGTCTTGTGGCAGTTCATGAATGCACGCATGTTTACGATATGATAGTGCATGGAAAATGGGGCTCTAATAATGAGCCACTGTAGTGGCTGAGCAGTACTAGGCGGACGCACCAGTGGCAGTCGGCAGCGCCGAGGGAGAAATTAATACATACGCATTTACCCTTTCACGATGCCCTTCCCTCGCCATGTTCTTACTATTTTCCCTTTAACCCCCCCCCCCCCCCCAACCCCAAGGCAATGAGCCAATCGGTCGTGTTTTCAGGTGCTTTCTGCAAGTAGTACAGTATTATGATTGTGGAGAGGGGGAGGGCGCGAAGATCGGGGGCTTACATTTCAGCAAATAATACTCGTCTGCGAGAGTTTCTACTGCTTGTGTTCATGGTTGCCAAACCCTACCCTGGCCAGCAAGACCGTCAGATCTCTCCCGAAATGACAACGTTTGGAGCATTACGGGTAGTGCCGGCGCCAGTCAGCTAGGCATTTTAATGATCTAACGGACCAGTTGGAGAGAATTTGGGACGATTTTCCTCAGGAGGACATCCAACAACTCTGTCAATCAAAGCCAAGCCGAATAACTCCTTGTGTGAGGGCCAGGCGTGGATTAACGCGTTATTGACTTGCTCAATTTGTGAAGCTCTTTCCCTTATAAATCATCCAATTCTTAGGAAATTGTTGTCATTCGTTGTTTTCGTACATATACATGACATATACAGATTTCATACTCATTTGGGTAATTCCTCCTTGGTGCGTCGCTTTTGTTTGTTTGTTTTTTTTTCTTCCCAGAGTATATTATCTCGGCCTACTGTAAATAGTGGCAGGTAGATCTGGGTTTAGACTGATGATATCCCCCAGGAGTTCTATCCACCACCTACTATTTATTTCACATCGCCATTATTAACATGAAAAACACCGAGCTACATCCCGATCCAGAGTCTATGTCAAACCGCGAACTTCCCGTATTACTGGCTGAGTAAGTCAGTTCCAAGGTCACAGGGAGACAATGGCATGTACCACCTTCAATAGCACCACACATATTACAGCACTGTGGTTTTTAAACCAAACTTCGGGTTGTTGTGAGATTTACTAATTTCAATTTTTGATGGCGTCCTGTAAGTTATGAAAATAGCACTTGTTAAAAACTCACTGCGTGTCTGACGAAAAGCTGTCCATCAGATAAGATGCCCTTGTCGTCATTACAATAGAGCTCTTTCTCCTAAGTAGAATATTTTAGTATGCTACATCCAAGTGTGTGGGTCTGACGATTGTCGCTATCTCTGGAAGCCTTCAAAATGAAATATGTTACATAAAAAAGTGCTTCAATAATCCTATTTATTGTAATTCAGTTATATGGCGACCCTACATTCGTATTAGAGTAGTGAGTGCTGCCTATGATTTCAAATCTGTTCGGAAATGGTGTGACTCTACGGTTGTGCGCACAAATTGTGACAGTAGGAATGCCAGCATACTAACCTCCAGCCTAAAGCTTTCCATCGCAAGAGTGATCATGAAAGTTTGTACGAAACGTTTATTTTAATATAAAGTATGTGAAACAAATTTGGAATTTTGTGGTAAGGTTCTATGGGACCAAACTGGTAAGGTCATCGGTCCCTAAGCTTACACCCTAATTAAACTAACTTAAACTAACTTAGGCTAAGGACAACACACACATGTGCCCGAGGGAGGACTCGGACGTCCGAATTGGGGGAGCCGCATGGACCGTGACAAGGCGCCCCAGGCCGCACGGCTACCCCGCGCGACTGTGTGAAACAACCTTGCGGAGGCATGAAGCAGTAAAACGCTCTTCGACATCTATCTGGGTGAGCATTTCTTATCACCGCAAGTTTTCCTCAGCTGTGTCGCGATGGCCTCGTCCTGTGTAGCTGCACATGATATTTCTTAAAATCTTCTGCTTGTTAATCAGCGTCACTGGCTGTATAATCTGCAGCCGAGACACCAGACAAATGTCGACCAGCCATTCCTCAGCTATACTATTTTTTGACTGCAAGTCAGGAAAGGGATTGAGAAATGTTGTATCCACGGACCCAACCAAGCAACTAACTCGCGCACGAGCGCCCTGACCGTGACATCGCTGGCCACCCGTCGGCGTCTCAGGGCGTTACCACCGACGGAACAGGTCGCGCCATGGCTGAGCTCGGGTCCGCAGCGCCCTCTGCATTTTGCATATAAGGAGGAGCGCTGGCCCCGAGCCGGACAGTCTACTGTCGATTGTCTATTGCTAGCCTTTCGTGGAGTTTATAGCGGAGCCACTGCAGTGTGATATTTGCTATTGTATTCGACTAGGCTCAGTACACGGATTACTCTTGGATATTACTTGGACTTGTATTGCTGGTGCACGTTTCTTCATTCTAGCTGGCGCAATTCTTGTCATTAATTATTTCTCGACCAACAGACATAGCTACATCCTGGTCACTACCCACGCTTATACAATTTGTGTGCCGGCCGCGGTGGTCTCGCGGTTCTAGGCGCTCAGTCCGGAGCCGCGTGACTGCTACGGTCGCAGGTTCGAATCCTGCCTCGGGCATGGATGTGTGTGATGTCCTTAGGTTAGTTAGGTTTAAGTAGTTCTAAGTTCTAGGGGACTGATGACCACAGCTGTTAAGTCCCATAGTGCTCAGAGCCATTTGAACCATTTTGAACAATTTGTGGTGGCTGCCCCAAAAGTACCGCCGAGGACCTTAGGATTGGGAGCGGTCACAAAAAGAAATAAGAATAAAACCTTAGCGTACGAAAACAAAGCATTTGTCGTCGACGAGCATTAGGCAATGAAGAACTTCTAGGCTGAACTCTTGTACGTCAGTGACGTAAAGAAAACACACCACCTGAAATAACACAAGTCGAAAGTGAAGGGTGATGTATCTGAGAGCTTCCCCATCGGAACAAGAATCAGAAAGGGCGAGGGAGATGATGTCTCTTGCATCCTCTTCAACTGCGTCCTAGAGAAAACTGTCAGAGAATGGACTGAAGCTTAGGTACAAGAAAGAGAATTTTAATGTACCTTGGGTAGATTTTTTCGACGACACTTTTCTAGCGAATAGTATAGAGGAGGCTACGTGCATCCTACAGAACTTTTACTGTGTAGCAGTTAAGACAGGCTTGCAGATCAGTATCAAGGTGACTGAATTCATGACCAACATCAAGGAAGCCGTACTACATTTCCACCATAAGAAAACTATCTGCAGTCAAGTTCCTCCTCTAGTAAATTACTAGTCCAGGTACCTCACCAAGAACTCCGACTCTACAACTCGTTAGTCAAAGCTCTGTATTCTGAATGCCTCCGAGTGACTTGTAATGGCCAAGGAGGACCCACTCAAGAAACGGGACATCAAGATAGGTAGATTCTGAGAAGGATACTAGAGCAGTAAGAGAAGAGAAGGGCACTTAGAGAATCTGTTACAACGATGTGATGTACAGACATCAGGAGGACGTCACCGCGTGTCTAAGGAAATGGTGCTTGGCCTTCTACGGACGCCTGACGCCAACAATACCAAAACACACACTAACAGGAACTTCACACTGGTTGTAGAGGGAGTGCCTGGAAGAAGAAATGGGTCACATAGGTGCAGTCGGTTCTGGAATAACTGGAGGTCCTATTGGAGGAAACATAAGACCGACTGTGTTTCTGGAATGTTATCCAACAGGAAATTTTCCATCTGTCCTTTACTAGTAAGAAGACTATAGGGTCCAAGTGGGTGGAGAAGAGAAAGCTGGCTCACAGCCAGAAATCAAAGAGATTCTGAAAGAGTAGAAATGAGCCCGTGTTCCTCAGTTAAGTCCAAAAGATTGCGAGCAATAACAAATAACAGCAGCAGATGCGTGACAACTGGCGCATGCCTAAGCGATACTTCCAAGCAGTAATAGGAAAGGAGAAATCCACAACTATCTCGGATGAAAAACAACACTAACAAGGGGACCACGCCTAGTCATCCTAACCATTTTGTCCAAATTTGTGGTGTATGCAGGGCCTGGCCAAAAATGGAACTGACAGAATTTAGAACGAGGCATGAGCTATTTATGTTACCTTTATTTCCATTTAGCGGTTGGCACAGTGGGTGAAGCAAAGAACAAAAATCAAAGGGTCTTGAGTTCGAGCACCTTTGCAGATATTTTTTTATTTTTGGTTTTCAGTTTGTATATTACTTACATTACAGATTAACCGGAATTATGTATCCACCATAGAAATGATATAAATTTTATATATGCCATAAATTTGGACGAATCAGTGATGAGTAGGTAAGGTCCTCTGGTAAGCAACAGAGGGTTGCCTATCTCTCTACATCTACATCTACATTTATACTCCGCAAGCCACCCAACTGTGTGTGGCGGAGGGCACTTTACGTGCCACTGTCATTACCTCCCTTTCCTGTTCCAGTCGCGTATGGTTCGCGGGAAGAAAGACTGTCTGAAAGCCTCCGTGCGCGCTCTAATCTCTCTAATTTTACATTCGTGATCTCCTCGGGAGGTATAAGTAGGGGGAAGCAATATATTCGATACCTCATCCAGAAACGCACCCTCTCGAAACCTGGCGAGAAAGCTACACCGCGATGCAGAGCGCCTCTCTTGCAGAGTCTGCCACTTGAGTTTATTAAACATCTCCGTAACACTATCACGGTTACCAAATAACCCTGTGACGAAACGCGCCGCTCTTCTTTGGATCTTCTCTATCTCCTCCGCCAGACCGATCTGGTACGGATCCCACACTGATGAGCCATACTCAAGTATAGGTCGAACGAGTGTTTTGTAAGCCACTTCCTTTGTTGATGGACTACATTTTCTAAGCACTCTCCCAATGAATCTCAACCTGGTACCCGCCTTACCAACAATTAATTTTATATGATCATTCCACTTCAAATCGTTCCGCACGCATACTCCCAGATATTTTACAGAAGTAACTGCTACCAGTGTTTGTTCCGCTATCATATAATCATACAATAAAGGATCCTTCTTTCTATGTATTCGCAATACAGTACATTTGTCTATGTTAAGGGTCAGTTGCCACTCCCTGCACCAAGTGCCTATCCGCTGCAGATCTTCCTGCATTTCGCTACAATTTTCTAATGCTGCAACTTCTCTGTATACTACAGCATCATCCGCGAAAAGCCGCATGGAACTTCCGACACTATCTACTAGGTCATTTATATATATTGTGAAAAGCAATGGTCCCATAACACTCCCCTGTGGCACGCCAGAGGTTACTTTAACGCCTGTAGACGTCTCTCCATTGAGAACAACATGCTGTGTTCTGTTTGCTAAAAACTCTTCAATCCAGCCACACAGCTGGTCTGATATTCCGTAGGCTCTTACTTTGTTTATCAGGCGACAGTGCGGAACTGTATCGAACGCCTTCCGGAAGTCAAGAAAAATAGCATCTACCTGGGAGCCTGTATCTAATATTTTCTGGGTCTCATGAACAAATAAAGCGAGTTGGGTCTCACACGATCGCTGTTTCCGGAATCCATGTTGATTCCTACATAGTAGATTTTGGGTTTCCAAAAACGACATGATACTCGAGCAAAAAACATGTTCTAAAATTCTACAACAGATCGACGTCAGAGATATAGGTTTATAGTTTTGCGCATTATCTTAAACACTGTCATACATAGCGAAACCCTCACAACTTTCGTTTACAATAAGGTAACAAGAGTTCGCTTTATCTCATAAAACACATGACTATTGTGAATTTACTCATGTGTTCATGGTGACAGCTCTTTTCAAGAATTTTTACAGGTGTATCCCCAGTAATAAAGAATGGAAACAAAAGATAGATATCAAATATTCTTCTTTTAACATAGACATCACTGAACACAAGATTCTGTCTTGCACTGTGATACTAAGGGACTGCTCTTTCCTTTAAGAAAAGCCTGACAAAAAAATGGCTCTGAGCACTATGGGACTTAACGACTGTGGTCATCAGTCCCCTAGAACTTAGAACTACTTAAACCTAACTAACCTAAGGACATCACACACATCCATGCCCGAGGCAGGATTCGAACCTGCGACCGTAGCAGTCGCGCGGTTCCGGACTGCGCGCCTAGAACCGCTAGACCACCGCGGCCGGCAAAAGCCTGACAATTTGAAGTTCACTCTGCTATTGAAGATACACTTCTTGAAACAATATTAAAAATGTTATGAAAGGTAAGGAAATGATAAACAACCAAGTGCATTACATGTAAGAATGTGAGCAAAAGCTGAGGCTCTCTTTACTTACCATTTTCAATCTCTCTACAGCTTATTTCCTTTCCACGTAGAAATCACTAACTGCAAGTCTCATTATTGCTGTCTGTTACTAACAAAGTGCTTTTCTATTTAGAAAACCTGACAATTTGATGTTCATTCTGGTACTGAGGATAAACACTTTTCAGAGGAGTTCTAGAACCTATTCCTGCCCGTATACGTAATCGGTATTTCGTTATGAACCTTTATGCTGTTTACAAGAGTATATATAATTTGGTCTTTGGTTCGAATTATAGTTCGCTCCTTTCTGTATGACGGACAGAAGGTCGTTAGCATCAGGCGCGTTTGTACGGAGGTGTCCGTGGACTGCTGCGTCGGCTATGGGCCGCTTAGTGTGACGTCACTAACACTGCTGGGAGGCCTTGTTATCCCGGGGGTGTCGGCTCAGCCCGGCCTATGCGGTGACGTCATGGGCTCGTTTCGTCCGACACTGCCGAAGCCCAGGGCTAAGCAATGCGGCGCCCGCCCGTGAAACGGGCCTCTTTGCAGGACTCTGCGCCGTGGTGCGTATGCGCTTCGTACCTAATGACGTGGCTTCAAATTCCCGTCCCTGATCAGTGGGGATATTCAGTGGAACTCGGAGCCGCGCAACCCAGCCACGAACAGATGTTTGCGCTAGAGTTTCTGCCTTAATGCCCTTCATTGCAAATGCCTCAAGCCACCAGATGAACCTGTCTGGCACCGTGAGGCAATGACGATAGTATTCCGAAGGTGCGAGCGGGCCTACGATGTGAGCATGCACATGTTCAAAACGCTGTTTTGGCGGAAGAAATGAGCCTGACAGTGCTCTGACGTGCCGCGTGATTTTATTTCTCTGGAGCGCCACGCATCAGTTTACAAATATTCTGCAGTGTGTGTGTGTGGACGTGGCCATACGTAGTTCTGTTTGATTAATCTGGCAGTATCCCTTATTACCGGGTGTGCCAGATTGCCCACTGATGCTGTTGCCTGTGCTGTGGCATAAATGGGAGCCTCTTTCCTCCTGCTAAGTCGCAATATAACTCTACATTTGATTCAGGTGATGTCACGAGCTGTAACCTAAGGACACCACGCAACTCACGATCACTTTTTTATGTGTGCGTGAAGGCGCCGTAATCAATGGTATTTGTCACTGCTTCCACGCATGCGATGTCAGCTGCTACCGCGTTCACTCTTTCTACACGCGAAAGTGCGTCAGCTGGAACACTTAGCTTCCCTTCCACATACACAATGCTGGTCGTGAACTGGCTGATATAATCTTAGTGTCGCAACTGTCTAGGCGATGCTTTCTCCGGCTCCATCTTAAGGGTGTAGGTAAGCGTCTTATGATCCGCATAGATGGTGCACTGTCGCCCTTCTAATGCGTGTCTGAATTTTTTGACTGGGGCGCAAGCGGCGTAAAAATAATAATAAAAAAAAAACGTTCAAATGGCTGTGAGCACTATGCGACTTAACAGCTGAGGTCATCAGTCCCCTACACCTACTTAAATCTAAGAACATCGCACACATCCATTACCGAGGCAGGATTCGAACCTGCGACCGTAGCAGTCTCGCGGTGCCGGACTGAAGCGCCTAGAATCACTCGGTCACCGCGAAGCGGCGTACAGCTCACGGTCATATGTTGCTAAACGTTGCAGAGATGGCAACAACTTATGACTATAGAATGCAATGGGCTGCCAAAACAGATCAGTCTGTTCTGAAATGCTGCACCAATGGCAGTGGATAAAGTATCAATCATGAGCGCAAGTATGGCGTGAGCGACCGGCTGATTTAAATGTGCGGCCTCTGCTGTAACTGTTTTCACAGCCTGAATGCGTTGTCTGCCTATCTTGTCCAAAGCCCTTAAGGGGTTAGTTCGACGGTACGGTTATCAGTGCGTGATTGAGAACCAACCATTGACAGAAATTTATTCCTCCTAGGAATGGTCGTAGTTCTCTGACTGTGACAGGCTGGAGGTATTTGGTTACGGCCTCTACTTGTGTGGTAATCGAATGCCCAGCGCGTTCTCCAAATATCCTAGAAAGTGCACCTCGTTCTCATCAGAAACACTTGGCACGATTTATTAATAGTCCCTGTGTGCGTAGACAGCGGAACACACCTGTGTCAAACGCCGTAAGTGCTCCACTTCTGATGCGGACATCAACATATCATCTACGTACACATACCAAAAATCTAAATCTTTTGTCACCTCGTTCATAAAGCGCTGGAAGGTCTGAGCTGCATTACACAGTCAGAATACCATCCTGGTAAACTCAATTAGACCGAATGGCGCCTTCACTATTGTTTTGGGAATATCTTCCGTAGCTACAGGGATCTGATAGTATGCTCGGACGAGGTCAATGGTAAAAAATATCGTATTACCGTGAACGTCTGCGGAAAAGTCCTCTATATTTTATTTTACATGTCCGTCTTGATCACATAAATTTTTACATTTTACTATGAGCGGTTTCGGTACTGCCATCTTCAGATCATAAAATATTCTGATGTAGTAACAACGTCAAACTAAACATGTAGGTACACAGTAAGTGCTGTAATGTAAAAATTTTGGTGATCAGGACAGACCTGTAAATAAAGTGCCAAAAATATGATCACGGACTCATTTTCAGACTTTATGTCTTCAATTGGAAAGTCCTCTATGTCTGGGACCGGGTACGGTCTTTGCATTGAGTTGGCGTTAGTCGCCACAGGAGCGCCAACCACTCTTCTTCTAAGGCCAGACGTGAATCTCGGCAGCCCAGCTGTTACTAGCAACTCTGGAGCTATCCTGTGACAGCACGCTGCGAAATTCTTGTTATACCACTTTTAAATTTTCAGGCGTTAAACAAGTAGGCCGAGCGTGAGTTGGCGGCCCTGGCGTGGTCAAAATGTGATGAACGGTTGTGTGCTTGACCGGCGGGAGAGTGGGTGACTGCTAAGTGATCTCAGGGTTCCCTTTCAATAATCGTATGTACGGTTTTTTGCCTGTGACTGTGCGTACATCTACATCTACTTGTACATCTACATTTATACTCCGCAAGCCACCCAACGGTGCGTGGCGGAGGGTACTTTACGTGCCACTGTCATTCCCTCCCCTTCCTGTTCCACTCACGTATAGTTCGCGGGAAGAACGACTGCCGGAAAGCCTCCGTGCGCGCTCGAACCTCTCTGATTTTACATTCGTGATCTCCTCGGGAGGTATAAGTAGGGGGAAGCAATATATTCGATACCTCATCCAGAAACGCACACTCACGATACCTGCACAGCAAGCTACACCGCGATGCAAAGCGCCTCTCTTGAAGAGTCTGCCACTTGAGTTTGCTTAACATCTCCGTAACGCTATCACGCTTACCACATAACCCTGTGACGAAACGCGCCGCTCTTCTTTGGATTTTCTCTATCTCCTCTGTCAACCCAAACTAGTACGGATCCCACACTGATGAGCAATACTCAAGCATAGGCCGAACGAGTGTTTTGTAAGCCACCTCCTTTGTTGATGGACTACATTTTCTAAGGACTCTGCCAATGAATCTCAACCTGGCACCCGTCTTACCAACAATTAATTTTATATGATCATTCCACTTCAAATCGTTCCGCACGCATACTCCCAGATATTTTACAAACGTAACTGCTACCAGTGTTTGTTCCGCTATCATATAATCATACAATAAAGGATCCTTCTTTCTATGTATTCGCAATACATTACATTTGTCTATGTTAAGGGTCAATTGCCACTCCCTGCACCAAGTGCCTATCCGCTGCAGATCTTCCTGCAGTTCGCTGCAATTTTCTAATGCTGCAGCTTCTATGTATACTACAGCATCATCCGCGAAAAGCCGCATGGAAGTTCCGACACTATCTACTAGGTCATTTATATACACTCTTGGAAATTGAAATAAGAACACCGTGAATTCATTGTTCCAGGAAGAGGAAACTTTGTTGACACATTCCTGGGGTCAGATACATCACATGATCACACTGACAGACCCGCAGGCACATAGACACAGGCAACAGAGCATGCACAATGTCGGCACTAGTACAGTGTATATCCACCTTTCGCAGCAATGCAGGATGCTATTCTCCCATGGAGACGATCGTAGAGATGCTGGATGTAGTCCTGTGGAACGGCTTGCCATGCCATTTCCACCTGGCGCCTCAGTTGGACCAGCGTTCGTGCTGGACGTGCAGACCGCGTGAGACGACGCTTCATCCAGTCCCAAACATGCTCAATGGGGGACAGATCCGGAGATCTTGCTGGCCAGGGTAGTTGACTTACACCTTCTAGAGCACGTTGGGTGGCACGGGATACATGCGGACGTGCATTGTCCTGTTGGAACAGCAAGTTCCCTTGCCGGTCTAGGAATGGTAGAACGATGGGTTCGATGACGGTTTGGATGTACCGTGCACTATTCAGTGTCCCCTCGACGATCACCAGTGGTGTACGGCCAGTGTAGGAGATCGCTCCCCACACCATGATGCCGGGTGTTGGCCCTGTGTGCCTCGGTCGTATGCAGTCCTGATTGTGGCGCTCACCTGCACGGCGCCAAACACGCAAACGACCATCATTGGCACCAAGGCAGAAGCGACTCTCATCGCTGAAGACGACACGTCTCCATTCGTCCCTCCATTCACGCCTGTCGCGACACCACTGGAGGCGGGCTGCACGATGTCGGGGCGTGAGCGGAAGACGGCCTAACGGTGTGCGGGACCGTAGCCCAGCTTCATGGAGACGGTTGCGAATGGTCCTCGCCGATACCCCAGGAGCAACAGTGTCCCTAATTTGCTGGGAAGTGGCGGTGCGGTCCCCTACGGCACTGCGTAGGATCCTACGGTCTTGGCGTGCATCCGTGCGTCGCTGCGGTCCGGTCCCAGGTCGACGGGCACGTGCACCTTCCGCCGACCACTGGCGACAACATCGATGTACTGTGGAGACCTCACGCCCCACGTGTTGAGCAATTCGGCGGTACGTCCACCCGGCCTCCCGCATGCCCACTATACGCCCTCGCTCAAAGTCCGTCAACTGCAAATACGGTTCACGTCCACGCTGTCGCGGCATGCTACCAGTGTTAAAGACTGCGATGGAGCTCCGTATGCCACGGCAAACTGGCTGACACTGACGGCGGCGGTGCACAAATGCTGCGCAGCTAGCGCCATTCGACGGCCAACACCGCGATTCCTGGTGTGTCCGCTGTGCCGTGCGTGTGATCATTGCTTGTACAGCCCTCTCGCAGTGTCCGGAGCAAGTATGGTGGGTCTGACACACCGGTGTCAATGTGTTCTTTTTTCCAATTCCAGGAGTGTATATTGTGAAAAGCAATGGTCCCATAACACTCCCCTGTGGTACGCTAGAGGTCACTTTAACGTCCGTAGACGTCTCTCCATTGAGAACAACATGCTGTGTTCTGTTTGCTAAAAACTCTTCAATCCAGCCACACAGCTGGTCTGACACTCCGTAGGTTCTTACTTTGTTTATCAGGCGACAGTGCGGAACTGTATGGAACGCCTTCCGGAAGTCAAGGAAAATAGCATCTACCTGGGAGCCTGTATCTAATGTTTTCCGGATCTCATGAACAAATAAAGCGAGATGGGTCCCACACGATCGCTGTTTCTGGAATCCATGTTGACTCCTACAGGGTAGATTCTGGGTTTCCAGAAATGACATGATAGGCGAGCAAAAAACATGTTCAATAATTCTACAACAGATCCATGTCAGAGATATAGGCCTATAGTTTTGCGCATCTGCTCGACGACCCTTGTTGAAAACTGGAACTACCTGTGCTCTTTTCCAATCATTTGGAGCCTTCCGTTCCTCTAGAGACTTGCGGTACACGGCTGTTAGAAGGGGGGCAAGTTCTTTCGCGTACTCTGTGTAGAATCGAATTGGCATCCCGTCAGGTCCAGTGGGCTTTCCTCTGTTTTTTGATTTCAGTTGCTTTTCTATTCCTTGGGCACTTATTTCGATGTCAGCCATTTTTTCGTTCGTGCAAGGATTTAGAGAAGTAACTGCAGTGCGGTCTTCCTCTGTGAAACAGCTTTGGAAAAATGTGTTTAGTATTTCAGCTTTACGCGTGTCATCCTCTGTTTCAATGCCATCATCATCCCAGAGTGTCTGGGTATGCTGTTTCGATCCACTTACTGATTTAACGTAAGACCAGAACTTCCTAGGATTTTCTATCAAGTCGGTACATAGAATTTTACTAGTGGGGTGACACAACTGACTTTCTCTGGTGTATGCAGATTAGTAGTCAAATCTATTGGTTGCTGTCGTCGCAGATCTGGCATGAAGTCGTAGAACGACAAAAAATCTGCTGCGATAATAGGCTGTGATATATCTGCCACTGTAAATTGCCATTCAAACACACGGCGTGGCCCCAGGTTAATGAATATTTTTACTCGACTTACGTTCTAATCGTGGAGTTAATTAGTGACGAATACACAACAACCGTCACAGCTCCGACGTGGTAGGCGGTTTGTTGGATATACCTACATTCCTGCCTCTGTATCGACCAGGTGATGTAGTTTCGGACTGCAGTCAGTCACAAAAAGGCCTCGCGTGTTTGCAATAGAAGTTGTTGTAGTTGCTACAGTGCTTCAAATGTCAAGGTGACGTGCACTTTCGGGCATCATTACCAAACTTCCTGTAGTACCAACATAAGTTATGTGCTGACGGCGATCGATTACGACCACGTGACTGTCGGCGGTGTGGCCGTTGGCGATTGCGCGTTGTTTGCAGTGCAACTACCTGTGTGGCCAATTCATTGTGATTGCAGGGAGGCAACTGTCACTGAAGGCACATTTTCTTCTCACGGCGTGAATATCGAGAAGCTTCATGAAGTCATTTGTGTCAGTGTGTTTAAATCGCCAGCGCACACCGTGAAAAGTTTTTGGGTGTCTGCTGGCAATCGGAACAACCATAAATTCGGTAGCACATCGTCACTTACAGCGTTAGTTGGCAGAGTGCGTAAGGTCATAGGAGTTGTGAGGGAGTGCGATCTCCGAGGTCCTCAGTGAGCAAGAGCTTTGCTGTCCGTTTCGCTTCTGACTGCAACAAGCGCGTGATGTCATCAATGCGTTTTTACTTGATGCATACTGTTGGGTATCCGGCGGCGTTGCTGGAATATCCTTGACTTCTGCTGCTAGGTCCTCTGTCAGCGCTGCAAATATGACTGTATTTCCACCCGTTCGCCGATATTTGTGCGAGGACGAAATGGCTTTCTAGCTGGGTAAACCGTAATAGACCGAGCATTCGAGAGAACGACGGTTCAAACCCGTGTCCGGCCATCCTGATTTAGGTTTTTTCCGCGATTTCCGTGAATCAAAAAATGGCTCTGAGCACTATGGGACTTAACTTCTGACGTCATCAGTCCCCTAGAACTTAGAACTACTTAAACCTAACTAACCTAAGGACATCACACACATCCATGCCCGAGGGAGGATTCGAACCTGCGACCGTAGCGGTCTCGTGGTTCCATACTATAGCGCCCTGAACCGCTCGGCCACCCTGGCCGGCGTTATTTCCGTGAATCGCTTTAGGCAAATGCCAGCATGGTTCCTTTGAAAGGGGACGGCCGGTTTCCTCCCCCATCCTTCCCTAATCCTATGGGACCGATGACATCGGTGTTCGGTACCCTCCCCCAGACCAATCATCCAATGTAAATGTCGTGTGACTAGGCCCTCCCGTCGGGGAGACCGTTCGCCGGGCGCAAGTCTTTCGAATTGACACCACTTCGGCGACATGCGCGTCGATGGGGATGAAATGATGATGATTAGGACAACACAACACCCAGTCCCTAAGTGGAGAAAAATCTCTGACCCAACCGGGAATCGAACCCGGGCCCTTAGGATCGACATTTTATTACGCTGACCACTCAGCTACCGGGAGCGGACAACCATCCAATCGAACCATAATTGACGGATTATGTTGCCAGAATGGTGGAGGTTTTTATCGTCACCCTGCTAACTGCACTGCTGGCTGCCTGTTCAGTTGTGACTGGTCAGTCATTCATTCTGGTATGGGAGCGAGCGCGCATCGGCTGGTGCGGAAGATACAAGCGTCAATGTTGCGAAACTGGGCGAAACGCTGAAGCCGGCGAGGACCTGTCGTAGTAGCTCGCGGTCACAAAATGGGTAACGGGGAAAACAAGTTTTAATTTGCCAGGAAGTTTCATATCAGCACACACTCCGTTGCAGAGTGAAAATCTCATTCTGGAAACTAGATATTTATTTCCTCCCATACTCGATAACAAGTTACACAATCACGAATGCATGCACAGTGTAAAGCATGGAATAAATAACAGAAAAGTAGACCAAAGACCAACTACATCAAAACAGCTTGAAACGGCCGCTGCACGGAACGCTGTGCGTCACTGTACATTTGCGGCGACAAAACGTCAGAACATCTACCTACAGACTAATGAGGTAGATTTATCTTAAGGTTTTTACGTGAATTGTGAAGTGAGAAGAACTGTTGTAGGTTCGGCAATGTATTATTAGTGGCTCTTAGTTGTTGCCGTGATTTCATTTACTGTAATCATTCGTTGAGTAGACTTCATTTTTGAGAATTTAAAACTATTCTTATAACAGGCATGCCTTTAATTATATAGTGCCAATTCCACCGAATATTAACAAGCGTAGCGAATTCTGAATTTGCAGTTCTAACAAAAAGAATTACGAGAAACAATAGATTAAGGATCCTCTGCTAAATCCATATCAGAAACTACAAATTGTTCTGCTATATACTGGAATCTGTGAAATAGATCAGGTGCTCTTGAGTACATTATTTATTAAAGTGTCCATTGTTTTCTGGTGTACGCACTGCGTCTTATTACAATTGAGTGGAGTGTAGTTATTCTTCGATAATAATTTCATTAACAGCAAAGTACGGTACAACTTAAAATGGTATTAAACTTGTAAATGTTACTCAATAGACAGGGCAGACCGAAACAGTACAGGCTTTCGGATCGTACCCGTCCAGTCATCTCAGTAGAGTATTGTATGATGATATGAATGTAAGGACAACAGACAGTCCCCGAGGGCAGAAAATCTCCGACTCGGCCGGCAATCGAAACTGGGCCCCTTCGCTTAGCTGTCCGCCGCACTTGGGGAAAGCACTTGGCTTTGTAGCTCATCAGAGTGTTTGGTCGTTGCGACGTCGACGGCAGTTCGTTAGTGCTGGCGGTGTAATTAACGTCGTTCCATTGCAATAGATACGTCTTCTTGCTCAGAGTATGATTCTCCATTCGATAACATTACCCACGTTGCATTCTTTTTCTCAGAAGTCGGTCGGTCGTAGTCATTGTTGTGTAGATCCAGTTTATTATGTGCGTGACAATAAACGAATGTTACACACGCACACACACAAAACTATTACGTTATCCATGTACCATACACAACTTAAAATTGTATAAAATTCATGTTGGCTCGCTGATCGCGAAACTGCAGTCTATCCGTTTTCAGCAATCACGATCGCGAATTCACTGTTCTAGTGAGACACAGTGCCACATGTTATAAACAGTTTGAAAGTCTTGACGAAACAGCGAATCTTCCAACGCGAGCGACGGTTCATTCAACTGTAAGCAAGATGTTAACTTCGAAGTACATCAGTTTATCCAACTCAGATATCGCAACGAGTTCGGTTCTAGCAACATCTATCTATCGATTTGCGTATACAATGTCACTGCTGTTTGCAGTACTCCGCGTAGATCGCGGTGTTTACACAATCTGACATTTTGCTTCAAAACTTCCATGTTTAAATGATGAGTGGCAAATAGCAGCGCAGTCAAAAATTTTCGCATGTTTCTGTGTAGTGCGATTACAAAACACACACGCATCCACACCACAACACGCTGCGCACAAGTAAGTGTCACTAGTCAATTGCCACTATCCATATCGCTCTTGCATCAAAGGTCGTATAACAATGCTGCATATTACATTTAGTTTTACACAGAGAATTTCACAAAGGCAATTCAAAGATGATCAAACATACATTGAAATATGTATAACATACAAACTTAGGCAGTTTGAACATCAAGAAGTCAATAATATGACACAATTTCAGAGACTTTACTGGCCTTATAACATCTGAGGTCATCAGTTACTAGACTTAGAACGATTTAAACCTAACTAACCTAAGGACGTCACATATCCATGCCAGAGGCAGGATTCGAACATGCGACCGTAGCAGCAGCGCGGTTTCGAACCAAAGCGCCTAGAACCGCTCGGCCACAACGGTCGGCACTGAAACTGACAGAGATAAAAATTTGAGCTGCGTGTGAGAGACTGATTTGACAGTGTCAGGGACGGGCAAAAAATTATGGTTCACCCCCACATGTAACATCAACCAAAAGAAAACCACATTCCGCTATAATGAATGATGCGTAATCTTAGTTTCATTATTTACGAATACTTTAATCCTTCAATAGTCAATTTAGAAAATGAGTGTTCGGTAAGTGATGAGCTTGACAAAACTTTCTTAGTAACATAACTAAATGCCTTCTCAAACATTATCTAGAACAGATAGTTCGGAAGCCCACTCATGATGTAGATATGTTAATCTCATAATAAGGGAAAGTCATAACCTCTTTGAGGACGTCCAGCTTTAAGCTGCTATCACCGACGAAGTTGTAGCAGCAGTGACTACCAAAGGGCAACTGAAACAAGTAGAAAGATTTAGGTGTTCATTAAGCTCGATAAAGAGGCGATCGTGTCATATCTTAAACAGGAAGTCAAAACACTACCTCTGGGCAGGTGCAGCTGCAAGAACTGTGGGTCTATTTTAAGATAATAGTTGTCCATGCAGTGCACAAACATGTTCGTTGTAGAACAATTCATGATCCACCCACGGTACAGAATCGCTGTAGGGGAATATCGAAAGCAACAGCGATTACTTAATATTACCGAGTGAACATTTAGAGTGTGAGACGCTGAATGAAACGTTTAGCTTTCACAGTAGTACTGCATAAAGCCTATAAGGGCTACAATAGCACGATCCCATCGGAAGATCTTTCACAGAACCCTAAGATCACATGTAAAGGCTGTAAATGGCTCCAAAGTCAGAGTGCAGAGAATCATGGACGATATGGAAACTGAGATTGCTAAAACAAAAGCGGTAATGCTAAAGACCGTTTTCAAATGTTCCTTTACAAAGCAGTATACAGAAGTGCTGACGTAGTTGACCTCTGAAGCCACAGAAAATATGAATGATATAGTTATTAGTATGAATATGGCTCAGAAACAGCTAAAATTGAAAAAATTAAAGAAGTGTCCACGGTGCACCAGCATACCTATCAAATTCTGTAAAGAATTTATGTGCTTGGTTTGCTCACATTGTAACTATAATATTTCATAGGTCCCCGAACTACACTGTGTGATCAAAAGTATCCGGACACCTCCAAAAACATACGTTTTTTGTATTAGGTGCATTGTGCTGCTGCCGACCACCAGGTACTCCATATCACCGACCTCAGTAGTCATTAGATATCGTGAGAGAGCCGAATGAGGCACTCCGCGGAATTCAAGGACTTCGAACGTGGTCAGGTGATTGGGTGTCACTTGTGTCATACTTCTGTACGCCAGATTTCCACTCTCCTAAACATCCCTAGGTCCACTGTTTCCAATGTGATACTGAACTGGAAACGTGAAGGGACACGTACAGCTGAAAAGCATACAGGCCGACCTCGTCTGCTGACTGACAGAGACCGCCGACTGTTGAAGAGGGTCTGAGCCGTTTGCGGCTCGTGTTGATGCCGTTGGTAGGCTGGCATCGTGTAACAGAGATAGTGGCGTCTCTTTTTCTTCCTGTGTTTACTGGCGCTACTACGTTTGCTAACGTTGTCTGTCCGCGAGTGGCAGCAGTAGCGTTTATCCATATCTGATACCGTGCTACTACCTTTGGAAGGACGTCATGTGTTTTCTGGGTCGGGTGCGTCTTTAGTTCGGTTCTGACGGAGCTGGAGGAAGGTCCGGCAGCGCGAGGACATGCCGAGACCGCTGGCGGCACAAAATGGGTCAAATGGCCTTAAGCACTATGGGACTTAACATCTGAGGTCGTCAGTCCCCAAGACTTAGAACTACTTAAACCTAACTAACCGAAGGACATCACACACATCCATGCCCGAGGCAGGATTCGAACCTGCGACCGTAGCAGCCTCGCGGTTGCAGACTGAAGCGCCTAGAACCGCTCGGCCACAACGGCCGGCCTCGCGGCACACAGGCATTGCCGGATCGAGGGGCTGTAGTTGCGAGGGCCACAACTTCTTTGTCCACCAGACCCAGGACGTTTGAGTTGAGTGAACATTAACCCAGTAGTGACACCTCCACAGTTTCGAGATCACGCCGTTTGTTCGTGCGTTGCTGCTCGTAGGATAGCTGAGACGAAGAGCAACAAATGGAGTGTCTGGAGTTGGCGAAATTAATTAGCTGTCCTCCACTTCTTATTATTAATCATTGAATTCCTTGCGTTTATTCACGAAGTTCAACCAGCGTTTTTTTCTGCCTAGTGGCCACTAACGCCCCTGTAACCTGCCCTGGAGGTTAGCGTATTTTCGCGGCAGTGTACTTTTCCTCTCCATGCCGCTGCTGTCCGGAAAGGCGTGTAGTTCGACAGCCTTCTTGATTGTGGTTCGGATATTTTGTTCTTTCGGACTACCTTCGTCGTAGTGGTTCCTTCTCGTTACGGATGTTCTGAGCACCGGATTCTGAAGACGCAATGCCCAGTTTCGCCTTGCCTGGGTTATTCCATCATTGTGTTGGTTAACAGACGTTAGGTAGATTTTGCAAGAGTGTTGGTCCGCGTTTAAACTGTCACTAGTTTGAGTTGCCATCGGGTTAAGTGAATGCAACTCTTGGCTGCCTGTCTCGTTGGTTACGAAGCTTAGCGACTTTTCCCAGTCGGATCCACGGAGCACTGTCTGAGGCCCAGTTCTCTCTCGGTTTGATCACATTGTGATGATTGTGTTTTTTTTAAAAATATTTTAATCTTGGAGATGTTTAAATGCATTTCAGAATTTTCTATTCAGGCCTTCAGATGCCAAATAATTTGAATTTCTGGTCAATAAGGCTTTTAGCCGTGAGTGCAAATTGTTTAAGAATTTTTTGTTAGACATTGTGTCTTAAAGAGTCAAATTTGGTAATCGTTCCTTATTGCCAACCTCATTTGCAGTTGGTTTCAAATAAAGTGTATGTGATTTATAAAAATTAAAAAAAAAAATCTGAGCAGCCAACGGTAACTGAGTAAGGCCCCGTTCACACCAAAACCTGCCTTCCGTAAGTCCCATGTTTCAGGGTCGTAATGTGTAATAGGCAGCATCTGTCCAGACTCTTACACAGGAATTCAAAACTGCATCAGGATTCACTGCTAGTGCTATGACAGTTAGGCGGAATGTGAGAAAACTTCGATTTCATGGTCGAGCAGCTGCTCATAAGCCACACACCACGCCAGTAAATGCGAAACGACGCCTCGCTTAGTGTAAGGATCGTAAACATTGGGCGATTGAATAGTGGAAAAACGTTGAGTGGAATGACGAATCACGGTACACAATGTGGCGATACGACGGCAGGGTGTGGGTATGGCGAATGCTCGGTGAACGTCATCTGCTAGCATGTGTAGTACCAACGGTAAAATTCGGAGGTGGTGGTTTTATGGTGTGGTCGTGTTTTTCATGGAGAGGGCTTGCACTCCTTGTTGTTTTGCGTGGGACTATCACAGCATTGGCCTACATCGATGTTTTAAGCACCTTCTTGCTTCCCACTGTTGAAGAACAATTCGGGGATGGCGACTGCATCTTTCAACACGATGGAGCACCTGCTCATAATCCACGGCCTGAGGCGGAGTAGTTACACGACAATAACATCCCTGTAATGAACTGACCTGCACAGAGTCCTGAGCTGAATCCTACAGAATACCTTTGTGATGTTATGGAACGCCGACTTCGTGCCAGGCCCACTGACCGACATTGATACCTCTCCTGAGTGCAGCACTCCATGAAGAATGGGCTGCCATTCCCCAAGAAACCTTCCAGCACCTGATTGAACGTATGTCTGCGAGAGTGGAAGATGTCATGAAAGCTAAGGGTGGACCAACACCATACTGAATTCCAGCATTACCGATAGAGAGCGCCACGAACTTGTAAGTCATTTTCAGCCAGGTGTCCGGATACTTTTGATCACGTAGTGTACCTTCACCAGTAGTTGGAAGAAGGGTAGCAGGAGTGATTCACAAAACTACGATCCAGTTTCCTTTGCATTCATTTGCTTTAGAATCTTGCAACATGTTCTGAGCTCATCTTGTACAGAAGTGCCTCCCCCACCCAAATCAACATCAATTCCGAAAACATCTGTCATATGAAACCAAACGTTTGTTATAGAACGTTCAAAATGTGAAAATTGTTCCGTCACTATGACATTTAATTGAGGTTGAACAAATGTATGTGAGCGTAGCTTACGTCTCTTTTATGGTGCCACGACAACAATTAAAGGTCTGCAGGGAGCGTAGATTCTATCTACGTTGTTAGATGTTCTTCAGACTCCCACACATTTTCAGTACCGCTTGCTACTTATGAACGACAGAAAAAGTTCAAAAACAAAGAAGGTAAATAGCGAATATTACTGCATGCAGATGAAGGCCCGTTAGGTGGATAACGGCAAGAATGCGACTATACATTTCTCAATGACATTGCTTCTGTCACATCTTTTGAAAACGAAATGGTTGTGTTTGAAAATGAGCACGGAGCACAATACGCATGCAAGAGAAATGAAGGAGTGGAGGTACTGAAATCCAATAATTTATAATGGGTCTTTCGTTGCTAGAGATGTCTTATTCACAAAATACGTGACTGATCATGATACCAAGGCCTTTACACGACTTTGTGCCACAGAACCCTGAAATTACAAAATTAGAATGCATAGACCATGACAAGAAAATTCGAGTAGCTGGAGAGATGCATGGGCAAACACACGCCATTTCTCTCCTAAATGTTTGAAAACCGTATTGATATGTCAAAAGAAAACATCTAGAACCGGCAGCCTAAATTGGCACAGAATGCACAGAACAGAAAGCAAGCCTCTCCCGTCTGCCTACGTCTTGTAGCTGTCTCAGTAATAACCAAATTATAGAATTACGTATTTAACAAGGCGCAGCCTCATGGAAGTCGCCGCAGTAAAATGACAGTAATTTCGACCACCTGAAATTTAGTTACGGTCGCTGCGGGGCAACTGCATTATAACGACAGTGCCGAGTTCATCAAGCTAAAATTTACGTTTGTCGGGAATGTTCCACAAAGCTGACGTTCTGGAACTACGGCCTGCATGACATAAGGTTTATGAATAGCTTGGCAACTCCGTTTCCAGTGTTAAAAAGCTTCATTCATTAGTGGCACCTAAATAAATTTCAATAGATGCAATGTCATTCAGTAGAGGAGATCTTCCTTCGAAAGACTGGAATGTGTGTAACTTTTTTAAATACTGTCATACAATTTATGTCTGACTTATTTTCCAAAATAAAAATGGAAACAATAGCTAAAGAATGTGCAATCGTTACTCTCCTTCCATGTATGGAATTAAACTGAAGTACGTGCCAACTTCGTCAAACTCAAGCAATTCAGAAAAAAAGGATACGTCTTAAAATTCTCACAATCGAACTGTATAATGTACGTTAATGTAAAAATTTTGATTTACGATTTTTGTGAAGCTTGGTAATCAAGCTAGGAAGCTGAATAATTTAAATTCTGAACGATAATTTGCTACTTTATTTGGCGATAGAGAGCCCATTTGTGACGATTTCTTTGAAATAGCCCCTTATGACATTACAGTCAAGTACGCGAGGAATCCAGCTATTGTAACAGATCTAAAATTCACGTGCGGTGTCGCAGGTGACGTGTGCACGTGAAACGCACGTCGAAAAACTGTTTTTCTCTCTTACCTTTGATCTTCATAGGATAACCATGTCACTGTAGGCAGTTCGTTATCTCTGGCTCCTTGATCACCTTCCATAAATGCTACGTTAACTGCTATGAAGAAATGAGCTAGATGGCAGTTGACAATGTTTTTTTTAAGAATGATTCATCAGTAACAGTTAACTGGATTTCGGTAAATGCTATTCCAGTGAGTAATGAATATATGTACCATATTTAAAAAGACTGGCCCTATTTGTATCGCTTTTAAATTCTCTGTCGACTTGTGTATTTACTATACTAACGTTCTGAAGTATGGAACATGACCTTGGCAAACCGTCTATTCCTTGATGCGGAGCAATGTGAAAATACTTGTGGGGACAATCACTGTTTTGTGGATGGAAAAGACATATAACCGATCCTTTGGTGACACTGATCATGCCGAAAAACTTCCGTTCTTGCTACGGACATGGTTTTGTGTTCAGGCGATGATATATAAATTAAAATCAGAAATTTATTTCATAATACATTTTTGGCTTAGAATACGGTAGAGCAGAGACATGTAGGCGACTAGCTACACTATGTGATCAAAAGTATCCGGACACCACAAACAAATACGTTTTCCATATTAGGTTCATTGCGCTGCCAGTGACTGCCAGGTACTCCATGTCACCAACCTCAGTAGTCATTAGACATCGTGAGAGAGCAGAATGGGGCTCTCTGCGGAACCCACGGACATCGAAAGTGGACAGATGATTGGGTGTAACTTGTGTCATACGTCTGTACCCGAGATTTCCACGTTCTTAGACATCCCCAGATCCACTGTTTCCGATGTGATAGTGAAGTGGAAACGTGGAGGGACACTTACAGTCCAACAGCGTACAGGCCGACCTCGTGTGTTGACTGAAAGAGACCGCCGACTGTCGTCGTAATGTATAATAAGCAGACATCTAACCAGACCGTCACACAGGAATTCCAAACTGCATCAGGATCCACTGCAAGTACTGTGGCAGTTAGGTGGGAGGTGAGGAAACGGGGCTTTCGTGGTCGAGCAGTTGCTCACAAGCAACACATTTCGTCGGTAAATGCCAAACGACGCCTCGCTTGGTGTAATTAGCGTAAACATTGGACGATTGAACAGCGGAAAAACGTTGTGTGGAGTGACGAATCACGGTACAAAATGTGGCGATCCGATGGCAGGTAGTGGGTATGGCGAATGCCCGGTGAACGTCATTTGCCAGCGTGTGTAGTGCCAACAGTAACATTCGGAGGCGGTGGTGTTATGGTTTGGTCGTGTTATTCATGGAGGGGGCTTGCACCCCTTATTGTTTTGCATGGAACTATCCACAACGTCCGCATCCATAGGAAACCGTTTTCGCCACAGTTGGGCAACGGTGTCGGCCGGGGTGGCCGAGCGTTTCTAGGCGCTACAGTCTGGAACCGCGCGACCGCTACGGTCGCAGGTTCGAATCCTGACTCGGGCATGGATGTGTGTGATGTCCTTAGGTTAGTTAGGTTTAAGTAGTTATAAGTTCTAGGGGACTCATGACCTCAGAAGTTAAGTCCCATAGTGCTCAGAGCCATTTTTGCGCAACGTCTTCGACAAAGGGTAACGTCAAGTCAGCAGGCGTCACAGAGGTGCTTCAGGGAGAGGCCGCACACCCGAATTGGAAGAGGCCGTATTCGATCAGGTTGAAGAGACCCATCAACGAGTAGACGAGGAGGTGCGTGTGTTTGTTTGGTTATTACTAAGTACAATAGTAAAACAACTGATGTACTGGGTCGCGCCTAATAAATGACATGTAAAAGTGCTCACGTTATCGACATTTTTTCAAACGACTGTAGAACTGAAATGGTACTTTTCAGGACATGGGTTCCAATTCTGGAAACTATCTAAAAGTCCTAGAAGTCTGCCACAGGAGTTTCCGAACACCCATTATAAGATATTTATGAACATAAAATGAATTTTTGCACGACATAAACATAACAATGCTTTTCGATAGCCATAGCAAATTTCTAATGAAAGTACGAAACACGACCGGAGCAATCCATCTGCCACCCGCCAAGTAGTGTCTTCCCCAGAATTATTTCCACGCCCGTACGCTGCCTAAAATCATTCCGCACCACGTAATGAAAATATGTGCCTGACTCTTTTGCACCAGTGATCATGCCGTCAAACTCTCATTCATGCACTGGAATCTTGATTTGTGTCCACACACTGAAAGGTGACGCACGCACTTCAGAAAAATAGAAATAGCGGCAAGCAAGCCAACACGGACACTAAATTTTATCTGATGTATGGGCCATTATAGCGCTCAGTAAAGTTTCCACTCGCAAAACAGAGTTTGCCCCACGAGGACTTCGGGCTCTTCCGTGTCAAGGTGTAAACGTATTGCTCTGGATCACGTTTCATACTTCAGAAAGTTATAGTGTTTCATTTTATTGTTTTAATGGAAATTATAATTTCTGAAAACATTAGTATGAATTTGAACTGGTTGAACTCGACACACCATAATTTAATGTATTGCTGGACGCTCTACTTCTGCCGAATAAAACATGAAACAAATAAATTTTCTTGATTCTTTAACTGCCTTGATGATTTCTGCACTCCAGCTGTAGCATTGCAACAGATCAACGAGTCTGTTGCATGGTGACATTGTTAGACGGCTAAGACTGATCTGAAACATTATGCCTTTCCCGTGTAAACATAGCCCGGATCACGGATGGCCAAGATCGGCAAAATTATCTCAGAGACGTATGTGTCTGAAACGGATTAAGCGACGAATGAACTCTATTAGTGTTCGTTCGTTAACGCCAATCAATGTTCCCACAACTTCTCCCCAATGAAACATGAAACATTGCTTTAAATAATACATTATAAAAATCCAATATGACAAGAATGGATTACCAAGAGACATCAAATTAATGACACGGCTTCTTAACGCACATCCACCGAGATTGTTGTTGTTGTTGTGGTCTTCAGTCCTGAGACTGGCTTGATGCAGCTCTCCATGCTACTCTATCCTGTGCAAGCTTCTTCATCTCCCAGTACCTACTGCAGCCTACATCCTCTGAATCTGCTTAGTGTATTCATCTCTTGGTCTCCCTCTACGATTTTTACCCTCAACACTGCCCTCCAATACTAAATGGGTGATCCCTTGATGCCTCAGACATGTCCTACCAACCGATCGCTTCTTCTAGTCAAGTTGTGCCACAAACTCCTCTTCTCCGCAATTCTATTCAATACCTCCTCATTAGTTATGTGATATACCCATCTAATCTTCAGCATTCTTCTGTAGCACCACATTTCGAAAGCTTCTATTCTCTTCTTGTCCAAACTATTTATCATCCATGTTTCACTTCCACACATGGCTACACGCCATACAAATACTTTGAGAAACGACTTCCTGACACTTAAATCTATACTCAATGCTAACAAATTTCTCTTCTTCAGAAACGCTTTCCTTGCCATTGCCAGTCTACATTTTATATCCTCTCTACTTCGACCATCATCAGTTATTTTGCTCCCCAAATAGCAAAACTCCTTTACTACTTTAAGTGTCTCATTTCCTAATCTAATTCCCTCAGCATCACCCGACTTAATTCGACTACACTGCATTATCCTCGTTTTGCTTTTGTTGATGTTCATCTTATATCCTCGTTTCAAGACACTGTCCATTCCGTTCAACTGCTCTTCCAAGTCCTTTGCTGTCTCTGACAGAATTACAATGTCATCGGCGAACCTCAAAGTTTTTATTTCTTCTCCATGGATTTTAATACCTTTTTCTTTTGTTTCCTTTACTGCTTGCTCAATATACAGATTGTACAACATTGGGAAGAAACTACCACCCCGTCTCACTCCCTTCCCAACCACTGCTTCCCTTTTGTGCCCCTCGACTCTTATAACTGCCATCTGGTTTCTATACAAATTGTAAATAGCCTTTCGCTCCATGTATTTTACCCCTGTCACCTTCAGAATTTGATAGAGAGTATTCCAGTCAACATTGTCAAAAGCTTTCTCTAAGTCTACAAATGCTGACCCTACGACTTATCTTAAAAGCTGGATTAAGAAAAGTCGTAGGGTCAGTATTGCCTCACGTGTTCCCATATTTCTCCGGATTCCAAACTGATCTTCCCCGAGGCCGGCTTCTACCAGTTTTTCCATTCGTCTGTAAAGAATTCGCGTTAGTATTTAGCAGCCGTGACTTATTATACTGATACTTCGGTAATTTTCACAAATGTCAACGCCTGCTTTCTTTGGGATTGGAATTAGTATATTCTTCTTGAAGCCTGAGGGTATTTCGCCTGTCTCATACATCTTGCTCACCAGATGATAGAGTTTTCTCAGGACTGGCTCTCCCAAGGCTGTCAGTAGTTCTAATGAAATGTTGTCTACTCCCGGGGCCTTGTTTCGACTTGGGTCTTTCAGTGCTCTATCAAACTCTTCACGCAGTATCATATCTCCCATTTCATCTTCATCTACCTCCTCTTCCCTTTCTATAACATTGCCCTCAAGTACATCGCCCTTGTATAGTCCCTCTATATACTCCTTCCACCTTTCTGCTTTCTCTTCTTTGCTTAGAAATGGGTTTCCATCTGAGCTCTTGATATTCATACAAGTGGTTCTCTTTTCTCTAAAGGTCTCTTTAATTTTCCTGTAGGCCACGTTAGTATTTTACAGGACGCAGCAAGCATAGGTGCAAGATCAGTGCATTACGAAATAAAATTCAGTCAGATAACACTCGGGCACTCGAAAAGAGTAGGCATCGCATCTGCACACGATGAAACCAGAGCACTTTTGTTTCATTCAGCAGTGCCTGCAAGGATTTCTAGAATTACATTTCTAAGGCTCGTAATCAACGAGTTTACAGAAAATGAAGTAGTATTGTTGCGAAGCGTTAAGCCACCTGATGCTTCTCATTCACTTAATAAGCGGATTCAATTTATTAAAGTCATTTTTAGACCGATCAACTTATTTATAATTCTAATTACAAGTTTAACATGTGTGATGGCGAAAATCAAGATATCTTTTAATCCTCTTCAATAAATTCTAATTGGATTTGTGCTTATATTGCTGATTTTTGGCCTGTGTCAGCAGAGGTCTCGATAAGCCAGCAGCTGGAAAGAACTAGGGCCGCGAGCAGAGAGGTTCCGCTGTGTTATTCTCTAGGGAGTGGCGGTGCCTTCTGGATTTGCCGCTCGGTGGCAGGGACACAGAGCATAGAAATAAACAGAGTGGTCTTAAGGCCGCAAGGGGTGTGTCAAGCTTCCCCCTCCCTCTGGGTATCCGCAACCACTGAGGTGCTGGTCGCTCCAAGCAACACATATCGTACGACACATGGGAAGTAACATTTCAAATCAGCTAATTTGCCTAAAAAAGTGTTTCAAATTTTTATTTTTGGTCATCAGTCTACTGACTGGTTTGATGCGGCCCGCCACGAATTCCTTTCCTGTGCTAACCTCTTCATCTCAGAGTAGCACTTGCAACCTACGTCCTCAATTATTTGCTTGACGTATTCCAATCTGTCTTCCTCTACAGTTTTTGACCTCTACAGCTCCCTCTAGTACCATGGAAGTCATTCCCTCATGGCTTAGCAGATGCCCTATCATCCTGTCCCTTCTCCTTATCAGTGTTTTCCACATATTCCTTTCCTCTCCGATTCTGCGTAGAACCTCCTCATTCCTTACTTTATCAGTCCACCTAATTTTCAACATTCGTCTATAGCACCACATCTCAAATGCTTCGATTCTCTTCTGTTCCGGTTTTCCCACAGTCCATGTTTCACTACTATACAATGCTGTGCTCCAGATGTACATCCTCAGAAATTTCTTCCTTAAATTAAGGCCGGTATTTGATATTAGTAGACCTCTCTTGGCCAGAAATGCCTTTTTTGCCATAGCGAGTCTGCTTTTGATGTCCTCCTTGCTCCGTCCGTCATTGGTTATTTTACTGCCTAGGTAGCAGAATTCCTTAACTTCATTGACTTCGTGACCATCAATCCTGATGTTAAGTTTCTCGCTGTTCTCATTTCTACTACTTCTCATTACCTTCGTCTTTCTCCGATTTACTCTCAAACCATACTGTGTACTCATTAGACTGTTCATTCCGTTCAGCAGAGCATTTAATTCTTCTTCACTTTCACTCAGGATAGCAATGTCATCAGCGAATCGTATCATTGATATCCTTTCATCTTGTGTTTTAATTCCACTCCTGAACCTTTCTTTTATTTCCATCATTGCTTCCTCGATGTACAGATTGAAGAGTAGGGGCGAAAGGCTACAGCCTTGTCTTACACCCTTCCTAATATGAGCACTTCGTTCATGATCGTCCACCCTTATTACTCCCTCTTGGTTGTTGTACATATTGTATATGACCCGTCTCTCCCTATAGCTTACCCCTACTTTTTTCAGAATCTCGAACAGCTTGCACCATTTTATATTGTCGAACGCTTTTTCCAGGTCGACAAATCCTATGAAAGTGTCTTGATTTTTCTTTAGCCTTGCTTCCATTATTCACATAGATGAAGCAAAGCTGCACCTGTCTCTCTAATTACGAGGGTTGCCCTGAAAGTAATGCACCGCACTTTTTTCTTCAACAATTATTTATTGTACATAATGATAATTAAACACACGAAAGAATGGTGTTTTATCTACACACCCTATTTTCCACGTAATCTCCATCCCGTTTTATGACCTTCCTCAAGCGCGAAGCAAGGGCGTGTATGCCCTGTCGGTACCAATCCTAGTCCTGTTGGCGGAGCCAGTGCTTCACTAAGTGAATCACTTCCTCATCGTCCTCAAAACGTGTTCCACGAATGCATCCTTTAATGGCCCAAATAAGTGGGAGTCCGAGGAGGTTAGGTCAGAGCAGTCAGTTGTGACAGCCGTGGATGGTCTTCCAGTCCGCTGCAACTCGTGGAGCTCCACCGAACCGCCTTCAGATGACGTCACCCTCCGTGCCCTGCGACTAACTGTACTTCTGTCGACAGCAGATGCTCCAAAGACTTTGCATATGCGTTTGTCAATATTCCTCACAGTTTCTTTCTCTGCAGTGAGAAACTCAATTACGGCCCGTTGCTTGTAACGTACACCATCTACACAGACCATTTTGAAACTGTCCTGCAGCTAAGCTGTCTGTCGGAAGTGACGGAAACTTGGCGCACTCACTCAGGAGACTTCAAATAACACATGTGTAGCGTTTCATATCCGTAGCATTGTTTTCGGTTTAAAAAAAAATGTGGTGCATTACGGACAACCCTAGTAGTTTCTGACAAAACTTTTATTATTCGTGTAAAAAATTAAAAAAAACGCTGTTTTGGGATGCTTGTGTATTCTCCGCTATGCAGCCTTCCTCATGTGATTTTGAAAAAAAATAACTAGTTGGTAAGAAAATATTATTTTTCCGCATCCTGTACTCACACTTTGAAGCTTGGTGACGAATTTGGTTTCTTTTCGTTATGGCCGGTAGTGACTGTGCTATTTCGAACCAAAGTGCAATACCGTCCATATTTTGAACAGTTTGCAACAAAAAATGTAGTTGCTGACCAGTCTAGTTTTGGTGCATTTTATGCTAGCGATCACTGCGTACGAAATGTAGCAGTTGATTTCAATGGTAGATGGACAGTCATACGTAATCCTACTCTCGAGAAGATACATGGGGTATAAAGGAGAGTCTCCACGACAAGGTTGGCACCCATACACCACCTGCTATGCGGCGCGCGGAGTTGTCTTGCATTTCTCTTCTTTTTATACTGCCGATGCAAACCGAAGCTGGAAAGGAATGAAAAACTTAATGAAATGAAAAGTCAGTGAGAGTCATCAGCTCATGACAGTGACTGTATGGTTTTTCAGTCTATACTGCTTGATTGCAGGAAAGAATGTTACCCACCTTATTTTGTTCCTAACGTTACCTATATTATTAAATTAAGTCATTTGTTTACGTATAACGTGTTCACTTCACAACTGCCATTTTAGCTGAGCTCGCTGTGAACTTTTGACGTGTTCTGGTATTGGTTGTTTCTAATAATGTGCAAGCTGTATAACTGTGCTCAGTCAAAATGTAACGCAGTTCCTGAGCTGTACTAGGTATACGAGCTGCAAATAAAACAAATATTCTCTTAACACATGTCTACAGAAAATCTATCGGAATGAAGAATAGGAAAATGAAACTTGTTTTACAGTCAAACAATGCAGCTGTGCGTGTAGGAGACAAGGGTGCTTTTTATTTTAATATATTCTTCTACAAAAAGTGTATGAAATGAAAAGAAAAAATAAAACTTGTGTTACTGCCCAAAAACTGAAGCACATGTGTAGTAAATTTGCTATTAATACATTCTTCTGGAGAGAAGCGTATGATATTAAAACAAATCTGCTTTTTGGGATCTAATAAGTGAAGTTGGGGTTTGTTCGTACCTTCGTCATTTTTTCTCATTGTTCTAAGAAAGCGTGAACACCGTGCTACAATGTCCTTACTCTTAACCACAAATGTTCAATTTTTTCATTTTTTAAAATGAACCAAGCCTTTTCATTTTTCCTCTGACAGGACTGAACCACATTATTTATTAACACTTTTCCATCTGTGCGTACTCTCCGATAATGTATATTTGTGTGATGACTATCCTTTATAGGAGATGCAAGAATTCTCAGATGTAGTAATGTACTATGATTATAACGTGACTGGACAGTGCAGAACCACCTGTATCAGCTGTGTAATCTCGAGTATTCTCTGTATGTAAACAAAGTTTACTTCCACGTTCTGCCATCCGCAGTTGTAAAATAAACAGGTTATAGTTAACTTGAACACTACGAGCGTTGCCCAGGAAATAATGCACCGCATTTTTTTCTCCTACAATTCTTTATTGAAAATGATGAGAATTACACATACGAAAGAATGATGTTTTATCTACACACTCAATTTTTCCACGTAATCTCCACCCCTTCCTATGGCCGTCCTCCAGCGCGAAACAAGGGCGTGTGCGCCCTGTCGGTACCAATCCTTGGCCTGGCGGCGGAGCCAGTGCTTCACTGAGTCAATCACCTCCTCATCGTCCTCAAAATGTCTTCCACGAATGTCATCATTTAATGGCCCAAGCAAGTGGAAGTCCGAGGGGGTTGGGTCAGGGCTGTAGGGTGGATGGGATAACACTGTCCAACGCTGTTTTGCAATGTGTCAGCAGTCCCAGGACTTGTGTTGCGTTATCGTGTTGCAGCTACACATCTCCTGGTTTGCTGTGGCGCTGAAGTCGCCGGAAGCGCGTCTCGAGTTTTGTTATTGTGTTAAATGATGCTTCTGAATTAATGGTACCACATTTTGTCATCACATCAATGAGACTCGCACCTTCACAGTCCCAGAACAAGGTGGCCATGACTTACCGGCGGAAGCAATTGCTTTGAATTTTTCTGCTGTGGGGAGTGGGAATGGTGCCATTCCGTCGACTGTCGTTTCGTTTCGGGCTCAAAATGGTGAACCCAGGTTTCATCACCTGTGACAATCCGGGACAAGAAGGCTTCCCCCTCAGCTTCCAAACGTAGCAACAAATCAAGACAAATAATTTTTTTTTCTGCGCTTTGTGATCCACTGTTAGACACCGCGGCGCCCGTCTTGCACACACTTTTGCATATCCAAGAGTGCGGATAATTGCATCCATACTTCCTTTGCTGAATGACAGATGCAGCGCCAACAGCCGAGTCGTAATGGGTCTTTCCTCGTGAATGACAACTTCAGCTCGTTGCAACATGTCAGTGTGACAGCCGTGGATGGCCTCCCCGACGGATGCAAATCGTGGAGCTCCGCCGAACCGCCTTCTGATGACCTCACCCTCCGTGCCCAGCGGCTAACTGTACTTTGTCGACAACAGAGGCTCCGTAGACTTTGCACAAGCGTTCGTGAATATTCCCTACAGTTACTTTCTCTGCAGTGACAAATTCAATGACGGTACACTGCTTGTAATGTACATCACCTACAGACGCCATTTTGAAACTGTCCTCCGGCTACACTGTCTGTAGGAAGTGACGGAAACTTGGCGCGCTCACTCAGGAGACTTGAAATCACATACGTAACGTTTCGCATTTGTAGCATTGTTTTCGGCTGAGAAAAAAAAAAAAAACAAGAAAAAAAAAACATGGTGCGTTACTTTCCGGGCAACGCTCGTAAGAAGTCTAAAGCAGACGTAATAGAAAGGTGATGGGAGGCAGTCGGTAAACAAGGGGACAGAAAGAAAATAGCACCGAGACTGATGCTGCACTAGGCTCTATAGGTACCCAACGGGTGGAAGGCCAGAGGCACACCCTCCGGTCCTTCGCCACGGGGAAGGCGCCTCTACTTACTCCTACGCTCTGTGGTAGGAGGCGCTCACCCACCAGGACTTAGAAGGTAAGCGGCCAGCTAGTACTGTAACAGGCGAGGCGGCATTCTGGTGCTTGCACCCGACTTCTTCTTCATGCTCTAGAAAACAGGACAGAACATGAGGGTACAGCGGAACGCTAAAAAAGGGTGATCCGTGGAGACCCATCTCATGAAATAAATAGGAGTTTCCACAAGTCGGCCCCTCTGCCAAAGAGCTTTCTGCAGAGGGCAGTGTACCTTTCCCAGTGAACTCTCAAAAAGCAGGTGAGAAGGGAATCCATTATAACAGACTGCTATCGGGCTGCACCCCCAAAAGCAGCTTAACAACTCAGACTCGGTTCTTTTACACTGCTCGGTGAAAGTACAGCCGTAAATACAAGTAGGTCCAGGACACGGTGGGATGGAGATTTATTTCTCCACCCACAGGCATGAAACAAACGCGTTAGGTGCTACGAACTTCCAGCACGCTGGAGTAGCTTGGCTCAGCAACTTCTGTTAATCAACAGAACGAAACCCCAGTCCAAGTTGCAAATATTTTATTTTTCATTTGATGACTAGTTTCAGGCATGGACCCATTTTCAAACCAACCTACAGGACAGCAAACCAAATTTACACTCATGCAAGAGACAGTTATTACCAAATTCTTAAGCATATGCCAGAGATACAGAGCATATCATTTTAAACTTACACAACAAAGTCGAAAACGGAAATTTATAAGACTTCATAAAATGTAAAATGTACATTTACAGTGAATACAGGTAACTGGCATTTTACCCCTTCCTCTGTCGTAAGGAAACCTCGGGAAGGGGGCGCCCTATCAGGATATAGGAACCGTTTGTATTTATTGAAATGTTCTCCAACCATCAAGAATACAACAATTCATACATTAACCTTACAAGTCCACAATAAAATTAATACTTTTTAAAATCTTTACCCAAAAGAATCAAATACTTAAAATCATTAACCAGTAATACAGAACAGAACCACATACGACGCGTATTACAAAGTTGTATGTCATGTTGCCATGTATAGATCATTAAATGTGAACAGCAACGGTAGTATTAAAAGAAAGTCCCGCCCGGTTGGCTGTGCGGTCTAACGCACGGCTTTGCGGGTGGGAAGGAGCGCCTGGTCCCCGGCATGAATCCGCCCGGCGGACTTTTGTCGAGGTCCGGTGAGCCGTCCAGTCTGTGGATGGTTTTTAGTCGGTTGTCCATCTGCCACGGCGAATGCTGGCTGGTTCCCCTTATTCCCCTCAGTTACACTATGTCGGCGATTGCTGCGTACGCATACACCACCGTTACTCTACCACGCAAACTTAGGGGCTACACTCGTCTGGTGTGAGACCTTCCCTGGGGGGTCCACCGGAGGCCGAACCGCACAATAACGGTGGGTTCGGTGTGGGGCGGCGGAGGGGTGAAGTGGACTGCGGTAGCCATCGTGGGGTTGTGGACCACTGCGGCTGTGGCGGGGACGGAGCCTCTCCGTCGTTTCTAAGCCCCGGTTAACATACATATATTAAAAGAAAACAAAACAGTAGGAGAACTTCTTAAAATATTTACCAAGAAGAGTCAAATACGTAAAATCATTGACCAGTAATACACAGCAGTGCTACATACGGCGTGTGTAACATAATTGTATGTCATGTTGGCCCATAAAAATCATTAAGTGTGAAACTGTGCAAGTCAGCAATACAATCATTACTTTTTAAATCCATTACCAAAAACCGTCAACTGTTTAAAACTGCTGAACAGTAAAACAAAACATCACCATCTACGGCTGTATTACGAAGTTGTATGCCATGTACGCACGTAAAAATCTCTGAAAATGAACAGCAACATTTTTATTAAAAGAAAACAATAGGAATTAAAAACCCTCAACACTTTCGAATACTTACAAGCACAAAACTTTTTATCACACCAAACCTTACAAATTCCGCGCACATAAAATAACTTTCTCATAATATCTCCCACGTACAAACAAAAATTAAACCACAAGTTGTCTTTTATTCAAGGCACCAAAAATGTACTTCCCATCCAGAGGAAGACATAACATAACCATACCCATGGGCATGTAGGGTGGGAGTGTGCTTGTATGGGGAGGGGAAGGGGGTTGGGGAAGGGGAAAGGGGGGAGGGCGGAGAGGCGGGAAACGGGGAGGGGGAGGAGCATGAAGATGAAGGAGAAAAACAAGGAGGAGGTTAAATGGACAGAACGGCATGAATCCAAACAATTATCAGTAGTAAAAAGAGATAATAATAGAAAATTACTGACAGTTATACCAGAAACGACTATACGCCATTTCTTTACAATCTAATAAATACTAACTGCCATGTACGACAGAGAAACCGTATGTTACTTAGGAGTAATCGTACAGATAACATATGCCAACAGAAAGGAACCCAAAGAACTTTTTTAAATAATTTAGTGGTGAAGACCACATAATCAACCAGTAACCGAACTTCATAATATGCCGTACACATCATACCATATAAGCAACGTAAAGGCACAACAAATACAGAAATTTTATAATCGAACCAGCACAGTCTGTAGGTACTACAGACAATAGTGCATACTTAAAACAAGAGCTGTACTCCTTTGTGAATCAGCCATGGAATATAATAACGATGCAAGAACCGCACCACATACTGTAAAATATGTTTTGTTGTGAGAAGATGCACCTCTTCGATGGAATTATTTGAAATATGGAGAAATCCTTTCTGAGACAGTAAAGGTTATATGGATCATTCTTGGTTGTTTAATTGTCCTTAGGTGCAGGGAAGAGTCGTAGTGAAGTAAGGTGTATTTATATGCACACCAGAGGAACGTTAGGACCACGTGGTGAACAGACAGTTATGTGATTACTACACGCGCCACAGGAGCGTTTGAACCGAGTTAGGAAGAGAGGAAATAGAATTACTGAGGGCATAACTCCATTACCAAATGAACATGTGGGCCCAAGTCATCAAATAGTTCGGGACATTATTTTTATACTTGAATTTTTTGTTGATGAGCACGAAAATTGCAAGTAGAGCAATTTTTGTGAGCAAATTTTTTTTCTTACGTGCTTTAGAATGGAAAGTTACGAATTGAGATTATACAGTATCCACAACAAGAAGTAAGATGAATGAAAGTCAGTTAAGGAACACTATTAACGATGAGACGACAATGACTCGACAGGAAGGTCATCTGAAAATAATTGTTCATTTTTGTTTAAATAGTTGAAATTAATCCGTAGGAATCAGTAAACCAGATGGAAGAAATCTGAGTACGCCAATAACACGCTAGGAAAAATGTAGATAATATAATGCAAGCCTTTGAAACACGATTATGTAATGTTACTACTTCTACACGTGAGTACCTGCAAAAGAGTAAGTAAATCGGCAACAATATTAATGTATGACGATTTTTTTAGTTCTTTGTCCTATGCGTCTATGGTGTAATAACATGTGATGTTGTAATATCTTTGTAAAACTATTCTTTACAGATTTGGTGTAAGCGATGTGTGACATGTCAGTAACAAAGAGAGAGGCCAATAGCAGTGATGATGACGTATAATACCATGTATGAAGTACGACCAGGAAAAGAGGTAAGGAAAGATGTATAAAGGATGGGAGGGTCGAAGGGCCGGCAGAACTGGGAGTATAACCCAGTGAGTAACACGAGAAGGAACTCTGCCCCCCCTCCCCCCCTCCCCCGGCTCCAATAGCCGAAGACGACACATTTGACCGGGGCCTGTGTAGCTGTGGTCTAGTTGGCGGCCGATAATCGCTTTGTAGGATTACATCGTGAAGAAGAGGTCCTAGCAGTTAGCAAAGCTGGTGAACAAAACTACTGTACGTGTTCGAATTACAGGGGTGTTCAAACTGTAGAAGTACAGCACACGAGGTGCTGCTTGCTACAAAGACTTCTGTTCCTGGCAGTTCCTGAAAGACTTGAATTGGGACCGCCTGTTCAGCTGTGAGCGTCTGTTGTCATCATACACCACTTTCCTCATTTCTGGTACAAGTTATTGTTAACTATCTTCCTTAAATGACCGTTATCATGCTTAGGAAAGAGCAGACAGTGGTATTGATCTGTACGTAGATTCTCAGTCTGTCCAAGGGTGGCTATGTATTACTCTGTGGCTATTAAGAATTTTTCTAATAGCTTATCTTCAATTCTGAGTACCTGTAATCAGTTCTGCCATTTTTGTAGTAGTATTCAATAAACCACCGAATTATTTTATTTTACCTTTTGCGAAGATACGTAAGTACATGTAAGTAATGCAAAGCATTCTGTGCGGATGGTCCCGGCGTAGGTTCGAGTCCTCCCTCGGGCATGGGTGTGTGTTTGTCCTTAGGATACTTTAGGTTAAGTAGTGTGTAAGCTTATTCGGGACTGATGACCTTAGCAGTTAAGTTCAATAACATTTCACATACGTTTTTGAACAATGCAAAGCATTCACATATTGTGATGCTTTCGACCTTGTGTTGTCGTAATTATCGCTGTGGTTCCTTTTGGTATGAGTGAGTTATCGACCTTGCATATTCTTGTTAGTGTTGTTGTCCATAACCCCGGTTTTGAGTCCAAGACGGAAAACTATTTTACGAAGTTATTTGTAAACGTTTTCTCGTCTTGTTGTAACTCTGAATTGTAGTGAAATTCTTTAGGTTATGCTACATTTTTGATTTCTTGTAACTGCGTTATTTGGAAGAGATTATGTACAAATGTTATTATTCAGGGGCAACTTTCATGTGTATTTTCTCGCTTTTATAGCAAGATTATACTTGATTCTCTGGCCCATATATAGTCAGACCATTTTTGAATCTGGTATATGTTCTTAAATTGTTCTTATTCCGTGGGTTTGCCTTTGTGTTATTTTGTTACCTGACTTGTTTTTGATATTATGTTAATATCTTTGGGGTCCGTTGCCTGGGTTTGGATTTTTTAAAATTGTAATGATCCTTACATTTTGCGTTGATTGACAGGGTGTTAGTCTATCACTGAATATTTGCTGTTTCTCAGCCACTTGTTTTTGTAATTCAACGCAATGCTATTATAAGTTTTTCTAAAGATTGGTTGTAATATAAAATTTCTGCCATGTTTTTTTAATATAAAATTTCTGCCATGTTGTTAAACAAAAGTTTTAAAATTATGATCACTGATCGCTCAACGCACACCTTTCACTTCTTGTTTCGTCACACTCTGGTAACTGAGCGTCGTTCTTGGTGTGGTGAGCTGTCAGTGATTGATAGACTTGTAGATATAGCGTGTCTGTCAGCTAATGTCCTTAATTCCTCTATCTCTTGATAGATAAGATCTGTTTACAGAATATTGTTGGTACAACTGTTTGAGTGCTGCTGTTGTTGTCGTGGTCTTCAGTCCAGAGACTGGCTTGATGCACCTCTTAAGATATTCTATCCTGAGCAACCTACATCCTTCTGAATCTGCTTAGTGCATTCATCTCTTGGTCTCCTTCTGCGATTTTTACCCCCCACGCTTCTTTCCAATACTAAATTGGTGATCCCTTGATGCCTCAGAACGTGTCCTACCAAACGATCCCTTTTTCTTGTTAAGTTTTGCCACAAATTCCTCTTCTCCCTAATTCTGTTCAGTACCTCCTCAGTAGTTACGTGATCTACCCATTTAATCTTCAGCATTCTTCTGTAGCACCACATTTCGAAATCTTCTATTAACTTCTTGTCTAAACTATTTATGGTTCATTTTTCGCTTCGATACATGGCTAAACTCCAGACAAAAAGTTTCAGGAAAGACTTCCTGACACTTAAATCAATACTCGATGTTAACAAATTTTTCTTCTTCAGAAACGCTTGTCTTGTCATTGCCACTCTACTTTTATTGCCTTTTATATCCTCTCTACTTTGGCCATCATCAATTATTTTGCTCCCCAAATAGCAAAACTCATCTACTGCTTTAAGTTTCTCATTTCCTAATGTAATTCCCTCAGCATCTCCTGCTTTAATTCGACTATATTCAATTATCCTCGTTTTGCTTTTGTTGATATCCTTTCAAGACACTGTCCATTTCTTTCAGCTGCTCGCCAGATCCTTTGCTGTTTCTGACGGACTTACGATTTCATCGGCAAACCTCAAAGTTTTTATTTCTTCAAATGGTTCAAATGGCTCTGAGCACTATGGGACTCAACATCTTAGGTCATAAGTCCCCTAGAACTTAGAACTACTTAAACCGCACTAACCTAAGGACATCACTTACACCCATGCCCGAGGCAGGATTCGAACCTGCGACCGTAGCAGCCTCGCGTTTCCGGACTGCAGCGCCAGAACCGCACGGCCACCGTGGACGGCTTTTATTTCTTCTCGAAGGATTTTAATGCCTACTCCAAATTTATCTTTTGTTTCCTTTAGTGCTTGTTCGACACACAGATTGAATAACACTGGGATTGGCTACAACCCTGTCTCACTCCCTTCTCAACTACTGCTTCTCTTTTGTGCCCCTCAATTATTATAACAGCCGTCTGATTTATGTACAAATTGTAACTAGCAATTCGCTCCCTTCAGAATTTGTAAGAGAGTATTCCGGTCAACTATATCAAAAGCTTTCTCTAAGTCTATAAATGCTAGAAACGCAGGTTTGCCTTTCGTTTACCTGGCTTCTAAGATAAGTCGTTGGGTCAGTATTGCCTCGCGTGCTCCAACATTTCTACGGAATCCAAACTGATCTTTTCCGAGGTCGGCTTCTACCAGTTTTTTCATTGGTCTGTAAGGAATTCGTGTTAGTATTTTGCAATAGTGTCTTTTGGAGTACTATACTGTGGTAAATACTGCGCTGCCTGTTGTTTTGTTTCATTATCGCTGGAAGGGATGTGATCAGGATGATGTTCTATGAAAGGACGAGCTGATAAATGAACTAGAGAGTCAGAAGCCGCAAGACGTCTTTAGATGCTCGATGTCCTTAGGTTAGTTAGGTTCAATTAGTTCTAAGTTTTAGGCGACTGATGACCTCAGAACTTAAGTCGCATAGTGCTCAGAGCCATTTGAACCATTTGATATATTGTGGTGCCTTCGATCTAGTGTCGTTGTAATTACCGCTCTGGTTCCTTCGGCAACGAGTCAGTTATGAATCGTGTCTATTCTTGTTAATGTTGTTGCACATACGAAGCCTGAAAGCATTTTGGGAAGCTATTTGGAAACGTTCTCTCATCATGCTATAATTTCGAATTGTAATGAAATTCCTTAGGCATTAATATATTTCTGATTTATTGTCACTCTGTTATTTGGCAGAGTCTGTGGGTAACGTTATTCAGAGCAACTTTTCAAATAATATGTTCTCATTATTATAAAAAGATTGTGTTTGGTGCTCTGGCCAATGCGCAGTCAATTCATTTTTTAATATGGTTCGTGTTTTTAACCTGTTCTCATTACGTGAGGATTTTATTATGTTGCTTATTTTGATACTGTGGTTAGTACGTTTGGTGCGTGTTACCTGGCTCTGGATTTTAATTAATTGTAATGATTCTTACATTTTATCTTGATTGAAAGGACATTAGCCTATTGCTGAATGTTTGTTGTTAATGAGCCAGTTCTTGTTCAATTTTAACGCATTGCTATCTTTTTTTAGAATGGCTGTAACATAAAATCACGGCCATATCGTTAAATAAAAGTTTCAAACTGTGATCACTCATCACTCAACCAATTCCTACCATTTCTTGTTCGTCACAATTACATTGTTTAGTTGTATCACTTGTTGGTTCAAAATGGTTCAAATGGCTCTGAGCACTATGGTACTCAACATCTTAGGTCATAAGTCCCCTAGAACTTAGAACTACTTAAACCTAACTAACCTAAGGACATCACACACACCCATGCCCGAGGCAGGATTCGAACCTGCGACTGTAGCAGTCCTGCGGTTCCGGACTGCAGCACCAGAACCGCTAGACCACCGCGGCCGGCACTTGTTGGTATAACAGATGTGATCACAATTGATGGCAAGTATGTAAGCAAAGTGATTATATGAATGGAGAAGAAATAATGCACGTTTTAACTAATAGTTACCCATTTTTTCCTCTTTTAGGTGTAGCAGCAATGTCAGATGAAGACATGTTCATTAGAAAAATACACCAGAAAAGCTTTTATAATAACTAATAATTATTCACGACAGACTGTTTCGACGTTTACCGCTACTGTCAAGTGCCTGGGACAATTTTTTTCTTTTTTTTTTTTTTTTTTTTTTGCTAAGTTTCTAAATCTTAGTGTCATTTATATTAAAGTGACTATATTGTACTTACGTCTAGACTTAGGTGACGTCCTTATTACGTCGTCAGTGAAATTTCTAATAACTGTCACTGTTTGGATAAGCTGGTAACTGAAGTAAATGTATACTGAAAACAATACGTTAATTATGGTTTCACGGTTCAATTCTCACGACGTTACATGTTTACAAAGATTATGCAGATGAACAGCAATATTATTTTGTTAAATACATTTTGTCACGATAGAAAGATACTTTAAGTACTACCTCAGATACTTTCTGGAATTTGTAGGACACAAAGACGGATAAATCGGGAGTAACATGTGCAACAACCAAAAATAATCGTGACAAAATTTATTTAGTAGAAGAAATATCGCTGTTCACTTGCATAATCTTTGTAAATATATAACGCTGTAAGAGCTGAAGTATGAAACTACAGCCAAACCATAATCATCCTTTTTATTTTCAATATATTTACGTCATTTACCACCTTATTAAAACAGTGACAGTTATTACACAGTTCACTAACGCCGTGATATGGACGTCACATTAGTCTAGACGTAAGTGCAATATAGGTATTTTAAATGATACTCAGATTTATACACGTTCTCACCAAAACTTTATTCGCAGGTACTTGACAATGGCAATAAATGCCGAAACAGTTTCTCATGAATAAAGATCAGTTAATATAAGCTGCTATCCTGGTACATCTTTCTAATAATAACCAACCAATCTAACAAACTAACTTACTAGATTATGTTGTGACAGTCAAGTTTATTATCTGAATATGTTGAAATAAAATGAGATGAAGTTAGTTAATTGGTAAAGATATAAGCAAACAAACGAATTAAAAAATTGGAATTAATGAGAATCATTACAAATTTCAGTCTTTCAAACTGATAGTTTGTGAACAACAGGTAAGTTGGAGATAATAATTAAATAATTACGAAGTTCTACATGTGTAGCCTCATTGTGAGGGAACGATCAAATAAAAAAAAGCACTTAAAAATAAACTAAAAAAGTTATGTTCTGTGAATGTTGTGTTAATCATAAGTTAGGATAAAATTGTAAAATGTGGAATTTTAGAATGTTGCAGACCAGCTCACACGATAGCTACGCAAACTGGTCGGACGGAGCCTGGTGAAAGGACACCGCCACATAATGGTGCAGCCTTCCGTGAAGGAAGGTCCGGAGGGTGCGAGAGAGACAGAGAGAGAGAGGAGAGCGCTCGGCGACCGGCGGCCACTTTCGCTGTCACTTCACTCGCTGCAGAGATATCTTGGCGCCAGCAAGTCTGAAGGATGACTCGGAGGAAGGTAACGGTTCGCCAGTCAGCGGGGGGCGAGCCACTGGCCTCAGCATATTGAGTGGTTCGAGAAGAACAGCAGGCGTCACGCCTTTGTTGTCAACACTTGTAAATACATGCTCCAAAACACAGTGACAACACGCATGATGGTTTGCGTTTGCTCTCCACAGTAACACAATTGAAAGAATCTCTGTACACGTAAGTGCACCGCCCAATGCTGATCCACAGATCATACACATAATTTTCTTTTCCCTTTCCTGATGACAATAGTGTTGGGCAGTTGAAATGCTTAGTAGTAGTGGGCCAGAAAACGTTTTCCTCAGTTCCTTTTTTTCTCCTCCAGGGAAATTCATGTTAGCATCCATGCGCAATCAGTGTGAACAGCACTCCTATTTCAACCATGATTTATTCATGGCAATACTATGTGTGGTAAATTACTCCATGAACATTTCCTTGTTTTTGGGACGTGTTGAGCAACATTTCCATCTGCTTGTTGTCAAGATAGTCGAGAAGCACAGTTTCATGTATCAGTTTCCTTATGTTGACTACGACTCTGTGTAGAGCCGATATGGAAGAACATTGGCTCTCGTCGTGAGTAATTGTCAGACACAGATGGAATGCAGAGAAGTTTGTAAGAAGAAGCTAATGTCTCATCACCATCCTGACACTGGGCAATATAGCTCATCGAAGTATGCTAGCCACGACTTTATCTAAACAACACGTCCTTCGAAAGGGACGAGGCAATACAGCAGCACGTAAAACAATTATTATAAACAGCAATGAAAAAAATGGAAAATTGCAAAGCAAGCTACAGTATAAATTAGCAAAAGTCAAATTCAATAACACTATGCCTGGCAAACAGCAGCAACTTATACCTAAACATGACATAGCGCAAGCAGAAAAAATATTACACTAAAATGGCCATGTCTAATACCTATGTCACATCTTAACATTAGAGTGATGCATCACAACTTATTCTACAAAAGAAATTACCAAGTACTTGAAAAGAAAATTATGAATGCAGTTCCTGTGAAGGTAAATGTCGCTTTGTGCTCCCTCATTTTTTTGAAAAAAATTATTGTATACTCGATCTGTAGACAGAAAATATTTATATTAGTACATCTATAAAATTTTATTTTAACCAATGCTGCAGTGCAGCTAGAAACTTGATATTAAACAAAATGTGTAAATAAATACATAAAGCAAGCCATATGGCATTTTTCTTAACTAGCAAGGCAATAGCTGTGAAATGTTTCTCATCGTTTCATTAGGCATTTCAGTAAATATCATAAATTACGAGCTCCACAGTATGCTTTCAACAAGGAGATGTCAGTAGCGCGGACAATGGCCTTCCCTTTCTTTTTTTTTCTACCTGTGCTTCTGACGAGGCACTCACACTAATGGCTTGTTCTCCAGGCGTCTGACACACCTGGGTGCCCATGACGCATTATGTGCAGGTGGTCACTTAACTTTCGTACGGAAATATTTACGACAGCAGTTTCCGCTACAGTGACAGTCATATATACAAAATTTCACAGGTCGAGAATTTACTTTGCAAATGTGTAGAAATAAAATCCTATGAATATAACAGTGTCCAAAAAAATTTTCAGTGGCATTGTGATACATTCACACATGATTCACACATGTACACACATTTCATAATTCTAAAGTACGATTCTTGGTTTCCAACATCCTTTTTCACAAGTCAAGAGTCCCTACCCACTATTCATCACTCCTTACCTTATTACACATATACGTATCCATCGACACTCGTCAATATTTCGTCATTATAACTATGAAGCATAATCAAATAACTCATATAGCCTCAGCCTATTAATCGTAAACATACCTCAGCAGCATAATACACATCGTCGTCGTAAAAATAACATCATAACACCTCAGTCAAATCTCAAAATCGTCGTAGCTTCCTCCAATAATTAAAAAAATTCTCTGCTCATGTCAAAAGTGTCATCTGCCTCAAACGTACTTTAAAAATCATGAATCCATATCAAATACATCATTCAAAGCTCTCATAGTATCACAATGGTCCCAAAAAAAAATATGAACAGTTTACAAAGTACAGACAAAATACAATTTCATAAGTGTGAAGTTATCCAACTCTGTAATTGCGTAAACATCTGTCACTGACGTAGTAAAAAAAAATGTTTGTTTCTCTGTCAAATAATCAGATAGCTGTGTAATTGTGTGTTAGAGAAATATGGTACCGAAGTGTAAAGTTGTATAAGCAAATACCATATTAGCTAGGGCTCCTTGTGCTTGCCAAACACATGGTACACAAAGTGAGCGTGTACCCCCCTGAGGATTAATGTAATTATACCCTCAGGTGTTACAGATTACAGCAATGGAATGAAATGTATCACGGAAAACTTTCTTTGTAATTCAAAAATCTTTAAAAATAAATGTTTTAAGTACAAAATTAATCACTCAAATACGTGTACTGTAGCGCTAAATGTGCGTCTTGTTGCAACATAATCTGTGTGGAAGTGTAGTAGTTATCGTCCTCCGAAAGCTAAGTTCTGCAGAAGTCAATGTACTTACCTCATAATACACAAAAGTGAAATGCTTTGCGTATAAATGTCTTAGTTATTACGCTTATTGCCGTGATGAGGAAAGTACTGTGCTGTAACGTATTGTTGTGCTATGGAAAAGGCAGTCTCATTGTAGCTATACCACAAAAGTTACTACTAAAACCTGTTTTACTTTCCAGAATAAAACAGAAAACTGTGCAGATATAAAACAGAAACACTGCAAAAGCAACATTGTAAATTGTCACTCATTAGTAGCGTCGTGATAAAATCGTGTAGCTGTCACATAAACTAACCACTGTGCCATCTGGTATCTCACAAAAGCCGGCCGGTATGGCCGTGCGGTTCTACGCGCTTCCGTCTGGAACCGCGTGACCTCTACGGTCGCAGGTTCGAATCCTGCCTCGGGCATGGAGTGTGTGATGGCCTTAGGTTAGTTAGGTTTAAGTAGTTCTAAGTTCTAGGGGACTAATGACCACAGATGTTAAGTCCCATAGTGCTCAGAGCCATTTGAACCATTTGGACTTCAATCAAAGGACATACTGACGAACTTACCTGATGCTACACAAGAAGATACAACCAATCAACGAAAACAGTCAATTTCCAATGAAATGAACAATGGTTTTTGCCAATACTCGTGTGACAGTTTCTATATAGTCCCCTCTTCTGACAAACCTGGACGTTACACAGTTCTCGAATAACATTACGTATTTTATTTTGTGTAACAGTGTACTGTTATATCAGATACTCGTCAGCAGCTCTGTCTACGAAGGACAAAAATCGGGCATATTGTCTTCGATCTTTTCTTTTGTTCAATCTTTGGATGTGTCGATACAATTGTAGGATTTCCTTGTCACACGTAAGATGCAATCTTTCAGTAACACAAGCGTTTTTAACCTTATTTTATTATTCTAATGTAACACATAGTATGATTTATGTAACAGTGTACTTCTGTTTTTTTCTTCAAACAATTGATAATATCACCAGGGAAAATGTTATGCGCACATACTAACAACTTTACTTACAGAAATTGTCTTATTTTTAGGTAACTCTCATGATACTACTGTGTGTCATTATATGTATTTTTCACGATGGAGTTGGCCTTCAGGTACATCTTAAAAAGGCATATCATTATAAGCTGGTTTCTACGTTTTCTCTTTTTCTTTCGTATATTACTGAAATCTATTTTTTTATTATTTGAGTATATATTGTTGTTTTCGCATTATTCTCTACGACTGCTAAAATCAAATGCATTTTTGTGTGTTGTAGTATGTTTAAATGTATGTACTTAGCACAAGGACTACACATATAGTTGTTTGCGAGTATTAATTGCTCAACATTGTATATATTAAGAATAAGTAGGTTCTGTGTTTATTATTGACAAATGGAATGAATGTCTAAATCGAGAGAACCATCAGTTAGACGAACGAAATGCTGAAAGACGAATATAGATGAAGAACTGTAAAGACTTCAAAGAGTGAGGGAAGATTTTGAATTCCATCTGAACGAGCTTTTGCAAGCTGGAAGTATACATGAAAGAAATGGATTATCATTAACACTAAAAAGAAAACAACACAATGCACAATGAATAAAAGCATCCAGCCACATCACTAGCAAAAAGGATGGACGAGTATGGGGGGGGGGGGGGGGGGTGGTTTCCTTATGTGTGAGAGACTTTTTTTTTCTTTATGTAATCATAGTTTGGCAAAGTAACCATATGCTAACTGATCCTGTTTCAGCTTGTGGTCTGGTACCTACCTTTTCTTTTTCTTTTTTTTTTTTTTATGAAAAAGACCACCAGTATCACACTGCCCACCAGACGTGTTATTCCAGGTGGGGTGCGATGGGAAGCGTCAAGCCATTCCCAACCTGACGTTTCTCACTCATTTAATAAGCACATTCAATTACTTATTGATGAAAGTCATGTTTATACCGATAAATTTATTTTTAATTCGAGTTATGAGTTTAATAACAGTGACTGTGACGTTCAAGACATTATAATCCTGTTCTCTTTTTCCTAATTAGGTTTCTGTACATGTAAACAAGAATTTTCGCCTGTGTCAGCGGAGGCCTTGGGACGCCAGCAATTAAACAGAGCATGGGACCACGAGTCAAGAGGTCGCTCTATTAATCTGCGGAGCAGGGTTGACTTGAGAAGAACTCGCGGCCAAGTGGTAAGAGGAGCTGACCTAGCGAAAAGTGGAAGATACGCGGCCGATTAGTACATTTTGAGCCCACGTGTCAGTCTGGCAGCCGCTGCCGACTTTATCCGCCTGCTCCCGGAAACAGGACAGAACACGAGAGCTCAGTGCACGGCTGGCACAGTAGACGCGGCTTGCTGACACGCATTTGCTTGAAGACATTCTGACTACTCACTTCGCCACAGAGACATATCAGCAGACAGGCGAAGAGAACAGACTCACCCATGACCAGGCGGATAGGCATATTTACGTGTTTAATTTCTTTTCTCTTTCTGCTACGACTTTTAGTATGATAAAAGAAAAAAACACATAAGTTAAATATATTTCAATTCTTTCAATTTTTATATATATATATATATATATATATATATATATATATATATATATATATATATATATACACTCCTGGAAATGGAAAAAAGAACACATTGACACCGGTGTGTCAGACCCACCATACTTGCTCCGGACACTGCGAGAGGGCTGTACAAGCAATGATCACACGCACGGCACAGCGGACACACCAGGAACCGCGGTGTTGGCCGTCGAATGGCGCTAGCTGCGCAGCATTTGTGCACCGCCGCCGTCAGTGTCAGCCAGTTTGCCGTGGCATACGGAGCTCCATCGCAGTCTTTAACACTGGTAGCATGCCGCGACAGGGTGGACGTGAACCGTATGTGCAGTTGACGGACTTTGAGCGAGGGCGTATAGTGGGCATGCGGGAGGCCGGGTGGACGTACCGCCGAATTGCTCAACACGTGGGGCGTGAGGTCTCCACAGTACATCGATATTGTCGCCAGTGGTCGGCGGAAGGTGCACGTGCCCGTCGACCTGGGACCGGACCGCAGCGACGCACGGATGCACGCCAAGACCGTAGGATTCTACGCAGTGCCGTAGGGGACCGCACCGCCACTTCCCAGCAAATTAGGGACACTGTTGCTCCTGGGGTATCGGCGAGGACCATTCGCAACCGTCTCCATGAAGCTGGGCTACGGTCCCGCACACCGTTAGGCCGTCTTCCGCTCACGCCCCAACATCGTGCAGCCCGCCTCCAGTGGTGTCGCGACAGGCGTGAATGGAGGGACGAATGGAGACGTGTCGTCTTCAGCGATGAGAGTCGCTTCTGCCTTGGTGCCAATGATGGTCGTATGCGTGTTTGGCGCCGTGCAGGTGAGCGCCACAATCAGGACTGCATACGACCGAGGCACACAGGGCCAACACCCAGCATCATGGTGTGGGGAGCGATCTCCTACACTGGCCGTACACCACTGGTGATCGTCGAGGGGACACTGAATAGTGCACGGTACATCCAAACCGTCATCGAACCCATCGTTCTACCATTCCTAGACCGGCAAGGGAACTTGCTGTTCCAACAGGACAATGCACGTCCGCATTTATCCCGTGCCACCCAACGTGCTCTAGAAGGTGTAAGTCAACTACCCTGGCCAGCAAGATCTCCGGATCTGTCCCCCATTGAGCATGTTTGGGACTGGATGAAGCGTCGTCTCACGCGGTCTGCACGTCCAGCACGAACGCTGGTCCAACTGAGGCGCCAGGTGGAAATGGCATGGCAAGCCGTTCCACAGGACTACATCCAGCATCTCTACGATCGTCTCCATGGGAGAATAGCAGCCTGCATTGCTGCGAAAGGTGGATATACACTGTACTAGTGCCGACATTGTGCATGCTCTGTTGTCTGTGTCTATGTGCCTGTGGTTCTGTCAGTGTGATCATGTGATGTATCTGACCCCAGGAATGTGTCAATAAAGTTTCCCCTTCCTGGGACAATGAATTCACGGTGTTCTTATTTCAATTTCCAGGAGTGTATATATATGTTGTGTTTCATACTAGAATGTCGTGTTCTCAGTTTGGCACAGCTTCGCCACAGGAAACTTGAAAGCGGTCGAAGATGTCCTTCTTCTGGTCGACTCCTGATCGTTGTCAGAAGGAGGCTAGTTTTTGATTACGCAAAGGCTTCTATTAGTTGGAAAAGAACACCCCGGATTTCTTTACGTAATCAGTATGAAATTTATAATCACCTAAGGGACCTTTAACAATGAGCAATAAAAAAATTGCATTTGCAAATAAAATCATTAATAAATGGGGCAGCTATGAGTTGTATAGAAGACAAGGAGTGGCCTTCTGTCTACGACCAGGATGCCGCAGTAAAAATAATATGACATGGAGGTTAAAAAAATATAAAGGAAAAGAATAGAATAAGAAATCTGGGAAACACTAAATATGTTCAAACAATTCTCACAAGCAATTAGGGCTTATTTATAAACAGTATAACTTACAAACTTTTCTAACTGTATGGTGCGATCAGATTTCAGCCTGTCCTGTGCTAGCTCCTTGGTTCACGTTTTTGTCACAAATTACAGTCATTACCTTTCTCCTCCCTTCAAGACAATTCTTGCACCGTTCAACACCTTCGTAACAATAACTTGCCGGTGTACAGTATCGAACATAAATTACTCGAATTTTATGAATTAATAATGTTGTCTGCACGCTGGCAAGATCGGTCACTTTTATGGCTTAAAGACGACCTTCTTTACGCTTTCACATTACAAGTGGAAGTACGATAAAATCTGAAGATCTACAAAAGTTTTTACTGTCATCTTTTATTTAGATCGAAGCGGAACGTACAATCACTGTTGTCCATCCGTGGCTGTGTGTGCTCAATTACTATTATAGGGAACAGATTAGTACCGTCATCACTTCCTTCACAGAAAATTTTGCCAAACCAATAAGTGTATACGGTAATTTATTTTCATGTTTCAATTAGGTGTTGTTTTATTCTGTATTCAGCTACTATCTAATGCCCCTTATTAACCTCTTTACACTGAATATTTAATTTTTTAACAAAACTGCATTCACTTGGACCAAGTGTCTGCTTTTACAGGTAGTGAATCCCTTTCATGCAGCTTATTAACACTGAATTAAGGAAATGTCCATACCCAAGCCTCAGTACTAGGGCCACCTTTTTTATTAACAGCATTAATGACTATCAGCTGGATAACATTTTTGTCAAGTATTTAAGTTCTCCAGGGAGTGATTTGCACCCCACCAGCCCAGCTGATCTAGATCATTTTACTTTTCCAGAAGGAAAGGTCATCTCGATTGGCATTTCGCATTGTTATACAAAATATGATCACTGCTATGATCACTGATATGCATTGCCCAAATACGTTTATGTAAGACCACTCCTAACGGGTCTACACCCTGTGACAGCCAAACCTTGTGTCTCTTTGTTTGTTCTGTGCAACAGTTCACTCTGTTTCGTTCTTACCAAATAGGAAACCGGGAAAAGTCTCAAAATCTTATGATGTTGTGAGGTATGTCTGTTGTTGAAGTGTCAAGTCAACTGGTGGGAGGCAAAGTAATTTCTTATACCTTATAGGACAGCATCATGTGCCTCACCACCTTGCAAACACGTAACAGTCATTGGAAACTACTTGCTAGAAAAAACAAGAATTCTCTAGTTAGGAAATACGGTTACCCATTCATGAAAGTTATACATTAAAATTAAAATTTTTGTAATGCCAAAACCGGTAACAAAGCAGGTACATATTACTTTATAGTATCAGCCTGATGTTATATAAAATACGTAGCTATACGTTTCCAGTCTCAGCCCATCATCAGGTTAACATTAAAATTATATAATGAACTTAAATTCTGTGACGTTTAACGACATGATCATAATTGTGACTGAAACTTCGTGACAGAATAAAACTGTATGCTGGGCCAGGACTCGATCTCGAGGCTTTTGCCTTTCGTGGACATACGGAAGTAAGGCTGATAGGACGGGTCATGAGTCGTGCTTGGATACCTCAGTCGGTGTATACTTGCCAGTTTCGGGTCCTGGTGCAGCACACAGTTCTAATCATCCAAGAAGTTTCGTATCAGCACATACTCCTCTGCAGAGTGAAAATTCATTCTGGATAATTGCGATTGTTAATTACGTGTTCTTCTCCCCTCCCCATCCCCGCGGACCTTGGACCTTGCCGAGGTGAGGTGACTTTTGTGCCCCTGGAAATAGTGAGCGATACTACAGGTGCAACCACTTGGGAATTGTAGCTGTGCAGAGGCCAGACTAGCATAAACTTCTCAACAAAGGCAGCAGCCTTTTCAGATGTTGGAGGGGCAGCTACTGCGTCTGGAAGATTGACTGACGTGGCCTTGTAGCATCAACCAGCGCTGTATTGCTATGTTAGTACTGCAAGCGGAGGAAAGAAGGGTGGGGGGGGGGGGAGGGGAACTACAGTAGTCAATATACCAAGGACATGCAGCTCTATAGCTCTATGTGTGGCTTAATAATGATGGTATCCTCCTGGGTAAAATATTCTGGAGGTAAAATAGGCCACTATTTGCATCGCTAGGCAGGAAGTACTCAGAAAGATGTTGGTGTTTGGATATTATTTTATGTGTTTGAGTGTGTGATGTTACATCACTTAATCGTGTAGTTAGGTTGGAGAATTTAACAACAGAGGTGCATAGGCCGAAGTAAGACGTAGAGGGAGTTGGTTAAATGAGATGGCAGGAAGACTAGGACTTCTGGTTAGGTGGTTCAAAATAGCTCTGAGCACTATGGGACTCAACATCTGTGGTCATAAGTCCCCTAGAACTCAGAACTAATTAAACCTAACTAACCTAAGGACATCACACACATCCATGCCCGAAGCAGGATTCGAACCTGCGACCGTAGCAGTCGCGCGGTTCCTGACTGAGCGCCTAGAACCGCTAGACCACCACGCCCGGCTTCGGTTAGGTGAGAACAGGGTTATCAATATAAAATCATATAGGAGTGATTATGGAGTAGGTCTAATAATGAATAAGAAAATTATAATGTGGGTAAGCTACGACTATTATGAACCACAGTGAACACATTTGCGTAGCTGAGAAAAAAGGTAATACAAGTTTATATGCTGACTAACCACGCAAACGATGAAAATTTTGCAATAATGTGTGATGAGATAAAATAAATTATTCAGGTAGTTAAGATGAAACCAATTGTGATGGAAGCCAGAAATTTGGTAGTCAAAAAGAGAAGTAAAGGTAATTAGTAGGAGAATATGGAATGAAAGCGGAAACCGCCAGCTAGAATTTTGTACACAGCGTAATTCAATCATTGATCATTCTTGGGTTAAGAGTCTTGAAAGAAAGATAGCATAAGAAGAAGAAGCCTGGAGATAACAGGAGGTCTCGGCTCATATTGATTGTAAATGGTAGGGAAGAGATTTAGAAACCAGATTTTAACTGAAAATATTTCCTGGGGCAATGTATACCCCATCCATTAACGAAATTGCAACGAAATATTAGTATTTTTCGTAATTTTTCTGTGCCAGTAAGCTTACTTTGGTAAGTTTCCCGAACTGATTATACACTGATCAGTTGATGACAAAGAGAGGAGTCTTAATTCTAACACATACCCTATACTGTTTCAAAATGAGACGGTCTAATTTTTAAATTTCAAGTGATTTTTACCACTTGTCTGTCTTTCCTCGTATGTCACTTTCTTTGACACCTTTCTTCCTCCTGGGCTTGGTGTGTTAAGATGTATGTATCGTTGTAAATGTATTGATCAGAATAATTATTTATTTTGTGCGATTAATGACTCTTGTTTTATTATTTCTTAGCTTTAATCTCTCTCTTTTGTTATTAACAGATCACTAAGTGGGAAAGTGGGTGAGTCTTATAGCTAAAACCGCAATAACCGGCTTGGTCGAAGGCAGTGTACCCGCCATTGCGGCCATCTCACTGAGCTAACTACGAATTGTAGTAATTGTATGGAACCTGCTCGTCATTTAATTACACGTAATTCAGACTCCCCACTGGGAGTTACGGCAATGGCCCTGCCGCAGTGGATACACCAGTTCCCTTGAGATCACCGAAGTTAAGCGCTGTCGGGCGTGGTCGGCGCTTGGATGGGCGCTGCTGCCGTTTTTGGGGGTGCACTCAGCCTCGTGATGCCAATTGAGGAGCTACTCGACCGAACAGTAGCGGCTTCAGTCAAGAATACCATCATAACGACCGGGAGAGCGGTTCGTGGCCTGAAGACGGAGTGCTTTTTCAATGGGAATTAAATTTTCTCACTTGAAGCATTCAAAATTCAAACGATTGCGAAAATGTGAAGGCAAGCGAGTTAGTCTGATAGAATAATAATTTGTGTCCGAGGACCTTTAAATCCGCAGACCTTTCGTCAGTTTAACTCTCCCAGTTCTTATAAAGGTAAATTAAAAACGTAGAAAAAAAAGTCAAGAAACAAGTGTAGGAAATTTGGGAGACGGGACTAAGACAAACTGAGTCAACCAGAGGTTGTTGGTGAGTTTCACAGGGAGCATTAGCAAATGATTGATTGAAACTGGGGAAAGGAATACAACAGAAGGTGAATGGGTAGCTTTTAGGTATGAAATATTTAAGTTAGCAGAGGATCAAATATACAATAGAAATACTTGGATAAGATCCGAGAAACTGAATTTAACTGAATGAAAGAGAAACTATAAAAATGCGGCAGATAAAGTAGGTGAAAAGAAATACAGATTTCTAAAAAACGAGGTATATGGAAAACAGGAATGGGACGTGCAAAGCTGTAGAAGATTGCATAATCAAGGGGAAGGTAGATTCTGTGTTTAAGTAAAATAAAGAAAGGGAAAAGAGAATCGCATTCACGAACATGAAGAACTAAGTAGGCAACCCAGGGTAACATTCACTCGGAATTATTGAGATCCTTGCGAGAGGCAGGCAATACGAAACTAATATGGAAGGTACACTCATGTTCAGAAAAAGAACACCTTACACGACCAGAGATTGGACATTCATATTCACAGGATACGTACATTAGTACGTTCTGCAGAAATGATCCGCATTTCAGCCACCTCGGTTCACAGAGTCTGTGTTGCCTAGTAGGTTCAAATGGCTCTGAGCACTATGGGACTTAACATCTGAGGTCATCAGTCCCCTAGAACTTAGAACTTAGAAGTTTGGAAGGTAGGACACGAGCTACTGGCGGAAGTAAAGCTGTGAGCGCGGGTCATGAGTCATGCTTGGAGAGTTCAGTTGGTAAAGCACTTGTCAGCGAAAGCGAGGGGTGACGAATTCAAAGCTCATTTCGGCACACACCTTTAATCTGCCAGGAAAACAGTATTAATAGGACAGGGAGGTGACACACTGGAGGTGATTTCCACAGTTTTTGCTAATGAAGGAAGAATAATTTTTACGAAGAAAGATAACATTTCAACCACTTTTTTAGTTTATTTCTTCGAGGTTAGGCCCTAGAGAAAAATTTGAAGACTTGGTGAATGTTTACGTCAATAATTATCTCTACATGTGAAGTTATATTTTACACGATCCAGTCACACCAGTGTGACCACCCGTCAAAAGCCTGAATAACTACCTTTTGCAGCGGAAAGAGAGTCAGTGAGATTATGGAGGGCACCAACAGCGATGCTGTAGTAACATGGCCAGATGCGCAAAATTTTACGGTTGAGGACCAACGATGCGGAAAGCCCGATCGAGGTCCCACAGATTCTCTATTGAGTTTAAATCCGGAGGGGTTTGGCTGCCAGGGGAATACAGTGAATTGATCCCGGTGCTCTTTGAACCACACATGCATTCTGCGAGCTGTTTGTCAAGTTGTGTTGTCCTACTGGTAGATGCCATATGAAGAGAAAAACAAACTGCACGCTGGGGTGGACGTGGTCGCCAAGGATAGGTGCATACTTGTATTGATTCATTGTGCATTCCAGTATGACGAGGTCACCAGTGGAAAGCCACTAAAATATTCCGCTGACCATAACGCTGCCTTATGTTGCCCGGACGTTTCCGACGATTGTTGCAGGGCCGTACACATCAGAGGCTGTCTGTCCGATGGACCAGAAATCATGATTCATCCGACAAGGCCATCCGTCGCCACTCAGTGGACGTCCAGGTGTGTTATTGGCGTGTAAATTCCAGCCCTTCTCACTGATAAACAGCAGTCAGCCTGGGTGCATGAATCAGGCACCTCCTAGAGGTAGCAATGTTCGCTGAACGGTCGTTGATGCGTGACTGTTGGCAACTCTTTAGTTCATCTGGGCGCTGAGATGCTGAACAGTTGCAATTCAAACGCCTGGACACATCTTCAAAGTCGTTGTTCACCCCAGTCATCTATGGACCCTGGTGCACCGCAGTTGCATCAGCGCTGGTTTTGTACAACAGCATTTTTTCGTGAATGATGTACCGGGTGATCAAAAAGTCAGGTCAGTGTAAAATTTAAAACTGAATAAATCACGGAATAATATAGATAGAGAGGTGCACATTGACACACATGCTTGGAATGACATGGGGTTTTATTAGAACCAAAAAAATACAAACGTTCAAAAAATGTCCGACGGATGGCGCTTCATCTGATCAGAATAGCAATAATTAGCATAACAAAGTAAGAGAAAGTAAAGATGATGTTATTTATAGGAAATGCTCAATATGTCCACCATCATTCCTAAACAATAGGTGTAGTCGAGGAATAATGTTGTGAACAGCACTGTAAAGCATGTCCGGTGTTATGGTGAGGCATTGGCATTGGATGTTGTCTTTCAGCATCCCTAGGGATGTCGGTCGATCACGATACACTTGCGACTACATGTAACCCCAAAGCCAATAATCGTACGGATTGAGGTCTAGGGACTTGGGAGGCCAAGCATGACGAAAGTGGAGGCTGAGCACACGATCATCACCAAACGACGTGCGCAAGAGATCTTTCACGCGTCTAGCAATATGGGGTGGTTCTAATAAAACCCCATGTCATTCCTAGCATGTGTGTCAATTTTTACCTCTCTATCTACATTATTCCGTAGTTTATTTAGTTTTCAAATTTATACTGACTTTTTGATCACCCGGTACTTCAACCACAGCTGCACGCAAACAGTTTACAAAATTAGCCGTTTTGGAAAGGCTTCCAGTCTTGGCCCAAAAGACAATGATCATTCCTTGTTGGAAGTCAGATAAATCGCTCCATTTCCGCGTTATGGAAACGACAGCAGTTTTTTCCATGTCCCCCAGACACGTTTTATGTACCCTCCACTGCTAGTGCTGCCACCTGCTGCTTGTGAGTGGTTACTGAACTTTGACATCGAACATAGACTCTGGTCACATTAATGTGATTGGGCCGCATATATTACTGTAGTAATTGGTTTACGGGGAACCGAGTCTTGCTTTCCACCGCGACACAGTTCATATCTTTCTGCAGACAAGTTCCATGATACGACCTCGGGCTTGGAAACGGTCTTAGATTAACTTCAAACTGGCCATCTGTATAACCCTTAGTAATATGGACAACGATTTTAATAATACAGTTTACTTTTTTAGCGTACTTGACTTTCGTGCTTTGAATGAAACTCAGTGGCTTGTGGGTACATATGACGTTATTAAAAAAGTATCACAAAACTGACTCTGACTCTCCCGTGCTCACACGCAGTGCATGTGCCCGAGGAAATCTAACTCATCCACTGGCTGGACTTCACAGAAAACAAATGGAAACCAAGCAAACTGCACACTGGTCATTCGGTCAACAAAATAACAGTAATGATGATGCTGCCGCGCTGGATTAGCCGAGCGGTCTCAGGCGCTGCAGTCATGGACTGTGCGGCTGGTCCCGGCGGAGGTTCGAGTCCTCCCTCGGGCATGGGTGTGTGAGTTTGTCCTTAGGATAATTTAGGTTAATTAGTGTGTAAGCTTAGGGATTGATGACCTTAGCACTTAAGTCCCATAAGAGTTCACAAACATTTTTTTTTTTTAATGCTGATGCTATTTTTAATCAAGGACTGCCCTTACTGTACATGACATTTTGTTTAAAAGTAGAATAGCACCACTTTACAGGTGTTCGTATTTTAAATAAAAAGACATTGCAGTTACTTTTTGTTAACATCTCCACAGACGAATAGCATTTGTACCTTCTCTTCGATGGTATACGTTAAAGGTGGCCAAGAGTTCAGCTTGCCTGCTGGGCTCTGGCACGAGTGCCATAGCGCTCAGCCTGGTTGGCGCGTTTCCCCCACCGCCCCGACACGCTGTCTGAACATGAGGAGGGGGGGGGGGGGGGGACAGAGAACGCACCAAATTTGAATGACAACGCTGTCGCTCTGCGCACAGCATGCTTTCATGTTTGCCATTCATCAACAACAAAGGTCAAATGCAAAAGATATTTTCGGTTATATTAATTTTTGAAGCACTAAATACATATAACTTTTATCTGGTACGAACTGTGACATATGAACAGATGCAGAGAATTTCAGAGATTTTCCCACTCAGGTTGCCACGTAACTGTGACTTATATAGTTTGATAATCGCAAAACGTCTTTCACGCATATTTGTTGGTAGAAATATTGTAGCACTTTTGCAACCTCGTTATGGAGACATGGAAACTCTATCTGAGGAAAACAACGTAGACGTGTTGTACAATTTCAACGTTAATGGGATTTGCCTTTAACGCGGGAATTACCTTATCAGCTCAATCAGTTACATCAGCACAAGCACAGTTGCGCTTTCAACTGAAACAGCAAACGGTCTCGAAAACAGATGTAACGTTGGCAGTTCCCTCAAAACGTTTAGGAAGCTAGTCTTGTAGGGCACAATGAATTCTTCAAACTTCCCGGTTTCTTTAACGCCAGTGTGCTTAGGGAACTGGGCTGCGTTTGTCAGAAAGTATCCTTTCTACAATGCGTTTCACTTTTTAAATGCATACCCACCAAATCAAAAATAAGCTGTTCCTCTCCTTGAACTGTTTTAATGTGGGCGAAATTCAGTGACGTCCACTTAAAACGCAAGGTCTGCAATGCATTCCGAATATTCTAACTTTCGTTCTTACACTGATTTTCCTTCAAAAATTAAACAACAGCGTGTTTTAAATCGAAAAATCGTTACAGGCGTGTCCCTTGACAAAACCGACGTACTTTTTAATCAGCATACTCTACGTGCAATTCCACTGTAAACTGCTGTAACTGACTGCGGAATAATGCGTGAGGCCTCAGAAATTTTACTATTCGTACCATCATTTTCTTCGCGTCCTCCATGTTTTTTTTTCTTTATTGGTAATTTCACACCTGATACAGGTAGGCCAGCAGCGGCATACAACGCCGCTCTTCGGCCACAGATAAGCTAATGATACAAAAGAAGACAATCGCAGAACAGACATGGTGGGTAGACAAACGTAGACACACAAAATTAAAACACACGGAGCCGTTGACGGGCGCAGAGTCCAAAATAAAAATGTTCAGACACGTGGACACGCACAGAGATGACAGATGGCACACGCGAACGTTGGAGCACAAACGATTAAACACTGGAACACTTGAGCACGAACACGACGGCACACACAAACACTAGGCGATGATCTCCGGCGCGGATCCATGCATACAAATTTAGCAAAAAGTACTTCTAGACGCACAGAACAATTAATCCAAACTGTCAGCTGTTATATCTTTTTGTTCTTTCATTGCCAACTAAATCTTCAAATTCTGTCTGCATGGTATTGTAACGTCGTTTCACAGCAAATTTGCTGTACATGTTACTTATATGACTGCGTAATATATGCTGAACGGCCAGAACATTATGAGCATTGACTTACTATCGATATAAACTCTACCAGAAGATGGCAACGCCACCTGGCGAGGAATGGCTACTAGTTGGACACAAGCAAAGTCATGTAATATCAGTGAGCCTGCTATCCACGTGTAGAATGAGGAAGGCGCGGTCTGTCTGAGTCTGACCGAGGGAAGATTGTGACGGCTCGGAAAATGGCTCTGAGCACTATGGGACTTAACATTTGAAGTGACAGTCTCACATAAATGAATACACACAAGAACCATATCACTGTAATATATCGGTACATGGGAGTACCTACACATTAAAAAAAACCAAATGTGAATACTGTCTCAAAAATGTGTCTGTTATTTCGGAGAAATGTAGTACGATATTACTGGTATCGAGAACTGGGGTTGGAGTGCGGTAATGGTCACGTAAATAAAGAACCATTCCACCATGCATATGCTAATGTTAACACCACGACCTTAGCAACTACAAATAAAATGGGCAAGTGACTATCGGCACTGGACATGGACACAGTGGCAGAGCGTTGCATAGTCTGATAACTCCCGATACCTTATCATGCCGATGGCAGGGCGCAAATCCGTCGTCTTCCGCACTGCGGGACCGAGACAAGTTGGCGGCGGCTCCATTATACTCTGAGGAACATTCACGTGGGCCCATGCGTCCAGTGGAGCTCGTGCAGCACACCATGACAGCCAAGGAGTATCATACACTGTTTGCAGACCCCTTCATGGCGATCATGTTTCCCGACAGAGATGGCAGTTTTCAGGAAGATAAAAAGTCATATCTCAAGGTCAGAACTGTGACGGAGGAACACTGTGGCGAGTTCCAATCGATGTGCTGCCCCCCCCCCCCCCCCCCCCCATGCACCAGATCTGAAACTGAACGAACACATCTGGGATGTGATGGAACGGGGCATTAGAGTTAACGACCCCCCCCCCCCCCCCCCCCGTCGCCACCTCCTCCATCACCGGTATTTGCAGGAATTAGGTGCATTGTGCGTGCAGACGTGGTGCGAACTCCCTCCAGCGACCTACCAAAGCCTCATTGCTTCAACGGCATGATGCGTCGCCGCTGTTATCCGTGCCAAAGGTGGACAGGCTGGCAATTAGGAAGGTGGTCAAAATGTTCCGGCTGATCAGTGTACACTGAGGAGTCAGTGTGCTCTCTGCCGCCGTTGGATAAGCAGCTGAGCAGCAAGTCGTATACTCCTAGCTCACTCATTTGTTACATAGTTTAATTCTTAATTTCTTTGCGTGTTTTTGGTACTTGCATTGTTTAATTCATAAATTTCGAGCGTATTATAGTATTTGAGAGTTGTAGCATCGCGTTTTAGTACCAGAATAGTGTAAATTCGCGTAGTCGTTTGTCTACTGTTTTGTTTTGAACGGCCAGTGTCGGTTGGTCGCAGTCAGTGTGCTCCCTGCCGCCGTTGGATAAGCAGCTGAGCAGCAAGTCGTATACTCCTAGCTCACTCATTTGTTACATAGTTTAATTCTTAATTTCTTTGCGTGTTTTTGGTTCTTGCATTGTTTAATTCATAAATTTCGGGCGTATTATAGTATTTGAGAGTGTAGCATCGTGTTTTAGTACCTGAATAGTGTAATTTCGCTTAGTCCCCTTCCGCCGCCGAGCAGTGTCAGCAGTGCGCAAGTAGCAGCATTACTGCATTTACTAGGCAATCTTGTATTGTAATAACCGTTTAAATTTTGTTGATTTGTTTGCGCTCTCTGTAGATTAGTTCAGACGTTCTTAGCAAAACAGTTTTTAGCATGGATAGGGACTGCAACTGCTGTGTTCGGATGCAGGCTGAGTTGGCATCCCTTCGCTCCCAGCTTCAGGCAGTGTTGGCTTCGGTCACACAGCTTGAGGCTGTTGCCAATGGGCATCACTGTGGGGGTCGGGATGGGGGTTTGTCAGGGACGGCCAGCTCGTCCCACGCATCCCCTGATCGGACTACGACTGTGGTTGCCCGGGATACTGCCCGCATTGAGGCTGATCCCTCACCTGTGGTAGAGTGGGAGGTCGTTTCAAGGTGTGGCAGGGGGCGAAAGACATTCCGGAGGGCTGAACGGAAAGCCTCTCCAGTTTGTCTGACGAACCGGTTTCAGGCTCTGTCTCAGGCTGATACTGATCTTCGGCCTGACATGGCTGCTTGTCCTGTTCCAGAGGTTGCCCCTCAGTCTGCAAGATCCGGGCAGTCGCAGAGGGTGGGCTTACTGGTAGTTGGGAGCTCCAACGTCAGGCGCGTAATGGGGCCCCTTAGGGAAATGGCAGCAAGAGAGGGGAAGAAAACCAATGTGCACTCCGTGTGCATACCGGGGGGAGTCATTCCAGATGTGGAAAGGGTCCTTCCGGATGCCATGAAGGGTACAGGGTGCACCCATCTGCAGGTGGTCGCTCATGTCGGCACCAATGATGTGTGTCGCTATGGATCGGAGGAAATCCTCTCTGGCTTCCGGCGGCTATCTGATTTGGTGAAGACTGCCAGTCTCGCTAGCGGGATGAAAGCAGAGCTCACCATCTGCAGCATCGTCGACAGGACTGACTGCGGACCTTTGGTACAGAGCCGAGTGGAGGGTCTGAATCAGAGGCTGAGACGGTTCTGCGACCGTGTGGGCTGCAGATTCCTCGACTTGCGCCATAGGGTGGTGGGGTTTCGGGTTCCGCTGGATAGGTCGGGAGTCCACTACACGCAACAAGCGGCTACACGGGTAGCAGGGGTTGTGTGGCGTGGGCTGGGCGGTTTTTTAGGTTAGATGGCCTTGGGCAAGTACAGAAAGGGCAACAGCCTCAACGGGTGCGGGGCAAAGTCAGGACATGCGGGGACCAAGCAGCAATCGGTATTGTAATTGTCAACTGTCGAAGCTGCGTTGGTAAAGTACCGGAACTTCAAGCGCTGATAGAAAGCACCGAAGCTGAAATCGTTATAGGTACGGAAAGCTGGCTTAAGCCAGAGATAAATTCTGCCGAAATTTTTACAAAGGTACAGACGGTGTTTAGAAAGGATAGATTGCATGCAACCGGTGGTGGAGTGTTCATCGCTGTTAGTAGTAGTTTATCCTGTAGTGAAGTAGAAGTGGATAGTTCCTGTGAATTATTATGGGTGGAGGTTACACTAAACAACCGAACTAGGTTAATAATTGGCTCCTTTTACCGACCTCCCGACTCAGCAGCATTAGTGGCAGAACAACTGAGAGAAAATTTGGAATACATTTCACATAAATTTTCTCAGCATGTTATAGTCTTAGGTGGAGATTTCAATTTACCAGATATAGACTGGGACACTCAGATGTTTAGGACGGGTGGTAGGGACAGAGCATCGAGTGACATTATACTGAGTGCACTATCCGAAAATTACCTCGAGCAATTAAACAGAGAACCGACTCGTGGAGATAGCATATTGGACCTACTGATAACAAACAGACCAGAACTTTTCGACTCTGTATGTACAGAACAGGGAATCAGTGATCATAAGGCCGTTGCAGCATCCCTGAATATGGAAGTTAATAGGAATATAAAAAAAGGGAGGAAGGTTTATCTGTTTAGCAAGAGTAATAGAAGGCAGATTTCAGACTACCTAACAGATCAAAACGAAAATTTCTGTTCCGACACTGACAATGTTGAGTGTTTATGGAAAAAGTTCAAGGCAATCGTAAAAGCGTTTTAGACAGGTACGTGCCGAGTAAAACTGTGAGGGACGGGAAAAACCCACCGTGGTACAACAACAAAGTTAGGAAACTACTGCGAAAGCAAAGAGAGCTCCACTCCAAGTTTAAACGCAGCCAAAACCTCTCAGACAAACAGAAGCTAAACGATGTCAAAGTTAGCGTAAGGAGGGCTATGCGTGAAGCGTTCATTGAATTCGAAAGTAAAATTCTATGTACCGACTTGACAGAAAATCCTAGGAAGTTCTGGTCTTACGTTAAATCAGTAAGTGGCTCGAAACAGCATATCCAGACACTACGGGATGATGATGGCATTGAAACAGAGGATGACACGCGTAAAGCTGAAATACTAAACACCTTTTTCCAAAGCTGTTTCACAGAGGAAGACCGCACTGCAGTTCCTTCTCTAAATCCTCGCACAAACGAAAAAATGGCTGACATCGAAATAAGTGTCCAAGGAATAGAAAAGCAACTGGAATCACTCAATAGAGGAAAGTCCACTGGACCTGACGGGATACCAATTCGATTCTACACAGAGTACGCGAAAGAACTTGCCCCCCTTCTAACAGCCGTGTACCGCAAGTCTGTAGAGGAACGGAGGGTTCCAAATGATTGGAAAAGAGCACAGATAGTCCCAGTCTTCAAGAAGGGTCGTCGAGCAGATGCGCAAAACTATAGACCTATATCTCTTACGTCGATCTCTTGTAGAATTTTAGAACATGTTTTTTGCTCGCGTATCATGTCATTTCTGGAAACCCAGAATCTACTATGTAGGAATCAACATGGATTCCGGAAACAGCGATCGTGTGAGACCCAACTCACCTTATTTGTTCATGAGACCCAGAAAATATTAGATACAGGCTCCCAGGTAGATGCTATTTTTCTTGACTTCCGGAAGGCGTTCGATACAGTTCCGCACTGTCGCCTGATAAACAAAGTAAGAGCCTACGGAATATCAGACCAGCTGTGTGGCTGGATTGAAGAGTTTTTAGCAAACAGAACACAGCATGTTGTTATCAATGGAGAGACGTCTACAGACGTTAAAGTAACCTCTGGCGTGCCACAGGGGAGTGTTATGGGACCATTGCTTTTCACAATATATATAAATGACTTGTAGATAGTGTCGGAAGTTCCATGCGGCTTTTCGCGGATGATGCTGTAGTATACAGAGAAGTTGCTGCATTAGAAAATTGTAGCGAAATACAGGAAGATCTGCAGCGGATAGGCACTTGGTGCAGGGAGTGGCAACTGACCCTTAACATAGACAAATGTAATGTATTGCGAATACATAGAAAGAAGGATCCCTTATTTTATGATTATATGATAGCGGAACAAACACTGGTAGCAGTTACTTCTGTAAAATATCTGGGAGTATGCGTACGGAACGATTTGAAGTGGAATGATCATATAAAACTAATTGTTGGTAAGGCGGGTACCAGGTTGAGATTCATTGGGAGAGTGCTTAGAAAATGTAGTCCATCAACAAAGGAGGTGGCTTACAAAACACTCGTTCGACCTATACTTGAGTATTGCTCATCAGTGTGGGATCCGTACCAGATCGGTCTGACGGAGGAGATAGAGAAGATCCAAAGAAGAGCGGCGCGTTTCGTCACAGGGTTATTTGGTAACCGTGATAGCGTTACGGAGATGTTTAATATACTCAAGTGGCAGACTCTGCAAGAGAGGCGCTCTGCATCGCGGTGTAGCTTGCTCGCCAGGTTTCGAGAGGGTGCGTTTCTGGATGAGGTATCGAATATATTGCTTCCCCCTACTTATACTTCCCGAGGAGATCACGAATGCAAAATTAGAGAGATTAGAGCGCGCACGGAGGCTTTCCGGCAGTCGTTCTTCCCGCGAACCATACGCGACTGGAACAGGAAAGGGAGGTAATGACAGCGGCACGTAAAGTGCCCTCCGCCACACACCGTTGGGTGGCTTGCGGAGTATCGATGTAGATGTAGATGTAGATCCCTCTTTTCTGTCATTCCCATTCATTTTTAAAGGCTTGGGCCGATGCATCGCTAGACAGCTTCTTCCTGTGCCGATAGCCACTGGACCTGTGAATGTCCTCTATACCACGAACATGTAGGGAAAGGTGCACAGCGCTGAGACGACGATTCTGCCGAATTGAAGAGAACTCCGCCGACCGAAAAATGTCGTGCCAAATGAAATTTCGCGCTGTTCTGAGTACTAGCGAGAAGGACCGTGCGAAGCAGAGACAGGCTCGACGCTAGCTTTTCACAACGAGCACGCATGAAGTCTGGAAACGTCATGGCCAGCCCTAGCGTACATGCGTGATATTTGCACTGAGCTTCAACTGGGGACGCTTGACTGAATGAGCGCTGTGCATTTTACTGGTGTTTCCAATTATTCGTTGTCATCTGTGACAAGTGGTCGAGTTACGTTAGCCGGAGTATTTGCAGTGTGTGTTAGCATAGGAGAGGCAAAGTAAACATTGTGTTACATTTTTAATAACGTAGTTTTCGCACGGATGCTGCACTGCGATACGTTTTCGAACTGGTCACGAGGAGAGCGAATGTATCACCGAATAAAACAATGTCGCATGTTGTTTTAAAAGTTCTCTCCTGCTCATATCTTCATAAGAAACAAAATTACTAGAAAGGTAATCAGGCTCGAATGGAAAAACTGGTAGAAGCCGACCTCGGGGAAGATCAGTTTGGATTCCGTAGAAATATTGGAACACGTGAAGCAATACTGACCTTACGACTTATCTTAGAAGAACGATTAAGGAATGGCAAATCTACGTTTCTAGCATTTGCAGACTTAGAGAAAGCTTTTGACAATATTGACTGGAATACTCTCTTTCAACTTCTAAAGGTGGCAGGGATAAAATACAGGGAGCGAATGGCTATTTCCAATTAGTACAGAAACCAGATAGCAGTTATAAGAGTCGAGGGGCATGAAAGGGAAGCAGTGGTTGGGAAGGGAGTGAGACAGGGTTGTAGCCTGTCCACGATGTTATTCAATCTGTATAGTGAGCAAGCAGTAAAGGAAACAAAAGAAAAATTCGTAGTAGGTATTAAAATCTATGGAGAAGAACCAAAAACTTTGAGGTTCGACGATGACATTGTAATTCTGTCAGAGACAGCAAATGACATGGAAGAGCAGTTGAACGGAATGGACAGCATCTTGAAACGAGGATATAAGATGAACATCAACAAAATCAAAACGAAGATAATGGAATGTAGTCGAGTTAACTCGGGTGATGCTGAGGGAATTAGAGTAGGGAATGAGACACTTAAAGTAGTAAAGGAGTTTTGCTATTTGGGGAGCAAAATAACTGATGATGGTCGAAGTAGAGAAGATATAAAATGTAGACTGGCAATGGCAAGGAAAGCGTTTCTGAAGAAGAGAAATTTGTTAACATCGAGTATAGATTTAAGTGTCAGGAAGTCGTTTTTGAAAGTATTTGTATGGTGTGTAGCCATGTATGGAAGTGAAACATGGACGATAAATAGTTTGGACAAGAAGAGAATAGAAGCTTGCGAAATGTGGTGCTACAGAAGAATGCTGAAGATTAGATGGGTATATCACATAACTAATGAGGAGGTATTGAATAGAATTGGGGAGAAGAGGAGTTTGTGGCACAACTTAACAAGAAGAAGGGACCGGTTGGTAGGACATGTTCTGAGGCATCAAGAGATCACAAATTTAGCATTGGAGGGCAGCGTGGAGGGTAAAAATCGTAGAGGGAGACTAAGAGATGAATGCACTAAACAGATACAGAAGGATGTAGGTTGCAGTAGATACTGGGAGATGAAGAAGCTTGCACAGGATAGAGTAGCATTGAGAGCTGCATCAAACCAGTCTCTGCACTGAAGACCACAACAACAATAACAATCAGGCTCGTTACTGTCTCCCTCGTACCCAAATAACACACACACACACACACACACATATAGGGTGTCCCAGCTATCTTGTCCACCCAAAATATCTCTGGAACAATAACAGCTATTGGAAAACGACTTTCACCGGTATCAATGTAGGGCTGGGGCCCATGAATGTACATATTTGGAAACATTCTAAAACGAAAGAATATGTGTTTTTTAACACAAACTTATGTTTTTTTAAATGGACCTCCTATATTTTTTCTTCAGCAATCCATAGCATGACAATGCACATACACAATGGCGTTGATTGCATCGCAATATTCCCATTACATCCCGAGATATTGAGACGCGAAGTTGACGCTTGAAACACCCGACATGCGCTGATAGATAGCCATATAGCATTTAAAAGGAAATTAAAAGAATTTCTTAATGGCAACTCCTTCTACTCGTTAGATGAATTTTTGGATATAGTAAGTGGGTAATTTCCCTACCTCCACAAAAAAAAATTTAAAAATTGAGTGTCATGTAATATTTTGTATAATGTAATATCTTGTATAGACACATTTTATTAACCAGACACGTTCCACATCATTACGAAGTGTCGTATTCATGATCTATGGAACAAGTACTAATCTAATCTAATCAAGGTAGCTTTCTCGATGGCACCTATGAAATGGGTGCGCTTTTTCCTGTGCTGCCGACCTCGACTCTGTCATGAATCTCTCTCTACTTGTCAGTACCTGAAGCTGTCAGTTACAGAGTTAGTTCATTAGAAGTACGGCAAAATTTCAAGGATATGTACCTGAAAGCCTTGAGTGTTATAGCAACAAGGCCTGTGCTGGGTGGCTACGCGCCGGCCCCGGTGGCCGTGCGGTTCTAGGTGCTGCAGTCCGGAACCGCAGGACTGCTACGGTCGCAGGTTCGAATCCTGCCTCGGGCATGGATGTGTGTGATGTCCTTAGGTTAGTTAGGTTTAAGTAGTTCTAAGTTCTAGGGGACTGATGACCTAAGATGTTAAGTCCCATAGTGCTCAGTGCCATTTTCGATTGGCTACTTCCTAAGGCTGGCGACACAGTTACAGAAAAAGGAAACACACATCCCATCATACTGCCACTTCTACTCGTAAGAATTTTCCACATGTTACTTTAGTCTCACTTTCAGTAAAAGGCCTAATTATTTCTTACTTTATAAGTCTACTTAACTTTCAATGGCCTTCTATAATATCTCAACACCTTCGCAACCTCCTTGTTATGAACTGCAGCACAAATATTGAAGGAATGCTTACTGTACTTTCTAGTGTAAGTCACGATATACACTCAGAAATGATGTAACTCTTGCATTTACAACAGAGAAAAGTCTTCTGTGGAACAAAATAAAAGTAGATTTATCTCTGCGCTATTCTGTTCTCAACAAACAGCTGCTGTCAATGTCTTTTTAATGCTCCCCTCTTTCTTTATCCCTTCAGATTCTATAATACCAAACTTGTATTAAAATGTGGTACACTAATATATATCATTCTTTAATGCCCTTTACTGTTGTTACTATTACTATTATTACTAACAATTATTATTATTATTATGTCACTGCTATTATTATAATATTGTATTATATTATTATTATTGTCAATTATTATTATCATTATTGCTTTCAATTATTGCTACTTTATTATTATTATTATTATTAAACTGAATGTTTGTGTATTATCCGTGGTATGAATTGTTTCTTGAGGCCATAACCTGGTCAGCCTAATAAGCAATAAACAACTAAATGAAATTGTAACATGATATTCTTCACGTATCTAAATTTTTATTGACAGCCTATTGGTGAATTGATAATTTTTTGTCGCATTTAAACTGAAAATATTTTCAAACAACTTTTCTTTGAGCCTATATAAAATTAAGATATTATGGATAGCTTTAAAAGTGATCATGTTGCTGATTGCCAAATTCAATTTGTAAACGTTGACGAACCATTTTGTCTCTGACGAGCACTTAAAAGTGAATTTCACAGTTGTCATTGTAGATGTAGAAGTAGATGTAGATGAAGGTGACATCTATATTAATGTATGCTTATTGTAATTAAGCAATAAGCTATTAAATTTTTATGTGTGAAAGTGGAATAAAAATCATTTTTGCCGATATGTCGAATATATGTCATACCGGAAATACCGATATTTTATCTCCAACATGCACTGACAGAAATGGAACGTGTTGTACCATGATGCACCAGTTCGATGTTCGTCTAACTTTGTAGAGATGTTGGTCACATTACGGCTATTAGGTAATTAAAATTTCATTCTTTTCGGAACGAATGACCTTCATTAGCATTAGTATGCACCCATTGTGGCATGCATGTACAGAGCAGCCGAACATCTTCTTTAGGAATTTCGTGTCATGTCTGAAATACATGCTGTGTCACTTCATGAAGATTGTGGGCTGCACGACGGTATGGAAGAATGTGTCTTCCCATCGCATTCCGGACACGCTCCGCTCTAGAGCGGCAAACCATGCAACTGTGCAGACCAATTAAGGATCCGTACATTCCTCAAGAAATGTGTGGTATGAACTGCATTGTAAGGCCTTCCATTACACTGCTGCAGTATGCCATTTGGTACCCTGATTATGAACGGTGTGACAACAATGTTTACTATTTGTTCCACTTGGTGCTGAACATTCAGGTTCCCTCAACTGTTACCAAATCACACCAGTTGACGTGTCCACTAGCTAACCACATAGTAATTCCAGGACTTGGAGAGTTGTGCATCTGGAAAATAGCTGCTCCCTTTGACCACGAACAGAAACAACAGTCATTACTGAACACTACAGTATGCTACTCGTCGTCAAAGTTGACTCTCGTTCTACACCATGCCTCTTCTTTCTGTGGTATGGTACCCTCCTTCTGTTCAGAACGAATGTCCTTCATTAGAATTAGTGTGCATCTCTTCGTTTCGTGGCTCTACTCTATCTGTAAACTCTGCCCAGGTTTTAGCTGTTGTCGTCTGTCTGTTCGTCAAAACCAGTCTCTCTCTCTCTCTCTCTCTCTTTTTTTTTTTTTTTTTTTTTTTAGGAGACTTGTTCCTCCTCTTCTTGCAATGCTGTTCTCTGTTCTCTTCAGTTCATTAAAACCTATTCTGTAGTCATTGCACTAGAGCCAAAATCCTGTGCTTTCTGACTGTGTAGTGTTCTTATCTCACCCATGCCAATGTTTCAAATTTTCTCTAAGTCCGGAAGATGGTGCATGCGACTCCTCTTGAAATGATGTGCTTAGACCTCCTCCTGAAATGTACCAGGAGCGTTAGACTCACCCAAAAGCCACCATGTTCACTCTGCTGTCTTAAACCCTAGGAACGGTCTTTTTTTTCTTTTTCAAAATACTGAAAATAAATTCGCAAAAGGATGAAATTTTAATCAACATATCCAACAGACGTCATATACTGGAGTATCAGTTTGCTGCGCTCGGTTAGGATAACACGTTCCATTTCCGCCAATGAATCACCAGCATCCATATCACTCAGAAGATTTATCGGAAAATCGAATAATTGATATTACAGAAAATTTTACGGCAGCTACCACAGACAGGCGAGTAAGAACTAGCACAGATTCGTACAGAATGTAGTTCTACCCATGCCCCACCTGTGAACTGAAGAAAATAATCTCAATACAAGCGGCGATCAAAAAGTTCCCGTTTGATGGCGTTGGTGCACCGTATATCCAACCCAGCGCTATTCCGATGCGAGTATGTAATCATCGATATGAGTGTGGCATTCGTGTCTTTCTGACATGGTTATGGTAAGTGCGGAAAAGTGAGGAATGGCGACGTTACTGCCAAATGTGTCCAAACAGGACCGGCGTGCTGTTACTCTTTTCTTTGTTGCAGAAGACAAGCACCGGAAGACATCCATCGTAGAATGAAGAAAGTGTAAGAGGCAGAATGTCTGTCGAAAACCACCATCGTGGAATGGTGCCCAAAGTTCCTCCTTAGTCACGATTCTACCCAAAACGGCGGTCGATCTAGGAGGCCAGCTGTATCTATTACGGATAACAACAACAGGCGGTTGATGATACGATTCGAGCGGCTCGGCTTATGGCCATTTGTGTCAAGAAAAGGACTTCGTCATCAGTTCGGGTAGCGTGCAGCACAACATCTTACAGGATACCCCAGGCGACAAGAACCAAACAAAAAGTTGCCTGAAGCAGCTGATGCGTTTCAATATTGCAGGCAACATTTTCTTTCAGCGCAATGTTGCGGGCCACGAAAGTTGTGGCCACCACTGGGAACCGCAGCCGAAAGAGTCGACGATGCTGTGGTAGTCCCCCTGCCCCAAGAAGATCAAGAGCCAGCCATCTGCTGGAAAGGTCATGCTCACCTTCTTCTTTGATTAGCGGGGCTATTACTTATTGATTTTAACGAATCTGGCTTCTGCATCACAGGGGACCGGTACTCCGCAATGCAGGAGAAATTACGGCGTGCATTTAAGGCGAAACGTGCAGGAAACCTGCGACAAGGGCTGCTGCTGCTTCGCGATAATTGACCTCTTCATACTGCAAATGTCGTAACGCAGAAGATCCATCCTATAGTCCTAGTCTCTCCTAATGCGATTATCACGCTTTGGTCCCTTAAGAAAGGACTTGTAGGGTCGACGATTCCTATGGGACAAGGATGTGCAGCAGGTAGTTATGGACTTCTTCACGCAGCACGATACGCTATTTTACCGAGCAGGTATCTTCAACCTGGTGCGTCGGCGGAATGACTGCCTCAATGGTCACGGCGGTTTTGCTTGACTGGCATACCGATTCTGGACTTTGCATCCTTAGAACGGAAACTTTTTGATCGCCCCCTTATATACACTACTGGCCATTAAAATTGCTACACCAAGAAGAAATGCACATGATAAACGGGTATTCATAGAACAAATATATTATCCTAGAACTGAAATGTGATAATATTTTCACGCAATTTGGGTGCATAAATCCTAAGAAATCAGTACCCAGAACAACCACCTCTGGCGTAATAACGGCCTTGATACGCCTGGGTATTGAATCAAACAGAGCTTGGATGGCGTGTACAGGTACAGCTGCCCATGCAGCTTCAACACGATACCACAGTTCATCAAGAGTAGTGACTGGCGTACTGTGACGAGCCAGTTGCTCGGCCACCATTGACCATACATTTTCAATTCGTGAGAGATCTGAAGAATGTGCTGGCCAGGGCAGCAGTCGAACACGTTCTGTATCCAGAAAGGCCCGTACAGGACGTGCAACATGAGGTCGTATATTATCCTGCTGAAATGTAGGGTTTCGCAGGGATCGAATGAAGGGTAGAGCCACGGGTCGTAACACACCTGAAATGTAACGTCCACTATTCAAAGTGCCGTCAATCTGAACAAGAGGTGACCGAGACGTGTAGCCAATGGCACCCTATACCATCACGCCGGGTGATACGCTAGTATGGCGATGACGAATACACGGTTCCAATATGCGTTCACCGCGATGTCGCCAAACACGGATGCGACCATCATGATGCAGTAAAAAGAACCCGGATTCATCCGAAAAAATGACGTTTTGCCATTCGTGCACCCAGGTTCGTCATTGAGTACACCATCGCAGGCGCTCCTGTCTGTGAAGCAGCGTCAAGCGTAACCGCAGCCATGGTCTCCGAGCTGATAGTCCATGCTACTGCAAACGTCGTCGAACTGTTCGTGAATATGGTTGTTGTCTTGCAAACGTCCCAGTCTGTTGACTCAGGGATCGAGACGTGGCGGCACAATCCGTTACAGCGGATAAGATGCCTGTCATCTCGGCTGCTAGTGATACGAGGCCGTTGGGATCCAGCACGGCGGTGCGTATCACCCCCCTGAAACCACCGATTCCGTATTCTGCTAACAGTAATTGGATCTCGATCAACTGGAGCAGTAATGTCGCGATACGATAAACCGCAATCGCGATAGGCTACAATGCGACTTTTATCAAAGTCGGAAACGTGATGGTACGCATTTCTCATCCTTACACGAGGTATCACAACAACGTTTCACCAGGCAGCGCCGGTCAACTGCTGTTTGTGTATCAAATGTCGGTTGGAAACTTTCCTCATGTCAGCACGTTGTAGGTGTCGCCACCGGCGCCAATCTTGTGTGAATGCTCTGAAAAGTTAATCATTTGCATATCACAGCATCTTATTCCTGTCGGCTAAATTTCGCGTCTGTAGCACGTTATCTTCGTGGTGTAGCAGTTTTAATGGCCAGTAGTGTATATTAAAATAAAAATACCTTTTATCACACACTTCAAAATGATTCACAGAGTGTATTTCTAATTATTGAGGTGTGTGAGTGTACTTTCTTTTTTACTGCTGTACTGATACGATGAGAAAAAGCAGAAGAGCATACGTCAGCGTAACAGAAAAGCAACAGGGAGGGTATTTGAAGTTCAGCTTTGTTGCTGTGTTCCCTGTACGCGTTATTTGCGCCTCACCGACGTTAAGCTATGTGGAAACAAGAGAAAATAATAAAAACGAACAAAAGAACGCGCAATCCACGCCGCACCCGACACCCGAGATTACATTCAAGGCCGCACTGGGTGTTGCAGATCGCAGAGCAAAACGAAATTATTTTCCGCTGCAGCAGTTTGTACTTTAAAAGGAGCACCCGGAGCAAAGAGAAATGTAGGAAAATGCAAGTCAGAATTTTTGACAGCACTCTGCAGCAACCGTCAGCGTTCCCTCTCCAAAGTGTGCCATTCTCTAGCTAGCACCTGTCCGTTGCTTTCTGTTTTCTGGTTATTTGTAACTTATACCATTACAGGAATTTCTTCTATTTTGTAGCATTTTGGGGGCCTAATAGCTGTACCCAACTGTCCCACTACGTGCATATTACATATGTCTACCTTACATGACCGGACACACGTATGATATGCAGAAATGGCCACTAGTCGTCACGGAGACGGGTAGTGTTGCGTTGCCAGCGCAGAAGCAGCAATAGCAGAATGGGTCGGTCAGGGGAGTTCAGCGACTCCGAATATGGGCTATTCATGCGATATCACATGAGCAGCAGATCAATCAGGGACATTTCAACCCTTCTAAAGCCTCCTAGCTGGACTGTTGTGTTGTGAACGCGAAGTGGGAACGAGAAGGAACAACCACAGCTAAGTCGAGACAGGGAAACCCTCATGTAGAGACTGGCAGGGACCATCGAGCATCGCGGGAAATCATGGGAAGGAATCATTCGTAAGATCCAAAAGTGTTGCCAGCAGTACAACTAGCACAGTCACTGATAGGGAGTTAGAGAGAATGGTGCACAATAGTCGAGCAGAACCTCGTACCCCACACATTTCTTGTAGTCGATACTAATCGGCGCTTGAGGTGGTGTAAAGAGCGATGTCACTAGCTAGTGGATACCTTGAAACGAGTGAATCACGCTGTACCTTGCGGCAATCCGATGGAAGGATTTCCATGTTCCATATACAGGGTGAAAAGTATTTAAACCGACAAACTCTGGGAGGTTGTAGGGGACATCAAAACAAATATTTTTCCCTAATGTCATTTTTTCCTATGAGGATTATTTAAACCGGTGGAGGCCATATTACGCTCTTCAGTTCGTATTACGATCTTCAGTTGTTAGAGGGCGTATTACGCTCTTCAGTTGTAGGCAAGTGCTGTCCACCAGTGCAGTAGTGCATTGTCTGTGTTTACTAATGGAGCGATACACCTGGAGTGAGTACACTGATATGGTTGGTGCATACTACGTAGCGCACCACAACGGACGAGCTGCACAGCGGGTTTATCAACAACATCATCCTAATCGACGTATCCCGCATCATACGATCTTTGCTGCTGTGTACCAACATCTGCGTGAGACCGGGTCATTTAGCAGATTACCTGGACAGGGACGCCATCGCACGGTAAGAACGCTGTAATTTGCGGAAGCTGTCTTGCAGCAGGTGGAGCGGGATCCTTCAATCAGCACTCGTGTAATTGTACGTAACATGGGAACGAATCAGACGAATGTAAGTACAGTCCTTCGAGAGCAATTTTTAGGTCCATTTCACTTACAGCGCGTCCAGAACCTGGAACCAGTTGATTATCCACCCAGAGCACAGTTTTCGCGGTGGTACCTGGAACAGTGTGAAACGTATCCTACATTTCCATCCTCTGTGTTATTTACCGATGAAGCAACGTTCGGGCTTGATGGAGTCTTCAACATGCATGTTTGGAATGAGGATAAGCCATATGCCATAGTTACTAGCGCTCATCAAGTGCGGCTCTTCGTTAATGTGCGGGTCGGTGTTGTCGAGGACTGTTTAATTGGGCCGTATTTGCTACCTATGCCATTAAATGGCAGGCAGTATTACAATTTTCTCGCCAGAGCATTTCCAGAATTGCTGGAAGACGTCCCGCTCCCTACAAGACAACGCATGTGGTTCCAACATGACGGGGCGCCGGCACATTTCAGTCATCGTGTGCGTCGATTCCAGGACCGACAGTTCCCAGAAATGTGTATTGCCAGAGATGGTCCTGTGCCATGGCCTGCTCGATCCCCACATATGTCCTCTCTGGACTTTTTTGTGTCGGGAGAGATGCACAACCTTGTTTATGCAACTCCTGTTGCATCAGAAGAGGATCTGGTTGCCCAGATAGTAGCAGCAGCAGGAACAATTCAGGATATTCCTGGGGTTTTTGCCCGTGTCAGACAGAACCTTTGTTTTCGTATAAAAAAAAAAAAATCAAATGGCTCTGAGCACTATCGGACTTAAATTCTGAGGTCATCAGTCCCCTAGAACTTAGAACTACTTATACCTAACTAACCTAAGGACATCACACACACCCATGCCCGAGTCAGTATTCGAATCTGCGACCGTAGCGGTCGCGTGGTTCCAGACTGTAGCGCCTAGAACAGCTCGGCCACACCGGCCGGCTTACGTGTTAATGGAGGTAATTTTGAAAATCTGCTGTAATTGAAATTGGGTTGTGTTAGTTTGTTGCCTCTTGGTCATAAAGAAATGGAAAAGTTTTTGTTGATTTAGTTAATTTGCCACCAGAGAAATCTTCCTCTACCGGTTTAAATATTCCTCATAGGAAAAAATGACATTAGGGAAAAATATTTGTTTTGATGTCCCCTACAACATCCCAGAGTTTGCCGGTTAAATACTTTTCGCCCTGTATACAGGGAGGTCCATTGATCGTGACCAGGCCAAATATCTCACGAAATAAGCGTCAAACGAAAAAACTACAAAGAACGAAACTTGTCTAGCTTGAAGGGGGAAACCAGATGACGCTATGGTTGGCCTGCTAGATGGCGCTGCCATAGGACAAACGGATATCAACTGCGTTTTTTTAAATAGAAACCCCCATTTTTCGCTTTTTGATAGATGGCGCTGTAGCAGTCATAAACATATGGCTCACAATTTTAGACGAACAGTTGGTAACAGGTAGGTTTTTCAAATTATAATACAGAACGTAGGTACGTTTGGACATTTTATTTCGGTTGTTTCAATGTGATACATGTACCTTTGTGAAATTATCATTTCTGAGAACGCAGGCTGTTACAGCGTGATTACCTGTGAATACCACATTAATACAATAAATGCTCAAAATGATGTCCGTCAACCTCAATGCATTTGGCAATACGTGTAACGACATTCCTCTCAACAGCGAGTAGTTCGCCTTCCGTATTGTTCGCACATGCTTTGACAATGCGCTGACGCATGTTGTCAGGCGTTGTCGGTGGATCACGATGGCAAATATCCTTCATCTTTCCCTACAGAAAGAAATCCGGGGACGTCAGATCCGGTGAACGTGAGGGCCATGGTATGGTGCTTCGTCGACCAATCCACCTTTCATGAAACATGCTATTCAATACCGCTTCAACCGCACGCGAGCTACGTGCCGGACATCCATCATGTTGGAAGTACATCGCCCTTCTGTCATGCAGTGAAACATTTTGTAGTAACATCGGTAGAACATTACGCAGGAAATCAGCGTACATTGCCCCATTTAGATTGCCATCGGTAAAATGGGGGCCAATTATCCTTCCTCCCATTATGCCGCACCATACATTAACTGGCCAAGGTCGCTGATGTTCCACTTGTCACAGCCATCGTGGATTTCACGTTGCCCAATAGTGTATATTACGACGGTTTACGTTACCGCTGTTGGTGAATGACGCTTCGTCGCTAAATAGAACGCGTCCAAAAAATCTGTCATCGTCCCGTAATTTCTCTTGTGTCCAGTCGCAAAACTGTACACGACGTTCAAAGTCGTCCCCTTGCAGTTTCTGGTGCATAGAAATATGGTACGGGTGCAATCGTTGATGATGTAGCATTCTCAACACCGACGTTTTTGAGATTCCCAATTCTCGAGCAATTTGTCTGCTACTGATGTGCGGATTAGCCACGACAGCAGCTAAAATACCTACTTGGGCATCATCATTTGTTGCAGGTCGTGGTTGACATTTCATATGTGGCTGAACACTTCCTGTTTCCTTAAGTAACGTAACTATCCGGCGAACGGTCCGGACACTTGGATGATACAGGATACAGAGCAGCATACATAGCACACGCCCGTTGCTCATTTTGACCACAACAGCCATTCATCAACACGGTAAACGGTCCATTTGAACACAGGTAATGTCTCACGAAGCAAATACCGTCCGCGCAGGTGGATTGTTACGTGATACCACGTACTTATACGTTTGTGACTATTACAGCGCCATCTATCACAAAGCGAAAAAAGTGGTCCAACTAAAACATTCATATTTATTTACGTACTACACGAATATCTAATAAAAATGGGGGTTCCTATTTTAAAAACACGCAGTTGATATCCGTTTGACCTATGACAGCGCCATCTAGCGGGCCAACCATAGCGCCATTTGGTTTCCCCCTTCAAGCTAGACGAGTTTCGTTCTTTGTAATTTTTTCGTTTGATTGTTGTGGATTGGCAGGAGCCAACCAACGGGGTTTGGAGGAAGCCGAAAGGCACGCGTTTAAGCTCACGCAGGCTGGCGTGAGGTCTGGAACAGGACAAGGTATGTAGACTTCAGAAAAAAGGTGGTACTTGGTGGAATACTTAACTTTAATCCATTAATGTTGAACGTAGCTGTTGTCTGTACATTATTTACAATATCAATAGTAACTGAATAATGGCACCTTGCTAGGTCGTAGCAAATGACGTAGCTGAAGGCTATGCTAACTATCGTCTCGGCAAATGAGAACGTATTTTGTCAGTGAACCATCTTTAGCAAAGTCGGTTGTACAACTGGGGCGAGTGCTAGGAAGTCTCTCTAGACCCGCCGTGTGGCGGCGCTCGGTCTGCAATCACTGATAGTGGCGACACGCGGGTCCGACGTATACTAACGGACCGCGGCCGATTTAAAGGCTACCACCTAGCAAGTGTGGTGTCTGGCGTTGACACCACACCTACTTCGTGAGATATTTGGCCCGTTCACTATTAACGGACCACCCTGTGTACTAATGACCAACAAATAGCCCCCAACTGCATGAGTTCCTTATACACTGATGCTCTCGCTCTGTCAGCTCAAAGCACAAACTTCGATTCAATGGAAATAAACATAATGAGTGCCCTTCAAGACCTGTCAAAATACTACAGAATAAACCAAGCTAAACCAAACCCATCAAAGACATAAGTGTGTGCTTTCCATCTGAGAAATAGGGAAAGCACCTGCAAGCTAAAAAGAGAATGGTCAGGAGTTAAAGTGGAACACTGAGGCACTCGAAAATACCTAGTAATAACACTTGACAGACCTCTAACGTTCAAAAAAGACTCCATGAATTTCAAATAGAAAGTCTCCACCAGGAACAAACTACAGAGAAATCTGGCCGGATCACAGTCAAGTTGAAACCATCCGAACTTCTGCAATGGCGTTATGCTACTCTGCTACAGAGTGTGTCTGTCTAGTTTGATATAAGTGATCACATGCCAAACAGGTGGATATTGCCCTAAACGACACATACAGAATTATAACAGGCTACTTGAAGTCAATTCCAGTCGAATGGCTCTACCACCTTGCAGGAATTGCACTGCCTCCTATTCGATGAGTGATTCCAGAAACCAGGCGAAGAACGAAATTGGAGCATGAGAAAACGTATCCCATGCATGAGCTAGAACCCTACCCACAACGACTAAGGTCAAGGAAAAGTTTCCTTAGAACATCGGAGAAACTAACAACCACTGATGAAGAAGTCAGGCTACCGTTATGGAGGGCTGAACACCCCACCCTCCTGGTTGGAAAATACTTTCAGAACGTCTACCCCCCGGTCATGATGAGAATTGGCCAGTCTGGAAGTCCGTGAATAGGATGAGGTCAGGAAATGTCAGATCACGGGTTAGTTTGGAAAGATGCGGATACATGGAAGAAAACAAAACCCACTGTGACTGTTCAACATGTGCTTCAGATCGACTGTATCCAACCACCTGCACAGAAGATGATCTCACCAAGCAACGGAAAATGCACTGGAAGTTACCAAATTTTGGTCAAAGATTATGTAAACTTTGGTGATGTTCAGTGATTGTATAAACTGTGTTCTGTGTGTGTTTATGACACTAGAATAATAATAACCCAATGGGAGGATCTGGGTTTGGCGAATTCCTCGAGAACGTTACCTGCCATTAAGTGTAATGCCAATAGAGAAGTATGGAGAAGGAGGTGCTACGGTATTGAGGTGTTACGGTATTGGGGTTACGGTGTGATCTCCTTATTGCGCTTAAGAGAACGCTAAATGAGAAAGAATATGAACATATTTTACGGTATTGTACACAGCTTACAGTAGAAGGACTGTTCGGAGGCCGGCCGGAGTGGCCGTGCGGTTCTAGGCGGTACAGTCTGGAGCCGAGCGACCGCTACGGTCGCAGGTTCGAATCCTGCCTCGGGCATTGATGTGTGTGATGTCCTTAGGTTAGTTAGGTTTAATTAGTTATGTTCTAGGCGACTGATGACCTCAGAAGTAAAGTCGCATAGTGCCCAGAGTCATTTGAACCAACTGTTCGGAGACGATGATTGTTTGTGACAGCACTATAATGCACCCTGTCATAAAGTAGCATCTCTGAGGTAGTGCTTTGTGGACAGTGACGTTGCTTAAACAGTCCTTATCTCAACCCAACGGAACACCTTTGGAATGCGATAGAACGTCGACTTCGCTTCACAAGCAAGAGCCCAATATCATTACCTATTCTGGCTTCGGCCCTTATGGAAAAATGGTCTATCATTCCTCCAAGACATTAAGATACGTTATTAAAAGACACAACATAAAAAAAATTAAAAAATATCCCATGTCCGAAAATATTATCCAGTGACGCTACGAAGAGTGCTTCTTTCAGGGGGAACTCTTGCCACAATGGTGCATCTTTGGTACCAAACGTGGGCTGTGACGGTGATACGTCTGCCGTCAATATGGTTAGAGGCCTCTTCACTGTATTTGTCAGAGCTGCTATTAGGTAAGTGACCAAAGACTTTTGTGGCAGCATAATTTACCCTCTTCTGAGCTAAAGCTAGATTTAACCTTGAGTAGTGAAGATCATCCTTTCTCCTAGTGTTGTAGCCATGTACACTGCTATTACTTTTGAATTCGTTCGGATTGTTAACAACAAATTTCACAAGTGAATATATATATTGTGAGGCTACAGTGAAGATTTCTAGCTCTTTAAATAAGTGTCTGCAGGATGATCTTGGATGAGCTCCAGCAATCATTCTGATTACACGCTTTTGTGTAATGAACACTCTTTTACTCAGTGATGAGTGACCCTAGAATATGATGCCATACGAAAGCAGAGAATGAAAATAGGCGTGGTAAGCTAATTTACTCAGATGTATATCGCCAAAATTTGCAATGACTCTAATAGCATAAGCAGCTAAACTCAAACGTTCCAGCAGATCCTCAGTGTGTTTTTTCCAGTTCAACCCCTCATCAATGCATACACTTAGAAATTTTGAATATTCTACCTTAACTACCGATTTCTGATCGAAGTCTATATTTATTAATGGTGTCATTCCGTTTACTGTGTGGAACTGTATATACTGTGTTTTGTCAAAGTTTAATGAGAGCCCATTTGCAGGGAACCACTTAATGATTTTCTGAAAAACATCATTTAAAATTTCACCATTTAATTCTTGATTGTTGGGTGTGATAGCTATGCTTGTATCATCGGCAAAAAGTATCAGCTTTGCATATTCGTGAATATAGAATGGCAAGTCATTAATATATATTAAGAACAGCAGAGGACCCAAGACCGAACCTTGTGGCACCCCATTCTTGATTGTTCCCCAGTTTGAGAAATCACCAGTTTTTTTGCATATTATGTGAACTGTTTATTTCAACTTTCTGCACTCTTCCAGTTAGGCATGATTTAAACCATTTGAGCACTGTCCCATTCATACCACAGTACTTGAGTTTATCTAGAAGTATTCCATGATTTACACAATCAAAAGCCTTTGATAGATCACAAAAATTCCCAAAGGGTGACTCTTCCAGTTACTCAGAGCATTTAATATTTCATTAGTGAAAGTATGCATAGCATTTTCCGTTGAAAGACCCTTCTGGAAACCAAACTGACATTTTGTTAAAACTTTATTTTTACAAAGGTGTCAAGCTACTCCACAATACACTACTTTTTCAAATCTAGAGAATAAGTTTTACGTCCATTTCAGTATCCGACTTCATTGATGGTGCCTTTTCTTACATCACTGCATCTAAAAGAAAGGTTATGATTAAAAAAAATAAGGAGCATAAAAATTCTTTTGTATCTTAGATACAGAAACGAAGCGAGAGCAAATAAGTATTTCTGCTTACTGTCTTTAACCGCCAGAAGAGTTGCTTTCGAGCTGGCGGGGAAGCTTATTTCTGAAGAACATTAATTTATCAACTGGAGAAAAAAATTTGGTAGGGGAGTTGGCCTGTTAATTGTGGCATAGGCTTCTTGACAAAAGCTCTGTACAATAGATATTTTTAAGAAAGTACGTATTCTCCATAACTGTACATTTATTACAACATCTGTTATTGCAGTTTCGATCTTGTGATCATTTTCAAGTGGGTCTAGGTATTGAAAACACAGCAGCTACAACCACTTGAAAATGACTGCAAGGTCGAAATTCCAATAATGGCTGTGGTAATAACTGTAGTCATGTTGAACATGGGCTTTAAAGAGTTCTAGAAGACTGTAAGCTCACAAAAAAATACGACAGTAAAGTAGCAAATCTTTTTTATTAAGAGTCTCATATGTATATGACACTAGAAAAACTGATTTTCGTTTTCTTGAGATTGTGTGAGGGGATGTAAGAAAACAGTTACTGTTTCTATCCTATACACACCACAAGTATTACAAACTTACCCCTACTCGCTTTGCTCGCTTTGTAAATAAAACCACCTTTTCTTGCTGCAACTTAATTTATTTTTCCCAGACGTGTTTCGCCTTTTTCTTGTGGAAGGCATCACCAGTGGGATCTATAATGATACAGTTTTGTTATTTTTAGATTATCGCGTCGCTATAATGCACTACGACCAAGAGGGAATAATAGAAGAAGACGACCAAGAACGAAGTGCTCGTATTAAAATGGGTGTAATACAAGGATGTAACCTTTCACCCATGCTGTTCAATTTGTACATCGAGGAAGTAATGACAGAAATAAAAGAAAGGTTCAGGAGTCGAATTGAAATACAAGGTGAAAGGATATCAATGATATGCTTCGCTCATAACATTGCTATCCTGAGTGAAATTGATCTGCTGAACGGAATGAACAGTCTAATGAGTACAGAGTATGTATTGAAAATAAATCGAACAAAGACGAACGCAATGAGAGGTAGTAGAAATCAGAACAGCGAGAAACTTAACATCAGGATTGATACTCATGAAGTAGATGAAGTGAAGGAATTCTGCAACCTAGGCAGTAAAATAACCAACGACAAACGGAGCAAGGAGGACATCAAAAGCAGACAAGCAATGGCAAAAAGGGCATTCCTGGACAATAGAAGTCTACTAATATCTAATATAGGCCTTAATTTGAGGAAGAAATTTCTGAAAATGTACGTCTGGAGCACAGCATTGTGTGGTAGCGAAACATGAGCTGTGGGAAAACTGGAACAGAAGAGAATCGAAGCATTTGAGATGTGGTGCTACAGAGGATTGCTGAATATTAGGTGGACTGATAATGTAAGGAATGAGGATGTTCTGTGAAGAATCGGAGAGGAAAGGAATATGTGGAAAACACTGGAAGGGACAGGATTGGACATCTGTTAAGACATCAGGGACTGACTTCCATGGCATAGAGGGAGCTGCAGATGGCAAAAACTGTAGAGGAAGTCAGAGATTGGAATATATCCAGAAAATAATTGAGAACATGGGTTGCAAGTTTTACTCTGAGATGAAGAGGTTAGTACAGGAAAGGAGTTCGTGTCAGGCCGCATCAAACTAGTCAGAAGACTGATGACCCAAAATGAAAAGAAAAAGAAGTACTACGTCAGTCGTTCCGACAATCATTTCTTTTTCGATTTCTTCACATTTTTCATGCAGCCGATTCGTATTATCTTCTCTGTATTTCTTATTTATTTAATTCCTCATTGACTTGTATTTCTGTATTCTTAAATTTACCTGAACATTTTTGTACTTCCTCGTTTCATCCGTCAAACGAAGTTTTTCTTCTGTTACCTATGGTTTCTTCGCAGTTACGTTCTTTGTACCTATGTTTTTCTTTCCAACTTCTGTGATCGCCCTTTTCAGAGATGTCCATTTCTCTTCAACTGTGCTGCGTACTGAGCTATTCCCTGTTGCTGTATCTGTAGCCTTAGAGAACTTCAAGCGTATGTCGTCATTCCTAAGTACTTCTGTATCCCACTTCTTTGAGTATTAATTCATGCTGACTAATCTCTTAATCTTCAGCCTACTCTACATTACTAATACTTTGTGATCTGTGTCTGTATCTGTTCCTGGGTACGTCATGCAATCCAGTATCTGATATCGGAGTTTCTGTCTGACCATGATGTAATCTAACTGAAATCTTCCCGTATCACTCGGCGTTTTCCAAATATACCTCCTTCTCTTGTGATTCCTGAACAGAGTATTCGCTATTACAAGCTGAAATTTATTACAGAATTCATTTAGTCTTTCTCCTCTCTCATTCCTTGTTCCAAGGACTTCTCCTGTAACCATTTCCTCCGTTCCTTCCTTTACAACTGCATTTCAGTCCTCCGTGACTATTAGATTTTCATCTCCCTTCACGCACTGTATATACCCTTTCAATAAATTCACATAATTTCTCTGTCTCTTCATTTTCAACTGGCGACGTCGGCATGTATACCTGAACTATCGTTGTCGGTGTTTGTTTGCTGTCGATCTGATAAGAACAACCCTAACACTGAGCTGTTAACAGTAACACACTCAATGCCCTATCGCCCTATTCATAACGAATCCTACTCCCGTTATAACACTTTCTGCTGCTGTTGATATTACCCTATACTCATTTGACCTGATATCGTTGTCATATTTCCATTTCACTTCACTTACCCGCACTATATGTAGACTGAGCCTTTGCATTTCCCTTTTCAGATTTTCTACTTTCCCTACCACGTTTAAGCTTCTGGCATTCCAACGCCCTGACTAGTAGAACGTTATCTTTTCGTTGGCTATTGATTCTTTTTCTCATAGTCACCTCCCCACTGGCAGTCCCCTCCCGGAGATCCGAACAGGGGACTATACCGAAATATTTTCCCAACTCAGCGATCATCATAACACTTTTTCAATTATAGGCCATATATCATGTGGATACTGGTTATATGTCGTTAACGCAGGGGTTTCCATTGCCTTCTGTATCCTCAGGTCAGTGATCATTACTGATTCTTCCGTCTTTAGGGGCAGTTTCCCACAGAAAGGACAAGAGAGTGCCTTGAACTTCTGTCCGCTCCTCTGCCCTCTTTGACAAGGCCATTGGCAGAATGAGCGTGACTTCTTATATCGAAAGCCTTCGGGCGCCAATGGTGGTTATTAATCAAAATATGTGCACTGGCAGCTTTCGAATCTGGTACCGAGGCTGTTTTGATTAATAATCAAAGACGCTACCACTTTTTTAAAAAAATTTGTTCGGTATTGTTCGTTTGTTTGGTCTAGGCGGATGACACACGACATCCATTCAAGTTGATCGTTGATTCCTTTACACAGTTTTTTTATTACAGAGGGCATGCGGCCCTCTGACCGAACACGCTGAGCTACCGTGTCGGCAACCCTAGACCACGGGTGTACCGATGTACGGGCACAAATGTTTAATTATGAGTTTGTATGTTATACACAAATGTGTCTACAGTCTTGGTTGGTTGGTTGGTTTGGGGAAGGAGACCAGACAGCGAGGCCATCGGTCTCATCGGATTAGGGAAGGACGGGGAAGGAAGTCGGCCGTGCCCTTTCAAAGGAACCATCCCGGCATTTGCCTGGAGGGATATAGGGAAATCACGGAAAACCTAAACCAGGATGGCCGGACGCGGGATTGAACCGTCGTCCTCCCGAATGCGAGTCCAGTGTCTAACCACTGCGCCACCCCGCTCGGTGCCTATAGTCTTAACTTCGATATGTGTACTTATCACCTTAAGTGGAGAAAGTACCGCACCTGTCTGATCTGAGTGCATCTTTTGTATTATTTCAGCATTCCAGGAAGGACACTCTTGAGAGAATACCAGCAAGAGCCAGAGCAGTTGTGCTGGCTGCGACCAATGGGGACTGTAAAAGCCGTTTTGTATCTGTGAGGTCGCATTATTGTGAAATAGCTTGCTTCATTACTGTGTCACCTGCGGGAATCCCATCACCTTGTCGAAACAAAGCACATGCGTTCTGACGAAGTTCCACTTCCTGTGACTCTTCGGGCCTCAACTCCTTCATTAACGGGGAACTTCGACCCTTCTTCCCAACCAAGATCGAACCTACTTCCTACTCCTGCATTACGTCTTCGTTCTGCCCTCCTCATAACGACGAACCGGACACTGTCACGGCAAGTCCGGCACAAATTATGTATAAAATGCGGTGAAACGCAAGCAGAGTTAATCACTTGCCTGTACCAACGTGAGGTAAAACGAACATTTTAGTCTACAATTCTGTATGATCTTAAAGTAATCTCATTCTAGTTGCATAAGAAACTACTTAATAAATAAGAACCTAGACCTATCAGAAATTTCATTCTGAGCAAATAGCCGCTATTCAAAAATATAATACTTCACACTCAACGACGAAAGCGACATAAACAAGCCTGCAGCTGCCAATATGTACCCTTCGGGGACTGGTGCAGATTTACACGTTGTGCAAGAGGGCTAAAGAAGAAATTGGCAGTTCCAGACTTGTACGCTTGGGTCGCTGGTACAGTCTTGAATACGATAGGTCTGTCACGCAAGACTAGTTTAAGGGTCCACAATTTTACTGTACCATTGATTAAAGTACTGCGTTCTCTGCAGGCAGAAAAGTTGCTGGAACGGCGCAACATGATTAATAGAAATTTTTTGACACTTGTTCATGTGGAAATAGTCCATTATGAGGCTGGAATGTAGGACGGAAATCAAAACAATCGATGCAACCAGAATTTGGGTCCATCACTGGGATAGAATTACCCAGACGCTAAACAAAGAAGATATATGCTCCGCATAAATGGGTCCAGCGGCAAAGTGGTCCTTTGCCGTTTGTAGATAAAAGGGACGATGATGAAAAAGACTGTCTGACAGATTAAATAAGGACAGATCCATTTGCATTATCCAGGACTCTGATGACTGTTTCGGGTGCAACCAACTTCGACACAGCTCACCCACACGTTAGGTCAGAATTTGAAATCAGTTATGAGAATAACCAGGACGAGTGAGACGATTTATTGAACCAAAATGGATTACTGTCAGCGCTATGATGCCTATTGTATTACTTCATATCTGTAGATTACATTTAGAACTTTTGTTGAACATCAGCAGTGTGCACTGTCACATGTCTTCGACTGTTCCAGTGAGAAGTGTCAGTTCTACTGAAAAGCCGGCCGGAGTGGCCGTGCGGTTCTAGGCACTGCAGTCTGGAGCCGAGCGACCGCTACGGTCGCAGGTTCGAATCCTACCTCGGGCATCGATGTGTGTGATGTCCTTAGGTTAGTTAGGTTTAAGTAGTTCTAAGTCCTAGGCGACTGATGACCTCAGAAGTTAAGTCGCATAGTGCTCAGAGCCATTTTAACCAGCCATTTCTACAGAAAACAAAAATGAATCTACAAGTAAGCATACAGTTTTCAAGTTTTCTATTGGTAGCAAGTAGTGACAATACAGCGCATTAGTGGCATTAAATAAAGACATTGTTTCCAGTTCATTCGTAGTTTAGAACATAGCATGCGATCTAAGTCTCACAGTCGCTATTAATATTTTGGATTTCGATGTATTCACTGCAACAAGTAACATTCGTTTTGTTGTTATTTATCTACATTCATCTACTGCTTTAGAGAGAATGGGGACTCATAAGCAGATAGCTGCAATCAACTATTATCGTCCTGATTACTATACAGTGCCCATTATTCGCCTGAGTCAGTTTATGTACTGGAAGTTGTCCCTCTTTTTATCCATAAGTTGATTCAGGGAGATACAAAGCGCTAAGTTTTATACCGTCGTTTTCTCTTGCCACGGTTTCACCAAAAGGGGACAATGGAGCAGTTGTTCAGGTAGATATAGATAAAAACACATGTCAAGACGGCTGTTGTCATGTACTTACACTCGTATTACAGAGTCATGGAGTTCATTTTAAGTTCATAATGAATGTAATAAACACTGTTATTAAATCCACTTCGAGGCTATTTCCTTACAAAAGTATCAGATTGCATCACAATGTGTACAAAGATTTTCAATAACTGATACCTCAGTTCTTAACTGTAACCCGTATCTGCCGTATACACAGGAAAACACACACACAGACATACACATACAAACACACACACACGCGCACGCGCACTGAAACAAAAAGTACAAAAAATTGAAGCAGAAACTTCCAATGTTCTAATACATAGGAAATAAAATCGGCACATTTAAAGGAAATGAGCAATCGTTTTTCCATTATGTCGCTCTGTCTAAATAAAAAGACAAAATTACATATGTGTAAATCTAGAAAGAACAGAACACAAGTGGCTTAGTTTTAATTGCAAATACGGTTCAGTGCGGAAGAAAGGTCTTTCGGTATCAACACAAGTCAACGGCATACAAAGTTCGACGTACTGAACATTAAAAGCCAGATGTAAATTTACGAGTTCAATGCTGAACTTAACGCGATTTTCAATTCAGTTTGGAAATGTCGGATTTAAATGATATAGCGATAACTAGAGTTCAAGCCTGTTTTGGTAGGGAACTAAACCGTACTGAAACGAACGAGGCTATTACCGCATGAATATAATGGATGGAATAATTTCCACCGACAGTATTCATAACATCAGAATCACAGCCATCTATATTCATAGCGTAGGCGGATACTCGACCCCAACTACGCTGTTATAGCCTATCCTACATTCACCGGCCAAAATTGGCTCTCCATGTTGTTTGAATGCCTGCTACAAAAATGGGGTGGAGTACTGCATTCTATATTAAGAACTTTTAGTCTCTTTATTGGCTATTTTTATAATGCGGAAGGATTCAGTAACTTACTACAGTTAGCCGCAGTTGTCTGTGGAAAAAAATATTTAACATGTTTATCCTACTTGGAACATTTATCAAAGAAAACAGAACTGTAAAATGAGGAAGTTAAAGAAATCGAGGACTGCGCATATTTGCGAGTAGCATTACAGTTTCAATGAATTTGTGGAAATTTGGCGCTGGAGGCTAGCACATCTCAGTTGAGCAACTACTCGATAGAATACACGATCAATCACGCTCACTAAGCACAAAATTAACCTGGAGATCAAAAAACGTGATGTAGATAGAAAAATGAAGATATGAAGAAGTGTACAGTTCTGCAGTTTTCCATGTTTTACGTTTCATGACCTACAACAAATAAACGTCTGTTAATTACATCTGTCACTATCACCGTGTTAAACTGTACCAAGATGACGTACAAACACCAAATGCTGATCGTTAAAGCTACTTTCGAATTTATCCACAGACTTGGTTTTGTGAACTTTTGTAGTACTCCCAACACGAATGCTACTCCCAAACGCTACTGAAAGGAAGTTACGAGAACACCTGTGGCGCTAAGATGATTCTTTTTTAAATTTTATGTCTGAATTTCGTTTTGTACCTTTGAAAATCAAATGACTGACTGAAAGAACTCCCGAGACTGATTGAAAGTCATCCCGCAATATCAGATTCGTAGTTAAATCTCGATAGCTTTGGATGTCACAAGCCTTCCCCCAGTGCTAACTATACACTGCAGTGAGCAAAATTTCCTCATTGTCATAATGACGGGTACGGTTCATAATTCGAAACTCCAGAAAATGAGAATAGTTGTGGCTTCTGCTTAATACGATAATGTCAGACTCAAAATTTTGCAAGTTTTATGTGAACTGAACGTGGGAAACACTGAGTAATACGGAGGTTTCAGATAGGGTATGTCATGCAAGGAAGAGTTCTAGAATTTGAAACTGGTAATCGCGTATCATAAACAGAGATCTGGAATTTTGTGCTCACATTCTAACATTTCCAGAAATCCTATGATCAGTACACAGACCAACATTGTTCCAAATTTTGGAAGAGATCTGTTCACTCTAGCGAACTAATTACCTCACCAAAAGGCCATCCAAGTACAGAGGACAACTTTCAGAGTCCTTTTGAGATGAAAATACAAGAAGAAATTGGAGCCATTAAGGAAAATATATTGTATCAGGTATTAGAATCAGAATTTAAAAGAGCTCTGCAAGATTTGAGAACAAATAAAGGACAGACAACATTCCAGTGGAATGTCTAAAATCATTGGGGAAAGTGGCAACCAAATGATTATTCAGTGCTGGTTAGTAGAATCTATGGGACTGGCGACATACCGTCAGACTTTCGGAAAAGTATCTTCCGCACAATTCCGAAAACAATGGGGGCAGATAAATGCGAGAACGATTGCAGAATTAATGTAACGGGTCATGCATCCAAGCTGCTGACAAGAATAATATACCGAAGAATGGAAAAGAAAATTGAGGATCTGTTAGACTATAGTTAGTTTGGCTTTAGGAAAGGTGAAGGCACTAGAGAGGCAGGCAGTTTTGAAGTTGTAGTTGATAATGATGGTAAGACTGAAGAAAAATCGGGAAAAAGCGTTCGACAATGTAAAATGGTGGAAGACGTTCGAAATTTTGAGGAAAATAGAGATAAGCTACATGGAAAGATGGGTGATAGTATATACAAGAGCAAAAAGCACTCAATAGGACTGGAAGACCAAGAACGAAGAGGGCCTTGCCGAGTAAAACTGTGAGGTTTGGGAAAAACCCACCGTGGTTCAACAACAAAGTTAGGAAACTACTGCGAAAGCAAAGAGAGCTTCACTCCAAGTTTAAACGCAACCAAAACCTCTCAGACAAACAGAAGCTAAACGATGTTAAAGTTAGCGTAAGGAGGGCTCTGCGTGGAGCGTTCAGTGAATTCGAAAGTAAAATTCTATGTACCGACTTGACAGAAAATCCTAGGAAGTTCTGGTCTTACGTTAAATCAGTAAGTGGCTCGAAACAGCATATCCAGACACTCCGGGATGAAGATGGCATTGAAACAGAGGATGACACGCCTAAAGCTGAAATACTAAACACCTTTTTCCAAAGCTGTTTCACAGTGGAAGACCGCACTGCAGTTCCTTCTCTAAATCCTCGCACAAACGAAAAAATGGCTGACATCGAAATAAGTGCCCAAGGAGTAGAAAAGCAACTGGAATCACTCATGAGAGGGAAGTCCACTGGACCTGACGGGATACCAATTCGATTCTATACAGAGTACGCGAAAAAACTTGCCCCCCTTCTAACAGCCGTGTACCCCAAGTCTCTAGAGGAACGGAAGGTTCCAAATGATTGGAAAAGAGTACAGGTAGTCCCAGTCTTCAAGAAGGGTCGTCGAGCAGATGTGCAAAGCTATAGACCTATATCCCTGACGTCGATCTGTTGTAGGATTTTAGAACATGTTCTCTGCTCGCGTATCTTGTTGTTTTTGGAAACCCAGAATCTACTCTGTAGGAATCAACATGGATTCCGGAAACAGCGATCGTGTGAGACCCAACTCGCTTTATTTGTTCATGTGACCCAGAAAATACTAGATACAGGCTCCCAGGTAGATGCTATTTTCCTTGACTTCCGGAAGGCGTTCCATACAGTTCCGCACCGTCGCCTGATAAACAAAGTAAGAGCCTACGCAAGATCAGACCACCTGTGTGGCTGGATTGAAGAGTTTTTAGCAAACAGAACACAGAATGTTGTTATCAATGGAGAGACGTCTACAGACGTTAAGGTAACCTCTGGCGTGCCACAGGGGAGTGTTATGGGACCATTGCTTTTCACAATATATATAAATGACCTAGTAAATAGTGTCGGAATTTCCATGCGGCTTTTCGCGGATGGTGCTGTAGTATACAGAGAAGTTGCAGCATTAGAAAATTGTAGCGAAATGCAGGAAGATCTGCAGCGGATAGGCACTTGGTGCATGGAGTGGCAACTGACCCTTAACATGGATAAATGTAATGTATTGCGAATACATAGAAAGAAGGATCCGTTATTGTATGATTATATGATAGCGGAACAAACACTGGTAGCAGTTACTTCTGTAAAATATCTGGGAGTATGCGTGCGGAACGATTTGAAGTGGAATGATCATATAAAATTAATTGTTGGTAAGGCGGGTACCAGGTTGAGATTCATTGGGAGAGTCCTTAGAAAATGTAGTCCATCAACAAAGGAGGTGGCTTACAAAACACTCGTTCGACCTATACTTGAGTATTGCTCATCAGTGTGGGATCCGTACCAGATCGGGTTGACGGAGGAGATAGAGAAGATCCAAAGAAGAGTGGCGCCTTTCGTCACAGGTTTATTTGGTAAGCGTGATAGCGTTACGGAGATGTTTAGCAAATTCAAGTGGCAGACTCTGCAAGCGAGGCGCTCTGCATCGCTGCGTAGCTTGCTGTCCAGGTTTCGAGAGGGTGCGTTTCTGGATGAGGTATCGAATATATTGCTTCCCCCTACTTATACCTCCCGAGGAGATCACGAATGTAAAATCAGAGAGGTTCGAGCGCGCACGGAGGCTTTCCGGCAGTCGTTCTTCCCGCGAACCATACGCAACTGGAACAGGAAAGGGGAGGTAATGACAGTGGCACGTAAAGTGCCCTCCGCCACACACCGTTGGGTGGCTTGCGGAGTATAAATGTAGATGCAGATGTAGAGATTGCCAAGTCCAGGATTCGATTACCGGCTGCGCCAGAGATTTTCTTCGCTTGGGGACAGTGTATGGTGTTGTGCTCACGCTCGTATCGTCATATCTGACATTTCTGTGTAGAGATGGCTGAATAGCACATCCCGTAGGCCAATGAAGATAAAAAGAAGAACGATATGCTCGAATTAAAATGGTGTAACAGAGAGATGCTGTCTTTCGGCCCTACCATTCAGTCTATTCGTCGAAGAAGCAAGGACGGAAATAAAAAAAAAGTTTTCAAAGTGGGATTAAAAACCGAGAGTGAAGAATATCATTGAAACATTCGCTGATGACATTGCTATCCTCAGTGAAAGTGCAGAGAGAATAACAGGATCTTTCGCATGAAATGAACAATCTAATGAGTACGGGATATGGGTTTAGAGTAAAGTGGAAAAAGACAGAAGTAATGAGAAATAGCAGAAATGAGAATAGCGAGAAACATAACACCAAATTCGTGATCACGAAGTAGACGAATCAGTTCAGCTATATTGGACGTAAAATAACATATGAGAGACGAAGCAAGGAGGACATAAAAAGCAATCACAGGCAAAGAGGCATTCCTGACTGGAAATCTATTGATATCAAACATAGGCCCTAATGTGAAGAAGATATTTCTGAGGATGTACGTTTGAAGCAAAACATTGTATGGCAGTGAAACACGGACTGTGGGGAAACCGGAATAGAAGAGAATCGAAGCGTTTGACTTGTGGTGTTGCAGAAGAATGTTGAAAGTCAGATGGACTGATAAGATGAAGATTGAGGTTGTTCTGCGCAGACTCAGCGAAGATAGGAATATATGGTAAACACTGACACGAAGTGGGATAGGATGATAAGGTATCTATTACAACATCAGAGAATAAGAGTGAGTTGTAGACGGTAAGAACTGTAGAGGAAGAGAGATACTGAAATACATCCAACAAATAATGGAGGACATTGGTTGCAAGTGCTACTCTGAGGTGAAGAGGTTTGCGTAGGAGAGGAATTCTTGGCGGACCGCATCAAATCTGTCAGCAGACTAAAGAAATTAAGGAAAAAAGATCCACCGATGAAACAAGTCTACCACGTTCTTTATATACGACGAAGGCTACACATTTGTTACATTTCACTCCCCTACAAATTGATGCTCCTAGATATTTGCAAGAGCTGATGATTTTAATTGCAGATAATTGATGTTGTAGTCATGGGCTGCTCTGTTTTTTCGTTTTCTGAAATGCCCAGTTATACACCTGTGAACGTTTGAAGGAAGTTGCCAATCTCGGCACCCCTTTGCAGTTTTATCAAATTCTGAATGAATATTTCTGTGTCTTCATTCAGATAGTACTTCATTATAGATAACAGCATCGTCTGCGAAAAGTCTCGGCTTGCTGTTAATATTTCCTGCAGGATCATTAACATACAACATGAACAGTGAGGGTCTCAACACGTTTCCCTGGAGTCCACCAGAAGTTATTGCTACATCTGTGGGTCACTAACCATCCAAGTGAAAACGCTGTGTCCCTCATAGCACAAAAACCTCAATGCGGTCCGTTTGATAAATCCAATCATAAGTTTCGTTTGATTCCCTGTACGATCATACTTTCGATAATGTGCTTACATGTGATACTGAGTAACAGGCTCTTCGGTAATCAGAAAATACTGTATCCACCTGTATGTCTTGGCCCTCAGCTTTCTACATGACATGTGAGAAAACTGCTTGTTGCGTTTCACATGATCCGTGTTGTCAGCGCCCATGCAGTCTATCTTGGATGAGGTCATTGTGTCCGAGATACGTTTATCTTTGAAAAGGAACCATTCGGACACTTACGTGATCCGTGGTTTCCCTATACTACTTTACGTAATTCTTGATGGGCGAAAGCAGTGTCTGACAACTGCGCCACCCTGTTCGGATTCATGCCTGGAGTGTCACGTTGAAAACTTTGCTTTTCTTGCATAGTTGCTATAAGTCGTAATTGACCTATATTAATAAAATATTAAATATTTATTCCGGACAGTATATCAAAGTATACAGTTCGGAATAAGCTATCGTGTGTACAGTTTTGACCCTAAAGGCTTGGGGTTCACTGTAAGTCGGGGAAAGCTCTTTAGGAAATTCCTGTTACCATTTCTCTGGCCGTAATCTGAAAATGTTCATCTGTCCCCTACATATAGCGCCTCTATACATCTATCTGTATTTAATAATTTATCTATATTTATTGCTTACCATACAGGAGTTATGTTGTCAGTCTTCAGTCCGAAGCTTGGTTCGATGCAGCTCTCCAAGTTAGTCTATTCTGTCCAAGATTTACCTCTGAATAACTGTAATATCAGAAATTGAGTCCACCTTGATGCAAAACACCTTGTTATTCGTTTATTTCTTTATTATCCGAAACTAATTTCGGCGACAAATATCTCCATCATCAGTGGGTTTTTAAAATCTAAAACATGCAGAAAATGGCGGCTGTTAGTAAAGCTCACATGGTTGCAGATGACAAGATGTTCGCTAAGTAAAAAGACGGCAACAGGAAAAAAAGACCACAGAAAATATGTCGCAAACAGCGCCAATAATTGCTTAAAACATGCTGTATAATACAATAAATAAGGTAGTATGAAAGTATCAATAGAAAACTATATTTCAAAAGACGAATTGTAAAAATGTAATAATGTTTTTCTGTGTTTGTACAACCATGCCATTTTCTGCATGTTTTAGATTAAAAAGCCCCACTGATGATGGTGATATTTGTCGCCGAAACTAGTTTGGGGTAATAAATAAATAAACGAATAACAAGGTGTTTTACATCAAGGCGGACCCAGTTTCTGATGTTATTATTTTTCTATGCAAACGCGGACCAAATGGAAGAGTTCCAACATAATATTATTGACTCTGACTATCGCAACTTACATCCACTTGAACCTAATTACTGTACCTTGGTTACCCTTCTCAGTTTCTGTCCCCCACACTTCCCTTCATTACTAAACCGACAATTCCTGAAAGCTACATAATGTGTCCTGCCGACCGATCATAAATTTATTTCCCGCAATGCTACTCAGTACCTCAGCATTATTCAATTAACTTATCCAGTCTTCAGCACTCCACTGTAGCACCACAACTCAAAACCTTCTAATCTCTTCTTGTCTGAACTGTTTGTCATTCACATTTTACTTCTGTTCAGGGATGCACCTCTCACACTTCCTTCAGAGAATACGTCCTGCCGCTTAAATTTATATTCGATTTTAAGAAATTAATCTCTTTCAGGAATGCTTTTCTTCTACCAATCTACATTTTCTATGCTCTCTACTTCCTATCCAATTATCATCAATAATCTAGTAGATTAGAAAAGCAACTGTATGGGTCCCATAATCCATAAAAATTACAAAAATGGATGTACGTATGTATGTATGCATGATCCATATCTCTTCCTAAATCACTGCACCCATTTCAACCAAATGTATTGCATTTACCACTGACTGTCTGGAAATCGTCGTTGTGGGGTAAGAACTATTTACCTATCAAAACGGTGGGGATGAAAAAGCAATGAAGTACACGACGCGCCGCACAAGTATCCATTGTTTAGTCATCTAATATTCGAAAATGAGAGCACTTTGTGGCTTGGAACAAACTTCACACATAACTTGAAACCTTCATGAAACTTTTCCTCGTTGACAACTTGCACAAAATGGTGAAAGGAAAAACGTTCATCACTTCCGACGTTTTCGCTATTCATTCAGTAAAAGTGCCGTGTGAAGCATGGCTTTTTAATTCGTTATGTCCTTATTACGGATTGTTATCGTGACAGATTTTGCAGACAGTATTAATAAATTCCACTTTATGTATCAACAATATTATACGACGTCATAAACACTGAGTTGCGTAAAAGATTGCCTCATCATGCAAGACTTTCGAAGTCATTACTTCATTGCTAAGAACTCTGTGGGCAACACTTTTCACAGTCAGTATCCACATAAGTCGCTGAATGTACTTCCAGAAATATATCACTGTGTGACACTTAGCTCAGGAGATACGACGTCATCAATATTAGGCTGCGTTAATATGAAACAGCAGGGCAAAATTCGCCATAGATACAGGAGAAATATGTGTACTGACGGGTGTGAAATACTTTAAATACATGTGAAATGTATTTGACACGGGCGTACGCTGGTTATGCCACTGATACAAAGCTCATCCTAAACTGTGGAACGATTTCAGGTGCATTTGGAGCATACAGTAGTTACTATCTACAAAGAAATGCTGTGGAGGTAAGAACCACCAGCGTCTGTTTGGATGTGCATGGTAACATCGAGATTGAAGAGGGAGAGGAAGAGATGGGCAGAGAGCTAAGGGAAAGAAGGAGACGAACACAGATACGGGGAGGATGAGATGGACAGAGAGGGGGAAGGGCAGATGGACAGAGAAATGGGTGAGGAGGAGATGGACAGAGAAAGGAAAGAAGAAGAGGTGGACAGACACAGTGAGAGGAAGAGAGAGGCAGAAAGAGAGGGAGAAGGAGATGAAGAGAGAGAGGAAGAGAAGGAAATGGACAGAGAAAGGGAAGATGAGGAGACGCACAACGTGCGGTGAGAGGAGGAGATGGACACAGGAAGGAAAGAGGAGGAGATGGAGAGGCGGAAGAAGATCAGTGCGAAGGGGGAGGAGGAGATGAAAGAGAGGGACTGAAGGGTGAGATGGACAAAGAGAGGGTGAGGAGGAGACGGACTAATAGAAGACTGGAACAAATACACACCCAGGCAGTGATTGGTACACAGCTATTATTTTATTAAAACTGATCATTTGTTTCCGCTTTTTAGCGGTTGTCAAATCCAAAACTTTAGCGGCGACTCGCGAAAATATTATGTGAACTGACACTGACTTTTAAAATATTATCCGATGCAAAGGCTACCGGACCTCTCAAGAGATACAATCGTCTCATTTAGCGCACTGATCTAGCACTTTTAGTGCCTGATTTGCAAATTTAATTTCCTTACTAGGGCATGATTTAATTCGACAACATTCCATTAACCTTATTTTGCTTGTGGTGACACCACATTCTGCGCAACTGCTTTTCCACGCTTTGCCACCTGTAACTGAATTGAAATGTCCTCATCAATCCTCTAAGTTTTTATTTCGCCTCCATGGACTTATAATCCGTTACAAATATCTCTTTGGTTTCCTCCATAGCTTTCTTAATGCAAATAGCATCGGGGGTAGGCTAAAACCCTGTCTCACTCCCTTCTCAACTAGTGCTATCCTTTCATGTCCTACGACTGTTATAACTCCAGTCTTGTTACTGAATAAGTTGAGAACAACCATTCGGTTCTTGTATTTCATGCCTGCTACCCTCAGAACATCAAATGGTGTATTCCACCGAACATAGTTAACAGTTTGTTTAAATGTTTTGACACCGCCTGCAGCTGTCAATTTTTCTTTTCAAGTCTGCTGATAAACGGAAGCAAAACTAACTCATTGCATTAACAATTGGCTGAAATTTAAACACAGTGACACATCAGGTCATAAAAATGTATCTTAACATTAAGTAATTTTGATCCTATCATACTTTATCGATAACAAATCATTTAAACAATTTGCCACAGCTGCAAACCCAATTTCATTGGAGCTCATAACCAAAAGCTTCCTCTAGACAAATGTTGGTATGGGTTTCTTTCACCTATCTTCTAAGATAAATCGAAGAGTCAGCATTTACGTCCGTTTCCTCCACTTCTCCAGAACTCAAACTGCTCATCCCCAATGTTACAGGTTCGAATCCTACCTCGGGCATGGATGTGTGTGACGTCCTTAGGTTAGTTAGGTTTAAGTATTTCTAAATTCTAGGGGACTGATGACCTCAGAAGTTAAGTCCCATAATGCTCAGAGCCATTTGAACATTTTGAAACCAATGTTCCGGTTTTTCCATTCGTCTGAGGATAATTGTTCTCAAAAGGGAACTCCCCATCCCAACCCCCCCCCCCCCTCAGTTTTAGTGGTAACATATCGCAGTGGAGAGCTCGTCAAAAACTGAACGCAGATCAATAATGAAAACAGGTAAAAGATTTTTTTTTCCATAATGTTGTGAGCTGTCAGCCTGATGATTGAAATGTTCGTTTTATTTCTGGAGGCTTGACTGTTGTCATACCATACACTGGTAAGAATACGTTACCGTCTCAAGCAAATGTGATGAATAGTGAGAGCAGGCGAAATACCGCATACACGATTCACAGAAATGAAAATAACAAATTAACGGGTGTGAACTATGTTACAACAAAGGAATTAAGGAGTCAAAACTCCTAAAACGGAACGTGACTTCAAAAACGTTACAAACATATGTTTTGACAGAGCACAGAGAAACTGTGCGACTGTGGAACTATTGCATTCATTTGTTGCAACTTATGTGATAAACTATTACGTTTGCATCATTTGCTTGGGAGTGTTCACATTCACATTCATAAGAACACCTAAATCGGGCAAGGAGGCATATTTCAGTCACTCGCCAGGTGTACAAATTAGGTGCGTCGATAAGAGATTCCTATCATATGACACATGTACTGTCTGTAATGCCGTGTATGGCACACCAGACGTGTTTTCCGGTGGAGGATATTCGGTTGATTGTCGCCTTGTCATCAAACGTTTGCGTTTGAATAAAGCGACAGCGAAAAAAAAGGGGGGGGATAGGAGGTTTACTATCTTTTGGTTCAAAAAATTGATTTTTTGAAATTGAATTTTTGGATCCATAAAAATGTTTAGAATCGATCCCTTAAACGGCTTTTCCGAATACGGAACGGAAATGTTTGTTATTCGCGGTTGAACAAAAAAATGCACTTGCCTGAAATCGGTCTTTTTCACGCAACAGTTTTTTTCTTTCGGAGGACGAGTTATTGTACCGGTGCTTGGGAGGAAACACACAAAATTGAAATGGAAGTTTGAACGCGTGTGTTTGGAAGTTAGCCCCCAAGCATTTGCATTCTCCTGCGAAGACTGTGGAGATTGCGACTTTACTGGCAGTGAGCAGCTTCAACGAAGGGTATTCACCGATTCTGAAGACCATGACAACGATGGACGTCACCCTGGGACTCTATTCGACGCAGTTCGCCAAGCATTGGGACGACCACTGGATTCAAACGAGCGGCTATGGAGCAGCGCAAGATGGGCCAAATCGAGCAGAACACTCTCTATGAGGAAGGGGAAGGACTAGTTTATGGACCCGGAATAACAGATTGAACGTACGTTGCATAATATTGCATTTATCTGTAGTCAAAACTTCAAACGCGTTTTTCTCGAAATGACTGTTTTTTATCGCGCAGTATGGTAACTTCACATCGACTGAACCAATTGGCATGATTCTTTGTTTCCGACAAAGCTAACTAAATTGTCTAGTAGTTGTACCACTTTTATTCCGATCCATCCAACTATAAATATTTTTACTTGACCGACGAAGTCGAAAAATCGTTGAGAAAAACCCAATTTTTTTTCAAATGGCCGCCATTTTGATTCCTATGGACGAAATAACTTAAGCTAGGTACGAATCCTAAAGAATCTTATATACTTAGCTAATGTCAAGAACGAAGTGCTCGTATTAAGAAGGGTGTAAGACAAGGGTCTAGCCTTTCGCCCCTACTCTTCAATCTGCACATCGAGGAAGCAATGATGGAAATAAAAGAAAGGTTCAGGAGTGGAATTAAAATACAAGGTGAAAGGATATCAGTGATACGATTCGCTGATGACATTGCTACCCTGAGTGAAAGTGAAGAAGAATTAAATGATCTGCTGAACGGAATGAACAGTCTAATGAGTACACAGTATGGTTTGAGAGTAAATCGGAGAAAGACGAAGGTAATGAGAAGTAGTAGAAATGAGAACAGCGAGAAACTTAACATCAGGATTGATGGTCACGAAGTCAATGAAGTTAAGGAATTCTGCTACCTAGGCAGTAAAATAACCAATGATGGACGGAGCAAGAAGGACATCAAAAGCAGACTCGCTATGGCAAAAAAGGCATTTCTGGCCAAGAGAAGTCTACTAATATCAAATACCGGCCTTAATTTGAGGAAGAAATTTCTGAGGATGTACGTCTGGAGTACAGCATTGTATGGTAGTGAAACATGGACTGTGGGAAAACCGGAACAGAAGAGAATCGAAACATTTGAGATGTGGTGCTATAGACGAATGTTGAAAATTATGTGGACTGACAAGGTAAGGAATGAGGAGGTTCTACGCAGAATCGGAGAGGAATGGAATATGTGGAAAACACTGATAAGGAGAAGGTACAGGATGATAGGACATCTGCTAAGACGTGAGGGAATGACTTCCATGGTACTAGAGGGAGCTGTAGAGGGCAAAAACTGTAGAGGAAGACAGAGATTGGAATACGTCAAGCAAATAATTGAGGACGTAGGTTGCAAGTGCTACTCTGAGAGGAAGAGGTTAGCACAAGAAAGGAATTCGTGGCGGGCCGCATCAAACCAGTCAGTAGACTGATGACCAACAAAAAAAAAAAAAGAAAAAAGTCAACTCAGTTTTGATTTCAGACGAGCCGGCTGACGTGTGACATACCTTGCGTGGAGGTCTACATCGAAATTTTGTTTTGTTCCGACGGCACTTCCGCCTTTGGTCTTCAACATTTCCAGTCGATAAAATTCCAGTTTGTAGAGGAAATAACACAAATATGTTGACCAAGTTTGACACTGATATCTATAACACATCCCGAGGAAAAATTCCTAAAGAAGATGCTTTTTTCGGGCCAAAGATAGTAAACCTCTCCTTACGCAGACGCCGCTGCTCGTTCAAGCTGCTCTGTATTGTACATGTTGTCTTTGGACCGTGCGCTTTCTATTTTGCTTTTTTTCACAGTGCAGTGCGCCTTTTTCCTGTTTTCATGCTTGATCCGTGTTCAGCCTTTGACGGGCTGCGTACTGGGCTCTCTTACCACTAAATCTGAAGGGGGTGCGATGAGAAGTTTCCCCTTATCAGTATTTCGCAACGATGACTTATTACTTAAGTACAAAGACAATCATTATGCCCTTATCACCTCCACAACTTGTAAAGGAAAAAATATTAATGTATGGCACAATAACAGTATCCGTTATGTTTGTTGGTACTATATCATCATCGTAAACTGTCGTGAAGATTATTTTTCTGTAACAAATCTATAAGGAACTCTTTGCATATGATTCAAGAAGCGGCTTGGGTTGTTCAGCATACCCAAGCCACATGAAGAAAAATAGATACCAAAATAGAAAAACCGCATTTAGATTGTGGGAGGAGCTAGTACTCGAAATGTAGCTACAACGTCCATTTAACTACTATCCTATACGAACCGCATTATAATTCCTTTTCCAAAACTCGTCAATCATACCAGACCGACAATTAATAGCTTCTTCAACGCCCAGCTAGTTGTTCTATTACGCAGCGGAAAAGGTAATCTCTCCCAGCGGTATCGTTAGTGACCTGTTTAATCGAGTTTCAATCACTGAAAAACAGGAAATTAGCAGCCGTTAGCCGCTACTAGCTCACTGCATCGCGATGCGCACACACCCGTTTATTCCCTGCCGGACCAACATATGTGTCTCTGATTTCTCAGTAGAGGAACTGAATTTCTCAACGTGCAGCTGTTTTAATACAGTGGCACCATTCTTTCCCCCAGTAACTATATCGCTACGGGATTTGGATGGAGCGTATTTCTGAAAAAAACCAATGGTTTATGTAATTAGACATCTGAAGTAGAAAAATTTTTCATCTTCTGAAGGCATCTTGGCATCAGTAAAAATGTTTAATGCGTTGAGTGCTCCATAACGTAAAATAAAATTGTCATTTTATTTATGTAATGCTCTTTATATTCCTTTATAGTCACTTCCAGTCGGGTTCCTCAACAGAAATGTTCAAGATAATGATGTTTTATGTTCTTGTAATTTCTCGCAAGTGAACGGTTGATGCTATGAACATAACAGTATCTTCATTATTACAAAGTGATCATGTGAGCGACTGATACGCATTAACTTGATCCAAGAGCTCAGCACTGCCACCATTACCTCTAATTACTCCTAGTGCTGCCACTGTTTGTTTCCGTGATAATCTGGAATACCATTTCTGTTATAAAACAGGTATTTCAGCTCTTGTTTTAACTATGAAGTGTAAGACATTCTACGCAATTTTTAGAAAAAATTCTTATTTACCAATGTTTCTCGAGAGTTGTATAACAGTTTTGAAAGTTTTGTATCAAAACACAGGGTGTTCATGAATTGTATTTACACCTTAATTTTTTAATGACTTTAAAACTGTAGCTGATTTTAACAATGGATACAAGATAAATCATAAACATTTTTTTTTACCTTCCAAGTGTTGCAATTATGACGCAAAATTGAACTGGAAATCCTGATAAAACGTGGTCGTCGCAGGAGAAAGCTCTGTGGGTGGCCTGGTTCGTATAGACAACGTCCGGTACCCAAGTCCAACAAAACTTTCGAACATTGTGTGGAAGGCAACCAACGTTCCGACCGAGTATGGAAACGAAATGAGCGTTTGGCGTCATTGGCCGGGAGGCCCCTTACGGGGCAGGTCCGGCCGCTTTAGTGCAGGTCTTATTACATTCGACGCCAGATTGAGCGACCTGCGCGCCGGATGGGGATGAAATAATGATGAAGACAACACAACACCCAGTGACTGAGCGGAGAAAATCCCCGACCCAGCCGGGAATCGAACCCGGGTCCCATAGGCCGGCAATCAGTCATGCCGACCATTCAGCTATCGGGGCATACCGACCGACTATTCGGCTTGGCATACGTCGTTTATGGTAACATACATGTTCTTCATAAAAAAAGGGGTGGGACACCCGTCTGTTTCAGACGCCAATGTGGACAAGGTACGGCAGGCGTTTGCAAGGAAACCGGCAAAGTCGGTGCGTACGGCGGCCAGAGAGCTGGAAATGGGGCGATCAACAGTGAACAATGTCTTTCATTAGACGTTACAGGTGTATCCCTACAGGTGCAACTGCATCAGGCATTAAAGCCGACAGGCAAACCCTAAGCGCGAACAGTTTGCAGTGGATACGCTAGGCAAAACTGACGTACCACCCTCGACGAAGCGTCGCGAAGTAGGTGCATGATCAAGAGGACGAAGGCAAGTGGAAAAGCTATCCGTTCCATCACTTTCGCGAAGAAGGTGTGGTTCACGCTATCGAATACCTGATGGAAATCGAAGAACATCGTGCACGGCTCCCTGCAGTCTACTGACTGTTGCAACAGCGAGGGCGTACGTGTAATCACATGCCGTTGATTTTATATGAGTGTTTCCGCCCAAGGACGTCTGTGAAGGCGACAGGATCTGGTGCAGGACTCGTTGAAAGGCGAACGAAAATCTTAAAATTTGAGTTGAGTAAAGTTATTGGCTGTTAGCTGCTAGGTGGCGAATTCCAGAGGGTTGGGTATCAGAACAATTAGATCTACCATAAATTCCGGTAGCGGCGGCCTCGCAAGAGACAGCAATTCTTCCTACGTTTCCCTTCATCGCGGAAAAATGAAGTCCTTGAAAGTCTTCTAAAATTCTAACGGCTGACCTTTTGGTGCTGGCGATCCGTTGAGAGTCCCCTTGGAGAGCGCATCAGTCTTGTCTCCAGTGGAGATGTTTGCTAAAAGAGAGTTCGCTGTCCGCCCATCAAGGATACGATGGATTGTCTGTAGTATGTCCCTAAGTGCCTCGACATCAGTCTCTTCTTCACGATAGACGTGGTGACGATAGTGTAGAACTTCGAAGGCTATTGCGATGTCCGCCTGTGATAACAACCGTCGGCCGTCAGGCAAATCTAAGGAACAGATCAGCGCTTGTCGACGGGATCTGAGATCTGCGACGGCAGGATGCACTATGGGCAGTACCGGAGGGTATGTAATAAAATTCCATCGTGTCATTGTGCCATTACATTCGTTCCCTGACATGCTGGACCAGCGCGCGGCGCATCAGTGGCTTTACACATTGTGCCCACCACAGAAGTACGGACGAGTATTGTGTGATGCGTCTTTCGCATTATTCCCATGTGGTCTTAACCATTCGTCCATGTCCCTGTTCCTGTAAACAGGCAACGTTAAGTTTACATGGACCCCGAGTGCTCCATATCGTTTGTCGTCGGAGTTGATCGTGCACACATAAACACTATCGTCTGAGAAGATCGTAGGCCATCTTTCCGCATTCAGGACGCCCGAAGCGAGAGGGGAAGTCACAAATACGCAATCGAATCGACTGGTTCAGTGGCTCGTGACGTACGTATATCCCATGCGATCGTCATGTACCACCTCCCAGGTTTCTACGAGACTGAGTCGATGTACTAAACAACGGGGATCGGGACAGGTAGTAAAATTTGGATATTGATCCTCCCTCTCGAGAACGAAGTTGAAATTTGCTCTGATAATTACGTGCTCGTATCGTCCCAGAAAAAGCGCCGCGAATGTTCCAGTATAAAACTGTGAGCGCTCTCGTTGTTGGTCGGTGCCGGATGGCGCATAAAGATTCACTAGTCTGATCCCGTGTACTGTCACCGTTAGCCCTCGCGCTGGCTGTAAGTAAGTGTCATCTTCGACTGCAATGCATCGCGCACAATAATCGCTGCTCCCCTACCTCTTTTGGCGGCGGGGGTGACGTAAGCAGTATAACCATAAACATCGGGCCAAGTATCCCAACGTGGGGTAGCTGCTTCAGACATTAAAGCCTATGGACAAACTTGAGCATGAACAGTTTGCAGTGATATACTAGGCAAGACTGATGCGAAGAATGACTTTTTGGAAAAAAAAAATTGTGTCTTCGACGAGGCAACGTTTCGTGTATCTGGCAAAATGAATCATCATAATGTTCGTATATGAGGTTCACAACATCCTCATGTTACACGTGAAATGGAAATGTTTGGTGCGAACTGATGTACAATTGTATCATTGGTCCATGCTTTTTCATCCGTCTACCGTCGACTATAGTATTTACCTGGACATGTTACAAGAGTTCGCTGTGCGACAAATGGAACATCTGCAACATGATGTCATATTCCAGCAAGGTGGGGAACCACCCCATTATTCCTGTTTCTAGCTGAAAAGCTTCCGGTTAGATGGATTGGAAGAGATGGTCCAGTTCGATGGTTGCCTCGATCCCCTGAAATCACATCAGTAGCCTTCTTCCTGTGGGGCTTTGTGAAGGATCAGGTGTACCGAACTAAGTTTAGTAACCTACAGGACTTGAAGGCACACATTTGCAATGCATTTGAACATGGTACGTGGAGAGAAATGGAATGCTGACCATACATTATCCGTGCCACAAACTGATGTGCATGAAAGAGGAAACAAAACTGCATGAGTTACTTTATCACATGTTGAAAACCGTTTGTTAATAACTTGTATGATTTCAAAGGTATTACTGAATTTGTAAAGATAATTAATGGGCGCCCTGTACTTTCCTTGGCGAATTTGTCTTCCACCTTATTGCTGTTTCCAATACTGGATGCTGTCCATTGAAAATTTACATATTTTTATTACTTTTTCAATAAATTTCCACCAGATATAACTTTGGAAATGATTAACATCTTTTAATGTTCATGTGAAGATATAGTTTTGAGGGGTCAGTACAAAGACATTCAGAAACTAAACAAATTAACTTGTTCCAGTAAAAAGATGGTGCAATGCAACACTAAAAACCTGAACTTTATCTTAAAAGTCGCTTTAATGTCTGTCAAGGATACGTGCGAAATTTCCTATCTTTCTATTAGGAAACTTTGGGACAGTCTTCTGGACTGGTAGAAGATTATAACTGCATCTGTTGCTATGGCTCTTGTCATTTCTAAACCGAAATTATGTTTATTGTTTGGTCTTCGTTAAAGTGAGTGTGACTGTGATTTGAACAACCTATTTAGTTGAGAAAACGATAATATAAAGTAATCTTTTTCTGGAGTCCGGCAGTTATCATCTCTTATATAATGCGCTGTTGAAAACATTGTTTTTGTCTCTCGGACATCCCATATAACTGAGATCGGAAAAATACAGCCGATATTCGTAACACAGCTTCATGATAAAAATCTGCCAAGGACAGTACTTCTACTTATGGCATGTATCGGTTAGAAAAATGCACCGATGATGACAGATATCAGTCGAAATTGATTTGGAACAAGATAAATAAATTATGTTTCCGAAACTGGTTGCTACATTCTTTATAATTTCGAAATTGGTGTTGTTGCACATGCACGTAATTTAACTACGAGCCGACTAATATTAACGTTCCAGTTCTATACAGATTAACGATTTGATATTCATTGTTTCCTAGGAGGAATGGTCAATATTGATCGACGTGACAGGAACGATCATTCCGAAACTGGTTGCTACATTCTTTATAATTTCGAAATTGGTGTTGTTCCACATGCACGTAATTTAACTACGAGCCGACTAATATTAACGTTCCAGTTCTATACAGATTAACGATTTGATATTCATTGTTTCCTAGGAGGAATGGTCAATATTGATCGACGTGACAGGAAAGATCATTCGTTGCGAAAATCTTGTAAACTTAGGCTTTAAAATGCATAACTTAAGGGCTATGGACACTTTCTCGTCTTCGATAGTGTGAAACAAATTCCTTCTACTGAATCTATTTGCTTTCTATATTGTTGGAGAAGGTAGTATGGACGAAAACAAGAAAAAATTATCTAGGGAACATGAACTCTAAAACGCGTATCACAAGAGCTATGAGCACTTGTTCAATGAGTAGCGAAGATCATCAAGTGCTGATAGCTCTTTAGGCGTGTACTTCAGAGTCCATGTTTAATGACTATATTTTCCTTGTTTTGGTCCATGCTAACACCTCTCAAAATATGGAAAGCAAAGAGCTTGTAGTGGAAGAGATTTGCTTCACACGACCGAAGATGAAAAGTGCTCACAGCTCTTGAAGTAAGCATTTCAGAACCCGTGTTTACTAGACTTTCTTACTTCGAATGATCGTTCCTGTCATATCCATGAATATTGACCATTCGACATGAGTACCCAGAGTTTTGAGAAGTTGAAATCAAGACTTATAATAGAAAAAGCCATTTCTATCTGGGTAATCTATCAATGATATTTGTTATGCTCGTCATTGTGTTAGCAGTTTTCACTATATGGTGGCACTGAGAGACAGACGGTGGGAGATGCGCTGACTCCTTACAGAGATGGGGTAAACTTACTTCGGCCGCTTGCGACTGTGGCGCTGAGAGACGGACGGTCAAACACATCGTGCAGGAATGCCCACTAAGGGCATATGAGGGTGACCCACAGGATTTCCTAATGGCGACCCAAGAGGCAATCGACTATATATTATCTAAACTGGACGTTTCTTTGTGATTGCTCTTTTGTGAGTGTAAATTTACAATTAGTGGTGTCCTTATATACGAACTGTTATTTATTGTTCTGTTTATACATATGTGATTTTTTTAAATCGTGTTGTTTCTGTAATTTTTACTGTGATGTCATGAGCCATACGCTAAATAAATAAATAAATAAATACTATATGGTTTTTCCTATTCGTCTTACACTCTGTGTTTATCTCCAGATGTTTCGGATCTTCATTAAATTTGAAGGGTTTTTATTCGTAATAAATGTTAGTATCTATTGTTTAACTAGAGAAAACACACGTCAGTACAGTTTCTCACTGTTGATAAGCACTTCATTTTCTTTTGATTTCATGTTTACTCAGTGCCACTGGGTATTAAGGACCGAGAAAAGTTAAGAGATTTGAGCATCGTATAAAGCGAATTTACATTGGATTTATGCAAATCTGCTCAGGACACATTAGGCGATACACATGGAGATAAGCAGGCCAGAGCTGTACTATATCTTGGGAAAGAATTAATAAGTATTTCCGGACAGTCCCCATGTGGTTAAAAACGTAAAATATAAGTTCATTGAAATTATATCACGCAGACCAGTTTACCAAGATGTGTTAATATAAATGGGGATTAAATTTCCAAATAAAATTGTGGTGTAATGGGTGCAATGGAAAGAAGTAATAGCGAATATAATTACTCGTTTCGGATAGTGAATAAACTGTGCAGAAGTGCAATGTATGTAATTTACAGTATCTGCTTATTTTGGTGCAGTGTTCCTTTGGACACGCATGCATCTCCGAAGACGCACTGCTGACGATTGATAGCCTTATTCAAAATCTGAAATTTACTCCCTAATTGCGAATACTGCTATAAATCACACATACTATTTAACAGAAACATATGAAAAATTATGCCAGACCTGGACTCGAACGTGGATTTCCCGCTTATAGCGAACGGTTGCCTTAACCACTTTTTCATTTTTCGTACTTAGTGTAAAAAGTGTAAGTAGGCTGTTTAGGTTTTTTATTGGTAATGCCATCTCTGTATGAAAATCACTGGCTGTGCTGTGTGCAGTCTGTGGCTAGTTTGCATTGTTGTCTGCCATTGTAGTGTTGGGCAGCGGCAGCTGGATGTGAACAGCGCGTAGCGTTGCGCAGTTGGAGGTGAGCCGCCAGCAGTGGTGGATGTGGGGAGAGAGATGGCGGCGTTTTGTAATTTGTCATGAACTGCTATATATATATTATGACTATTAAGGTAAATACATTGTTTGTTCTCTATTAATATGTTTCATTTGCTAACTATCCCTATCAGTAGTTAGTGCCTTCCGTAGTTTGAATCTTTTATTTAGCTGGCAGTAGTGGCGCTCGCTGTATTGCAGTAGTTCGAGTAATGAAGATTTTTGTGAGGTAAGTGATTTCTGAAAGGTATAGTTTAATGTTAGTCAGGGCCATTCTTTTGTAGGGATTACTGAAAGTCAGATTGCGTTGCGCTAAAAAAATATTGTGTGTCAGTTTAATCACAGTCTTGTATAATTCTTCAAAGGGGACGTTTCAAAAGAACAACAGAAAACTCCTTCATTTAACATAGAAAACAGAAAAATTAACTCAAAGATGATGCTGGTGTACAAAAACGAAATGGAAACTGCTCTTTTTGTGGACGCTGGTTGTGGTCATGCCTTCGGAAATCGAACGCCGAGCCTTTAATGGTCATGAGAACATAGCTTCTTCACCTGTCATCATCGCTGACTGGGGAGGTCCAACTGCGGGGCGGGTTGGGAAAAATGCTTCCTACACAGTTAGCAAAAGTGGACTGGTATTTAACTTGAAGTCCCATTATGTGGTGTCGTGTCAGCAAAAACGTCCAAAAATCGATCGCGTTCCTGGGTCCACTTGCGAAAAGATAATGAAGGCCATACACTTCACCTAAGTGACCGCATACGTCTTTCATGGTGGGAAATACTTCTCGTCCGGGCAGAGGAGCATACTGGGACGATTATGTGCGATAGTACCCGGGGATAAAGCGCCCGTATCTGCTGGAGATGGAATCCTACGTCCGCCACCGCGCCCTATAGGAGGCGGTGTTCGCCCGTGTCTTCCACATTATACCTCAGGCAGAGGGAGCCGCCTGCCAGGGTGATGCCATGGAGTTTGTGTGACGTTGGGTATTTGCCGATAATGCCGATGTACCACTGGGCGCTCGCTTCCGTGGTGAAGTCTGGTTGATGAACTGCGCGCCACACCGCCGGCCACCTAACCTCTGGGTGATGACGTCCGACGGCATTCCTGCAATGAGTCCACATTAAGAGGCGACAACTATCCCTCGTAGTGGAAGCGCTAGTGCGAGGAATATGTCCATGGACATAACTGTATTCCAGATGGAAAACTTTGACACGTGATAGCGCTGATGCAATTCGGGCCAGGGCGATCGGCGGTTGACGCGAAGTAGGTGCGAGTTCGTCGACCAAAAGCCCTGTAATACTGTTGAGCCTCTGATTCCATAACCTCGAGGTTTTGCTTACGTATAGAACTGTATTGCGAACATGGACACTGACCAGCGCAAGACCGTGTGTGAGGGTGTCATGCTTTACCTTGAATACGAGACCAGTACTGATAAAATAACCGAAGGCCATTTGGATATGATGCGTCATCACTGTAGAGGTAGATGAAACGTATGCAATGTGTGTTGCCAGGGATGTCATACAAATGTTAATAAACTGCTTTTTTTAGCATTTCCATTGCTGACTTCGAACGTCTGTCCTGATGTTCTGAAGAAGAGCCAGAAGCTGATCGCCGTGGTGCAATGACACATGTCTCGAGTATAAACTATCCCTAGACAGCTTAGAGTCTCCATCTCTCTGAATGCTGCCACACATTTGTCACGATGTCCCCTTCCAGTGGTCATCGCGCAGGATTTAGCGACGTTCATGTGGCTACCCACACCGCTCCCGTATTGTTCGATCCATCGAGTTGCTTGTTGAACCTCCGCATTGCTACGTGCGAATGGGGAAAGGAGAATGGTGAGGACTGGAGTGGTGTAGGTGTGGGGAGATCGGGGGATTTTCCACGAGTAGGGAGACGTTTTCAGGAGAGGATGAATGCCCTTTATCCTCCTATAGGCCGAGACTTGGAGACATACGCTATCCATTGATATGTGACGTTTTTCTGTAAGCCTCCTAGTTTCCTCCTTGTTTTCTGACACCATGGAGGTAAGTTCAAAATGCTCTGAACACTATGGGACTTAACTTCTGAGGCCATCAGTCCCCTAGAACTTAGAACTACTTAAAGTTAACTAACCTAAGGACATCGCACACATCCATGCCCGAGGCAGGATTCGAAACTGCGACCGTAGCGCTCGCGCGGTTCCAGACTGTAAAGCCTCGGCCACTCCGGCCGGCATGGAGGTAAGTGTAGATAACCGTCTACAGTGAGGTCAAAACATGGTAACACTGTCGGCAACGAGATAAAATAGCGCCTTGAAGTGGCCTTGCATACATGAGGTAAGAAAAATATACAAGGAGACCGGAGACGACAGCACGGCTCAAATTGGGAAATTCACCGACGTACACTGAAGCGACAGAGCTTATGGGATAGCGATATGCACATGTACAGGTGGTGGTAGTATCGCGTACGCAACGTAGAAAAACTCATTGAATTGGCAGGGCTGTCATTTTACTGAGATGATTCGTGTGAAAAGGCTTTCGAAGTGATTATGGCTGCATGAGGGGAATTAACAAACTTTGAACTCGGAAAAGTGAAAGGTAGTTGTATCCAGACGCATGGGACATTCCATCTGGGAAATCGATAGGGAATTTAGTATTCCGAGATCCACAGTGTCAAGAGTGTGCCAAAAATACGAAATTTCAGGCGTTATTTCTCACCCCGGAAAACTCTGTGGCGCTTTCGTATAGTTGTCAGTGCTAACAGACCAGCAACACTGCTTGAAATAACCGAAAAAACCAATGTAGGACGTTCTAAGAACGTATCTGTTAGGACAGTGCGGCGAAATTTGGCTTCATTGTGCTTTGGCAGTACAAGATCGACGGGAGTGCTTTTGCTAACAGCACGACATCGCCTGCAGCGACTCTCCTGGCTTCGTGACCATATCGATTGGACCCTAGACGACTCAAAAGCGTGGCCTGGTCAGATGAGTCTTGATTTCAATCGGTAAGAGCTGATGGTAGGGTTCTAGTGCGGCGCAGACACCACGAAGCCAAGAAACTAAGTTGTTAACGAGGCACTGTGCAGGCTGGTGTGGGATATGTTTACATGGAATTGACTGGGTCTTCAGATCCAACTGAAAAGATCGTTGACGGGAAATGGTTATGTTCGGCTACTTGGAGAACATTTTCAGCCATTGTTGAACTTCATATACCCAGACAACGGACTGAATGTTTGTGGACGACAACATGCCAAGTGACTGGGACACAGAATTCGAATGAATGATTTGACCATCCAGATCGCCCGACGTGAACCACATCGAACATTTGTGTGACATAATCGAAAGGTCAGTTCGTGCGCAAAATCCTGAACCGGCAACACTTGCGCAGTTATAAAGTGCTATAGAGGTAGCATGGCTCAATGCTTCCGCAAGGGGCTTCCAACGATTTCTTGAGATGATGGCATGTCGAGCTGCAGCACCACGCCAGGCAAAAGGAGGTGCGACACGATATTAGGAGGTATCTCATGACTTTTGTCACCAAAGTGATTTTGGCAAATTGGAGTTTATTATGTCTCGGAGCCTGGTAACGAGCATCGGAAAGTGGCGAAGCTAGTCGGTTGCAAGCAAGTTGCTACTGCAAACCTCGATGGAACGTGATGGAAGGAGGGTTCAGCCACGAGCAGGCAGTAAGGTGTTGGACGTCCACGCCTTTGAACACAACGTGGAATTCGGAGGCTTGTCCGCTTTGTGAAGCAGCACACTCGTCGATCTGTGGCAGAGTGCCATTCTGCGGCAGGCACAAGTGTTTTGGGGCACATCGTCCAGGGCAGATCTCATGTTGACCCAGGGACATCGTCAGCTATAATTATAGTGGGCTCGGGATCATCGAGACTGGATCTTGGATCAACTGAAACGTGTCGCCTGGTCGGATGAGTAATGTTGATGATGCCAGTCAAAGGCAACGCAAACCTACCAAGCATGTGTCGAATCCATGCCGTGTAGAGTAGCTGCTGCATTGGTTAACGTCTTTTCTTAGGTGGAGATGAGACTAGCCGAGAAACAGCCTAAACGAGCGTGAAAAAACGCCGAAAAGCACACTTCTGCTGGGCAGTGTACCAAACCAACGGGTGCTAAGCACCCGCTAGGATTCTGTCGGGGTTTACTCGACACCTTGAGTTACAAGCTGTCGTACGTCGCGTTAAACTATGCGAGAAAGTCAAAACGATGAAACCAGTATCAGCAAAAATGGACTTGTAACCAGAAGTCTATGTGGTGTAAAACAAAAACGTTTTGATGTATCTGAATTTTGCACAGAGCACAGTTTAATCATTTCTGACAAATGGTTTAAGAAGAATCACGAAAAAAGAATGTATACGTGTAACGGACCAGGAGACACCGGAAAATTTGCAATGGATGTATAATGGTAAGAGAACGACTGTGAATTGCAGATTAAAACTGAAAAAAAGTTCAGAAAAGGAAGACATAAAGTGAATGGGATCTAACTAAATAGGATGAACTACAGGTTGTTGAGAGTTTCAAAGTGAGCATCGCTCAAACATTGACTCAAACAGAAGGAAAACAACAGAAGATGTGAGATGAAATAGTGAAACCGTCCTTGAAAATTGTTCGAGTGCTTGGGATCACCACCAGGTCGGATCGAAGCAGTTCAGAGGCGGGCTGCTGTATTTGTTAAAGGTAAACTCACAAGTGTTACGGACTTGCTCCGGGAACTCAAATCGGAATTCCTGGAGGTAAGGCGATGTTCTTTTCGAGGAACTCTACTGAGAAAATTTACAGAATCGACATCTGAAACTGACTGCAGAACGATCTTACAGCCGTCAATGTACATTCCGCGTAAGGACAACGAAGATAAGACAAATCAGGGCTCGTACTGAGCTACATAGGCAGTGGTTCTTCCCTAGCTCTGTTTGCGAGTGGAACAGGAAGGGGAATGAATATTAGCGGTATAGGGTACCCTCCGCCATGAATCGTACGGTGGCTTGCGGGGTACATATGTAGATGTAGATGTTGACGCAGGAAGCAGACTCGAGACGTTGGATTTAACTGTTACGAGAAAATATACGCTGAAGCGCCAGAGAAACTGGTATAGGCATGCGTATTCAAATACAGAGATGTGTAGACAGGCAGAATACGGTGCTACGGTCAGAGACACCTACGTAAGACCACAAATGACTGGCGCAGTTGTTAGATCATTTAGTGTTGCTACAATCACAAGTTATCGAGATTTAAGTTTCAAGAGTTAGGTGAGTTTGAACGTGGTGTTGTAGTCGGCGCACGAGCGAAGGGACACAGCATCTCCCAGGTAGCGATGAAGTGGAGACGACCATTTCACGAGTGTACCGTGAATATCAGGAATCCGGTAAAACATCAGTCTCCGACATCGCTTCGGCCGGAAAAATATACTGCAAGAACGTGACCCTCCCGTAGTAGGTTCGAATCCTCCCTCCGGCACGGGTGTGTGTGTGGGGCCCAGAGCGTATGTTAGTTTGAGTTAGAGTAAGCAGTGTGTAGGCTTAGGGACCGATGACCTCAGCAGTTTGGTCCCATAAGACCTTACCAGAAATTTCCAAAGAACGGGATCAACGACGACTGAAGAGAATCGCTCAAGGTGACAGAAGTGCAAACCTTCCGCAAATGCTGCAAATTTCAGTGCTGGGCCATCAACAAGTGTCAGCCTGCGAACCATTCAACGAAACATAATCGATATGTGCTTTTGGAGCCGAAGGCCCACTCGTGTACCCTTGATGACTGCACGACACAAAGCTTTACGCCTCGCATGGGCCGGTAAACATCGACATTGGACTGTTGATGACTGGTAGAACGTTGCCTGGTCGGACGAGTCTCGTTTCAAATTGTATCGAGCGGATAGACATGGAATGGTATGGAGACAACCTCGTGAATCCTTGGACCCTCCATGTCAGCAGGAGACTGTTCAGACTGGTGGAGGCTCTGTAATTGTGCGAAGCGTGTGCAGTTGGCGTGATATGGGACCGCTGATACGTCTAGATACGACTCTGACAGCTGACACATACGTACGCATCCTGTCTGATGACCTGCATCCATTCATGTCCATTGTTCAATGCGACAGAGTTGGGAAATTCCAGCAGGACAATGCAACATCCCACATCCGGAACTGCTACAGAGTGGCTCCAGGTACAGTCTTTAAACACTTCCGCAGGCCACCAGACTCCCAAGACATGAACATTATTACTGAGCACATCTGGGATGCCTTGCAACGTGCTGCTCAGAAGAGATCTCCACCCCTTCGTACTCTTACGGATTTATTGACAGCACTGCAGGATTCATGATATTATTTCCCTCCAGCACTAGTTCAGACTTTAGTCGAGTCCATGCCACCTCGTGTTGCGACACTTCTGCGTGCTCCTGTGGGGCCTACACGATATTAAGTAGGTGTACCAATTTCTTTGCCTATTCAGTGTAACAATGTAGCAGCTAAAGCAGGCAAATGGAATCAAGTCGCCTAAAAGGTGCAAAACAGCGGAACGTGAAAGACTAGAGATAAAATGCAAAGAAGTTGCGGCGTTTGTATCTACAGTACATACCACGTACAACAAATGAAAAAGACCTTTGGGGAAAAGAGAAACTTACAATTCGCAAGTCAACCCAGTAATGTACAGAGGTTCAGATGGTTCAAATGGCTCTGAGCACTATGGGACTTAACTACTGTGGTCATCAGTCCCCTAGAACTTAGAACTAGTTAAACCTAACTAACCTAAGGACATCACACACATCCATGCCCGAGGCAGGATTCGAACCTGCGACCGTAGCAGTCGCGCGATTCCGGACTGCGCGCCTAGAACCGCTAGACCACCGCGGCCGGCTAATGTACAGAGGAAGGAAGGCTTAAAAGTCGAAGGGATTTATAGAGGGGTGCATTAGGGAAATAATCGTAAAGATATTGTTGTGGAAAGGGAGGAGGACACAGATCAAGATTAAATGTGTGAACTGAGGGCAGAATTTGACTGAACGCTGAAAGACGTAGGTCGGTACAAGGACCTTGGAGTTGACGACAATCCCCCAGAAATCTCTAGATTCTTGAAGGAGCCAGCCATGGTACGCAATATGTGTGACAAGGGCGAAATATCTTCAGACTTCAAGAAGAACGCAAAATTTCAGTTCCAAATGTAAGGTACCCCGTACTTGAGGATAAGAGCGCATTTTACTTTATGTCTAGATTTGCTCCTTCACATACGTGAATGTATCAGAGCTGCAGGATGTATGGAGTAAGGAGCGAGCTGTAGGCAGTTGGCTATCTGGCGCTTTCAATGCGAGTGGGATGAGGTGCCGATGCAGAAACCGCTCGTGACGCCAGCAAAGAGATACGTGGGGAAAGTACATTTATTCTAGCTCGAATCAAGTAATACTTATTAATGAATATTTGCTAATAAGAGTTGCCTTTTGCCACTCAGATACAATGCGGAGTCTACGGATCATAAATACTCTCCTTCAGTAATTTTACTATCCCAGGAAACGTTGATATTAATAAATCAATGAACAACTTTGGCATAAACGAAGATGTACGATCTTATATGAACTATACCTATTGTTTGCTCAAGGTAGAGACTGTGCACCATAGTCGGCAGTCGTCGATAGGATGTCTTTCGATCTAGTCAAGCGGTAGACCATGTTTTCGTACAGTAAATAGTTAGCTTATAATCAGGGTGAACAAGTTCATTTTACTGTGTTTCTTAAATAAACGCACCATAATGTCATCCCGTGTAAAAACTGTTTGCACAAGAAACGTCTTCCCGGTTTAGTACGTAAAACATAGACAGTAGTATTGCACTTTCAGAATCCGAAGCGCTGATAAGGCTTTGCTAAGGGACATAAGACAAAAAGAGCTTCTCCACATAACAGGTAGGAAGAATTCCTACCTGGCGGCTCACTAAGTCAGTTCAAGGACGAACTGGCTTAATTATCCCAAAACTCGGCTGACAAAGTGGGGCCAGTTATACCGTCCAACATCTATGGTCTCACGGGCTAAACTGAGACATTTATGGAGGTTTAAAGTGTGCGTCATTTATGTTGGCGGCCGAGTTTACGTTCGTTCTGCGCATCTGACGTCACAAAACACAGTCAGCCAATGAACAGAGAACGACCTTGCCACATCTCGACTGCAGTGCAGAGCATGGACGAGTGTCTTCAGTTTTAGAAACGTTCAGTCACAAATAAAGTAATAGAACAAAAGCAATGTCTTGATAGCAGACTTTCTTTTATAGAAAGTTTGGAAAAGCATTCTTTATACCAATTGATTCATATTCTATTGATTCATTAAACCAAACAAGCAATAAGACTCCTAATTCAGGCTATAGCAAGGAAAGGTGTTTGTATCACTCTCACGAACCACTTTTTCGCAATAAAGAACAGCGGTAATTCTTTATTTCCTATTGTACTTCGACGAAGCGTGAATAATTCATAGTCATACCAACAGTGTTTGTCAGTATTTTGCGTGACGTGTTATAGTCCTCATGGCGTTATATAGTTAGACGAGGTGCGTTAGCATAACGGTTAAGGTGTTGGGCTGCTGTGCGAAAGGTTTGAGTTCAAACCTTATGCGGTGCTTAATATTTTCATTATTTAAAAACAATATCGAAGTGCCTTACTTGACGAATTATATTGGTTTGAATGCAGTTTTTTAGAAATTTCTAGTGCTTTCTCTCTTCATTAACCCTTTCGCTGCTGCAGACACGCGCTCCCCGCATTCCGCGCTGTGGGCGATTTTGTCATCACTGCACTGCTCGCCTGTGCATACACATGGTGTCTGGTTTGACACACTTATCATTCGATTTCACAAAAACTATTTGGCCCAAAAATTTGATTTTTACGCGTCTTCTTGACTGATACCTTCCCCCCATAAATGACTTACTTTTGTTTCGATGTTAAACGCAGTAATTATGCAGCATTAAATGTAGTAAACCATTGCACGAAATTTTGAAGAGTTTGCAGAGGTAGAAGTCCATAGCGTATACTTTCCGTATGGTCGATTTTAGTTGCCACAATAATGAGAATGAAATGTGGACAAGATCCCTAAATTTCATATAATATTTACTGTATAACAATATCTCATTTAATTTAAGTACGACATAGGTGTCGTATGTAGTATTGAGAAATATTCCGTCTTTCGCGACTGTAATAAAAGTATTATTTACACCGGACGCGTTTGGCTTTATTTTAAAGCGCTTCAATCAAGGAAAGGTATGGCACACACACAATGAAACTCATGTTCTCTTTCTCGTTTTTGTTTCACAGTCGCAGTTTTACCAATGGTACTGAAATATATTCCTCTTCTGCAACTGTAATAAGGGACTTATTTAGACCAGACGTGTTTCTCTCTTTTGAAGCATCTTCAGTGGACAGTATTTTGTCTCCTCCATTGCCAAGTCACCTTTGGCCGGCTGCGGTGGTCTAGCGGTTCTAGGCGTGCAGTCCGGAACCGCGCGACTGCTACGGTGGCAGGTTCGAATCCTGCCTCGGGCATGGATGTGTGTGATGTCCTTAGGTTGGTTAGGTTTAAGTAGTTCTAAGTTCTAGGGGACTGATGACTACAGATGTTAAGTCCCATAGTACTCAGAGCCATTTGAACCAAGTCACCTTTCGTAGTTTTGTGCTGCGGTAACACAATATTCAACGTCTGTGTTGGCAGATCAGTGTTTTAGCAAATAAATGATGTTTGTGTGTGCCACACACAAAAATATTTGACATAGCTCAGAGCACTTCACTGATAGTCGGTATATTCAACTCATAATGTTTTTGTAAGTCCACAGTTTTGTTAAAAGTATTTTGTCCACTTCCTTTTGATTGATTGAAGTGCTTTAAAATAAAGCCAAACGTGCTCAGTGTAAATAAAACTTTTGTTACAGTCGCGAAAGACTGAATATTTCTCAATATTACATACGACACCTATGTGGTACTTAAATGAGCTATTGTTATACAGTAAATTTTATATGAAATTTAGGTATCTTGTCCACATTTCATTGGCAACTAAATCGACCATACGGAAAGTATACTCTATGGACTTTTACCTCTGCAAACTAATCAAAATTTCGTGCAATGGTTTACTATATTTAATGCTGCATAATAAGTGCGTTGAACATCGAAACAAAATTAAGTCATTTATGGGGGGAAGGTATCAGTCAAGAAGATGTGTAAAAATCTAATTTTTGGGCCAAATAGTTTTTGTGGAATCGATTGATAAGACTGTCAAAGCAGTCGGAACACGATGTGTCTGCACAGGCGAGCCGGCCGCGGTGGTCTAGCGGTACTAGGCGCTCAGTCCGGAACCGCGCGACTGCTACGGTCGCAGGTTCGAATCCTGCCTCGGGCATGGATGTGTGTGATGTCCTTAGGTTAGTTAGGTTTAAGTAGTTCTAAGTTCTAGGGGACTGATGACCACAGATGTTAAGTCCCATAGTGCTCAGAGCCATTTGAACCATTTTTTGCACAGGCGAGCAGTGCGGTGACAAAATCGCGCACAGCGCGGAATGCAGGGAGCACGTCTATGTAGCAGCGAAAGGGTTAATGCGGCCGTGGTGGCTTTACTTCATGAACTGCGCGCTCCCCCCCCTACAGGTAAGCTTGTGAACTATGCTATACTACGGCGCTGCTTCTATTGGCGCGTGCGTCGTGTGCAACTGGCAACGCAGCAATCTCCCGCGTCTGGACGGGCATGCGCGAGCCGCCAAGATAAAAGAATTGAACTATAGTACGATTGGGGGGGGGGGGGGGGAGGGGGAGTTTTTGCACAAAGCAGGCAGGTGTTGAAAGGTGTAAATACTGCCAAACGCATTGTAGAATTACGTAAGGCTTTGACAATAATGACTGGAATACACTATTTGGAATGTTGAAGGTAGCATGGATGAAATACAGGGAGTGAAAGGTCATCATCTATAACTTGCACAGAAACTAGAATGCAATGATAGGAGTAGAAGAACATGAATGAGAAGTTAGTCGAAAACGGGGTAAGACAGGGTTGTAGCCAATCCTAGACTTCATTCATTCTATATGTTTAGCAAACTGTGAAAGAAACCAAAGCTATATTTGGAAAGATAATTAAATTTCAGGGAAAGCTGTAAAGTTCTCATATGCTTTCTGCTGTTGTAAGCGATGCACCTTTATTGTACTGGGACAAATATGAATCAGCACACTGCAGGAGTAGTTAATAACATCCTTGACTCAAGTGTTTCGTTTCATCTCTGGTTGACTTGCTGGTCAGTCAACTGTGCAGTGCTGGGGCATTCTTACTCCGGGCATAGTAGCGAGCAGTTGAGTTTTTCAGATAAAGAGATATGTTATGTGTGAATCTGGGAGACGTTATCTGGAATGCTTATCATGGAGACGACAACTCATTTATAATACTCTCTTGTTCTTTATACCCATGGAAAGAGTTTGTCGGAATTTTAAAGATATGTATATAGTTTCTTTGTAGTGAGAGAATTTTGTAATTGTGGAGTCTTCTTATAGTGTGCAGTTTTTTTGTCTTTTAGTCAGAGTTTGAGCTCTGAAAAAAGATTTTCTTTAAAATAAATCCCACCTCCATGATTCATAGTAAAACTGTTAATATCCTGTCATATGCGCATTGCACCTTATGCCACATGCTGCAACAGATAGTTTCTGAAAAAAAAAGGTCAATTGTTTTTCAGTGAACACCTCATCTTGCATTCTTGTGCAAAAAGTGTGTAGTCGGGATTGTCAGGTGACGTGTTAGCAAGTACATGACTTTTCAGTGGATAGTGCTGGTAATGTTTATCTATTATTTTCTTCCGTGTAGAATAGTAATTTATTTTTTGTAGTTTTTCCGAGTCTATCATTTCACGTAATATCACGCAGCATTCGTAACGTATTTCGTTACTTTGTTTTAGTTACAGAGTTTTCACTGAGCACGAAGTTTATTTTGCTTTTTAATTAGACTCGTTTTCTTTGTTACATATTTTGCATTTCATGAAGTTTTAATTTTTATTTCACGGCATGTTCACATGGGCGACAGAGGGCAACCAACAGTCAGTTTTGTTCAGCATTAGAATAAGATATCTAAAGAACCCGTTACATGAGGGGAAAGTTTCGGAAATCAACGTATTCAGTTTTCTCTTACTCAGACAATATTTCATAGAAAGGTTACACATGTAACCCCTTTTCGCCTAGGATAGTCCTCTAGTTTCTCTATGATTACGTAATTAGATTGCAACACAAGTTCTCGAAACGAAATCAGCCCTAGTCGTGTACGAACTAATATCTGTATTTTCTCTTTCTGCTGTTGTAATTTCATTGTCATATTTGTATTTGATTTTCTGTGAAATTCCTTTTTCTTCCTTTTGAGGAGACATCGAGGGTGAAAATCTTTGTTGCCTAGGCAGACAATAGAACAAGCCATGTGGAACTTTTCAGTATTATATAATTTTTTCTCATATATTTCTGTCGGGGTAAAAGAATTTATTACTTTCTTTAACATTCTTAAGTACTTGATATTCTGTTATGTCTAAAAATGATACAGGATGTGTGACATCAGAATCATTGTCGGTATTTGTAGACCAATTTGCTATCTATGTTGGCAGATCTTCGACATTCATTTTTTTGGTAATTCAGTCTTTACATTTCAACATTAACGCTAGCAACACAATATTTCGCGGCGCTACTAGATCCCAAACCACGTGACGAAATAATGACGCAATTATTATCAGTTCAAGCCACACAACTGTAGTTACACATAAATAATTTATTTAGAATTTCAGAGAAGGCAAATAACTGTCCAACACAGATATGTTCTTTATTAAGAAATGCAACAGAACAGATTGCCAACAGTGGAAAAGAAATTTCAGAAGACGAATCGGCAGGGGAAAAATCGCCTCAGCTGCGTGAAATCTCGCAACCACTTACTGAAACAGTCGATTCGTGTTTTTGCTTCTATTCCTTTTAATCAAACAGTAAGCGAGCCAATATCAATAACTGAGCACACACACTCAATCGTTGCAAATCCAGTAAACTTGAATGTAGAAACCAATAATTCAACTATGCTAGAGTTGCTGCTGAAGATGTATTAAGCACTTGAACAATTTCAGAAAATAGACAAAACCTTTAAACAAAACACAACATTATAAGCAAGATATAAAAAACACGGAAAATGAACTCACATCTCACATTCGGAAACTTGAGAGAAAACAGCAAAACCTTTCCGTAGGAATTCGACAAGAGATTATAAATAACTTGCATCCTGTTATTACAGAGCTAGAGGCCTTGCTACTCAGCCTTGAAACGGAACAAAAGAATTTTAAAATTACACAGCAGAACGACAAAGAAGAGCTTACCACAAAAATAAGTACCTCTGTACCGAGCGCAATAGTCACGCAGCTGACAGAACGTCACCGCCCCCTTAATACCACTGTTGAAACAATTAGTGAACAGGTAGATGCATTAAAGCTGAACTTTGATGAACAAAAAGGACAACTTTGTACATTAAAAATGAGTGTCGAAGATCTGCCAACATAGATAGCAAATTGGTCTACAAATACAGACAATGATTCTGATGTCACACATCCTGTATCATTTTTAGACATAACAGAATATCAGGTACTTAAGAATGTCAAAGAAAGTCAGTTTTAAGTTAATCAGCAACAGAAAAAAGACGTGAACAACCTGCGAGAACATTTGATGCGTATCGAACGCAATCTAAATAGTGATGACGACATGAAAGACTCATGTGTTCATAATCACACCCACGATCTGAAACTTGTGATGAAATACAGTTTGTGGCGTCTTTGTGACTTTCACAAGGAACAGTATTTTTCGACAAGACAACACGACACTGACCCGCCCGTCAGGCGTTATACAGATCATTTCGACTCTCACCGATGCGACAATTTCGATAACAAGCACTTTCTCGCCGTCCGCAATTCACTCCCAAGCCTGAATGGATCAATTCTTTTTTCGCTATCACCAAACTGACATTTAGGCCACAAACTGGAATTCATGTGTGAAAATCTCGTGTGCGAGCCAGCCTTGAGAATGCGATCTGTGATCAGAGATTGTCAAAGTTTTTAGACAACATAGTGTGTGGAGATAGCAGCGATTAATTTACTTGTAATCAATTATTCAAAATGACAGTCACAATCGTATTATTTATTTTGCCGCCAACCGGTTTCAACCCGCGATCGGGTCATGTTCAGGGCAATTTACACTGCAAAGTTATAACATTAGTAAGTCATTATTTACGTAATCTACAAGGAATTAGTCAAAGTTACATAAATAAACAGATTTTTATACCCATTTGGTCGCTCACTGGAGTCGTCACCCTTCCTGTGCACGGTTGGTAACTATGCATGGTTGGTTCTCTGCATGAGCTTAAATAACAGCCAGCAACACGTGGGCAGACGGTATCGGATATGGCAGTGCTTCTCAATGTGTGGTCCGCGGACCCCTTAGGGGTCCGCCGGCTCTTTCTACGGGGTCCGCGGCCACCCTTCACCAAATCGTGTAAAATAATGAGTAAAATTATTGAATAAAAATGTGAAAATAAAATTCATCACTTTTTTTTCGTGTGAAAAAATGTGTATTTTTACTTCAGGTCGTATTCCCAAGCAGCCTTTGCGGTTCCTAAGTTCGAGTGTTTGGCAACAATACGGGGGTCGTTTGTACGCCGTCTCACGGCGGTAGATGCGCTGAAACCTTTTACACATGCGCGGAGCGAGCTTTGTCGACCAATCAAAGCACTCGCTGGCACGTATGCGTCCCCAGGCATCATTAAATGTTAAACTTGCTTTTTCAGTGCACTACCTATTTCATAAGTCGATTTTTGAGCTTCAAGTTGTTTTCATACATCTGTAAACCAAAGACTATTGTTAATACTTCGGGGGGGGGGGGGGGGGGGGGCGTTGGGAACAGACTAGGGATCCGCCATGGATTTTCGACTGAAGAAGTGGTCCACCAGCTGAAAAGGTTGAGAAGTCCTGGGATATGGGGACGATATCGGATAAAATAAATAGACTATTTAAAGAATCAGACATTACGATAGCCTTTTCTTCGAACACCCTAGCAAATAACCTTAGACATAGCATAGGAGAGTTAAAAATGAAATCTTCTTTACATCGCGCGTCTACAAACTAACTTGCAAAGACTATAAAAAAAATCTACATTGGACAGACAAGAGGAAATGTTAAAACTAGGTTGAAAGAACATACCACGGGAATAGCGCGCAATAAATCGCTATTTGGACAACACCTAGATGCCGATAAACACACAGAAATGAATATACAAGAAAATCTAGAGGTATTGCTTGTAGCCCAGAAGGGACCCATGATGGACATCTTGGAAAATTTAGAGATCTTCCTACTCAATAAACAAGATCCAACGGCAATTCTTAATGAGCATATAGTAAACTGTGATAATAATTATTTTGAAATCTTCGCAAATATTACTAGTTCATGACGATACTGCTTCCTCTTCTCAGCTATATTAATACTGTATGACGATGTATATTGATACTAACTTTATTATAGTGTTTTAATTTTATAATGAAGACCTACAAAGTTTAAAGATTAACTTATATAAGTCCTAAAATATTAATATATAATTCAGAAACAACTTTGTGGATGAGTAGCCATACTATAACGACTTATGTGAATCGACGGCATCATGATAAAGGGAGGACTGTGGTACACCAATGCTATGGTATTGAATGCCATGCTACAGCAGACGACACGTACGAGGAGGCTACTATGACGACGGAATCCTAGCCAAATAGGCTAAGGCACAGTTGATAGACTTCTTTTTTCTAATATGTTAATTTTATAACCGAGAATACAGTGATTTTAAAGTTTTTTACTAATTACTAGGAACAACTTTTATGGATAGCAGCCAGAACACACCACAACAACGCATGCTGTGCAAAGAGAACCCCGCAGCAGAAGACCATATGAAAAATGGTTATGATACGCCGTTAACATAACAACGAACGCCGCGCAAAGATGATATTACAGCATACGACTTACACGAAGTGGCTACCATGACGACAGCGTCCCAACCACACAGGCTAGGGGGCTTGATATTTACTATCGCCCATGGCAACGGCATCCCTACCACAAAACATAGAAGTCTCTACTCTATCCACAAATAATGTGAAAAATGAATAGAACAATAGTTACCTGAATTTTAAATAATTGTAAATATCTCGAGATTTAATTAGTTATAATTATTATTTATTAGGTTTTATACTACAACTGGAACAAACTTTAAAATTTACGATTTCTTACTTAAGCATGTAACAACCGTTGGTCACCGTGGAGGGCGTTACCGTCTGCCCACGTTTTGTTGCCCGTTATTTAAGCTCATGCAGAGAACCAACCATGCATAGTTACGAACCACGCACAGGGAGGGTGACGACTCCAGTGAGCGACCAAATGGGCATAAAAATCTGTTTATTTGTGTAACATTGACTAATTGCTTGTAGATTACGTACATGATTACTTACCAATACTATAACTTTACAGTGTAAATTGCCCTGAAGATGACCCGATCGCGGGTTGAAACTGGTTGGCAGCAAACTAAATACTGCGACTGTGACCGTCATTTTCAATAATTGATTGTCAAAGTGAAGCTGATTTTTACCATGCATTCTTGTCTGCATATGGGTCGCAAGTTACTTTGAATCGAGTAATCATAGTATAATAATGATGGAAAATTTTGATCAATCCGTGTCCAAACTCAGTCAAATATTTTGAACAGATGTTACGTAGTGTAATGGTACTTGAATTACATAACCATTATGGTACCTTACCTGAACCTCTCGATACCAGTAATATTCTACTGCATTTCTGTTAACTACTTAACATTTTTCTGAGACAACATTCAGATTTGATTTCACTTTTGATACATCGATATGTTTATATTGCAATGATATTGTTCTTATGTGTATTCTTTCTTTTGTCACTATGATCTTTGATGCACTTGTAACTCTGATTTTTGGGCGCATAAGCAATAGTTAGTTGGTTGTTAACTTGTTAGAGAGTCGGACCTTGAGAAGGTCAAATCTTGGACGCCATGTTGGAAAGACGCGTATTGCAGTCCGACTATAAAATGTGAACTTTAACAGTTACTGTGAGGAAGATGTTTTCAAGTATGTTTTATATTGTGAAGTGATGTTTTGTGTTTACATGATATTGCAATAAAAGCAATTAAAAGGAAGAGTAACTAACATTCGGAGTGCTGATTAGTTTTTTACATCACTATTGTGCTAACTTTGAAAGGTTTAATCTCTAAGAATGGTTTGTGAAGCGCATCTACATAACTTTTGAATATAGCACGATAAAACCTAGGCCTCTTTGCATCCGAGCTTGGAATCATAACCACCTAGATTTTCAACGATTGAGCCATGATTTTACTACGAGACCTGCGTGGGAAACACAAAAAGATGAGTGCCTAGTTTTTTCATTATTACATGAAATGACTATTAACTGTGCTCTAATGACACCTGCCACATAATATGACCGTTGTTGCCCGATAATGCAGTATTTAGCAGCGTGAGCAACACTACAATCGTTATTAAAATTTTGATCTTTGTTGAGGTAGGGTTGTTAGAACATGGGTGCTCTAGCCGGGATAGGCAGCACCAAATATTCAAAAATTAACTGTAGATGTGTTTCAGGAAAAGTACACAGTCAATCTGTTATGAAAAATTTTGACAAAAACCTGACAATCAAAAGGAGACAACCACAGGACGAAAAATGGACGCAAAAAACAATGGGACAACAAAGGATTTAAAATATACACTACGACTGGATTCCGAGGGAGAAGACTTCCGCTATAAGTTAAGTAAAAATTCTAACGAATTTTGTAATTTGGTATTGTCACTTCTAGTGGTTCATTTCTGTTAATAATGGATAAAATTAATGCAGGGGAAGAAATAGTAGGGGGTGGATCCAAAAATTGATAGATTAGAATTGATTATGCAGCTTCTGAGTAAGCAGAATGAAAATATAAATAATTTAAAAGCTGAAATGAGAGCTGAAATTAACGAAAGGTTAGGGGAGAATTTGAACAAGCAATTAAATGCAATGAAAACTGAGTTAACTGAGGTCAAAATTACACTTTAAGGTAACGTAAAGGTGGTAGAATCAAGGGTAGACAATGTGGAGAAAAAAGTAATTGATTTTGAAAATGAATTCATTGCTGAAAATAGTAACAGGGCCAGGGAAATTCAGGAACTTCAAAATGAAAATGAATCACTAGATGAAAAATTTAATGACTTGAAAGTAAACAGTGTTAATGCAGTCAGTAGTGTTGAGAAAAAGGTTGTCAGTTTAGAATCAAATCTTACCAATAAATTGGACACATTGAAAACTAAAATAAATTAAGTTGAAGAATATGTTGTTAACAAGAATTTGCACAGTCATGGACCAGTATGGTCGAACCTGTTAGTGAAAAGTTTTCCTTGTGATAATTTGCACCCATTTGATTTTTTGCACCACTGCAAGGACAATTTTGTGCCAGGAATGTCTGATAATTCAAAAATTAAATTTGTCAAAAATTTCTTGAAGGGGAGGCCCTATCCTGGGCTAACCAAAATTTTGATCAGTGGGAAACCTTTGCCAATTTTGAGAAAAGCTTCTCAAACAAATTTTGGTCAAAATCTGATCAGGGGAGGATTAAATCTGAATTTTTAAATGGAGCTATTTTCAGAGGGAGAGTGGGCACCATGAAAGCATTTTGTAAAGATCAATTGAGAAAATTAATACATTTAGATAAACCTTTTGATGAAATGACACAGATAGATGCGTTGAAAAGAAAGCTACCTGAAAAATCGCAATGGGATTTAGTTCATGAACCTGATTATTCTTTGGAAGAATTTTTAAAATATGTGGATAAATTGGATAGGGCATTAGAAAGAGGGAATATGCAAAATTTTAACAATGGTGAACACCAACAGGGGGGGGGGGGGTGGTATTCAAACAGGTATGGAGAGAGAAGAGAATACAGAGACAATAGATATGAACAACACAGGGGAAACAATAGGGATCATAATGGTAATGACAGAGACAGGGATAGAAATTTTGGAAATAGAAACCGATGGGATGACAGAAACAGGGGGGGACTAAATTGGAGATCAAACAGACAAAGCAGGCAGGAAAACTCTGCACCACCTCAATGAGGGTCCGCAGTTTTGGGGCGAGAAAATTTAATCACAATAGGACCTACAATAACAACTGGGAATTTACAGACAGAGGAAGAAGGAAAAATGTAACTTATTATTATAATAAAACCAGTGAAAGACAAAACAAATATACACCACAAATAACAGACAGTCATGTTCAACACCAAATTAATACTTTAAATTTTGATCAGAAATTTTGGGATACAATGAGAGAAAACAATCATGTTGAAAGCAACAAGGTAACTACTTCTGAGAACAAGGCAGATGAGGATATTGCAATTCTGGCAGAATTTTATAACTGGGTAGAGAATAATAATCTATGTAATTCTGAAGTATCTAACAAACATTGCAGCTCTGATTTAAATAAGTTATTTAATGAAAATGAAAAGTTATGTAAAGAGAGAGAGACAGATGGAACTTAATGTGACTGTGAGTAGGATGTATGATAAGGAAAGTTTTGATTTTGATGAAAATATGGAAGCTAATGATGTTGTTGAGAGTTGTACGGAGGTAAGTAATGGTGAGATTAATGCTGTAGGTGAGTATCAGGTATTCGTCGAGATTATTTCAAGTGAAGTAGTGAAGCTATGTGATAATGAAGTTGATAATTGTGAGTATTATGACGAGGTAAGTGTGGTTAGTGATGAGGTAAGTGTGGTTAGTAATGAGGAGGAGGACACTCATGCATCTGAAGAACAGGTAAAGTTAAGTCAGTGTAACCAATTTAATGCAGCAGAGGACTGTAATGTTGTGCCAGCTAATAGTATGAAGTGTTTAAACCCACATACAAGTTCTGAAGGAAAAGGTGAAAAATTTTTAAAAATATTATGGAACAGTTGCAATTACAAAACAGATAGGGAGGAGTTGTGGAACTATTTAGCTAAAATTTGTAGAAGGCAATTCTGGTGGCAAAGTGTAAAATGTATTCAATAACTGCTGTATGCTCAACCTGTTGTATTCATAGGTGATGTTAACGAAAGTGTCAATGTGTGTGTGAAGTTGTTAAAAACTGATCAGGAAAATAATGAGGGTAATTTTAGAGAAACTGAAAATGACCTGTTACAAGAACCATTAAAAGAAAAAGTAGAAGAATGTGAATTAGGGTGTCCATACATTAAAGCTAAAGTAAACAATTGGGAGGGTCAATGTCTCATTGATACAGGGAGCCCTATTTCAGATAAATTTAGAAATAAAATTAAGGACAGTGTTGATTTGCTGAGGCCCCTGTCATGGGAGTAAAGATAAGAGGAGCTACAGGCAAACACAGTAAATTCATCAAAAGTCAAGTATTTTTATCATTTGAAACAGAAAATGTAAAATTTGAGCTGGATTGTCTTGTTATTCAAAGTTTAGAAGAGAACATATTGTTTGGCACGGACTGGGTGTTAAAGGTAAGTGCTGCATTTAGCTGGCGTGAGATGAAGTTAATTGTGTGTGAACCCAAAAGCAATATTATTGTGCCTACACAACTGTTTATTATGCACTGTGGAGAAGGTTGCAATCATGTCAGGAAAATCATAGACTATGAAGAGAATTTGTACTGTTCTGATAACAAGCCTGAGCTAAATTTTTCTGGTCAAAATTATGAAAACCTAGTTAAAAGCAAAGTAGAGGAAGCAATTAATTTGGACAGTGATCAAAAGAGACAGTTGAAAAATTTATTGTGGGAATTTCAAGAGGTTTTCAGTGAAAAACTTGGAAGAGTCAGGAATTATCAATTCACTTTACACCTTTTTTCCTCAAGTCTTATTCTATTCCTTTTGCAAAAAGAAAAGAAGTAGAGTGTAAGATACAAAAAATGGAAGCATGGGGTATAATCGAAAGAAGTAACAGTGATTATAATAATCCATTGGTGGTGGTTTCCAAATGTGAAGGTGGTGTTAGACTTGTACTTGATTCTAGGCACCTTAAGAAATTTTTGAAAAGAGAAAATGATCATCCAGAAAACATAGATGAAGTGTTACATAAATTTGAATGTGTGAAATTCATGAGCAGATTAGACTTAACTTCACCGCTTTCACCAAATTTCTTTAGAAATAAATTCTAGAAAATACACTGCATTTTTGTATGGGGGAAAAGTTATCATTATTGTGGTGTACCATTTGGACTAACCGTTTCTATTGCTGAGTTTATTAGAGCATCAGATCTTGTTTTGGGGCGTGAACTACTGTCTAAACTTACTGTATATGTATTTGATATTTTGATTTCTGGAAAAACATGGGAAGAACATTTTGAATTGCTAACACAGGTGTGTACGAAATTGAGGGAAGGGGGTATGACCTTAAAGTTAGAAAAATGTAAATTTGGAGTAAGTGAAATGAAATTTTTGGGACACATTATTTCGAAAAAGGGGATTGAACCTGACAGAGAAAAAATTGAAGCTATAGAGAATTTTCCTGTCCTAAAAACAAAAAACAATTAAAATCTATTTTTGGTTTTGCTGGATTTTACAGAAAGTATGTCAGTACTCAAGCTATGAACACTTCTTGTTTATGTGATCTATTAAAGAAAAATACTGTCGGGAATTGGTCACCTGATTGTCAAAAAGCATTTGATGAGATAAAGAAACAACTTTCACAGAGCATAATTCTATATAGGCCTGACATATCTTTACCCTTCTGTTTGATGACTGACAGCAGTGATACAGGATTAGGAGCACACGTATTTCAGGAAAAAGTCATAAGAGATCATATTGGACACCATTCCATTGCATTTGGTAGTAGGTTATTACAAAAGTATGAAAAGACTTACACTGTGACTAAAAGAACTTTTGGCTATACATTGGGCTTTCAACAAATTTAAAAATTATCTTCTTGGACACAAAGTAACTGTTTGCTCTGACCACAAAGCACTAAGTTACTTACAGGAGTGTAGGTTTTATCATAGTAGAATCACCAGATGGGCATTATTTTTACAACAATTTGATTATGAAATTAAATATATTAAGGGGAAGGAAAATGTTATTGCTGATGCACTTTCTAGGTCACCTATTGGGCTAAAATTTGATGATGAAACAGGCATTGATGACAAAAATTTCAAAATTATGTATTTGAAGGGGATAAAAGAGGAAGGAGAAATTTTAAAAACTTGTAATGACATTAGGAGACACCAAAATCATGATGAAAATTGGAAATTGGTAAAAAGTTATTTGGGAGCTATGCAAAAGGTAGATGATTATTATAAGGTACACAAAGAGATTCTGTTCAGAAGATTAAGACCTGATTTGGATGACTGGAAATTATGATGGCTTGAGCAGCACATAGACACATTAGTTAAGTATATACATGAGAGCTTTGGACATTGTGGTTCTGTCAAATGCATACAAAATATTCAGGGAAACGTCTATTTTTATAATATTGCCAGAAGAGTAAAGAAAAAATTAGCAGCCTGTGACCAATGTCAAAGAGTAAAGGTGAGTAATCAAACATGCAGAGGGATGATGCAAAATATTTTGCCCAGCAAAAATTTAGAGCTGACAGCTTGCAACATTTATGGACCCCTCCCCAAGTCAAAAGGAGGTTACAGTTTTATCTTTGTGATTGTTGACATATTCTCAAAATTCATCAAATTGTATCCATTAAGGAAAGCCACAAGTAAACAGATTACATCTAAATTAAACGGTGATTATTTCAATAAGGTAGGTACTCCACAAGCAATCTTGTCAGACAATGGCTCACAATTTACATCTAAAGTATGGAAAGATTTTGTTGAAAATGCAAACATAAAACATATTTTGATTTCAGTTTATCACCCATCCAGTAATCCAGCAGAGAGGTACATGAGAGAGATAGGGAGGTTGTGCAGAACATATTGTAATAAGAACCATGTAAATTGGATTGAATATGTAAATGAATTCGAAGATATAATGATCAATTTGCAACATACATCCATTGGCTTTTCACCATTCGAAATTATATTTAACAAAAGACCCATTAGCTTTATTACTGAACACACAGATTTTCCAGTTTGTCAAATTTTGTCACCTCAGGAGAGAGAACAAATTGTAAAAGATACCATGAAAAGACAAGCAGATTACAGAAAGAAAAGACACGATGCAAAAGGCAGGTTTTCACACTTTAATATTGGTGATTTGGTTTTGGTTAAAATGAAAGAAAATGCTAAACTTATGACTTCAGAATTAAAGAAATTTTTTGACATTTATATAGGACCATTTGAGGTGAAAGAAAATCCTCATGCGAATGCTTCCAGATTAATCTAGCCAAAATCTAGGAAATTATTTGGTTTGAAGAATGTAACTGAATTGAAACCTTATAAGTTTGATACCTAGAATAAAATTTGCAAATCTCAATAACCTGGAATACAAGGAAAATTTTTCATGTTTTATATTGTTTATGAAGTTTGTTTCCTATCATGTGATATGGAAACTATGTATGGTACTGCAGCTTACTTATTGCTGAAAGGATGTGCAAAATCATTTTCCCTTATGAACCATGTACACATGTAATATACGTAATATTCAATATATATATATGGCTAGATGTAAGAAAATATTTTGATGGTTGCTTCTGCATTTTATTATCTTTGTGTGGTAGATGTGGTTTACTCATGTTAGTTATTAGACATTTTAATGAACATTTTGACATTCATATTTTGTGCTTACTACTATTTTCTTCATTTGCTGATGTCATTTATGCTGAAAACATTTTGTTGCTGTTATTATATTTTCTGAGCCTAGAAATTGAGGGTTTTCCACACTGTGGAATTAAATCATTCTTTTGTGTATTATTGGTGAACCATTCTGTCTGCCTACGGAGGCAACACACAGATACTGCCAACTGTCATTTTTCTTAATTTTGTCTTTTTATATAACATGTTTAGGATTAGTGTGATACCTTTTGATATTTTGCATATTATGTTGATGAAATTAAGAGGACGCTTGTTGTAAAATTAAACCTCTACTTTTGTCATTTTGATAATATTTTTTCTGTTTTTGTAAGACTCAGTGTAGCCCTGAGCATTTTTCTTCCTTTGTACATGTCATATTGTAGGTTTTTATGCTACAGTTAGATTGGATCTGTATTGGGGTGGTGAATATTGGGATAGACAATATATATCAGTGATGAGTTTCTTAAGCTACTGTAGGGGGATTATCACAGTCGTCCATTCTGCCAAGTCTGCATTGTATTTTATATTGGTGGGCGGCTGTTGCTATTCTACTCTCAGTTCTATTTTTTGAGCCCTACCCTTTTATTTCTTATCCTACTGCCTGTCACTGATTATATTCTATTTTTCTTCTTCTGCTGATGAGAGGGGGGTAGGCTGAACTCTCCAGTAGTACCTATTTCTATCTTTCTTTTCCATCCACATATTTTGAGGTATCGCTCCTCCTTTGTTGCAGTGTCTATAATTGTACCATGTACTCATGCTCTTCAATACAGATCAACAAGCAACTGCTTTCTTAAATGCTGTCTGGTAATACTTTTCTTTGTCACAAATTTCCATGTTAATGTAGTAAACTGTATCTGGTTGAATAACTTTGAAATGAATTTCCAGATTTATTTATATACTATCATACCATATTATAGTAGAATAAAAATTCCAATTACTTTCACATCAGAATGTTGAAGGGCTATGGATGATAACAAGCTTCCTAATGACATGTCACAAACAAGATTTTTTTAAAAGTAATATTAGGAAATGAGAAATTTAATGTGTTGGAATATATAGAATTTTATTGAATATGAATAATTTTTAGACTATTATAATCTTTCATATTGTTTCTTTTATGTCATTCTACTAGTGTTTGATCATTCTTGGTGACAGCATATAACACTGAATATTTGTGTAGGAATTAATACTGAACTGAACAGTAAAGCCTATGTAATAATTTCAGATGAAGAACCCACCAGCTAAAAGGAACTATGTAAAGGGAATACCTATGGACCTGTTATTAGAGAAAAAACTTAACTAGGAGAACAGGAACTACAGTGGTGAAATGGACAGTGAGTTATATCTAAATGATGGACTAAAACTAACAATTGGACTCTTGTTTGAAAAAATTTTAATACTTTTCTTATTATATTGCTAGGAGACATATTCTGTACTCATGTACATAGTTGTAAATAAGATTCAAAAATTTTATGAGTTTTTCTTTGCATACAATTGTTACAGATTAACAGATTACATTTTGATATTTATATGTACTGTTGTAAAGAGAGTGAAGGGAGGCCTGTTGTAAAATTTAGTAATTTTTGCAAGTTTGAAAAGATATGGCTAAAGAAACTTTTAATCTATTACATTTCATTTCTTTAATATTATACCACAAGGATCAAGAATCTCTATGTACTGTTTCAAAGATACTATTATTCTGTATAACGATTACTGTAACTTACTACCCAGTCCCATGCAACTTGTGCATGGAATTGTGTGTGTGAGGGGGGGGGGGTATTGTAATGGTACTTGAATTACATAACCATTATGGTACCTCACCTGAACCTCTCGATACCAGTAATATTCTACTGTATTTCTGTTAACTACTTAACGTATTTCTGAGACAACATTCAGATTTGATTTCACTTTAGATACATCGATGTGTTTATATTGCAATGATATTATTCTTATGTGTATTCTTTCTTTTGTCACTATGATCTTTGATGTACTTGTAACTCTGAATTTTGGGTGCGTAAGCGATAGTTAGTTGATTGTTAACTTGTTAGAGAGTGGGACCTTGAGAAGGTCAAGTCTTGGACGCTATGTTGGAAATACGCGTATTGTAGTCCGATTATAAAATGTGAACTTTAACAGTTACTGTGAGGAAACTGTTTTCAAGTATGTTTTATATCGTGAAGTGATGTTTTGTGTTTACGAGATATTGCAATAAAAGCAATTAAAAGGAAGAGTAACTTACATTCGGAGTGCTGATTATTTTTTTACATCACTATTGCGCTAAATTTGAAAGGTTTAATCTCCAAGAATGGTTTGTGAAGCGCATCTACATAACTTTTGAATATAGCACGATAAAATCTAGGCCTCTTTGCATCCGAGCTTGGAATCATAACCACCTAGATTTTCAACGATTGAGCCATGATTTACTACGAGACCTGCGTGGGAAACACAAAAAGATGAGTGCCAAGTTTCTTCATTATTACATGAAATGACTATTAACTGTGCTCTAATGACACATGCCACATAATATGACCGTTGTTGCCCGATAATGCAGTATTTAGCAGCGTTACCTTTGTTGTGGTAGGGTTGTTAGAGTAGGAATCATCATTTGACAAATCAGGTTGACACGCATTTGCTTAACAAAATCGCCTTCACATCTGCGTCACGTAATATTGGAAGGCAGATGCAAAGACGACCTTGATGCTTCCAGGGTTTGTTACAAAGACCGGAATTAGACTCCAGCAACCGTATCTGTCGAAAATATGACAACAGACATCGTGACTCATGGCATTCATTTCTACCATACGACCATAGAAATGACGAACGCTCTCGCAAAACTCATTGTCACAAAGACAATTACAGAAGACAAAACAGGGATCATCCGTATGACACGCACTGGTAAACCAAAACAATTATCGTGACAGAAGACATTTCCTTTGTGACGACCATGATCACGGTAATGGACAGGGCAGACGCTATGAAATCGAGCACAGACACTATCACAGTAATTGGAACAACTACAGGCGCAACTCGTATTCTGGTGGGTACAATTCTGATAGATGAATCCCACAGAACTCAAGGCTAAACAGAAATTACAGAGGCAATCATCAAATGGGGGAACATTATCGAAATAATAACAGACAATCATTGTTGGCAAAACGCAAGTGCCTCAAGCCCGAAGGGACACGTAGAGAGAGCTGAAGAGAAACCGCGTAACCCGACTAACAATCAGCGGCGTGGAATAACACACAGCAATTACTCACAACTCCGGCAGCAGACGGCACTATAGACAGGACTTAAAACATCGCTGCTCAAACAGTAAATTTCGTACGCCTTAAAGACGTGAGAGATACTTTATTACAGGAATCAGATAATACACACAATGTTATCGCACATTCAGTGATACATGTTCCTTTAGGTAACATTACTTTGTCTGCTGTTCTTGAGTCAGTAGACCAATATCTGTGATCAGTGGAACTGTTTTCAACAGATGCACAAAGACGACAGCCTATCCTATATTACCTTTCCGCAAAATCAGACTTCAGGGTGCTATTTCGGGCAAAAGTATTGATGTATGACATCAAACATGTTTGGATTTCAATTGTCAAGTTTCATTGAGCACACACTTAGTTTATTTTGCCATTTAATTAGACTCGTTTTCTTTTTTTCAAATATTGCATTTAATGAGGTTTAAAGTTTTATTTCTCGAGACTTTTCACATCCACAGAGCATGACCAACCAACAGTCAGTTGTGCTTAGCAACAGAATGCGACACCTAAGGTACGCGTTACGTAAGAGAACAGTTTTTGAAATCAACGTATTCAGTTTTCTTCTATACAGGCAATGTTGTATACAAGGCTTACAGAAGAAATAAAAACTTTCAGATTTGCCGTTGACACTGTAAAAGCAGAGTGTGCACTTGCACTGGGGTAGCTCTCGTGATTTTGTTTTCAAGTAGAATAAAAAGTAACGCTAAATCTGATGTTATAATTTTATTCTTTCCACTTTTTCTTTGAGAAATTATTTTTGTCCCATATCAGACGCTGCCTGTATGCCGCTGAAGCTAATGAGAAGACCCCTCGCTGCCGGAACTTCGCTCACTGTCGGAATTCCAAAAGGCTTCCTATTGGACGTGTGACAAAAGATTTTGTATGAGTAACTTCAATACATTTTCCATCAGCATACATAATATAATTAAAAAATATTAAGATTTAACAAAATGTTGAAAGAACTGATACTTCCTGGCATGGTCCCAGCTGAAGAACTAAACCGATTCTTCACCTTACCTGCAACCAAAATTGATCCGCAAAAAAAACAGAGAATCATTGATTACTTCATGGGGATGAACGACTGCAGCAAAGAAAAATTCTATCTACAGCACGTCACTTGCAGTACTGTCAAGAAAGCCATAATGCGGATTAGATCAACATCTACTGGACATGATGGTATCACTATCCAGATGGTAAAACTTATTATTGACCAACTACTGCCCTCTATAACAGACATTTTCAACGATTCATTAATCACAAGTGTTTTCCCTGAGGCCGGGAAACTGGGACAAATTAAGCCACTGCCTAAAAAGGACATCGCCACAGCACCCTCTGACTACCGCCCCATCTGCCTTCTTCCTGCACTATCAAAGGCCTTAGAATACATAGTTCATGACCAGCTCACCAACTACCTAACTACTAACAACCTACTAGACGAATACCAATCAGGTTTCCGTAAACATCGAAGCACAACGTCCGCTCTGATAAAGGTGACAGATGACCTGAAACTTGCCATGGACAGACAAGAAGCGACTATCATTTGCTTCTTAGATTTCAGCAAAGCATTTGATACTGTCGACTTCGACATCTTACTAGCCAAACTTAGCGGTCTAAATTTCTCACCAAGCGCAGTGCAATGGTTTCGCTCATACATGACGTCTCGTCAGCAACGCGTCCTGTCTGGGAATATAAAATCACAATGGCGGCAGGTAGTGTCAGGCGCTCCCCAAGGCTCAGTATTAGGTCCTATACTCTTCTCTCTTTATGTCAATGATGTGTCATCGGTCCTGACCTATTGCAAATACCATATGCATGCTGATGACCTTCAGTTGTATCTAAGTGCGAAATCAAGCAATCTCAAGAAAGCTACTGAAAATTTCAATACTGACCTCGATGCACTGTCAAAATGGGCACAGGACATAGGTCTAAAACTAAACCCATCTAAAACCCAAGCGGTACTTGTTGGTCACTCTAAGCTCATTAGCCCAAAACATCGGGAATCCGTACCACCTCTTATCCTAGATGGAACAAATATTAAATTCTCGCCCTCAGCAAAGAGTTTGGCAGTAATAATAGATGAAAATCTAAATTGGACAGAGCACGTAACTGCAGTGTGCAAAAAAGCATCAGCATCCCTTCATGTCCTACAAAAATATAAAAAACCCTTCCCTTTCGATCTGAAAAAGAAATTAGTACAAACGCTTATACTCCCAATCATTGACTACAGTGATATTATCCTACAAGGCCTTTCTCAGGAAAATTCCCGACGTCTAGAACTGGTCACGAATGCCTTCGTCCGATATATCTGTGACGTTCGACTTTTTGATCACATTTCACCAGCATATGCAAAATTGTCCTGGCTGCGTGCAGACAAACGCAGAGATTTCCATACACTCTGTCTCATCTACTGCCTTATAAATGTACACTGTCCCTCAAATCTCTCCTCGTCCCTAACACTCATGTCGGAACAACATGACAGAAACAAACGTTCCCATCATAATAAAATCCTCTCCGTTCTACTGCATCGCTCGGTCACCTTCTCCAAGTCCTTTACAGTAGCGGGAACCCGACTCTGGAATAACCTCCCTCGTTATGTTAGAGAACTTAAAAACATGACCGGCTTCAAAAAACAGTTAATGACGTATCTACTTAAGCAACAGTAATGCCTTCCTCTGTACATGAGTGCACTTCACCTCATTAGTTCCCTCTTTCCCCCTCCTTAAACCTCCCTTACCCAAAACTCGCTATACTAGTAATCATCTACTTTACACACCAAGATATTAATGTACATCTTCACAAACCTTCATTACCATTTCCAATCTTTCTCATGTTTGTCGTTATTATTTGATTTTTTTTACTGTTATTATTATTGCTTTCACCATAATCTGTATGTGTAGCACCTGATGTAAAAATACTGCCAGCATTTACTTTATTAGGTCTTAGTCATGTTTATCATTATTATTTGATTTTTTTACTGTTATTATTATTGCTTTCACCATAATCTGTATGTATAGCACCTGATGTAAAAATACTGCCAGCATTTACTTTATTAGGTCTTAGTCATGTTTATCATTATTATTTGACTTTTTGTTTTACTGTTATTATTATTGCTTTTATCATAATCTGTATTTATAGCAACTGTTGTAAAAATACTTCCGCATTTACTTTATTAGGTCTTAGTCACTACTCTTTATTCATATTGTCACTAGAGTAAGCTAATTTTCTCATTTAAACTATGTTCATGATGTAACGCTGATGTGTGAAATGCTGCATGTGTGGAACACTGGTCCGATGTAAGAGAGGGCCTGATGGCCCTAATCTGATCAGGTTAAATAAATAAATAAATAAATAAAAGTTTGTGCCGGACCGAAACTCAAACTCGGTACCTTTGCCTTTCGCGAGCAAATGCTCTACCATCTGAGCTACCCAAGCACGACTCACGGCCCGTCCTCCAGCGAGATCTTCTGTGAAGTAGGAAGGTAGGAGACAGAACTATAGCTGTGAGGATGGGGGGTTAGTAGTGCTTGGTTAGCTCAGATGGCAGAGCACTTTAACGCGAAAGGCAAAGGTCCCGAGTTCCAGTCTCGGTCCGGAAACAGTTTTACTCTGCCAGGAAGTTTCATATCAGCGCACACTCCGCTGCAGAGTGAAAATCTCATTCTTTTGAAAGAAATGTCATATTCTTCGCCCACAAAGCTGAGACAAAAGCGTGCACTGACAGTTGACTTTTGAATATACCGCAAAACTATTTAGTATGCTGATAGAAAATTCGGTTTAGAAAGCCGGCGTAAAACTCCAGTCAAAATCTCAAACACCGTTCTCAAGCTGTGTTTACCACAGTTTGAAAAACACAGTTAAAGGTTTGGGTTACACTTTTTATTATTTTTAAGGTAGACATACCTCTGGTCAGCGACCATACAGGAATCGTTCCAGATCAAAAAAGACGTCCTCCTCCATCTTCTTGGTGTCCGTGGTGGGCCTGCGGCCGTCTTCGGCAAATTCTATCACCGGCTGGTCTGCTCGCTCGATACGCTTTTCTTCCACTTTCGTGGAAAAGTCGTAAATGGCTGATCCGATCTCACCTTCGAGTGCTTTCATTATTTCCATTAGGCCATCCTTGAAATTACGTCTCGAACGGTTTTCGGAAACACTTTCTCGCAAATATCCTTGCAACTCGATAACGGAGTTTCTGGTGAACTTGGGACTACTACTACCATAAAGTAGATATCGCAGAGAAATTTTCAAACCAAAAAATCGATTTTTTGAAGTTTTCTAGCAGAACTACCTCTTTAGATCCACTTCCGCCGTATGGGTATCGCTTTTCGCGTGCGCTCTCTGCACAACCAGTTTTAATCTACTTACAAACAGAGGGTTGTCCCAAGTCACAGCTGATGTGTTAAACTTCGGCCAGTTTCTTATTTTGCTCCCTCCAGAGAGCTTCTATTTCACTTAAGTTTGTGCTCGCTACTATAGATAAGATTGAGGCTAGTCTGGTCTCTATGTTAATGTCATATTTCTCGTTTGCTTTGCAAAATAGCTAGAGGGTTTCAGTACGTGCTACTCTATAAGAAATGATCTATAGGTTATGCTTGATACAAGGGTTAAGAGTTCCATTTAGGTCAACCCTTTTCAGGCAGCTTTAAATTTTGAGATATGAGTACATTCTTTCGAATCATTTTCAGCACACTTCCCTCTTACCGGAGTTTATGTGCACTGGTGGATATTAAACCTGGAATACCATAAAGACGGTATACAAGAAACGTTAAATTCGCATTGGCTGTACGACAGCTTTGGGTATGCAAATGCCAGCATTTCAGTGCAATCGCAAAAATTACGAAAAAGTACAGCAGCTTGCATTACCTGCATTCTATGTATAAGGGAATATTATGAATCGGGTTTATCTTCCAGAAATCTTATTTGAGGTTGTTGTGAGAAGATAATGGATGCCTCGCCTCGTAAAAGAAAAAGAAACATCTGCCAGTATGTGCATAAACTCGACAGCGGTAGCACCGTGTCTTACCGTGACATTTTTGCTCGCCTTGTTCGAAATCACAGAACTGTTACGCAAAAAGGGAATCTACGGGGTTAATGAGCGACAGTACCTTTCAAGTTTCGAAGGACTACCAGCCGGTTATTTGGGCGTAACTTATATTTCTGATGTGTTAATGCCGGTGACTACGGCTACTCTCTGTAATGTTATCATCCAACAAGACAACCTAAGACCTCATGTTACTCGTGCTGTCCTGACCTATCCCTATACAGAGGATGTTCGAATGTTGCAATGACCAGCACCTTCTCCAGATTTCTCACCGTTTGGAAACATGTAGCCATGGTTATATGTGAGACTGAAAAGCTATCGCTCACAAGCCATATCGACTGATGAATCCTTGTCTATAGGGTGAGTCAACTCACCCTCTCTAAGAGTTTTGTGCAACACGCAATGCCTACCGAAAACCATACACGATATTTTTACATTCTCTCGTTTGCTTTGCACAAAGGGAAAAAAATTAACAGGACATTTTCGTAGTAAATTTAATGTAGTTAAAGTCTGTAATGGGGTTCCATTTCGCTGCAGGCCACGGTTTCCATGTTATTCAAGAAAAAAGCGTTTGCAAGTCACTTGTGTACGCTATTCTTGAATAAATCGAAAACTATGGCCCCAAGCGATAAGGTATCCAAGTACGAAATATAACTAATTTCCTACGAAAAGATCCTGTTCATCGTTTCTGTACAACTGTGTTTGTGTGTAGAGAGTGAGAGAATATGAAATTTCGCTCATGGTATTTGAAGGCATTGCGGATTGTATAAAACCCATAGGTAGGGGCAACTGAATCATCCTGTATAGATGAAGCAGTTTGGAAGAACATACCCATGTGTGTCTTCCAAGTTGAATTCGAATCGGTGCCTAGTCAGATTATAGCCATTGTTCTGTTCAGAGATGGTAGCACAATAATACAATTTTCAAATAAATATCTCAAGTTGAGGCTCAAAGGACTTTTTGAAACAATCTAGTAAGTGCTATGTTAATGTGGTCGTATACCAAAGTGGAAAGTGTATCTTGTGGAAGGTTCGAGTCCTCCCTCGGGCATGGGTGTGTGTGTGTTTGTCCTTAGGATAATTTAGGTTTAGTAGTGTGTAAGCTTAGGGACTGATGACCTTAGCAGTTAAGTCCCATAAGATTTCACACACATTTGAACATTTTTATCTTGTGGAAGAGTATTTCCTACCGTAGTCCTCCCGGTTAGCCGTGCGGTGTAACGTACTGATTTCCTGAATGGGAAGGCGTGCCGGTCCCCGTCACGAATCCGCCCTGCGGATTAGTGTCAATGTCCAGTGTGCCGGTCAGTCTGTGGATGGTTTTTAAGGCGGTCTTTCATCTGCCTCGGCGAATGCGGGCTGGTTCTCCTTATTACGCCTCAGTTACACCATTTCGAAGTTGCTGCGCAAATAGTATCTCCACGTGCGCGTACATCATAATTACCACGCAAACATTTGCGGTTACACTCGTCTGGTGTGGGACGTTCCGGGGAGGGGGGGGGGGGCGGGGGAGTCCACTGGGAGCCGAACCGCACAATAAACCTGGGTTTGGTGTGGTGAGTGGATTGCTGCAGCCTTTTGTGGGGTTGTGAACCACTGGGGGTTTCGGCGGGAACGAAGCCTCTCCGTCGTTTCTAGGTCCCCAGTTCCATACAATACAATACAATCTCCTACCATATATGTGATGTACTGTTGGAATCAGGAACTGATCCCAAGGTGCCGGTAGAAGCGGGTGTCTTATGGTAGGATGAAGTATCGCTTCCTTCAGCTGGGACGTGGGTTGTAGGGGTGTTGGTGGCTGTAACACTTGGCGAGTCATATTTCCTTGTTGACAATAGTCTTCCATTCACTTTATTACAGAGACAGGTTTACAGCAGTGTGACTTCAGTAGGAGATCAGCTACTGCCAGAAATGGATCCAGCACAGCACACCCCATCTGCAATAGCCAGCCGTATCGGCGAAGCAGCCCCTAAGGTGTGTCAGACGCCACTCATAGCAGTCCGTGTAAGTCGCCAAGTACATTATTAATGTAGACACTGTTCAAACAATAACATATAGTGTAGCCGAAGTCGAAGACATATGCCCACACTGGGTGGTGATCATGGATGGTGGAAGCCTTGAGGAACTTGTATACACTGCAGAGAGACCTCGCCAGCCCCTAGTCTGGGTTCGAACATGTGTCCCTGTAGAGAGGTGGCCACCAGCAGGAGGTACTCACTCAAAGTGTAAACCAGTGGTGCAAAGGTGCCAAGTCGTCTGCATATTGTGCCAACTTCTCGTGGTTGTCTGTTGCTACTAGGGATGAAGTCTTTGGTAGATGGTTGGATACTTTATGTGCGTATTTTGAAGCAAACCAAACAGACACCCAATTTTCGACTTCTTTGTAGAAATCGAAGTGTTCCTCAGCCAATGCGTGTCCCATTGATGAAAACAAATGGTAGTCGCAAGGGGCCAAGTCTGGTGAATACGGCGGGTGGGGTAGCAGCTCCCAGCCAAGTGTTTTGATTGTATCCTGAACCAGTTTTGCTTTGTGTGCAGGTGCATTGTCGTGTAAAAAAATTACTTTGCCATGTCTTTGGCCCATTCTGGTCTTTTTTCGAACAATGCATCGTTCAGATTGATCATTTGTTGTCTGTAGCGATTAGTATTCAGTTTCACCGGGTTTTAGAAGCTCATGATACACCACACCTTTCTGATCCCACCAAACACAGAGCATTGTCTTCTTGCCGAATCGATCTGGTTTTGCAGTCGTTGTTGATGGTTGTCCCGGATTAGCCCACGATTTTTCCCGTTTAGAATTCTTAAAATAAATCCATTTTTCATCGCCAGTAACAGTTCGATGCAGAATTGATTTTCTTTCATGTCTTTGAAACAAAATTTGACAAATGGTTTTTCGCTTTTCCATCTGTCTTTCATTCAATTCATGTGGCACCCATTTTCCACACTTTTGGATCTTTCCCATAGCTTTCAAGCGGTCAGAAAGTGTTTGTTGTGCAACATTTAGCATTGCTGCCATTTGCTTCTGACCCAAAGTATCATCTTCATCCACTATTGCTTGCAATTCGACGTCTTCGACCTTTTTTGGTGGTCTTCCACGTTCTTCATTTCATACATCAAAATCATTATTTCTGAACCGTTGAAACCATCTTTTGCATGTTGCTTCTGATAGAGCATGATCACTATATGCCTCGACAAGCATTCGATGCGACTCTGCAGCACTTTTTTCAAATGAATACAAAAAATTGATGCTTTCAGCAAATCATCACTTTCTGGTACAAAATTCGACATTGGTAGCACGATGAAAACATATGATGTTCTTTGTTCCGTGACTTTATGTATACTAAATATCTTTGACAGATGTCATACCAACCAAGCAAAAAATGTTAAGGCTCGTTCACAAAAGATGTTCCCTATCGACACATTTGTATCTTAACGCTCATTTCATATTGGTACACCTGGTATGGATAAGTTGAGAATTTGTGTCCCACAGGAGGTATGCTTGCATGGTCCATAGAGTTTTAATGACCACTGTGTGTGGACAGCTTAGTGGTCAAAGCATATGTGTAGTAGCAGGCTTTCCTCATTAACTCAAATCAAGCCCATTCGCAGACAATGTCTATAATTCCTTTGTGTCTTATTTTAATGTAATTTTATTAACATGTCAGTTGCTTTTTGTGGTTTGCACCGCTTATATGAGTGCCATCTGTGCGTAAGTTTCCTGCTGCCTTGTCCATTCTGTCCTGTGAGCATGATACGCCTCTACCACAGATTTTACATGTTTACATGGATCATTTTATTGTAGACTATCCCATATGACTTGGTTTCTCTTTTCACGCCAAGTGTGACATGTAAGTTTCTTTTTATTTTCACTGTATGTAAGTTTTAATGTTCCTTTTTGGTTATAGTGTTGCTTGTTCTTCTGAGAAAGAAGAATTTTTATATTTGTTGAAACCTAGTTAAAGAATTGCGTAAACTTTTGACATACAACTGGTTGGCTGTATGATTCTCATTGTATCCATAATTCTACAGTGGCTGACTTTGTCATATTCAAGATTGTAATGACATATTCAAGATTTTACATAAAAGGTCTTCGACCTCAGCTCCCTTTGTCTGGGCCGACATGGCACAATGATCGTGTTCGTAGGAGGCTCATGTGGCCGAGCGGTTCTAGGCGCTACAGTCTGGAACCGTGCGACCGCTACGATCACAAGTTCGAATCCTGCCTCGGGCATGGATGTGTGTGATGTCCTTAGGTTAGTTAAGTTTAAGTAGTTCTAAGTTCTAGGGGATTGATGACCTCAGAAGTTAAGTCCCATAGTGCTCAGAGCCATTTGAACCATTTTTTTGTAGGAGGCTACAGACTCCCTGTTGAGCTAGTTTATCGGTTTGAACTCGTCCACGCCTTGTACCGCCTGTCTACGATGAAAAGTAATTGGCGGTCGGCAGGTGACGATGTGTGGCGGCGTTTTGATGGACTGAAATGCGTGTGGGCGAGCGGTCGGCGCTTGGCGCATGATTGGCTGTTGTTGACAGCGGAACACTACAGTCCTTTTGTGAGAGAAAGGGAATTGAGACAGTTACCCGCTGGCAGAGTCTGCTCAGCAGGATCTACTCGCCATTGCAGTTTTGAAGATGTTCCGAATTAGTATGCTGACATCAATTTTGGAAATTTTGTGGGAAGGTCTTATGGGACCAGACTGCTGAGGTCATTCGTCCGTAAGCTTACACACTACTTAAACTAACTTACTCTACGGACAACGCACACTAATGCCCGAGGAAGGACTCGAACCTCCGACGGGAAGGGGTGGGGGGAGGGGGGGGGGAGCCACGCGACAAAACACCTGTGACCTCGCGGTTACCCCGCGAGGCGCTGACATCAAGATCGAACTTGGAATTATGAGCAGTGGAATGTCTCCCCCGAATCAGAGCGACGAAGTAATTTAAATTAGTACAATTCATGGAGCATTATGAACGTAACAGAGCTGCGGAAGCAGTACCTAAGTATTGAATCGAGAAATTGTGACAGAGGTACACAGTTCATGACCATTCTCTAGATGATGTGGAGCCATGGGTATATATATGCGAACATACACCCATATACAGCTTCTAAAAGAGCAAGGCGAGAATAAAGCTAGCATCTACTCCAATATGTTGCCACCACCTGCATTGCAGCCCATTGAAAGGGAAAGTGGCAAAAGTAGAGGGAGACCAGCATAGGAAAGCATGATTGGGTTAGGCATCAGGAAAATCGCTTGGGATGGCTTAGTTGCCTGCATTGCAGCGTTTCCAATGGAATCGCAGAGTCGGATGTCCAGCTACTATCTGAACTCCTGAGAAGAGCACGGGAGATTTATATCCCCAAGGAAACGGTAAACACTCAGGCTATACAATACCTTGGAGCCCAGAACTTACCACACTGAGACGAAGAGTAAGGCTGTGGAGCGGCGTGGCACAATTAGACCAGCGCGGTGCGGCGTGCAGAGCAGCCATGGCGAAACAAACCAGTGCTGCTCAGTGCGTGTGATTACAGTGGCGCGGTGGCGCGGTGTGCATGGCGGCTTAGAGCGGGGCGCCTCAGTATTGTTGCTGGTGCTTGTGTTTCTTTCGTTGCACTGTTGACAAAACTGTGTCATCGGAGCTGTGACGGCAGCTGCTTTTACTTGGTGTACTTCCTAGCACCACAGAGAGAACTACAATCACAACTGATTCGTTTTGGACAAGTTATGTGATGCGGTGTCAGAAGAATTACAGGGTATAAACACAGAATAAATTCCATTACTGTCTTATTTCTTTCATTATCTTAAAACGAGAGGCGATAATAAAGCTGAAGTAGCATACCTTAGCAAGACATGGAGCTCGTGTTTTATTATCTGATAAAAATTGATCAAATCTGTGTCATTTGGATAGCCTCATTTGTAGGTCTGTTAAAGTCCTGTATGATAAATGCCTTGCATAGGGCGCCCGATGTCTACTGTATGTTACTCATCGACACCCAGGGATCCGTGTAGGTCAATGGCAGTGCTGTAGAGAACTTGTACACTTCACAATGTCGTCAGAAAATTTTGGTGAAGTTTTTCTACTGGCTTCCAAAATATGCTCCACGTAGCACTCATTATTCCACATGTACATTCTGTTAATCGTTGTGGTATGGAAAAATGTTTGTTGAAATATTCATATCTAAAACATATGGACTGTAAAGCTTCCGGTCTAGACACCTGTAATGATTCTCGTTTATCACCTGTCAATAGCCCTTAAAAATGACGTTATTTCATTTGAAAATCTGTAGTAGCTTCAATATAGTTTAGATACGGAACCTTCGTCAACTAGTCATATGGCAAAATAGTCTCCTCTTTGCGTACTATCATTTGCCAAAATCTTGTTTCATTATCTCTAATCATTTATAAGAGACGAGGAATATCACAAATACACATATCAAAAAAAGTTTTGCATCATCCTGGTTCCCAGAACTCCTGAAGATAGATGTTGACTGTGGATATCGTATCACAGACACAGTCCTTTTGGCTGTTGAGAGATATCACTAAACCAGCCCAAAGATGTAAAAAACTATGCGTGAGCAGCGCCTATTAGATGGAGGGGGTCCGACAGCCGATCAGTTCCAGTCATTCCACCAGGAAGGAGGTATACGGCTCGTGTTGTCTGTAGTTCGACCACGCCTAGACGGTCACTACCGCGGTTCGATCGCGTCCGCAATGTTATTTTGGCCAGGAAGGGCTCTCAACAAGAGAAGTATGCAGGTGTCTCGGAGTGAACCAAAGCGATTTCGTCGGAGGAGATACAGAGAGACAGGAACTGTCGATAATATGTCTCGCTCAGGCCGCCCAAGGGCTACTACTGCAGTGGATGACCACTACCTACTGATTATGGCTCGGTGGAACTGTGACAGTAACACCACCATGTTGAATAATGCTTTTTTTGCAGCCACAGGATGTCGTGTTACGACTCAAACTGTGCGCAATAGGCTACATGATGCGCAACTTTACTCCCAACGTCCATGGCGAGGTCCATCTTTGCAGCCACGACTCTATGTACCGTGGTACAGATGGGCCCAACAACATGCCAAATGGACCGTTCAGGATTGGCATCACGTTCTCTTTACCAATGAATGTCGCATATGCCTTCGACCAGACAATCGTCGGAGACGTGTTTGGAGGCAACCCGGTTAGGCTGAACGCCTTAAGCACGCTGTCCAGCGAGTGCGGCAAGGTGGAGGTTCCCTGCTGTTTTGGGGTGGCATTTTGTGGGGACAACGTACGCCGCTGGTGGTCATGAAAGGCGTCGTAGGGCTGTACGATACGTGGATGCCGTCCTCCGACCGATAGTGCAACCATATCGGCAATATATTGGCCAGGCATTCGTCTTCATGGACGACAATTCGCTCCCCCATCGTCCACAACTTGTGAATGACTTCCTTCAGGATAACGACATTGCTCGACCAGAGTGGCCTGCATGTTCTCCAGACGTGAACGCTGTTGAACATTGCTGGCACAGGTTGGAGAGGGCTGTTTATAGACAAAGTGGCACACCAACAACTCCGAGGTTTCTACGATGAATCGCCATTGCGGAGTGGGGCAATTTGGACCAACAGTGCCTTGATGAAGTTGTGGATAGTGTGCTACGACGAATACAGGCATGCATCAATGCAAGAGGACGTGCTACTGGGTATTAGATGTACCGGTGTGTCAACAATCTGGACCACCACCTCTGAAGGTCTCGCTGTTTGATGGTACAACATGCAATGTGTGGTTTTCATCAGTAATAAAAAGTACGGAAATGATGTTTATGTTGGTCTGTATTCCAGTTTTCTGTACAGTTTCCGGAACTCTCGGAACCGAGGTGATGCAAAAATTGTTTTGATCTGTGTGTTTCATTCTGCCTTTTTCGGTGTTCAGGACAAGAACTTTACATATAATCAATTTTTTCGAGATTGGTGATAGCGATATCCTTCTACGTTTAAAGAATAATTCAGTATCTCAGCCACATTTCATGCGCAGAAATATGTGACCTAACATGCAACAAACGCAAGTTCACACCGACCCCTATTTTTCAATACAAGTTTTCTGAAATTCTTGCAGCAGTTTACTTGATTTTTGAAATATCACAGTAACTATGACCGTTAACGAAATGACTGGCAGTTTATCATGAAGCTGACAAGTAATGCTAAGAGGTGCGTGAGACTCAATATCTTTCACCAAGTAGAAAGATTGCAGGTCAGCCATCTTGCGCGTGTGCCGTCCACTCTGACCCCCACCCTATAATTACTGATTCATATTAAGTATTTAAATTCTGTCTATGCTAATTTTCAGGACATATACTTCGTCCTTCACACCAGCACACCAAACGGGGTGAAAAGTTCACAAATATTGATTGATCAAAATTATTAGTAGTTTGTTGGAAACTCTTCTTCGTTGTTTCTCGTGGTTCACCCCTAGAGGTGTTGCTCGCTTTCCTGTAAAATTTAGTCAAAATGACTGCGGGAGTTCACAGGTTTGATCTTGTTGTATCAAATCTAATCAAAACAATGAAAATGTTTCAGTTTTCAGTTTACTGACACGTTCTTGAAATCATTTCACAAATTTTAAATAACATTTTTTCTTTGTGGTTCACAATTTTAAAAGAAAGTTTTTAGCATTGTTATTTCAACACAATGGGCAACAGTAGCTCAACTTTGACGGTGTGTGGCCATAATCTGTCAGCAAACTACTCCCCAGCAACTAACTTATTTTACACACAGATAGTTCATAGATTGTTAAATACAAAGACAACAACACATTGGTCAAAGATTAGTAACTTTATGCATGCTTACCTACCTCTTTGAAATTTACCTTCATCAAAATAATCAGGACATTTTCCCTATAAGAAGTATTTACAATATTTATCACGATTAAAAAAGGGCATCTCAAAATGTGTGATAAAACATCTTCTATCGGAAGTTACTCTTGGTACATAGAACACAATGTAGTCAGACCAGTTCCGTTACACTACGCAGTGAAATGAGCCTACCAGCTGTCACGCCGGTCCCTGGAACCCTATTCTGTATCGTTGATACCGATCGGTGCAGTAGGTTAGCCTCGATAGGACATTATTTTCCGTTCTTTATCCGACGTTATTCTACTATTCAGTAAGTTTCTGACAAGGGAACCTCCCCATCGCACCCCACTCAGATTTAGTTATAAGTTGGCACAGTGGATAGGCCTTGAAAAACTGAACACAGATCACTCGAGAAAACAGGAAGAAATTGTGTGGAACTATGAAAAAAATTAGCAAAATATACAAACTGAGTAGTCCATGCGTAAGATAGGTAACATCAAGGATAATGTGAGCTCAGGAGCGCCGTGGTCCCGTGGTTAGCGTGAGCAACTCCGGAACGGGTGGTCCTTGGTTCAAGTCTTCCCTCGAGTGATGCCGGCACGGTAACTCAGCGGGTTCTGTCAGAGTGTTAACTGCCCTCTGTAATAAAAAAACTGAGTTAATGGATCAACGACGAACTAAAACGGGTGTCTTGCGACGTCCGCCCCGAGCAGACACAACGAACGAAAACGTACAAAATGAGATAAAAAAAAGTGAAAAGTTAATTTTTTTATTTTCAGACAATTATTATCTGTCCGTCCGTCCGTCAGAGGCGAGGTAGCTGCGCCGTAGTATGGGGACGCTATACCTAAACAAACATCGAAACACGCGACGTAGGTCGACTACAGCGCACGGAAGAGAGAGTATTCCAGCTACCGAGGCTCCGTGGCTGGCAGTTGACTGTTCGCTACTTTGGACGAGAGTGCATTAAATACGCGAGATGTATTCCGTGGGCAATATGAATCCAGCAAATATAGCTCGCGACTTCAATAACAAGGTCAATGAATATTTTCCGAACTGTAAAGAATAGGAAAGTTCGTTTAGGGATCGAACGATTGTCGAACATTTGTATGATTATTTTCTACATTTGTTGATAAATAGTACGTGTGGTGATGACGATACCTTGCTGATTGCTGCGGGGCTGTATGTACCAGATGATGAGATTGTTGACGATCCGTACGAAGAACACGAAGAGGAAATACTTCGACTTCAATCTGATGGTATTTCTTTGGGTTACATGAAGGAAATGCTCCAATACAGCTTACTGTCCAAACCAATTAAAAGCCGCAAATATAGATTATGGAGTGAAGTAACAAATAAATTTAAGAAATTTAAAGGGATGGAGGAAAAGCACAATTAAATATTGCAAAGAAGTCGTGGAACGAGGTGGAACCCGAAGACAGAAGTTCAGTGAACTAGAAAACCATGTATACCGACAATTTATGAAAGCCAGAAATGAATTAAGTGCAGTGCATGTTACAGACCTACAGATTTGGGGATTACATTACGCGAAACAAATCGGCCTGGACTTCAAGGCTTCATCTCATTGGCTTGTCACGTTCAAAAGAAAATACAAAATTACGAGCAGGAAGATTACGAAATAAGTAAGCAAGAACTACGCGAATAAACTGGAAGAACTTTTAGAGTGTTCCACGACGTTTCTTACAGAAACTAACGTCAGATTCCAACAGTATGAAGACGCATATATTATCAACACAGATCAGTCCGGTTTTAACTATGAAATGAAATCGACCCGCACGTTATCGTTAGTTAGAGAAGGCGACACGGAATGTACTGTAGACCAGCTGCATGTCACTTCACAGTAGTTATACCATATAATATGCTCTGAACAAAGCAGGATTTCTTTTACCTACATTTTATGTATGTTTGCAGGAAAATAACTGGTGTATTTGGACCGTAAGTTCAGAAACAGGTGAATAGGGCACTTGCGCAAACGCTGAATGTCATTGTGAATTGCAGTGCGCCAGGAAAAATGAAGAAAAGACTAGTGAAAGACTTTAATGAACGTGTGATTGCTCCTTACGAGGACAAAGCTTTTGCCTTACTCCTTGACAGCTATACAGGACAGAAGGATCAGGCATTGTACAATTTTATTGTGGGAGTAGACGTGATTACCATTCCTCCAGGTTGTACACCTCTTGTGCAACCGTTAGATGTGTTTGGTTTTCGGCAAGTGAAATACTTTGTGAAAAGGTTCTATGATTTTGCGAAACTGCACAGGTACACAGAACAGTATTGTTTACGTGATCGTGTGTCAATTATCAAAGTTCAGGCACTCACACACAATCAACTTCGCTCTCTAAAATTCCAGGACATGTTCAGATTTGCTTGGACATATGCAGGATTTGACGGTCTACATACGGAAAAATTTGAAAACGTTAAAAACATATGTTTTGACAGAGCACAGGGAAAGCTGTGCGACTGTGAAACTGTTGCATTCATTTGTTGCAGTTTATGTGACAAACTCTTATGTTTTCATCACTTTTTTGGGAGTGATTATCACATCCACAAGAAAACCTAAATCGGGCAAGGTAGAAGAATCTTTTTACCCATTCGCCAAGTGTACAAGTTAGGTGGGTCGACAACCAGTGTCGCATAGAATATGTACTACGTGTTTTCCTGTGGAGGAATCGGTTGATCTATGACCTTGCGATCAACTGTTTTCGGTTCCCATTGGAGAGGCACGTCCTTTCGTCTACTAATCGCACAGTTTTGCGGTGCGGTCGCAAAACACAGACATTAAATTTATTACAGTGAACAGAGATGTCAATGAACGAATGGACAAATCATAACTTTGCGAAAATAAAGAAAGCAAACTCTTCCCTTTTTTTTTCAAATCTCATTTTGTTCGCTTTTGTTCGTTGAATCTGCTCGGGCGGACGTCGCAATACATCCGTTTAAGTTCGTTGTTGATCGATTACCTCAGTTTTTTTTATTACAGAGGGCTGATAACCCTATGACCGAACACACTGAGCTACCGTGCCGGCGTCTGAACTAGGACCTCTCGTTCCACAGCTGCTCACGCTAACCACGGGACCACGATGCACCTGAGCTCATACTATCCTTGATGTTTCCTATCTTGCGCATGGACTACTCAGTTTGTATATTTTTCTTATTTTTTTCATAGTTCCACACAACTTCTTCCTGTTTTCTCGATTGATCTGTGTTCAGTTTTTCAGGGCCTATCCACTGTGCCAACTTATAAGTAAATCTGAGGGGGGTGCGATGGGGAGGTTCCCTTGTGAGACCTGTTACCGATCGCTCCTCTTGCCGATTTTTCAACAACTGTACAGAGACGTTTTGGATTTCGGTATAGCCCTCTTGTAGGGTTCGGTGTGAATTATTTACACCTATAATTTGTTATTTTAAACATACTGAACGGCTTTAGCTTCGGATTTAGTCATTAAGTAACTGAAGAATCACCAGGATGCGTCCGGTTTAAAAGTGAGTTCATAATAGACTACTTTCCTTTGTTAGAAATATGGTTTGTATTGTTGTCACTGTGAATGATTAAAACATAAAAGGCAGTTTCAGTCAGTATTCTGACAAATACCTGTTATTTTTAAGTAATTAAAAGTTAAAAAAATCATTAAATTTGGGAGGGTCGGCTCCTGTTACGTTTATCACGTGAGTGTTAGCTGAAATCATTGGCGACTTCGCGTACTTTTTTCCGAAAAAGGTTTCCTTGTTAACTATCCAAATGCGTTTAAAACTTTTAAGTAATAATGCAAAGGAATTTTGTGAAGCCTGATAGAGGAAACTTTGCAAAATATCATGTATTTACGGCTTATCCTCGCATCATTTGGCAACCAAGTCAGCTGTGTTTCTCTCGACTGGAATTACATGGAATAACTATCAACATGAAGTTGAGTCGTAGTAGTACAATGGGTAAGGCAATGAACTGCTGTCTCAAAAATCTTAAGTTCGAGTACTACAGCCTACCAAAATAATTTTGTTTCCTCTTCGTGTTTGTAACATGTCCTGAGACTTCGTTAAACGTGAAAGTTAGGCATTTTTGTGATATACTCGTTGTTATTTACACGTAAGAGCGCGCTTTCTCAGTAATGAGTAACTTCGACTTCGTGACTCCCATATGTTCAAGGGAAGCTCAGGGTCGGAAGAAACGGAAGATATTACTGGGATGCTTTGTTAGAAGCCGACTCAAAGAAGCCTCATCATTAAGTGATATAACTGGCTGCTGCTGCTGCTGCTGATGATGATAATGATGATGACGAAGATGATGATGATGATATGTTTAAGAAGTGAAAGATAAAATTGCTGTGTGTGAAACAATTGACTGTGACATTTATACTTTTACTTGTCACAAATAATTCACCATTTTTTTCTGAACACGTAACGATTTCCGAGTGTGTGGTCGCACGTTCGAATCCTGCCTCGGGCATGGATGTTTGTGATGTTCTTAGGTTAGTTAGGCTTAAGTAGTTCTAAGTTCTAGGGGACTGATGACCTCAGATGTTAAGTCCCATAGTGCTCAGAGCCATTTGAACCATCCAGAGACTGGTTTGATGCAGCTCTCCATGCTACTCTATCCTGTGCAATGTACTTCATCTCCAAGTACCTACTGCAACCTACATCCTTCTGAATCTGTTTAGTGTATTCATCTCTTGGTCTCCCTCTACGATTTTTACCCTCCACGCTGCCCTCCAATACTAAATTGGTGATACCTTGATGCCTCAGAATATGCCCTACCAACCGATCACTTCTTTTTTTTTTTTTTAATTTCGTTTTCATGAACCAAATCGTTGATGTATCATATAGGGATGTAGGCTACTTCATCATTTGAGTCTCTAGGAGTGAGTTGCAACCACGTTCTAAGCATGTTCCGCGGGACTGCTACGGTCGCAGGTTCGAATCCTGCCTCGGGCATGGGTGTGCGTGATGTCCTTAGGCTACTTAGGTTTAAGTAGTTCTAAGTTCTAGGGGACTTATGACCTAAGATGTTGAGTCCCATCATACTCAGAGCCATTTCTTTCTATGCATGTTGTTATTCTTTGATACTCTCTTAAAATTTTTTTCAGGTTTGTGGAGATGTGTTCCGTCTATGCAATTAATTGAAGGCAGTTTGTTTATTGTCACACGTGTTTTGCTTGTTTTAGCTGTGAAGCATCTTCACTAATAAAAGAAGCGAAACGTGTGTGGCAATAAATTGCCTTCAGTTAGTTGCACAGATGGAACATACCTCCATGAATTTTGAAGCAACTAAGAAACGATGAAAAACAGAAAAATGACGAACTTTTCGGGTGTTTCCAAACATCTGTTTATACAATGTGGTGCTGCACTCTATTCCTAACTCATATTCTGGAACATAAAATCCAAAACAAGACGGCAATGTGAATGATATACTATCTTTAACATGCTCTCATGGAAGCACATGGTCAGCGATATTTGAACAGTATTACATACTCTAACAGTCTAACCACACTTTTTGGTTCTGTGCATAATAGCATGCCTGTGTCGGCTGCTAGCCGCTGTGGCGCTGCAGTGCAAATACGTGGATCTGAGGCAGACTGCTTTGGATTGGTTGAGCGAGGAGAACTGAAAACAGCGTTTCGGTTCGCTAGGACCGCTCGGCTTCGCTTCCGGAAAGCTTACAGAATAATGTTGTGGCTCTCCTTCGGAAACAAGACGGTTCGGTGCGCTCGCATACCGAACCGATCGGCAAAATCGCGGAAAGATACAGAATAGGGCCCTTGCCCCACTACACCCAGTGTCGAAGCAGCAGTGTGGCAGCTGCCAAGCATAGCTACACTCTACGCTGTTGCACCACTCCACTGTAATCCAATATTTATATCAAGAAGAAGAGCTTATCCAAGTGCTTTATGGCAATCAGAGCACAGTGCTAGGCTCCATGCATGCACGACAATTAAGCTGCACTACAAAACATTCCTTCAGCAAACGAAAAGAACACACTGGGAGACGTTTCTATGGAGGCAACTGGAATTTGACATAGGGGGAAGAGTTACTGACTGAACACTTTAAGGAACCTATAAATAGAGAATAGCTCAATCATGGCTGGATGTTTGGACTCAGCAAAATAGCTGCCAAATGCCCTACTTCTTTTTCGTACCACAAACACAGATACTGAAATACACAGAACTTAGAATTGAACTAGATAACGAATATGACAATCGAAAGTTGGTGATATCTTTCGCTGAGGAATAAGTTGCTATGGCAGCTTCCAAGTTTAAAACTGGAAAGGCACATGGTACAGATGGTGTCTACCACGAGGTTTGTCGATGATAGATCCACTGAGAGTAATGTATTTGACAGCATTAATAAACAAGCAGTGGGAATAGGTATGATCCTGGCCACATATAAAACAGCTAGAGCAGTACTGATTAAAATGGGAATGGATAAAGAGCTAGGATCACTGTATAGTTGTATAACTATTTGGTTAGTAAGCGTCTTATCGAATGTTCTGGAGCAACTGCTCTGTGACCGGTTGCACGTGCATAGGGAACTCTTGGGTCTAAATCACTGTCAATATATGAAGGCTATATCTGACGTCGTTAATAGAGCCCTTCATATTGCAGGAAATTCGACAATGGTGTATGCAAATGGGCACATAATTGACATCTCAGGAGCGTTCGACCATTTTTGGTGGCCTGCGATGTTCTCACGCCCCCTAAATCTTAGGGTCCCCAAATGTGTGTATGAGAGCATTGTAGAATACTGTAGTGTATGTAACTTCTAGTGGCTTGGGGTAGAGTAATATAATCAAAGAAATCACTAACGGTTAATGTTCCATAAGTGGTTCATTGTTCTGGGATCATAGTACTGAACCCCTGTTACATCTGTTAGAGTGTGCAGATGCTACTGAAGGTGTTGTTGCATACACAGGTAACATCTTAGTAGTTATGTCTGGAGACTCCATGGCGAGACTTGAGGAAAAGACGAATGATGTGCTTGTCCAGAGGCTGCTTATTGCAAGGGCAACAAAATGAATGTAGCTATCATAAATACACATACGTACTTCGGAAGGGAACACTTTTTCTTGCAGAATTCCTTCCCTGACGTTTGAGAGAATCCACGTAAAACGCAGCACTGTTTTTAGATATTAAGGCAGTCTTCTCGGAAACATTTTAGAACGTGTAAAATCTGTTACTGTAAACAATGGGTAAAATTATTCATAAGGTTACCCGTGCTGGCACTGATGACCACCAATTACCTTTATATAAAGTGCGACCATATCATGATGTTATCTTCAACGCCATTGTGGGCTTCGCTGCCAGCTTTGGCTGCATCGCCCCCGACTAGGTAGCTACAAAACAATTCTGCAACGAATTCAGCGGGGCGTAGTTTTGAGGCTCACCGTTGCCTTTCGCGCTATACCTGTCGAGGGTCTGCTGGTATTTCTCGGGATATGTCCGATGGATAACAGGGTACGTTACAAGGCAGCACTGTACTGGTTCGGGCGTGAACAATATGATCGTGTATACGATATGACGGACCTTTATTGATAGACATTTACGGGCCAAGAAGTTGGATGAATGGTAATCTTGGACACTAGAAGCATTGCAAGGCTGGTTTACAGCATTTCTCCATGGATCAGGCAGAGGTTCACACTGTGCAATGTTCCCCCACTCGAGGTATGGTGCATTTGTAACAGGTGTATATGCCAAACATATGCTTCGAACAGGATGTAATGACATACCAGTCTGTGAATGTGGAGATCACGTCGTCTTCAGTTGCCCCTTTTTTCAGGTGGAAGAGAGACTATAGACAGTTAGGCTGCCCTGCAACATTTGTAACTGACCAAAACTTGCGGACTACAATTAATTAGTAACAATAGGTTTAAAAGTTGATATAGTTGTAGTTAATCGGCAAATATCAGGTTATTCTGAGGTTGCCAGTAACGTATATTAATGCCCGCCCGGTTAGCCATTTGGTCTAATGCACGGCTTTCCGGATTGGGAAGTAGTGCCTGGTCCCCGGTACGAATCCGCCTGGTGGACTCGAGTCGAGGACCAGTGAACCGGCCAGTCTGTGGATGGTTTTTAGGCGGTTTTCCATCTGCATCGGCGAATGCGGGCTGGTTCCCATTAATCCGCCTCAGCTACACTATGTCGGCGATTGCTGCGCAACAAGTTCTCCATGTAAGCGCACACCACCATTACTCTACTACCCAAACATAGGGGTTACACTCGTCTGGTGTGAGACGTTCCCTGGTGGGGTCCACCGGGGGCCGAACCGCACAATATCCCAGAATAAGTGGTTCAGTGTGGGGCGGCAGAGGGGTGAGGTGGACAGCGGTAGTCGTCGTGGGGTTGTGGACCACTGTGTGTGTAGCGGGGACGGAGCCCCTCCATCGTTGCTAGACCCCCAGTTAACATACAATACAATTAAATACAACGTATATTAATAACAGGGACTCTGAGACTGTCAGTAACTTGGAACTTGAGTTAATTCCTTTTAATTTTGTTATTTTCTAAATGATTCTTGTTTTCTATATTGTTGTATTTAATTAATGTTACCAGTGGGTATCAAAAACACAAGTTATTACTATATACTGGATATGTACGACCCCTTTAGAGTTTCCAGTGAACCGGTCTAAAATTGTTGGCAATAAATTCAATTTAACTGAGACCATCCTACCTCCTTTCTGCATAATGGCTCCCTCAACTTCATCTCTACAGCTTTGCCTCCAAGTGTAACCAGTGGTACCTTCCCAATAGAGCTGCGAAAACACAGGCAGTAATTGCAAGAAAATCCATGCCAGATTCCGTGTTAGACATCTTTTCTGACAATCAAGTATGGTCCAATCAACCTAAGTAAAAACTGAAATTTCTTGGACTAACACTCAAAAAATATCCTGGAATTCTTAGCTGTAAACCTTCCATAGAGGATAAAACTACAGACATGGGAATTACACCCACGACCTTCACCCATACATATGAAATCCTTATCCACTCCCCCCCCCCCCCCTCCTCCTTTTACTTATGCCATGACGTATGGACCCCATCTCCTCCCAGGTTGTGTCACTCCTTCAAATCCTGGAACGACTTGCAGCCCACCTAGCTTTCCACAGCCGACTACCTTCATCCGTCTATCCTTTGTCAACTCATAAAGTTCCTATACCTCCTCAGACAACTAGAATACCTTCACCACTCCTACATCTGCTGTAAACGCGAGCTGCGCAGCCCTTTAATCCCTCCATGCTCGAGAGTCGTGTCCTGCTGCAGAGCTTCTGTCTTAATATCCCATCTTCGAACTCTCCATTTCATCTTCCAACACAATTTCAATCGCCTACCCCTCAAACATCCAGAGCGTATGCCCGAAACGTATCCTTCCTTTCAGGTATAACCTACGCTAATAATCCAATCAGCTCCAAAATGTGTCTCCTACCCGCCATTTCCTTGCCAAGCTAGTATACCTCTCATCTCGTAATACCCACATCTCACCTATCAACTCCAGCTCACATACACGTCCCACATTCTTTTCAATATAACATCCTGCCCAGTTCTTTCCACACCTCAGTTCCAACGCACTGTGACCGGGAGAACTATCATATCACGCTTATAATAAAAAAATGTACGTCGCATCACCATCATATTCACATAAACATCACCATCTGTTTTGACTAGTACATTTTGATAAATATTATAACTGTAATATTTTATGATGTAATGTATTCCATTTCCAGCCCTCCCCCAATCTGGGGAGCATCAGTGACTGGAGAATAAAAGAGAAAAGACTCATGACGGACTCGTCAGTGTTTCAGCATAGTGGCATCGATGAATTGTGCAACGTCTCAGACCTACACTCTGGATTAATGTTGTGAGTTTTACAAGCAACGCTGTTATTTAAAACAGTTCTTCCCAACGAACTCACAAACTATTACTCTTTTGTTTGACAGTGCTTCACTGTCGTGCCTAGCATTCCACTTTTTATTACTTCTGCCATCTTGTAAAACTGCACATGAAATTATCCTACTTGTACACATTCCAAATTCCTCTTTTGTTCTGAAAGCTACTCAGAAACTGCACCTAGTCATTCCATTTTGTGCTATTTTTATTCTAGTCAGTTACTCTCCTCGTTAAATAAACTACATTCCTACACCGCAACACAATCCTCCTTCAGCAGTCCTGTGTAACACGTACCTGTTTACGCAAAGTCACTTAGGCGAATACCTCGTGACTCGTACAATAAGACCGCATCTGTTTTTCCTCTAGTTAAGACAGTGCTTTGCGTCTCAAGAGTTTGACACCGATGAATCATTAACCTCTACACACTTCCACCATTCAGACGAAAGTGGATCAGAGGAAGAAGTTCTGGTCGTGAATAAATTGTCATAGTTTGCACTGCTCGGCATTCCAATTATTTAATCCTTTTTTTCTTCATTTAATTTAATAAACTTTTAAATTGTTTCACTAATTAAGAACGAGTTCTCAAAATTAATTTCCAATTAACCATTTCAATTAATTTTAGAATATATATGACAATTTGTTTGTAACGTGTTTCTGCATTTTTTTTGTATCTGCCTGTGACATAAATTTTAATTTTGTATCCATTGACACACTCGCTGAAGCAAAAAGCGAGTAATAAGTTACAAACAAATCGCTGTTTCCATTCATGCAATACCGCAAGCGATAAAAGTATTGTTATCTATTGAATCGAGACTATTATACGAAATCATTACGAACTTTTTGCTCAATTTCATATTTAAAATCTTTCAGGAATGTAGCTGCAAGTGCATCAGACGTCATTTTTTTTCTACCGGTTGTTGCGAAATATCTTCCACACGTCGGAGGCTAATTTTCAGCGCCCAGGATATGCTTTAATTTTACGTGTCGCTGTTGGGTTTAAACGCCCTATACAATATGAGCCGGCCGAAGTGGCCGTGCGGTTAATGGCGCTGCAGTCTGGAACCGCAAGACCGTTACGGTCGCAGGTTCGAATCCTGCCTCGGGCATGGATGTTTGTGATGTCCTTAGGTTAGTTAGGTTTAACTAGTTCTAAGTTCTAGGGACTAATGACCTCAGCATTTGAGTCCCATAGTGCTCAGAGCCATTTGAACCATTTTTTTATACAATATGGGAGAAATAAGCTATAAATAGGGATATATAATAGCATTCAAGCATTGGATGATATCAAATACAGCAGCAAAACGACGATATGCAATGGTTCGTTTCCTGAAATAGCTCGCTCTGGCTAATTTCGAATCATTCAGATTTTTAAATGTAGCTTAAAGTGAGACAGTAATGAACTAAAGCACACTGAATCTTTGGGTCAGTGGAGTCGATTAACTTTTTTCTTTATACTCGAATAAGTTACTAAAAAAACTTCAGATTCATTCTTGTCGAAGTACTAACGAAATACGTGGCTCAAACTATTTCCATTTACATTCTATCGACAATCGCTTTGGTACAACATTATAGTCATCATAAACTTACAGGAAATAAGCGCTTGCAGTTATATTGTCTCTGTAATAAGGAAGGCTCAGGAATGAGACGCAACTATACTCCCACCTGATATGTAGGATGGTTCTGTAGCAGAATCCGGCGACTACCTGAAGTCGAGTACCAACAGTATAAAACTGTGCTACCATTTGTTAAGGGAAGTGATGCAAGACAGAAATGGCGCACGTAGGTAAAATATTGGACGTAGTAAAATACGAGTGACGTTCCGACAGTAAATTTAGTGATTTTTTTTCATAAGGAAACACTATTGCCAAAAAGGAATACACTATGGCTTCATGAATTATACACCTTGCACTATTTTTCGACATAGTCGCCACGGACATTAAAACATTCATCGCAGGATGCAATCGTTTTGAAGAAACCACTTCAGTAAAACTGGGTGCCCTGCGATAAAAGGAATTGCCCCACAGCCTGCTCCACATCAGCATCGGTTAGATCAGGGGTCTCCAAACTATGGCCCGTGGGCCGAAACCGGCCCGCGAGAGCCGGCGAACCGGCCCGCGTTAGCTGGCCGGACATCCCCGGTATCTGATCCGCCAAATATTTGAGGTGGTACCTATACTGCCAACACTTGAGTTTCGAGGCCCACAGCGACCAATACACCACGACATTGGCTCTGCTGCGCGCTACAAGACTGCATAACTAAACTTACTGTTGCGCCGCTTGAAATAACAATGCGTTGGCATACTCTACCTCTGTTACGTCTTGCAGTAATAGTGTAGCTAACAATGATTTTTGAGATTTCGTTAACTTTGCAGGACCCTTTCGTGAAGAACGTGCTGTGACATACTTTTTTGTCGGTGAAACTCGCCAGAATAAAATACGCCAGAATTTCGGTCAGGTACATCCACCAGTCAGAATTATGTAATTAAATAAAAATCGTAGTTCGTTTCAGTGCTAGCTATTCCCACAACCTTAGATTTTTGCGATTGCATCTTTCCTTTAGCCTTACATTACTGTGATCGTGGAGTGCTAGGGTGCTTTAATCCCACTAGGTAGATCTTGGCCCTTATGACTTCGTGGAGGAGTCAATGTGGCCTGCGGATTAAAAAGTTTGGAGACCCCTGGGTTAGATAATACCGTCCCGAGAGCGCGGCTTTCATTGCAGGGGACAGGTGAAAATCTGATGGGGCAAGATTGAGGCTGTAGGCCGGCTGATCGAACATCTCCCATCCGAAGCACGAATCTGATCCTGTGCGAGCCTTGTTTGTGTGTGGTTTTGCGTTGTTGTCCCATAGAACAACACCCCCACTCAAGAGAACTGTTCTCTTTCGGCGGATGGTGGTCCTGAATTTGGTGAGACTGTCGCACTAGCGCTCCGCATTGATGGTCCCTTGCAGGAGGAAATCAAAGATAATTAGACCTTTCAGGTCTCAGACCCCATCCTGCGGAGGGTGACATTTTGAATTTTTTTCGTCGCTGGTGAACTGGATTGTTACCACGTCACTGAGGCGGCGTTGGATTCTGATTTAAAGTGGTGCACCCATGTCTCATCGCTTGTGATGGTTCTGAACTGAAACTCATTTCCCTCTCACGCATAGCGCATCAAGTAACCTAGGCTGATTCTCATTCTCTTGTGATGCGGGTCAGATTTCTCGGCACCCATCTTGCAGACACGTTTCGGTAACCCAATATATGATGGAACATGGGGTGTGCCTCAGTACGGCAAATGTACTCAAGCACTGTTTTCATTCGTGTACTTCAGTCTTCATCCTTCACACTCTGCTTCCCCTCTCTGAACACCAGAGACCAACAATATGACGACACATGACCTCTTCACCATACACGGTGTGCAGGCTTTCACTGATGACGGACACCACTAGTCCCACGAGCCCATTCATACAGCATAACAGCACGCACTTCCGTTGCCGACCACGCTGTTAGTACTCGTCCGTCTGCCATCGTGATGTGTACTTGAAAAACGGCAGTCTGCTGTTACTCTCTCTCCATCACCGTACTGTGTGTGTCATTCCTCTTCTGCTGACGCCCCTTGTCTCGTTGAACTAGCAACGGGTATGGATTCGTATACCCTTTTCTTTTTTTTGTGTGTGTCCTGTTCTACCATTTTCTCTTTCAAAAATAGTGACGAAACTTGCTTTCGGAACACTCCTCGTATTACGCAAAAGGGAAAATGGAATGAGCCCTCAATCACAAAGAACAAGCCACACCATTTGATAGAATAATTTTAAAAACATATGTGTCAAGTATTTGGGAATCACTTATCATTTGTTAGTAACGGAGACTGCCACTACAATGACATCTGAAACAAGCAGTAATGGTTTATCGTAGGACACTGGAACAATGAAGGGTGACAGTAACAAGGAAACGGTGCAAGTAAATCCAGTTTATAAGAAGGGTAGTAATGCAGATGGGCAGAACTATACCCTATCTCACTCAGGTCAACATGCATTAGAATTACACGACATGTTTTGCACACGCTTTAGCAGACTTCTCTGGAGATGGAATCGCTCCTTTGGAGGAATCAACATAGTTTCCGCAATTGATATAAACTAGAGCAAGCTACATACAGTTCAACCTGCTTACTGTATTCAGTCCTTGGTCTATATTTATATTATACGCCTTACCATTCCCTCTATTATCAAATTAACTGTACCTAACTGCCTCAGGACCTATCTACCCATTCACTTACTCAATTTGTGCCACAAACATACACTGCTGGCCATTAAAATTGCTACACCGCGAAGATGACGTGATACAGACGCGAAATTTAACCGACAGGAAGAAGATGCTGTGATATGCCAATGATTAGCTTTTAAGAGCATTCACACATGTTTGGCGCCGGTGGCGACACCAACAACGTGCTGACATGAGGAAGTTTCCAACCGATTTCTCATACACAAATAGCAGTTGACCGGCGTTGCCTGGTGAAACGTTGATGTGATGCCTCGTGTGAGGAGGAGAAATTCGTACCATCACGTATCGGACTTTGATATACACTCCTGGAAATGGAAAAAAGAACACATTGACACCGGTGTGTCAGACCCACCATACTTGCTCCGAACACTGCGAGAGGGCTGTACAAGCAATGATCACACGCACGGCACAGCGGACACACCAGGAACCGCGGTGTTGGCCGTCGAATGGCGCTAGCTGCGCAGCATTTGTGCACCGCCGCCGTCAGTGTCAGCAAGTTTGCCGTGGCATACGGAGCTCCATCGCAGTCTTTAACACTGGTAGCATGCCGCGACAGCGTGGACGTGAACCGTATGTGCAGTTGACGGACTTTGAGCGAGGGCGTATAGTGGGCATGCGGGAGGCCGGGTGGACGTACCGCCGAATTGCTCAACACGTGGGGCGTGAGGTCTCCACAGTACATCGATGTTGTCGCCAGTGGTCGGCGGAAGCTGCACGTGCCCGTCGACCTGGGACCGGATCGCAGCGACGCACGGATGCACGCCAAGACCGTAGGATCCTACGCAGTGCCGTAGGGGACCGCACCGCCACTTCCCAGAAAATTAGGGACACTGTTGCTCCTGGGGTATCGGCGAGGACCATTCGCAACCGTCTCCATGAAGCTGGGCTACGGTCCCGCACACCGTGAGGCCGTCTTCCGCTCACGCAGCAGCATCGTGCAGCCCGCCTCCAGTGGTGTCGCGACAGGCGTGAATGGAGGGACGAATGGAGACGTGTCGTCTTCAGCGATGAGAGTCGCTTCTGCCTTGGTGCCAATGATGGTCGTATGCGTGTTTGGCGCCGTGCAGGTGAGCGCCACAATCAGGACTGCATACGACCGAGGCCCACAGGGCCAACACCCGGCATCATGGTGGGGGGAGCGATCTCCTACACTGGCCGTACACCACTGGTGATCGTCGAGGGGACATTGAATAGTGCACGGTACATCCAAACCGTCATCGAACCCATCGTTCTACCATTCCTAGACCGGCACGGGAACTTGCTGTTCCAACAGGACAGTGCACGTCTGCATGTATCCCGTGCCACCCAACGTGCTCTAGAAGGTGTAAGTCAACTACCCTGGCCAGCAAGATCTCCGGATCTGTCCCCCATTGAGCATGTTTGGGACTGGATGAAGCGTCGTCTCACGCGGTCTGCACGTCCAGCACGAACGCTGGTCCAACTGAGGCGCCAGGTGGAAATGGCATGACAAGCCGTTCCACAGGACTACATCCAGCATCTCTACGATCGTCTCCATGGGAGAATAGCAGCCTGCATTGCTGCGAAAGGTGGATATACACTGTACTAGTGCCGACATTGTGCATGCTCTGTTGCCTGTGTCTATGTGCCTGTGGTTCTGTCAGTGTGATCATGTGATGTATCTGACCCCAGGAATGTGTCAATAAAGTTTCCCCTTCCTGGGACAATGAATTCACGGTGTTCTTATTTCAATTTCCAGGAGTGTATGTCGGATTGCAGCCTATCGCGATTGCGGTTTATCGTATCGCGACATTGCTGCTCGCGTTGGTCGAGATCCAATGACTGTTAGCAGAATATGGAATCCATGGGTTGAGGAGGGTAATAAGGAACGCCGTGTTGGATCCCAACGGCCTCGTATGACTAGCTGTCGAGATGACAGGCATCTTATCCGCATGGCTGTAACGGATCGTGCAGCAACGTCTCGATCCCTGAGTCAACAGATGGGGACGTTTGCAAGACAACAACCATCTGCACGAACACTTCGACGATGTTCGCAGCAGCATGGACTATCAGCTCGTAGACCATGGCTGCGGTTACGCTTGACGCTGCATCACAGACAGGAGCGCCTGCGATGGTGTACTAAACGACGAACCCGGGTACAAGAATGGCAAAACGTCATTTCTTCGGATGAATCCAGATTCTGTTTACAGCATCATGATGGTCGCATCCGTGTTTGGTGACATCGCGGTGAACGCACATTGGGAGCGTGTATTCGTCATCGTCATACTGGCGTATCACCCCGCGTGATGATACGGGGTGCCATTGGTTACACGTCTTGGTCACTTCTTGTTGCATTGACGGCATTTTGAACAGTGGACGTTACACTTCAGATGTGTTACGACCCGTGGCTCTACCCTTCATTCGATCCCTGCGAAACCCTACGTTTCAGAAGGATAATGCACGACCGCATGTTGCATGTCCTGTACGGGCCTTTCTGGATACAAAAAATGTTCGATTGCTGCCCTGGCCAGCACATTCTTCAGATCTCTCACCAATCGAAAACGTCTGATCAATGGTGGCCGAGCAACTGGCTCATTACAATGCGCGAGTCACTACTCTTGATGAACTGTGGTATCGTGTTGAAGCTGCATGGGCAGCTGTACCTGTACACGCCATCCAAGTTCTGTTTGACTCAATGCCCTGGCGTATCAAGGTCGTTATTACGGCCGGAGGTGGTTGTTCTGGGTACTGATTTTTCAGGACCTGTGCACCCAAATTGCGTGAAAATGTAGTCACATGTCAGTTCTAGTATAATATATTTGTCCAATGAATACCCGTTTATCACATGCGTTTCTTCTTGGTGTAGCAAGTTTAATGGCCAGTATTTTATTTTCCTTCCACATCGGTTCATTACCTCTTCATTAGTTTTTAATTAACCAATCTGCTGTCTAGCATTTATTTATTTATTCACACGTCAAGTTCCGTATGGTCAAATTGAGAAACAAATCTCCAAGGCCCCAAGGTTATGTAACTTGTCAGTACATGAAATTAGAAAATGAAAGTAACAGATAAAAATAAAATATTTATCAACCCGAAAAATTGATAAGTATAAATAAACGTAATCAATAATACAACAAGAATCGGCTTAATTTTGCAAGAAAGTCTTCGACAGAATAGAAAGAGTGACCCATGAGGAAAGTCTTCAGTCTCGATTTGAAAGTACGTGATTTTTGAATCGAGTGGTAGCTTACTGAAAATGGATGCAGCGGTATACTGTACAACTTTCTGCACAAGAGTGAAGGAAGTCCGATTCAAATGCGGGTTTGATTTCTGCCGAGTATTAACTGAGTGAAAGCTGCTTATTCTTGGGAATAAGCTAATACTGTTAACAAAAGATGACAGTAAGGAATATATGTACTGAGATGCCAATGTCAAACTGCCCAGACTCTTGAACAGGGGTCGACGAGAGGTTCGTGAACTTACACGACTTATTGCCCGACCAGCCAGTTTCTGAGCCAAAAATACCCTTTTATAATGGGAAGAGTTACCACAAAATATAATAGCATACGACATAAGCTAATGAACATAAGCAAAGTAGACTAATTTTTGTGTCGAACGATCCCTCATTTCAGATACCGTTCGAATAGTAAAAATGGCAGCATTAAGTCTTTGAACAAGTCCTGATGTGGGCTTTCCACGACAGTTTACTACCTATCTGAACACCTAGAAATCTGAACCGTTCAGCTTCACTAATCATATGCCCATTCTGTGAAATTAAAACGTCTGGTTTTGTTGAATTGTGTGTTAGGAACTGTAAAAACTGAGTCTTACTGTGATTTAGCATTAGTTTATTTTCTACAAACCATGAACTTGGGTCATGAACTGCACTGTTTGGAATCGAGTCAATGTTTCGCACAACATCCTTTACTAACAAGCTACTGTCATAAGCAAACAGAAATATTTTAGAGTTACCCATAATACTAGAGGGCATATCATTTATATAAATAAGGAACAGGAGTGGCCCCAACACTGATCCCTGGGGCATCCCCCCACTTGACTATAACCTACTCAGACCCCACATCACAGCCATTCTTAATGCTGTAAATAATGACCTTTTGCTGTCTGTTGCTAAAGTATGAGATAAACCAATCTTGGGCTACTCCCCATATTCTGTAATGGTCCGACTTCCGGAGCTATATTTTGTGATAAACACAATCAGACATCTTAGTTAAATCAAAAAATATGCCTAGCGTTTGAAGCCTTTTTTTTAACCCATCCAGCACCTCACAGAGAAAGGAGAATATAGCATTTTCAGTTGCTAAACGACTTCTAAAGCCAAACTGTACATTTGGCAGCAAATCGTGTGATATAAAATTATCAATTATCCTTATAAACACAGCTTTTATAATAACTTTAGCAAACACTAATGGCATAGAAATAAGTCTAAAATTGACTACATTATCCGTTTCCCCTTTTTATAAAGTGGATTTACTACTGAGTACTTTAATCGTTCAGGAAACTGACTATTCCTCAAGGAAAAATTACAAATATGGATAAATACAGGGCTCACATGTGCAGCACAGTACTTTAATATTCTGCTAGGCACTCCATTATATCCATGAGAGTCCTTAGCCTTCAGTGATTTAGTTATTGACTCAATCTCCTCCTTGTCTGTATCACAGAGGCGTATTTCAGATATCAATCTCAGAGAGTGATACGTTTCCCTGTAGAAACTAAGTTTTTATTTAATTCACCAGCAATGCTCAGAAAATGATTGTTAAATCCTGTACACTCGTATATCTGATTTATCAGTAACAGATATTTTTCACTATGAACTGTCTTTATATCGTCGACCTTGTGCTGCTGACCAGACACTTCCTTCACAACTGACCATATGGTTTTAACTATACCCTGTGAATTAGCTATTCTATTTGCATATCACATGCTCTTTGCCTTCCTAGTAACATTTTAAGCATCTTACAATACTGTTTGTAATGGGCTATTGTAGTTTGCTTGTGACTATTTCTGACATTTTGATAATTCCCACTTTGTTCTACATGATATCCTTATCCAACTAGTCAGCCACTCGGCTGCCTATTACAGCTAGTACTCCATTTAGAACGTTCTAATGGAACGCAACTCTCAAAGAGCATGATAAATGTGTTAAGGGAAGCATTATATTTGTCATCTATGTTATTGGCACTATAAACATCCTGCCACTCTTGCTCCTTGGCAAAGTTTAAAAAAGCCTTTATTACTGTTGGATTAACTTTCCTACATAGTTTGTTATTACATGTGACATTTGTTTGAGTACAAAAGGCTTTTACTATTAAAATTAGTGCTCGTGGTCTGAAAGGCCAATCGCTCTTTTAGTAGCAGAATGCCCGTCTAGTAATGAAGAATGAATGAAAATTTTGTCTATGACTGTGCTACTGTTCCCCTGCTCCCTAGTTGAAAAAAAAACAGTCTGCATCACATCATATGAATTTAGGAGAGCTACCAACATCCTTTGTCTTGCACCATCATACACAAAATTTATATTGAAGCCACCACTAATTTCTGGTTCTGCCTACAAAGTGAATAAAGAACCCTCTCTAGCTTGAGCAGAAATGCGCTGAAGTCAGAGTTAGGGGACCTATAATAAACAACAATTAGAAGTTTGGTTTCACTAAATTCAACTGCCCCTGCACAACATTCCGTACAATACAGTGCCTTGATTCGTTCATGGTCCATTGGAACACTGTTTTTTTTTTTTTTTTTTTTTTTTTTTTTTTACATACACAGCCACTCTCCCACCCCACAAGGAACAAATTGAAAAACAGCCAGCTAGTCTGTATCCTGGTAACAGAAGCCTCTGAATTGTCAAATTATTTAAGTGATGCACCGACATACCAACAATTTCAGAGCCAACATCTATAAGCGGTTCACTAACTTTATCTCTAATACCTCTTATACTTTGATGAAATATGCTAATTAATTCTGTACTTGGAAACATGACATCCTCTGAAGGTGAGCCCTTAGTTAGAGGGTCTTCCTTTAAGCAGATAAACCTGTCTGCTGACTTCAGTCTAATATAGGTGCATCTCTAACACCAAGTACTACAGGAATTTATCCATGAGTGATCCCACCACCACCCACTACACTGTTACCTAAAAGCTTTGCCAGCCTCCCCTTCCCATACTTATTGAGGTGCAGCCCATGCCTAGTTAAACCCGATCTACTGATAGACCCAACTGCCACCACTGAAATGTGACCCATGCCCTCTGCCATCAGGGCACTCTCCAGCCTCATGTTAACGCGCCTAACAGCTGCATTAAGTTGAAGTCGATCATGATGCTGAAACAGTTGCACGAAATGCACATTAGTGCCACCAGTTTGAGTAGCTGTCTTTTATAACATTACATTTCCTAAATTTCTGTCCTGTTCTTTTCTGTACTGCTTACCCTCCACGTTTCACTTACATATAAGGGTACATTCAATACATCCCAGACAAATGCTTTCAAAAAAATTCCAAACACTTAAATCAGCCAAGTTCTCTGTTGTCTCTTCTGAAACAATTACAATGTCATAGGCATAAGTCAGAGCTATTATTTCTGCTCCTTCATCTTAAATTCCAGGACGACAACGCCACAGTAGCGGCCCCCATATGAACAGCACGCAAGCGCTGCACCCGTTTGGTGAGGCCTACTTGGATAGCAGCACCAACGTTAGCGACTTCGATAGCAGCATCAATGTTAGCGACGTCGATAGCAGCATCAACGTGAGCCACTTCGATAGCAGACTTTTGTCAGTTAAAGATCAGCAGTCACTACAAAGACTGATTATTTTGTGTGTCGCTCTTTGGTTGCGTTACATCTGTGTGATTGTCAAAGTTAAGTGTTTTAATTTTCTTACTGTAATAAAACTCATTAATACGAGTGGTTTGATTGTTTGTCTAGCGAGCCGAGTAGGCAGGATTCCTAGCCATCAGTTTCCGGTCATGTATTTCTGCAGATAACGTGAGGCTATTCACTCACGACGAAGCTATAAACAGGGAGGTGACGTAATTAGGAAATTGTTACGAAACCCAGAGACACCTGAAAATGATCAGCAACTACTTCTACGCGTACATGACTATTCTGCAGTTCACACTTACACTCTATCAGCTGGTTCATAGGACTATCCTCAGACTATTTCTCTGCCGTTCCAATTTCGAATAGCTCTTGGTAGTAATGTACATCTAAATCTTGTTGTGGGACCTGTGATTTCTCTCATTTTATTATTTCACTGTGACGGTTATTTCTATTTATGTAAGTGGGAGTCAACAAGAGATATTCGCATTCGCGTATCATATCCGTGACACTCTCTCCCATATTTCGCGGTAATACAGAAAGAGCTGCGCTTTCTGGAAATTGTTGTATGTCCTACGTCAAAACTGTCTGGGATCTATACTGCACAGCGAACAAGCGTCGCGTAGGCAGCCTCATAACTAGATTCGTTGGATCTTCTAAGTGTTCTGTTAATAAAACGCAGACTTTAGTTCGTTTTCACGACATTTTATTTGTGGTGGTTCCAATTTAAGTTGTGGGTTTTAGCTGGATTGTCAACCTTCAACTCTGTGTCTTAGTGTAACCGAAATTTTAACGATGTTTCTTAATACTCATGTGGAGAACCTCACACTTTACATTGTTTAGGGTCAATTGTCACTATTCTCACCATACGCACATCTTATCTAAATCATTTTGTAATTAGTTTTGATATTCTCATGACTTTTCTAGACCGCAAATGACAGTATCATCAACAAAAAAATCTACACTACTGGCCATTAAAATTGCTACACCACGAAGATGACGTGCTACAGACGCGAAATTTAACCGACAGGAAGAGGATGCTGTGATATGCATATGATTAGCTTTTCAGAGCATTCACACAAGGTTGGCGCCGGTGGCGACACCTACAACGTGCTGACATGAGGAAAGTTTCCAACCGATTTCTCATACACAAACAGCAGTTGACCGGCATTGCCTGGTGAAACGTTGTTGTGATGCCTCGTGTGAGGAGGAGAAATGCATACCATCACGTTTCCGACTTTGATAAAGGTCGGATTATAGCCTATCGCGATTGCGGTTTATCGTATCGCGACATTGCTGCTCGCGTTGGTCGAGATCCAATGACAGTTAACAGAATATGGAATCGGTGGGTTGAGGAGGGAAATACGGAACGCCGTGCTGGATCCCAACGGCCTCGTATGACTAGCAGTCGAGATGACAGGCATCTTATCCACATGGCTGCAACGGATCGTGCAGCCACGTCTCGATCCCTGAGTCAACAGATGGGGACGTTTGCAAGACAACAACCATCTGCACGAACAGTTCGACGACGTTCGCAGCAGCATGGACTATCAGCTCGTAGACCATGGCTGCGGTTACCCTTGACGCTGCATCACAGACAGGAGCGCCTGCGATGGTGTACTAAACGACGAACCTGGGTGCAAGAATGACAAAACGTCATTTCTTCGGATGAATCCAGATTCTGTTTACAGCATCATGATGGTCGCATCCGTGTTTGGTGACATCGCGGTGAACGCACATTGGAAGCGTGTATTCGTCATCGCCATACTGGCGTATCACCCGGCGTGATGATATGGGGTGCCATTGGTTACACGTCTTGGTCACTTCTTGTTCGCATTGACGGCACTTTGAACAGTGGTCGTTACATTTCAGATGTGTTACGACCCGTGGCTCTACCCTTCATTCGATCCCTGCGAAACCCTGCATTTCAGCAGGATAATGCACGACCGCATGTTGCAGGTCCTGTACGGGCCTTTCTGGATACAGAAAAAGTTCGACTGCTGCCCTGGCCAGCACATTATCCAGATCTCTTACCAATTGAAAACTTCTGGTCAATGGTGGCCGAGCAACTGGCTCGTCACAATATGCCAGTCACTACTCTTGATGAACTGTAGTATCGTGCTGAAGCTGCATGGGCAGTTGTAGCTGTACACGCCATCCAAGCTCTGTTTGACTCAATCCCCAGGCGTATCAAGGCCGTTATTACTGCGAGAGGTGGTTGTTCTGGGTACTGATTTTTCAGGATCTGTGCACCCAAATTGCGTGAAAATGTAATCACATGTCAGTTCTAGTATAATATGTTTGTCCAATGAACACCCGTTTATCATCTGCATTTCTCCTTGGTGTAGCAATTTTAATGGCCAGTAGTGGAAGAGGGCTGTTCAGATTGTCTCCTAAATCGCTTATATACCAAGAGGCCTATAACACTTCCTTGGGAAATCACAAATAGCGCTTCTGTTTCACATGACGACTTCTGTCAATTACAACGAACTGCGTCGTTCCTGAAGGGAAATCACGAATCCATTCACGCAATTGTGTCGTCTGCAGCTCGTGATCTACTGGCTAGCGTTGCTGCCTCTGGATCACGGGGTCCTGGGTTCGATTCCCAGCCCGGTCGGGGACTTTCTCTGCCGGGGCACTGGGTGTTTGTGTTGTCCTCATCATTTCATCATCGTCATCATCATCATCATTTCGTGACAATGGCTAGATTGGATTGTGTAAAAATTGGACTTCGTAAAAACTGGGACTTTGTACGGGCGCTGATGACCGCGCAGTGGAGCATCCAACAAACCAAACATCATCATCACGCAATTGAGTCTGTATTCCACAGGCACGTCAAAACCAAGTTATTTGTCGTTGATTAGAAGCCGTGTTTGAGACACGGAGTCAAAAGCCTTTTTGTGGTCTATAAATAAAGAATAAACTTGAGCTCCCACATCGATGCACTCATTACTTCGTATGAATAAAGAGCCATTTGCGTTAGACAAGAGGATTCCAAGATTCACAGCTGACCTTCAGTTTCAATAAGTGAAATAGTATGCACAAAAGTAGATGAGAATATCTGATATCACTCACAATAACAATATGTCTAGCAGTATATGTGCGAAGTCGTTTAAAGTGAGGAGGTAACATAAATATTGCCATGGAAATGAAATGGAAATGAGCGGTTGGCGTCATTGGCCGGGAGGCCCCTCGCGGGGCAGGTCCGGCCGCCATATCGCAGGTCTTATTACATTCGGCGCCACATTGGGCGACCTGCACGCCGGATGGGGATGAAATGATGATGAACACAACACAACACCCAGTCGCTGAGCGGAGAAAATCTCCGACCCAGCCGGGAATCGAACCCGGGCCCAGAGGACGGCAATCCGTCACGCTGACCACTCAGCTACTGGGGCGGACAATATTGCCATAGGGAACGGAGCCACCGGAATGAACTTTATTTGACGGACCCTGGGGAAGCTGTGGTTCTTATGCCACATCACAGCCCACGTTTATTACATTTTGTTGCTAGGTTTGATCACAAAGCAGACTCATTGAATTACGCAACATATGGTCACGAAGCATCAGAACAGCCCAGCGAGCAACAGCCGCGGAGAGGGACAGTGGGAACTCACCTACCACTATAAGATCCGAGAAGCGAACCTGGTGTTATTCATATTTAAATATTAATGCACAGCTCCAGCTGTGCTGATGAAGTTACTGTTGGGCCTTGCCCACTCGTCTCGTGTGGGGTGCCTAAGAGGTGCTGCGTTATCGGAATGATATACAACAGTTCAGGGAAATCACATTAGTAGTTTTATTTCAATAAAGCAGATTGACAATACTTGACTTGTACTTACAAAAGTGTCGCAAACGAAGGGCGACACCCAACCAAGTCAGAATTCATGCAAGTTTGTCACACAGTTTGCGGATCACCAATAACTGAATTCGTAGCACTTTCTCCTAGCCCGTGCTATGCTCCGCGAGTACACTCCACTAGTGTCCGGCCAAGGCTGCAGGAGCGGTGCTTATATTCACTACTTGCAGGTGTCGCTCCTGTCGTGGTGCGATCCTAATCAGCGCACCATTGGCCGACGTCGTTTCACCCACTACTCTAGTCTTGCGTTCTTCGTCTTCGTTCCGGCGCTTGTGGTTACGCCAGAACAGTTACACGCACACAGAACTCGTTAATAATAATCTCAGCATCAATCAACTCATCAAGAAACTGTAATTACAAGTTTTAGTTACTGTCAGTGTTTAGTAATGGAAAGGATGGACCAATCACAAGTGCGCACTGAGAGCGCAAACTGCGAAGATAGCTCACAGCTAGTCTTCGATCGGTTTCCGGGATAGTAATACATGCATACATGTACAGAGTCTGACCCCATGTAAAGACAGAGCAGTTTGTTGAAAAATTGCCTCGTATGACGCACTTGTGAGATGTTGTGTTAATCCAAGTCAGTCTACGATTGGTTTTCGAAGTGGCTACACGCGAACTAGTGTGTGAAGTACAGCTCCGCAAAAAGACGAAACTAATTGTTAAATATGCTTGGAATAAATATTTGTGCCTTGATCTTAAGATCTTGTGAAGTGTTGTTGCTCGGGAACTAGTGATTAATGACTGGGAATCTTGTTATGAATATTAACCATAGATCGGTTCCCTGAATCTTTTTCTTGATTTTTTCGCTTCTGTAAATACAAATAAAATCCAGAAGCAACCCAATACTCTGTAATTTCAATTTTAATAACACTGAATTCTTTTTCAGTTGTCACTTCCGTTATGCATTGTTTGCTGCAGTCAAGTCAGAACCCGCTGACAGCGGAGAACAAACAAACTGGAACGGCAGCTACATTTTTACGACACGAGAGGTAAGCGAGTTGCTTCCGGTTATGCTAGGGATAGTAAACACGGACATTATTTACTGAAATCCTCTGCAGCGTTTACCTTCACCATTTAGTTTTGACTCTATTACAGCTAGTTCGCTGGCGTTTGCAGAAATAAAGTGTTCCAGACAAATCCATTATGTGATGAAACCGAACGACTGATCATCGGACAGCTCTTATTGTGCCGCCTATATGCAGCTGCAATATAATGAAAAGGAAACTTGTTACAATATAATAGAGATGCTGAGTCACAGATAGGCACAACAAAAAGACTGTCACTAATTGGCTTTCGGCCAGTATAGCCTACGTCAAAAACAGACGACAGGAACATACACACACACAAAAAAAACACACACACACGCACGCACGCACACACACACACACACACACACACACACACACACACAGAGCACACCCACCCAAACGCAACTCACACACACACGACTGCAGTCTCTGGCTACTTTAGCTGCACTTGCAGTGTGTGTGAGCTGCATTTGCTTGAGTGTGTGAGTGAGTGTGTGTGTGTGTGTGTGTGTGTGAGTGTGTGTGTGTGTTTTTGTCTGTCATCTATTTTTGGCGAAAGCCATGCTGTCCAACAGATAATTTGTGACAGTCTTTTTGTTGTGCCTATCTTTGACTCAGCCTCTCTGCTATATGGCGAGTAGCAACTTTCCTTTTCATAACACTGTTACATTCAGTTACTATTGTTAGCAAAGTAGTTATCATGAAGAATGAACGTGTATCGTTTTCCTTACAGTTGTTGCTCTAAAGGGGATAAGCAGGCCGCTAGCTTGTTGTAGTAGGATGATGGGGTTCTTGGTGCAATTTTGATAGCAAATTAATGTCAAATTGATATGAAAATTAATTAAACTGATCACTTAATTCCCCCCCCCCCCCGACCACACATATTCCACCCCTGAACAAGCCCACCCCAACCCCCAAATGACGCCATTTATTTTTGTCAGCTTACACGTGGGCCCCACTCCCCTTCCACCCCTCTCTGCCCTCCCCCACCTACCCTATTGGCGGGAATTTCGAATTTTAGTAGGAATTTCTTTGTCCTAGGGCTGTGATGCTGTCCGACCCAACCCACCACCGAGGAATTGGTGAGCAATTAAAAATGGCGGTGCTCTTTCTGGGATTCGAACCCTGGTCCTTCTGGATGGAAAACCCAAGTGCACCCCCCAACACATGGAAACTGTCCAGATTCAGGAGAGAAAGGTTAGGTTAGTGTACTTTATTTATTTTGGTTGGGAAACTAACATAAAGATTGGTCCTAATTATGTAATTAATCGTAAAGATTGCACCTAATTACTATAAGCATAGCGCTACACTAGGACCTTATAAAATCGCAATACAGCTCAAAAATTGGCAATACCGTACATCTGGTGTTATCCTGCTGGGAAAAATAATTCATAATACCATTCGAAACTAGTGACAGACATACGTAAACTCTACCCTTCACCTACAAGCTGGTGGGGAAAAGGCTGGGGTGTAAGATACTATCTTTATTCTTTTTCGTGGGAAATACGTCCAACTGAAGAGATGCTGGTGTTGGACAGAGAGGAGTTTAACAAATATATTACCTGGAAGCATACAGCTAAGGTCAGTATCTATAGTTGTTTGACATCAGAGTTCACAACAGATGCCTGCTCAAAAACCACCCTGCACCCAGGTAATGGAAGCCAATATACACTACCACAACTGATGGAAAAAAATGCATCGCAGTTCTAATTATACTTCAAAATTGTTGTGAAAAAACCAGCACTTGTAATGAATGGGTAATAAAGAAACAGATGTGTTGGGAAAACCGTCGTCGCAAAAGACTGCAGTGGGGTCGGTAGTTGACTGTGCATTATCCTCAAGAGGCACTTACAAACTGCCGAAATTCAAGGCCCTCTCACCTCCCCTCATCCATGCCTTCCCTCCATCCATCCACCTGTAGAGGAGACACTGGCATTTTCAAATCGCCAGCTGCTCCGCCAACCTGGCTGCGGTCACTGTCCACGTTGAGGTGACGGTCCTTCGCCAACAAAAATGCGTGTATAGTCAGCTGAACAATAGGAGATAAAAGGAAGGCCACCCCAAGTGCAACTTGTTCATATAAAACATAGCGGCATAGCCCCCCACACGCCGCCCTCTGGTCGGAGCGTGGCTGTGTCCGTCGACCGCCCACAGTAGACACGGCCCCCTCGCCCACAGGAGCTCGCCGTTGTGCAATGGAGAACAATTGTATTTGATGTCAGTGCATCCCCTATAGTCAAGCATCTGTTAAGAAAGGAAAACAAAACTGCGACGATAGTAAATGTCTTCTTTCTACGAAAATAAGTGCAGCCCATTTTTCTTTTAGTTTTATGAGCAAGGTCGATACAGCTTTTACGTTCAACTGCAGGATACAATTTGCATTTCATTATTTCGCGACATCCAGCGAAGTGTACCGCAGCCGATTACAGATGATCAGCAGGGACATGTCCATCCAGCATGAAATCTGGAAAAAATTTCCATTATTTTGATGCGAAAACTACCGATCACTGCAGAACGTGTTTGTTATTTCAAAGTCGTCATCAGAGTAAATAAATAGCGAGAATTTAAACACCAAAGAAAAAAAACATCTATGTTAAGCAATTTCTTTCAGCTTGATGGAAAATTACATGGCCTGAGAGCGTCTCTCACGTACAAATCAGTGTCTATAAGTAAACTGTCTTGCACATGTGTATTACTTCTTGCCACATTGCTGTACAATCAGAAATGTTACGCATTTGCGCTAGGTGTTGACAACTGTACTACATGTACAAGCAATTTTAGAATACGTGGCATGATTCCATAGGCAGAAGTGACATAAAATCGATAAAATTACGAAGAATGACGAAAAATACATATAAACTGAGAGGAAATGCTGGGGGAATTGAGAGGAATGTCTTCTACTTGGTGCAGGAAAGTGTTTGTGCATGGGAAAGAGTATGCGACAGTAAGAGGAAAAGTTCACAAAGTTTTTTAAGCAACATTCTACCGTATGTCTATTGAGATAATTGTTATACATGAAAGTTGACTGCTGTCTTTTGTCTTTGATATTTTTTTGCTGGAAAAAAGAGCAATCTGCCTCTAATCTGACATGGATCTGCGTTTAAGGATGGTACAAAGTGTATCTAGTGAAATAGGACCTTAGAGCACTATCTACCTGCGACCGTTAACAGCAGATGTCTCTATACCACAGTCACCAGAGGGCTTCCAACGCAAGTATGATGATGAGATGTATCCATCAATGGTAAACCTATTTCGGCGACCTCGGCTAGATGAACGAAGATGTATGCGATGTATTCCATTTCTCTGTCACATCTTGGACATAAATGGAGTCTCCAGTTTCATATAGGTACGAAGCGGCTGTTATCATACTTATCACGTTCGTCCTATCCAAAATGCATTCATGTGGATCATCATGGAAGGGGCAGGACTTTTTAGTAGGTAAGATGTGCAAATATCCTTGTAGAAAATCAAACATGGGTATATCAGCAATATGACCATATACATATCGAAATCTATGGCATAAATATGGAAAATGACATAAAATCGGTAAAAGTAGATGAAAACCTAATATAATCACGAAAAATTGATGTGAAATACCTAAAAATTGAGGGAAATAGCATGAAATATGTAAAATCGCGAAAAACTTGTAAAATTATGGAAATTGGCTGAGAATACATAAAATTAGAGAAAAATACCATGAAAAGAGTACTGAGCAAGATCCATAAAACTGCGTGTCCTGGAGGAGGAGAGTAGACTGATGTTATACATACACACCTTAATAGTGGAGAGAGGAGGCATTATGGAGACGTGGCGTCAAGACGAAACGGCAATATCATCCTGAACATGAGCAGTACAACCTAACATCGGACCATAACTTCTGTGTGCAAGAGGAAGGTTACAAGGGGCGGTGGTGAACTGCGGTAAGACTGTTAAATCCTCTGGCTACTGACCGTGGTGTTTATTTCTGCATATGCATTTCCGGCTATCGACTATCATTTTATAGGGTTGTTGTGAGAGTATCGTGATTTCTGAACCGTAATCTGGCTTGAACTTTGCAAACTACAAGCGTCGTACACTTCTGGAAACCAATGTAGCGTTTGTTTTTCAAAAAATCGATGTTTTCTTTGGTGCGAAAGGAAGTAGCTTCATACTTAACAGTTTGTCGCCATAGTCTATCGTAAAGAAACTCGCAGGGAGAAAGTATGTCATGCGCATGGAATACATTTTTTACATTGGAATATTAACAGCGTTGCATTCCACACGAGTAATAGGTCGGAAAGCCCGCCCGGGTGGGCGTGCGCTCTAACGCACTGCTTCCCGAGCGGGGACGTGCCGGTCCCTGGCACGAATCCGCTCGGCCAATTAGTGTCGAGGTCCGGTGCGCCGGCCAGCCTGTGGATGGTTTTTAAGGCGGTTTTCCATCTGCCTCGACAAATGTGGGCTCGTTCCCCTTATACCGTATCAGTTACACTACGTCGGCGAATGCTGCGCAAACACTGTCTCCACGTACGCGTACACCATCATTACTCTACCAAGCAACCATTGAGGTTACACTCGTCTGGAATGAGAAGTTCCCGGGGGGCCACTGGGGGGCCGAACAGCACAATAGCCCTGGGTTCCGTGTGGGGCGTCGGTGGGGTGGGTGGACTGCTGTATCCCGTTGTGAGGTTGTGTACCAATGAGGGCTACGGCGAGGACGAAGCCTCCCTGTCGTTTCTAGGTCCCCAGTTCAATACATACATACATACAATATGTCGGAAGCGCGCCACTCTAAAATACAGCGTGCTCGAAGTGCAGAACCGTGTATCCTTGGGAATGTATGTATTTATGTTCCACGATAATTTCTCTCTTACAAATACCTTCTTGGTATTGGCCACAGACACTAGAACAATACTTCTGAATCGATAGCGCAGCTGACTTACGTAAAATGCTTAGAATTACGTCCGCCTGGAGCTCCATTACGCATAAACCATACATTTCGTCTTCATTACAGTCTGTTATATCGTCACAATACTCTCATATCTGCTATACATCGATAAAGGGTGCTAACCTCCCTGACATTCTCGTATATGGAGAGATCTTGTACAGTTGGATGGGCTTTGTGAGTGAGATTAGTGTGGAATAGTCTTCGCTCAACAACAGTTACGGACTCGGTTCACTATGTTCTTTCACGAGACGTGGAGTGCAGTGCGCTTAGTACCCTCCCACTTCCTGTCAGCTGCAAATTATATCGGTGGCAGAGTTTCAGGGACGGTTGGTCAAAGACAATGCGGGGAGATTTCTCAATCTACAACACTGAGGGCTTCTGCAACGTGTGACTTTGTGGAAGATTTTTGTAAATTAATGAATAATTCAGTTTTCGGGAGAACTATGGAGATTTTGAAGGAGCATCGGGAAATTTTGATCAGAACCGAACGGGATGGTAGTTGGGGCCTAAGAAAACGCATCGCCAGACCAAATTTTAAACGGGTTACAATTTTCTGTGAGAACTTCGTTGCTGATGAGATGGCGAAGCTTACAGTAGAGTTCACTAAACTTATTTCTTTGGGTATGCGCATAGTAGATCTATCCAAATTCCACACGTATCACATTATGAGTTTGCGAAATCTCATTTCCCTGATCCTAAGTTACTTTACATGGACACAGGTAGCTTCATCTACTGGGCGAAGAACTACGATCCATATGAAGTAATGAGATTCCACTATGAAGAATTTGACGCGTCCTCACACACGGTGTCATTCCACTGACAAGAAGGTTATTGGCCTAATGAAAGTCAGTGCGAATGGATTTGTAGGTCTGCGAGCAAAAATAAATGCATATCGCACGTGGGAAACTACCACCCAGAGGCGGGCTAAGGATGTGCGCCTTCTGGCATCGAGAGATCTTTCTATAGAAGACTATTTGTTGCCTATACAGCAGTTTGTAAGCGGTGCTACGTCGCAGCCGCAGCATACGGTACGGCAAACTAGTATTTGATCGGGAGGACACGAGGTGTACACCGTCACTATAAAAGGGTCATATGTGATGACGGGATTGAAACTCTCCTGTACTCACACCACTCACTTGTTGACAGAGAGGGGATGGTTGGACTCTGATTGATTCAGTGAGGGGGAGAGAATGAGAATGGGTGTAAATGTAGCAGAATAATATGACCCTTGTATCATAGTGAAAGTAATTGTTTGTGTGTGTGTGTGTGTGTGTGTGTGTTATGTAAATATTTATTTATTCATTCATTTTCGCACTCCATGTGCGTGAGGAATGTGTACTGAGTACAATTTTAAATATTTACCTTGCAAAAAAAGTGTCAGCGCCCTATATTCGTTGAAAAGTATTGTACTTGTAAAACATCTGTGCACCAAGTGCAACAATAACAAAATTTGCATCAGAAACATATGTACTCATCTTGCACATCATGTAAATAGAGTAGTTTATTAAGTTTCAACTGCCGCTGGTCGTTCAAGTCTGATTAGTTTTTAAGTGTAAATGTTCATAGTCCGCAGCCGTCCGGAGTGGCCGTGCGGTTCTAAGCGCTACAGTCTGGAGCCGAGCGATCGCTACGGTCACAGGTTCGAATCCTGCCTCAGGCATGGATGTGTGTGATGTCCTTAGGTTAGTTAGGTTTAATTAGTTCTAAGTCCTAGGCGACTGATGACCTCAGAAGTTAAGTTGCATAGTGCTCAGAGCCAGCCACAGTCCGCCATGTAATTGGTAATTTTAGGACTGTGGAATTTTGTTTTAGTGTAACAATAAAAATATCTGTGCGTTAGTTTTTAACATAGATTTATATATCTGAAAACTGTAAATATTTCAACCAGTGAATCATTTTTTGTTATTATATAACAACAAAATTGTACCTCAAGAACTAAACTATACTTTACGAATCAAATTCTATTTGTGGGACTTGAATAAAAGGGAAAATTCTTTATCATGCGTCATTGTTGTTGTTATTTACAAAAAACAAACAAAAAAAAAACGGTCTCAAATGTATGTACATATAATTACAGGGCAGCGCCCGGGTTCCCGGGTTCGATTCCCGGCGGGGTCAGGGATTTTCTCTGCCTCGTGATGACTGGGTGTTGTGTGATGTCCTTAGGTTGGTTAGGTTTAAGTAGTTCTAAGTTATAGGGGACTGATGACCATAGATGTTAAGTCCCATAGTGCTCAGAGCCATTTGAACCAATTACAGGGAACCTTAACAAAACCGAAAAACTACATGGCCGTACACAAACATAATCTGGGCTTGTTCCTGACGTAATACAGGATAGAGGAAAATTGTAACCCTGGATAGCTGATGTCAGTAGGAACCAAAATTACTGATGTTGTGTAGGTCGACAACGCACCAGTTTTAAACTACTGACACTTGGGTGCCACGCTCTCCGACTGGCCGTGCGATTGCCCTGTTGCCATTCGTCGGTTGAGGGGCAGCGCTGTGGCTGTTGTTTCACACATACAAACGTCCTTCGCCTCGTCACTGCATCAACGTGATACGCACACGAGTAGAATAGGTCTTGCTCTTTGTTTCTACCTCACGTCAGAGGCATTAATACGTAAGCGTCGCTTCGGAGCGCACACACGTCAGCGGCGATTTAGTCATACAGTAAGCATAGCGGCACAGCATTCATTTGAAGAACATCGAAATAAGTCTTTTGTTTGTCGACTAGCCGACGGTAATGCGCATGAAGTTCGACGGTTGTATTCGGAACGGTACCCAGCAAGACACCAACCACACTCGCAAACGTTTACAGCAATTCACCGGCGACTTGGCGAAATAGTGTCGTTAGCGGTGTGTCATGGTGAAGCCGGAAGACCTCGAACGCGACGGGATGCTACATTTCAAGAGACTGTCCTCGAGTGCTTCGACGAAGCACCTACGACAATTGTTCATGTGTGTGTCAAATCTTATGGGACTTAACTGCTAAGGTCATCAGTTCCTAAGCTTACACACTACTTAACCTAAATCATCCCAAGGACAAACACACACAGCCATGCCCGAGGGAGGACTCGAACCTCCGCCGGGACCAGCCGCACAGTCCTACGACAATTACTCGAACGGTTGGACACTCATCGACTAATCCGCGAGGTTTTGAGGGATGACGGCAGCATCCATTTAGTTTCCACCCTGTTCAAGACGTAATTCCTGTGGTGGACTACGAACACAGGCTAGAGTTTTGCCGGTGCTTTCTGCGACGTGTTTCACGAGATCTCAACTTCCCCTCAATTGTGTTGTTTACCGATGAATGCACCTTCCATCAGGATGGCCTTTACAACACCCGAAATGTTCATTACTGGGAAAGGGGAAACCCTCTAGTCACGTACGTCCACGGATACCAGGAACAATTTTCGCTCAACGTTTGGGCAGGTATTGTGGGTGACCATCCGATTCGGCCGGTTCATCTACCTCCTCGACTTACCGGAGCAAATTACCTTCACTTTTTGCAAGAAACTCTACCGCGCCTGCTGGAAGATGTTATCCTGGACATACGGCTACGCATGTGGTTGCAACATGATGGGACGCCTGGGCATAACAGTCGTGTTGTGCACGGATATTTAAAGGCCGGGTAATGCCAGAGGTGCTCGTAGGATATGGCCCCAGCGATCACCAGATCTCATGCCACCGGACTTTCCCCCGGGGTTTCTTCAAGGTTCTGGTTCACCCACCCGGACGCGAACCACCTAGAAACGAGGAATAAGTGGATCGCATTCAACGTGTCGCCAATCACATCAGAGCAATGCCAGGAATCTTTGAAACAGTTCGGCAAAACACCGTTCGACATTACCAAGCTTGTGTCGCGAAAGATGGTCGCCACTTCAAGAACCTGATTCAAGTAAATAATGTCTTAGCCACAAAAAGGGCCCTTTTCAGGGCCGACATAGTTTGTAAAAGACTTTCTGTACGCGAACTAACAACTGCTGACGGGTTTGTTTCCGGCGTGTCGGGACCCCGGCGGATTCGCCCTCAGGCCCCCAGAGTGGAAGGCTGGCTGCTACCACCGAGCTGGCGGGCCGTCTTGGATGCATCGCAAAATTCCGCAGAAAAAGCATTCTCGGTCATGCGTTGTCCAGAGTATCCGGCAAGAGGGCAATCCCGTGGCCAATTCGAGTGCGTGGAGTCAAGTTTCCGTAGTTTAAAAATTGTACGTTGTCGACCTACTCAAAATTAGTAGTTTTGGTTCATACTGGCATCAACTATCCAGGGTTAAAATGTCGTGACACAGTTTTTCTCCACCCTGTAGGCGCTTGATTGAAACAGGAAGTGATTTTTTATGTTTCTATTCTTACTCGGACATTTGGCGTGTCAGTTTATATGTTTCAGATGTTAGAGGCAATGACGTGTTTTTCTTGGCACACAATACGCCTTACTCTTATCGCCCTGATAAACGTACTAAATTTTGCTACCCTGTTTTTTCCCCTTTTTTGCGTTATTTTTAGTTACATGGAGAGGTCCCCAGCGGCGGGGTAAAATATTTTCGGAAATTTGTGGTAAGTTCCTATGGGACCAAACTGCTAAGGTCATCGGTCCCTAAGCTTACACACTACTTAATCTAACTTAAACTAACTTACACTATGGTCAACACACACACCCATGCCCGAGAGAGGACTCGAACCTCCGACGAGGGGTACAACTTTTTGAAACACTGTATACAATGATGTAAGTTCAGGTCTAAGGAATCGCAGCCTGCAGCCATTCACCATGGTATGCCTTCGTCTGCGAGTAACCTACGAAAAATTATTTCAGAATTTTGCCTGATGGTGCACTGCTTTAAAAATAGCAATTTAGTACAGACTGGCTTCATAGCGCAATTGCTAAACTCTGACCCAACATGATAAGCGTTGTGGGTTTGAATGGTGGTTTGAACTTCTTTTACTTTAAAAACTTTATCGAAACGACTTTCGTCATTACTTTTATTCGTTAATTGGTTTAAATGTAACTTGTTCCTATACCTGTGTCACGTCGTTTTGGTAGTCGTATGAAATACGTTATTTGATCTCATTTCTCTTCCTATCAGCCTTTTTCCGTAGTAAACGTAAACATTGTCGGTAGTAGGTTATAAAGCGACGTTTCTTTAATCGTGCGATTAGGCAATTTCGACCAAGCGTCATTGTCATGCACGTTTGTAACGCCCGTATTTAATGTCATTTTCAAATCACTGTAAACTAAAAGTAAAAACTAGCCATTAGAGTCATTTTTAAAAGGACATGACATACAGATATTACGAATGTGCTTGACAATGACACTTGTCGAAATCAGCTAATCGCACGATTAAATAAACATCACATTACAGCTTACTACTGATCATGTTTACATTTATTAAGCATCTGGAGGCTGTGGATCCGCACAAACACAAAATTTTAAGTCTTTTTCCAGTTGTAATCCTTTTTCGTTTGATTTTGATTATTGTTATGTATTAACTTCGAATTAATTTCTTTCATTTCATCATCCTACATGTTCAGCCATTTTAATGCATTCATTACTTTTATTTTTCATTCTGTGAATGTCGTTTTACTTATAATCCCCGCTTTCGTTTATATCATCATACTGCAATAATAATTAATGGTTTAAACATTTTATGATAATTGACATTCAGAAGAATGTACACCTTATAACGAAAAATACGTTCTCGGCACCAGTGCACAATCAGTATACATAGATTATTTCGTCTTTTATTTTTTTACCGACATATCGGTATTTTCAAATGTTTAAACAGTATGGTGGGTAAATAAAAATTATTAAATTCACATTCTCAGATATTCCTATTGAAATAAAAATGAACTATTGAATAAGTTAATAAGTTGATTAAAATGACATGACAGAGGAATAAAAACTATAAAAAATAGCTTGTAAATCAAATAATTGAACAAAAAATACTCAAAGCACCTCACAAGATATGAAGTCACAACCCTATCTATATGAAGTCAGAATGTTAGACATTACGCTTAAGAACAAGTCTGTAATTCATTATTGTTTGTAAAGTTATAAAGCATGAAGTGAAATTTCGAAACTTTTGTCGTCGATTACTCCTAAACGAGGGCCTACCAAGCTGAATTGCGCTGGACCTTGGGCTATATCACCGTACAGGTGGTTTCAAAACGTATATACAACAGCTGGGGAGCTGTCTTTGTTAGTGGTGGATCTACTTGAAGTTCATCTTGTTCGGTTTCTGCTATTTGGAATCTTCATATGTTTATAATTAATTTCCAGTATACTGGTGCACTGATGAGCCAAATCACAATGACCACTGTCCACTACGAACTGAGTGCCGCCTGTGGTGTTACGAGCACGTGACGCGCTAAGGAAAATATATAATCGGAGTAGAGAAAGAGTGGAAATTATTTTAATGACAATATGGGCCAGAAATGGGAAATCCACTGAGGTTTACGAATTCAGTCGATTGTTATGCCTAGGTGCCTGGGAACGAGCATCTCGGAATCAGCGAAACTGATCTATTTATCGCATGCTACTGCCGTCTGCTTCCAAGGAAAGAGACTGAAGGGACACATCTCTGAACGGGCGGTCCTTTTAACGCTCCCTTCTCCCTCTCAGTAGTTCACATTTATGAAACAGAAGCAGCCTAAAATTTGTTCTTGCAATTAACGTTATTAGCCACAGCATTTTTGAGAAAATCAGTTAGATATCGGTTATATTGTGACGTTGACAACAATATTCATAACAGGCTAAAATACCAGAACACCGTTTAAGTGATCAACCGTTTTCATTGGTCTCTGATTGCACAGCTTAGAAACTCAGTCAAGCTACAGAAAACGTTACAAATTTTATTTTAGTACAGGAAACATATTTAAAAATGTAGATTAATTATCAGATTAATAATAAGTATGCCGTTTTAGAACTTCGAACCTGCATATTCCTGTTGCTCACTATCTTCTTTATCCTCCATATCCTTTCTCTTCACGCTCTGAATTATGCTAGCCTCCTGAGTAACACCTTCTGCTACTCTCTCCACTTCGGTTGCTTTCAACTGATCAGTAACAGTTAGACCTTAAACTGTATTCCTCCCAATCTGGATACCTAACGTTTTCGGGACGTGAGTGATAGAAACTGCACTATTACTGAAAGTTATCGCTCCATCCATTACACCTGTCTTCAACACTGTCAGCCCAATAAATGCTGTTTTCCGTATTCGCTCCCCTATGCAATTGTTGTTATTTTCGTTGGCGTTTTATGAGAGATCATGGGAATATCTCTTAAGAAGGTTTGTATTTGTCTGATCCCCTTATTTAATTGCCTCTATTAGAGGATGTAATACGTATGAGGGTATTATATGCTTTCACCCTATTTCCGCAGGTGACAATTGATCCCAAATGATGTGCAGATTATTATTCGATGTTGCTTTGAACTGATTGCCTCGAAACCTTTGCTTAAAGTTCTTTAGTCTCGGCATTTCTAGCACAGGAAACCATACACTGAAATAGAACAACACGGTAGTAACTACAAAGTATACGTGTTTCAAATTCTGAAAGGTAGAACTAAACAAATGTATCTATATCTTTAGATGCAGTTAGGACACAGCCTTCTAGATGCACCTGTACTTAGGTTCCCGCAGTCAGAGCCTTCTAGAATACATCTGTGTTTACGATCCGTGACTACAAGCCAGAAGGAGGAAAAGACGGCTACGCCACACATTCTAACGGACTTTTAAACGACAGATGAGTGTACCACCTGTGCAACATTACGTTCAAACTATATTCACAAAGAAACGGAAAATTAAAAAGTCGAAAAATTACAAATTTTTGTAATTTAGCAATAAGTGCTCTTTTCTACAGAACAAGATTATTTTTACTTGTTGGTCATTTTTTACTAGCAGGTCACCTAGACACAAAATGTAGCCACGAGTAAGCATCATCACAGAATGTAGAGTACAGGGGATTTGCTGCTCTGCAAAGCAGTATATTTGGGTGTGTGTGGGAGTGCTCAAGACTCAGTAGAGTATTGGTGCAGGCACGTTTCGGAGTATATCTTTAAACCCACACTATTGAACATTGGACCTCTTGAACAGACCCTTACGTATTCCCATGTTGATTCAATGACATCATCTTTTGCAATTGGATTGGGCCTAGGAGCTTTAAGATTCCCTTCACGACCAGTGGGATTGTGTCAGTTCGTTGGATGAATCACGTTTATTATTTTTATTGTTACACTCGATCGATGGTCATTTCTGGATAAGCTGTCATCGAGGGCAATGGATGCTAACACTAGGGACGCAGTATAAGCCTTGTGCTTTAGATATTTAAGTGGGAAAAACCAGACTGCATATCAAAACTTTCTGGGTTCGAGTTCTAATCTGTAGGAAGGTCTGTTTTTGGCAGAAAGCGCGGTTCTCGCTTGTGGTAATACTTTCCGTATGTGGGAAGACCAAGATGCAATATGCTTCATATTCTACATTAAACTGTATGTCCAGTTGAGTAAAAGCAGCATCCTTCTTCTAGTTGACGACTGTTTGGAACTTTCTGTAAAACCTTCAATTTTTTAATCTCTGCAGCCTCTGTACTATATGCAAACTGCTTTTTATTGCCAAGTATAAGAACTCATATGGCAGAAGACGCAAAGACAACATCTTTTTAGGAGACAAAATATTAACTCAAAGCGTTTCTTCGTAGCATTCATCAGAAAGAGGACCGTATGCTAACCTCTTAGACTCGCAACTGGTACAGTGTAGGCCAGAGGGCGTTACATAACTAATGTAGGCGATCTGGTGTTGTGTTTTGCCGAAACTATAAACGAATCTTGTATAGTAAAAGAGGGGACTTTTGTGTTAGCTGTATCAGCAAATTTCTTAACGTTATGGGTGATGCTACTAAGTTAAAAGGTTGTTAAATATTGAATGAGTCTTTTATTCTGTCTCTTTTCTGGGTCTCGCAGCACGAAACACAGATGTACGTGTTTATTGTCATTTCAGAAACGTTCACAATGGGATCGACAGTACAGAAGAACTAAAATTATGAGGCAACTTAGTGGTTTATTGAAATCAAATTAACGGGCAGTTTTTTATGAATCGGTTGCACCGCAATCGCGTCTTTAGAACATTTAAAGACTATGAGAAGGGTATACTAAGACACTTTTGCTACAAGTAAGAAAATGGGGTAGGGAAAGAATATGTGTGAGAAGAAGCGAGAGGAAAGTGAACATATAAGGGGATGTAGGCCCCTGGGTCAGTATTATTCTGTGGGGGACACTCATGTGAGATCTCATGAGATTTATGGTAGTAAATAAAATCACCAAGGCAGCTGTGGACTACGCGAATATTATGCTTTTCCGACAGCGATGGCATTTTTCAGCAGGACATCTGTCTGTCTCACAAGCCCACATTTTTGATACAGTGTTTTTAGGAACATCCACTCACATTGATGTATTGGCCAACAAATCTGTTTAGTGTGATACAGATGACAAACATATGAATGTAATTGGGAGTGAACTTCGCACATTGAAACCTGGACCATAACTCACGGGAATTTTGTGACCTGTGCATGGACATCTGATACCACATACCCTTAGAGGACTGTCGAGTCTTTGCCATCAGTGCAGCGGTTGTACTTCGTTACAGTGTGGGCCAACACGCTGTTAAGTCAGTGGCCGTGATGTTTTGGTTTCCAATGCATATAATGAAGCATATTTTATTATATACAGTGACAGGGTGAGAGCATTGCGATCCGTGTCACTCTTCCAACTTTCCTCTTTCAGCAAGTTGTGGGACTGGATTCTGAAGCCCATTTTGCAACATTTGGTTTTTTCATAACATATCCTTTACCACTGGCACAGCATTTTTTTCACAGAGAGATTTTAGGTGCAATGAGTCTCATAGGTAACTTTAATGGTTGCAGACTTCAGATGTATAACTTAGGTTGACGCCACCTAGAGGCAGAAATACATTTCGTTCAAATTCACTTATCAGGCCACGTTACTGAGGCACTGCTGGTGGTACTGCATCTATTGTATGACGTGATATTCTGTGTAGTTTGCAACATTGCGTGTGTATACTTAAGTGTTTTCAGTCGTTGCAATTGTTTTTTCACCGACAGAAGCTCCCATAACATTTCATTCAACATCAGCATCATAAGAAAAATTAATAAAGTGGCATACAAAGATATATTCTACGGTGATCCATCCACATTATCACACCAAAACCATGACCCCGTCTTCATGCAATGTCACACATAGTGGCCTAAAAAGCAATAGCACATAGAAGAACTCATCAAGGGAATGCATCATGGCACACAAACTACTCTTTAAAAGAATACACATTCGTTACTTTGTTGCACACAAATAAAAAATATTAACCAATATAAAAATAAGATGTACACAACAGTGTTACAGCAATTGACGATTACTGCTGCCACACATCCCTAACTTATCGACGACTATTCCCTTTGTTAAAATTATCCTCCTTATTTCTATCAGGAAGTTACACACAACGACTTCAACCGTTATCATCATGTCGACCCTTAAGCGAAGTACGTCAGTTGCAATCATATCTTTCGTTTCCCAGTGTCCTCGGCTTAAACGGAGAAAACATTATCATTCCGGCCACCATTATCCTCTTCACGTCCACCATACCTCTTGTACTGTTCCTTGGAACTCTTTAGAGATTATGTTTACGCCGAACAGAATGATTTAGTGGAGCTGTGAGGGAAATTTCATAATCCAAATGCAAGTTCGTTCAACAGGACTTTAGGATATTTGTAAAAACTGATTTCCTGACTATACACTCACAAGGAACCAAGCGGGGGTTTTAAAGTCAGACTGCAAAAGTTTTTCATCATTAGTGTACCGCGCTTTACTCAGTCTTGTGCTTCCTGAGACCAGTATGTAGGAATTAAACATCGAAATTTTTCATTTTATTTACAATTGTACTCTAAGGCACCATCTACATTGCAGTTACCCTCCAAATAACCACACACAAATTCAATCTTACGACTGCCAGGCCGAGGTGATGGGTGTGGAAAATCAAACTGCGCCAAGCAAGCGTGAGGATGTTGTCATTTGCTGAAATTCTAAGTACATAAATCTTTTTGATGGATATGAAATGATTCTAGTCAAAACCAGATAATTCGTCACAATTGAACAAAGCACAACCATTAGCCTTCTTGGCTGTTTGTGTCGCTTCTTCCTTAATCGGTGACAATCCCTTCACCATACTGACACCCAGTTCTTCAGAATTTTTTCCTAAGCTGTAGTACTGCAGCATGATTCGAAATTTGGTCTTGAATTTGAGTTGCCCGCATCTCGTGGTCGTGCGGTAGCGTTCTCGCTTCCCACGCCCGGGTTCCCGGGTTCGATTCCCGGCGGGGTCAGGGATTTTCTCTGCCTCGTGATGGCTGGGTGTTGTGTGCTGTCCTTAGGTTAGTTAGGTTTAAGTAGTTCTAAGTTCTAGGGGACTTATGACCACAGCAGTTGAGTCCCATAGTGCTCAGAGCGATTTTTTTTTGAATTTGAGTTATCACTTCTTGGTCAGACAAAAAAAATGGTTCAAATGGCTCTGAGCTCTACGGGACTCAATATCTGAGGTCATCAATCCCCTAGAACTTAGAACTACTTAAACGTAACCAACCTAAGGACATTACACACATCCATGCCCGAAGCAGGATTCGAACCTGCGACCGTAGCAGTCGCACGGTTCCAGACTGAAGAGCCTAGAACCGCTCGGCCACCGCGGCCGGCCCTGGTCAGACACCTTCTCAAGTTTTTTAAGAAGCCTCTTTTCTTCCTTTTATATACCACCGTCAAATATTGAAAATCATTTTGCAGCTGGTTAGTTTTCTCAGTAGGAGACGAAATTGACCATTACCTTCAAGAGAAGATGATTAGCTTGTACGGTGGAAGTTGGAGTGAAGTCAGCGTTCTAACTAATCTCCGGAGCACTGCAATGGATTCAGGTCAGTACTCTGGGGAACATAGTCCATTTCAAAAGTGTTATAGTTAGCAGCCATGTGCTCAAAAATGATGGTTAATGATAGGGTGTATTGTCACACTGTAATGAACAATCATCGTTTCCAAAATGACCCTCAGTACTGTTATATGAGATCACATCCTTGAGCTTTTAGCGTTGTCTTAAGCGTAGTAAGAGGACCACACTTAACTATAGAAAGCACCCTCATACAGCTCCACCATTTCCTTTGCACTCAGTTGACATCCGATGACTACTTCACGTTCAAAGTTGCTGACTTCTCCTAACACACTCAGTCTACAATTACTACGTGTTCTGCTGACAATCCGCAACTCCCCATCTTGCTATATGCTGCCGAGTCGACCTCTTGTGACATCTAATGGTCAATTCTGCATTACAGTGGAGTGTACCGACACTACTCTATACTTTGAACAATAGCGCGCTGTCTCACTAACCAGAAGTACCTACCCTACCTTCTGACGATGCCTCACAATGAATAACAACGTTGTCTAGGTGACATGTGTTCGTTTGATGATTCAACACTTTTCACGACCTTCTAGCAACCTGTCTGTACTGATTGCGTGTGGCTTTTATCCGACTGTCCTGACCTCCTGATGAAAATTGCACTGATGTAACATGTTTTTCGTTTCTATAGGCTGGGCACCCATTTTAAGTGGTGGAAACCCTTTCGGACTACAGTGTCATAGCTTCCCTGAAGAATAGAGCAGTTAGTGCCCGTAGATTTACCTTTACCTCGGTTGAAAGCAATCCCTGCTTTGCGGGCTACTTGCGACTATGAGTTCTTTCCGTTATTTGCTCGATCTCTTTACTTTCCTCGATTGCAGTAACGACAAGTTTTATTGCTGGATTTAGTTATCCAAAGCTGTAGCAGTCTGTGTCGGCAATCCACCTATCTAGTACGTTAGTGGTGAGGAACTGGCTGCGAATTAAGAGAGCAGCCGCATGACTGTCAGCCAGGATTTTGGAAAGAACCGCAAATGTTACAACAACACTGCAAAAGAGAACTCCAGGCTTGGAACAAGAGTGTCAGATGAATGTAACGAGAATCCATGTGCTGGACCCGTCGGTTAATGCCCTTTCCTCTCTGTTACAGAATCCTTGGAAGCTTCACTACGAATGAGACAGTGACATCAACCTCAGCGAAGTAGAAGGTACCACCAAGTGTCATTTGAGAGGTTTGGTGACGGTTGCGAGGCACGAGGGATATGATAAGTTCGACCTATACCAGAAACACCACAACAGGAGCAATATCTAGAATTAATACAAAATAGAAGGCCAAGAATATCCACGAGACAGTGTGGTAGCTTTAAATCGGCCGCGGTTCATTAGTACATGTCGGACCGCGTGTCGCCACTGTGTGATCGCAGACCGAGCGCCACCACAAGGCAGGTCTCGAGATACGGACTAGCAATCGCCCCAGTTGTACGGACGACGTAGCTAGCGACTATACTGACGAAGCCTCGCTCCTTTGCCGAGCAGATAGTTAGAATAGCCTTCAGCTAAGTCAATGGCTACGACCTAGCAAGGCGCCATTAGTAACATTGCATGTATCTAAAGAGTCTCACTTGTATCGCCACAATCTCCAGATGTACCAAAAGGATGGATTAAAGTTAAGTATTACAGAAGCTACGTACTTTTCTTTATAGCAATCATTACGTATCCTGTTTCAGACCTCACGCACCCTCTTTGGCTTAGCGCGTGCCTGTCGGCTTCCTCTCATTGTGTCTAGGCTGTCTTGTCTAGACACAACAGACAGCTTTCTGGAGAACTTAAATTTGATGAGATGTGCGTCCTCCACAGTTGTGTATTACTCACCAGACGGTCCTCAACATGCGTCCCTTTCTTGATGTTTTAGAGGCGAGCTCATATGAAAAGACACCACGTGGATAACAAATAATAAGTCTGAATCTCGTTTTTAGTTTGTAGTGCAGTAGTTCTGTCAAGCACAAAACGCACGTATCGGGGTCACAGCATCTGTCCAGACCATTCCTTACCACAAAGGAAGAGAGCGTAGTAAAATTAATCATTTAATTCATATCACAGATTCTAACTCAGCGAAAAAAGAGAAACATCCGAATGAAGTGATACTTAGCTGAGATGAGTCGATTAATTACTTCACAATACATGAAACTTAATTACTGAACTGACACTACTATATTAATTTTCCCAAGTCCACAACACTATCGAGGTATTGTCTATATACAGTCCCAACAGTTGGAGGCGTCGGCTGAATTTAACATTTCACGTTTAATCACTATAGAAATCGTCCAACAGCGAAATATAGCTTTTTTGTGTGGCCGTTATTTCGTGTCGTTGTTGAAGCCATGCGGTGACGGAGGCGTTCTGAGAATTCGCTCCAGTTCAGGTTGCCCAACTTGAGGACCGGAACTCGGCCACTCCAGGCGGCCAGGATAGCAAGAACGGTTCCACCTCTTTGGCTACAAGGACTTTCTCGTGTACCGCGGAGCTGTACCGTAGCTCATTGACCTAGTCTGTAAGTAATCAGAGGTGCAGCTCTACAGTCTATTCCGTTGCAAATTGTAGAGATGCACCAAGGTTCAGTGTACGGTACTTACCGACATTAGGCGGCTAGTGCTTCCCATTACCATGGGAACAGCCTAGTTTACTCGTCCACCAACCACTCGTGATGTTTAGAGGTACTAAGCACGTCTAAATTACAGTAGTTGGTACTCTACTATCGCTATGTCTGCGCCGCGATCTACTGGTGCTGCAGACTGACATGTAGCATGGAAAGCTGTCTTGGCCGACCGTTGTTACTCTTACAATAAATGTGTACCATTGTTTTTTTTTCTGGTATGGCGGTACGCTTTATTTCATTTGAGTGCTCGCTCTGGGTGTGGTCTGTGTTCTAAAGACGGTTTTGTTGTGTGCAGTTGCATACTTTAAACTTGTCCTTTAGCAAGTATATTGCTCCCCGAAGCGGCTGCATTCCGTGTTTGATAACTTATGAAAACTTCTACAGTGCTTCCTCTTATTTATGTGTTAATTTTTGAGTATATGTTTCTACAAATTGTCTCGAATTTCATTGTCTGTAGCTTCGCTAATGCTCCTTTTGTAAATCAGTTCCTTACTATGCGATGAAACATCTGCTGTAAGAAATGAAGTCCACAAACGCCTGGAACAGACGATCGACTGATTAGCGATCTGTTACAGAAAAATGTTAGTCTGTGGTTCTTTACTAATCTGTTACAGTTACATCCACCAACAACCGAAGGATACAGACGTATTGACCGTGACAGGATCGACTAGATGTCTTAGAGTTAACAGGAACATGACTTGATTACCGGTGCCCTCCAGTGTTTTAATTCACTAAGAAGGAAAAGCAGCCGACCTCGGTGGTCTCGCGGTTCTAGGCGCGCAGTCCGGAACCGCGCGACTGCTACGGTCGCAGGTTCGAATCCTGCCTCGGGCGTGGATGTTCGTGATGTCCTTAGGTTAGTTAGGTTTAACTAGTTCTAAGTTCTAGGGGACTAATGACCACAGCAGTTGAGTCCCATAGTGCTCAGAGCCATTTTTTGAAGGAAAAGCAAGAAAACTGCACACTATGTGCCGTCTCAGAACGATAACGATAGTGCACAACCAATAGCAGCCGCTTCCGTTACAGACGTTACTTAGGAAAGCTGACGAGCACAGTCAATCTAGTCCCGATGGCTGTGTTTAGTAATTTGGGATTGGAGCTGAGCTGCCCGTAGAATCCTTTAGAAAACTTACCTGCGGAAGAATTTCTCGTATCAGATCAGGCATATCGAAGCTAGCCACTGTTCTGGATCCACTTGGAAGACACTCGTTGACACATGAAGGGCTTATTTCAATAGTGGTACAAGTCCATTTTCGTTCATTTTTCGATACAGAGACCTAAATAAGCGCTGAAAAACCTGCAGTTGAGATACCAGAAACGTTCAAGCATATGGCTTCTTGCTAGAGATGAACCTTTCTTTCTGTTTGTGTGGATCATTTATTTCAGAAGCATTATAGGCAGAAAAGTGGAGGTAATGCACTTGCACCACTATAGCATTCTCGAGCGTGATTTTGTGATGATAGTGTAGTTCACATAACTTTCTTTTGCTTAGGGAAACGAGGTGAGATTATTACAATTATCCTTTATGCTGTGTATTCCTGAGGTAATGTGCACCTAGTTATAAGTTGTGATTTACGTAGCTGACTTTCGATTAGCAAGTACTAAGAAGGAACTGAGGAAAAACTTAAGGAGTTCACTAAGCACAAATAGCTGATACCATTGGAAAAGGCTTGAGATGAAGTGCAAGAGTGGAAACTGGAAGTATAGAGCTCATTTCCCGCAGTGGGGATAGGTGACAAATGTTGCAATAAAGAGGATTTAGTTCTTTTTTAGGCAGATGACAAAGGGAAAGTGACTGCGGTGTGTGACAGGCATGACATGCGTAAGTATGAAACAGTCCCCCACTAACATTTACCGCAGAGAGATGAGGTTTGAGAATCTGTATGTAACGCCAACGCCATCACAAGAGCGTCGAGAAGTCGGACGGAACCACTTCCCAAGTCCCACCCTCCCTCCCGAGCCACACACACAGTCACACATACAGAGAGAGACAGAGAGAGAGGAGAGAGTGAGAGAGACGGAGAGAGAGAGAGAGAGAGAGAGAGAGAGAGAGAGAGATACCACTGCACTGAGCCCATTATCTAGAAAGAAAACTATTTGTTTTTTGGGTCATCAGTCTTCTGACTGGTTTGATGCGGCCCACCATATTCCTTACTCATTAGATTATTCATTCCATTCAGCAGGTCATGTAATCGTTCTTCACTTTCACTCAGGATAGCAATGTCATCAGCGAATCGAATCATTGATATCCTTTAACCTTGAATTTTCAGTTCCACTCCTGAACCTTTCTTTTATTTCCATTTATTGCTTTTTAGATGTTCAGATTTAAAAGGAGGGGCGAAAGACTGCATTCCTGTCTTACACCCTTTTTAATCCGAGGACTTCGTTCTTGATCGTTGACTCTTCTTATTCCCTCTTAGCTCCTGTACGTACTGTATTTTACCCCTTATAGCTTATCCCTACGTCTCTCACAATTTCTAAGATCTTGTAACATTTACACTGTCGACTGCTTTTTCCAGGTCGACAAATCCTATGAACGTGCGCTGATTTTAGTCTTGCTTCCGTTATCTACCGCAACGTCAGAATTGCCTCTCTCGTGACTTTACCTTTTCTAAAGCCAAAGTGATCGTCATCCAGCACATCCTCAATTATCTTCTCCATTCCTCTGTACATTATTCTTGTCAACAACTAGTATGTATGATCTGTCAAACTGATTGTGCGACATTTCTCGCACTTATCAGCTCCTGCCGTCTTCGGAATTGTGTGGATGATGCTTTTCCGGAATTCAGATGGTATGTCGTCAGACTCATACTTCTACACACCAACGTGAATAGACGTTTTGTTACCACATCCCCCAATGATCTTAGAAATTCTGATAGGATGTTATCTATCCCTTCTGCCTTATCTGATCGTAAGTCCTCCCAATCTCTTTTAAATTCTGATTCCAATACTGGATCCCCTATCTCTTCTAAATCGACTCCAGTTTCTTCTTCTATCACATTAGACAAATCTCCCCCCCCCCCCCCCTCCCCATAGAGGACTTCTACGTACTCTTTCCACCTATCCGCTGTCTCCTCAGCATTTAACAGTGGAATTCTCGTTGCATTCTTGCTTTTATTTTCACGAAAAGTTGTTTTGTATTTCCTTTATGCTGAGTCTGTCCTTCCAACTATCATTTCTTTTTAGATTTCTTAACATTTTTGATTCAACCCCTTCGTCTTAGCTTCCATGGACTTCCTACTAATTTCATTCCTCAGCGACTGGTATTTCTGTATTCCTCAGTTTCCCGTAAAATGTTGTACTTCTTCCTATCACCGATCAACTAAAGTATTAATTCTGTTACCCACGGTTTCTTCGCAGTTCCCTTTTTTGATCCTGTGATTTCTTTACAACTTCTGTGATGGCACTTTTTAGAGATGTCCATTCCTCTCCTCTGTACTGCCTATAGTGCTATTCCTTATTGCTGTATCTATAGCCTTAGAGAACTTCAAGCGTATCTCGTCATTTCTTACTAGTTTCGTATCATAATTCTTTGGGTGTTGATCTTACTGGCTAATGTCTTAAATTTTAGCCTACTCTTTAGCACTACTATATTGTGACCTGGGTCTATATCTGCTCCTGAGTACGCCTTACAATCTGCTATCTGATTTCGGAATCTAACTGAAATCTTACTGTATCACCCGGCCTTCTCCAAGTTTACCTCCTACATCTACATCTACATCTACATCGATACTCCGCAAGCCACCCAACGGTGTGTGGCGGAGGGCACTTTACGTGCCACTGTCATTACCTCCCTTTCCTGTTCCAGTCGCGTATGGTTCGCGGGAAGAACGACTGTCTGAAAGCCTCCGTGCGCGCTCTAATCTCTCTAATTTTACATTCGTGATCTCCTCGGGAAGTATAAGTAGGGGGAAGCAATATATTCGATACCTCATCCAGAAACGCACCCTCTCGAAACCTGGCGAGCAAGCTACACCGCGATGCAGAGCGCCTCTCTTGCAGAGTCTGCCACTTGAGTTTATTAAACATCTCCGTAACGCTATCACGGTTACCAAATAACCCAGTGACGAAACGCGCCGCTCTTCTTTGGATCTTCTCTATCTCCTCCGCCAACCCGACCTGGCACGGATCCCACACTGATGAGCAATACTCAAGTATAGGTCGAACGAGTGTTTTGTAAGCCACCTCCTTTGTTGATGAACTACATTTTCTAAGGACTCTGCCAATGAATCTCAACCTGGCACCCGCCTTACCAACAATTAGTTTTATATGATCATTACACTTCAAATCGTTCCGTACGCATACTCCCAGATATTTTACAGAAGTAACTGCTACCAGTGTTTGTTCCGCTATCATATAATCATACAATAAGGGATCCTTCTTTCTATGTATTCGCAATACATTACATTTGTCTATGTTAAGGGTCAGTTGCCACTCCCTGCACCAAGTGCCTATCCGCTGCAGATCTTCCTGTATTTCGCTACAATTTTCTAATGCAGCAACTTCTCTGCATACTACAGCATCATCCGCGAAAAGCCGCATGGAACTTCCGACACTATCTACTAAGTCATTTATATATATTGTGAAAAGCAATGGTCCCATAACACTCCCCTGTGGCACGCCAGAGGTTACTTTAACGTCTGTAGACGTCTCTCCATTGATAACAACATGCTGTGTTCTGTTTGCTAAAAACTCTTCAATCCAGCCACACAGCTGGTCTGATATTCCGTAGGCTCTTACTTTGTTTATCAGGCGACAGTGCGGAACTGTATCGAACGCCTTCCGGAAGTCAAGAAAAATAGCATCTACCTGGGAGCCTGTATCTAATATTTTCTGGGTCTCATGAACAAACAAGGCGAGCTGGGTCTCACACGATCGCTGCTTCCGGAATCCATGTTGATTCCTACATAGTAGATTCTGGGTTTCCAGAAATGACATGATACGCGAGCAAAAAACATGTTCTAAAATTCTACAACAGATCGACGTAAGAGATATAGGTCTATAGTTTTGCGCATCTGCTCGACGACCCTTCTTGAAGACTGGGACTATCTGTGCTCTTTTCCAATCATTTGGAACCCTCCGTTCCTCTAGAGACTTGCGGTACACGGCTGTTAGAAGGGGGGCAAGTTCTTTCGCGTACTCTGTGTAGAATCGAATTGGTATCCCGTCAGGTCCAGTGGACTTTCCTCTATTGAGTGATTCCAGTTGCTTTTCTATTCCTTGGACACTTATTTCGATGTCAGCCATTTTTTCGTTTGTGCGAGGATTTAGAGAAGGAACTGCAGTGCGGTCTTCCTCTGTGAAACAGCTTTGGAAAAAGGTGTTTAGTATTTCAGCTTTACGCGTGTCATCCTCTGTTTCAATGCCATCATCATCCCGTAGTGTCTGGATATGCTGTTTCGAGCCACTTACTGATTTAACGTAAGACCAGAACTTCCTAGGATTTTCTGTCAAGTCGGTACATAGAATTTTACTTTCGAATTCAATGAACGCTTCACGCATAGCCCTCCTTACGCTAACTTTGACATCGTTTAGCTTCTGTTTGTCTGAGAGGTTTTGGCTGCGTTTAAACTTGGAGTGGAGCTCTCTTTGCTTTCGCAGTAGTTTCCTAACTTTGTTGTTGTACCACGGTGGGTTTTTCCCGTCCCTCACAGTTTTACTCGGCACGTACCTGTCTAAAACGCATTTTACGATTGCCTTGAACTTTTTCCATAAACACTCAACATTGTCAGTGTCGGAACAGAAATTTTCGTTTTGATCTGTTAGGTAGTCAGAAATCTGCCTTCTATTACTCTTGCTAAACAGATAAACCTTCCTACCTTTTTTTATATTCCTATTAACTTCCATATTCAGGGATGCTGCAACGGCCTTATGATCACTGATTCCCTGTTCTGTACATACAGAGTCGAAAAGTTCGGGTCTGTTTGTTATCAGTAGGTCCAATATGTTATCTCCACGAGTCGGTTCTCTGTTTAATTGCTCGAGGTAATTTTCGGATAGTGCACTCAGTATAATGTCACTCGATGCTCTGTCCCTACCACCCGTCCTAAACATCTGAGTGTCCCAGTCTATATCTGGTAAATTGAAATCTCCACCTAAGACTATAACATGCTGAGAAAATTTATGTGAAATGTATTCCAAATTTTCTCTCAGTTGTTCTGCCACTAATGCTGCTGAGTCGGGAGGTCGGTAAAAGGAGCCAATTATTAACCTAGTTCGGTTGTTTAGTGTAACCTCCACCCATAATAATTCACAGGAACTATCCACTTCTACTTCACTACAGGATAAACTACTACTAACAGCGATGAACACTCCACCACCGGCTGCATGCAATCTATCCTTTCTAAACACCGTCTGTACCTTTGTAAAAATTTCGGCAGAATTTATCTCTGGCTTAAGCCTGCTTTCCGTACCTATAACGATTTCAGCTTTGGTGCTTTCTATCAGGGCTTGAAGTTCCGCTCCTCTTGTGATTCATGAACAGAATGTTCGTTATTGCTAACTGAAATTTATTACAGAGCTCAATTAGTCTTTCTCCTCTCGCTTTCCCTTTTCCAAGTCCATTTTCTCCTGTAACCATTTCTTCTGTTCCTTTCCCTACAACTGCAATCTAGTCCTCCATGACTATTAGATTCTCGTCTCCCATTATGTACTGTATTACGCTTTCAATATCCTCATTTACTTTCTCAGTCTCTTCATGTTCAGCTTGCGACGTTGGCATATATACCGGAACTATTGTTGTTGGTGTTGGTTTGCTATCGATTCTGATAAAAATAAACCCTATCACTGAACTGTTCATAGTAACACACTCTATGTCTTCATATTCATAACGAATCCTACTCCCGTTATACCATTTTCTGCTGTTGTTGAAATTACCCTGTACTCATCTACCAGAAATCTTTGTGTTCTTCCCATTTTACTTCACTGACCCCTACTATATCTAGATTTATCCTTTGCATTTCCCGTTTCAGATTATCTAGTTTCTCTGCCATGTTCAAGTTCCTGACATTCCAAGTCCCGACTCGAAGAACATTATCCGTTCGTCGATTATTCAGTCTTTTTCTCATGGTTATCTGCTGCTTGGCAGTTACCACCTCGCACCGCCGTGTGGCCGTGCGGTCTATGGCGTCTTGCCACGGTTCGTGAGGCTGCCCCCGTCGGGCCCTCCCTCGGGCATGCGTGTGTGTGTTGTCTTTAGCGTAAGTTTGTTTGTGTAGTGTGCAGGCCTAGGGATCGATAACCTCAGCAGTTTGGTCCTATAGGAAATAACCACAAATTTCCAAAATTTCCAAGTGGACACCTGGAGATCCTGATGGGGTACTATTCCCGAATCTTTTGCCAATGGAGAGATCATCATGACACTTTTTCAATTACACTCTACATATCCTGTGGCTGAACGTTATGTGTCTTATTACAGTGGTTTCCATTGCCTTCTGCGCCCACATGCCTTTGATCGTTGCTGATTCTTCCACCTTTAGTGGCAGCTTGCCATCCCAAGGACAAGAGTGTGCTTTGAACCTTTGTAAGCTCGTCCGCTCTTTTTGACATGGTCTTTGTCAGAATGAGGCTGACTTCTTATGCCGGAAGCTTTCGGCAGCCGAAGCTGAATATTAATTAATATCTAAGCAGTGGCGGGATTCGAACCTGGGACCGCGGACGTTTCCATCTTTTTTTTATGTTGAATGCTTTGTGCTCTGAACTGAAAAGAGCGACAGGCACACTAAAGACACTACGAAAAGTTACATTGGATTTTGACAGTGGTTTCCATTCCGCGCCTAGTCCAACCTTACTTCCCGAATACGCCTCGTATATACTTAACAGAAAGTTTCATAAAAGCAAAAACTTCGAGTGTGTAAGATGTGTTTACTTTCGGAAATGAGTGGCAGTCAAGTTAAGATTTCTGTCTACTGTGGAAACATTCCACACGTTGGTCTTTGCACCAAGAAGTTCAGTGGATACATTGTTTATTACAAATAATATCGACTTTCGACATATCGTAATACCTGTATTAGATGAACAAGAAAGACTCAGAATCTTTCAGGAATCAAAAGGTGAAAATGAAAAAGTAGTTAGAATAAGGTGGACGCGAGCGTACTGCCACTCACCCTATAGAACGAGAGGTCACGACGAAACATTTTTTTTTTACGATTACCACTTTTTTTGGGGGCGGGGGGGGGGGGGGGGGGGGGGCGGGGCTTCGCACCCGGGATCCCCTACTTACAGCGCAGACCTCTACCCGACTGAGCCTTTTTTTTTAGGTGAATGTTAGGAAAAAATGTTGGGACGTGGCGAGAAACGAACCATCTGCATTTCGATTTTTTTACACCAGTTTTCAAGGTGAAGATAATGTTAACATTAAATGTGTACTTAGGTACTGATAATTTGCACAGTCCTACTAAACCTGTTATAAGCATTACACGAGAACAGAGAAAAAAATCACTAGCAGCAGCGAGATTCAATCCAGAGTCCCCGATTACTAATCAAAGACGCTACCTCTTTTCTTCTTTCTTTTCGGTTGCTCTCATTCTGTTCTATACTGATCGTTGAATTCGTTCAGAGCGGTCGTCCGACGACACCCATTCATGCTCTTCGTTGATCCGTTTACTCAGTTCTTTTTATTACAGAGTGCAGCTAACCCTACGACCGAACACGCTGAGCTACCGTGTCAGCGTGCTCTAGACCGCGGATACTATTCAAAATTTATGTAATGTTATCGGTATGCTAGGAAAATACGATGAAGTACTCATCAAACGTCCAAATCCGGTATTTTGCTTTTATTTAAAAGGGTGTAGAAACGCACTTGCATGAGGCAAATGTAAAAATACACTGCGGAAAACGCACTGCAAGAAGGCTAAAGTTTAATGTGGGGAAGAGAAAGGGATAGCCGGAGTGAACAATCAGGATACCATTATGACCGTGTTTGTCTCGACGAACAGTTCGTTCGGAAATCCCAGAATATATAAAGCTAGGAAAACCCCGATCTGCGGAGAAAATGCTGCCTTGTGTTGAGGCTAGTACCGATCTAGCAACCTTCCCCAGGGCCAGTGACTTCGATAGAAAAACGAACGTTGGAGAGAAGAGCAAAACAATAAATGTAGTGTAAATGGGAATATTACAATAATTGTACAGTAATTTAAGAGACATAACTGAGAAGAAAATGAAGGGTCAGACTGTTAACGTAGCGGAATCGCTGGAGAATAGACAGCCCAAGGAGTTCGTCTATCTAACAAAAGAATTATGTTTCCTTAAGGCGGTGTACGAGTTCTGGGACCTGGAAAGTTGAAGTGACATCAAAGAAGACCCCACGTCCGATTAGATATATTCAGTAGATAGAAAAATGATGTGGCCAATTTGTACACAATATGTATACCACTATGTTAACTGGGATGTCTAAGTGTGTCGTCCCATGTCTACGACAGCACGTTCCACAACTGGGCCACCGTAGCAAGTCTGTCACCGGTTACACACGCAGAGAACACCTAAAAACCAAATCGCAGCCCGAGTCAACAGCAGCATGCTTCTCTGTGTTTGCCTGACCTGGTGTTGTAACGAAAATGTTTAGTGTAAGATTAAAGGACCAGTGATTCGGCCAATAAAACAGACGCTTTAACCTAATACAGTCGTCTGGGTCGCGTTAATCACAGTAGTTAATGCGCAGATAAATACAGTCATGTGAAGCGTCGCTCTTTAATTACACTGTCCCCCCTCCCCCCCCTCCCCCCCCCCCCTCCCCCCGACGAAAAAAATTATGGAGACAGTACTGAGAACAAATTGCATGTTGCAGTTCCTGTACGGGCCTTTCTGGGTACAGAAAAAGTTCGACTGCTGCTCTGGGCAGCACATTCTCCAGATCTCTCACCAACTGAAAACGCCTGAAGAATGGTGGCCGAGCAACTGGCTCATCACAATACGCCAATCGCTACTCTTGATGAACTGTGGTATCGTGTTGAAGCTGCATAGGCAGCTGTTCCTGTACACACCATCCAAGCTCTGTTTGACTCAATACTCAGGCGTATCAAGGCCGTTATTACGGCCAGAGGTGGTTGTTCTGGATACTGATTTCTCAGGATCTATGCACCCAAGTTGCGTGAAAATGTAATCACATATCAGTTGTAGTATAATATATTTGTACAATGAATACCCGTTTATCATCTGCATTTCTTCCTGATGTAACAATTTTAATGGCCAGTAGTGTATATTGTACACAGGTTGTCCAGCTAGGTACTAATCATTAAATTATTTTCCGTACAAAATCGCTTAATTGTGTTACTTCTGAGTGTCTTGATGTTGTTATGTACTGGAGTCAGTGGGGTCTCTGTTTACTTTGAGGTGATCTATTTCCCAAATTGGGATCTTGATGGGGCAGTTGTACCATAGTAACTTTGTCCAGCATAAAACGAATGGGGCCAAGCGACAGCATCTGTTTAGACCTGTCTTCATCACAAAGGAAGAAAGAGCAATAAAATTAAATGTTCAATTCTGATCACAGATTCCAACTCCAAATAAATTCCAAGTAAACCTCACCTAACTCAGACGAGTCGATTAATTAATTATCAATTAATCAAACGTAATTACTGAGTTGATGTTGCTAAATTAATTTTCCCATGTTCGCAGACACCACCGAGGTATTACCTACATAGAGGACAATAACGTGGAGGGAACATCATGAATAAAGTATACCTCGTTTAATTAACATAGAAATTCCCCAAGATGGAGAAATCTGTCTTATTTTTCTGGCAATTACTTCGAATCGTCGTAGAAGCCACGCGGTGGCGGAGGCACATCGCGTTCTGAGAATTCACGCCAGTTCAAATCAACCAAGTCGAGGGCCGGAAGTCGGCCATTCCTGGAGGCCAGAACAGCAGGAGCCGTTCCACCTCTCACCCCAGTTGGATGGGTTACAATGACCTTTTCGTGCATAGCTGAGGTGCACTGTCGCTCATCGATTGAGTCTTTAAATAATCAGCGGAGCAGTTCTTCAGCGCACTGCATTGCAGTTTCTAGAGGTGTCAACATCGTCAGGTTCACTGTACGGCAGTTACCGACATGTGGTGGCTAGTGATACCCACTGCTTCGGGAATAGCCTAGGTTAGTCCTTCGTGAAGCACCCGAGATGTTTAGAGTTACTAAGCACATTGCAATTACGATGCTTGCGGCTGTACAAAGGCTATTCCTGTGCTGCAAGATATTGACGCTGCCAGCCGTTGTGGCCGAGCGGTTCTATGCGCTTCAGTCTGGCACTTCGCGACCGCTACGGTCGCAGGGTCGAATCCTGCCCTTGTCCTTGCTGCCGGCCGGAGAGGCCGAGCGGTTAAAGGCACTACAGTCTGGGACCGCACGACCGCTACGGTCGCAGGTTCGAATCCTGCCTCGGGCATGGATGTGTGTGATGTCCTTAGGTTAGTTAGGTTTAAGTAGTTCTAAGTTCTAGGGGACTGAAGACCTCAGAAAATAAGTCCCATAGTGCTCAGAGTCATTTGAACCATTGTGTACTGCCGTTCACTCTTCATTACACAACGTTTACGCCTCAAGATCAGTCCATTTTGACACTCACGCTAATCAGTGTCGGTTAAATATCAACACACGTCGATTGCGGCGTTGCTGTAATGCATAAATTTCCGAATTTCACGGCAAATGCCTCCTGCAATCATATTTCGTGCCCATTTTTGCCAGAATATCACAATATGCAAACCTTTCGAACCCATCACAATAAAATAAACCGAGGAACGGTTCTAGTCAAAGTAACTGCGAAAAATGTGGGAACTACTGAATGTTTCTTTTACCCTTTATATTGCTCCTTCAGGAGAATTTTAAATTAGATTCCGGATTTTTGATGATGAAAAAATAAATTGTTTATCTTTTCTTACGATGACTGTCGTAATGGATAAGTACAACAGTTACAAACAAATCCCGAATGGCCAGAAAGTATTCTAGAGCCATAAGCGATGATAACTCTTTAGCATTGTACCCAAGCGAGCCTCACAACAATGAAACATCACAGAATCTGATTGGTGCGTTGCCTAGCATTCGTCTGCCTGGTGAACTGAAACTGTTTGGCTGCGTGTCAGTGTTTCAAGAAAGAGAAGCTTGTGAAAAGTGAAGTGAGTTGTATATCACTGCTAGAAGGAGCTTAGATCGACACCGAAACAAGGTCAATAGTTGAAGACAGGCAGATATCAAAGAAAACTATGAAGCCAGTGGAGGTAAGTGACCAATAATTGTCTACCCTCAGCCATCATCAACATTGACGCAGAAACCCCCGACTGTGTGCATCAGCTACAAAAACCGCTGCTGTTGAATGCTATGATCTCATACGTCCTAATCAGAATAATACAGAGCTTGAATCCGAGAGCCATCAATGTATTTTCGGACGGTGGTTACAGATATTTCCTGAGTGCTTCGAATGTGGAACTCACAGTCTCGGTTGTGAATCGCCTAAAACTTTACAAAGAAATCTATACTCCGCAAGCCACTTTACGGCGTGTGGCCGAGAGTGCATCTGAATTCCCAACTTTCCTGTTGTATTCGCGAGAGGCGCTTCAGAAGATCGCGTAATAATACGCTACCGTAAGGTCTGTAATGACTCAGGATTTCACATCTTTATCATTTCGTGAGAGCTGTAAGGGAGAGAACCGATTCTCTTCGGGACTTACTCTCTCACTTGAACCGTCTTCCACTGGAGTTGAGCATTTCCTTAACGCTCTCGCGCATACTATACAATCCCGTGAGGACGCCTATCGATCTCTTCCAACTCTTCTAGTACGCCAAGCTGGTAAAGGACCCAGACTAATTCTTATAATGATTTTTACGACGTCATTCGTCTTCAGGTTGCTTCTGACTGTTAAGGCCACATACTTTGTAGTTGTTTCAGTTTCTATTGGCTTTCGTCAATACTGTAATCTAACAATAATGGACTTGAACTGTTTACGCGAAGTGTGTTATAATTAAAAGAATTTTCATGGTACTACCTGTTTCAGAGCCATCAATCGATTCTCCGCAGAAATTTTTTCATTTCGCTTACGATATTTTGGCACTGCAACCGTTCCGTTGACAAAAGATTCACCTCCGTGTACCCCAAGGAACTTTCGACGTTAATCACTAAGTTGATCAAGACCTGTGTCTTCAGAAGACTCTTTTTGCATTTCCTTTCTCCAAAAACCTTGTACTGGGTGCACATAAAAATGTTCCAATGTTCTCCAACAAATTTTCTTCGCAATATTGGTATATAATTACGTGCATCTATCTGATGATCCTTTTCGAAAAACGGAATGTCGTGCGATTCTTTTCCAATCCTTTTTATCCTTAGATGCTCTGGCGACCTACGAGAAAGTGTTACTTGAGGGGTCATAAGTTCTTAGAGCAATCTCTATACTGCGTCCCACTATCTCGTCCAGTCCCGATGTGTTTCCTCTGGTGAGCTATTTTAGTTGATTTTGTTTTTCGTTTTCGGGATTTGTCTAGTGACTGGAAGGAGGTACCGTACGTATTGCGATCTTCCGTGGTGGAAGATTTTCTGAAAATCAAATTCTTATTTTTGTTTTCTCCTTATGATCCACTATTTCGGTGCCAATATGGTCAATCGAAAGACCATTTCGGTTATTTAAATTGGTTTTCGAGGGACTGATAACTCTCCAAAGGATTAACACTTAAGTCAGTCCGTCAAACTGCCGATGTGAGCAACGTATACTGCTTGTCATAATTCACGTGGAACTAAAATCACCAGTCCACAGAGCAGATGCAGTAATCGGGAATAGAAGTTGCTAAATTTTAGCTCTTATGTCTCCGTGTCTGGTGTGTTCATGTTTCTCTCAACTGAAATGAGTCTCCGTCCCATGAAATGGTTAATCAGTAATTCTCCGACCTATCGCCATCACAGATAAGTTCTTCGCCGTATTTGCTACGCAGATAGATTGCCTTACATCCGGTGTCAACCAAATTAAACTTTTTGATAACCAGTGCTGTCTGAATGCGTTCCAAAGATTCCGGTATCACATGTAATGCGAATGTAGCACTGTAGTAGTAAAACGAGCATCCCAATTAAGCTTCTTCTCGTTAAGTAAAGCCTGTATGTACGATTACCACAAATAAATTGCGTTAAATCCACAAGAATGTGGGATTGAATGGAAAATAAAAGATATCCCAGCTTTAAATCATTATCAGTCTTTCCCCACAATATCAGAATTTTGTTTTCCCACTGCTTACAACCACATATAGTGGAGACGGAGCCGAAGCATTCTGAAGTAACTATGATCATACAACAAATTATGATCAACTGAGCAGTAACACTGTTGTTTACTGAAAGTGATTCGAAATATTTTATACGGGTTGACATACAAAAATATGTTAATTGTCCCTTTTATCTGTTGGAAAGTCGAGGTCCAGTACCTTGCACGTCGGTACTATGTTGCGTCGGCAATACATAATAATTTTCCTTCTTGTCACAGCATTTTCTAGCCAAGTTCTATGAATAAGTAGACTATTTAAGTTTTTGATATTGTATTTGCATGTTCCTGAAACCTTGGTCTTTAGTGTATTATTCGCACACAACGATATACCAGTCACAAAAAAGGTCTGAATGGAATATAATTAGTAAATCGTTCCTAAGTCTGTTGTGCATATGCAGTAAATGCAGATTAACTACCACAAAAAACGCGTGGCAATGCCACCGTATTTTATGATTTTGCTACAACTTCGTTTTGTGCTGAGGTGTGCACCGACAACGCAACGACTCATAGTAAAAGCTGCTGGCAGCTTTTTTTCGAATCTCAAATGTTTATTCACTATGTATTTGTCATTGAAACAATTACTGAAATTTATGACTAATTTAGTCAAAGTAATTGCTTAGCGTTGTCGATAATAGAATACGTTCACTATTTGGGGAAACATCACAAACTCAAAACATACGTGTGGAAATGGATGATACATGTGAACTATTTATTGTGTGGTAAGGTACTGACTTTCCAATTAAAATAGTGGGTGATTTTGTTGAGTTTCAGGTGCGAGTTAGGAACATAATTAATTACTAGTAGTCAAACTAGCGACTAACGATCCCGAAATTGACCAACAGATTTAAAGTATATCTAATGCTGTGTTGGAACTTCAGCTTATGCGGTGAATAACAACATAGCTGAAAGGAAAACATGGCTTTGGCAGCTCGGTGACGTTCGGATCCGACTCCACCATAAGTATAAATTATTCTCAGGTGTACCAATCAGACATCTGCCTTAAGTGACTTAACACTCTAAGCGCCAAGCCCGTAAAATTTACGGGCCTGGGATCGCGCGAAAATCACCAAGCCCGTAAAATTTACGGGCCGCTACATTTAATTTCATTCAAAACACTGCAACGTTATTTCTACGGGTTTGGCCAGCGCTATACGTTTTTCAGATGTTTATTAACAAAATGCGTCCATAGATGTCACGGCAGCGCTGTAATTCATGTTAAAACTTATCTTTGCGTTCTCAGTCTGTATATCATTCAGTTGTTTGTCATCATGTTTCGGCGCGGTTTATCAGACGCAGAAATTGCGGATTTGATCAATCATAGCGACACTCTGGATAATGTAGAGAGTGATTCAGACGATTCTGAATGCAATGGTGTGTTTGAAGGTACGTATTTCCGAATTTTCCACGTAATTGTGCAGTACGCACATATCTGTTGAACATGTGTAAACGATGTATGTAGTTACACATAATGTGATATTCTTTTTAGAAGACGAGATTGATGACAGTTTGTCTTCAGATGAAGACGAGAATGATGTTGAAGGTGTTGCTTCAAATCCAGCAGCTGTGCCGTATCCGAAAGACAGTGAGTGGACTGCAGTTGACACCTACCGACCTCTGCCTGTCAACACGACACCCAGGCAGATACTAGTGGATATTGATGAGTCGAGTTCTGTACTGGATTGCAGTAAAGTGTTCCTTACTGACAGTGACGTAAATGAACTCAAGAGACAGACAAATTTGTATGCATCACAGACAATACAGAAGAAAAGAAGAGGAAATAATCTGAAGCCCCATTCAGTTTTGAGTTCGTGGAAGCCAGTGACTATAAGTGAGATGAGGCGTTTCTTGGGTATTATTTTCCACATGTGTGTTTCGAAAAAGCCCAAAATTGCGGACCATTGGAGCACTAATCCTGTTCTTAGTTGTAACTTTTGTCCCCATGTCATGAGCCGTTTGCGTTTCACTCAGATACTGTCATGCTTGCATCTTGTTGACAATTCAAATCAGAAAAAACCAGGCGAAGATGGATTTCATCCACTTTACAAAGTTTTGCCATATTATAATAATTTGAAGGAGCGATGTATCCAGGCATATCGTCCCTCAGAAAAAGTGACAATTGATGAAGGAATTTGCCCATTTCGAGGTCGTGTGAGTTTCCGTGTTTACATGCAAAATAAGCCTCATAAGTATGGACTGAAAGTATATGCTGTTGCTGAAGCCAGTAGTGGCTATGTTGTAAATTTTGAAGTTTATGCTGGTAAGCATATTGTTGACAATTCTTCGTCTGCGGTTATTTTGCGATTGTTGTCTGACAGCAGCTTGCTGAACAAAGGCCACACTGTGTATTTAGATCGATTTTATTCCAGTCCAGAGCTATTTCAGCAACTGGCAGAGAAAGGCACTGGAGCTGTTGGTACTGTGAACAAATCCAGGAAAGGATTGCCTAAAGATTTAGTATCTGCTAAGCTGAAAAAGGGCGAAATGTCTTTTCGGCGTAAAGATAATGTATTGGCAATGAAGTGGAAAGATAAGAGAGATGTGTATACATTGTCTACAAGGCATCAAGCAACATTTGGTACGCATACTAAGAGAAATGGGTCTGTAGTATTGAAACCACTTCAGGTACTTGATTACAACCTCAATAAAATTGGAGTGGATATTGGAGACCAACGCCTGCAGTACAATCCGTTCCAGCACAGAACTGTGAAATGGTGGCGAAAATTATATTTCCATTTGCTGCTTATGGGAGTATCAAATGCATTTTGGCTGTACAATGCAGTGTACAGGAAGAAAATTACAATAACAGACTTTATAACAGTGCTTGCAGTTCAGCTTGTTGAAGACGACACACTTGAATTCATTCCAAGAAATGAAGGAACTGTAGGTCGGCTAACAAAGAGACATTTTTTGCAGCACATACCTGCAACTACTAAGAAGTATGCTGCTCGTGTGTGTCACGTGTGCAGTTCCAGGAGCAAGAAACAGAGTGGCAAGGCTTCTCGCAAAGAGACACGATACGAATGTGAACAGTGTGGCGTTGCACTCTGCCTGGAACCTTGCTTTAAAATTTTCCACACTAAAAAACAATATGATTCTGTGTGAAATTTATATGTAATACTGTATACTATCAGAAACATGTAATGTAGTGCCACAATTTTGGTTAAAAATAAATCACAATTGTATTCCCTTATTCGTATGACTTTTTCTAAATTCTTAAAACATCTAAGTGATTTCTATAACTGTACCTTAAAGCTGTGCATTGTAAAGTAGTTTCTTTCACTCAGAATTAAAGTAGAAATGTGCAGCTTCAAGATGGTACCAAATTTGCCACAATCCAAACAGTAGATTTGATGCAGTAATTTTTTTAATATTGGTAAAATTGCCCGGTTTCTAGGGACGGGTGCATAAAATAGGCCTGGTACAGAGAGTGTTAAGGAAATGAAATAAATTTCAGCTGAGATCGCTGAACTGCTCAAATCGTAGGAAGCTCCTCTCATACGAAGGCTATTCCATTATTAAGGTCTGCTGGGTCACGAAGTTTAAATCACAGAAAAAAATGATGAAACCTTGCACAGATGTCAGTGGCAGTGTCCCAGATATGCCCGTCGATCGCGTCGATCGTTTCAGTCCTTAGAGCACGGATTACAAGTAAAAATTCACAGAAAACAGTAGCATTCGCGAAGAACAAATGCCTGCCGAAAGATCTCGCCTCAGTACACGATGCTCAAGTTACGTAATAGTCAGATATTTCCTTCTTCAGGACATTTCTGGCCACACACTGCAGCGGCAACGAAGACGCTCCTGCAGCGTTTTCGATGGAAAGCGTCTGATCACCTGCCCTGCAGCTCTAAATGGCTACCTCTTGAGTCTCATCTCTACTCACGTGAACCGCTCTCCATAAGGAGGAGTTGGTTTCACATGGAACAGAGACGAGCGCTGCGACATCTGAAACAAACTGTCGCCTTGTGGTAACTGTTATGGATCATCCAACATACAATCTCGACTAGACAAGAAAGACTGCAGACCAGCACATAGAATTTTCGGAAAGCGCAGGCAGCTGCCTTCTAAGGCGAGGGTATTGCACATGTAGTACAACGATACGACATTTGTCTAACGCTGAATGACGACTAATTAGAGACGTAGCTGGGTGGTGTAGCCAACTTTTGTGATCCGAGCGAGGTGACGCTGTGGTTAGAACACTTGACACACGTTCGCGAAGACGGTGGTTGAAATCCGCCTCCGGCCATCCTGATTTCCGTGATTTCCCTAAATCGTTTCAGGCAAATGCTCATATCATTCCTTTGAAAGGGTACGGTCGTCTCTCTTTCCCATCCTTTCAAAATCCGAAGGGTCCGAAGCTCTCGCTGTTTCGTCCCATCCCCCAAACCAACCAACTCTTTCAAATAAATCATTTTTGACTAGCACCGTGATTTTAATTTTGCGACCGATCGGATCTTTATAAAACAACAGTACTCGTATATTAAGCTGCGAAATGGGCTGAAACCAAATGGGTCACAGAGTAGACAAAATGTGGACTTATCCGAAACAGGCATAAATAGAATAGGCAACACCTACTGTAGCTGTACTTTGTAGGAGTTTTATTGCTACTATTATTTCGCTTTGGTTTATTTAGCCATGCTGCAAAACGCTTGGTACAAATACAAAGTAATATATGAAGTAGAGGATACAATGATTTCAAATTATTGTACAATTTCCTGGAAGGGACAATGTTAATGGCTAAGAAATATTCGCATACCAACTATAGACAGAATATACCGAAGACAAACAAGGACAGAATGGGAAGCATACACATCGACATTATCACGTTTATGTAACCACAGATAATAAATCAACTTTCATATGATCCTGTTCTTACCTCGTGTAAAAAAAAAAAAAAAGTTGTGTATCCTGCTCACTCTTAAACTTAGAAATCGTGAGTGAAAATTTTAAGTTGGTGGTCAGTGTTTTGTCCTGGGACCAAATAAGACTGAAATACTAAATTACAAAAATAATTGTAATTTACCAAAATATTAGGACACATAGCATATAGTTTACATTAGTACTCACACACGTTTTAAATGCTAGTAATGAATTATTTCCGCGGATTAATTTGCTGACGTTTATTAATAAACTGATGTCTGAAAGTATTGGCTAGTACATATATATATATACTAGGCAATAAAACTGCTACATCACGAAGATGATGTGATATGCAAATGATTAGCTTTTCGCATCATTCACAAAAGGTTGGCGCCGGTAGCGACACCTACAACGTGCTGACGTGAGGAAAGTTTCCAACGGATTTCTCATACCAGCGTTGCCTGGTGAAACGTTCTTGTGTTGCCTCGTGTAAGGAGGAGAAATGCGTAGCATCACGTTTCCGATTTTGATAAAGGTCGGATTGTAGCCTATCGTATCGGGACATTGCTGCTCGCGTTGGTCGAGATCCAATGAGTGTTAGCAGAATATGGAATCCGTGGTTTCAGGAGGGTAATACGGAACGACGTGCTGGATGAAAAAAAAATGGTTCAAATGGCTCTGAACACTATGGGACTTAACTTCTAAGGTCATCAGTCCCCTAGAACTTAGAACTACTTGAACCTAACTAACCTATGGACATCACACACATCCATGCCCGAAGCAGGATTCGAACCTGCGACCGTAGCAGCCGCGCGGTTCCAGACTGTAGCGTCTTTAACCGCTTGGCCACCCCGGCCGGCGTGCTGGATCCCAGCGGCCTCGTATCACTAATAGTCGAGATGACAGGCATCTTATCCACATGGCTGTAACGGATCGTGCAGCCACGTCTCGATCCCTGAGTCAATTGATGGAGACGTTTGCAAGAAAACAACCATCTGCACGAACAGTTCGACGATGTTTGCAGCAGCATGGACTATCAGCTCGGAGACCATGGCCGCGGTTACCCTTGACGCTGCATCACAGAAGTGCCTGCGCTGGAAAAATCAACGACGAACCTGGGTGCACGAATGGCAAAACCTCATTTTTTGGGATGAATCCAGGTTCTGTTTACAGCATCATGATGGTCGCATCGGTGTTTGTCGTCATCTCGGCGAACGCACTTTGGAAGCGTGTATTCGTCATCGCCATACTGGCGTATCACCCGGCGTGATGGTATGGGGTACCATTGGTTACACGTCTCGGTCACCTCTTGTTCGCATTGACGGCACTATGAACAGTGGACGTTACTTTTCAGATGTGTTACGACCCGTGGCTCTACCCTTTATTCGATCCCTGCGAAACCCTACATTTCATCAGGATAATGCACGAGAGCATGTTCCAGGTCCTGTACGTGCCTTTCTGGATACAGAAAATGTTCGACTGCTGCCCTGGCCAGCACATTCTCCAGATCTCGCACCAATTGAAAACATCTGGTTAATTGGTGGCCGAGCAACTGGCTCGTCACAATACGCCAGTCACTACTCTTGATGAATTGTGTGATGACGCGTGTATTCGTCATCCCCATACTGGCGTATCACCCGGCGTGATGGTATGGGGTACCATTGGTTACACGTCTCGGTCACCTCTTGTTCACATTGACGGCACTATGAACAGTGGACGTTACTTTTCAGATGTTTTACGACCCGTGGCTCTACCCTATATTCGATCCCTGCGAAACCCTACATTTCATCAGGATAATGCACGACTGCATGTTCCAGGTCCTGTACGGGCCTTTCTGGATACAGAAAATGTTCGACTGCTGCCCTGGCCAGCACATTCTCCAGATCTCTCTCCAATTGAAAACATCTGGTCAATTGGTGGCCGAGCAACTGGCTCGTCATAATACGCCAGTCACTACTCTTGATGAATTGTGGTATTGTGTTGAAGCTGCATCCAAGCTCTGTTTGACTCAATGCCCAGGCGTATCAAGGCCGTTATTAGGGCCAGATGTGGTTGGTTTGCGTACTGATTTCTCAGGATCTATGCACCCAAATTGCGTGAAAATGTAATCACATGTCAGTTCTAGTATAATATATTTGTCCAATGAATACCCGTTTATCATCTGCGTTTGTTCTTGGTGTAGCAATTTTAATGGCCAGTATTGTATAGACGCACTTCTGTAAGCACCACAAAATATTACTTTATTATTATATCTGAAGATACAATGAGAAAATTTTACGTACGAGGAGCCCTCAAAAAGTAAGGCGGACATTCTCATGATAAGAAAGGTAACTACTATTGAGTGCTCCCCTACACTTCAAACTGACACAGAAACATGAGACAATTTAGCAGCATAGTTACCAATTCCCTGTAAACTACCTTCGGAGCCTTCTATCAGTCGTTCAATTACTCGATGTTAGAAATCCACTCTTTCTACATGGATCCATTCTAGAACCGCTATGTGGATATCTTCATCGGTGGAATACTTCTAATTCCTTGACTCAGTTCCTCGATGGTCTGGACATCAACGTCTGTGGTCGATGTCGAGATCGATGGCCTTTGTCTCCTATCAGAGTCATCCACGTCTGTTCAGCATGGGTTAAATCGATGACACCACTTCAATACAGTGGGACGGGACATTGCATTTTGTCCACACACAGTCAGATTCCTCGCACAGTCTGGATGATATTCAGACGTTTTGAACACAGGAATCGTACTGCGCCCCGCAGCTCAACTTTGGAGCAGCTTTCCAGCCGCCGTTCAATTTCACTCTCACACTGTGAAGCAGTTATTATCCGTACCGCAGTGTCGCTATGCCTGCAGGAGGCCCAGGACATGTACTCTCTTGTGATAACGCACCAATCTAGTTGCGCAGTGATCTTTGCGTGGGTACGACATGTGTTACTTTCTGAAGTTGCTGCGTATAAGGAGCGTTTCTGCTATTTTTATGGAAGTGAAAGAAGCAGTTCCTTTTTTCCGTGAGGCAAATATATTTAGTGTACTGCATAACGTGAAACCTTCACATCCAGGCGACGCATATCTGAATCGACTTCTCCGGCTTATATTCAGTATCTCAGGTGGACACGCCGCGTGGAATGGAGCATCTTTATTGTTAGTGTTTGCTCAGGGTTTGGTTCTCAGATCATTTCCTCATTCGAAATGCATGGCTATTGTCATCACATTCCACCTGTTCTTCCTCACTCTCTCCTGCATCTTGTATTCTCTACTGTGAATATGAATGTATAGGTCGTTGCCGAATGTGTACCCAGTGCTACGACGTCTTGATGAAACTCGAAAGGCATTTTAAATAAAGCTTACGTTAACATTCTACGACTTTATGCTTCATGCCTATATATTTATTTCTCATCGTAGTCACTCTATTGACCAACGTATTTCTCCCAACGGGAGACCTGTTTTTTTATACTGTCACTGTAGAATGTTTCACTTTGTTGACGGAGCTACAACCTCACCTCTGCTTGTACCGTTTCATTACTATCAAAGCGACGTCCTCGAATTTTGTAAACAGATGGAAAACAGATGAGATCCAATCGGGGCTGGATGGAGGATGATCGATGACTGTGAACACGAGGTGACGGATTGTTGCAGATGTTTCTGTTTTCTGAGATTCTGTTGTCTCATACAACGACATAGCTACGTTACACGCAGACATGTTACACACTAAAATTCGGAACACTCTAGCGCCAGTTTGCTCCAGCTTGCGCCCGCGAAACGGAAAAGTCAACCGACTAATTTGCATGAGATGTAATACCTCAACCGATATTGAGAAAAGAATAAAAAATTCGTAAGCATTACTTTTCAGCACGCTCCTGTACAACGAAAAAGTTTATCTTTGCACTGTTTTCAGCGAATAAACGGTCTCTTATTCTACAGCGGAGAGTGTATACACACATACAACCTGTATTTACCTTTATTTCTCCAGACCATGCTAACACTGTGATAAACAGCTTTCTTCAGTCAAATACTGAAACTAACTGGGAGATTGCAGAAATGGAAACAAGTGATGATCAGAAAACGCATGGTGCTAAGTACAACCTACAATCAAGCATAGCAAGTTCAGTTAATTACCTGACCTAGGACGAAATAAACAAAATTTGGGTGCAGAGTACTTGCTTCATGAGGACTAAGAAGGATATTTGTGATTCATCATGATATAATAAAATAGAATCACTTGATCAGAGGGATATCTTCAAGATTTTGTGGTAAATAGTTTGGCTGTGTTTCGGTGTAATTGTAGGAAAACAGAAGTTCGCTTATGTCTCCCGCTTCTATCTTGTGACAGTCACTGAAAGGGCTATACACGATACCTACTCGACGTTCTTTGGAAGTAGTTGAACTATACTGGTACAGGTACATACCTCCTCCTCTCCTGAAATGTTCGAAATCTGGTGGAGCATCTAATAAGTGCTTGTACTGGAGTGTCGTATTGACTTCTGTGGTATACTAAACGGTCCAAATCCTCTGCCCATTCTTCCTTGGCCAGTTTCCTCATCCGTGACCTGAAATCTGAGGATGGTAGAATGACATTAATTACACGGCGAATAACACCGACCTTGTTCGCCAACCGTTCATTATTGTCATTGTAAACCTTGTCAATGTAATCCCAAGTGACCTCGGTCCCACGAAAAGGAAATTCTCGTACCTCTTCGCCTATTTGCAGTACCAGAACGTCGATTTTACTGATCCGTAGTCAGTGCTGAATACATTCGTGTACACTTTTGGATTGTTGCGCTACGGAACGTTCTGGAGCTCCGTGGTTCGACCAGACCTTATATTGTTCAAGTTCTAGTCGACGTTGCGCAATAGTTGTGAGGATTTCGTATTCGAGGTCAGAGAGCTGTTAATCTGTAACGAATTTCAAATGTTTCAAATGGCGCTGAGCACTATGGGACTTAACATCTATGGTCATCAGTCCTCTAGAACTTAGAACTACTTAAACCTAACTAACCTAAGGACATCACACAACATCCAGTCATCACGAGGCAGAGAAAATCCCTGAACCCGCTGTGAATCGAACCCGGGAACCCGGGCGCGGGAAGCGAATACACTATAGCACGATCACGAGCTGCGGACTGTAACGAAGTAGCATGTCGTTTTTGGGATGGAGAAATCTCTCACATTTAGTACTTGGATACGTGGGCTGGATCCATTTCTGGCACAACAGCTTCTGTATTTTCTACCATTATTTGAAAGAGTGCCAATTTGCTTTATTGACGTTCCGAGGGCTATTAGGAAAGAAGACCATGTCCTTGCTGTGGGATACTCATAAGTACATTATGGAAATGATCTTATTCTAATGCGTCGTGCCATATTAAGTAGAAACCTTATCATCTGGAAACGAACATAACGTGAGATCCTCCACAGAGCTGACATTTTGGGGAAGAGACATCAAGAGAGGACAGCCGTCGTTGGCAATTAAGAATATGCAAACAACAAACTCGGCCTCATCGGTCATAAGGGCTTTGAAAGCATTTATTACAGCAAATCGATTTTAGTCACTGAGTGACCATCTTCCGTGCAAATATAAAAGTCTTGAAGACCCATGTAATAAGAGGAAATATCACACTTCAACTTTGGATCAATATAGAACAAGGCAGTTAACGGACAGATTTGCTCGTTAAGTGCTATGGTCTTCTATATTGTATACCCAACAGGAGCATCGCTTTATTGTCACTATACTACCGTGCAGGGTCAAAACACGAATATTTCACACTTCCTTTTGCCGACGCAAACGGACGAAATCCTTTGGCGCCTTTTGTGTTTTATTTTGTGCTGTGCAGTGTGCCTTAAAAGGCTGGTGGAGACACCATTAATTTGTTTGTCAGAAAACCACACAAAAGTGTTTTATCATGTTCTCTTTGTACCAAAACCGAGCAGCAGATTTCAAGACGAATATGCGTAGCATATGCCTGGATTTCCTACGATATACCTTTAAGATACCAATTCCAGATAACCTTGAAATTTATTTTCATATCTTTATCCGTTTCCGTGAGACAGAGGTCTAAAATTACACTACTTGTACAATAAAGTTACGAATATGTAACATGGTCTGAGGCGAAAAAGTAGTTTATACAGCGGAGATTCAAGCGTTTCTACTAGTAAGGCACTCGTCGAAGTTGATAGCATTATTCCATGGCAATGTCGCAGGGAACAGAACTCTACTGCTTCAAGTTTATAAAGTGACCCTTTGGTAGATTCGTGATATAAGAAGTATCCATAATCGATGACGGCGGAGGAGGCCCTAGGCCCTGTTCAAGAGAATTGTAGGCTCCACACCCTTCCGAGGTCCTGCTACAGATATCATAGTGTTAATGCTGTTTCCTGATTACAAGAGATCTCAAGCGCATTCCAAATACCACACAAACAGATTTCGCTTCAGATACCTATGATAAGGAGAGACTCTGTAATAAAGTGGATGATTTAGACCGTCGTAACCAACTTGACCGTAGTCTGTATCTCGTGTGTACGTTTAAAACATATAAAGGCTGGGTGTGGAGCATTGAGTAAGTCCTCTTGAGGTTGTACGAGCAGTTTGTTCTGGTCTCATAGTACTGTATTTTAGGGCGGTTTGAATATCAAACAAAAATGTCTTTGGAATACATATATCGCTTAATTTTTGAAGCAGAAGTGGAATTTAAGCGTTGCCGTATGCACTTTTAATGTCGATAAAAGCTGATGCAAAAATGTTGCCTACTGCTGAACGCTCGAAAAACTTCAGAATGTATAATACGAAGAATGTCTAGAGTTCCATTACCCTTTGGAAATCCAAACTGATTTTCTGAAAGCAAATACTTCTATCACAACTACCACTCTCAGTGATTCTTAATAAACCTTCCAAGGGTCCTTCTGGCTGAAGACGAAGTTGTAATCCCAGGCATTGTAATAGTTAATAATTATTTAAATTGTTCATTGAGGAGAAGAGTCTCATCCAAATACCGTTGAAAGTTCGTAGAAACCTTTTCAATAAACGATTTGGCGGGCTACACAGGGTAGGATAGTGAACATGATCAGCTCCAAGGACAGAGTTTGTCGAGGACTTCGGCATTTCCTTCAGCTCTTTTAGCTGAAAAGGTGATCACAGGATATGGTCTGATATTATGGCTACTGCTAGAATTACGGGACTGCACTCGTAAGGGAAATATAGTTGTCAAGCATAACTTCTAACGTCTGGTCTGGGCTCCAGTTACGATTTCTGAGTTTTCATACTGTGTTCCACACATCGGAAAATTCACAACTTGATGACTGGTCTGCAGTAAGAGGTTGAGGTGGCATCATTCAATTGTCTTAATGTATAAACTCTGAATCACACGTGTTGTAATGTTCTTTTGCCTTCGCAGGTGCTATGCAGCATATTATGCTGCCTGTGTCTTCCCTGCAGGAAGAAGACACGTGGTTTGGGGCAGAAATCAAAGAAAGCACGTTCGACGGGAGTCTATGATTACAGAGAAGTGGATATGGAGAAGGTGAGCACTGAATAACTCCAAGTTGTATGAAAAATTCCACAGCGAGGCCAACGACCAGCTACATTAAACTAGATATAGTCACTGCCATAACGCCATACTGACTCTCACTGTATCAGCTTCTTGACTTGGCAAACCTGTCTTAACTACTTGCTGTCCTAAACAAGCCATCATCAAACTACAGCTCCTCCTGTAGAGCACACACACGCCTTCGTATCCATCAACCCCATAAGACTGGCCGCTCACTTTCTTGTGATCTTCGGATCACCTTCATAACTATACGTGCTTACATAAGAACTCATATTAATTGGTAACGAACGCTAACAACGCTAATGGTTGGAAGTAAGCTAGTAAACTAAACCGAAGAATACAGAATGTTAAAATTGCGAACTAGATAGTCAAATTTCGAATACTGTTTGCAGTCACATCTAGATTTTATTTGTGACAGATGAAAATCCGTAACCGAAAGGCGCGCGATCCTAGATTTATCGCTTATCGCGAGTGGCCGGCCTAATCATTACGGCCATACCTGTACGCATCCCGGACGGACTAAATCTTCCAAATGTCACATATTGTCCATATTTTCTATGTTCGCATCTCGTTGTTCACGCAGAGGTAGAGAAATATTATTAGAAGCGTCATTTAAGCTCATCGACGCAAATATAATAATCATTCACACAATCTGCGTTTATACGGTATCTGTGTATTGCATTACAGTTTGCTGCAGACAGCCATGTAGACATTAATGGTTTGAGGAAAGACGACCATGGACTTACGTTCGTTGTACTAGGAGGCAATTTATATACATAATGAAACAATCAGTTTCAACGCTGCGGATAGCAGCAAGCTGTCTTTAATAAACAGTGAAACAAGGTACGTATGAAGGCAACCGAAAATTACATTCAGCCAATATTGTGACAGATATGTGGGTCAAACCGTCAAAACATCACTCGTATGATTAAACACCGTTCCTTTTGAGAATATTAAGGAGTATCAATTGATTAATGGCTACGTTATTTAGGAAAACTTTAGAAGAAAGATTAAGGAAAGGCAAACCTACGTTTCTAGCATTTGTAGACTTAGAGAAGGCTTTTGACAATGTTGACTGGAAGACTCTCTTTCAAATTCTAAAGGTGGCTGGGGTAAAATGCAGGAACTGAAAGTCTATTTACAACTTGTACAGAACCCAGATCGCAGTTATAAGAGTCGAGGGACATGAAAGGGAAGCAGTGGTTGGGAAGGGGGTGAGACGGGGTTGTAGCCTCTCCCCAATGTTATTCAGTCTGTATAATGAGCAGGTAGTAAAGGAAACAAAAGAAAAATTCGGAGTAGGTATTAAAATCCATGGAGAAGAAATAAAATCTTTGAGGTTCGCCGATGACATTGTAATTCTGTCAGAGACAGCAAAGGATTTGGAAGAGCAGTTGAACGGAATGGACAGTGTCTTGAAAGGAGGATATAAGATGAACATCAACAAAAGCAAATCGACGATAATGGAATGTAGTCGAATTAAGTCGGGTGATGCTGAGGGAATTAGATTAGGAAGTGAGACACTTTAAGTAGTAAAGCAGTTTTGCTATTTGGGGAGCAAAATAACTGATGATGGTCGAAGTAGAGACTCTATAAAATGTAGACTGGCAATGGCAAGGAAATTATTTCTGAAGAAGAGAAATTTGTTAACATCGAGTATAGATTTAAGTGTCAGGAAGCAATTTCTGAAAGTATTTGTATGGAGTGTAGCCATGTATGGAAATGAAACATGGACGATAAATAGTTTGGGCAAGAAGAGAATAGAATCTTTCGAAATGTAATGCTACAGAATACTGCTGAAGATTAGATGGGTAGATCACATAACTAATGAGAAGGTATTGAATAGAATGGGGGAGAAGAGAAAATTGTGGCACAACTTGACTAGAAGAAGGGATCGGTTGGTAGGACATGTTCTGAGGCATCAAGGGATCAACAATTTAGTATTGGAGGGCAGCGTGAAGGGTAAAAGTCGTATAGGGAGACCAAGAGTGAATACACCAAGCAGATTCAGAAGAATGTAGGTTGCAGTAGGTACTGGGAGATGATGAAGCTTGCACAGGATAGAGTAGCATGGAGAGCTGTACCAAACCAGTCTCAGGACTGAAGACCACAACAATAACAGCATATATCTTTTAATGCATAAGTTCATTTCCCTTAGTAGATGAAACCCAGACATGTCACACCAAGCAGACTACACGGTAATAAAGTGGGGTACAGCTGATTGTAATACGTCTGCAATTATTTGCGTCACCGGTACTCTTCCCAGCTTGCATGTGTGAGTAGGGTCACTTGTTTCGCCATTTGTGACATAATGACCTTAACCAGAGCCGTATGACGAAGCATTATTTTCATGACACCTTCAATAAGGATATGCATTAGTGTACACAGATGTGTGTTGCTTAAATGATATTTGATGTAGCAGGCTTTCTCTGTAACCTAGAGTGGCTGGAAATGTTTATGTTCTTAATGAGTCTTCAGATTCATCTCATTCGTCAGTAGGATAGAGATCACAGTGGGTCGGTGGCAGCAGAATGAATTTGCCTTTCGCGGGCACGTGCTCTATCTACTACAGTAAGTACGACACACAACCTTTCCTCACAACTGTACTTCCGCCAATAGCTGACAGAGAGGAAAAGGTCTCGTACTCGAGTCTCGGTCCAGCATTTTCTGCCGTCATACTTCACTACGTGTTTGTTGGGTATATCTATCCACATTTGCTCCAAATGTTATAAACATTCTGTATACATACAATTTTTTCCTTCCATGTGCCAGGTTAACTATTACAGGATGCGTTAGCTGTAGCCACATTAAGGTACCATAATTTTGTTTAGCGTTTTCTATAAAAATCTTACCTCACGTTTTCATTCTTTTAGCCCTCAGTTCTCTGCCTTATTTGATGTCTTAATTTATAATCGCCATCTTTAGCACCAAACTTCACACTCTTTGAACGCTACGGTTGTGAACTGCTGACGGTGTCTAAAAACTGTTCCAGCATTGTAAGTCAATTGATAGAGTATTGGTATCTGTTAGAAATGTGAAACCCCCTCTTCCAGGTTTTTGACCGCTTGAGAAAGAGGAGGGTGCCACAAGTGCCTTCTGTCTTTGAGATATTTCCCTGCCAGTGGACCCCAGAGACACCCAGCCGCATCAAGAATGGGGAGGACAGCGTGGACTGTACGCTGATGGACGGCTGTGCAGAGGTAAGTCAATGGCACTACAACCGTGTGAAGTAAACACGAAGAAAGGGTAAGAAAGAACGAGAGCGAAGAAAGACCAAATGAAATAGCAAATTGTATGCTTTCCAGAATCTGTTACTCTGCCGGATAACTCTTTCATTTGTACATAAAGGACTAAATAAGAAATGCATTTTATTACAATCCAGTAATAGTATCGTGCACTGGTTACAAGAACCTAAGGTAAATCAAAGGTGATAAACAGGTACAGAACTCGTGCACTAAGTTTCCTTTGTAAAGCTGCTGGGGGTTCAGAATATACCACTTGTCTCACACGCAATACTGTTCTTCGGCTCTCGACTTTCACCAAATGAAAAACGAAGGCTAACAGTGGACACAGTGCTCAAAAATCTGGCAAGGGCGTAAGAAGTGCTACCACAGTCTCCAGTAGAGAAAATACGGCCATAGGGAGTGTTAGTTTGAATACCTGTGCATAAAACTAAGCAGTTCCATAAACTGTTATAAGCGCATGCCATCAGTTTAAAAAGAAAAAGAAAGATGACTTTAATTTTTGTGCAGTAATTTGCGGAAGTAATACGAATCCACTGTAGAAAAATGTACACAATGGCAGAACAATGTAACATATGTTACAGTTACAGTGTCTGTGACGGTTACCAAGAACCCATGCAGGAGAAAATAAAGAAACTTGAAGAATACTTGATAAGAAAATAAATAACCGGAACACAGAACACAGAGGTGTTAGAGAGGGTCTTAGAGTGCAGGGATTCTTAAACAAAAGATGACAATACTGTCGTACAAACACCCTGTAAGGTTCCAGAACCGGAATTCGGGGTTTATTGGGCGGCGTCAAGGAACTTTACAGAGAAATTCACGTGACGTTGGGCAGAATATGCTAAGAGACATTAGTATGGGAACAAATATAATTATAGACATAAATTTACATTTTCATTAGTAAACCCTCTCACTTGCAATTCACTGCATATTTTATTACGTACTCTCACTTCAGATTTATTTTTTATTTGCTGTAGTAATGTAAGTAAATACTAGCCAGAAAAAAAATACAGCCGAAACTGTCCATTGACAGTTAGTCGCCTTTTTATATCACAAGATTCTTGACAATTTTCGTTATTCTTCATTGTTCAGTCATGTCATGTTTCACGCAACATCGACAGTAATCTGCTTCTTCTATTCAAGCTTAGCATACTTTCAGAGTTTCACCTTTGAAGTGCTTGGTTAACTGTTAGTCGATGCCTTAGCATTGGTCGCACCAAACTAGAATTAATTTACTAAGTGCGCTCCATAAACATCTTTCCTTGCATTTTCACTCTCGTACCTCATAGTTCTCTACCTTATCCGACATCTTAACTTATAGCATACATCAACAGCACCGTATTCAAAATCTTTAACAGCTACAATTACGCGCTGCATATTGAATATATAGTCTGTTTAATTATGCCATCCTAGGGATCTTATATTTTACCGGACTCCTGATTTTCACTAGTGAATTAGCCACACGAAAAAATCCCCACTTCATCGCTACCTCGGAGATGCTGTATCCCATCGCTCGTGTGCCAGCTATAACACCACGTTCAAAGTCACTTGAATCTTGATAACCGCCTATTGTAGCAGCAGTAACGGATCTAACAACTGCGCCAGACACTTATTGTCTTATACAGGCGTTACGGACCGCGGCGCCGTATTCTGTCTGTTTTCTTATCTCTGTATTTGAATACGCATGCCTATACCAGTTTCTTTGGCGCTTCAGTGTATTATTGAGAACCGCTCAAGCTCCATAGATGCTTTCAAGTCATCACTCAGATTTACAAGAAGGAACAATGAGATGGATTCACTCTACTGCGGACTAATAATATTATCCTCAACTGGTTACAAGACCCTAAGGGAAATCTAAGATCGCACGCAAGGATATTACTGTGGAGAGGAAAGGTAGCTATGAAACTGAACAACAAGGAACATGAAGAACAATATACATGTGGAGACGTGGCTCTAGTAAAATCGGTGTAAATTGATGAAAAAATACGATATTAATAAGTTTAGAGAAATTATACATTTTCTTATAACAAAGTCGCACAGCGAAAAAAGACTATGAACTTACAATATGTTACTTATTACCGTTATTGTAAAAAAATTTATTAGGGCTCTGAGCAGTATGGGACTTAATATCTTAGGTCATCAGTACCCTAGAACTTGGAACTACTTAAACCTAACTAACCTAATGACATCACACACATCCATGCCCGAGGCAGGATTCGAACCTGCGACCGTAGCAGTCGCGCGGTTCCTGACTGAAGCGCCTAAATATATTAGGGCACTGACATACATATAGTTAATAACTCTACATGATATATTGCTAATTAAGCTTCATATTTAATCTTGGCAAAACAAAAAGAGTAGCAATGTCAAAACATATTTATATTTCCGTTAGGAGCCCTTCTTTATTTAAATATACCGGCGTAGTTGCTGTAAGTTTGCAAATAGTAACCAAACACCATCAAAAAGGTTACATATCAAACGGTTCACGAACCATGCGTCCTGTGTTTAGATCTTCACAGTCTTGTGCATGTTCTAATCATTTTATATCATCCCGCACCTGGGCAATGATCTGCTTCTTTTCTTCTAACCCGGCCATGTCTTCACAATTTTAACGTACATTTAAGGCACTGTGTTTCACGTTCATTATAGTCTACAGTAAAGGTTTGGTTACTTAATATGTAATTCATTTAAGAATGCTGAGAGAGATGTCTAAAGATTTCTATCCTTCACAGACATGCTATTCTAGCTGAGTCACTGATGATGAACTTAAACCTCCCACAGCTGAATTTTACTTGGGACTCCGACGAGGAAGAGGTGGCTGGAGAGATTCCATGTTTTGAGGACGACACTTTCGAAATGAGTGCTCAACCTGAAATGTTACCACAGAAACGAGAGAGAGAATCGTTCCATGCGCCGCAGGAGGGCCGTACTGAGGTAAGTCTGTAGCACTGTTCTTCACCGTTATTACAACCTATACATACGGATGCATAATTAATATATAATCCGCTTCAGAAAGTTAAGTCAGTGTATGAGGTTCTCTGTGGGTTATACAAATGCCTTTACAGCTGAGTCAGTGATAATGAAGTCAAACCACCCACAGGTCCGTGTCATTGGGCGCTTCAACGTGACAGATGTGCTGGAAGAAATTCCACCGTTTCCGGACGACGCCTGTAAACCGACTGTGAACACCGAGACTATTCCAAAAAACCAGAGGCGGAAATCGTTGATGCGCCGCAAGAGAACCCCTCTGCGGTAAGTTAGTATTATTGGTACAATGACCAGTTAGTAGGAATAAATGGCCACTCAGTTTGGAGCGAGGAGCAGACAAATACATCTCAGACCGTCTGTATTGCAGGAACAGCCACTCTGCCGGACAATAATTTTCGCAAACCTCTCACAATCTGGTTATTTTCCACGACTGTAAAATGTAGTCGTCCGTCTCGTTCACATAAAGGAGTAAACGAAGGATTCAGTATGTTACAATCCTATAATACACTCCAAGACAAAAGAACGACGCACCATAAACAAATTATCGAATTATCAGAATGGGACGGATATCGGTAGACATGATGTAGATGTGCAGACAAACAAATGATTACGTAAAAAAGCAGGATAATCTTAACAAACTGAAGTGACGATCACATTGGTACACGTCTGGATCTTCTGAAATCTTTTATTCTCCTTGCCGTTGATTGGCATTATTGTTGGATGTCCTTCTGAGTTACATAGTGTCACATTGTCACGTTAGATGGTTAAAATCCCCAGTTGGTTACAGGTTCCTGACCATAATACTCCAAACGTTTTCAATTGGGAAGAGATTCAGTGACAATACTGGTCAGGTTAAGGTCTGGTAAGAGCGAAGAAAATCAGCAGAAACTTTCACACTGTGCGTATGCTAAAATTTAAACCGAGATTGGCTGGTCATGACGGGCATTCTGACAACCAGGAGTGATGGTTTGGGGTGGCATTTCTTTTCATAACTGGTACCACTTGGATATCTTTCGCTGCCCATTTATAGCACAGCAGTGCGTCGACGATAATCTACGCAACTCTTTGTTGTTATTCTTGGAACACTATCCAGGGCTTTCATTTCAGGAAGACGACGGTTCATACTGGCTACCTTCTTGCTTGTCAGATCCTACCCTGTCCAGCACGTTAGTCGGATCTCTCCCAAATTAATGACGTTTGGAGTCCTGAGGGCAGGCCCACCATCCAGCTCGAGATTTTGGCGATATAACACGCCGACTGTGCAGAACGTGCCTCGATGCCAGGAGTCCATCCTGTAACTGCAGTAATCAGCGCCAAGCCGACAAACAGCTGGTATAAAGGCCAGAGGCGGAACAGCGCATCACTGACTCGCTCAATTTGTGATGCTCTTTCCCTTAAATAAAACATCCAATTTTTCTGAAACTGTAATTGTTTGTCTATACATGTACATCAGATTTTTTTCTTAGTGTGTACTCATGTCAATTGGTACTAGACACTAAGGTAAATCCAAGGCATAACGGGGTGGTATCACTAGAGATTATAAGCTTCCACTGCACAATTATCACCGATTCGGTATTGTTACATAGCACTCTACAACGACTTGAATCGTGCCAGTTGTAGATGATAGTCCTATCGAGTGACAGTATGCTAGTGCTGGCTTCTGTCACATCCTTCCGTCTACATGGCAGGTTGGAGATAGAGGTTTAACATAAGCAGTTAAGTTTTAATTCGGGACACAGACGTTATTTACATAGTGTGATTTATAATTGGGAAATGACAAATACTCAACCCAATGACTCCCTTTCAACGCAACTATGATGATTAATGTTTTATGTAATTCATGGAAAAGTGGACAATCTGAATCCGGATAGTCGGTGTAAATTTAAAAGGGTACATACTAATTTCGAGTACTGTGTCTTAGCCAACTCGCACCTTGATTTATGATTTATGTAATTCAGTTTTCTCCAAAGTTTTCTAAAATTTTCCTGTGTGGGGCGTCCCACAGTCAAGTTTCGAGTTTGTTCTCCATTAGATGTAGACTTGTAGATTCACATCTGCTGGCTTAATTTTCTGTATTTAGGTATTTTCTTCTTTCGTGAATAAAATTCATTGCTGATGAGTTGTCAAAGCATTTGTTGTGGGCACTGTGATTTTTCTCCTACGCTGCTCTCATTATCCCATCTCTCGACACCAACCGTTCGTCTGCTTTTGCAATACATTTCCCTTTATAAGTCAGTGGGTGCCTAAAGTTCCCTTTAAAACAATCGATAGTCTTCTGAAGTCATCTGGTATCTCCAGGTTTCTATAACATGAACAGCTTCGTTTCTCTTTTTTGAAAGACCCAAATTCAACTGATTTCTACGCAAATTTTTTTGTCGCGCGACTTTCTCTATAATTACTTTCCCATAGCTCGTGGTGTTCAACTATATTTCCTTCTCATCCTTGTCCTATTCTCGAAATACTGCCTTGCATCACAATTACATTTTTGTCTTCTTTCAGCCAATGAATAATTTTTTCTATCTCAACTTTTATAATTTCCACCACATAATGATCTTCAAAGCTAGCAGCCTATTATACTAACATCACGTGAGTGTGTGATTCATGTCTATTTGGCTACGGTATTACGTTGACCTAGTTCTTCGGCCGCATTTCTATTTTCTTGTTCATAATTAATTCGTCTGCTCAGAAATTTCCTCTTGCTTTCAGCAGTTGGAAGTATCCAACAGACAACATACCCCACCCACTGACCAAATTTAACTCACTTGAGCGGGAATACGTGTATCAGAGGAAAGTGCCTAATCAGGACGTGGACGAGGACCTCAACTCGCCTCGCTGGCTGGAATGAGGCATGCCTCATCCAGGTATTGGGCTTTACTAGCCACGCCCAGCTAGTCCTGCCAGTGACACGGGGCTCCATAGCTCAGGAGCGAGGCAGTTGCAGTGACACATTACACTATGCCGCGTCAGGCAGTGTGCTTCTTTCTGGGATTCCACGTCCATAATTTCATTGCAACAGAAGCCCTCATACGCAGATACCCAGCATAATACTACATATTTCCGTATTTATTTTAGACGATTTTGGGGGTTCAGAATGCACAAAGTGCATTGAATAAGTAGATGTGTTCCGATGGAATGAGAGGCAATGGGTAATTTTGGAGGACTCGTAAGAGCTGAAATCACATAATGCTTATAACTGAAACGTAGTTCTTCATTGAGTAGCAGTACACTATCGAGTTGCGTAATTCCCAGTTACAAGACTGTTCGGAAAAAAGTTGAGCTATCTGTTTTAGATTAACGTCATCAAATTCAGAACATAGAAACCCATAACAGTAAAAACACCCACATCAGACTGACCTTCAAGGAAAGATTTACATTGTGCTCCTATACTGGATCTTGTTATACTTCTATCATAGCTCGTGGACTCTATATGCGGGGCTATCTTAGGCGACTGACTGTGCTCGTATATTCTAAATGTTGTGAGGCTGGTCTAAGATTTACAACTTTCTCGAGCTGTTTTGCTGTTTTGTTCAACCAACTCGCCTATAATGACTTCATTAAGTTCATTTTGCAGGTCTCTGGTTCAGGATTACATGTGTTCTTTGAAAATGAGTCACAAGCATCTCTTTCATATGACTTGAGGAGTTTTTATGTAAGTTCTAGATATTGGATGTTTTTGTCGCAACTATAGCAAGCCGGTCGAGGTGGCCGTGCTGTTCTAGGTGCTGCAGTTTGGAACCGAGAGACCACTACGGTCGCAGGTTCGAATCCTGCCTCGGGCATGGATGTGTGTGATGTCCTTAGGTTAGTTAGGTTTAACTAGTTCTAAGTTCTAGTGGACTAATGACCTCAGAAGTTCAGTCGCATAATGCTCAGAGTCATTTGAACCATTTTGAACTATAGCAATCATGTTTTCGTAGGTGGACGCAGCTGGTAAGGAAACACCAATTGAAGATGTGGAGGAGCGGCAGCCAAGGATCTCAGCAGCGATGCTTCGGTTGCTGCTTCTACCAACTGACAAAAAGATTTATTTGTTCCAATAGTTCTTGTATGTTCCGATTTTTTTGTTATCTTCAAGTTATTTGTTTAGTTTACTTACTTGTTCTTGTGTTCGAGTTGAGTTTTGTTCAGTTTTGAATTTTCATTAAGACACTTTGGCTCAATAATAAATAAAAAATAAATCTTTTGTTTTTCGTCAAATATTGTCTCGTTTTTTAAGAGTGTTGGTTGAAGAACGTACTTTCCAAGAAGTTCAGTTTCCTGCCCTTAGTAGCAATCAATAATATACTCTTCGCATTCCGAAAATTAGTCCTAGATAGCATTTATAACAAAAACAGCCTTTGGACACAAGGATGGTTTTATGACTCATACGCTCATTACATGATCGATTTCGAAACTCCTAGTCCTGTTTTCAGGCATACCTTAAGGGGCTCCGGAACGCCCTATACTTGCAATGTTAAAATAACGCTTATAAATTACATCTTTCCTCACAAAGTATTTGAGGAAGGAAGTTGAACTTTTTACAGACTATTTATTGGAATACGGGCTACAACTTAACGCAGGGATTTTACAACATTTTAGTTCAGTTATTAAAAATGATTTTTTTTTCAATTGTAATGAAAATTCACAACATTTTTTTGCAATTTTTTATTTATATATTCAAAAATATACAGTTTTTTAGAAAAAGGCTGTGTTAAATTATGCAGAAGGTACTGTGTAACATTTACTGAAAGTTTGAAACAAATATGTTTGGAAGATCCTTAGAAAACATGTAATTAGTATGAGAAAATAAAAGTTTTGGGAATCGAGCGACAAAGATTGGATTAACTTTTTAGTGCATTCCAGGTCCATAGGATGGATTATCTTCATCCTGTGCAAACTCCTCCTCCAGCTTCCTCTTGTTCCTCCTCCTGTTTACTCTTGCTTGTATTTCTAGACTCTTTACAGCCCTGTCTGCAGCCCGAAGGCATTCCTTGTCTAAAGTAAGCATCGCTCGTTGTTGTGTTCGTAAATTTTGCTACCATTTTCTTCAGTTGCAGTTACTGCAACACTGTTCCAAAAGGTGGCCATGTACGAACACTTATCACATTTCAGTTGTATTTCACTAGCAAGTCCTACGTGCTTTATTATGGAGAGTTCCAGACCAACTTCACTACAATGAATACATCTTACACAGTTTGAAAAAATTCCTTTGAGAACCGACATATCAAATGTTTCATTCACATCCGATTCGCCCATAAAACATTCATAGGTTTCACTCATTGAACCAAGCTTCTTCTGTGAAGTATTTTCTTTCCCACTTTGACTGCTATGGGCAGGTGTACTTGAGAGGTTAGGTTCACTCACTTGGTTATCGTCTTTATTGTTTACAGTAATAACACATACATTTGGCTTTCCAACATTTCTCCTATTCTTAAAAGCCTTCAGTTGATTTCTAATAACTTTACTTTTACTCATTATTATACTTCAACAAAACAGAGACTCAAGAAACAGATTTAATTACGAATATTTTCGAGATAACGACAGAGTAAATAAACATGAAACAATCGACAATCACACCAGCGATATATATTGAACCATCACAGGTTAGCCACAACACATACTTTATCTCACAACACTAAAATGTACCTGATGAACACGGACGTTAATAATAACACCATTTCACAGCAGTTTAACAGCGCCACAGTGGGTCACGCCCATGTAGAACACATTTCAAAAAAAATTTAACAATAGTTGTAGTCTTCGGAATTGAATAAATTATATATCTATTAAAAGGTAATAGTCTGCAGATTCAGAAAACGCAAAAAAGTAAAAATTGAACTTTTCATGATTTTGAGCCTTTCCGGAGCCCCTTAAAGAAAAATCTAATCGATGTTAGCCATTATTCTTTCACATCAGAGGTGGCTGACAACCAAATGACAAACACGCAAGCCCCACGTCCACAGTACCACACACGACGTCACCACACTGCTGGCCATTTTATGTGGTGTTGTAGACGTGGCTCTTGCACACTTCTCATTTCGTTAACAGCCAGATACCATTCAGAAAAATGGTATTCAGAGAAACAATATACAACGTCGATTCGATGTGCACTTGAGGCGAATGTGAGGATGGGACTCGTAGTTCAAAAATCGATCATGTAAAGTAGTATATAACTACCCTTGCAGCCACAGGAAACTTTATTTGTAATTGCTCATCCATAAGCAGCTGCGTTAACACCATCCACTATGATGTGTATTCAAGATTATCTAAGGCACTTGGAAAGCTCATTACAGCGCCATAGATAGGGTAAACATGGACCTCCGCCTGTGGCACATATTTCAGCTAAGTTTAATATTTCAGCTAAGTTTACAATACCACATTCGCTTCACAATTACACACTTCATTTAACGCTAAGAAGCTCAATTTAGTTTTAGAGTTCTTAGAGTGGGTGGATAAGTGTGATGAAGTGTAACCCATATCTCCAATGATTATAGATAAAATCATGGCCAGGAAATTTGTCCATACTTGGGAACAATTTATATGGGGGTATATACTGGCCATAAATTTCTTAGGACTCCGTTGGATAAAACATTGATGGAACTTTGCGAAGGCCTCCCATAGTCTGCCTACTCCTACGAAGCTTACTTCCATGTACCAGATGCGTACATATCTGTATATTGCGCGTTTGTACCGATATAAATCTCTGCCTTAAAAATGATGATTGAGAGATATGTAACATATTTTATTTTATGCTCCTTACGCCGCCCTTGAATACCTTTCTAGTTTGTTTAGGAATAGTGTATTCATTATCCTTACGAATATGTCACCTCCATCTTCCATTGATAAACAGGGTAGCTACTTCATGAAAGGTAGTTAGACCAAGTTAAACTGTCAATAAAAGGCAAGCTATCAGGGAAGAGTTTCGTGCTCCTTACGACGCCCTTGAATACCTTTCTAGTTTGTTTAGGAATATTGTATTCATTATCTGGACGAATATGTCACCTCCATCTTCCATTGATAAACAGGGTAGCTACTTTATGAAAGGTAGTTAGACCAAGTTAAACTGTCAATAAAAGGCAAGCTGTCACGGAAGAATTTCGTCACGCATTATTTTCAGGAATGGTTAGTGTACATTATACATATCCGTTAATGTAAACGTACAATTTCAATTCCATACAGACATGGAAAGTGTTGGTTCGTTAATGTCGGTTTGTTGATTGTACTGCCTCTTTCGAAGGCCAGGGCACTAATAACCGTAGCAGTTTTGCGCCCTAAAACCATAACAAAAATAAAATAAAATAAAATAAAAATAAATCTTTCCAAGGTCACCGAAATTGTGATTTTATCCTCTTTAATGCAGCCATGGATTTCCCCGAGATAGAGAACTGGGTCATAGGACGTTACAAAATAATTCTCTGTTAATCCTGGCTCCCCTGGTTCTTTGTTATTCGTAGAGTACGCCACCTTGTTTGTATAACTTAGAGTGAGGTCATTTGCGTACACCTGTTATGCTACCTTCACCCTACAGATGCAGCATCCATTGGATGCAATCTAAACCTTCGGAGTAGATGTAATACCACTTGGGATAGATGACATCAGAAAACTGGCAACCTAATAACGCCTAATCGAGAGATGCAAAGGCTAACGCCACTTGGGCAGATACATTTCGTCCAAACTGCGCTGGAATGTATGGCGGTCAGCAAGTGTTTGAAGGCACAAGAAAAAGTACAGTAACCATATGATTTGGAAGTCATTCATCAATTAAAGTTGAATGACACTCTTGAGTAGCTCAACGAATAGCAAGTTTCGTAATGTTTAACTAACCGCAATAACGGAATAAAAGAACAAATACGACAAGAAAACAGTCTGTCCTACAGTAAATGTTAATGTATTACTTCATAAAAAAAACCAATAGCTGCAGTATGTCATGGGACTGACTGTTTGTCTTACAGTGAGCTGTACTTCAGCAACCAAATAAAGAAAAAAGGCCTAAAATTAGCCGTAATATCGGAACCGAAACAAAGCCTTCTGTTCTGAATCATAATAAAACGGAGATAAACATCCTATGTTCAGACGACCAAGCTAAGAGAATGAAAATTTTACAAACATTGCAAGCAAATCCAGGTTGCTGCATTCGCGAAATTTTAATTAAATGTAATGCATCAAAGATCAATAGATTCCAATACTTGGTGATGCGTTTGATGTTTACAGGAACAAACTGAAACAGCGTCTTGAAACTCTGACAATGAATGTGAGTATACTCGTAGTAAGGTAGCAAACAGTTATCGTGGCAGATATCTCTTACAGAAATCGTCAGATACATTGTTCTCGTGTAAAAGACATTCTGGGAGCAAGGCAATGCGTAAAGAAATCTTTACAAGTCAATTGGGAATGTATTTTTTTTCTGTTTGCTTTATGTCTCCTCTGTTCACTGCAAATGCCCGCTGATTGCATCTTTCCTTTTTCTGTGGTGACACTGCAACGGACATTTCCTCCGCCACATAACGCAGTGCATTTTCAGTGGTTAAATAAGTATATAATGATAATGTGGTATAAGTTTTACAATACGTTTTTTCGTTATTTTGTATTTAAGTGTAAATGAAAGATGAAGCATTGTAGATATTATAATAAACTGTGGAATGTATGCAGTTTATATGTATAGAAATTGATTTCGTCTAGGAGGAAATCTTTTATCTGTGCTAAATTTTGTTAAGGAAAAATCGAAGAATGATAAGTCAGTCGATGATAGTGCCTGGTATCCTAATGACGAACAGATAGGACAAGTCGTTTGGTTAGTGATAAAGAGTAATCATTTCGAGGAAAGTTAGGGAAGTGTCTTTGTGACGAAAATCATAAGATTTTGTGTAGAACAGGGAATTATCGTAACGGCTAGAAGAATTCAGTTAGACCATGCAAAGCTAAGCAGAGTTTTAAGAAGAGACACAGGTTATAATGTTATCAACCAAGCAGAGGAGATGTAAGACAAGAAGATTTCAGGCGAAAAGATACTAACGAAAAAAAAAATCAAGAAAGGCGGTTGAAGACTGTAAAATTTGACGGTTAATCAATGCAGGAGAAAAGAAAAATCAAGATATCAGAAGTTTGAGAATTGCATAAATGATAGCTATGTCTGGATTCGTCAGATGAGGGGAGCTTTGTTTTTAGTAAAGTGTCTGACACCTACAAACTATTGCTGTTTCACACACACACACACACACACACACACACACACACACACACACACACACACACACACTTGTGAAAGCAGCAATAGTTTCTATGTGTCATATATATACTCCTCAGCATGTGTAAATACAGCCACTATCAGCAATACATTATTTCACACTATAAGACAGAAAATTTTATCCATACATTAGTCTTGGACAGATCAATAAGAAGCACTCATTATTGTTCTGCTTTGATATGGCCAGCGACTGTTGGGCTTATCATGTACCTACAATATCACAGCAAACCACATAACGAAAATTAATCTGTGGGTTTGAAGGTAAGAGAAAAAGTTCTTTGCAGATAACTGAGATGGGACTAACCGAACCTATAGAATTTGGCAAATATCAAAATATAAAGAACAACTTTCATCAGACTCTCTTAAAACTGGAGAGCAGGCTTCATACTTATTTTTGAAGTAAACAGCAGGACATATTCCAAGCTGATCGCTTTTCACAATCCTTACTGCTAGGAAATCTTACTCATTCAGCAAGTACAATCGCTATTAAAATATATAATTATCCACTAAATAGTACAAAATTACTTTGATAGATAGTCTTGAAAAATTTCAACAAATTCCTCCTAAAATTATCAGCAATTTCTGTGAATGTAATTGTATTCTGTGGTCTTGAGTAATAACGTTAGTAACAGTTTTATACATGTAACACTGAACTAGTAAAATGGGAGAAGTTTCTAGGAATGATACTTGAAGGATGTTACACATACTTAAGACAGGATTGTAATGTGATTTATATTATTGACAATTAATAATAGAAGTTCTGCAAAATACTTACACCGAACAAGCTCTTGCGTAACAGGCAAATGTAAATCCTCACAAAAATGAAAATGTAAATGACATAAGTCAAAGCTATGGCCTCACTGCGGTCGTGATGTAAGTAAACACTACCAGCTAATATGTGAAAGTAATACAAAAATATGTACTTACATAGTGTAAAATGTTAACTCAAAATATGGCCTCGCTGTGGATGTGATGTAAATGAAACATTCATAGCTAGCATATCAACAGGATAAAAAGCTCAAGCTTATGGGTATTCTCAATACCTAACTTAATCGTATGTGATTTACGTGTACAGCCTTAACTTATAAATCAGAGCACCCATATCATTCCTGCTCTTCTTTGGCGTAGAACAGCACAAACCAAAAAATAGAAGGTTAAGGTTTTTCTAACTTCATCAGGGTCACGGGAGGAATACACTGAATGTGTTAAGTCACGAAGTTGATGGAGATCATCTAGATACAAAAGAACAAACATATCATAATAGTCGAGACCCGATTATTTATAACACCAACGAAATTATTGCAAAGGATTATGAAGTGGATAACAGTATAGCCTAATGCTATAGGTGCCTCAGGTGGCATGTACAGTTACATAGCTATTGGCATAAGAAAATATTGTTATAGGCTGATATTTACAAAATTTATAAGATACATTACAAATTCTCAGAATGTGAGAGCATTAATTAATCAATTTTGTCCACAATGACAGAGAATTCCTCATTGTGCTATTCAATGAGAGCAGATGAAGTTACAAGTGTGATGCAACACATAACAGTTCGCCAGGATTCTGTGACACATGGAAGGATAAGAAATGAGTTTGCATTTCAAAACTTGAAGTATCAGACACACGTTATTCGCTACTGTAACAGGCAATGGGTGATCTTTTAGTGGTGCCAGAATTGCGCTCGACCAAACGCGCTTTGGTGGCTTCTGGAGAATGATTTAGGTGTATGATGCGTGCTCAAAGACAAGACGCTAATCGTTACTTTTGGCACATCAAGTATATGAAAAGTATTTAAGTATATACTACAATGACAATACCTTGTTTCATTACTTGGCGCTAAGTCGCTGGGTTATTCACTTCTGGTAAATTACAAAATTGGTACTTACTTTAATTTATGAAAGTTGCGAACCAGAAATAATGATTCGAGATTTCCATTGATCTTTATAATTATTCTTCTATCTCGGGAATGCCAATATTTTACGTTAAAAGGGGGCAGTAACTTTGTTAAGTTCTGCAAAGTGTCTCTAACCCGTTTGCGTTTCTTAGACTTTTGTAACATTCCAAGGACAAAGTTTACACTGGGAACGCATTTAATTTTCATTCTAAATTTTATTACACTCGATATTCACCATATTACGCAACTTTTACCTACCTTTCCTAAGCGCGGATGATTGTTTGATTGTGTGAAAGTCTGTGTAAATACAAACGCACGCACTTTGACAAATTTAGGTGGACACATTCGGTTCCCTCTTGGGGCCTTGGAATGGCTACCTTGTGGTGGCAGTCTTGTGGTTCAGAGCAGTGGGGGAGGGGGGGATGTCTGTCCGCTTGTTTATTCTTAACGAGTGGCTTCGCGATTGATTCGTCGAAGATCATTGTTTAGATTTTTCACGCTGAGTCAATAGGAAATACTGAAAAGAAAAACAGGTGCTGTCTCTGTTATCTCCTGATTGGAGGAGACACTCAATACCACTGCAAAGTCGGTTTGTTGACTGGTCGGTTCGCCACCTCCAAGTTTTTATCTGTCTCTGTATACGGAGTTGCTACAGGCTGAAAGTTGTTCAGAATCAGCAGACGCTGTTTGGGGTCTGTTGGGTGTGACTGCTTTTGCTGTGCTCACATGAAATGTGATTTTGGATGTGAGATAGTATTTCCGTGGTAGGAAGTATCTATGATAGCTGATTCAGTGGTCGGTAGCATTTTTTTTGTGTACTTCATTAATGATAAATATCTTGTCGTTTCAATAGATTCAGTTAGGGAAGGACTTGGTCCTCATCCAGTTATGATTTGCTTCATGCATCGCGATCCTGATTAAGTTTCTTTAAGTCTTTCCATTGTCGGCTGCAAGCCAGGTTTCACACCGCGTCTGCTTTAGAGATGGTGAACTTTTTCTTCTGCTCTGTTAGTGTCCGGATTTTTGTATCACTTGAGTGCCCATTTTAGATTTTTCACTTAACTGAATCTTTACAGAATATTGCGAACTAAAATTGTTAAAGCCGTTATCCCTCATGGACCCATAGTGAAAGGATTTTGTACATAATAAGTGTTTGCAGGAGTTAAGTATTTCACTCCATTTTTCTGAATAAATGTAACTTGGAATCAACTACTAAGCCATATTTCTCCCTAACGTGCGTTCCAACACACTAGCCAATATTCCTGTCTCACTAACACCAAATACCCTGTATTGAAAATGTATGAGAAAACACATGTTAAGTTTTATCCCCTCATCGGCTTTTCTGAACTTTGAGTTAGATTTCCCGTTATGCGCTTTAATAAAATAAAAACAAAAAAATATACAATAACTAGTTCCGAATTCAATAAACATTTGATGTAACTTCAGACACTTTGGCGCAGTGGGTTTTACATAATGATAGTCATTGTTTGTGCAAATGGAAACATAAAACTTCGAAAATGTCCACCTTATATGACGAAAACTTGTCCCACAGTATTCTCAGTTATCAAAATTTAGACGATATCAGTATTCTTTAAGCAATGGGCATTTTTTAAATTAGACGAATCTAATTAAGGTTAATTGGAAAAATTCCTGGTCTCAGCACAGCATAGAAAGACCAGTTCTTTCACAAAGGTCTGAAAAGAATAGAAGATGTAAAACGTATGTGGTGAATGAAATACCGACTTGCATAACCTGACGGTCAATTAAATGCAGTTTATAAGCTGGAACTGCCAAAATGAACCGTAATCGCAGAGAGGCACTCTTCCATGGCATTCTGTATCTGATTTAGATAAATGTCGACAGGCCAACATTGCTCGACTGATACACAGTAACGAAAACATGGTAATCTCTGATGCAGAATAGTCGTATAAGAGGATCTTTAATTTCACACATGTATTTCACACTTACAAACCCACTGCTGCTTTCATACACTGCTCACACTCACAATCCTCTCATCATGTATGATGGGTGGTCAATAAGTAATGAAAGGAATTTTTTTCCTCCACCATTTTGGTTAAAAATGCATAATTTGTTGTGAGAAATCGTGGTATATTCCTGCTTCCTACCCTGTACTTCACTGAAATTCCGATAGGTTGTGGCGCTATACATAGCTTTGAAAATGGCGCCTGTAACGGAGATGTGTTAAAAGCACAGAGCTGTCATTGGGAGTGTTTTGGCAAAAACTGAAGTATCGCAGGTATTCAAGCCTCTTTCAGAATGTTAACAGAGACCTGGCAGTGAACAATATCACGATGAGTCATTGGGCGAGGTGTCTGTCATCACGGCAACAAGGTGGCGCAAATCTGCCTGATAACCCGCTTGCCGGCCTCCCGCACACAGATGTCACTCATGCAAATGTTAAAATGTGTGGGCTCTCTCTAACGAAGTGATCGATGAATCATAATCAAACACCATGGTGCAGAACTGTATTTCTCCGTTAGTGGTGCTGATTCACTGAGCTTTCGCACCATCCGGCTTCCATCTGTTTGTCCAATGAAGGATGCACTCTGTGGGATGCAGTACGTGGGTGATGGGGAGCTTACTGATATAGCAAGACGGTGGCTCCGATGTTGACCAGTAGAATGGTATCATGCTAGCCTACAGGCCCATCCAGTAAAGTGGCATAATGCTGTCGCACTGAGCAGAGATGATGTTGAGAAACAGGATTTTATAGCCAAAAATTGTGGGGAATAATATTGTGTGGAGTATTTGAATCCGTAATAATGCCAACACGCTTTCAGGGAAAAAATGATTGGGTCACCTATTGAACCCCCGTATGTACATACAGTCGGTTTCAATGGTACACCATTTTACATCGCAAGAAAGGACGCCTTCTTCTATCACAGCCTCGTACAGAATAGAAATAATACAAAGGCCCTGTTTTCCTTCGGAATTTGTGAAAACATGCCTAACGTCTGCACTCTCCTTCTCGTGGCTGGTTTAGGTTATTCACGTCCCAAAGAACTCAAGTAGAATAACTACCGTACCACACGCTGCGGTGAAAGTCAATCAGTGGGTTCTGAGATAACAACAGAAGTTCGTCGCGAATAATCGACAAGCAAGTAACTGAAGGTTAGCAATTTGCAAATATAACACAAAACTTTCATTTTGATACGACACATCAAAAGGAATCGTGGCATTCCAGTTTCGAAACGGAGGAAGTGTGGAGGGTTAAAATTATAGTAGAAGACCAGGGCTAGAGTACAGTAATCAGGTTCAAATTAATGTAAATTGCAGTAGTTACGCAGAGCTGAAGAGCTTTACACAGATTAGACTACTGCAGAGAACTGCACGAAGCTATCTCCGACTGGTCTTGTAACGTCTAGAGAAACAAAAACAATATATTATGTAGTAATTAGAGAATTAGATGTATCATATTGTGTCATTGTATAAAATTCTGTATTTTTTTTAATTATTTATTTCTGAAAACGTCTGCGTCGGCGAGTAATAAAACCGACACAGAAGATAAATGTTAAACAGAGATTAAAAAAGGAACTAGTATATAATACGTGTTGAATATGAATGTCTTTGTCTTCTTAATTTGGAAGTTGTGCGAGTAAGATCTCCTGTTGTTGTCGTAGAGAACGCCAATGTAGCTTTCTTTTGTCGAGACTAAGCAATGTACGCCATTACGTGTGAATTCACAAAGGTCTGTAATCACTGAGATATTTAAAGGTTTTAATAGAGTTGTTTAAATGAAAACTTGTATTATTTATTGTTAAGCTTGCTTGCATATTATCCCATCCTGTTGAGACATTTTTCAGTTATATAAATATTATCTGTGGTGCTGAGCTGCGTGGAGAACGAAGAGCCGCTGCCGCGGCGTATTTAAACGACTTACAATATAGTCGAGCATACCGCAAGGAAACGGTAAAATAAAAGTAAAATAATATTATTTCTTTTAGCTCCCAGACTGGCAGCGAAGATCAGCAGATTTTATGATGTGTTGCAGATTGACGCGGGCTGCTGATAGGATATAATTTACAGTGCAAATAATTTAATGTACCTTCAGAATCTGGTAGGAATTTTGCTGTGCTCCGTTCTGATCTGGCAAACTTTATAGTGACAACGTATTTTTTAATGAGAGTCTCATGTTCTTGGGCTAGTCGTGGTATGAAATAGCATTTTAACGAGAAATAAAATCCACTGCGAACTTGTGTTTTTGAACGATCACACGAACTGTAACATCAGTGTTCATAACAAAGTAATTTCAACTTTTAATCACTATGAAGTAGGGAAGATATATTGATTCTTAGCATGAGTTGCAGTTACGATAAATCGTTCCTTAAATTGTAGGCCAGATACAGAACAATAAGACTTCCATATATACATTTTATTCCGCTAAAAGGTAATGATGATAAAGAAAAGCAAAGCACAGCATTGCTAAAAGTATTTCACGTAACTCTTTTCGTAAATGTGTTGTTACAAAGAGAATAAATAAACCAAAGAGCAACAATTTTACAATCCGCGAGAGAGTTGTACGTGAAACTGTCGCCCAAAAACGCGGGGCCCGAATTTGCAGTGGCTACAAATATAAAATTTTATGTATTTTTCTTTCAGTGTTGATTGTTATGTATGTGTAGATATATATGTATTTAGTGATAAATGTATGTATGTATATCATGATCAATGCTATGTATTAATGAATGTGTAAACACTCTTTCATGACAAAACGTACTACTGCAAACGAGTCTGAGAAGACGATCCTGATAGTACTGAGAAGCTGTAACGACTACGTAATCCGGGGGCAGCCGAACCCCGAGATAAGATAAACTAAAGGTAAGACTACAGTGTAGTTGTCCTGTTTGTAGAAGTCGAGCTCCAGTGAAGTGATCTCATTTCGCTAGTGGTGTGCATATTGTGCGTAGTTTGATGTTAGTGTTTGTGACAGGACAAAGTTGATGGTAGATAGTAATTTTTAGTGTGCAGTTAGTGTAGATAAATTAACGTATTTTGTGTGCAAGGGGCAAAACGGTCAGACTTTGTGTTTTAGTAAGCAATTTAGGAATATGGTTAAGTTGCGTAGTCAACGTCCGAGCAATATGGATACTGAGGAACAATAATTAGTTAGTGCAGGAAATGTGGAACCGGGTACCTCAAGTAGTACTAGTACTCTCTTTGAGGATATAACATGTGAGAATGTGGGGGCAGAGGCACAGGAAGTGGTGCCACCGCCCATTAGTCCTCAAGGGGATGTAGAGAAAGAAGTTGTACCACCACCAGAAAAGCGGGAACCAGAGAGTGGTAATCTGCCTGGTGGGTATTCGCTTCAGGCTATATTAGAGCGCGTGCTGAATTACCAGGCAGAATTTGCGCAACAGCAAGTTGAGCGAGACCGCCAGCAAGCTGAGCGAGATCGTAGGCTAGCAGAAAATTTCCTTGCCCAGCAAGCTGAGCGAGATCGCCGGCAAGCTGAGCGGGACCAGCAACTTGTGCAATCGTTAGAAAACATGAAAAAAGAGATTGCAGATATGAAACAGAATTATGAGTCGATACCTAAGGCCGTGCAGGAGCTGACTGAACAGGTCAACAACCTGCAAGTAGCAAACACTAACAGGGTAGACGAAATAGGTGTATTAGCCAATCGAGTAGAAAAGCTAGAAATAGATTCCACGCAGCTTGTAGAGCAGAAGTGGAACGAACAAGCAACTAAAATTGAAACAGCATTCAATTCATGGCTAGAAGTGAAGGAGTGTGAGATTGACAAGAACATTAATTCCAAAGTACAAGCAGCCATAGCAAATAGAGGCTCCGAATCGTTCAGTACCGCAGTGAATAGTCAGGTACAGAACGACGTGCAAACCATCAAACAAATACTCAGTGAGGATATTCCGCAGTGGCAAGTGAATATGAACAAACGGATATCCGACCTGGAGAAGGGTTTAGCACAAAGCAGAAAACATTTGGAACAGGAACCTCTGTCGCCAACAGCCCATGGTTTTGGCAACGCACAAACTTATACGCGATACAACAATGGGGAATCTGTAGTCGATAATGCGAAGAGCTGTAGCTTCGGTTCGGAGCACACAGCATATGTCCAAGGAGCAAAACCATGTAGTTCAAAAATATTAGTGGAAGAAAGTTTAATCAAAAATAGACAATTTCAAACGTTTACTACTGAACGGAAATCAGTACACCCAGTAGTATTCATAAAAAGTTTTAAAAATATCTTGCCCAGTGTGTGGAACGAAACACAGAAAATTCAATACGTAATGTCGTACATTCAAGGTGATGCAGCGTTGTGGGCTACAGAAGTAGCAGACAGCTGCATGACATATGAACAGTTCGAAAGGGCATTTCTATCGAAATATTGGTCGCCTTGTATACAAGAGCGGCTAAGAAAAGAAGTATATAATCCCGAACCGTACTCACCTCGTCTGGGGAATTTGAGACGGTATTTTGAAAAATATATAAACAAAACACGCTACTGGGACGAGCCTATATCACCAAGAGACATAATAAGACTACTAAAATCACATTTACCCATTCATATTAAAGAGAAATTAATACACGTACCAGAAAGCGATATGGAAAACTTCCTGTCTGTTCTAGATTCTATAGACTTGATACAGGAAGACGCAAAATCAGCGTGTGATCACTCGCGGAATAATGGGTCAGGATGTAAACATGACAGAAATAGTAGTGCACAAAACCACAACCATGGAAATGGTGGGGGTGGTAACAAGCGGCAAGAACATTCGCAAAATGGTAGTAATGGTAGAGGCCAGAACGGGTATGGACAAACAACTTATAACAAAAGGCGTCGATTTGACGACCGGTACGAATCTGGAATGTCCGGGACCAACCGCTGGAAAAATGCGCGAGGTCAGTGGCAGAGCAATTATAGTGATAGTAATCGAAATTGGCAGCAAAATCAGCGAAGAAGCCCAGAGCGACAGGGTAATGACCGGTATGACAACAATAGACCACCGCCGCAAAACGCGCCTATTGCGCAGCCGTGGCGGCCGACAAATCAGAGTGTACATATAGTGGAGGTCGCGGACAATAGCCTTCCAAGTACTTCACAAGTAACTAATTCAACAAACTAGAATCGGCCTCGATATGCTCTCCATCGATGGCCGAGGGATGGAGTGAGAGCAACACGAGTGATAATAATATACCTGGGATACGTATGCTGCGATATAACGATGGTGTCAGTATGGATAAAGATCTACTGAACGAACCACACGAATGTAAGAAAGATAATAACGAAAATGTGCAAGCTATTATCGAAGCGAAAATCAATGATGTTGCAGTGAATATAATCATCGACACAGGTGCCTCAGTAAGTGTAATGAGTATGGAGTTATTTAAGGCACTGGGAAAAGGACATAGCATTCCGACTTTCCCGGTTAATAATTGTAAGGTGTCTGGAGCCATTAGTGCACAGAGCCAATCAGTTAAGTACCAGGTGCAGGTGGAGATTTGTAAGGAGGGCGAAGCCATAGTGAGCTCGTTCCTTGTTGTTAAAGGATTGAAGGTGGCCTGCATTCTGGGAGTAGATTTTCTCCGTGAGAGGGACGCATTGATCGACCTCTCCTTAGGGAAATTAAGCATAGTTAATAGGGGTAGGAGGATTGAGTTATCTATGGTGAAATCGAAGGAGGTACTTGTGCCGTGTTGTAATCGAATCAATATCAAGGGTAGGAACCCTTGGGTACTACACCTTGATGATTTGTCACATGCAGTAGACCTCTATTACCCGAATTTAGAGGATCGAAATTTTGAAACAAATGTTGAGGCATTTCAAACCAAAGTGCAGGAATCTGTAGGTTTAAGCGGAAAACAAAAGCAACAGTTGACGCAGCTGCTATCGGAATACACTATGGTGTTTACCGACCGACCAGGAATAGTCAAAGGGTACCACTATCACATAGAGGTGATGCCCCACAAAACATACTGTCGCGCAACTTACTCCACCCCTTGGTCGAGGAGGGAATTAGTAGCTAAAGAGATTCGGAAGATGTTAGAGTGGGATATCATTGAGCCCTCCTTCTCTCCATACAGTAGTCCTCTTGTAGCAGTGGCGAAAGCCAATGGAAAAATCAGGCTAGTGTTAGATGCGAGGGACATTAACAAAATTATCATACCTGTCCGGACTCGCCCTGAGAATTTAGATGAGCAGATACAAAAATTTCATGGAGCACAGTACTTGACCTCGGTCGATCTGAAAAGTTCATATTGGCAAATTCCCCTTACACCGGAATCCAGGAAGTACACAGCTTTCATATTCGGAGGGCGGAGTTACCAATTCAAGGTACTTCCCTTCGGATTGAATGTGAGTGCTGGAGTGTTTATTACTGCACTAGATACGGTACTGGGTCCAGACTTATTAGAAAAAATCACTGTATATGTTGATGATCTGGTAATCGCTACTGCTACTTGGGACGAACATATGGAATTGTTGCGTAGAGTACTAGAGAGATTTAAGCAAGCAGATGTGACAGCAAACCTAGAAAAGTCAAAATTTGGACGAAATAAAATTAAATTTTTAGGCCATCTTATTACACCACTTGGTATACGCCCAGACAACAAAAAACTAGAGGCGATCCGAGAATTTCCAAGTCCCCGCACTAAGAGGCAATTGAAAGCGTTCCTTGGGCTCACATCTTTTTTCAGAAGGTTCGTGCCCAATCAGTTGTTAAATGACGCGTCGCTACTAAATCTGCTACGAAAAAGTGTGCAGTGGGTTTGGACTGACAAATGTCAACAAGCTTTTGAAGCGATTAAAACCGCCCTACTGAATGCAAATATTTTGCAGCACCCAGATCTGTCAAAAGATTTTTGTCTTGCGACGGATTCATGTTACTATGGCCTGGGAGCGTGCTTATTTCAGTGGGAGGAAGGAAACGACCCGACAACAATAAAGATTATCGGCTTCGCCAGTAGGACTTTAACTAGCTGCGAGAGAGCCTACTCGGCAACCGAACTGGAAGCACTTGCAGTAGTCTGGGCTGTGAAAAAGTTTAATTATTATTTACAAGGGAAGGAGATTAAAGTGTATAGTCACCACCAGGCGTTAAGTTTTTTGATGTCATGCAAACTATTCCATACCAGACTGAGGAGATGGATGCTTGTCTTACAAGAATACCGGATAAAGATTATGTACATAAAAGGCCAAGATAACGTAATAGCGGATGCTCTGTCGCGACTGCCGGTAGGATTACCGGATTTAGCAGAAATGTTAGAGCAATCCGCGGAGTATAAAGTGCTGTTAGTGCGTGACAATACTTTCATGAAGGATTTTTTATATATATGTAAAAACATGTGCGAATTACAAAGGGCAGATCCGATGTGGAAAAAAATCATTAATAATATTGAAGAGGGTGTTAACAATAGAGATGAGCAAGGTTTTAAAATAGTGAACCATATTTTGTATCATAAACTTAATACGAAAGAAGACTGCTGGGCGGTATGTATACCTAACCAGTCGGTAAAAGTTATGATATGGCACACGCACTTTGCATGGGGCCATGCAAGGATTGGAAAGTGTGCAGAGATCATGGCGAGATACTGCTACTTTCCCCGTATGAAACACCAGATTCAGGCAACAGTTAGAACTTGCGTGATATGTCAAAAAGCAAAACATTATAATAGATCCACTAAGTTTGAATTACATCCCATAGTTCCACTCAGGCCGCTTCAAATAGTATCTGTGGATGTAGCCGGTCCTTATCCCATGGCCAGAGGAGGTATGAAATATATACTGGCCATGTACGATATTTTTTCCAAATACTTAGCAATTTATTGCATAAAATCAGCTACTGCCAAAACCATGGTCAGGCGGATCAGTCAAGAATACTTGCCTCAAGTGGGAAAACCCGAAGCCATAACGACTGATAATGCTTCTTATTTCACGGGTCGAACTTGGAAAAATTACCTACGGGAACAAAATATACAGCATATTCTGGTATCCCGGTTCCATCCCGAAGCCAGTCTAGTTGAAAGAATATTCAGAGAATTGAATAAGTTCCTTAGAATCTACATAGGGAACCGACATACAAAATGGCCAGGGCTAGTACCGAAATTTGTAGAAATACACAATTTAACACCCCATTCAAGTACAGGCTATCCACCGGTAGAGATATTGAATGGATTTAATGAGACACCGAATGAATGGCTCACGCCTTTGCCGAGACTACCAGTCAAGGCAGAAACAAGGGAGGAAAAGATGAAAAAGATATGGAACAGACTAACCAGCTGTGCGGCAAAGAGGAAAAGAAGTACGACCGAGGTGTAACTAACGAACAGAAATATAATGTAGGAGATCTAGTACTTATTCGTAACCACGCTAAATCCTCAGCCACCTTAAAACAGAATAGTAAGTGGCAATTGCTATATTCAGGGCCTTTTGAAGTAATAAGCGTGCCACACGAATGTAGCTATTTGTTAGCACATCCCCATACGGGGAAGATCAAAGGATTGTATCCACGTAAAGATGTGAAGTTATTTATTCAGTGACATATCACATATAAAGAGTAATAGTTGTAAGAAGATTTTAATTGTGTTTTAGAATATAAGTATGTTAGTATTAAGAAAGAAATTTGTGTGTAATGAAACTTGGAGGAAGTGGATTCAGAAAGTAGGCAATAGCTTACACAGGAAAGATTTTGTTTACAGACAATTAGAGCCATTTAAAAATTATAGGCTCATTAAGCAACGAACAATCTTCTTGTTGATAAAGTGAGGATTAATTTCTTGAGTCATTATACAAAGGATTAATTTCTTGAACCATTTTCTATGTGTAGTACGTAAGTGCAATTAATGATGCAATCTAATATAGTAAGGTAACTGTTGTAATTGTATTAGGATAAGGAACCCTGAGAGAGAGAGTCTTGACTAGCCAAACATGGACTCTGTAATATGCAACAATTATGTGATGTTTGCTGCCAGTAGTGATATGAGAACGACACTGGAGCATAAGCTAATCAAAAAACAAGCCCGTTCCGTGGAAAATCCGCTTTGTATATAACAATGCTTCAATTGAAGCCTGTGTACTTGGTACACGCCCTTGAATATTCATTACGCGATACGCGAATTAAGTCAACCAATGTGGAACCTACACTGTAGTCATATAGGAAAAATCATTAAAAATAATGCTAGTGCTAAATGAAGTATTTATTGATCAATATGCCCAAGTCAAGCTGTCATGCACATGGTAAAATCTGTTTGATAGATGGGTGATAACCAGGCAAGCTACACTGATAAGAAAATAAAAAATTTTACAAAAGGGCTGTATACGCCTAGTAACAATATGAAAAGTGTGTTGTGATAAGGTAAAAACAAATAGACGCCATGTAGATGAGAGTGAGTATGCGAAGAACAGTTAAAAGGTATTAAAAAATAAACTGTGTGCATAAACAATGGAGGAAAGGACGGAATATTGTGTGTAGCAGGGACAGAAAATGACTGTTGTATCTGCACCAATATATACGTCGATAAGTCTAGTGTTGAGTGACAGACTGTCCTAGTGCAGGGCTCAACGAACAATAGACAGTGTATAAAAACATTAGTTATTGATCCGTTCGGAGTCGAGTTAAACGAACATCGCTCGACGGGGACATTTAGTATGTGTGTTACGAAACATTTTCACGTGTTGAAAGACGCTCTGGCAATGTACCAACCGTGGAGTGAGTGAAAATGTGTAGTACAATGTGCGTGTGACGAACCTTGAATACCAGTGTCACAATGCCACAAGAAACCTGTTATCACGCCAAACCATCCTGTGCATACCAGTGAAGCGACGGCTTACTGAACAATAAACGCTTTTAACAAGTTGCATCTTCTTCCACAGCTAGTAATCTGTGTCCTTAAAGACAGTACACCGTTGTGGAATGTTTGTTTCATGCGCTACAACGGGGAGCCATGCGGAGAAGCCGAGACGAGTGCCGTGCCGCCAGCCAGCCGGTCGCGGTAAACCACTGCCACTCGCCGACATCGGCGAATGGTTCGCCGCGGTTCGCGACTGCTTGGGCGCCACGTCAGCACGACGTCGCCGTTACTGAGAGCCGGTCGTCGAACCCAGCGGCCGTCGGCACGCGGCGTTCCAGACGACGCTACTCAACAATTGCTTCGCGCCGCCAGCTCCGTACAACATTGTTGTCATTCAAATGAACTATCAAACATGTGTTTAATGCACTAACATGAATAGGGTTTAGTGGACACGAAATGACGTGACAAACATTTGTTTTTTTTCTTGAGTTATTCAATACGGACTCAAAGTATTCATTGGTTCAGTGATATATAGATATGATATGTTTTCGTCATGTTAATGAAGTATACTCGCATGAATGCTGGACATTTTAAACCAATTCTCGCGAGTAAATGCAAGGACGATTCATGATACTACTGTAAAAATGTGTAATAAGTGACTTTCATTACAATCCAAAAAACAAATATTATATGGGTAACAAAGAGACTAAAGGTTTAATATGCTCTCACAAATAGCCTTTGTTATATGTGAACATTGGATAGAATCTGAACATTTTGTGATCAAACTGGGTATTAAAACAAACCAGCCGAGATGACCATGGCTCCGGCGCAGTTTTCCCAGGTTTTCTGATCGCACGTAACCCGAATGGGGGAGCCAAATAAATGTAATGACCCTGGGACTAGGTTGACGGTCACCTCGCAAAGTGAAAGAACAGTATAAAAAGTGTAATTAAACCTACAGTGTAAAAGAACTAAGAAGTGTAAAGTGAATGATCCAACCAAGGTAACAGACAATAACCAAACAGACGTTAGTGGCAGCATATTGCCGAACATTTCCAACGTTAGTCAATTGCTGCCAGGGGGCATTGTAACGTCTAGAGAAACAAAAACAATATATTATGTAGTAATTAGAGAATTAGATGTATCATATTGTGTCATTGTATAAAATACTGTATTTTTTTTTATTATTTATTTCTGAAAACGTCTGCGTCGGCGAGTAATAAAACCGACACAGAAGATAAATGTTAAACAGAGATTAAAAAAGGAACTAGTATATAATACGTGTTGAATATGAATGTCTTTGACTTCTTAATTTGGAAGTTGTGCGAGTAAGATCTCCTGTTGTTGTCGTAGAGAACGCCAATGTAGCTTTCTTTTGTCGAGACTAAGCAATGTACGCCATTACGTGTGAATTCACAAAGGTCTGTAATCACTGAGATATTTAAAGGTTTTAATAGAGTTGTTTAAATGAAAACTTGTATTATTTATTGTTAAGCTTGCTTGCATATTATCCCATCCTGTTGAGACATTTTTCAGTTATATAAATATTATCTGTGGTGCTGAGCTGCGTGGAGAACGAAGAGCCGCTGCCGCGGCGTATTTAAACGACTTACAATATAGTCGAGCATACCGCAAGGAAACGGTAAAATAATAGTAAAATAATATTATTTCCTTTAGCTCCCAGACTGGCAGCGAAGATCAGCAGATTTTATGATGTGTTGTAGATTGACGCGGGCTGCTGATAGGATATAATTTACAGTGCAAATAATTTAATGTACCTTCAGAATCTGATAGGAATTTTGCTGTGCTCCGTTCTGATCTGGCAAACTTTATAGTGACAACGTATTTTTTAATGAGAGTCTCATGTTCTTGGGCTAGTCGTGGTATGAAATAGCATTTTAACGAGAAATAAAATCCACTGCGAACTTGTGTTTTTGAACGATCACACGAACTGTAACATCAGTGTTCATAACAAAGTAATTTCAACTTTTAATCACTATGAAGTAGGGAAGATATATTGATTCTTAGCATGAGTTGCAGTTACGATAAATCGTTCCTTAAATTGTAGGCCAGATACAGAACAATAAGACTTCCATATATACATTTTATTCCGCTAAAAGGTAATGATGATAAAGAAAAGCAAAGCACAGCATTGCTAAAAGTATTTCACGTAACTCTTTTCGTAAATGTGTTGTTACAAAGAGAATAAATAAACCAAAGAGCAACAATTTTACAATCCGCGAGAGAGTTGTACGTGAAAGTCTCCACAACGACATGGACATGTGTAACGCCAAGATATTTACAGACGGTAATCAGCTAGGAAAGCCGATGAGTGAGAAAAGTATTCTTCGTAAAATCTAGCAGAAATCAAGTCTGTGCTCTTTGTTTGCTCTATTGTCTTCAGCACTTGAAGAAAATTTATGGATAACCGTTGATGTTTTGGCTTACTTCCTGCTGCACTGAATTTCAACGCAAGACCATCCACGGATGATGATGTAAGAACTGTGGATCTGAACCTCGTCTGATCTGTATGTCCTACGATTTCTTGATATATCTTTCGATATGATCTCTCATTGAAGGCTGTTGTATTGTTTTTCTCACCGATGCATGAATTGTCATAGTTTTCATCACAGTCTTGAGATTCTCTTAAGTTGCCAGAAAGTAACTAGTAACAGGTTAAAAGTGACTGTTTTCTATTTTTGCTCAATAGATATACTCTCTATGCTTTCTTAATGAGCTTCCTGTCTATGGTGACCAGTTTGTGGGTGCAAAATGTAGGCTCCATGGCCGAAAATATCACACTCGTTAAAATATTCTGCGTCATTACCGGCGTTGTTACATGAATCTTTTTAAGAAACACAACTTTAAAAGGAGAGAAACACGCATATATAGGCTGTTGCGAAACACGTTCTGCAATCAGGAGAACGTCACATTCTATTTGGTAAAACTCTTCTTCCAGATGTCACGCGCGGATATTATGATACGACATGGAGAGAGATATTAGAGGTTATTAAACATAGCAATAATTTTAATGGGATGAAGGTGATGGTGAAACTGAAATGTACCCTGATTCCGCTAGTAAAGAAGATGAGTACTGTTCTTGGATCTTGGGGCGATATCATAGAGAATGCAGCAATCGACAATAGCCAATTACGCTTGAAGTTTGAAAATATGTGAGAGCACATCACTGTTGGGGAGCACGCTAAACATGTTTAAAAATGTAGATTGATTATGAGATTAATAATAAGTGAGTCGTTTTAGAACTTCGAACCTGCATATTCCTGTAGCTCACTTTCTTCTTTATCCTCCATATCCTTTCCCTTTACGCTTTGAATTATGCTAGCCTCCTGAGTAACATCTTCTGCTACTCTCTTCACTTCGATTACTTTCAACTGATCAGTAACAGTTAGACCTTAAACTGTATTCCTTCCAATGTGGATACCTAACGTTTTCGGGACGTGAATGCTAGAAACTGCACTATCACCGAAAGTTATTGATCCATCCATTACACCTGCCTTCGACACTGTCAGCCCGACAAATACTGTTTGCCGTATTTGCTCCCCTATGCAATTGTTGTTAAGTTTCGTTGGCATTCTATGAGAGACCATGGGAATATCCCTTAAGAAGGTTTGTATTTGTCTGATCCCCTTATTTAATTGCCTCTATTACAGGATGTAATACGAATGAGGGTATTATATGCTTTCACCCTATTTCTGCATGTGACAATTGACCCCAAATGCTCTGCAGCTTGTTAATTGATGTTGCTTTGAACTGATTGCCTCGAAACCTCTGTTTAGTGTTAACGTTCTTTAGTCTCGGCATTTCTAGCACAGGAAACCATACACTGAAACAGAACAACACGGCAGTAACTACGAAGTACAAATGTTCTAAATTCTGAAGGGAATAACTAAACAAATGTATCTAGATCTTTCCCCTTGGGGTTTTACCTGCTTCGTGCATTTATGTCTCGCCTGTTTTTGGAATGGGGGACTGATGACCTTAGCTGTTTAGTCCCCCTTAAACATCCCAACAACCACCACCACCATCTAGATCTTTAAATGCAGTTAGGACACAGCCTTCTAGATGCACCTGTACTTAGGTTCCCGCAGTCAGAGCCTTCTAGAATACATCTGTGTTTACGATCCGTGACTACAAGCCAGAAGAAGGAAAAGAAGGCTATGTCACATATTCTAACGGACTTTAAAACGACAGATGAGTGTACCACCTGTGCAACATTACGTTCAAAATATATTTACAAATAAATGAAAAATTAAAAAGTCGATAAATTACATATTTTGTAATTTAGGAATAAGTTGTCTTTTCTACAGAACAAGATTATTTTTAATTGTTTGTCATTTTTTACTGGTGGGCCCCTAGACACAAAGTGTAGCCACGAGTAAGCATCATCACAGAATGTAGAGTACAGGGGATTTGCTGCTCTGCAAAGCAGTGTATTTGGGTGTGTGTGGTAGTGCTCAAGACTCAGTAGAGTATTGGTGCTGGCACGTTTCGGAGTATATCTTTAATCCCACACTATTGAACATTGGACCTCTTGAACAGATCCTTACGTATTCCCATGTTGATCCAACGACATCATCATTTCCAATTGGATAGGGCATAGGAGCTTTGAGATTCCCTTCACGATATGTGGGATTGTGTCATTTCGTTGGATGAATCACGTTTATTATTTATATTGTTACACTCGGTCGATGGTCATTTCTGGATAAGGCGTCATCGTGGGCAATGGATGCTAAAACCATGCACTGCCCCAGGGACGTAGGCTCCTGGGTCAGAATTATCCTCTGGGGGACATTCATCTGAGATCTCATGAGATTTATGGTAGTAAATAAAATCACCAAGGCAGCTGTGGACTACGCGAATATTATGCCTTTCCGACAGCGATGGCATTTTTCAGCAGGATATCTGTCTGTTCCACAAGCCCACATTTTTAATACAGTGTTTTTAGGAGCATCCACTCACATTGATGTATTGGCCAACAAATCTGTTTAGTGTGATACAGATGACAAACATATGAATGTTATCGGGCGTGAACTCCGCACATTGAAACCTGGACCATAATTCACGGGAATTTTGTGACCTGTGTATGGAAATCTGAAACCACATACCCGCGGCTGTACTTCGTTCCAGTGTGGACCAAAACGCTGATAAGACAGTGGCCGTGATGTTTTGGTTTCCAGTGCATATAATGAAGCATATTTTATTATATACAGTAACAGTGTGACAGCATTGCGATCCGTGTCACTCTTCCAAAAATGGCTCTGAGCACTATGCGACTTAACTTCTGAGGTCATCAGTCGCCTAGAACTTAGAACTAATTAAACCTAACTAACCTAAGGACATCACGCACATCCATGCCCGATGCAGGATTCGAGCCTGCGACCGTAGCGGTCGCCCGGCTCCAGACTGTAGCGCCTAGAACCGCACGGCCACTCCGGCCGGCCATTCTTCCAAGTTTCCTCTTTCAGCAAGATGTGGCACTGGATTCTGAAGCCCATTTTGCAACTTTTTGTTTGTTCATAACACATATTCTTGACCACTGACACAGCATTTTTTTCACTCAGAGATTTTAGGTGTAATGACTCTCATAGGTAACTTTAATGGTTGCAGACTTCAGATGTATAACTTCTAGACCTAGACCACCTAGAGGTAGAAATACATTTCGTTAAAATTCACTTATGAGATCACGTTATTGAGGCACTGCTGGTGGTACCGCATCTATTGTATGACGTGAAATTCTGTGTGCTTTGTAACATTGCATATGTATATTTATGTGTTTTCAGTCGTTGCAATTGTTTTTTCATTGACTGAAGCTTCCATAACATTTCATTCAACATCAGCATCGTAAAAAAAATTAATAAAATGTGGCATACAAAGATGTATTCTACTGTGATCCATCCACATTGTCACTCTAAAAACATGTAATGTCACACATAGTGGCCTAAAAAGCAATAACACATAGAAGAACTCATCAAGGGAATGCATCATGGCACTCAAAATACTCTTTAAAAGAATACACATTCGTTACTTCGTTGCATACAAATGAAACATGTTAAACAATATAAAAATGTGATACACACAACAGTGTTCCAGCTCCGTCCATTATTGGTTATCTTACAGTCTAGGTAGCAGAATTCCTTAACTCGTCTATTTCATGACCATCAATCCTGAGGTTTAGCTTCTCGCTGTTCTCATATCTGCTACTTCACATTACTTTTGTCTTTGTTCGATTTACCCTCAGTCCATATTCCGTACTCATTAGATTGTTCATTCCCTTCAGCAGATCATGTAATCGTTCTTCACTTTCACTCAGGATAGCAATGTCATCAGCGAATCGTATCATTGATATCCTGTCACCTTGAATTTTCAGTTGCACTCCTGAACCTTTCTTTTATTTACATTTTTTCCTTTTAGATGTACAGACTGAAAAGGAGGGCCGAAAGACTACATTCATGTCGTACATCCTTTTTAGTCTGAGCACTTCGTTCTTGATCGTCTACTCTTCTTATTCCCTCTTAGGTCTTGTACGTACTGTATTTTACCCCTTATATCTTAGCCCTATTTTTCTCGGAATTTCTAACATCTTGTACCATTTTACACTGTCGACTGCTTTTTCCAGGTCGACAAATCGTATGAATTTGTGCTGATTTGAGTCTTGCTTCCGTTATCTATCGCAACGTCAGAATTGCCTCTCTCGTGCCTTTACCTTTCCTAACGCCAAACTGATCGTCATCTAGCAGATCCTCAATTTCCTTTTCCATTCCTCTGTACATTATTCTTGTCAACAACTAGGATGCATGAGCTGTTAAAATGATTGTGCGACAGTTCTCGCACTTGTGAGCTCCTGCGGTCTGCGGAACTGTGTCGCTGATGTTTTCTTCCGGAAGTCCGATGGTATATCGCCAGACTCATCCACCATACACACCAATGTGAATAGCCGTTTTGTTGCAACTTCCCCCAATGATCTTAGAAACTCTGGTGGGATGTTATCTATCCCTTATTTGATCGTAAGTGCTCCAAAGCTCTTTTAAATTCTGATTCCAATACTGGATCCCCAGTCTCATCTAAATCGACTCCAGTTTCTTATTGTATCACATCAGACAAATCTATACCCTAATAGAGACCGTCAACGTACTCTTTCCACCTCTCCGCTCTCTCCTCTGCATTTAACAGTGGAATTCCCGTTGCACCCTTAATGTTACCACCCTTGCTTTTAATTTCAATGAAGGTTGTTTTCTATTTCCTGTATGCTGAGCCTGTCCTTCCGACAATCATTTCTTTTTTCATTTCTTCACATTTCTCATGCAGCCTTTTCATATTAGCCTCCACGCACTTCTTATTTAATTCATTCCTCAGCGATTTGCATTTCTGTATTCCTCAGTTTCCCGGAACGTTTTTGTACTTCTTCCTATGGTTTCTTCGCAGTTACCTTCTTTGTAACTATGTTTTTCTTTCCAACTTCTGTGATTGCCCTTTTTAGAGATGTACATTCCTCTCCAACTGTAATGCCTATCGAGCTATTCCTTATGCTGTATCTATAGCTTTAGAGAACTTCAAGTGTATCTCGTCATTTCTTACTAGTTTCGTATCATAATTCTTTGCTTGCTGATTCTTCCTGACTAATGTCTTAAATTTCAGCCTACTCTTTAGCACTACTATATTGTGATCTGGGTCTGTATCTGCTCCCGAGTACGCCTTACAATCCGGTATCTGATTTCGGAATCTCTGTCTCATCTTGATGTAATTTAACTGAAATGTTGCTGTATCACCATGCCTTTTTCAAGTATATCTCCTCCTCTTGTGATTCATGAACAGAATATTCGCTGTTACTAGCTGAAATTTATTGCTGAACTCACTTAGTCTTTCTCCTCTCGAATTCCTTTTTCCAAGCCCATTTTCTCCTGTAACCATTTCTTCTGTTCCTTTCCCTACAACTGCATTTCAGTCTTCTATGACTACTATATTTTCATCTCCCTTTACGTACTGTATTACGCTTTCAATATCCTCATTTACTTTCTCAATCTCTTCATCTTCAGCTTGCGACGTCGGCATATATACCTGAATTATCGTTGTCAGTGTTCGTTTGCTATCGATTCTAATAAGAATAACCGTATCACTGAACCGTTAACAGTAACGCACTCTCTGCCCTACCTTCCTATTCATACCGAATCCTACTCCCGTTATACCATTTCCTGCTGCTGTTGATATTACTCTCTATTCATCTGACCAGATATCTTTGACTTCTTTCCATTTTACTTCACTGACCCCTACTATATTTAGATTTAACGTTGCATTTCCCTTTTCAGATTTTCTAGTTTCCCTGCCATGTTCAACCTTCTGACATTGCTCGTTCCGACTCGTAGAGTGTTATCCTTTCGTCGATTATTCAATCTTTTTCTCGTGTGCTGTCCTTAGTGCTAAGATTTTTTGTGTTAGATTAAGTAGTGTGTAGGCCTGGGGACCGATGATCTCAGCAGTAACTGGACAAAAATTTCCATGTGCACTCCTGGAGATCCTAATGGGGGACTACTCCGGAATCATCATGACACTTTTTCAACTACACTCTACATATCCTGTGGAGAAACGTTATGTGTCTTTAATACAGTGGTTTCCATTGCCTTCTGCACCCACATGCCTTTGATCGTTGGTGATTCTTCTGCCTTTAGTGGCAGATTGCCATCCCAAGGACAAGAGTGTGCCCTGAACCTTTGTAAGCTCGTCCGCCCTTTTGACAAGGTCTTTGGCAGAATGCGGCTGACCCCTTATGCTGGAAGCCTTCGGCCGCCGAAACTGATTATTAATTAAAATCTAAGCAGTGGCGGGATTCGAACCTGGGACCGCGGACATTTCGATTTTTTTATATTAAATACTTAGCGCTGTGAACTGAAAAGAGAGACAGGCACACTTAAGACACTACGAAAAGTTACATTGGATTTTGACAGTGGTATCCATTCCGCGCCTAATCCAACCTTACTTTCTGAATACGCCTTGTATATACTTTACAGAAAGATTCATAACACCAAGAACTTCCAGTGTGTAACATGTGTTTACTTTCGGAAATGAGTGCCAGTCAAGTTAAGATTTCTGTCTACGGGGGAAACATTCCAATCGTTGGTCTTTGAACCAAGAAGTTCAGCGGATACGTTGTTTATAACAAATAATATCGACTTTCGACATATTGTAATACTTGTATTAAATGAATAAGGAAGACTGAGAATCTTTCAGAAATCAAAAGGTGGAAATGAAAAAGTAGTTATAGAACCAGAGGTCACGACGCAATTTTTTTTTTTTTTTTACGATTACCACTTTTTTTGGGAGGGGGGGGGGGCGGGGGTATGAACCCCCGGGATCCCCTACTTACAGCGCCGAGCCTTTTTTTTTAATTTTAGGTGAATGTTAGGTAAAAAGTTGGGACGTGGCGAGAAAGGAACCATCGCCATTTCGATTTTTTTACACAGATTTTCCAGGTGAAGATAATGTTAACATTAAATGTGTACTTAGGTACTGATAATTTGCACAGTCCTACTAAACCTGTTATAAGCATTACACGAGAACAGAGAAAAATATCACTATCAGCAGCGAGATTCAATCCAGAGTCCTCGATTACTAATCAAAGACGCTACCTCTTTTCTTCTTTCTTTTCAGTTGCTGTCATTTTGTTCTATACTGATCTTTGAATTCGTTCAGGGCGGTCGTCCGACGACACCCATTCAGGCTCTTCGTTGATCCGTTTACTCAGTTCTTCTTATTACAGAGTGCAGCTAACCCTACGACCGAACACGCTGAGCTACCGTGCCGGCATGCTGTAGACCACGGGTGCAACTCCAAATTTATGTAATGCTATCGGTATGCTAGGAAAATACGATAAAGGACTCATTAATCATCAAATTCCTGTATTTTGCTTTTATTTAAAAGGGTGTCGAACCGTACTTGCATGAGGCAAATGTAAAAATACACTGCGGAAAACGCACTGCAAGAGGGGTAAAGTTTAATGTGGGGAAGAGAAAGGGATAGCCGGAGTGAACAATCAGGATACCATTATGACCGTGTTTGTCTCGACGAACAGTTCGTTCGGAAATCCCAGAACATAGAAAGCAAGGAAAACCCCGATCTGCGGAGAAAATGCTGCCTTGTGTTGAGGCTAGTACCGATCTAGCAACCTTCCCCAGGGCCAGTGACTTCGATGGAAAAACGAACGTTGGAGAGAAGAGCAAAACAATAACTCTAGTGTAAATGGGAATATTACAATAATTGTACAGTAATTTAAGAGACATAACTGAGAAGAAAATGAAGGGTCAGACTGTTAACGTAGCGGAATCGCTAGAGAATAGACAGCCCAAGGAGTTCGTCTATCTAACAAAATAATTATGTTTCCTTAAGGTAGTGTACGAGTTCTGGGACCTGGAAAGTTGAAGTGACATCACAGTAGACCCCACGTCCGATTAGATATGTTCAGTAGATAGGAAAATGATGTGGCCAATTTGTACACAATATGTGTACCACTATGTTAACTGAGATGTTTAAGTGTGTCGTCCCATGTATATGGCAGCAGGTTCCGCAACTGGGCCACCGTAGCAAGTCTGTCACCCGTTACACACGCAGAGAACGCCGAAAAACCAAATCGCCGGCCTGTTTAGACTTTAACCACACGGCGTATTACAATGCGACGGCTAGTGGCTGTAAGCGCTCGCACCTCAAGGCTGCAGGGCAGTGGGGAACAATGGGCTGAGGCCATGAAAATACGAAAAAAATAATGGAGACAGTACTGAGAACAAATTGTATGTACGCTAAGGAATTATTTTGCAAAATACACTACTGGCCATTAAAATTGCTACACCAAGAAGAATTGCAGATGATAAACGGGTATTCATCGTACAAATATATTATACTAAAGCTGATATGTGACTACATTTTCACGCAACTTGGGTGCATAGATCATAAGAAATCAGTATCCAGAATAACCACCTCTGGCCGTAAAAATTGCCTTGATACGCCTGAGTATTGAGTCAAACAGAGATTGGATGGCGTGTACAGGTACAGCTGCCCATGCAGCTTCAACACGATACCACAGTTCATCAAGAGTAGTGACTGGCGTATTGTGACGAGCCAGTTGCTCGGCCACTATTCACCGGACTTTTTCAATTGGTGAGAGGTCTGGAGAATGTGCTGGCCAGAGCAGCAGTCGAACATTTTCTGTATCCAGAAAGGCCCGTACAGGAACTGCAACATGCGGTCGTGCATTATCCTGCTGAAATGTAGGGTTTCGCACCGATCGAATGAAGGGTAGAGCCACAGGTCGTAACACATCCGAAATGTAACGTCCACTGTTCAATGTGCCGTCAATGCGAACAAGAGGTGACCGAGACGTGTAACCAATGGCACCCCATACCATCACGCCGGTTGATACGCCAGTACGTCGATGACGAATACACGCTTCTAATGTGCGTTCACCGCGATGTCGCCAAAACCGGATGCGACCGTCATGATGCTGTAAACAGAACCTGGATTCATCCGAAAAAATGACGTTTTGTCATTCGTGCACCCAGGTTCGTCGTTGAGTACACCATCGCAGGCGCTCCTGTCTGTGATGCAGCGTCAAGGGTAACCGAAGCCATAGTCTCCGAGCTGATAGTCCATGCTGCTGCAAACGTCGTCGAAGTGTTCGTGCAGATGGTTCTTGTCTTGCAAACGTCTCCATCTATTGACTCAGGGATCGAGACGTGGCTGGACGATCCGTTACAACCATGCAGATAAGATGCCTGTCATCTCGACTGTTAGTGATACGAGGCCGTTGGGATCCAGCACGGCATTCCGTATTACTCTCCTGAACGCACCGATTCCATATTCTGCTAACAGTCATTGGATCTCGAACAACGCGAGCAGCAATGTCTCGATACGATAAACCGCAATCCCGATAGGCTACAATCCGACATTAATCAAAGTCGGAAACGTGATAATACGCAATTCTCCTCCTTCCACGAGGCATCACAACAACGTTTTACCAGGCAACGCTGGTCACTGCTGTTTTTGTCTGAGAAATAGGTTGGAAACTTTCCTCATTTCAGCACGTTGTAGGTGTCGCCACCTGCGCCAACATTGTGTGAATGCTCTGAAAAGCTAATCATTTGCATATCACAGCATCTTCTTCCTGTCGGTTAAATTTCTTTTTTGTAGCACGTCATCTTCGTGGTTTAGCAATTTTAATGGCCAGTAGTGTATATTGTACACAGGTTGCCCAGCTAGGTACTAATCATTAAATTATTATCCATACAAAATGCCTTAATTGTGTTACTTCTGAGTGTCTTGATGTTGTTATGTACTGGAGTCAGAGGGGTCTCTGTTTACTTTGAGGTGGTGTATTTCCCAAATCTGTATCTTGATGGGTCAGTTGTATCATAGTAACTTTGTCCAGCATAAAACGAACGTGGCAAAGCGACAGCATCTGTCCAGACCTGTCTTCATCACAAAGGAAGAAAGAGAAATAAAATTAAATGTTCAATTCTGATCACAGATTCCAACTCCAAATAAATTCCAAGTAAACCTCACCCAACTCAGACGAGTGCATTCATTAATTAACATTTAATCAAACGTCATTATTGAGTTGATGTTGCTAAATTAATTTTCCCAAGTTCGCAGACACCACCGAGGTATTACCTACATAGAGGACAATAACGTGGAGGGAACAGCATGAATACAGTATACCTCGTTTAATTAACATAGAAATTCCCCAAGATGGAGAAATCTTGAAAGGTGGCTACACTGTGCCACTGCGCCAGAGATTGCGCCAAAGAGTACTATTAAGCCGCCTACACAGTGTGTGTTAAGAACTCATGGCAGACAGTGCTTGTCGAGAGATCGTAGAGGACAGTGCGTGTTAAGAGTTCGTGCCGAGATGTGCTAGTGGGCACTGCTTGTCGTGAAATCGGAGTGAGATGTGGTAGTAAAGAGTGTTGTTCCATGTTTTATGCAGTTATTTGATGGGAGAGATAGTAGATGTTATTGTAATGAGTGCATTTCGTCAATATATATGAAGGTAAAAACTACAATGTTCTTTTATTAATTGTGTGTATGAAATAATGCGTCACTACAGGTTCAGTCAACAAAGCATCTGGCTTGTGTTCTTGTATTAGAGTGAATTCTGGTTTTTTTTTGCGTAATTATAGTTTTTCTAAATTTCTTTTCTCACGTCAGTATAGTTGGTATTTAAAAATTCTTGTCTTGTTGGAGAAGAACCGTGCCAGATGTGGACGTTGAGTCACACTCCCACATACAGAACAGTTACTCTTGTGCTTATTGGTTTGTAGGTTTTATAGTTGCTGGGGACTTAATTAATTAACTGTGTTTACGAAAATTTTCTTACATTGTTTGTTGCAGTCAGATTGCGTAATAATACTAATCAGGGCCAACCGTTTACGAGACACTGCGTAATCGGACAGACATACCAAAACTAAAAAATCATTTTCAATCATATATATTTAATTAAGCCCCCATGCACGTGGCGACCGCTGCTTCGGATCGTCCCTTGGAATCTTCTGACTGTAAAAAATAGTAGACAGTAGTATTGTTGTAGTAATTTGTAGTTAGTAATTGTAGTCTATTTTGCATGTGTAGATTTGGTAATTAGCATTCTTCTAATGGTATTTTTCAAAATTTAATTTTTATTGCCTTGTATACGCGTTTGACAATTTTGTGCAATTATTTCAATTGTTCGTTAATCGTGTTTGAGGGAAACATCTCGTGTGAATAGTATTGTTGGAGATAAGGAGTCATTGTGTGTGATTTTCGAACAGTGACGAATTTTTTAAATTTTGTAAATGATTACGCGGTCAATGAAACAGGCAAAAATGATGAATAGTCAGAATAACGAAATTGTTAACATGGCGAACTCGCCAACAGAGGAAAACAGTGTCATGAATAATGTAGTGGAAAACAATGTAATAAGTCGGGAAAATAGTCCGGAACCATTTCAAGATTTTTCTCAATCAGAAAATTCACAGAACACGAGATCAACGATAGAAGATTCTGGAATAGTATCGAACACAGATAGCTTTATAGCCATGCAGAAGGAAGCTGGTTTTGTGGGAAATGTGAGGGGTGAAAAGAATTTTGAAACAGTTACTATGGAGCAGTTGATGAGTGCTATATTAAATGTGGGATCACAGTTACGATCTGAATTAAAAACAGTTATGGAAACACAAATAGGAACAATTAAAACTGATATAGGAACTATTAAAACAGAGATGGGAACAATTAAAACAGAGATGGGAACAATTAGAACTGAGATGAAAGCAATGACAACACGTTTTTGCTCAAAAATAGGAACAATTGAAACAGAAATAGGAACAACTAAAACCGAGATGAAAGCAGTGGGATCACAGTTACGATCTGAATTAGAAACTGATAGGGGAACAATGGAAACTCAGTTAGGCTCACGAACAGGGACATTTTTCAAATACACGAATGACGAATCAAATAAAGAAATTAGAGAAGAAGTACAACCGATTTTGAAGGCTCACAATAATAGCTTAATTTCAACAGAAATCAGACAAGAGGAACAGGACAGAGAACGGGAAGGAAAAGATCGCGTGATACTACAGAAATTTTCAGAGTTAAATTTACAATGTGCACACGATAAGGAGGAAATACTTGAGAGAATCGAGGAATCCGTACCAAACGACAGAATAAATAACTTAACGCAACAGTATGACCAGTTCACTACTAAATGTGACAATACCGAAACCCGAGTCGCAACACTTACAGAAGACGTAAATAAACAGAAAGAACAATTAAGTGACTCATCAGAAAGAGTTGAAGAGATCTCAGATAAATTGACAAGTGTTAGTTTAGCAGAAGGGTGTGAAGAAAGTAATTTGTTTCATTTACGAGAAGCAACAAGAGAGCGCCAGGCGCGTGAATTTGACAATAATCGACATTCGGACTGGGACAGACGCGGTAGGTCTTTGTCGCCACGAGGCGAAAACTTTGACTATAAACACTTTTTGACTGTTCGGAAATTTAAGATCTTCCGCAACTCTAAGAATGACATACATCCATGTGCATGGTTAGATCAATTTACGTACGCACTTCCGCCAGATGTGCCACAAAGTCACAAACTAGAAATTATGTGCGGCTATTAATGTCCTCAGGGGATTCACTACTCTAAGTGAATATGTGCCGTAGCGAGCATAGGGCCCCGAGCTGTAGTGGTGCTATTTCTCTTTTAGTTTTCTGTACCGCTGCCTACTCTTCTACTATTCTTTGCATCTGTCAAACCAACTCTTCGACTATCAATCTATCTAGTGAGTAAGTGAACAATAACCGGATATGACTGTTTTACCCAAAAGTGACTTTGGAATTTACCGTTTGGACTTACTATATTTTCTGCAGCATTCATTCGTCGTCTAAATGAAATTTTACCTGTTTATCTTCGTGACAACATTACTTCTTATGTTGACGACATTCTTATTGCTAAACGTTCTTGGAGTGAGCACAACAAAATTTTGGATTCATTATTACGTATTTTTGCACGAGTTGGCATGACAGTGAACTTGGAAAAATCTGAATTTGGTCGTTCTCAGGTGAAATTTCTCGGTCACATTATTTCTACAGAAGGTATTCTTCCTGATCCAGAAAAATTAGATGCTATTCGTAATTATGCTGTTCCTACTACAAAACGTGATGTTCGTAGTTTCCTTGGTGTCTGTAATTTTCTTCGACGCTTTGTTAAATTGGACGATTTGGCCACACCTCGTTTATGTGAACTATCTGGAAAGAAATCTAATTGGTGTTGGGATGAGGAAGCTCAGTCAGAATTTGAACAGCTTCGTGATGCTTTAGTTGCTGCTCCACTTCTTTCACATCCGGATTTATCTAAAGATTTTTGTTTGGCGACGGACTCATCATACAAGGGCCTAGGTGCACATTTATTTCAAGAGATAGAAGAAAACGGCGTTGTAGTCCAGAAAACTATTGCATTTGGAAGTCGTGTTCTTTCTAAATCAGAAAAGAATTATTCGATTACGGAACTTGAAGCTTTGGCTGTTGTTTGGGCTTTCACAAAATTTCGCACATTTTTGTTTGGCAGACATACTAAGGTTTACACCGATCATCGAGCTCTGGAATTTCTTATGTCAACAAAATTAACTCACGGCAGATTGTCACGATGGGCGTTGTACCTACAGGAATTTGACTTTAGTATTGTTTACATACAGGGTTCTTCTAATATTGTTGCCGATGCTTTATCACGTGCACCTATGGGTTTGAAACAAAGTGCTGAAGAGGACTGCAAAGAAAACAATTATTGTTTGATGTATATTCAAGGTGTTGCGTTTGAGAACTTTATTTCGTCTTCGCTCCAGGATATCGCTAAGGAGCAAAATAAGGATCCAATCTGGAAGGACATTAAGGAGAAGTGGAGGAGAAAGGAAAGCGTAGCGATTAGACAGCATTATCTAGTTCGCAATGACATTCTTTTTAAACGGAAATCGGTCGACAGCTTCGTTGGTTAGTTTGTATTCCTGATGAGTGGGTCAATAAATTGATTTGGTATACGCATTTCAGTTATGCACACTTTGGTCCCCGAAAATGCTTTCATAAATTACGAGAAAATTGCTACTTCAGTAATATGGAAAAACGTATTCGATCTGTTCTTGCCAAATGCAAATTATGTCAAATGGCTAAGCCTCCAACGATTTCTCACAGAGCACCGTTGTTTCCTGTCATTCCAGCGAAATTAAAGGAGATGGCTGCAGTCGATTTGTTTGGTCCAGTGGTTCGTTCTATTAATGGTTTTGCGTACATTTTCGTAGCAGTGGAGTTGACGTCAAAATATGTGTGTTTTACACCTTTACGCAAAGCAACAGCTCGTTCAGTATCTAATGCTTTCATCAAACATTTTCTTAAAGAAGTTGGTCATGTTGATAAGGTTATATCAGATAATGGATCACAGTTTCGCTCTAAAATTTGGCTTCGTACTCTACAGCGTCGTAAAATTAAACCAATTTTCATTTCACTTTTTCACCCTCAATCTAACGCTTCAGAGAGATGGATGAAGGAAATCAATAAATTGTGCCGTCTTTATTGTCATCAGAATCACAGAACGTGGGATCAGTATCTTCATATTTTTCAAAACATTCTGAATGAACTTCCTAATGACTCAACTTCTTTACCGCCTCTATTGATATTAAAAAATAAGGTACCAACAAATCGCATTTCTGAAATCGTTCCTTTTCCGCCTTCACGGAAACTGCGGCATTCTGAAGTTGTCAACCTGGCTCTGCAAAATATTGCATCTGCGGCTGCTAGAAGAGAGAAATCAGCGAAACGTCCTGGTCGTTTAAAAACTTTTTCAGTTGGCCAAAAGGTGTTAATTAAGTCCCACCGTTTGTCTCACAAAGGAAAAGGCTTGTGTCGCAAATTTTTTCTGCTTTATAACGGTCCATATAGAATTCGCAAAATTATTCATGATAACACTGTTGAAGTAGAAACTCTTAAATCACGACGCTCCAAGGGAATACATCATATATCAAACGTTAAAATTTTTGTGGAATAACATACTTTAGAGAAACTAACAGCTACATGTAAACATGCGGAGAGTACAAGGATACCGCGCTGTGTTTTGGCGGCGGCACATACTCAAAGCAACAGTGAAGTCTGCGCGCCGCACGAGGCAGTCGTTGACCGAAAACAATGACTTCCTACGTCACGCGCCTACAGCTGATCGAGCGCTCAGTGCGAATGCACTGACAGCCGTAAACAAATACACAGTTTAATTTCTCCGACTAAATTCAGTATAAATCTATAGTGACTTGATGAATTATGTTATTAACATTCAGTATTTTTCAGGATACGGTTGTGTAAAATATTTAAGAACTTCAGGTAAATTCTGTGCGTGTCCGACGTTAAGACGACCTGCTATCGAGAAATTTTCAGGAAGAATGTAATTTCGAAGAAGAAACTAATTAACTAAAAAAAAGGTAACTATTAATTGAGTTTATTTTCAGGTAACAAATTTCCACTTAGGTACGTACTTTAGACGTAATTTGCTGCTCGCGATTACGTGATTCATACTTTGTGCTAAATTTCATGTTCTATGAATTTACGTGTGAAGCGACGTGCTTGCGTACGTTAACTGAATTTGACAATGATTATTAATGAACTGGGTTGTAACTTGTGTATATTATGCATCGCTTGGCTGCACTGCTTTTTCACTGATGTCATATTTTTTTTAATTATGTGCCTGCTGTGCTTATTTATTTAAATTATAATTGTAACCTGATTAATTGTGCTGACTGTGATTATGTATGTAGGTTATACTTTGTGATTTATCTGCTTGCGCCTTCATGTTTACTTATTAAGATTACATATGAACATTTATTTGCTTATGCTGATATGATGCTAATGACCTGTTTATTACGTAAGATATATGTTTGCTGCTATGCGTATATATTGTATATTTATACATTTCTGTTTTGTTGTCATAACTACTCTTTAATTTGGTGTATAGCAATGCTGATGTACAGTGTATAAACATAGAGTTTAGGTCACACTACTGTATTAATTATAGATTGTTTGCTTGGCAGAGCCTCGTTGTAAGAATTGTGCTGCATCCACTTGCTGACATTCTGTTCTCTACTGGTATATTTACTCGCTATTGCTTGTTTTGCTTACGCTCAGTGCCTTATATTTTAAGATAAGAAAATTAACTGCTATAATTCGACGAACGACATTAGTACAAGAGAGTCATAGAAGTCACATGGGCTAAAGTTTTATGGAAGCTGTATAAATTTATGCTAATAGGAAGGAAGCTAACGACATGACAGACCAAAACTAGGTGTAGACCATTGACAATTATTACACTGCATTTTTCGTGAGCAATTGAAATAGGAAGTGACACTTGATACAAGAAATACTCCACATGTTTGCTTCTGTTTGCCATAATTCTTGAAGTGGTGTACACACTGTGAAATATTATGATCATTCACACTCCGTAATCGTACTTAATTACTGAGAGTTATTCGAACTAAGTCTGTTAGAGGTCAGGTATGCATTTCTTTTATTTAATGATGGACAAGGAACCAAAATGTATCTTATAATTTATAATGAGTAGAAGATTGGGTTCAGATGGATTACACAGAGGTTGTGTGTTGACAATGTGTCTTCGGATTGTATGGGATGCTGAATTGAAGTTGCACTAGGATTTTATCTGTACTTGTTCGAGGAGACTGACTAGAGGAAAGAGTTGTTATGGAAGTGAAATGATATTGGTGCTGAGGTTTATATTTATCGACGTATTATTGAGGTATTGAGAGTATATGAAGTTGATGATTATTGGAGTTTTTGTGGACAAGAGGTAAGGTAAATGATATTGATGATAAGACGTATTGAAGAGGTATTATTGAGGTATTATTGAGATTGTGTGAAGTTGATGATTATTGGAGTTTTGGTGTATAAGAGGTAAAGTAAGTGAGGAGCATATTTTTTTTTGTTGGTCTTATGGAACAAGGAGGATGAAGAGAGCAGACTAGAACACTAAAATAGAAGGAAGATAGTCTATACACACACTTTGTTAAATAACTAAGCAGTATATACTTTTTTTTTTGGAGAGAGGAAGTAATTGCATATCTTGGCTCACTGACAGTTGTTCAACAACAGTACATTTTGATTTGGCTTGGCAAACATTGGTCTTGACATGATGACTATGACGTTGACTAACTATTATTGACTGTTATACATTGCTGCCAGTACTACTTGATACACATGATGAACATTAAATTTTGACAGAATTGCATTTACACAATTAACACTATTCAATTACACAGTAGTATTTAATGTGAATGAAAGATGAATGAGTGTGTTTTGTGTGTTTTCCTTTACTAATCCTACCCACCTATCTCCTAAATATTATTTTATTTATTTGTAGTGGCTTGCACTGACACCCATAAATATTATAGGTTTACTGGTATTTGTGTATTGTAATAGTTAATAGGACAATTATCTGATATCATTTGTGTGTTTGTTATGATTTGTATGTTACTGTAAAAGCATTTGTATGTGCATTCAAACTATTGTTCATGCCTGAACTGTCTGATTAGTGAAGATAAATATTCTGAACTGTTACCTGCACTTTTCAACATGATGTGTGACATTTGGTCGTGTTTAATTTCTGCTGATGAACTGTGTGATCAGTGATTGTAAAAAAAAAAAAAAAAAAAATTATGGACTGTTACCTGTACCTTTTCTACATGATTGGTGCCAGCAGGACATGTTTAATTTCTGCTCATAAACTCTGATGAACAGTGTGATCAGTGCTAGTGAATTTTATCGAACTGCTTCTGCTGAGAGATGTGACTTTTTGCTGTCTGCACCTGCTCTCAATATTGCTGGGTGCCACTGATGGACTGCTTCTACTGAAATAATGTCACTTGTTGCTGTCTGCACCTACTCAACATTGCTGGGTGCAACTGATTGACTGCTTCCACTGAAACGATGTCACTTGTTGCTGTCTGCACCAACTCAACGTTGCTGGGCGCAACTGATGGACTGTTTTTACTGAAATGATGTCACTTGTTGGTGTCTGCACCTGCTCTCAATATTGCTGGGTGCCACTGATGGACTGCTTCTACTGAATGGTGTCACTTGTTGGTGTCTGCACCTGCTCTCAACATTGCTGGGGGCAACTGATGAACTGTTTTTACTGAAATGAAGTCACTTGTTGCTGTCTGCACCTACTCAATATTGCTGGGTGCCACTGATGAACTGCTTCTACTGAAAAGATGTCACCTGTTAGTATTTTTTTTTTGTATAAACTAATCATTGAAAGCATTTTATGTGAACATTTGTATAAACTGATTTTTTGTATATTGTGTAAACTATTATGTAAAGTCACATGTATGAAGAGAAGTTGTATTGCCTACTGTATTTTATGTATTAGGTTAGTGAAAGGTCAGTGCAAAGCCAATATTTTAACTAATTATGTGATATTTAGGTAGTAATATTATCTTTTATTTTGGTCTGTATTTTTCTGGACGAATTTGGTGGTATTTTCACCACCAATGCTGGCAAAAATACCATCAAATTCTGGCCTGTGGAGGAGGGGCATATGAAAGGTGGCTACACTGTGCCACTGCGCCAGAGATTGCGCCAAAGAGTACTATTAAGCCGCCTACACAGTGTGTGTTAAGAACTCATGGCAGACAGTGCTTGTCGAGAGATCGTAGAGGACAGTATGTGTTAAGAGTTCGTACCGAGATGTGCTAGTGGGCACTGCTTGTCGTGAAGTCGGAGTAAGATGTTGTAGTAAAGAGTGTTGTCCCATGTTTTATGCAGTTATTTGATGGGAGAGATAGCAGATGTTATTGTGTGCATTTCGTCAATATATATGAAGGTAAAAACTACAATGTTCTTTTATCAATTGTGTGTCTGAAATAATGCGTCACTACAGGTTCAGTCAACAAAGCATCTGGCTTGTGTTCTTGTATTAGAGTGAATTCTGGTTTTCTTGCGTAATTATAGTTTTTCTAAATTTCTTTTGTCACGTCAGTATAGTTGGTATTTAAAAATTCTTGTGTTGTTGGAAAAGAACCGTGCCAGATGTGGACGTTGAGTCACACTCCCACATACAGAACAGTGACTCTTGTGCTTATTGGTTTTGTTGGTTTTTTAGTTGCTGGGGACTTAATTAATTAACTGTGTTTACGAAAATTTTCTTACATTGTTCTTTGCAGTCAGATAGCGTAATAATTCTAGTCAGGGCCAACCGTTTACGAGACACTGCGTAATCGGACAGACATACTAAAACTAAAAATCATTTTCAATCATATATATTTAATTAAGCCCCCATGCAATCTGTCTTGTTTTTTCTGGCAATTACTTCGAATCGTCGTAGAAGCCCACAAGTCAGACGGCAGACTTATATGAGGAGGGTATCCAAAATTGGTACAACGTTATGACAAGTGCCTCAATACTGACGGAAATTATGTAGAAAAATAGATTAAGGTACAGGCTTTCATGTAAGAATAAAATTATTGAGATATTTTAGCACGTCTTTTTTTTAAATTTCAAAACGGTACTTACTTAAAAAACACGCCTCGAATTACCGAAGGCGTTCCTTTCGTTGTCTGTAACATCTAAGCTGATTGCACATTCTTAGACGATGATGCCAGGGTGCCGATTGCTCCATATTAACAAATGCACTCAGTAAGCAAGTAGGTATGGACAATGTCCCTAATTGTAGCGTATAGCTGCCGTGGTTGGAAGGGAGTATGACGCTATGGTCCTTCTTTTCGTCTGAGAAAGCAACTGCTAAGCTCTCCTTCCTGTTTCGGCCCTGACCCAGATTTCATGTTATTCTTTATCAGTGCATGCCATCATTCCCTTATTCGATGTGGCTCTTACGCCTATTATCTTCTTTAGCTTATCGTGTTCGAGAATTGGCAGCCAAAATTGTGGACCTGTCTCTCTTAAGGTTAAGTCAAGAAGTAGCAAGCCTAGTATCACCACAGCACCTCAGACAGTGTCGATCTACACGCGCTTGTCAGGTGCTGTAGTACACTTCTCTATGCTGGCCGTAGACTCTGTGGTGTCCTGACCATCCTGGCTCTATGAGCCCAAACGCTCGACCTGTAGCCCACAATAGCGTTTGAGATTGCATTGCAGTGGATTCGCGCTGGTCGTAGTCAGCATGGAAAACTTCTTCGGCCAATTGGTGCTCTTTCTCTGGCAGTAGATTATTATTATACTTGTGCATCAAATATTTCCTTACCGTGTACGTTGATACCAAGACAAACGGCTGCTCGTGAGTGGGACCGGGTATTGGAATGCATTATCCTCCGTGGCCTTGGATCTTTACTGGTTAGCCGCAGAGATAAGCTAACGCCTGAAGGTGTCTACGGATTTGAGACACTGCAACAACAAGCACAATTTTTCCTTCGCAGAGTTGACCACACTTCCTGCGCATTTGTTCATAGTTGCTTCTCATTGTGGTAATAAGTGCTTACACGAACTGCGACGTGACGTAAGTTTTAGGTGATGGAAAATATTCACAAACTGAAATACCAACTAAGTCTCTGAATCTGAAATGTATTGACCGAAAACTTGACACGCCACTAGAAAGCCGAGGGGGATAACCACGCATCATATTATTTATAACGTCCTTAAGGGGAGAAACTTCCTATACATACTTCTTTCTTTTAGATGTATATTTGCGAATTATGAACGTGTTGGATTACAGGTTTTGGTTATATTTGTAACATAAACATCACATGATTAAGTTCATTCTAATCTGTAGCTCTTCACTTATCCAGTTGAAAGCGTTTTGTTGTTTCTTGATTACTGTCATCTTTTGGGTACACGTATAATTTCTAATATGAAATGTACCTGCATCTTTCGCCATGGTACATTCTTTTCCCCTACTATGAAACGTCCTTCTTCATTCAGTCACTCAGTTCTCAGCCTTTTTAAAAAAATGGCTCTGAGCACTATGGGACTTAACTCCTGCGGTCATCAGTCCCCTAGAACTTAGAACTACTTAAACCTAACTAACCTAAGGACATCACACACATCCATGCCCGAGGCAGGATTCGAACCTACGACCGTAGCGATCGCGCGGTTCCAGACTGTAGCGCCTTAAACCGCTTGGCCACACCGGCCGGCTCTCCGCCATTTTATCTGGTACGTTTAACCAAGACATCTTTCCTTCTTTCTTTCACATTTTTTCCGTGCCTTTCACGCGTTGCACTGTTCTAGAAAGGGTCACGTAAACCTCCCATCTGGAGCACTTTTGTGGTATCTCAGGATTCACATGTAAAGCTTTCAGTCGTATGTGTACATGCTATATTCAGAGAGGGTATTTCACAGGAGCTCTACTATTTAGAGCTCTGCTATTTAGTACTTCATACGCCCAACCTGTGCCGGCCAACTTGATATAGAAACAATTGTATGCTTTACTCCTTCGTTAATTCGTTAACACGTTGATGCTATCGTCATTGTGCGCTGCAGCCGGCCGGAGTGACCGAGCGTTTCTAGTTGCTGCAGTCTGGAACCGCGCGACCGCTACGGTCGCATGTTCGAATCCTGCCTCGGACATGGATGTGTATGATGTCCTTAGGTTAGTTAGGTTTAAGTAGTTCTAAGTTCTAGGGGACTGATGACCTCAGAAAATAAGTCCCATAGTGCTCAGAGCCATTTGAACCATTGTGCGCAGCCATTCACTCTTCATAACACATTTACCCCTCAAGATCTGTCGATTTTGACGCTCACGCTATTCGGTGTCGGTTGCTTTTTCCAAAAACAGAAATAAATTTCAATACACTGGACGACCTGTGTAGATTGTCGCGTTGCTTTAATGCATATATTTACGAAATTCACGGCAAATGCCTCCTGCATTCATATTTCGCGCACATTTTTGCCAGAATATCACAATGTGCAAACCTTTCGATCCCATCACAATAAAATAAACCGAGTAACGGTTCTAATCAAAGTAACAGCGAAAAATGTGGGAACTGCTGAATGTTTCTTTTACCCTTTGTATTCCTCCTGTAAGAGAATTTTGAATTACATTCCGCATTTTTGATGATGAAAAAATAAATTGTTTATCTTTTCTTCTTTTCTTACGAGGACTGTTGTAATGGATAAGTATGACAGTTACAAACGAATCGCGTATCGCCAGAAAGTATTCTAAAGCAATAAGCGATGATAACACTTTATCATTGTTCCCAAGCGAGCCTCACAACAATGTAACATCACAGAATCTGATGCGTGCGTTGCCTAGCATTCGTCTGCCTGGTGAACTGAAACTGTTTGGCTGCGCGTCAGTGTTTCAAGGAAGAGAAGCTTGTGAAAAGTGAAGTGAGCTGTGTATCACTGCTAGAAGGAGCTTAGGTCGACACCGAAACAAGGTTAATTGTTGAAGACAGGCGGATATAAGAGAAAACTATGAAGCCAGCGGAGGTAAGTGACCAATAATTGTCTGCCCTCAGCCATCAACATTGACGCAGAAACCCCCGACTGTGTGCATCAGCTATAAAAACCGCTGCTGTTGGCTGCTATGATCTCATACGTCCTAATCAGAATAATACAGAGCTTGAATCCGAGAGCCATCAATGTATTTTCGGACGGTGGTTACAGATATTTCCTGAGTGCTTCGAATGTGGAACTCACAGTCTCAGTTGTGAATCGCCTAAAACTTTACAAAGAAATCTATACTCCGCAAGCCACCTTACGGCGTGTGGCCGAGAGTGCTTCTGAATTCCCAACTTTCCTGTTGTATTCGCGATAGGCGCTTCAGAAGATCGCGTCATAATACGCTACCGTAAGGTCCATAATCACTCAGGGTTTCACATCATTATCATTTCGTCAGAGCTGTAAGGGAGAAAACCGATTCTATTCGGGACTTACTCTCTCGCAATTTCAACAGTAGCTTCTCATGGACCGTCTTCCACTGGACTTGAGCATTTCCTTAACGCTCTCGGCATACTATACAATCCCGTGAGGACGCCTATGGATCACTTCCAACTCTTCTAGTACGCCAAGCTGGTAAAGGACCCAGACTAATCAGCAGTATTGAAGAACTGGTTGAGCAAGGTTTTTTTGTAAGTTTATTAATTCATGGATGAATTGCATTTCCTCAAGACTCTTCTAGTGAGTCTCAGCTTGGCATCCGCAATTCTTATAATGATGTTTACGACGTCATTCTTCTTCAGGTCGTTTCTGACTGTTAATGTCGAATATTTTGTATTTGTTTCAGTTTCCATTGATTTATCGTCAATACTGTAATCTAACAATAATGGACTTGAACTGTTTACGCGAAGTGTGTTATAATTAAAAGAATTTTCATGGTACTACCTGTTCCTGTGCCACCAATCGATTCTCCGCAGAAATTTTTCCATTTCGCTTACGATATTTTGGCACTGCAACCGTTCCGTTGACAAAAGATTCACCTCCGTGTACCCCAAGGAACTTTCGACGTTAATCACTAAGTTGATCAAGACCTGTGTCTTCAGAAGACTCTTTTTGTATTTCCTTTCTCCGAAAGCTTAGTACTGGGTGCACATAAAAAATGTTCCAATGTTCTCCAATAAATTTTCTTCGCAATATTGGTATATAATTACGTGCATCTATCTGACGATCCTTTTCGAAAACCGGAATGACCTGCGCTTCTTTCCAATCCTTTTTATCCTTAGCTGCTCAGGCGTCCTACGAGAAAGTGTTACTTGAAGCGACATAAGCTCTTAGAGTAATCTCTATACAATGTCCCAGTATCTAGTCCAGTCCCGATGTGTTTCCTCTGGTGAGCTATTTTAGCTGACTTTGCTTTTAGTTTTCGAGGTTTGTCAAGTGACTGAAAGGAGGTACCGTACGTAGTGCGTTCATCCGTGGTGGAAGATTTTCTGAAAATCAAATTCATTATTTTGGTTTTCTCCTTATGATCCACTATTTCGGTGCCAATATGGTCAATCGAAAGACCATTTCGGTTATTTAAGTTGGTTTTCGAGGGACTGATAACTGTCCAAAGGATTAACACTTAAGGCAGTCCGTCAAACTGCCGATGTGAGCAACGTATACTGCTTGTCCTAATTCACGTGGAACTAATGTCACCAGTACACAGAGCAGATGCAGTAATCGGGAATAGAAGTTCTTAATTTTAGGTCTTATGTCTCCGTCTCTGGTGTGTTCATGTTTCTCTCAACGGTAGTGAGTCTCCGTCCGATGAAATGGTTCATCAGTAATTCTCCGACCTACCGCCATCACAGATAAGTTCTTTACCGTCTTTGCTGGGCAAGTAGATTGCCTTACATCCGGTGTCAACCAAATTAAACGTTTTGTTAAACAGGACTATCTGAATGCGTTCCAAAGATTCCGGTATCACATGTAATGCGAATGTAGCACTGTAGTAGTAAAACGAGCATCCCAATGAAGCTTCTATTCGTTACGTAAAGCCTGTATGTCCGATTACCACAAATAAATTGCGTTAAATCCACAAGAATGTGGGATTGAATGGAAAATAAAAGATATCCCAGCTTTAAATCATTATCAGTCTTTCCTCACAATATCAGAATTTTGTTTTCCCACTGCGTACAACCACATATAGTGGAGACGGAGCCGAAGCATTCCGAAGTAACTATGTTCATACAACAAATTATGATCAACTGAGCAATAATACTGTTGTTTACTGAAAGTGATTAGAAATATTTTATACGGGTTGACATACAAAAATATGTTAAAATGTCCCTTTTATCTGTTGGAAAGTCAAGGTCCAGTACCTTGCACGTCGGTACTATGTTGCGTCGGCAATACATAATAATTTTCCTTCTTGTCACAGCATTTTCTAGCTAAGTTCTATGAATAAGAAGACTATTTAAGTTTTTGATATTGTATTTGCATGTTCCTGAAACCTTGGTCTTTAGTGTATTATGAAGATACTACTGCAGCGTTTTCAATGGAAAGCGTTTGATCACCTGCCCTGCAGCTCGAAATGGCTCCCTCTGAGTTTCATCTCTACTCACGTGAACCGCTCTCCATAAGGAAGAGTTGGTTTCACAAGGAACTAAGACTAGCGCTGCGACATCTGCAACAAACCGTCGCCCTGTGTTAACTCCATATGTCATCCACCATACAATCCTGACCACACAAGATTGCAGATCAGCATACAGAATTTTCGGAAAGCGCAGGCAGCTGCCTTCTAAGGCAAGGGAATTGCATATGTAGTAGAACGATACATTTGTCTAACGCTGAACGAGGACAATGTAGAGAAGTAGCTGGGTGGTGGAGCCAGCTTTTGTGATCCGAGCGAGGTGGCGCAGTGGTTAGCACACCTGACACACGTTCGCGAGGACGACGGTTGAAACCCGCCTCCGGCCATCCTGATTTCCGTCATTTCCCTAAATCGTTTCAGGCAAATGCTGAGATGACTCCTTTGAAAAGCTACGGCCGTCTCTCTTTACCATCCTTACAAAATTCGAAGGGTCCGAAGCCCTCGCTGTTTCGTCTCATCCCCTAAACCAACCAACGCTTTCAAATAAATCATTTTTGACTAGCACCGTGATTTTCATTTTGCGACCGATCAGATCTTTATAAAACAACAGCACTCGTATATTAAGCTGCGAAATGGTCTGAAACCAACTGGGTCACAGAGTAGACAAAATATGGACTTATCCGAAACAGGCATAAATAGAATAAGCAACACCTATTGTGGCTGTACTTTGTAGGAGTTTTATTGCTACTATTATTTCGCTTTGGTTTATTTAGCCATGCTGCAAACGTTTGGTACAAATACAAAGTAATATATGAAGTAGAGGATATAATGATTTCAAATTATTGTACAATTTCCTGGAAGGGACAGTGTTTATGGCTAAGAAATATTCACATACCAACTATAGACAGAAAATACCGAAGACAAAAAAGGACAGAATGAGAAGCATACACATCGACATTATCACGTTTATGTAACCACAGATAATAAATCAACTTTCATATAATCGTGTTATTACCTCGTGTAGATAAAAAAAAGTTGTGTATCCTGCTCAGTCTTGAACTTAGATTTCGTGAGTGAAAATTTTAAGTTGGTGTTCAGTGTTTTGTCCTGGGACCAAATAAGACTGAAAAACTAAATTACAAAAATATTTGTAATTCACCAAAATATTAGGACACATAGCACATAGTTTACATTAGTACTCACACACGTTTTAAATGCTAGTAATGAATTATTTCCGCGGATTAATTTGCTGATGTTTATTAATAAACTGATGACTGAATATATATCTCGGCGAACGCACTTTGGAAGCGTATATTCGTTATTGCCATACTGGCGTATCACCCGACGTGATGGTATGGGGTACCATTGGTTACACGTCTCGGTCACCTCTTGTTGGCATTGACGCACTTTGAACAGTGGACGTTACTTTTCAGATGTGTTACGACCCGTGACTCTACCCTTCATTCGATCCCTGCGAAACTCTACATATCATCAGGATAATGCACGACCGTATGTTCCAGGTCCTGTACGGGCCTTTCTGGATACAGAAAATGTTCGACTGCTGCCCTGGCCAGCACATTCTCCAGATCTCTCTCCAATTGAAAACATCTGGTCAATTGGTGGCCGAGCAACTGGCTCGTCACAATACGCCAGTCACTACTCTTGATGAACTGTGGTATTGTGTTGAAGCTGCATGGGCAGCTGTACCTGTACTCGCCATCCAAGCTCTGTTTGACTCAATGCCCAGGCGTATCAAGGCCGTTATTACGGCCAGATGTGGTTGGTCTCCGTACTGATTTCTCAGGATCTATGCACCCAAATAGCGTGAAAATGCAATCACATGTCAGTTCTAGTATAATATATTTGTCCGATGAATACCCGTTTATCATCTGCGTTTCTTCTTGGTGTAGCAATTTTAATGGCCAGTATTGTATATACGCACTTCTGTAAGTACCACAAAATATTACTTTATTGATATATCTGAAGATACAATGAGAAAATTTTACGTACGAGGAGCCCTCAAAAAGTGAGGCAGACATTCTCAAGATAGGAGAAGTAACTTTTATTGAGTGCTCTCCTACACTTCAAACTGACACAGAAACATGAGACAATTTAGCAGCATAGTTACCAAATCCCTGTAAACTACCCTCGGAGCCTTCTGTCAGTCGTTCAATTACTCGATGATAGAAATCCACTCGTTCGACATGGAGCCATTCTAGAACCGCTATGTGGATGTCTTCATCGCTGGAATACTCCTAATTCTTTGATTCAGTTCCTCGATGCTCTGGACATCGACGTCTGTGGTCGATGTCGATATCGATGGCCTTTGTCTCCTATCAGAGTCATCCACGTCCGTTCAGCATGGGTTAAATCGATGACACCACTTCAATACAGTGGGACGGGACATTGCATTTTGTCCACACACAGTCAGATTTCTCACACAGTCTGAATGCAATTCAGACGTTTTGAACACAGGAATCGGACTGCGCCGCGCTCTCAACTTTGGGGCACCTTTCCAGTCGCCGTTCAATTTCACTCTCACACTGTGAAGCCGTTATTAACCGTACCGCAGCGTGGCTATGCCTGTAGGAGGCCCAGGACATGTACTCCCTTGTGATAACGCACCAATCTAGTTGCGCAGTGATCTTTGCGTGGGACGACATGTGTTACTTTCTGAAGTTGCTGCGTATAAGGAGCGTTTCTGCTATTTTTATGGAAGTGTAAGAAGCAGTTACTTTTTTCCGTGAGGCAAATATATTCAGTGCACTGCATAACGTGAAACCTTCAAATCCAGGCAGCGCATATCTGGATCGACTTCTCCGACTTGTATTCAGTGTATCAGCTGGACACGACGCATGGCATGGAGCATCTTTATTGTTAGTGTTTGCTCAGGGTTTAGTTCTCAGAGTATTTCCTCATTCGAAATGCATGGCTATTGTCATCACATTCCACCCGTTCTTCCTCACTCTCTTCTGTACCTTGTATTATCTACTGTGAATATGAATGTATAGGTCGTTGCCGAATGTGTACCCAGTGCTACGACGTCTTGATGAATAGTAATGTATCGGAAATTTTTATTTGAAACTCGAAAGGCATTTTAAATGAAGCTTACGTTATTAACATTCTACGTCTTTATTCTTCATGCCTATATATTTATTTCACATCGTAGTCACTCTGGGGACCAACGTATTTCTCCCAACGGGAGACCAGTTTTTTATACTGTCACTGCAGAATATTTCACTTTGTTGACGGAGCTACAACCTCACCTCTGCTTGTACCGTTTCATTACTATCAAAGTGACGTCCTCGAAGTTTTGTAAAGGGATGGAAAACAGATGAGATCCAATCGGGGCTGGATGGAGGATGATCGATGACTGTGAACACGAGGTGACGGATTGTTGCAGATGTTTCTGTTTTCTGAGATTCTGTTGTCTCATACAACGACATAGCTACGTTACACGCAGACATGTTACACACTAATATTCGGAACACTCTAGCACCAGTTTGGTTCAGCTTGCGTCCGCGAAACGGAAAAGTCAACCGACTAATTTGCATGACAAGTAATACCTCAACCGGTATTGAGAAAAGGATAAAAAATTCGGAGACATTACTTTTCAGCACGCTCCTGTACAACGAAAAAGTTTGTCTTTGCACTGTTTTCAGCGAATAAACGATCTCTTATTCTACAGCGGAGACTGTATACACACGTACAACCTGTATCTACCTTTATTTCTCCAAACCATGCTAACACTGTGATAAATAGCTTTCTTCAGTCAGATACTGAAACTAACTGGGAGATTGCAGAAACGGAAACAAGTGATGATCAGAAAACGCATGGTGCGAAGTACAACCTACAATCAAGCATACCAAATTGAGTTTATTACCTGACCTAGGACGAAATAAACAAATTTGGGTGAAGAGTATTTGCTTCAAGAGGACTGAGAAGGATATTTGTGATTCATCATGATACAATAAAATAGAATCACTTGATCAGAGGGATATCTTCAAGATTTTGCGGTAAATAGTTTGGCTGTGTTTTGGTGTAATTGTACGAAAACAGCAGTTCGCTTATGTCTCCCGCTTCTACCTTGTGACAGTCACTGGAAGGGCTATATACGATACCTACTCGACGTACTTTGGAAGTAGTTGAATTATACTGGTACAGTTACCAACCTCCTCCTCTCCTGAAATGTTCGAAATCTGGTGGAGCATCTAATAAGTGCTTGTACAGGAGTGTCGTATTTACTTCTGTGTTACACTAAAAGGTCCAAATCCTCTGCCCATTCTTCCTTGGCCAGTTACCTCATCCGTATCCTGAAATCTGAGTATGGTAGAATGACATTAATTACACGGCGAGTAAGACCGACCTTGTTCGCCATCCGTTCGTTCTTGTCATTGTAAACTGATCCCAAGTGACCTCGGTCCCACGGAAAGGAAATTCTCGTACCTCTTCGCCCATTTGCAGTACCCGAATGTCGATTTTACTGATCAGTAGTCAGTGCTGAATACATTCGTGTACACTTTTGGATTGTTGCGCTACAGATCGGTATGGAGCTCCGTGGTTCGACCAGACCTGATATTGTTCAAGCTGTAGTCGACGTTGCGCAATAACTGTGAGGATTTCGTATTCCAGGTCAGAGAGGTTAGTTGGTTTTTGGGGGAGGAGACTAGACAGCGAGGTCATCGGTCTCATCGGATTAGGGGCGGATGGGGAAGGAAGTCGGCCGTGCCCTTTGAAAGGAACCATCGCGGCATTTGCCTGGAACGATTTAGGGAAATCACGGAAAACCTAAATCAGGACGGCCGGACGCGGTTTTGAACCGTCGTCCTCCCGAAGGCGAGTCCAGTGTGCTAACCACTGCGCCACCAGGTCAGAGAGCTGTTAATCTGCAACGAAGTAGCATGTCGTTTTTGGGATGGAGAAATCGCTCACATTTAGTACATTGAATAGTTGGATACGTTCGCTGGATCCATTTCTGGCACAACAGCTTCTGTATTCTCCACCATTTTTTGAAAGAGTGCCAATTTGCTTTATTGACGTTCCAAGGGCTATTAGGAAAGAATAAAACGTCCTTGCTGTCCGTTTCTCGTCAGTACATCAGGGAAATTATCTGATTCTAATGCGTCATGCCATACTAAGTATAAACCTTATCATCTGGGAACGAGCATAACGTGAGATCGTCCACAGAGCTGACTTTTTGGGGAAGAGACATCAGGAGAGGACAGCCGTCGTTGACAATTAAGAATATGCAAACACCAAACTCGGCCTCATCGGTCATAAGGGCTTTGAAAGCATTTATTACAGCAAATCGATTTTAGTCACTAAGAGACCATCTTCTGTGCAAATATTAAAGTCCTTAAGACCCATGTAATAAGAGCAAATATCACACTTCAAGTTTGGATCAATATAGAAGAACATGGCAGTTAACGAACAGATTTGCTCGTTAAGTGCTATCGTCTTCTTTATTGTATACCCAAAAGGAGCATCGTTTTAGTGTCACTATACTACAGTGCAGAGTCAAAATACGAATATTTCACACTTCTTTTTGCCGACGCAAACGGACCAAATCCTTTGGCGCCTTTTGTATTTCACGTGGTGTACGTTGTGCCTTAAGAGACTACTGGAAGCACCATTAATTTGTCAGAAAACCACACAAGTGTGTTTTATCATGTACTCTTTGTACCAAAACCGAGCCGCAGATTCCAAGACGGATATACCTCTAAAATACCGATCCAAAATAACCTTGAAAATTATTTTCTTATCTTTATCCGTTTCCGTGAGACAGAGGTCGAAAATTACCTTCTTGTACAAGAAAGATACCCATGTGTAACATGCTGCGATGCGAAAAAGTAGTTTATACAGCGGAGATTCAAGCGTTTCTACTAGTAAAGCATTCGTCGAAGTTGATAGCATTGTTCCAAGGCAATGTGGCAAGGAACAGAACTCTGCTGCTTCAAATTTATTACGTGCACCTTTGGTAGCTTCGTGATATAAGAAGGATCCATAATAGATGACAGCGGAGGAGGTCGTAGGCCATGTTCAAGAGAATGGTGGGCTCCACTCCTTACCGAGCTCCAGCTACAGATATCATACTGTTAATGCTGTTTCCTGATTACAAGAGATATGTAATCAGCCCATTTTAAGCGCATTCCAAATACCACACTTACAAATTTCGCTTCAGATACCTATGGTAAAGAGAGACTGTGTAATAAACTGGGTGATTTAGACCGTCGTAACCAACTTGTCCGTAGTCGGTATCTCGGGTGTACGTTTAAAACATATGAAGGCTGGGCTTGGAGCACTGAGGAATTCCTCCTGAGGTTGTACGAGCAGTTTGTTCTAGACTCATAGTATTGTATTTTAGGACGGTTTGAATATCAAACAAAAATGTCTTTGGAATACATATATCGCATAATTTTTGAAGCAGAAGTGGAATTTAAATACTGCCGTATGCACTTTTAATGTCGATAAAAGCTGATGCAAAAATGTTGCTTAATGCTGAACGCTCGAAAAATTTCAGAATGTATAATACGAAGAATGTCTACTGTTTTTCTGAAACCAAATACTTCTATCGCAACTACCACTCTCAGTGGTTCTTAATAAACCATCCAAGGGTCCTTCTGGCTGAAGACGAAGTTGTACTCCCAGGCATTGCTTTAGTTAACGGAGCTGGAATAATTATTTAAATTGTTCAGTGAGGAGAAGAGTCTCATCCAAATACCGTTGAAAGTCCGTAGAAACTTTGTCAATGAACGATTTGGCGGGCTACACAGAGTAGGATAGTGAACATGATCAACTCCAAGGACAGAGTTCGTCGAGGACTTCAGCATTTCCTTCAGCTCTTTTAGCTGAAAAGATGATCACAGGATATGGTCAGATGCTATGACTAATGGAGGAATTACGGGACTGCAGTCATAAGAAAAATATGGTTGTCAGGCATAACATCTAACACCTGGTCTGGACTCCAATTACGATTTCTGAGTTTCCATACTGTATTCCACACATCGGAAAACATTGTGAGAGCTAGTCCACAAAAAATTCGCAACTTGATGACTACTCTGCAGTAAGAGATTGAGGTGGCGTCTTTTAACTGTCTTAATGTATCAACTTTGAATCACACGTGTTGTAATGATCTTTTGCCTTCGCAGGTGCTATGCAGCATATTATGCTGCCTGTGTCTTCCCTGCAGGAAGAAGACACGTGGTTTAGGGGACAAATCAAAGAAAGCACGTTCGACGGGAGTCTACAATTACAGAGAAGTGGATATGGAGAAGGTGAGCACTGAATATCTCCAAGATATATGAAAAAATTCCATAGTGAGGCTAACGACCAGCTACATTATGCTTAAAATAGTCACTGCCATAACGCCATACTGACTCTCACTGTATCAGCTTCTAGACTTGGCAAACCTGTCTTAACTACTTGCTGTCCTAAACAAGCCATCATCAAACTACAGCTCCTCCTGTAGTGCACACACACGCCTTCGTATCCATAAACCCCATAAGACTGGCCGCTCACTTTCCTGTGATCTTCGGATCACCGACATAGCTATACCTGCTTACATAAGAACTCATATTAATTGGAAACGAACGCTAACAACGCTAATGGTTGGAAGTAAGCTAGTAAACTAAACTGAAGAAGACAGAACGCTAAAATTGCAAACTAGATTCTGAAATATCGAATACTTTTTGCAATCACATCTAGATTTTATTTTTGACGCATGAAAATCCGTAATCGAACTGCTCTCGATGCCAGACTTACCGCTTCTCGCTAGTGGATGACTTTATCATTTCGGCTATACATATATGCATCCAAGACCGATCAAAACTTCCATATTGCACATATTGTCCATATTTTCTATGTTCGCATTTTGTTGTTCACGCAGAGGGAGAGAAAAATTATTAGAAGCGTCAATTAAGCTCATTGACGCAAATATAATAATCATTTACACAATCTGCGTTTAGACGCTGCCTGTGTATTACATTACAATTTCCTTCAGACAGGCATGCAGACATTAATGGTTTGAGGAAAGACGACCATAGACTTACGTTCGTTGTACTAGGAGGCAACTCATATACGTAATGTAACAATCAGTTTCAGCGATGCGGATAGCATGCTGTCTACCATTTCTGGGTCAAACAGTAAAAAAGCATGTCTGCCATGATTAAACAACGTTCCTTTTGAGAATATTAAGGAGTAGCAATTGACGAGTGGCTCAGTTATTTAGGAGAACTTTATATCTTCTAATGCATAAGTTCATTTCCCCTAGTAGTTGTAACCCAGACATGTTACACCATCGCAGACTACACGGTAAATTGTAATATGTTTACAATTATTTACGTCGTCAGTACTCTTCCCAGCGTGCATGTGTGAGGAGGGTCACTCGTTTCGCCATTTGTGACATCGTGGCCTTAACCAGAGCTATATGACAAAGCATTATTTTCATGACACCATCAATAAGGATATGCGTTTAGTATACACAGATGTGTGTTGCTTAAATGATATTTGATGTAACAGGCTTTTTCTGCAACCTAGAGTGGCTGGAAATGTTTATGTTCTTAACGAATCTTCAGATTCATCTCATTCGTCAGTAGGATAGAGATCACAGTGGGTCAGTGGCAGCAGAATGAATTTGCCTTTCACGGGCACATGCTCTATGGACTACACTAAGTACGACACACGACTTGTCCTCACAACTGTACTTCCGCCAATAGCTTACAAAGAGGCAAAGGTCTAGTACTCGAGTCTCGGTCCAGCATTTTCTGACCTTCATACTTCAATACGTGTTTATTGCATATATCTATCCACATTTGCTTCAAATGTTCTAAACATTCTGTATACATATAATTTTTTCCTTTCAAGTCCCAGGTTAACTATTGCAGGATGCCTTAGCTGTAGCCACATTAACGTCCCATAATTTTCTTTAGCGTTTTCCATGAATATTTTACCTCAAGTTTTCATTCTTCTAGGTCCTCAGTTCTCTGCCTTATTTGATGTCTTAATTTATAATCGGTCACTGTAGCACCATACTTCACACTCTTCAAACGCTACAGTTAGGGACTGCTTAAGTTATATAAAATTTGTTCCAGCATTGTACGTAAGTAAAGTGTCTAGAGTATTGGCAATCCTTAGAAATATGGAACCCCCTCTTTCAGGTTTATGGCCGCTTGAGAAAGAGGAGGCTGACACAAGTGCCTTCTGTCTTTGAGATATTTCCCTGCCAGTGGACCCCAGAGTCAGCCAGTCGCATCAAGAATGGGGAGGACAGTGTGGACTGCACGCTGAAGGACGGCTGTGCAGAGGTAAGTCAATAGCAGTACAACCATGTGCAGTAAACACGAAGAATGACCAAATGAAATAGCAAATTTTATGCTTTCCAGAATCTGTTACTCTGCCGGATAACTCTTTCATTTGTGCATGAAGGACTAAATAAGAAATGCATTTTATTACAATCCAGTAATAGTACAGTGCACTGGTTAGAAGAACCGAAGGTAAATCTAAGATGAAAAACAGTTATAGATTTCGTGCACTACGTTTCCTTTGTAAAGCTGCTCGGGGTTCAGAATATATCACTCGTTTGACACACAATACTGTACTTCGGCGCTCGACTTTCACCAAATGAAAACGAAAGTTAATAGTGGAGTCAGTGCTCCAGAATCCGGAAAGGGCACTCAAGGTGCTACCTCAGTCTCCAGTAGACAAGATAGGGCCATAGGGAGTGTTAGTTTGACTACCTGTGCATAAAACTAAGCACTTTCAGAAACTGGTATAAGCGTATGCCATCAGTTTAAAAAGAAGACGAAACAAGACTTTAATTCGTGTGCAGTAGTTTGCGGAAGTAGTACGAATCCGCTGTAGAAAAATGTACACAATGTCGTAACGATATAACGTACGTTGCAGTTCCAGTGTCTGTGAAGCTTACCAAGAATCCATGCAGGAGAAAGTTTAGAAACTTGGAGAATAGTCGATAAGAAAATAAATAACGGGAACACAGAACATATAGTTAATAACTCTACATGATATATTGTTAATTAAGCTTCGTATTTAATCTTGGCAAAAGATAAAGAGGAGCAATGTCAAAACATATTTATATTTCCGTTAGGAGCCTTCCTTTATTTAAATCTACCGGTGTAGTTGCTGTAAATTCGCAAGTAGTAACCAAAAACCATCAAAAAGGTTACATACCATACGGCTCACAAACCATGCGTCATGTTTTTAGATCTTCATAGTCTTGCTTTGTTTCACCCTTGTCCATGGTCTAATCATTTCATATCATCACACACCCTACGCACTGTATGGGCAATGATCTGCTTCTTTTTTTCTAACCTGCCCGTATCTTCACAATTTTAACGTACATTAAACGCACTGTATTACACGTTCATTACAGCCTACAGTGAAGGCTTGATTACTTAATATGTAATCCATTTAAGAATGCTGAGACAGATATATAAAGATTTCTATGCTTCAGGCATATGCTATTCTAGCTGAGTCACTAATGATAAACTAAAACCTCCCACAGCTCAATTTTACTTGGGACTTCGGCGAGGAAGAGGTGGCTGGAGAGAGTCCACGTTTTGGGGACGACACTTTCGAAATGAGTGCTCAACCTGAAATTTTACCGCAGAAACGAGAGATAGAATTGCTCCATGTGCCGCAGGAGGGCCTTACTGAGGTAAGTCTGTAGCAATGTTCTTCACCGTTATTACAACCTATACATACGGATGCATACTTAATATATAATCCGTTTAAGAACGTTAAGTCAGTGTCTGAGGTTCTCTGTGGGTTAAACAAATGCCTTTACAGCTGAGTCAGTGATAATGAAGTCAAACCACCCACAGGTCCGTGTCATTGGGCGCTTCAACGTGACAGATGTGCTGGAAGAAATTCCACCGTTTCCGGACGACGCCTGTAAACCGACTGTGATCACCGAGACTATTCCAAACAACCAGATGCGGAAATCGTTGAACCGCCGCAAGAGAACCACTCTGAGGTAAGTTAGTATTATTTGTACAATGACCATTTAGTAAGAATTAATGGCCACTCAGTTTGGAGCGAGGAACAGTCAAGTACTTCTCAGACCGTCTGTATTGCAGGAACAGCCACTCTGTCGGACAATAATTTTCGCAAACCTCTCACAATCTGGTTATTTTCCACGACTGTAAAGTGTAGTCGTCTGTCTCGTTTACATAAAGGAGTAAACGAAGGATTCAGTATGTTACAATCCTGTAATACACTCTAATACCAAAGAACGATGTACCCCAGGTGACCTTCTTCGACATATGTCCTACAGTGCTCTGTGAAATTTCTTTAAAAGTATAACGTGTCCCTTCGTACCTTTCATTAATATTTCAAGCTGGTACCCTTTGTTGAACCTATCTATACACTGAATCCAAGTTTCAGTCTAGCCTTCCTTGCTTCATACTGTCTTGCAATCTGAACCCTAGGTATTCATTCATGTGAATTCAGTTTTCTCCGAAGTTTTCTTAAATTTTTCTGTGTGGGGCGTGTATCATTCCCACAGTCAGGTTTAGAGTTTGTTCTCCATTATTTTTAGACTTGTGTATTCACATCTGCTGGTTTAATCTTCAGTATTTAGGTATTTTCTTCGTTCGTGAATAAAGTTCATTACTGACGAGTTGTCAAAACATTTGTTGTGGGCACTGTGTTTTTTCTCCTACGCTGCTCTCATTATCTGATCTCTCGACACCAACCGTTCGTCTTCTTTTGCAATACATTTCCCTTTCTCAGTCAGTGGGTGCCTAAAGTTCCCTTTGAAACAATCGATAGTCTTCTGAAGCCTTCTGGTATCTCCAGGTTTCTAAAACATACACAGCCTCGTTTCTCTTTTTTAAAAGACCCAAATTCAACTGATTTCTACGCAAATTTTTTATCACGCGACTTTCTCTATAATTACTTTCCCATAGCTCATGGCGTTCTACTATATTTCCTTCTCATCCTTGTCCTACTGTCGAATTCCTGCTTTGCATCACAATTACATTTTTGTCTTCTTTCATCCAATGAATAATTTTTTCTACCTCAACTTTTATAACTTCCACCTCCTAATGATCTTCAGAGCTAGCAGCCTATTATACTAACATCACTTGGGTGTGGGATTCATGTATATCTGGTTGCGGTATTACGTTCACTATTTTCTTCGGCCCCACTCCTATTTTCTTGTTCATAATTAATTCACATGCTGAGAAATTTCCTCTTGCTTTCAGCAGTTGGAAGTATCCAACAGACAACAAACACCACCCACTGACCAGAATAACTCGTTTGAGCAGTAATACGTGTATCAGAGGAAAGTGCCCAATCTGGACGCAAACGAGGACCTTACCTCGCCACGCTGGCTGGAATGAGCCACGCCCCATGCAGGTATTAGGCTTCACCAGCCACGCCCAGCTAGTCCTGCTAGTGACACGGGGCTCTTTAGCTCAGGAGCGAGGCAGTTGTATACAGTGACACTTCACACTATGCCGCGGCAGGCAGTCTGCTTCTACCTGGGATTCCACGTCCATAATTTCATTGCAACAGAAGCCCTCACACGCAGAAACCCAGCATAATACCACATATATCCGTATTTATTTTAAACGATGTTGGGTGTCCAGAATGTGCAAAGTGCATTGAATAAGTAGATGTGCGCTGAGGGAATGAGAGGAAATGTGTAATTTTGGAGGACTCATAAGAGCTGAAATCGCATAACGCTTATAACTGACACATAGTTCTTCATTGAGCAGCAGTACACCATTACCCAATTACCAGTTACAAGACTGTTCGGAAGAAGTTGAGCTATCCGTTTTAGATTAACGTCATCAAATTCAGAACAGAGAAACCCATAACAGAAACTACACCCACATCAGACTGACCTTCAAGGAAAGATTTACATTGAGCTCCTTTACTGGATGTTGTTGTACTTCTGTCATTGCTCGTGACTCTTATGCGAGGCCATCTCTGGCGACTAACTGTGCTCGTATATTCTAAATGATGTGAGGCTGGTCTGAGATTTACAACTTTCTCAAGCTGTTTCTGCCATTTTGTTCAACCAACTGCCTATCATGACTTCATTAAGTTCATTATACAGTTTTCTGGTTCAGGACTACCTGGGTTCTTTGAAAATGAGTCACAAGCATCTCCTTCATATGACTTGAGGAGTTTTTATATTTGTCTAGTATATTGTGCCCCAATAGAAACTTCTGTATGTCATGGCCTTAATCGTGAGTCCAACATAACGTCTTATTTTTGTATTGATATTCAAGTTTTTCGCTTTCTGTTAATGGATGTAGGGCATGAATTAGTCTGATCATCTTCTCTTTCTTCGCTTCTATGTGTGGCTTTATAAGTTTATTGTCTAATAAGACACCTAGGTATCAGACCTAGTTGGTCCACTGTATCCGTGTGTTATTGATTTAACGTCTGCCCTTCAGGTCTGGTCTTCTTTGCAGTGAACATGACTGGGCGTTCCTTATCCGCACTTAGACGCACGATGATATATTTTGTCCACTGCTCTATAACAGTTAGATGCCATCCACTCTGCCTCAACATCGTTCGCTAAATACCGCAGCTTACAAGTTTATAATTTGTAACACGCCTGAGAGGCCATGTAAAAGTGTCTTTATTTATTAGCTCTCAGCTATTATGAATATCGTTAGAGCTTCATTTTCTTTTTCTTGTTTTTGCACCACACACGTAAGAATGAGAATGGTAGTTCCTATTAACTCAGTTCGTCACTCTCATTTTTATGTAAGTTCTAGATAAAGAACGTTTTTGTCGTAACTATAGCAATCATGTCTTCGTAGGTGGACGCAGCTGGTTAGGAAACACCAAGTGAAGATGTGGAGGAGCGGTAGCCAAGGATCTCAGCAGCCATGCTTCGGTTGCTGCTTCTACCAACTAACGAAAAGATTTATTTGTTCCAATAGTTCTTGTATGTTCCGATTTTTTTGTTATCTTCAAGTTATTTGTTCCGTTTACTTACTTGTTCTTGTGTTCGAGTTGAGTTTTGTTCAGTTTTGAGTTTTCATTAATATCCTTTGGCTCAAATATAAACAAAAAATAAATCTTTTGTTTTTCGTCAAATATTGTCTCGTTTTTTAAGAGTGTTAATGTAATTATGATAGTTGACCAACGTACTTTCCAAGAAGTTCAGTTTCCTGCCCTTAGTAGCAAACAATAATAGACTCTTCGCATTCCGAAAATTAGTCAAAGATAGCATTTGTACCAAAAACAGCCTTTGGGTACAAGGATGATTTTATGACTCAGACCCTCATTACACGATCGGTTTCCTGTCTTCAGGTATACCTTAAATAAACATCTAATCGATGTTAGGCAGCCGGCCGGTGTGGCCGTGCGGTTCTAAGCGCTTCAGTTTGGAACCGCGTGACCGCTACGGTCGCAAGTTCGAATCCTGCCTCGGGCATGGATGTGTGCGATGTCCTTAGGTTAGTTAGGTTTAAGTAGTTCTAAGTTCTAAGGGACTGATGACCTGAGTAGTTAAGTCCCATAGTGCTCAGAGCCATTTTGATGTTAGGCATTTTCTTTCACATCACAGGTGGCTGACAACCGAATGACAAACACGCAAGCCCCACGTCCACAGCGCCACACACGATGTCACGACACTGCTGGTGTTGTAGACGTGGGTCTAGCACACTTTTTATTTAGTTAACAGCCAGATGCCATTCCGAAAAAAGGTATTCAGAGAAACAATATACACCGTCGATTCGATGTGCACTTGAGGCGAATGTGAGGATGGGACTCGTAGTCCAAAAATCGATCATGTAAAGTAGTATATAACTACCTTTGCAGCCACAGGAAACTTTATTTGTAATTACTCAATCATATGCATCTGCGTCAACACCATCCACTACGATGTTATTTATTTATTTATTGTTCCGTAAGACCACATTAAGGATAAGTCTCCATGGTCATGGAACGAGTCAATACCTGATATTATAACACGATTGTAGAAACAGATAAAATGAAATATAAGAAACATATTCAGGCGACAAGTCGTAAGTTTAAATAAAGAAAATCAGCAATGTAACACTGGAATTTGCTTAATTTTTTAGCTCTTCCAGGAGCTCCTCGACAGAATAGAAGGAGTGAGCCATGAGGAAACTCTTCAGTTTAGACTTAAAAGTGTTGGGCTACTGCTAAGATTTTTGAGTTCTTGTGGTAGCTTATTGAAAATGGATGCAGCAAAATACAGCACTTCTTTCTGCACAAGAGTCAAGGAAGTGTATTCCACATGCAGATTTCATTTATGCCTAATATTAACTGAGTGAAAGCTGCTAACTCTTGGGAATAAGCTAATATTGCTGACAGTAAACGACATTAAAGGAAATATATACTGTGAGGGCAATGTAAAAATTCCCAGACTATTGAATAGGGCTCGACAAGAGCACACATAGCTCGAACAGCCCGTATTTGTGCCAAAAATACCCTTTCTGAATCAGAAGAATTATCCCAAAAAATAATACCATATGACATAAGCATATGAAAATATGCGAAGTAGACTACTTTTCGTGCTGAAATGTCACTTATATCAGATACTGTTCTAATGGTAAATAAAGCAGCATTTCGTTTCTGAACAAGATCCTGAACATGGGCTTGCCACAACAGCTTACTATCTATCCGAACGCCTAGGAACTTGAACTGTTCCGTTTCGCTTATAATATGCCCATTCTGTCTGATCAAAATATCAGTTCTTGTTTAACAGTGAGTTAGAAACTATAAAAAATGAGTCTTACTGTGATTTAGCATCAACTTATTTTCCACAAGCCACGAACTTATTTCGTGAACTACATTACTTAATAATGTTTCAGTATTACACACAAGATCCTACACTACAAGCTGGTGTCATCAGCAAACAGAAATATTTTTGAATCATCTGTAATACTAGAAGGCATATCATTTATATAAATAAGAAACAGCAGTGGCCCCATCACCGACCCTTGGGGAACGCCCCACTTAACAGTGCCCCATTGGGACTGAACATCACTACCACTCTCAATATTGTGGAGAATTACTTTCTGCTTTCTGTTCTTAAAGTAAGAGGCGAACCAGTTGTAAGCTACTCCCCTTACTCCATAATGGTCCAACTTCTGCAGTAATATTTTGTGGTCAACACAGTCAAAAGCCTTCGTTAAATCAAAGAAAACACCTAACGTTCGCAACCTTTTATTTAATCCGTCCAAAACCTCACAGAGAAAAGAGAATATAGTATTTTCAGTTGTTAAGCCATTTCTAAAACCAAACTGAACATTTGACAGCAAATTATGTGAATTTAAATGCTCCAGTAACCTTGTATACACAACCCTCTCGATAACTTTAGCAAACACCGATGGTATAGAAATAGGTCTATAATTGTAAGCATTATCCCTGTCTCCCTTTTTATAAAGTGGCTTCACTACCGAGTACTTTAATCGGTCAGGAAACCGACCACTCCTAAAGGAAAAGTTACAGATATGGCTAAGTACTGGGCTAACATACATAGAACAATACTTCAATATTCTGCTAGATACCCCGTCATATCCATGAGAGTTCTTGGTCTTTAGTGATTTAATTATTAACTCTATCTCCCTCTTGTCTGTATCATGGAGAAGCATTTCAGGTAACAATCTCGGAACACTTTTTTCTACGAGCGCTATGTGATTCCCTGTTGGGACTAGGTTTCTATTTAGTTCACCTGCTATATTCAGAAATTGATTATTAAATACTGTACATATATGCAACTTATCAATAACACGGACATTCCCACTATGCACTGATTTTATATCCTCGACCTGTCTCTGCAGAGCAGCCACTTCCTTTACGACTGACCATATGGTTTTAATTTTATCCTGAGACTTAGCTACTCTATCCGCATACCACATACTTTTTGCCTTCCTAATAACTTTTTAAGCACCTTACAATACTGTTTGTAATGGGCTGCTGCATTTAGATTGTGACTGTTTCTAACGTTTTGATATAATTGCCACTTTGTTCTACAAGATATTCTTATCCCTTTAGTCAGCCACCCAGGCTGCCTGTTTGTGATAGTACCCTGTTTGAACGTTCTAACGGAAAGCAACTTTCAAAGAGCACGAGAGAAGTCTTGAGGAAAGCATTATATTTATCGTCTACTGTATCAGCACTATAAACATCTTGCCACTCTTGTTCCTTGATAAGGTTTACAAAGGTCTCTGCAACAACTGGATCAGCTTTCCTAAGAAGTTAATAACTATATTTAACATGTGTTGCAGCACAAAAATCTTTTAGAGTTAAAATTGGGGCATCATGATCTGAAAGGCCATTCACCTTTTTCCTAACAGAATGTCCTTCTAGTAATGAGGAATGAACAAAAATATTGTATATGGTTGTTCTACTGTTCCCTTGCACTCTCGTTGGAAAGAATACGGTTTGGATAATATTATATGAATTAATGAGGTATACCAGCATCCTTTTCCTTGCACAATCACTTATACATTTAATATTGAAGTCACCACAAATAACTAACTTTTTGTATTTCCTATAAAGTGAACCAAGAACCTCCTCTAGCTTTAGCAAAAATGTTGTGAAAACGGAGTCTGGGGATCTATAAAGAACAACAGTAAGAAGTTTAGCTCCACTAAATTCAACCACACCTGCACAACATTCAAACACCTTCTCAGTGCAGTATTTAAGATTGCCTAAGGCACTTCGAAAGCTCATTACAGTGGCATAGATAGGGTAAACATGGACCTCCACCTGTGGCACGTATATCAGCTAAGTTTACAACATCACATTTGCTTCACAATTACACACTTCATTTAACGCTAAGAAGCTCAATTTAGTTTTATAGCTCTTAGAGTGGGTAGATACGTGTATGTAATGAGCTGTAACCCATATCTCCGATGTTTGTGGATAAAATCATGCCCTGGAAATTTGTCCACACTTGCGAATAATTTATATGGGGGTATATAACGGTCATAAGTTGTTTAGGACTCCGTTGGATAAAACATTGATGGAACTTTGCGAAAACCTCCCGTAATATGCCTTCTCCTACGAAACTTATTTCTATGTACCAGATGCGTACATATCTGTAGATAGCGCGATTGTACAGATTGTCGTTACAAAATAATTCTATCTCTCGTAATCCTGGCTCTCCCGGTTCTTTGTTATTCGTTGAGTACGCCAGCTCAACTGATCCCACCTTGTTTTTATAACTTAGAGTGAGGTCATTTGCGTACACTTGTTATGCTATCTTCACCCTACAGATTCAGCATCCATTGAATGCGATCAGAACCCTCGGAGTAGAGGTAATACTATTTGGCAGAGATGTCATCCGAAAACTGACAACTTAATAGAGCCTAATCGAGAGATGCAAAGACCAACGCCACTTGGGCAGATACATTTCGTCCAAACTGCGCTGGAACGCATGAATGGACCATAGCAGAGCGCAAAGTTCACGGAAGTGTATCTGTCACTGAAATAAAAACAAAAAATAAAATTCGGAAAAAGACTGCATTAAACATTCTTTGAACTATTGGTTCGTTGCTAAATTAATAACACGTATCACTTTTGCTACTCGAAATACACGGAATGCATACGGTGAAAGCAAAATCGATTTTGGCACCAACATATTTCTAATGTGAAACTAATCCAGGACACAAACTAATTAGCTAGCAAGAAGACAGACTCCATAGCCATGTGCTGTAAGAATTGTTTTCCACACCGAATGGAAGAAATAAATAAATACCCTAGATAAGATAAATCTGTAAGCAGTCGTCCGCTTCTGGTGGTCAGCAAGTGTTTGAAGGCAGAAGAAAAAGTACGTTAGTCATATGATTTGAAAGTCATTCATCGATTCAAGTTGAATGACATTCTTGAGTAACTCAATGAATAGCAAACTTCATAATGTTTAACTAACCGCAATAACGGAATAAAAGAACAAATATGACAAGAAAACAGTCTCTGCGCCACAGTAAATGTTAATGTCTTACTTGAGAAAAAAAAACCAATAGCTGCAGTATGCCATGGGACTGACTGTTTGTCTTACAATGAGCTGTGCTTCAGCAACCAACTAAAGAAAAGTGCCTAGAAATAGCTGTTATATCGGAACCGAAACAAAGCCTTCTGTTCTGAATCAGAATAAAACTGAGATAAACATCCTATGTTCAGACAACCACGCAAAGAGAATGACACAATTTTTCAAACATTACAAGCAAGTATAGGTTGTTGCATGCGCGAAATTTTAATTAAATATAATGCATCAAAAATCAATAGATTCGAATACTTGGTGATGCGTTTGATGTTTGCAGGAACAATATAAAAAACTCACTTGAAACTCTAACAGTGAATGTGAGTATAGTGAGGTAGCCAACAGTTATCGTGGCAGACATCTCTTACAGAAGTCGTCAAATACATTATTCTTGTGTAAAAGACATTCAGGAAGCAAGGCAATGCGTAAAGAAATCTTTGCTAGTCAATTGGGAATGCATTTTTTCTTTTTGCTTTATGTCTCCTTTGTTTACTGCAAATGCCCGCTGATTGCATCTTTCCTTATTCTGTGGTGACACTGTAATGGACATTTCCTCCGCCACATAACGCAGTGCATGTTCAGTGGTCAAATAAGTATATAATGATAATGTGATATAAGTTGCACCGCAAGTTTTTTCGTTATTTTATATTTAAGTGTAAATGAAGTATGAAGTATTTTAGATATTCTAATAAACTGTGGAATGTATGCAGTTTATTTGTGCAGAAATCGCTTTCGTCTAGTAGGAAAACTTTTAACTGTGCAAAATTATGTTAAGGAAAAATCGACGAATGATTGGAGTCAATCGATAATAGTGCCTGGTATCCTAATGACGAATAGAAAGGACAAGTCGTTTAATCAGTGAGAAACAGTAATCATTTTAGGAAAGTTTGGGAGTTTCTTTGTGACGAAGATCATAAGATTTTGTGTAGAACAGGGAATTATCATAATGGCTAAAAGAATGCAGTTAGAGCATGCAAAGACAAGCAGAGTTTTAAGAAGAGACACATGTCTTAATGTTGTCAACTAAGCAGAGGAGATGTAAGACAAAAAGATTTCAGGCGAAAAGTTACTAAGAAAAAATCAAGAAAGGCTGTTGAAGACTGTGAAATTTGACAGTTAATGCAGGAGAAAAGAAAAATCAAGACATCAGAAGTGTGAGAAGTGCATAACGGATAGCTTTCTCTGGATTCGTCAGATGAGGGGAGCTTTGCTTTTAAAAAAGTGTCTGACACCTACAAACTATTGCTGTTTCACACACACAGACACACACACTTGTGAAAACAGCAATAGTTTCTATGTGTCATATATATACTCCTCAGCATGTGTAAATACAGTCACTTTCAGCAATACATTATTTCACACTATAAGACAGAAAATCTTATCCATACACTAATTATGGACAGATCAATAAGAAGCACTCATTATTGTTCTGCTTTGGTATGGCCAATGACTGCTGGGCTTATCATGTACACTATCACAGCAAACCACATAGCGAAAATTAAACTGTGGATTTGAAGGTAAGAGAAAAAGCTGAACGCTTTACACAACCCTTAGTGCTTGGAAATTGTACCCATTCAGAATGTACAATCACAGTTCAAATACGTAATTATCCACTAAATAGTACAAAACTTCTTTGATAGATAGTCTTGAAAAATTTCAACAAATTCCTCCTAAAATTATCATCAATCTCTGTGAGAGTTATTGTACTCTACGGTCTTGAGTAATAATAGTCAAATGTGAGAAGTTTCTAGGAATGATACTCGAAGGACGTTACACATACCGACGACAGGATTGCAATATAATTTATATTATTGAAAATTAATAATAGAAGTTCTGCAAAATATTTACACTGAACAAGCTGTTGCATAACAGGCAAATGTAAATACTCACAAAAATGAAAATGTACGTGACATAAGTCAAAGCTATGGACGAGGCAATTCTTCGTGCAGTTGACGATAACTCTAACGTCAGCGTCTGAGAAGTTGTTGCTGTACAAGGTAACGTTGACCATGTCACTGTATGGAGAGTGCTACGGAAGAACCAGTTGTTTCCGTACCATGTACAGCGTGTGCAGGCACTATCAGCAGCTGATTCGCCTGCACGGGTACACTTCTATGAATGGTTCATCCAACAATGTGTCAATCCTCATTTCAGTGCAAATGTTCTCTTACGGATGAGGCTTCATTCCAACGTGATCAAATTGTAAATTTTCACAATCAACATGTGTGGGCTGACGAGAATCCGCACGCAGTTGTGCAATCACGTCATCAACACAGATTTTCTGTGAACGTATAGGCAGGTATTTTCTGGGATGTCTCGATTGGGCCCCATGTTCCTCCACCTACGCTCAATGGAGCACGTTATCATGATTTCATACGGGATACTCTACCTGTGCTGCTAGAACATGTGCCTTTACAAGTACGACACAACATGTGGTTCATGCACGATGGAGCTCCTGCACATTTCAGTCGAAGTGTTCGTACGCTTCTCAACAACAGACTCGGTGACCGATGGATTGGTAGAGGCGGACCAATTCCATCGCCTCCACGCTCTCCTGACCTCAACCCCTTTGACTTTCATTAATGGGGGCATTTGAAAGCTCTTGTCTACGCAACCCCGGTACCAAATGTAGAGACTCTTCGTGCTCGTATTGTGGACGGCTGTGATACAATACGCTTTCCCCAGGGCTGCATCAGCGCATCAGGGATTCCATGCGACGGAGGGTGGATGCATGTATCCTCGCTAACGGAGGACATTTTGAACATTTCCTGTAACAAAATGTTTGAAGTCACGCTGGTACGTTCTGTTGCTGTGTGTTTCCATTCCATGATTAATGTGATTTGAAGAGAAGCTCTAACATGGAAAGTAAGCGTTTCCGGACACATGTCCACATAACATATTTTCTTTCTTTGTGTGTGAGGAATGTTTCCTGAAAATTTGGCCGTACCCTTTTGTAACACCCTGTATACTATAATGACAATATTTTGTTTCATTCCTTGGCGCTAAGTCTCAGGGTTATTCACTTCTGGTAAATTACAAAATTGGTACTTAATTTAATTTATGAAAGGTGCCTACCAGAAATAACGCTTCGAAATTTCCGTTGACCTTTATAATTATTGTTGTATCTCGGGAATACAAATATTTTATGTCGGAAGGGGCCGTAACTTTTTTAAGTTCTGTAAAGTGTCTCTTTTCCGCTTGCGTTCCTTAGATTTTTTTGTCATTCCAGGGACAAAATTTTCACTGGGAATGCATTTAATTTTTATTCTCAATTTTATTACACTCGATATTCATCATATTACGCAACCTTTACCCACCTTTCCTGAACATGGATGATTGTTTGATATTGGAAGTCTGTGTAAATACAAAGGCACGCCCTTCGACAAATTTAGGTGGTCCTCTTCGGTTTCGTCTTAGTACCTTGGAATAACCGTTGGTCTTTTTTCCCCGAGGCTACCTTGTGGTGACAGTCCTGAGGGTCAGAAGAGTGGGGGGGGGGGGGGGGGGGAGGTCTATCATTCTTAACGAGTGGCTTCCCGATTGATTCATTGAAGATCCTTGAGCAAGGAAAACGATTGTTTCGATTTTTGATGCTGAGTCAATAGGAAATACTGAAAACAAAAACAGGTGCTGTCTCTACTATCTCCTGATTGGAGGAGGCACTCGGTACCACTGCGAAGTCACTTTGTTGACTGGTCAGTTCGCCACCTCCAAGTTTTTATCTGTCTCTGTTTACAGAGTTGCTGCAGGCTGGAAGTTTCTCAGAGTCAGCAGACGCTGACTAGGGTCTGTTGAGTGTGACTGCTATTGCTGTGCTCACATGAAATGTGATTTTGGATGTGAGATACTATTACCGTGGTAGGAAGTATCTATGATAGCTAATTCAGTTGTCGGGAGCATTTTTTTGTGTACTTCATGAATGAGTGATATCTAATCGTTTAACTAGATTCAGTTAGGGAAGGATTTGTTCCTCAGCCAGTTAGGATTTTCTTCATGCATAGCGATCCTGATTAAGTTTATCTGATGTCTTTCCATTGTCGGCTGCAAGCCAGGTTTCACACCTCGTCTGCCCTAGACATACCCGTTGTGCGCTATAATAAAAAAAAAGATAGTGCCAACTTCAGACATCTTGGCGCAGTGGGTGTCAGAAAATGTTAGACATTGTTTGTGCAAAAGGAAACATAAAACTTCGATAATGTCCACATTAGATGCCGAAAACTCGTCCCACAGTATACTCAGTTATCAAAATTTAACCGATATCAGTATTTTTTAAGCAATGGACCTCTTTTAACCTAGACGGATCTAATTAAGGTTAGTTGGAACAGTTCCTGGTCTCAGCACAGCATAGAAGGACCAGTTCTTTCACAAAGGTCTGAAAAGAATAGAAGATGCAAAACGTATGTGGTGAATGAAATACCGACTTGCATAACCTGACGGCCAACTAAATGTCGTTTATAAACAGGAACTGCCAAAATGAACCGCAATCGCAGAAAGGCACTCTCCCATGGCATTGTGTCTGATCTAGATAAATGTCGACAGTGCAACATTTCTCGAACGATACGTAGTAACGAAAAAATTGTAATCTCTGATGCAGAATAGTCGTTTAAGAGGATCTTTAATTTCACACACGTATTTCACACTTACAAACCCACTGCTACTTTCATTTATTGCTCACTCTCACAGTCCTCTCGTCATGTATGAGGCGCGGTCAATAAGTAATGAAAGGTATTTTTTTCCTCCACCATTTTGGTCAAAAATGCATAATTTGATGTGAGACATCGTGGTATATTTCTGCTTCCTACCCTGTAGTTCACTGAAATTCCGATAGGTTGTGTCGCTATACATAGCCTTCAAACTGGTGCCTGTAACGGAGATGCGTTAAAAGCAGAGAGCTGTCATTGAGAGTGTTTTGGCGGAAAACTGGAGTGTCGCAGATATTCAAGACGCTTGCAGAATGTCAACAGAGACCTGGCAGTGAAAAAAATCATGGTGAGTCATTGGGCGAGGGGTCTGTCACCATTGCAACAAGGTCGCGTAAATCTGTCTGATAACCCGCTTGCCGGCCGCCCGCACACAGTTGTCACTCCTGCAATGTTAAAATGTGTGGGCTCTCTCTCTCTAAGTGGTCGATGAATCATAATCAAACACCATGGTGCACAACTGTATTTCTCCGTTAGTCGTGCTGATTCACGCAGAGTTGTGTGCTGAGCTTTCGCACCGTCAGACTTCCATCTGTTTGTCCAATGAAGGATGCACTCTGCGGGAAGCAGTACGTGGGTGATGGAGAGCTCGCTGATATAGCAAGACGATGGTTCCGACGTTGGTCAGTAGAATGGTATTACGCGAGGCTACAGGCCCACCCAGTGAGGTAGCATAAGTCTGTCGTTCTGAACGGCGATGATGTTGAAAAACAGGATTTTATAGCCAAAACTGCGGGGAATAGAATAGTGTGGCGTATTTAAACCCGTAATAATACCAACACGCTTTCAGGGAAAAAATGATTGGGTCACCTATTGAACGACCGCAGGTATATACAGTCGGTTTCAATGGTATATCATTTTACATCGTAAGAAAGGACACCTTCCTCTATCACAGCCTCGTACAGAATAGAAATAATACGCAGGCACTGTTTTCCTTCGGAATTTGTGAAAGCATGCCTAACGTCTGCGCTCTCCTTCTCGTGGCTGGCTTAGGTTATTCACGTCCAAAAGAACTCAAGTAGAATAACTACCGTAGCACACGCTGAGGTGAAAGTCGATCAGTGGGTTCTGAGATAACAACAGAAGTCTGTCGCTAACAATCGACAAGTAAGTAACTGAAGGTTAGCAATGTGGAAATACGACAGAAAACTTTCATTTTGATACGACACATCGAAAGGAATCGTGGAATTCCAGTTTAGAAATGGAGGAAGTGTGGAGGGTTCAAAGTATAGTAGAAGACCGGGGCTAGAGTATAGTAATCAGGTTCAAATTAATGTAAATTGCGGTTCAAATTTATGTAAATTGCAGTGGTTACGCAGAGCTGAAGAGCTTTACACAGATTAGACTACTGCAGAGAACTGCAAGAAGCTATCTCCGACTGGTCTCCACAACGACATGGACATGTGTAACGCAAGTTATTTACAGACGGTAATCAGCTAGGAAAGCCAATGAGTGAGAAAAGTATTCTTCGTAAAATCTAGCAGAAATCAAGTCTGTGCTCTTTGTTTGCTCTATTGTCCTCAGCACTTGAAGCAAATTTTTGGATAACCGTTGATGTTTTGGCTTACTTCCTGCTGCACTGAATTTCAACGCAAGACCATCCACGGATGATGATGTAAGAACTGTGGATCTGAACCTCGTCTGATCTGTATGTCCTACGATTTCTTGATATATCTTTCGGTATGATCTCTCATTGAAGGCAGTTGTATTGTTTTTCTCACCGATACATGAAATGTCATAGTTTCATCAGGGTTCCGAGGTTATCTTAAGTTGCGAGGATGTAACTAGTATTAACTCGATAAAATATTCTGCGTCATTACCGGCGTTGTTACATGAATCTTTTTAAAGACCCAACTTGGGAGAAACACGCATATAAAGGCTGTTGGGAAATATGTTCTGCGATCAGGAGAGCATCACATTCTATTTGGTAAAACTCTTCTTCCAGATGTCACGCGCGGATATTATGATACGACATGGAGAGAGATATTAGAGGTTATTAAACATACCAATAATTTTAATGGGATGAAGGTGGTTGTGAAACTGAAATGTATCCTGAATCCGCAAGTAAAGAAGATGAGTACTGTTCTTGGATCATGGGGCGGTATCATAGCGAATGCAGCAATAGGCAATGGCCAATTACACTCGAACTTTGAAAATATGTGAGAGCACATCTCTCTAGAGGAGCACGCTGAAACAAACTTTTATTGCAGTCAGTAATGAGCCAGTGCGTAAATACTACATTCGTATATGTTGTAGGTTAAGGTTTCTCAAATCGTATCTCAAAAGGGAGAATTATTGTATTTTTTAGAGTAACTTGCGACTAAATAACACAGTTTCTATTGAGTCCACTGAATCTTTATTTTTTAAGCTATTAGCTACAGCCAGATTCCTCGCAGACAGAAAAATAATCTATCTAAATGAGTTTTCAGCATTTTTCTTATCTGTACCTTCTGTACTATTAAGGCACCTACTCTGTTATTCCGTGTGCCTTATCGGCTAAATGGTACTCAAGGTTAGCATACCAGTGACGATATAATAACTCTGTGGAATAACGTAACAAAACGTGACAATAACAAATTGCAAACCATAAACGTAACTTCACTTCCATACTTAAACGTAATAAAATTACGCATAGAGAACAAAACATAAACTATTAACAAATTGAACTGCTTGCATTTTCATATCGAATATCAACTGGTATGTACACAGTTATCACAGAAGTATTTTACTTTTACTTTCCATTCCATCGCATATGTCATGTACCCGTCCCTTATCTTATGTTTCATACACTGAACTATGTTTTCTTCTCGATCTTCCTTACATAGTTGACTTAACCAACTGACTCTGTCCTCTTTTTAAATTTTATTCTTTTTAAGTGTTCACCTTCCGTCTCTTTTAATGATTTGCACACAGGTTCCTTCTTTTTGTTGTACTTTTCTTTGGCTTGTTATCCTTTCTGTAAGAATTTGCTCTTAATTTCGATATCGATATAAGTAGTTTCGTATTTTTCTAAGTAACTGTTGTTATACACGAGATAGGAGATAAAGTGTTCAACAAATAAATTATTCGTTGACTGTTAATTTCAGTAACTGTTGCAATATAGTTTTCCAGTTGTCATTCTTGAGACATTGTACCTGTAAAAAGTCCACACCCGTCGTTGAGTAGTGTTGCACTGTTATGCGAGCTTCCAGAATTTCCTTGTTGTTGTTTCAGTTCCATTTTCCGATTCTTGGTGTGATTGATCAGCAATATGTTCTGCAGCAGCTACAAATTCCTCTTCTTTGACTACATTTCTGCTACATGGTCACAAGCCTGTTGTCTTAAAACTGTTTGGTGCTATGTCCACAGAAACTGATCTGAGGTATTTATTACCCAAGAGTTCTGCATTCTAACTTTTCTATGACATTGCCCTGATTTGAACGTAGCCACGAATACGCTTCTATACTGTAGCTGTTATTTAGTGTTTTACAGAGCGATGTGTCCAATGACAGCAGACGATGAGTCGTGTGAGTAGGATATAATAGCATGAGTACACTATAACCACGGCCAGCTTAACTGCCTCTTAATTTTTGGTGTGTGTGTGTGTGTGTGTGTGTGTGTGTGTGTGTGTGTGTGTGTTTGTGTGTATTTGCTATATCCATCCCGTAAAAGCAAAATTTGTTTCTGGACCCTTTTTCTTAGTTTTGTACGTTTTAAGACACGTTCTAGCTATCGGAAAAACAATTTTGATGTTATCCTTCCATTTGTAGAGCATCAAAATGTTGAATTTGGTGGCGCTCTTCTTTCTAAGGCGTCATTCATGCTGCTGCACTTTATTATTAATGTTGAAGGTATGAATGGGCCTGCTGCATTCACAGTACAAAGTACATAAACACGCCGTTTGAAGACACCATTCTCCGCTTGTGACGGCACCCGCTTGGTGTCCGCTTTTTAAAGTTTTTGAAACTCGTATAATGGATATTTTCACACTTTATGCATTTGGTAAGTAGTAAACTTAACGTTCATCAACTATTTCCTCATATTTATCAAAAACTCATTAGCACTTCTTTATTAAAGCCCTTCCTTCGTGCCATTAGCTCGCAAGGACAGAGTGGGATAATCTTTCATAAATCTGTAATACCATTTTATACTTGACGAATTTTTCCGTTATTGAACCGTTGTAGTTGTTGATATTTTTCAACATGTTGATAGGGACGTTTCCTTCATTCATTAATAGTTACTCCGAAGAAACTGGACTCTAAATTAATAATATGCTACACTTGTACATCTTCCAACTCATATCATTAGGTCTTCCAAATTTTGATGGTTTAACTAAATCTTTCCAATGTTATGTCCTTTACATGCTTCATTAAAACAAGTTTCATCCTTCTGAGTTTTCAGTAAAGCGTCGACCATATCCTCTTGCTTCCACTTTTTGTACGCTCTCTTCGTCATATTGATCAGCTGAAAAAAGCTTTTTAGGTGATATGTGATTTCTATCAACGCCTATGTCGTACCGGTACGATTAATGAATTCTCAACAGCTACGAGTAGGGCAGTGAGAACTCCACCGTTCTAAACCAGAGCTACAGACAATATCTTAAAGATTTCTGCTGTTTGATTATGGTTAAATGAATGGCAGAGTACTACGAAAATAGACGTAAAACGAAACAGTTACTGTGTCATCATATTCTTCTCTAATAGCTTACATATTAACGAGGGAATATAACAAAATAGTCAAAGAAACTCGCTTGTTAATTATTTGTCTGTCAAGACTGCCAGCGGTCTGCGTACATTTATTTCCTCACTCACACGATTATTTAGTTCAGTTTTAAGCCACTTCATATCGCATTTTATAAACTTGGACTCCTTAAGATTAACCCTTCCAAATCCAGGCAATAATAGTAAACGCACCACCATGACCTTCCGTCCACATGACTTCTCCGCCACCATTTACGGCCGTTACATCCAGCTAACTAACACACTAAAATACTTTGGACTAATCTTCGATTGGCAACTAACGTGGTAACCTCGCCTACTAACTATCCAACAGGAAGCCCACAAAAGACTAAAACTAATAAAACTACTAACCGACCGAACATGGATACTACAACACTCCACTATCTCGTACGTGTACCAATCCAGGATCTACCTCAGCCGGCCAGTGTGGCCGAGGGGTTCTAGGCGCTTCAGTCTGGAACCACGCGGCCGCTACTGTCTCAGGTTCGAATCCTGCCTCGGGAATGGATGTGTGTGATGTCCTTAGGTTAGTTAGGTTTAAGCAGTTCTAAGTTGCAGGGGACTGATGACCTCAAAAGTTAAGTCCCATAGTGCTCAGAGCCTGTTGTTGATCTACCTCATCATTTAGTTTGCAAATGGCGTATGGATATCTCTTCCCCCCCCCCCCCTGCTGTTTGTCCCTCTTTCCTTCCCCAAAAGGCGCCCTAACCAACTCATCAAATTCTCACCTCTCCTCACTCACATCGAACGCTTCTGAATAGCCTACACCATCTGTGAACTCGACTCCAACAATCTTATTGTATCCACACTCCTTTCTAGTCTTACTGCACATCCTTCGCGTCCTCTCCCAAAGAAATGTTAACGATGTCCGTCTCCGTTAACACGACCTCGACCCGAAATATACCCATCCTACCAAGCGTGAATGCCCCTAGCCTATCCACGACTGCAAGGGCTCCCTCCACCTCCCCTCCACATACCGCATCTCCTCCTTTTCCCCTTCTCTTTAGCCCCCATCCCCCTGTCCTCTCAAATCTATAGATCCCAATACCAGTTACCCCTCTCTTGTTGTCCCCCGCAGGCAACCAAAACCCCGTCACCGTGTTGCGTTTCTCCGTGCACTTTGATTTTATATACATTTTATGTTGCATATCACTTTAAGTAAACTATATGTTGATTATTGTTACAACACAAAAGATAAAACGCAGTTCTCGCTACCGGTTTCCGTAGTTGAAAATTTTAACTTTGTGGCCTTTGATCTATTATGTGGGGATACGCACAACACTAAAAGATTTCCTGCTGTGAATATATGATCTTTAATTTGTAAGACTACGTTCTCGTAATTCTGATGTGACTTGTTAGAAATGGAACACTGTATAATTACTGTAACTGATTACGAAATTCAACATGTCTTTCTATACTTTCGTCTCTGAAATGCACTGAAAATTACTCTTATTATAGGCACAGAAGTTACAGTATGCCGTGTTTACCAAACATAAAAGCTGCAGTGGATTTTTTAATATTTGAACACTATTGACGGCCACGGCTAACACGAGAGCATGAAACTAAAAATGAAAATTCATTTTAATATTATAAGCCAGACCATATTTCAACACAGAAATCTTTGATATCACATAAGTAAGGTTTTAACACTCTGATTTACGTAAATTACTTACGACACTGATATTGTACTAGTGGTTGCCCATGTTCATCCGAAAATAACATAATGAAATCTACATTTCTCCTCTGGGGTCTCTGAAAGCTGAAATTAATAATTTTAATGTACCTTTACCTGCCCGCTTAGTTGCAGGAAAACTGCTTTCATCCAATTATAGTTTGAATTTGCCGCGGCAGCGGCTACCGCGATCGTGACGCAGCACTGCGTCACGGAAAATTCTAAATTCGCTGAAAACGTCTAAAATGTGGAATGAAATTCTCGGCAAGCTAGCTATAAATTATTACAAGTATTTTTAACAATTTCTATATTCAAAATCAACATAAAATTCAAAGTACACACCTTTTTTATACATCAGTATCAAATGGCGTCTTTCTCGATAAAAGAACAAAAGAAAGCTAACTAAGCGTTAGAAAGAGCGTCACAAGCTCTTACAACATTCACGGCTACAAGTAGACAGAGCTAGTAATGTCTAAACCTCCACTATTTACAAGGAATTTAATTTGCTAATGTATATCTTTGTTATATTTTTAATTATTATTGTCTGCTTCGGTTTCCACACTCGCCGACCACAGAAGTTATTTGCAAAATGGTCATATATAATATTACACAAACATAAAAATGAAAAATAATTATTTCCTTTTTTACAGAATACACGTAATCGATAACAGTTCAAACAGAAACGAAATATAATAACACAGATAAATGTTTTTTTTTCATATATGTTACATCGATTCTACAAATATCTTCCCAGAAGACGTCACAATCGCCATTTACCAGTCCTCATCACCAACACACTCCTATTTCCCTCGATACCTACTTCTTTTCATATGCTGTATATTACCCCAGGCTGCTCCATCGTACAGTCTGGAACCGCGCGACCGCTACGGTCGCAGGTTCGAATCCTGCCTCGGGCATGCATGTGTGTGATGTCCTTAGGTTAGTTAGGTTTAAGTAGCTCTAAGTTCTAGGGGACTGATGACCTCAGAAGCTAAGTCCAAAAGTGCTCAGAGCCATTTGAACCATTTGAACCATTTGCTCCATTGTATTGGAAAACAACGGTGTCGGCAATCCTAACATGCAGAAGTTGTGGTTCCAGGAGTTTCTGCAGCAGATCAACGTAAATGTTTCCTGTCACTGTCCCTTCTGCGAAAATGACATGTCCATAAAGTGTTCATTGTAAATCCAACCGCAGACTCATCCTCGATGCGCCTCTTTATCATTCAGTGATAGTGTGAGGTTGCTCGTTTCCGCATGTTCAGCAGTCAGATATGAATGTGACTTCGTTATTAAACAAAATGTGATCCATGACGTGTTACTTGTGCTTGACTTCGGTCAGTTCGTATCTCGGAGCTTTAATGAGATCCATGTCCTCAGTAGTGCAGTTTGTCATGAACCTTGTAGTGTACGAGTAACCAGGCTTTGAGTATTAAATTTTTCGTAATATGAGACTGGGTAGTGAGAAATTTTTCATACTGACTGTATGCTCGCACTGGTGGAAGCCATTAAACGTAAAGCTAAGATGTACTTATCTCAAAATGTTGATTACATTAACTCATTTAATAATTGTTTTGTTGAAAATGCAATGGACTGGTGTTTTCCTAGTTTTAATGTTTTTCTTTTCCTACGACAAAGCACAGACGTTATGGTTGAGTGGCATTGCGCATGAATATGGCAGTGCGAAAAAGGTTGAACAATGGCAGGATCAGAACCAATGATGGGACGTCAGAGAGTCGTTGTGGCACACGCACGTGTGTGATCGTGAGTGAGATCTTTTCTAGGGTAATAACGTTGCGAATACTTCTTTAAAGGTGAGTGGTGTCAAGACTGAAAGGAAAAGTCGTGTCCATAATGTAAATGGTCGGATTGAAAGAATTTCCGTGTGAATTAATGGCAAAACGGTGTGCGCCCAAATAGGGTAAAATGGCGACGAAATGCACAAACGTGTACATGTAACGATGGCTACCAATAACAGCGTCACCAACCGTACTATCTGCATCATACATGTACGATAACTTAAGATTGTACATGAACATACGATCCACGATTCGAATCGCAAATCTAATATAGTTTCTTTTGAAACGTTTACTATTTTTTAGATAGCATCTTCTTCATTACTTAATGTGTATGATTTACTTAATTTTGACAATTTATTTCACAAACGCGATTTTGTGCAGCCTACATGTCAGTCTGTGCAGACGTGGGATTCCCCAGTTTCATTACACAGCAGCAGCACAAGTCAACTTAGGTTATTCCCCGAGATAAATCCCCAGGGTAATTTACGGCACTGACAGCTTTTCATCCTGTGCAGTGTTTATATATAAGATTGTACTTAGCTTTTCGGCTCCGTTGAAGACAGCGAGCGATTTATAAGGTGTTAAGTAGGACAAAATGTGTCAATGGAACCAGAAGACAGTGATAGTGGTCATCGTACTCCCAAGAATCTACAGCGGGCATATTTAAATGTAAAAGACGAAACCAAAGTGAAGAAATGTCTGGGAACTAACCCTGGATTTAAATGTTGGTTGTGTGCTGATGTAGAATCTGTAACTTAACTTTCTTTGTCTGAATAAGAATGTGTTAAAAATATACTAAAAGGGAAAATCGTATCAAAAAGGTAATGGTGGTGTCAGCCAAAAGCCAGACAATTTTGAAATCATTTGTAGAATCAGTTACAACCGATGAGTGTTCAAATAATCTGGTTCACATCGCTGAAATTTAATTCGCAGCATTCGTGCAAGAACAGCCTTCCTTTCAGTAATGTAGATCACCAGGAGGGTGTAGTTATGAGTTACTTTCCCGATGCCAAAATCGCCGACGCTATAGATCTGCCTCGCACTAAATTTTCCCAGATCTTAAAGACTGCAATAGGAGAGAGCCATAAGAAAGAAATTGGAGAAGAACTGAGACATACGAAATTCCGTGTTCTCACTGATGAGTCAGCAGACGCAGGATCTATTAAAACGTCGTATGACATGGTTACATATTTTGATAAAGACACAAATAAAACTGAAAATTAATTTTATTATCTTTGTGGAATTCTTAAGCAATGTGAATATGATAAGGAACAGGAAGATGCAACAGCTAAAAAACCTAGTGTACCGCCCTCACAGCAGGGTGACTGGCAGTGGTAACGTGTTCGCATCTCTCGGGACGAAGTGCCAACGTTTAGGCTGGCCGTTTGGCCTCACCCATTCACCCTGTGGGTGTGCAGGTGTCCGCTCCTTCAGCAGGGTCCGAGCAGGCTCACGGGGAAAGGGTTTACTAGTTATCGGGAAAGAAAGCCTAAGTACTACTCGATATGTCTGCTGGGGTGGGGGGGGGGGGCGGAGGGGAAGTAGCTCATCCGAGATGTTAGGTCGATCTTAGCTGTGGCAATTGAGCGTGAAGGGTGCAGTGGTCTGCATGTCGTGGCTCACGTCCGTACGGACGACGCCTGTCGTGTGGGTTCTGAGGCAATGTTCAGTTGGTACAGGCGGCTGACGAAGGTGGTGAAGACTGGTTTCACGTGTGGGGTGCAAGCACAGCTCGCAATTTGTACCATTTTTCGCAGAGTTGATGGGGGATCTGTGGTTTGGAGTCGATGGGAGTGTCTCAGCCTAAGGCTCCGTCGACTCTGTGACGGTCTTGGCTTCAGATTTCTGGACCTGTGTAATCATGTTTCGATTTGTAGATCGGGGGTGCACTATAGAAACGAAGCAGCCATTTGGATAGCAGAGTATTTTTTGAGTGCTAGACGGTAGTTTGAGATACTCGAATGAACACTCCCAGTCGATACGCAGCAAAGGGACTTAGACCGTTTCCTGAATAAAGACACTTCGACTGTCAAAATTTTATCATTACTCTGTCGAAGTATTCGTAAGTTCCCCAATTTAGTACCCTCCAGGAAAATTCTCGCACTCAGATTATTGTTGGGACCGATAACTGGCTGAAACCCAAAGTGCAAAGCCCTGAGGTATTCAGCGGGTTGTGGAACGTGTATCGGAAAGGCAGATTAGAGGCCATAGGAGGGGGAGTGTACATTGGAAGCCACAGAAATATCGTCTCTCTATTGCAGTCGAAATGGAGTTTCACAGTGAAGTTACCTGGTCACGTATAACATGTGTACGTGAAACTAAGTTAATCGGTGGATGTTTTTATCGGGCCACCGGATTTCGCTGTGTCAGTTCTAGAGTCAATGAAAGACAGTCTACTGTCAATAGGTTGTTAATACCCAGATCACGCAGTAGTGTTCGGAGGCGACGTTAACCTACCGATGTCTATGGATGTCTATGGATCCATTGCGGGGAGAAGGGGGGGGGGAGGGGGGGGCAAGGGCAGACAGTAATGGGAAATACTTTTGAACACGTTTTCTGAAAACTGTCTTGAGCAGCTAGCTAGGCGGCCCACACGCAGTGGAAATAACTTTGACCTTGCAGCTACAAATTGGCCGTACGTTATCGAAAATGTCAGTACAGAAACGGGGATTAGAGTTCATGATGTCATTAAAGCAACTATGATTACGAAAGCCAATAGGTCAGTGGAGAAGACTAGGAGAGTGTTTCTGTTAGAAAGAACAGTTAAGCAGTTGTTAGTATCTCACGTAGAGAGTGAACTGAGATCACTTAGTTCCAGGAAGATGGACGTAGAGGAACTATTGCCAAAGTTCAAGCAGATTGGAAATCGTGGTCTCCAGAGTTAGATACTTAGTAAGTGGATAAAGGATGGAAGAGAACCGACATGGTTTAATAACGAAATTCAGAAGGTGCTGAGAAAAATACTGCACTCTCGGTTGAAAAGGGAACGCACAAATGACAAGCGAATGTTAGTAGACATTCGTGTGTGCGAATCATAGAACAACTGCCACCGTCACATCTCAGCAAATGATCTGGAAAAGAACCCGAGAACATTCTGGTCCCACGTAAAATTGCCAAGGGGGTCTAAGGCTTCCAATCAGCCCCTTGTTGACCAGCCAGCTGTGACAGTTGAAGGCAGCAAGACGAAAGCTGCCGTTCTAAATTACGCTTTCAAGAAAACGTTCGAGCAGGAGAATCGTACAAACTGACCACTGGACAGACAGTATGGAGAACATAGTACTAAACATCCATGGCGCAAAAAAGATTGAAAGATTTGAAAGCACCAGATCCGGATGAAACCCCAGTTCGATTTTACAAAGAGTACTCTATGGCATTGACCCCTTAACTAGCTTGCATTTATCGTGACTCTCTTGCCCAGCACGAAGTCCCAAGAGGCTGGAAGAAAGCGCAGGTGATTCCCTTATATATGAAAGGTTGATGAACGGACCCACATAATTACAGACCAATACCCAAAAATTCGATTTCCTGCAGAATCCTTGAACGTATTCTCAATTCGCGTATAATAAACTTTCTTGAGACTGAGAAGCTTTCATCTACGAATCAGTATTGTTTTAGAAACCATTGCTCGTGCGAAGCTCAGTTTTCCCTTCTGCCACATGATGTACTGGGAACTATTGATGAAGGGCAACAGGCAGATTCCATATTTCTAGATCTCTGGAAATCATTTGACACGGTGCCTGATTAACGGACTTTTAACGAAGTTATGACATATGGAATATCTTCACGTATATTTGGGTGGCACGAAGAGATCGTATGTACTAGAACCAAGTATGTTGTTCTCGACGGCGAGTGATCATCAGAGACAAGGGTATCGTCAGGGGTGTCCTAGGGAAGTGTGATAGGACTGCTGCTGTTCTCCATACAAGTAAGTGATTTGGCTGGCAGACTGGGCAGTAACCTGTAGTTATTTGCTGATGATGCTGCGGTGTACGGTAAGGCGTCAAAGTTGAGGGACTGCCGGAACATACTAAGACGACTTAGACGACATTTCTGGTTGGTGTGATGAATGGCAGCTAGCTCTAAATGTGGTAATATGTAATTTAATGCGAATGAGTAGAAAAAACAAACCTGTAATGTCCGGATGCAGCATTTATAGTGTCTTACTTGACACAGCCACGTCATTTCAATAGCTGGCAAAAAATAAATAAAAATGGTTCAAATGGCTCTGAGCACTATGGGACTTAACATCTGTGGTCATCAGTCCCCTATAACTTTGAACCACTTAAACCTAACTAACCTATGGACATCACACATATCCATGCCCGAGGCAGGATTCGAACCTGCGACCGTAGCGGTCACGCGGTTCCAGCCTAAAGCGCCTAGAACCGCACGGCCACACCGGCCGGCAATAGCTGGCATTTATGTTGCAAAGCGATATTCAATGAAACGAGCATGTGGGAACTGTGGCAAGGAAAGCGAATGATCAGCTCCTGTTTATCAGGAGAATCTTCTATAAAGGAGACTGCATATGGGACGCTGGTGCGACCTATTCTTGAGTACTTCTCGAGTGATTGGGATCCGTGCCGAGTCGGATTAAAGGAAGACATCGAAGCATTTCACAGGGGAGGGGGGGGGGGAGATTCTACATTTGTTCCCAGCAGGTTCGAACAATACGTAAACGTTACAGAGATCCTTCGCGAACTCAAATCGGAATCCCTGGAGAGAAGGCGACTGCCGAACTATTCTACTGCCGCCAACATACATTGCGTAAGGACCATGAAGATAAGATACGAGAAACTAGGGCTCATATGGAGGCATATAGACAAACGGCTTTTCCTCGTTCTGTTTGCGAGTGGAACAGGAAGGGAAATGATAAGTAGTGGTACAGGGTGCCCTGCGCTACGCATCGTATGGCGGCTAGCGGCGAGGCTTGGAGGACAGCAGATAAGGAAGTGACAAAAAAAGGAAGAAATAAAAAAAAATTTATACGTGTTTGACAAAAATATTTCCTTTACACAGCTTGCAGCTGAGAGTCATTAGTATTACGAGTTCATACATTACGTGAGTCTCTCCCTTATCATAAAAAGTGATATTCGAACGGACCATTACAGCTGACGACGTGAAACAATTTGTAGTGTTGGCAGAAGAGCCAACACCGTGTTACTAGGGGAGGTCGAAAAGGCACGCGTTTTAGCACACGCAGGCTGGCGTGAGGAGGGAAGAACTTTACTGACGTGAGGTCTCGAACATGGCAAGGAATTGGAATTCAGAAAGCGGATGTAATTAGTCTGATACTTAACTTTAATTCATTAATGATGAACGTCGCTCTTGACGGTACATTATTCACAATATTTTCTGTTCAGGATACATAGTAACTGAATATGGCGCCTTGTTAGGTCGTAGCAAATGACGTAGCTGAAGGCTATGCTAAACTGTCGTCTCGGCAAATGAGAGCGTATTTAGTCAGTGAAGCATCGCTAGCAAAGTCGGCTGTTCAAATGGGGCGAGTGCTAGGAAGTCTCTCTAGACCTGCCGTGTGGCGGCGCTCGGTCTGCAATCATTGATAGTGGCGACACGCGGTTCCGACGTATACCAACGGACCGTGGCCGATTTAAAGGCTACTACCTAGCAAGTGTGGTGTCTGGCGGTGACACCACACAATTCATAAAACGTTATTGTGTCTCTTCACTATCCCCCTTGATTGGAAAACGAAAATGGTTACATTTACGTGGTGAAATCAAATATAGATGTCGTTCACTAAATCGTGAGTAAAGTCTCCATGTGTTACAAATATTTAGTAAGATAGATGGATTACAAAATTTTCTTCATTATTAATGTTGAATTCTTCCACCTAAGGGTCTGCAACAACATACTACATTCAGGTGCTTAACTATTTTTATCGCCCTTCCGAATGAAGCTAGTAGAAAAATCCCGAGAGTAAAAACTGCTGCGGGATCTTCAGACATTACTGGATTCATTCAAATGTATAACTGTGGGTGGAAACGAAGTCTTTTACTATGTCCTTTGTTAAACCTACACACTGTGCATACATACTTAAACAAAAATAAAGCTTTTACCATATTTAGCTTCCAACTTACATAAAACGTTTTAAAATTTCAAGACTTAGGTCAGTCACATAACCATCGGGGTTGGTGCATAAGTTCGTAGTGTTTTTCCCTAAGTTTAATAAGTTTAATAAATACAGAAGATACACATAACAGATACTTTAACCATCAATAATATATTCTCCTTCACTATTACTCGCCGAGTCATGTTCAGAGCTCATTTCCATCCGGAAAGGAAGTTCTTTGAAGGTTGTTCGATAGAGAGCGGGAGAGCTGAAATTATAAAGCACAAGATCATATGAATAAGGTGGGTGCGGAATGACCTCCCGAATCAACTTCTGTGTTCTCGGTCAGTCTAGCGTAGTGCGGGCTGGCGTAACCGTGAAGTAGCATCACTTCACGCAGTCCTCCTGGTCGTTGTTCTTGGACTGCGTCTGAGAGACGTCTCGCTTGTTGATAATAAATGTCAGCTGTGATAGTTACACCTCAGCGAAGCAATTTGTAGTGCATCACACCGTCGCTGTTCCACCAGGTGCGTAACATTATCTCTTATCTCTTGTGGATGCGCGCAGGTCTTTCTATGGGGAGTTGTTTGGGCTCAACTATTCCTTTCTTTCCCTTATGTTCGCATAAAGACACCACTTCTCGAGGCCAGTAAGGATGCAGTATAGGAATGGTCGGTGTTGTTGAAGAGCCAATGTCGATCGAGCAGGGCCGCTCGCAAATTTTTGTGATTTTGGCTTGGATCATGCGGGACCCATACACCTGAGTTTTTAACCTTTCCTACTGCATGCAAAAGTCGCACGATGTTGGAATGACCACAGTTCATCACATTTGCCAGTTGTCGATTACAGTGACATGAATCATTCTGCATTAATGCACTTAAATGAATCTCATCAAACCCTAAATTTCTTCGTTAACGTGGAAAGTCACTAATGTCAAAACGATCCTCCTCAAAACGAGAGCCGGCCGGAGTGGCCGTGCCGCTCTAGGCGCTACAGCCTGGAACCGAGCGACCACTACGGTCCCAGGTTCGAATCCTGCCTCGGGCATGGATGTGTGTGATGTCCTTAGGTTAGTTAGGTTTAATTAGTTCTAAGTTCTAGGCGACTGATGACCTCAGAAGTTAAGTCGCATCGTGGTCAGAGCCATTTTTTTCAAAACGGGAAACCATCTTCTTGCCGTGCTCTGTCCAGTCGCAGTATCCTAATACAAGGCGCAAATATTTCTGGCTGCATCCGCTCCTGTGACCCCTTTACTGAACTCAAACACACGAATATGTCGGAAATATTCCGATTTCTCCACACTCCATTTTCTGGCCTCCACAGCTCCACTCATTACTTACAAATGACAAAATGACAATATGGAAACTCAAATAGCAACACTGAACTACAAATAAAATATGACATTCGATAAATAAATCCATATGAACCGGAATATCAATACGCACTAACCTAATTCCCAAGTAAAAATTTCGTTAGCTTTCAGTTTCCAAGATCATTTATTACAGGACACAAGAGTACAAGTTACTTGATCTTTATGACAGTTTCTCCGCTTAAAAGAGTTTTAGATATAGATGATAAAGTCCTTCATTTATGTCCGTTTTAACGGACGCTTCAACTAGAATGGACTGGTGATTAATGCATAGCCGAGGACAGACAGGTCGCTGGGGATTGCAGGCACGGTTGCATGATGACCCAGGGGTGTCTATGTGTGAAAGCAAACAAAAGCTACACGCTGAAAGTCTCTGCTATTGTGAAACCTATCTCTGGGTTTATGGAGTGGCTCATTTTCGTATCTTGCCGGTAAATAAATTTTCCGATGATGGTGAGTAGGCGGCCGGTGTGGCCGAACGGTTCTAGGCTCTTTAGTCTGGAACCGCGCGATCGCTACGGTCGCAGGTTCGAATCCTGCCTCGGCCATGAATGTGTGTGATGTCCTTAGGTTAGTTAGGTTTACGTAGTTCTTAGTTCTAGGGGACTGACGACATCAGATGTTAAGTCCCATAGTACTCAGAGTCATTTGAACCATTTTTGATGGTGAGTAGCTTCGAAAAAATCTCCTCTTCCTCTCAAATCAAATTACGAAACGAATCTCGAGCTTGAAATCTATATGATGAAGTACGCTGTTTCAGAGTACTGGTAATTAACGCAAAATTGAGACTACAGATAATATGCATGCGCAAACTGACATTAGCCACTATACCTTGACTATATTCAGTTTAAAGTCAAATTTGGCACGAAAATTCAGCTGACTTAACGAATAATTTCTGTGTATATCAGACTGGTGTACAGCATTATGTAACGTTCTTCTACCAGCAAATCCGCTGTTCAAGGCATAGACGACTTCTCAATTTTCTTCGCAATTTTTCCGCTATCTTCGACAGTCGCTATCAAAAGCAGCTATTCGACGCGCGTCCATTTTTCCAAAGAAATTGTGTGGTTTGTGTGGTGTCACCGCCAGACACCACACTTGCTAGGTGGTAGCCTTTAAATCGGCCGCCGTCCGTTAGTATACGTCGGACCCGCGTGTCGCCACTATCAGTGATTGCAGACCGAGCACCGCCACACGGCAGGTCTAGAGAAACTTCCTAGCACTCGCCCCAGTTGTACAGCCGACTTTGCTAGGAAAGGTTCACTGACAAATTACGCTCTCATTTGCCGAGACGACAGTTAGCATAGCCGTCAGCTACGTCATTTGCTACGACCTAGCAAGGCGGCATTACCAGTGTATATTGAAATGGAAATTATGTACAGTCAAGAGAGATGTACACCGATTGTGGATTAAAGCTAAGTATTCTACCAGTACCTCCTGTTTTGCTAGTCTTATTTCTCTGACCTGTTCCAGACCTCACGCCAGTCTGCGTGTAATTAAACGCGTGCATTTCGGCCTCCTCTAGCAACACGGTGTTGGCTCTTCTGCCAACACATCAGTTTGCAAACCAAATGAAGCCGACAACGGCCGCTGGAGGGAGCTGAGAGCGCAAATCACGTTATCTAGCTCGTCCGTGTGTCGAAGCCGCTCTCTCACGTGATGTCGGACCCCTCGTCCGCGTCCACCTCAACGTTAGCCGTCTCGTCCCGTGTGAGGACGGCTTTGGTGTTGGTCTTCTTAATATTCCGGACGACTGTAAGCATAATCAGCGATTTCGCAACATTTGGTGCTATCCACAGGAAGAATCGAAGATCTTTTGTGACTTCGATCACTGTCCGATGTTCCAGCACTGTAAGTAAAACAAGTTATCTTTGTCACCTAGCTTTTCCTGTGGGCGACGTAGTTATTTCGCATAACTTCTACTACTGTTTCAACTGTTATGCAGTTGCACCAACAATACTGAACATATATGACACAATTATTTATTTAGTCTGTGTCAGTTATGTTTTTTCTCCTTTTCGCCTGACATATATAGTACAATATACTCGCAAGTAATTTAATTGCTAATTGTCAAGAAGTTGAGATAGTGTCTATACATAAAATTACAGTTATTTACATATTTACAATTTTTTTATCGTATGTTTGGAATGTACAGTTAAATAAGAAGTGATATTTCGGCTTTTTATGTTATAGGGATGGGAACGCAGTTCAGCATATATCGAATGTCTCTCCTGTGCGTCGTCGGGCGTATTTTCTCTAGTATTTTGGCAGATATTTGCAATTTAGTGTTTGGAACGTGTAGCTGGAGTCAGCCCAAACAAATACCGCTTATCACGTCTTTCGTGCGATGCCCAGCGTCGACAGCAAAACGTCGGTTTCTTTCTCATTACAAACAAAATGATTTTTAAAGTGGAGTTTTAAGTGACCTTTCGAAAGAGCCGTCCCATATTAGTCTGGCGTGTTATTCGCCTTATGGATATGCGTTAACGGGAGCAGTGAAACTCACAGAGTAATTCCCACGCCAGCAGCAACTGAGCAGCGCTTATGCACGGCGTGGGCGAGGGCAGTGCTTCCATTGCTGGGGTAGTGGTTATCCTTTGTGGTCTACTGTTTCTGTTAATATACATCGATAAAACGAATAACGCATTAAACTAATTTGACTCCTCTCTATCGAATGGTCACGTAAAATTCCACTTTAAAAAATCGTTTTCTTTATAATGAGAAAGAAACCGACGCTTACGGGCGTTGCACGAAAGATATGATTAGCAGTATTTTAGGCTAATTTCAGCTACACGTCTAATATCAGGCGAAACACCAGACAAAATGCACCTGACGAGTCTTAGGAGAGTCTTGTACAGTGTCCTCATCAGATGTAACACAGCAAGGCAATGCCACTGATTCATTTGCCAAGGAGTGACTCAGCAACTTTCAATGCGCCAAATAGCACCTTACAAGCCTCAGTACGTGCAGACGCTAGTCTTAAACAAAGGAGACAGAAAAAAATTCTCATTGCCAAATCCACCGAGTAAAATCCATTTATTTGAGACCTATACACGAAATTCTACAATATCACTTATTTGGTTATTTGTTCATCGGAAAATAGAAAATATTAATTAAAATACTTTAATTGGCAATTCCAGTGGTGTTTCGAAGCCACGACCTCTCTCTTTTACTCAGTAAGATAGCAAACGACAAATCAGTAGCTGTTCATATGCGATATTATTCATTTACAAACTACAAATATGTATACAGTATATTTACACTCGTGTTCAGAAAAAACACAGTAGAGATAGGACGTTCATATTCACACGATGTGTACATTAAATGATTAACATTTGAACCATGTCGGCCAACGGGTCAACATCGATATCGTGTAGCAACATCACCTACCTGTAATATGTGCATCTGGCTATAGTTGTCGCTATAAACCGAAGGTAATCGATCACTGTGACCTGAGCAGAAGTGCAGGATGCCTTGCAGACGGATACGCGAATTGCACCGTCAGATCAGTCACTTTGAAAGAGGGTGTATTATTGGCATGAGAAAATTCGATGCATCCATCCGTACATCGCTGCTCGTGTGAGACGAGGTGTTTCGGCAGTGCAAGAGACGTATGCAGAATGGTCATAGAACACGACGACGAGGGTTAGGACGCACCGCCAAGATCACACCCTCCCCCCCGCCCGAGAAGATTGACACCTTATCCGAATGGCTGAAGAAAAAAAAAATGCTAAAATGTGTGTGAAATCTTATGGGACTTAACTGCTAAGGTCATCAGTCCCTAAGCGTACACACAACTTAACGTAAACTATCCTAAGGACAAACACACACATCCATGCCCGAGGGAGGACTCGAACCTCCGCCGGGACCAGCCGCACAGTCCATGACTGCAGCGTGCTAGACCCTTTTTTGTTTTTTTTTTTGTTTTTTTTTTGTTTTTTAGAACGAACCGCTGCAGGAGCAGGACGACGGGTAGGGCAGGGGTCGACACCCGAAGCCTGGCCATCCCGCCGCCACGGCCAAGCAACGTGTTCGAGTTCGAGGATCGCGAAGGATCAGGAAGAGGATGGAGTGGATTTGTCGATGGTGTTCTTTTTACTTATTTATTTCTTTAATTTTTATAACATTTTTTTTGTATTATAGATTTATTTTTGTTTCATTACAAAGAAAGATCCTACAACTGCCGTAGCCGAGCGTCCGAGTCGTCTTCTCGTCTGTTGGGAGGGGTTCCCCCCTATTCCGTCCGTAGAGGATCAATATGCTCCAGGATTCTTCGTCATTTTCAGCGTCTCATACCCGGATCGCCCCAGTGAGCAGGAGGATCCGCAAATAATGAACCTAAATAATTTGCGAAACGAATTCTGTACTTCGGGTGACGGCTGAAAGGTGCATGTGTCGTCATCAATAGGGACCAAAAGTCGAGTGTGCCTTTGGGAGCATCGCAAAATATGTAGTAAACGGCCATGCCTTTTAGCCAGTTAACGGCGTTCGTTCTGGTTGATGGAAAGTATACGACGTCGGGGCGCAATACGTCATCAGGGGAGATAGACTCCGGCAATCGCCGCAAGAGTAATGCCAGCATGCGCTGCGTCAGTAGCCAGCACTTGCTGGTCGCGGCACACGTCAGCCGGTGTGCATCCGAGTCAGCGACTGAGCATGTCGGACACAAGGGGTCGTCCGTCAGATGTATGGAATGTAACCTCTGACGAGTAGCGAACTTCCCATTCACAACCACGTACCACAATGAACGCACCGTCGTAGGTAGAAAAGGCGTGTGTACCGCTCGCCACACCGTGTTCCAGGCAACTTCAGGGTGTCTGTGGGTGACCGTATTTACAGGTTGCCGCTGCTGATAGAGGCGATAGTAGTCTTTTGTGCTGGGCTTCCGTGTCGTCGGAAGTTCTGACCGTAAGTAGCTGAAGTCAATAAAGAAGTCTCTGATGTGGGTGAGTGCCGGTGAAATGTGTCCTACAGAAACCGGGGGATGCAGAGAGTGTGGTGCCACTTCCGCTATCAGGGTGCCCGTCAGAGTGGCGTGGGCAGAGGTCCACGTGCGACGCATAGTGTTGAGATAAAGCGATCGCGCACGGTTATATACGTGAATTAAACCGATACCGCCCGCCCGCTGCGACAGTGTCAGGGTGGCGTATCGGACTTTAAAAACCAGACCGGTGCTTACGAAATGTCCATATGCTGCTTGAAATCTGTCGGCTATCGTAGCTGTCAAGGGAAGGATATGCGCAAAATAGTTCAGTTTTGAGACAAGATAGGTGTTGACATAACGTGTTCTGAGGAGCATATCCAAGCGACGCAGTTTGTTGTCCTGCAGCAGAGCACGTGTCTGGTGTAGGAGCCGGCGGTACGTAGCCGCTGCCGTGCGGCGGACATTGCTATAGAATTGCACTCCTAAACACTTGAGTACGGGCACCTTGTCAAAGGGCACCGCCGTTGTGTGGGAAATCCCCCCTCCGACATCCATGTATTTTGTCTTCTTCACGTTGATGACGCTCCCAGCGACCGCCCCGTACTGGCGTAGCCACTGTAGCGCCATATGCATTTCATCCTCTGATCTGGCCAGGAACACCACGTCATCGGCGAATGCACCACAAAAAAAGGTCACGTCCCGCAAGGAGATACCAATTAATCGCTGCCGTAGACCATGTAAAGCTGGTTAAAGCGCTGCAGCAAATAATATGCCCGACAGGGGGCACCCTTGTCGCACTGACCGTCCAACAACAATGTGACCAGACTGATAACCGTTGACCATCATGTGGGAGCGCGCTCCGTGGACCAGTCGAAGGACGGACCACCTGTGCAGACTCCGGAGAGAGGCCCATGTGTTGCAAAACTGCGCGTAAGAAGCCGTGATCGACGCGGTCGAATGCGTAGTCAAAATCTACGGCGACAAGGGCGCCTCGTATTTTGCAGGTCGCCGTCAAAGCAATTACGTCGCGGTATGCTCCTAACGCCGTATGAATGTTGCTGACACCACCTAAACATGTCTGATCGGTGTGGATGGCTTTCCCGATAGCGGTGTGGAGACGCGCGCGGAGGATACGGGCGAAGATCTTGTAGTCGTTGTTGAGGGGTGTGAGTGGGCGAAAATCCTGCCACCTACAACCACCATTCGGTTTCGGAACTGGGATCAAGATGCCTTCTGTGAATTCTGTGGGGACAGTGAAATCAGGGCGGATCAGGTCTTGAAACATTTGGAGCCACTTGTCACCCATAAGGTGGTAAAAAGTGCGGTAGAATTCCAGGGGTAAACCGTCCGGTCCAGGCGACTTGTTCGGTGCTCCACGTGCCAAGGTCGATGTCAGCTCGTCGGGTGTAATGGGCAACAGCAGACTATCATCGGGTGCCACGTCCCGAGGGGCGGGAAAATCGTGCAACAGCTCGTCATAATCACGTACATTTCGCGGATCTTCCATGTACAAGGTCCCATAGTGTCTGACGAGCGTGTGCGCGATGTCCGTTTGTGTCACTGCGCGCCCGCCGTCCTCCGTGTTTACCGCCGTAATGAGCTGATGTTTGCGGTGGCGCCTCTCGCGCACAATGTGATACACTGACTCTGTTTCGTTGGGGATACAGTCTTGCACTCGCGCACGGATGCGGACACCGTCTAGCTGCTCTGTCCTGATGCGAAGTAGACGAGCTTTGATGCGCTGTACGGACATCTGACGTTCGGGAGACGGCGGTTGCGTCGCCAGCTCACGTAACGCTGTATAGTAAAATTCCGATGTTGCCCTTTGCCAGTTCGATCTGTCACGCCCGTAGGACATCAAGGTCTTTCGGAGGGCAGGTTTGACACATCCCAGCCACCACAGTAACGTGGAAGCATACATAGGCAGGCGCCTGATACATCGACGTCACGTGTCAGTGACTGCTCGCCGACACGCTTCCTCGCGAAGGAGGGAGACGTTCAGCGTCCACGGGCCCCTGCTGCGTCTTGTGAGTTGTCGGGGCAAGGTGACAGTGCAGATGTACGCGAGATGGTCTGTGAAGGCCGTCGGCCAGAGTTCTGCATCACGGGTTGCTGTGCGGAGGGCACGCGAGACGTATATCCGGTCCAGACGACTGGCAGAATGGCTGGTAAAGTGCGTATATCCACTCTGGGTCCCATGATGTAAGAGCCATGTGTCGTGGAGCGCGAGGTCACGTATCAATGCTTGTAGAGCCGGGCATGGGACGAAATGCGGTATCTGGTCCTCGGGCCGCAGAACACTGTTAAAATCGCCGCCCACTATGTAATGGTCCATATTTCCTTGCAACTTCTCCGAATAGAAGACATGCCTGTCACCACGGTGCGAATTACCGGAGGGAGCGTAGACATTAATGAGGCGCACTGCGCCAAGTGTGAGTGCGATGCCTCGCCCGTTCGGCAAGTACGTCGCGTCCGTCGCGTCTATGCCATCTCGGAGAAGGATGGCCGTTCCTCCTGCGCCATCACCTACGGGTAGGTTGTACGTGGTGTAGCCATATAGGTCTAAACACAGCTCGGGACGGACCTCCTGGAGAAGGGCAATGTCCAAGTCTGCTGCTCTGATCATGTCATGTAACATGCGGGTCTTCACAGGGGAGTGGACACCATTTACGTTGACTGTTCCCACACGGTATGACTGAGACATATCAAGTGGCGGAGGCAGTGTGCCGGTGCAATCCCACAGTGATTTCACACACTACACAGCCATCCATCTGCATGCTGTGCATTACTGTGCCGTAGGAGTCCCTGACTGGCAGAGCCCTCCGGGCTCAATGTCAGCCATGGAGATATCGATGTTTGCTGTGTATCATCTGCCTCCATATCGTCTGCCCAATCACCAAGAGACGATTGTGATGTCATTGGGGGCTGTACGCTTTCACAGGAGCCCACATTTTGGGAGTCGACGCAGTGCGCCTCGTTTTCTGGGCCACCAGATTTAGGAGAGTGTTCCTTGTCTTCAGGCACCTTCTGGTGAATGATACCACTGGAGTCCGTTACAATTGTGGGCGAGTCAACGAAGTCGATGTCTTCCGCCGGCTTCACATTCCTGTCCTGTTCGTCAGCTGACAATGGCCTCTTCTTGTGTCGCTTGGGTGATTTTTGCTTTCGGGTCCGAGATTCGACATCCACTGGAGGGCGGGGCTCGACGCAGTCTCGGTCGCTAGGAACCCCTGTGTCTGATCCCGACAGTGACGGTGGCTGGGTGCCCACGACGCTGCGGTGGGCGGAGGCTGTAGGAACCTCTCCACCGTTGGGCTGCGTCGTCGTCGACGGCGCTGACTCTCCAACGGAGCTGGCAGCGGCTTGAGGAGGTAGCAGGTTTTGATCATCACATCATGTCGTGCCGCCTCCACATATGTTAGCGGGAGAGAGGTCATAGTGGATCGTTGGGGAAGTTCATTGCGGAGCACCTGAACGAGGCGGCGCTGCAGACACTCAGTTATAACATGGCCCTCCTGGCCGCAGCCCAAGCAGGTCCTCGGTTGTCCATCATATATAACAATTGCGCGGCAGCCACCAACGAAAACATACGATGGAACGTGCTTCTTAAGTTCTATGCGCACTTGTCGTACCCCGTTAAGGACAGGGGGCGTTTCGAATGTGTTCCATTTCTCCTCTGTGTGGCTCAGAACTGTGCCGTATGGCCGCAGCGCATCAACGACTAGGTTGGCAGGAACTTCGAACAGTAGTTCAAAGATGCGCACGGTACGCACCCCCAGACCAGCATGGTCAACTCCTACCACGCTCACGTTACCGTCTGCGTGACAGAAGCGAAAGCCGTTTGCAGATCGTTGGAGTAATCTGTCGCAGGCAGCTTCGTCAATCAGTTTGAGGTACACTGTGCTGGTTACAATAGATAGATGAATTCCTATCAGTTCTTGTGGTTCGATGTGCATGATGTCTCGTAGAAACCGTTCAATTTCATGGGCCTTCGGTCTCGTGTACGATGCGTTGAACGTTAGTTTGATTGTAGCTTTTCGATATGAGAACGCCATGTCGGGTCGGTACAGGTACTATACGGCAAGACAACGACGCGACCGCGCGCTAGCGGGTAAACAACAACACCTGCGGAGCACTGCCCGGCGCGCCGAGCCCGTCCGCACGGTAACACGGCTGAAAGCCGACTGAGCGCTCGGCTAATCACGCGCGGCTATCTAAATGGCCATGCAGGACAGACCTACCTCCCCCTTGGCTCTGGTGCAACATTGGAACAGTTTAACACGTCGTATACTATCAGGGGTGACAGTCCATCGCCCTTTATTCCGGCATGGGTTACATGAGCGTCGTCCACTTCTCCGCCGACCTTTGACGAATATGCAGAAACATATCAGGCGACAATGGTGGGTGGAACGACCCCACTGGGGACAGGAATAGCATCAGATAGTGTTTTGGACGAATCAACGTTCTGTTTGTATGAACATGATGGCCGCATTTTGGTTCGCCACAGACAGGGGGAGTGTGGGGGGCAGCATCACAGTGAATGCATTCGCACAAGACATACAGCGCCAAATGAAGGCCTTATGTGTGCAGTGCTACTACGTACGACCACAAATCACGGTTTTTGCATATCCAGATCACTGTGACCAGTGTGATCTACGTGGACGACAACCTTCGACCCGTAGCCATACCCTTTCTGCACATCATCCCAGACGCCATTTTTCAACAAGACCATGCACGACAACATGTTGCTGCAAGAGCACCTGCATTCTTTCGTGGTACAGAATGTCATACTTTTGCCCTGGCACGCCTGATCATCAGACTTGTCGCCAATCGAAAGTTTGGGGGGATATGGTGAAAACGCTGTGACCCAATGCCGATCACCCCTGATGATCTTTGGAACCAGGTGAATGCAACATGGATGGCTATACCACAGGACGCTATTCTCGCCTTGTGCACGTCGATGCCATCACGCATGGAACAAGGTAACAGGGCCCATGGCGGGCCCTGTATCTACTAGGCACTAGGACACTAGCTGAATCGAAGTTACTGAAATGCTAAGCTTTCCTGCAGAACATACTAATGTACATGTCCTGAATACGAACGTTCTATCTCTAGTCGTTCAAGGTGTTCTGTTTTCTTTCTGATTATGAGCGCATATAAATACTTACAGATAAGGGAATTCTAAGTCCCATGTACTTCTCTAATTTTACACTTCCTTATAAATTTGGATCACTATTATTACGACTTAGTTTTTCACTAATGGAGTAATTCTGTGCTCTCCTCAATTTCCTGTCATTGTTTGATTTACTTTAAATTTGTACTTTCTGTAATGGAGATTAATCGTGAACCTCTTTTACCTTTTCTTCCCAGGTGGTTTCCAATCGAAGCTAACATACGATCGGAAGTAGCCATTCATGCATGCCTTTCATTTTCCTCACGTGTTAGATTACCTGTCGTACAGAGTGCAGAATGCAGGGGGAGATTATTTATTATTTGCTTAAAGACTCCGAAGAATTCCACCCAATTGGTTTGTTTACTAGCTGCATCTGCCATCACAAACCAGTTAAATTTCCAAAAAATCCTTATTATTGTTAGGCTTGGGGATTAAATTTCGAGATTAGCATTTGTTGTATTTGTTGCTCCTTTAAAAATTCTTTCCATTTTCTTGTAATTAAAATTTGATGCATTGTCCGATATACTGTTGTAGGCTCACCCACCGTGGGAATATAGTCATTCACTACACGTTTTATTATTGGTATAACAGCGGTTTACCTTAATGTACATAATTTATTGTACTTGGAATAGACATCATGTTCGCCTACTACTTGTTTAACAATTCGACGAGCAGAGCGCAAGGGTCAATGAAACGATGTTTAATGGTTTTGTGGGTAAAATTGGGTGAAGTTCGCTTTTACTACTTTGATTTGATGGTTTCGCCTTTTGGCTAAACAGATTAGTTTCTTGTATTTGCTCAGCACGCCGTACCATGTTCGAAAAGTAACAGTACAAGTTAAGTTTCTTGCAACATTTCTTTACACAGTAGCATACCCACGTATGGTGCGTATTCCAGAACAGTGTGTCCTGACGTGCCGTAAGTACAGAGATAACGGCACATCAGTCGCAACATTTCTTCTATAAAACAACATGTCTTCATTAAGATAACATTTCTGCTGTATTTTATTGTTGTTTCCTTGTATGAAGAGCAACTTTACTCTTTCCTGTCTGGGCTCGCTATCTTGTAATCCTTCCCTATTCTTAAACATATCTAAAAATATTGCCAGTGGTGAGTATCTTTCATTAACGTGATCTTAAATTCAGCGCTTTGATCCACAAGGTCTTCAAATTATCACAACCTTTGCGGAAGACGATGTGATTGTAAAAACATGGTACAACATCCTAGATGATTGTGCGACAGTTTACAAGGCAACAAGAAACAAAAAACTTAGTGATTGCAGTAGACTTCCACATGCCTACCGAACAAATAACAATTGAACTTCTTGTATGCCCAGAGTATGACCAAGGTTTCCAATTCAGTGGATGAAATACCCTCGTTCACACTCCGATAGAGTCCTACCAGCAAAACTGATTGTCCAAACTTTACTTTCATACCTCTCAACAGAAAGTTGGAGTAAGCGCGACCCCCGTCCAGAAAACGAGGCGTCAGTGGCTATACAGATATATTTTGTCGTATCAGGACGGTATAATATATCGGAATACACTATGTGATCAAAAGTAATCGGACAACAACAAAAACATACGTTTTTCATATTAGGTGCATTGTGCTGCCACCTACTACCATATCAGCGACCTCAGTAGTCATTAGACATCGTGAGGGAGCAGAATGGGGTGCTCCACGGAACTCACGGACTTCGAATGGGGACAGGTGATTGGGTGTCACTTGTGTCATACGTCTGTACGCGAGGTTTCCACACTACTAAACATCCCTAGGTCCACTGTTTCGAATATGGTAGTGAAGTGGAAACGTGAAGGGACACGTACAGCTCAAAAGTGTACAGGCCGACCTCGTCTGTTGACTGGCAGAGACCGCCGACACTTGAAGAGGGCCGTAATGTGTAAAAGGCAGACATCTATCCAGACCATCACACAGGATCCACTCCAAGTACTATGACAGTTAGGCGGGAGGTGAGAAAACTTGGATCTCATTGTCGAGCGGCTGCTCATAAGCCACACATCACGACGGGAAATGCGAAACTACGCCTCGCTTGGTGTAAGGAGCGTAAACATTGGACGATTTAACAGTGGAAAAACGTTGTGTGGAGTGACGAATAACGGTACACAATGTGGCGATCCGATGGCAGGGTGCGAGTATGAACTCATCCGCCAGCGTGTGTAGTGCCAACTGTAAAATTCGGAGGCGGTGGTGTTATGGTGTGGTCGTGTTTTTCATGGAAGGGGCTTGCACCCCATTTGTTTTGCGTGGCACTATCACAGTACGAGCCTACATTGATATCTGAAGCACCTTTTTGCTTCCCAATGTTGAACAGCAATTCGGGGATGGCGATTAGATCTTTCATCATGATCGAGCACCTGTTCATAATGCACGGTCTGTGGCGGAGTGGTTACACGACAATAACATCCCTGCAATGGACTGGCCTGTACAGAGTCCTTACCTGACACACCTTTGCGATGTTTTGGAACGCCGAATTCGTGCCAGGCCTCAACGACCGACATCTCCTCAGTGCAGCACTCCATGAAGAATGGGCTGACATTCTCCAAGAAACCTTCCAGCACCTGATTGAACGTAAGTCTGCGAGTGGAAGCTGTCATCAGGGCTAAGGGTGGGCCAACACCATATTGAGTTCCAGCATTACCGATCTAGGGCGCCACGAACTTGTAAGTCATTTTCAGCCCGGTGTCCGGATACTTTTGATCACATAGTGTCTGTAAAAGTGTATTTTATACCATTAAAATCATCCTGACATTGTTTCGTCCAAAATCACTGTGCATTTTTCTTTAATAGGCTCAATAAGGCAAAACTTTTTATCCACAGATGGATGACGAATCGCCTAATGAACGAGCATAATCCTAAGAAAACTTTTAACTCTCTTTTAGTTCGGGGAATTTGGGTAACACAACTTTGAAAGATTTAATGAAAATAACGTGGTGTACATTTTTATTCTGTTACAAACTCTTGGAATTGTCTTTGTTTCAGGAAACTCTCTTCTTGCAAAACAGAGTTAAGAGTAGGCTCTGCCCTCATATACCTATAGTCTGATTAAAATTACTTGATATTTAACACTTCTTGTGTTAGAGTTTGTTTTCTCCAATCAGGGGGCTCGACGTCACGCCTGAACTAATCGCCATTGGCAAACTGAAACGACAGTTAGTCAGTTCACTTTCAATTCCTTATATGGATTTCTTTCTTGATGTGTTTGGATCCCGAATCATGGGCCTGGTACTTTTATTTCGTATTTCATCATATATGATAACCACACCAAAAGCACACACACACACACACACACACGCACACACACACACACACACACACACACACAAAGATGCTAATGAGACACACATTTTTCGTACGGAGCAGCAACCAAACACTGCTGGATACTTTCGTACGTAGCTAAGCTTCGGACGACATTCTGTGAAGAATTTTTGAACGTTGCAGTTCATCGCTGTGACTGGGTGACCACAGTAAAAAAAAAAAAAAAAAAAAAAAAAAAAAAAAAAAAAAAAAAAAAAAAAAAAAAACACTTAAACAAATGTTGTGTGGCATAGCGCATTTTGTTAGTGTATAAATCTGGCGTGTAGAAGGTCGTAGATTCGAATGTCATCTAACATAGTGATTTTTTTAGTTTCAATATCTAGTCATAAAGGTTTGATCATTATTTTTATTCAGTTAATTGGTTTAAATGTAGTTGTTTGTTTCTAATACTTTGCCACGTCATTTGGAATCTGTCTGTGTCGTCTATAATTTGCAACCAAGTGCGAACGAGGACTGCTCATCGGTTGGTCACGCAGCAGCTCGTGTAGCCAGTCTGAGGATAGTTTCAGGTAACCAATCATATCTAGAAATTGCAGTTTACTTTTAGCGCCGAAACTGAATTCTTTCTGTTTTGAGTCTGTCGTAGTGATTAGCTTTAATCACCGCGAACAAAGCGATCGTGATTTTAGTTCTGCTGGAGATTGCTAGGCGCAGTTGTCCCGGATAAGCTGCACATCATGAGACTGTGGCTAGCTTAGGAAATGAGTTTAATTTAAGGGCTGCTAAACGCGTAGTCTTCCGCAGTTTACTTATTAGTCACTTCAAATTAGCTGCCGCCAGAGTATCTCGCATTTCTGACACACCCCGCGCGGTCGCTTCTAACACTGCTCCGCGTTACACATTAACTGTGTTTGTGAAGTGAATCCCCGTGTTTGAGTGGGACCTGTAACCGAGCGGCAACACGCAGCCGACGTGGCAACACTGTAGTGGGAAGTGACAGATGTCCTCTATCAAGTAATTTTAAACGGATTGAAGTTGTATGGTTTTGTGGTACACACTTTGTCAGTGTCCCTGTTTCCATGAGAATCAGGACTGTGACAGTCATTATTAGTCCTAACACGTGCTTGATTTGTGACAGTACACACCAGTTCTGCATACTGGTACCTATGACGAAAAAAAATTAGAACCATAGATTTTGAGATGTGTTACGATGGAAATTTTTGGGGAAAAGATGTGATACTTGCAGTTTCCTTTCTGTTGAACAAACGAGGTATGATTATAGCATTTCGTGACGATGTTTTTGACAGTTGGGAGAACTTTGGTGGAAATTTTGAAAACAAAGCAAAGTATTCCACAAATTAGCTTCCGTTTACAGCTGCCTTCAAGACTGTTCCAGTGTCATCTAGTGAATGTGAATCTGATCATTACCTACTGACGATAAAACGTCTCTGTTAACAAAAAATGTTTCTACCCTACTTTTTCTGAAGTGGAATGGGCCAACACTGTCGAGTTTTGACCCTTCAAAGTAGCTGGAATCTGGGCTGCCACATGGACGGCACTCTACTATGCACAGCAACGCCAAAGAAAGAGGGAGAGGAGGGTCGTATTACGAAATCCTTTCAAATAATAGGACATTTATATGAACTGTAAGTTAAAAGAATTAAGATTTTTCCCATATTTAGTATCCTGTAGTTCAAATTTATGTGTATTCACCTTACTGCGGTTTCTTTTTTGAAACTGATCGTAAACTGAAAAATAAAGTTTAACTTCATTAGTAGGTTCTTTTTTGAGACTGATAATAAACTGAGAAATAGTGTTTAACTTAATTAATAACACATGTACTGATAAATTATTGGTGTACATGAGAATTTTGTTCTTGATCCGAATAAATGTTCTGTTCACACATTTAAAATGCTCAGAAAAACTTTGAGATAACGTTTTAAAAAGTCTAAATTTCGAAAACATACCCCGGAATGTCACAGTACCAGAACATCTTTCATTTATAAATTAAGCCGTGGTCCTAATTATAAAGGCTGTACCATTTCGTACCTGTTCCTTAACGTCATTCCACTCCTTTTCTGTGTTATCTGTCTGTGTACTAAGCTGTGATCACACCCTGTCATGCTATCGAGGCAAATCTTGTTTAGCATTTTGTGTATTTATCCTAACTCGTTCTTAATAGTCCGAGCTGAAGTGTTCTATTTGATATATAATTCAGTAATGGTTTCCTACACCGCCTTTTGTAATTCTAACTGTAACCTTTCTGTAATATGACTGTCTTCAAACCGCAACTAACTTGTTTTCGTCTATGGTAGAAAGATCTTCCACTTGTCTTACTATTCATTCAAGTGTAGATTTTTAAGTATTTTGTTCTAATTGTATAACATTAAGGTTCTGAGTTAAATCTTTTAACTATTCAGGTATACCCTTAACAGCTCTTGTACCTTGGGCTTTCGGTTGTCATATTGTCAAGGCCTTCTTGTAACAACCTGGTTACATGATTAATAACTTCGAATTCAACTGCATGGTTTGGTTTTTAAATAGTTCCGTGATCTGTGTAACCTCATTAGCCAGATCGTCTTGCTTACTAGCCTAACTATCTGACTGTTTTCAAGTATTGTGTTGTTCATTCGTCAAACAACCTATCATAGTTTCTAGTCTTCAGAGTATTTGCAAAAAAATGTTCAAATGTGTGTTAAATCTTATGGGACTTAACTACTAAGGTCATCAGTCCCTAAGCTTACACACTACTTAACCTAAATTATCCTAAGGACAAACACACACACCCATGCCCCAGGGAGGACTCGAACCTCCGCCGGGATCAGCCGCACAGTCCATGACTGCAGCGCCTTAGACCGCTCGGCTAATCCCTCGCGGCAGAGTATTTGCATAATAGGATCTGGTGTCGTAGCTGTAGGGCTGCAACGGATTTTTTTCGTAGCAAGTGACGTTACCTCACTTGCTGAAGTGGGAAAGTGGCCTACATTTTCACTGCCGAATTCGTCTTTTTCACTTGATCTGATACAGTTTCCTCGTCTGAAGATTGCATAATGGTAGCCTGGCGTCTATTTTTACCATAATGTACAACGATAAATGGTTAAAGTTACACCTGATAGTACTGCGATTAACACATAAACAAACCACAGATGATATTCGTATGCTGCGCAACGTTATTGATGAAAAATATTTCTTTGAAAACAACAGCACGTCGATACTACAAACTGAGTACGCTTAAGTTATGAACATCCGCCATCTTGTGGCTTCCTTAATAAATGTAAAAATAATTATTTATTAACGGTAAATTTTGTAAATAACAAATGGTTCAAATGGCTCTGAGCACTATGGGACTTAACTTCTGAGGTCATCAGTCCCCTAGAACTTAGAACTACTTAAACCTAACTAACCTAAGGACATCACACACATCCATGCCCGAGGCAGGATTCAAACCTGCGACAGTAGTGATCGCGCGGTTCCAGACTGTAGCGCCTAGAACCGCTCGGCTGTAAATAACAAAATCTTTAGGTAGCAAGGGATTCAAATAAGCAAATTTTGTCACTACAGAGTCCTACAATACCATTTACTATTGAATTTATGTAACAATGCCTTTCTTTGTGCTGTTGCATATGCCACTACCGTATTCGTACAATTTTCTTAATCCCTTGCTTATTAGTTTCAGTCTTTGTATTGTATTTCGTTGCTTGTCGAAGCACTTACTGAACTTTGTTATATCTGCTTCATTCATTTAACATTTGTCGTGAGCGACGTGTGTGTCCCATTATTACACAAAAAGAAACAGTCATGAAATTTACATATTTTTGAATAAGAATATTTTCACAATTACAGTCCATTTTAGGGGCACGAAAGTAACGCTTTTATTTATGACACGCATTGCGCAGAAATCAAGTACTGGGAAAGTGAAATATTACGATTCATATTTAACTGGCCAGGTTAATTATTCTGCGACCATTAGTTTTAAATATCTGAAGAGCGTCAATTTTGTTCGGGAAGGCGAATAATCGGAGTTCGAACGTAATATAGGAAGCAGGGTCTATATAACTACTAAAATTAGTAGTTATCTCAAAGAGATAGCCGTAATGGAGGGTAACAGATCACTCGCGAGCCGACAAAATCTGATTATGAAATGAGCCTCAGACGTTCCCGAAGGATGAGCTGTTGAAATTACCTACATGGCATTAGTGACAGAAAAATATGGGGAGTATTGTGCCGTGCGCTGAACCCTTCCGAAAGTTACTTTGTGTTTCCCTGACTTTTTGCCCTTATGGTGGAGTCGTTGGTTGTATACATTCTCATTGCCACAGAGAATAACTTGTTGTGTGAACGTTATCCGCTTGGCGGCGCGTGCTGGTCTGTTTCTTAGTTTTTGGTTTAGCAGCGGCACGAGGAAGATAGCGAGCCGGCCGGTACTGTGGACAGACCTGTGCTTGTGTTGGAAAAAGTCTTGTCTGTACCGGGAGTGATAGCGCGGCCTCGTTGGGTTTGAATATTGTTTGTTTGAAAAGAACCACTCTTCCTTATTGAAGTGTTCACTGGAATCGCACTGCCTGGCGTTCGTAGACGTGTTCAGCGTGAACACTGTCGATGTTTCGGATCCTGTATCCGTTGTCTGGTAGAGTCTGTCAGTCAAAGCATGCTGGAAGGTCTGTGTAGCCTTCACTACACCGTCTATGCACGCTGGTTGCATTTATAGACGAGTACTTGTTCACTCCATGCGAAGCTGAGTAGTTCTTCTATTCCCTATCTCATCTGTTAATGTTGTAAGGGTTGTCACTGAGTCTGACCATATGGGCGCCATTTGTGTTGTGTGTATGTGTTGGACCGGTGGTAAATGATTTACACTACTAGCCATTAAAATTGCTACACCACGCAGATGACGTGCTACAGACGCGAAATTTAACCGACAGGAAGTAGATGTTGTGATATGCAATTATTAGCTTTTCAGAGCATTCACACAAGGTTGGCGCCGATGGCGACACCTACAACGTTATTAGCTTTTCAGAGCAATTATTAGCTTTTCAGAGCATTCACACAAGGTTGGCGCCGGTGGCGACACATACAACGTGCCGACATGAGGAAAGTTTCCAACCGATTTCTCATACACAAACAGCAGTTGACCGGTGTTGCCTGGTGAAACGTTGTTGTGCTGCCTCGTGTAAGGAGGAGAAATGCGTACCATCGCGTTCCCGACTTTGATAAAGGTCGGATTATAGCATATCGCGATTGCGGTTTACCGTATCGCGACATTGATGCTCGCGTTGCTCGAGAGCCCATGACTGTTAGCAGAATATGGAATCGGTGGGTTCAGGAGAGTAATACGGAACGCCGTGCTGGATACCAACGGCCTCGTATCACTGGCAGTCTAGATGACAGGTGTCTTATCCGCGTGGCTGCAACGGATCGTGCAGCCACGTCTCGATCCCTGAGTCAACAGATGGGGACGTTTGCAAGACAACAACCACCTGCACGAACAGTTCGACGACGTTTGCAGCAGCATGGACTATCAGCTCGGAGATCATTGCTTCGGTTAACCTTGACGCTGCATCACAGACAGAAGCGCCTGCGATGGTGTACTCAACGACGAACCTGGGTGCACGAATGGCAAAACGTAATTTTTTCGGGTGAATCCAGGTTCAGTTTACAGCATCGTGATGGTCTCATCCGTGTTTGGCGACATCGAGGTGAACGCACATTGGAAGTGTGTATTCGTCATCGCCATTCTGGTGTATCACCCGGCGTGATGGTATGGGGTGCCATTGGTTACACGTCTCGGTCACCTCTTGTTGGCACTGACGGCGCTTTGAACAGTGGACGTTACATTTCAGATGTGTTACGACCCGTGGCTCCATCCTTCATTCGATCCCTGCGAAACCCTACATTTCAGCAGGATAATGCACGACCGCATGTTGCAGGTCCTGTACGTGCCTTTCTGGATACAGAAAATGTTCGACTGCAGCCCTGGCCAGCACATTCTCCAGATCTCTCACCAACTGAAAACGTCTGGTCAGTGGTGTCCGAGCAACTGGCTCGTCACAATACGCCGGTCACTACTCTTGATGAACTGTGGTATCGTGTTGAAGCTGCACGGGCAGCTGTACCTGTACACGCCATCCAAGCTCTGTTTGACTCAATGCCCAGTGGTATCAAGGCCGTTATTGCGGCCAGAGTTGGTTGTTCTGGGTACTGATTTCTCGGGATCTATGCACCCAAACTGCGTGAAAATGTAATCACATGTCAGTTGTAGTATAATATATTTGTCCAATGAATATCCGTTTATCATCTGCATATCTTCTTGGTGTACCAATTTTAATGGCCAGTTGTGTATGTTTCTCGTTTTATCATACCAGTTTAATGATGTGTATAACTTATTGCCAAGAAATGTATTTTGGACTGAACATCGAAATAAAATATGACTGTAAGCTTACGACACTGTAAGCCCACTTAAGTAACTGTGGACGAATTCTAATGCTACAGATCAAGCTTTGTGTTAAGCTGTCACCTTTCGTAATGGAACAAATTCGCGTCTCCTTATTTGGTTTCATCTGAAGGCGCTTTGCGCCTACGCTTGTTTTGAAACTGTCTGGTACTTCCATACAGTACTTGAGTAAATCTTAAGCTGTGCCACGAGTGAAATTGGTGTGCGTAAGACTTTTGAGTAGGGTCCCCCTGTAACTGCCGGCCAAAGTGGCCAAGCCTTTTCTAGGCGCTTCAGTCTGGAACCGCGCGACCGCTACGGTTGCAGGTTCGAATCCTGCCTCGGGCATGGATGTGTGTGATGTCCATAGGTTGAATAGGTTTAAGTAGTTCTAAGTTCTAGGGGACTGATGACCACAGATGTTAAGTCCCATAGTGCTCTGAGCCATTTGAACCATTTGAACCCTGTAACTGTTACTGCGTGTTTTAAATTCTGTTACTAAATTGATGTTATCTGAAGATTGCTTTGAATTTTAAACTGATGTCAACAGATCATTATAAATATTTTCAAGAGTTTGCTATATGAATTTTTATGATAAGTTTAGGGATTTAAATTTTAATGTCAAGTTTCACCTGAAATTTTTAATTGATATGGTAGTAATTGTCTTGAGCTTGAATTTAACATCATTGTATCACCGCTATTTGCCATCTATACTGGATCAGGGTTAATATTTAATCAAGGATATTGTAATTTTACATTTTCTTTTTGAAAAATGTATTGGAACCCAGTAACGGCGTCACGCAAAGGCCCTTTGGTTGCAAAAAAATTAGTCAGAAGATTTTATTCTTTTATCTTCTGTGTACGCTTGACAGTATGTTGGATCCAGGGTTTCAACCTCCAAAACCGCCGGGACAGCTTCTTGTGGCCAGAAAACGAAGAAATTTGGGCACTTTTTCAGGTTTTCGCCAATTACATGGAAACTATGCATCCTGTGGAAAACGTTATCCTTACCAGAATGAAAGAGCATCCGATTTTCCTTAGAATGGTCTATTTTAATGTCAATATCTGTGAAACCGTTTGGGGGCAAACAGTTGTCCAAGTTCGTTCATTTTTACCAGCTTAGCTATAAAGTCGGCTCTAACGCCTGTAACTCAAAAATGGCCTCTACAAACGAAAAATGTCAAGTTATCAGAGTTATAGAGCTTGAAATTTCGTGTTGAGAATGCATCTAGTTTTAGTCACTATTAAGCGTTCATACACGTAAAAGTCAAAATTATTCCATTTTGTTGTTTTTTGTAAGTCAAAATGAACTCTTGATAAATGAAAAAAAGTGTGTTGTTGTGTAACATGCATAGATTTCTGCAGTAAAGGCACGGTCAATTTTATCTTCACTACTGACTGGACTCAGTGCATTCGCGTACAAAAGATCCGGATCAAGATTTATTGTCGACGCCCTCAGTGCAATTGGATTCGCAGTTTCAATAATGGAAGCTTCCCTATTTGAGACGTCCTCGACTATACGACCTGAGTATCCTAATAAAACGAGTGAATGATTCATCCAGCTCATCTCTGATAACGCCGATTTTAACATCTATACGATTGACGGGCTGAATACTTCCTTTCCATGGGAGTAATCATGGCAGTCATTCCGTACACAGCTATGGAGTCTGACAACAACATTCATCAGGAAGGAAGACGTTCAACTTCTGAATTTTTGTTTACTCAACTGATTCTTCGAAAAGGGGGACAAAGTCTTCTGAAAGATGCTGTCATTTAAAGACACCAGGTTATTCATCAGATATCATTTTCGATGAATATACAAATGCTGCAGTCGCACAGGAAATGTTTCTCGTAAATAAGAGCAAGAAGAACGACTTTATTTTTATGCTCATGAGGTAATTTGAGAATGGAGATATTAAGCTGCTACACGGAGAAGAAAACGACGATTCTTTAACTGCAGAAACAGCTATTTCCCAAGTTTCTGAGTGTGACAGTGTGGCAATCGCAAGCGAGGACACTGGAGTGCTTTTTCTCCTAACGGGTCTAGGAAACAACTACAACAAGCTGCACTTTTATAAGCCGGGAAGAGGGAAATCGGCAGGAGTGTGGTACTCCAGTAATTCTTTAAATTTCGATCCTGGACTTGCCCTTTTCAGCCATGCCTTCACAGGATGTGATACCGCATCCTCTTTTTTTGGCTAAGTGAAAGGGAAATTACTAAACCTTATGGAACAACAACCACACCTTAAAGCGCAAGCTGCTGATTTTCTTACACCCGCAGCCTCTTAAGATTTACTAGCAGAGGCAGGAGAATAGCTGATGTTAGCACTGTATGGCAATTCCAACTGCGCGACTTTGGACAAGACACTGTTGTGGCTTATCTTGCGAGTATGATCAAGAAATTAGGCCCAACGAGCTTGAGGAAGAGACACAACATACTTTAGAGGACGAGAAAGTTGGTGAAAGTGCCGCAGTGGATCCAGAAGATCGGATGCTGGCCCGGGACTTGCCACAATCTGCCAAGCGACCTCGATGGAACTGAAATTTGATGAAATTTTAATCTGTGATTAGTAAGTTTTTTAATGATGTCATGCACTTTTATTTGCTCATTTGTATAAATTTTTATATTATTCAGACGTAGGCACATATTGGCAATTACTGTGTACTTGGTTTTCATTTTAGCAACCCACTCTTACCAATTAAGGCACGGATCAAAACGAATAAAAACACAAATGAACGAAAAAAATTAAAAAGATTCTCATAGAGAAGCTTTTGTACATGAATGAACTGAGTCCACTCAACAGTGAAGACAGAAATGTCCAGAGTCTTACTGCAGAAATCACTGAATGCAGAGGGAACACCCCGACATCTCTGCACAGGCAAGGAACCGACCACCTCCGGCGAGATGACCAATTGAAGGTGCCCAGAAACGGTCAGAGAACCAGTTGCACATCGCCCGATGAGACGACCGACCGAACGACCAACCAACGATCGTCCCCACTCAAATCTCCTTCTATCGGGCAACTCACTTTTTTCAATTATTTTTACTTACAAAAAAACAACAAAATGGAATTTTGGAAGATCGGTGGGCGACGAACTTCGTAACCCTCGCAGTAAGCGCCTCACAACTCCAACCGCGCGTGCACTCCGCCAACGGCTCCGGCCCAACTCTGAGCGACGGGGACCTCGCTGTTCTGCGCCAACTGACCGACTGCACTGCTGGTCCGTCTTCGACTGACTCCAGTGCTGGTCCGTCCACACCTCGGTCACACGACGACCTGGGACACTGGCGTAGACCCAACCATGCAGAGGGAACACCCCGACATCTCTGCACAGGCAAGGAACTCAGAGCCCCAGATGCAATCATTATCATCGATCCGACGTGCAACTGGTGCTTGAGTGGACACGAGGCTCACAGAAAGGCACATGGGCTCACGGCTCCCCTTGCGCCGACTACCATTGACTTCTGTACACCAAACAGGCCTATTTGCAGTGGTTTCGGGCACATTCGGCCTAGTATCTTATTTACTGGAGTAGAACTGTCTTCAATGATGATGACCACTGCGAACTGATCCCCGACGACAAGCAAAGACGTGTCTGGGGACTACAAGACAGCAGTGGATACCAGCATGAATGCTACCCGTCAAACGGTCTGACAACATGGATGAGAGTCTCGGGCGATATTTCATTTCATAGCAGGACGCCTTTGGTTATCATTCGCGGCATTCTTACAGCACAGCTGTATGTCGACGATATTTTATACCCCGTTTTGTCACCTTTCATGGCAAACCATCTTTGGCTCACATTTCAGCAAGATAATACCCACCCACATACTGCATGTGTACTGTTTGTCTTCGTGCTTGTTAAACCTTGCCTTGGCTAGCAAGGTCACTCGATCTCTCCCCATTTGAGAACTTACGAAGTATTATGGGCAGCGTCTTCCAACCAGTTCGGGATTCTGACGATCTAACTCGCCAATTGGACAGAATTTGGCACAGCATTCGCCAGGAGGACATCCAACAACTGTATCAATCAATGCCAAACGGAATAACTGCTTCATATGGGCCAGAGGTGGATCAATGTGTAACTGATAGGCTCAATTTGTGAAGCTCTTTCTCTTGCATATATCATACAATTTTTCTGAAACTGTAATCATTAGTTTGTCTGTACACCTACCGATTTCCATTCCACTTCGATAATTTCTTTGTGGTGCTCGGTTTCTTTGTCTGCGTGTATACGCCATAAAAACTAGATAGAGAAGCAGTCAGAAACAAAATTCTGCGTATTAACTGTCTGCCTTTCTTAATCACATAAAAGCTTGCCACAGATGCCATATGAACTGAGCTACTGTACAGAACTAGGTCTCAAAGATGATGGCAAAAATACCTGAATTGGGAAAACACAGCATTTATTATCAGTGATAGCAGAGCCTGTAACACATCTGAAGCGTCGCGGTTAAATTTAAATATTCTACTCCATGAATGCAATATCTGGCTTCAGACCTTCCTCCAGTGGTATTTGACTATACGCCTGATTGAGATGTTAGTTGGTAAAGATACACACTACTAATATGGCACTAGCACTGATCTCAAAGCTACATTTTTATTTCACCCACGGTTGTGAACTTCTGAGCAATGCTCACCGCTAAGGATAGAAACCAAGGAGACTAGAGTGGCATAAGGAGATTTAGATGGTTGAATTACTTCTTTTTCTATCATTTTTACCGCAAGTTCCCTTATTATCTTCATCCTTGGTGGCGACAATCTGAAGGGTGGCTTCTTAACCAGAATCTAATTAGTTAATAAAATATGCAGCTCTACGAACTCCCAATTCGTCAATACGGCTCGGAATTCCGCACACACGGTTTCGAACTTTAATTTCAGAAATTCATCTACATGAGCTAATTGTTCATCTAATGAATGTGACTTCTCTACAGTACTTTCTTCAATACTAGATGTATAGTATGCTACTGTGACCACACCCCCTTGCCCATGCCGGTAAATGTGGAATTTTACTTGCGGTTTGAACTTAAAATGAAATTCTGCCCAACCCTGTCAGGAATTAGACGCACGTCAACAGTTAAATGCGCCCACAAAATACATTCCGTGGCTAAATTCTTGATGGCCTTAATGGTAACTTTTTAAGCAAAATCACTAACTGTGACCTTGACTGTCAAACACCCTTTCGCAATCAAACTCAATTTACCTGCAGCAACATATCATCCTGCATCTGTACCGAGTTTTCATTTACATATCCTCTGGTGCTACAGTAACCATCAGTAATTTTTTGCCAAAATTGTGCTGCCCAAATGAAACATGGCGCACAATGTTTCATTACTCAAAGCCGCGCATAGGGACACAAAGGTGGAGCTCCATAATAGTTAGCAGCGCTAATTAATTAACTCTCCCCTTGCTGTAATTGCCACAATTCTTGTTCTCGGCATTTCTGCCGCACGCATTTTTCTTACATTCACAACCTCGCTACAATTCCACCGAATTCCTTTAGACGAGGACCCCACCATATCTCATTGTGAACTAATGTTTCTCGGTGCCCCTTTTTATTACAGTGTTGCCCCATCTTTCCTCCTGCTAATTTTTTTTCCCAAGCTTGTTCTCTTACGGTTTGTCTATCTCTACGTGAATCCATAAATACTGCAGACAGAATTTCCTCTACTACCTCGTACAAATGAGCCAAAGTCCTGGGGATCCGACAAAATACCACTTTCTGTGTACTCGGTATACGTGAGTTCCAAGGAGCCCAAGTCCCTTTTAACTCGCTCTACATGATTTATGAATGATTCTTGAGTTGCTTGTTCAAAGACGTACTGATTATAGAATGAAAATTTCGCTCTGTAGCGAAATTGCACTCATATGAAACTTCCTGGCAGCGTGAAGTTTTGTGCAGGACCGAGACTCGAGCTCCGGTCCTTTGCCTTTCTTAGGCTCTTTCTACTGAACTACACAGGCAACACTCAAAACCCGTCCCCACAACTTTACTTTCTTGGAAGGTAGGGGACGAGGTACTGGTGGAAGTAAGGCTGTGAGGACGGGTCCTGTGTCATGCCTGGGTAACTCAGACGGAAGAGCATTTGCCTGCGACAGGCGAAGGTCTCGAGTTCGAGTATCGATTCGGAACACAGTTTTAATCTGCCAGAAAGTTGCATACTGATTATTGCTTAACTCCAGGAGAGCTCTCGCAGAAATTATTAGGCAAATTCCAGTCCCAAGTTGTTTCCAAGAGTTAGTTTCTCGTGTAGCCTGTAATAAATCTTGTAACAAATCCCTATGTTTCGAAATGTTAACGAGCAAGTCATTTTTAAATTAGAACTTCTTACCTCAATGTTAAATGTTAAATGTTTTTGGTTCTCGTTCATTATATGTTTTGTAAAAAATGAAATACAAACCATCTTCTTGTATCGTATCCAGACCGCAAGCTGTCAGGTCCTGCGTCTTTTTACGTATTTTGGTTTGCATAATAAGAATAATAACGCTTAATTATGTTTCCATTTAATGATAGCGTAGTTAATTCCATCTACCAATAATATGTAAAGTGGTTTCCTATGCCTCAGGCAGATAAATAAGTAGGGAGTGGTTGGTTTGGCGACCCAACGATCACGCGTCATCGCTGTGCCATCGTTTATGCATTTTCATTTTAAAAAGTAGAGCCTGCAATATAATGCCCGATTACCACTGTTACTACGACGATTACCACTGTTACTACGACGACAATCATTTGTTAAACTGAAACTCAGAGACCTCTATGCCTCATAGAAATTACACATAATTACTAATTGATCTTCAGATTCTTCGAAGAGACAAATAGCTCTGAGCACCATGGGACTTAACATCTAAGGTCATCAGTCCCCTAGAACTTAGAACTATTTAAACCTAACTAACCTAAGGACATCACACACATATATGCCCGAGGCAGAATTCGAACCTGCGACCATAGTGGTAGCGCGGTTCCAGACTGAAGCGTCTAGAACCGCTCGGCCACAGCGGTGGACGAGACAGCAGACGTTTAAATCCATTAATTAATTTTTCGTAATTATATTGTCCTCTTGCTATCGTCAATGTGGTGCGACTTTACGTCAAAACCATTTTACTTTCACTTCTAAACATTTGCAAACATTTATAAAATCAACACAGATGCGAGTCTAAGTTATCATTAGACTCTTCACTCAAACTGAATACATAATTTTGAAAGGAGATTAAGACACTAAATGTGCAAAATAGAGTTATGCGATTTGTTGTAGTACATGCCCAGATATAGGGTTTTTGATTGAAAAAGACACATGTCTAGGCTATTTCTACCCATTTCAACATTGCGCAAAATGTTACGTTTATTTTGAAACAGACTCGTATCGTCTTCAAAATAAACGCCAATAGGGGCACCAGCCTTTTCAATAGTTGCAGGGGCAACACTCTGGATGATTGACTGATCTGGCATTGTAACACTAACCGAAGCGGCCTTGCTGTGCTGGTACTGCGAACGGCTGAAAGCAAGGGGAAACTGCAGCCGTAATTTTCCCCGAGGGCATGCAGCTTTACTGTATGGTTAAATGATGATGGAGTCCTCTTGGGTAAAATGTTCCCGAGATAAAATAGTCCGCCATTCCGATCTCCGGGCAGGAACTACTCAAGAGGACGTCGTTATCAGGAGAAAGAAAACTGGCGTTCTACGGACCGGAGCGTGGAATGTCAGATCCCTTAATCGGGCAGGTAGGTTAGAAAATTTAAAAAGGGAGATGGATAGGTTAAAGTTAGATATAGTGGGAATTAGTGAAGTTCGGTGGCAGAAGGAACAAGACTTTTGGTAGGGTATATACAGGGTTATACATACAAAATCAAATAGGGATAATGCAGGAGTAGGTTTAATAATAAATAAAAAAATAGGAGTGCGAGTAAGCTACTACAAACAGCATAGTGAACGCATTATTGTGGCCAAGATAGACACGAAGCCCATGCCTACGACAGTAGTACAAGTTTATATGCCAACTAGCTCTGTAGATGATGAAGAAAGTGATGAAGTGTATGATGTGATAAAAGAAATTATTCAGGTAGTGAAGGGAGACGAAACTTTCATGGGTGACTGGAATTCGAGAGTAGGAAAAGGGAGAGAAGGAAACAGTAGGTGAATATGGATTGGGGGTAAGAAATGAAAGAGGAATCCGCCTGGTAGAATTTTGCACAGAACATAACTTAATCATAGCTAACACTTGGTTCAAGAATCATAAAAGAAGGCTGTATGCATGGCAGAATCCTGGAGATACTAGAAGGTATCAGATAAATTATATAATGGGAAGACAGAGATTTAGGAACCACGTTTTAAATTGTAAGACATTTCCAGGGGCAAATGTGGACTCTGACCACAATCTATTGGTTATGAACTGAAGAAACTGCAAAAAGGTGGGAAATTAAGGATATGGGATCTGGATAAACTGACTGAACCAGAGGTTCTACAGAGTTTCAGGGAGAGCATAAGGGAACAATTGACAGGAATGAGGGAAAGAAATACCGTAGAAGAAGAATAGGTAGCTCTGAGTGATGAAGTAGTGAAGGCAGCAAAAGATCAAATAGGTAAAAGACGAGGTCTAGTACAAATCCTTGGGTAACAGAAGAAATATTCAATTTAACTGATGAAAGGAGAAAATACAAAAATGCAGTAAATGAAGCAGGCAAAAAGAAATAGAAACGTCTCAAAAATGAGATCGACAGGAAGTGCAAAATGGCTAAGCAGGGATGGCTAGAGGACAAATGTAAGGATGTAGAGGCTTATCTCAGTAGGGGTAAGATAGATACTGCCTACAGGAAAATTAAAGAGACCTTTGGAGAAGAGAGAGCCACTTGTTTGAATATCAAGTGCTCAGGTGGAAACCCAGTTCTAAGCAAAGAAGGGAAAGAAGAAAAGTGGAAGGACTATATATGAAACGTCCCCTTAGAAAAATTAGTGAATTACCGTGCTGATCAATCTCTTACATTCTTTGATTTTCAAACAGCTGAGCAAAACTGAACGTCCTCAGACATTTCGCTTTTTACAGACTGTACACACCACAGCCAGTGATTTTCATACAGAGCGCTACGTGGCGTTACCAATAAGAAAACATAAACAGCCTACTTACATATAGAGGGTCTATACAAGGGCGATGTACTTGAGGACAATATTATGGAAATGGAAGAGGATGTAGATAAAGATGAAATGGGAGATACGATACTGCATGAAGAGTTTGACAGAGTACTGAAAGACCTGAGTCGAAATAAGGCCCCGGGAGTAGACAACATTCCATTAGAACTACTGACGGCCTTTGGAGAGCCAGTCCTGACAAAACTCTACCATCTGGTGAGCAAGATGTATGAGACAGGCGAAATACCCTCAGACTTCAAGAAGAATATAATAATTCCAATCCCAAAGAAAGCAGGTGTTGACAGATGTGAAAATTACCGAACTATCAGTTTAATAAGTCACAGCTGCAAAATACTAACGCGAATTCTTTACAGTCGAATGGAAAAACTGCTAGAAGCCGACCTCGGGGGAGATCAGTTTGGATTCCGTAGAAATGTCGGAACACGCGAGGCAATACTGACCCTACTACTTATCTTAAAAAATAGATTATGGAAAGGCAAACCTACGTTTCTAGCATTTGCAGACTTACAGAAATCTTTTGACAATGTTGACTGGAATACTCTCTTTCACATTCTAAAGGTGCTAGGGGTAAAATGCAGAGAGCGAAAAGCTATTTGTACAGAAACCAGATCGTGGTTATAAGAGTCGAGGGGCATGAAAGGGATGCAGCGGTTGAGAAGGGAGTGAGACAGGGTTGTAGCCTCTCCCCGATGTTATTCCATCTGTATATTGAGCAAGCAGTAAGGGAAAGAAACGAAAAATTCGGAGTAGGTATTAAAATTCATGGAGAAGAAATAAAAACTTTCAGGTTCGGTGATGACATTGTAATTCTGTCAGAGACAGCAAAGGACTTGGAAGAGCAGTTGAACGGAATGGACAGTGTCTTGAAAGGAGGATATAAGATGAACATCAAAAAAAGCAAAACGAGGATAATGGAATGCAGTGGAATTAAGTCGAGTGATGCTAATGGAATTAGATTAGGAAATGAGACACTTAAAGTAGTAAAGGAGTTTTGCTATTTGGGGAGCAAAATAACTGATGATGGTCGAAGTAGAGATGGTATTAAATGTAGACTGGTAATGGCAAGGAAAGCGTTTCTGAAGAAGAGGAATTTGTTAACGTCATGTATAGATTTAAGTGTCAGGAAGTCGTTTCTGAAAGTATTTGTATGGAGTGTAGCCATGGATGAAAGTGAAATATGGACGATAAATAGTTTGGACAAGAAGAGAATAGAAGCTTTCGAAATGTGGTGCTACAGAAGAATGCTGAAGATTAGATGGCTAGATTACATAACGAATGAGAAGGTATTGAACAGAATTGGGGAGAAGAGGAGTTTGTGCCACAACTTGACAAGAAGAAGGGACCGGTTGGTAGGACATGTTCTGAGGCATCAAGGGATCACAAATTTAGCATTGGAGGGCCGCGTGGAGTGTAAAAATCGTAGAGGGAGACCAAGAAATGAATACCCTAAGCAGATTCGTAAGGATGTAGTAATTACTGGGAGATGAAGAAGCTTGCACAGGATAGAGTAGCATGGAGAGCTGCATCAAACCAGTCTCAGGACTGAGGACCACAACAACAACAACATATACTCTCTGGTGGGACGTACGCGAACTATGAATCATATGGCGTCGCCTTCTGCTGTACATCATAGGCATAGATGACTGTGATTCAATGGGTAATGAATTTGCAGTGTACGGACCAACGTTTCTGTCTAGCATTGAGATACACTGTAACTGTACAGAAATAATGTCTTCAGATGATAGTAAAAGAAAGAGGGGGATAAGGAAAGAAGAGTCATATTAACAGCTTAGAATTAAAAAGGCCAAGTTCAGAGGTAAATCATATGCTTCCTATACAGGTAAAATAGTTCATGCTAGATGTTCAAATTGCCATTGCGTATGCTTCCGCAAATGCTTTGAAATGCTTAATGAGGATTCTTGCATCTCAGTTTTTACTGAAACCAACAATCTGCGAAATAAGGATCTTCAAAATGTTATGTCCAATGTCTGATTAAACTACTACCAGTGAAAACGCACAGACCAAAGGAAAGAGAAGAATCAATATCTAGAACATACTCTGTGATCTATCGTGGTGAGAATGAAGATAAAAAAGTTAAAGTGTGTGAAAAAGCTTTCCTTAGCGTTTGTGAAGCAACATCAAAACGAACACAAAGACTAATAACTCTATTAAAAGCGGGAAAGTCATCTAATGAAGGGAGAGGAAGAAATGTGGACAGTAGAACTATGTCTAAGCCTGCAGATGTATGTGAAGAAGTTGCTCAGCACAAGGAATAGTTTAACGTTAAGGTATCACATTATTCAACTTGGCGATTCAAGTACCTGAATGCTGACGTAAATGTAAAGATCGTGCATAGTCTTTTCACACAAAAAGATCCCGAATGAAGTATGTCTTTTTCACTCTATTACAACTATTTTAAGGAAACTATTTCTTTAGGTTTGGAAGATTGCAGGTCGTTGTCTGCAGCAAGTGCGAAAATCTGAAAATGTAACTCAAAAGTGACACTCTTAATGACAATGCAGAGAAAGCTGCAGATGCAGGACTCATTGTGCACACTCAAAGGCATAAGTAATTTTACAACAAAATTATTCAGATAAGGCAGAAATGCCAGAATGAAGAGAATGTAATTGAAATTTCAACAGACTTAATGCAAAATGTTCCATTACCTCGTACTCCAGTGTAGGAGTTGTTCTATTATAGATAGCTATGGGTTTTCCTTTTTGAAACTCAGGATCTGACAACTGGCAAGCCAATTTTTACTTATATCACGAAGATATAGGTCGAAAAGGCCCAAATGATGTGTGTTAGTTAATTGAGCATATAAAAATAAATGTTCTAGAAAATGTCAAAGAACTTCATGTATTTTCTGATGGTTGAGCAGGCCAAAACAGAAATCATACAGCAGTGCGCTTTCTGCTGTGGCTGACTTCATTCAAGAAATTTGACAAAATATGGTATTACTTTCCCATCAGACGTCGCTTGTACCTGCGAAGCGACCGAGAGTTTGATGTTCTGAAAAGAAAATACTTCGTCAGGAGAGAATTTACAGTCCGGAACACTGCAATGAACTGGTTGCTACGCCAGTTCATTCTGCAAATTTCTTTCAACTTGCACACGTCTAACTTTGCCATAGACCACAAACGATAGTGGTCTAAGGTCTATAAAAAGTATCCTCTCTACAGAATCTAGACTTCCTAGAGAAAGAAAGGCCTCATTTTAAATCTCCAGCTGTTGTATGTTTACCACTGCTAAGCTCATGGTGTTGTAAAAACTTTGGACTGCACTGACAGAACGACAGTAAATACTCTAAGACCTACCTCTTGCCGCTCGTAGTTGCCGCGCGGTCTCAGGCGACTTGTCACGGCCCGCGTGGCTACCCCCATCGGTGGTTAGAGTCCTCCCTCGGGCATGTGTGTGTGTGTGTGTTGTCCTTAGAGCAAGTTAGTTTCAAGTTAGATTAAATATGTGTTAGCTTAGGGACCGATGAGCTCAGCAGTTTGGTCCCATAAGAGCTTACCACAAATTTACAATTTTCCAGAATTACTTACCTCTTTAGCAGAAAGAGTACCATCGTTGCCACGTGAGAAATCCTAAAAGGATGAACAGGCTGAGCCCATCAATGGAAAGAAGATAAACCTCACCAAGCTCCAGCAGTATGTTCTGATGAACATTTGAACTTCTGTAGAGACATTGTTCAATGGAAAATTCTTTAAACGTCAGAAGAAACTGATGAAAATGAAATATATTAATATTGTCAAACAAAAAGTGTGTAAGCACTAATGCTGGAGAGCAATAATCGTTGAAGTTGGAAAACTTATATTTTAATTATTGAATGTCAATTATTATTTGGAATATAATAGGAATTGCTTTTTATGTTGAGAAGGTGAATAATTCAGGTGTTTATTTTGAGAAGGTGTCTAAGTGTCGTGATAATTCATAAATTAAACCTGTTTAAAATATCAGTTATTCAAAATACTACTAGAGATTTATGAATCAATCGCCAACAGCATTTCTCCATTAGTCTTTAAAGTCTGTACTTCTTAACTGTTCGCCTTAAACAGTCATTCCTAACAAAATCTCGTTTTGTGACTGAACCCCTTTGCAAAATAATCGATTCAATTATCATTCACCCTCATAGCAATTAATATTAATGCCTTCAAATCACTCTTCCTTGGCCCATGCTCTGCTCTAAAACACCACAGTCAAATACAATAATTCCACTGAAAGGTCTACTGAATTCAAAGATAAATCAAAAACTTCACAACTTTGTGACAAGAGGATCATGGCTCTTTCGTTCAGCCTTACTATTACGACCTTCCTGATTATCTTCGCTACCAACATCACTCAGTTTTCTACTAAGGATCTGGAGTCATCCACTATTTGTGTTAATACGGGTTTTAAACATTATCCTACTTCTTGTCCACGCCCACTAGATCATTCTTTCAAGACAGCTGTTGAAACGGTCATGTACTCTCCGTACCTGATTGTGGGCACATCTATCCTGACATTCCATTACCTCTAACATTTCTTCAAACGCGGCACAAGTTGCGGCAGCGGGCAAACTTACCTCACGGGGATTGGTAATGCGTCGAATAACCGGCAAATGACTATTTTGGCGTACTTGTACAGACAGCTCACGGGCGGCACCGTCAGTCTACCTTCCTTCGCTGTAATTCATACATTAGCCCGCCTCATCTCAGGAAAGCAGGAACCTTTGCATCGGGAGAGAATTGGAAAAATATCAATTTAGTACAAATAAAACCGAAAACGGCTTTAAGTGCTTTAATCCAGAAAACGTCAACCTCAATTAATAAACTAAGTTAATACAGGTGTTTGGGCCTTTAGGGTGAAATGGGTCGAATCGACTGATTGATTTTCATTTAAGAGTAACATAGTTGCAAATTTATTGCTAACATCAAGTTAATCTACACTGCTAGACCTTTTACTTGATCAGAACAATCGGCGACAATCGCTGGATTCATAAGTGGAATATTATGATATATAAAATACCATTATCGGTATTCATGACTGTATGGTTTTTTAAATTTGTGTGAAAAAACTGTGTTCTTAATATAAGAGAAATTACTCATATAACTCAGAAAGCTTTAAAGGAACAGACGGAGTGAAGTGTTCAATAGAACATTTTAGGGTAGGTAATACGTGAATTTGTGACTTAAATGTAATTGTTAAACTGGAACCTTCACAGTTTTACGCAGTCTATTCCGTTTCCATGTTGACAGCTGACAACTTCCCTTCTCTGCATTAAATGATGCTCCGTGAAAGTTTGACAGACATTTCATAACTTTCTACAGTAAATCGAACACAATGTCGGGTCCTGCACTGACAGTCTACATTTCTACCTGGGAGAGGGCTGCAGCAACTCCTTCCGTTTACCTGAACTGCGCTTTGCTAACTTACAAGCCTGGAATTAGCTGACTGGCCACCTAATATCTGTATACAGACACTGGCAAGTTACGATTTCTCATCTTATTTATGCTCTTGTATATGCCAAAGTGTCCTTCTAAATGGGACTCATGATAATGTTTAAAGACTGCGGCACCAAGGCGCGGGGTAAACAAACTTTCAAGTGATCCCCACCTCGAGGCCTGAATCACAAGATCCCGTTTTTGATCTGATACCCAGCACTTGCTCACACGATGAACCTCGCCGTGTAAGAGCACACAACTCAGTATCTGCCTCTTGTTTCACTTCTAAGTTGGTAAACAAGGCCGGCATCTCAGTAAGAACAGGTCCCAGGATTTCCAGCTCGTCAGAGGACGGAACGAAATCTTCTGCCCCTTGCTCCTCGTATGTACAGCTAAGTGCATGGGCCACCACTTCCTCACTGTCCCTAATATGCCCCACCGATAATTTGAAAGCCGATAGGCCTTTCTTACGCGGGTATGTAATGGCCTCCTTGTCAGTTTCAAGTTCAAATTCTCGGTGCTCGAGATAAAACTTAAATTCTTCGACCGCGAACAGGACCGTAAGTGCTACTACTCCAGAGTTGGAGGCTTCAGGTTGCACAATCGAGCATGGAAGCATTACTCAGTGCGTCAATTTGCATGTGTATTTAGTTGAGCACCTACAGGGTTACTCTCCATTCTCCGTTATGGTAGCAATATGTGGTTCCGATACGTGGACGTCTGGTTTACGGGCCCACCGCCTGCTCTGTCTAAGCAAACCAAAGAGAGCTACACGTCACAGCAACACAGACATACTCACAAATCGGGCATGAAGTATCGACCTTGCATTTCATCTCCCTCTGATCTTCTGCGCTGCGATAGTGCTTGAGTTTTCGAATCCTGGATGAGTGGAAAGAGATGCAGATGATAAGGCCTAAGGCAGGTGGTAGTGAGTGATGTCTCTCTGTATGCCTTTCGAATCAGCCTAGTTAGTTTGTCAATGGCTTTATCAATAAGCGCTTCATATGAAACGTCTGCACTGGACCAGACACTGTTTTGCAGCCACCACTCAAACTGGTCCCAATTCATTGATGCTTTTGATGGATGCCACATCGTGTGCAGACTCTGTGGTCATTTATCATCTGCAATTGCAAATCCAGCAACTTGCTAACCAGGGTCCAAAAGAGCCAAGAGATGAATGGTGTTCACTTTCAACATCTGTTATAGTGACATTAGTACCGTATTTTCTTTCCTCTGCTGTGATTCCTTATACCCTGTGTAGGGAAGCAGCCTACTCACGCCATAGTAAATTCACATCAGTCTTTCCATTGTGTGCCAGCTAGTCCGCTGTAACTAGCTCTGACGTCATAAATGTTGTGCAATACTTTAAAAACCAAGTAAATAACCTAAAATGTTTCTAGCATCTCAGGAGTAACACTAAATTAATATGTGTTGAATATAAGTTCGATAACTTTAGCCATTTTCGAAATTTGGACGTTTTTATGTAAAATTCATTGGCGCAACAGAAAAGAGCTAGAGACTTCAAAATTTATAATTAGATTCCTTTTTCATAATTATTTAATAGAAACAGTTTTCTGGATCTCACAAATTAAGATTTTAGTTGAAATTCATGATTTTCTGGTTTTTGTCTTAAAAATTAAGGAAGCAAAATAGATTAAGTAGGCTAATAAATAAGGCTAGGATGTTTATATTTAAGTAGAATGGAGATCCGCTATAACCATAAAGATGTGAGAAGTTTCATTTGAATACCTATAAAACTATAGCGATAGCGTATCTCCAAAGGGCCAGTTCAGTGCTCGTCTACTGTGTGCACCATAATTAAATTAATTTTCTTGCCAAAAATATTTAACTTAGCCACGTCAAACTTTTATTATGATTACTTACCTGTGTGCTGAATGCACATTTAAATTGAGAGCTTCATCGGCCATCAGCAAAAGAAGCTATGATTTATTCTATAACTTAATGTGGTGCATTACTAGCCCAGCGGCTAGTCGGGAGAGCCGATTTGATCAGGCGTTCCCTTAGCCGTCCGCACCGCGGCTTTATATACAGGGTGATTCAAAAAGAATACCACAACTTTAAAAATGTGTATTTAATGAAAGAAACATAATATAACCTTCTGTTATACATCATTACAAAGAGTATTTAAAAGGTTTTTTTTCACTCAAAAACAAGTTCAGAGATGTTCAATATGGCCCCCTCCAGACACACGAGCAATATCAACCCGATACTCCAACTCGTTCCACACTCTCTGTAGCATGTCAGGCGTAACAGTTTGGATAGTTGCTGTTATTTCTCGTTTCAAATCATCAATGGCGGCTGGGAGAGGTGGCCAAAACACCATATCCTTAACATACCCCCATAAGAAAAAATCGCAGGGGGTAAGATCAGGGCTTCTTGGAAGCCAGTGATGAAGTGCTCTGTCACGGGCTGCCTGGTGGCCGATCCATCGCCTCGGGTAGTTGACGTTCAGGTAGTTATGGACAGATAAGTGCCAATGTGGTGGCGCCCCATCCTGCTGAAATATGAATTGTTGTGCTTCTTGTTCGAGCTGAGGGAACAGCCAATTCTCTAACATCTCCAGATACTGTAGTCCAGTTACAGTAGCACCTTCGAAGAAAAAGGGACCAAAAACTTTATTGGCTGAAATGGCACAGAAAACGGTCACCTTAGGCGAGTCACGTTCATACTGAGTTGTTTTCCGCGGATTCTCAGTGCCCCATATACAGACATTGTGACGGTTGACTTTCCCGTTAGTGTGGAAAGTTGCTTCATCACTAAACACAATCTTTGAAACGAAAGATTCATCTGTTTCCATTTGAGCAAGGATAAAATCACAGAAATCGATTCTTTTAATCTTGTCAGTTGCAGACAGTGCTTGAACCAATTTCAGACGATAAGGTTTCATAACTAACCTTTTTCGTAGGACTCTCCATACAGTTGATTGTGGAATTTGCAGCTCTCTGCTAGCTCTGCGAGTCGATTTTCCTGGGCTGCGAACAAATGCTTGCTGGATGTGTGCTACATTTTCATCACTCGTTCTCGGCCGTCCAGAACTTTTCCCTTTGCACAAACACCCATTCTCTGTAAACTGTTTATACCAACGTTTAATACACCACCTATCAGGAGGTTTAACACCATACTTCGTTCGAATTGCACGCTCAACAACTGTCGTCGATTCACTTCTGCTGTACTCAATAACACAAAAAGCTTTCTGTTGAGCGGTCGCCATCTCAGCATCAACTGACACTGACGCCTAGTCAACAGCGCCTCAAGCGAACAAATGTACAACTAAATGAAACTTTATAGCTCCCTTAATTCGCCGACAGATAGTGCTTAGCTCTGCCTTTTGTCGTTGCAGAGTTTTAAATTCCTAAAGTTGTGGTATTCTTTTTGAATCACCCTGTATAAGAACGCTGCGAGAGGAAGCAAGGCCCCAGTTCTCTCCAGACGCTGAACAGCACGCCATCTGTGTCGGGAGCCGCGTTGCGTCGGTATCATTGCTATAAACAGTCTCGGATGCCGTATTAAGTTACTCGGGATACGCGTAGCCATGAAATCATTTTCGAGTGAAGTGTTAATTCTGGGATGACTTGAATTATCGATTCTGTTTGCGTACGTCGTATTTTCACGTGCCGTCGCGGGACAAACATTCTACCATTATTTAGCGTGGCGTTTGATGTACATTATCATCAAATTATGGCGAGCATTCATTTAAACATTTAATTTGGACAGTTATAGTTGGATCAGCGCATTAGACTCTGAACTGCTCTGTTAGTTAGATTGTGTGGATTCTTTTGTTTTCATCTGTGACTTTCAGAATATAGAACGTTTTTTCACGACCGTTTTTGATTATAAATCCCAGACAATCTCCTAATTCATCAGAGCTATAAGCTGTAACTATAAGTGTATTCTCAGATGAAGTGGGCACTAGTAATTCTAATTACAGGCTTTACGTTTTGCTAATCAGTTTCTGGTTGCCAATATTGTAGTTAGAGAGCCAGTGTTGAGAACAGCAAACAACAGCATAAATAATAGGAACATTTATATAAAAATTAATTCCACCCGCCGCCCCTCATATGGTTAATCGGCCGGGAAGTGTTACAACATTCAAACAAGGGTACAACAGTAAATGTTCCAACCCGCCGCCCCACAAATGGTGCATCGGCCGGGAAGAAACTGAGTAAAGTGAAAGTGATTTTTAAATATTGGGATTCGCGAGTGAAATGCGACACGCAACTGAGAAAATGAAGAGTGAAAGTGTTACGTGTGTATGTGGACAACGCAATTGGATTAACGACGTATCTGGATTGACGGAGCTGGCACTGAGTCTAGCGGCGCTGCCGGCATCGCGAGAAGCCAGTTTCGCCTCACCGCAGCCGTCCGTCGGAGCAGCCGGAGCCACGCCTGCAGTTGCGGGCCACGCAAACACACAACAGCCGTCGGAGTGCCGTCTGCAGTTCAACGTGCCGCGTCGCATCAGTAATCCTGGTACGCCGCGCCAGCAACCCATACGTCGTGTAGAAGGAACTAAGTTAAGTGAAAAGCTGTTAAAAATTTTACTAATCTGCACTAAAAGACTGTCGGCGATGGAACTGCCAAAAGACACTGTGGTTAAACTTACATCAGAACCTATGTCTGTTGAGGGGACTGTAAATCCAGTCAACGGTTCAAGTGTAAATATGCATGAAAATAGTAATGTTAAAGTGAAATATGAAGTATTGTCTTCTGACAGTAGTGTGGGAAGGAGCAATGATTCAATAATAGAGACCCCTGTAGTAAAGCAGAAAGCAGAAATTGTTAATTTATTGGATGATAGTTTCTCTGTTGAATTAAAAATGAATCAGTCAACAGAGGTGGTAGAGTTTAGGAAGGAGAAGTTAGATATGACTAATCAATCAGAAGTTTCGTTTAGTTTGATGATTCTGGTGTTGGAGCTAGTTTTTCGTCACCTGAGTGTGATAAAAAGCCAGCTAGTGAGCAACCCAAAGATGCTGGGGCTATTGATTTAAATGTTATATTACAAGCAATAGCTGCCAGTAATGCAAAAATGTCAGCCAGTAATGCTAGAATGACAGCTGAGTTAAAGCCTGAGATTGAAGCTAGCCAAACAAATTTTAATAAACGATTGGAGGTAATGGACGATACCTTCAAAGCTGGTTGCAATAAGTTGAAAGAGGATCTGGACAGTTTGAATTATAAAATTGATTACAATCATGAGGATATTAAGAAAAAGGTTGCTCAACAGTTTTCTGAAATGTATAAAACAGTAAAATCCGAAGTTGCTGAGGTTCGCAGAGACTTCCAAATGGAAGATGCGAAGCTGGAGCACAAGTTAACAGAAAAGATCGAGGCGGAATCTGAACTGTGCTCAGATAGGTTTAAAGATGTTAATATAAAAGTAAACATATGTCAAGCAGAAGTAGACGTAATCAAAACTGATACTACTCATATTGTGCAAAGAGTAGATAATGTTGAAATGAGAGTAGAAAATATTAGTACTAACATTGCTAACATTGAGAGTAAAGTAGCTTCAGTAACTTCTGGTAATGGTAGTATGCAACAAATTGTAGCTGCAAACGCCGCTTTTATCGGGTGTCGGCAGTTCTTGCGGTTCGATCCAGATAAAAATATCCACCCGCTAGATTTCTGGAACGATTTTGAAGATGTGATTCCACCAACCTGGTCTGAACGAGAGAAAATCTCATTTATTAGAAGCCATTTAGCAGGTGACGCGATGCGTTGGTCAGCTGATGTTATGTTGAAATGTAAAACATTAGCAGAATTTAAAACAGCTTTTATTAATGAGTATTGGTCTAGTAATAAGCAAAATGAAGTGTTGAGAGAATTTTGGAGTGTAAAACGCTTCAATGCAGGCAAGGAATCAATTAAAGAGTTTGATAGGTAATGGATTTCACGTTTGTCACATTTGGACGAAAAGCTAAAACCGGAAATGACTATACTAGGTCTTGAAGCCAAACTGCCATGGTATTGGCAAACTAGAATTATATCTGCCCCTAGAGACAATCTGGATCGTTTCATTGAATATTTGGAACGTGTAGAACTTGTTGCTGCCAATGAGGAGCAAGCACGTAATAACAGAAATGCTAATAACAATAGTAGTAATTTTAAGAACGAGCAGAATGGCAACGTAAACATCAGAACAGTAGGTGTTCGTCATCCTAAGAGAGGTAGGAATTGGAGAACTAATTATCAGAACCAACAATGGCATCCAAATGATAATAATTTTGGGCCAAACAAAATTATGCATGTAAACAACAGTAGGGAAAGCAATGCTATGCCAGTTAACTATAATGAAAATAAAGAAAACAGTAGTAGGTCGATGCAGGAAAACTAGTTCCCGTCTATGAGGACACTGGCGCTCACCAGGCGGTTACTTTTCCTAAGCCAGTAGTTACGGGAATTGGTAAGACAGATCAGAATACTCAGACTGAACATGTGGATGAAGAGTCGGTAGCATCTAAGAATACAGCAGAAATATTAGATCACTCACAGTATTTGATAGATACCGTGTTAGAGACGCTTTCTAAGTGGGAAGAGAAAGAGATGGTGCAGCAGTGTAACGATAGGGAGGAGCTACAAAATACTGAATTGTCAGGTGAAGAAGCAGAAGAAATTCATGCTTATATTTACGATGAGGATGATGTGCTCTTATCTAAAGTGCTGGTGCAGGATGTTGATACTGTACTAATAGATTTAGGACAGGAGGTAAGTGAGAATGTAGAGGGTAGCCTGTTGGGGGTCGATGAACCCAGTAGCTGTGACCAGTTGTCACTTGAGAAAGAACCCAACGATAACAGTAAAACTGGTTTAGCTGTAACTAGTGTTATGCCCAGTCTGGAGGCGCAGAATCGCTCAGACTACAGTAATTTGGGTCATGTTCAGCAAACTAAATGTAATGAAGTTGTGCGGTGTTTCGATTTGAAATTAATAGATCGACTGGAAAAGGCAGCTGAAAATGTGATTCAGGAAACCCCTACACACTTTGACCTAAATGTAATGAAGACAGGTGTCGATCACTTTAGTTGGAGAAAAATCCAATAGGAACTATTGGATGAGTTTGAGGAACCACCTGTACAACCTATAATAAGCCACCCTATAATAGTAGTGAATACGTTGAGTATCAATGTACGTTGTCTCTTAGACAGTGGAAGTGAGGTGAGTGTGATATCTCAGTCCTTCTTAGATGCATTGCCTGGTAAAGACAAGTTTACAGTAATGAGGATATCAGGACTGAGAATAATTGGTGCTACTGGCAAGTTGTCAAAAACGATAAAGCAAGAAGCTTTGCTGCCCTTTAACATTAATGGTAATTTAATTGATCATCCATGTTTAATCGCAAACAATCTCAGTATTGAGGTTTTAATTGGCATAGATTTCTTGTCAAAATATCAGAGTGTTGTTGACTTTGAAAGAAGCCAGTTAAAAATGGTCTTGCTGATAACCGGAGTAATTACGGTACCTTTTATTGATAAACATGAAGTAACTAATGATGGCAATTGGGAGCTGCCTATACGAGTTCTGAAAAATAGGAGATATTGGGACGAAGGTGTTAATCTTAATACAAGTAAGCTAAAGACAGAAGAAGAAGAAGCAATTATTTTAGACAAAATAGAAGCTAAATTGCAAGAAATCGATGAAATTTCAGCTTATCAGAAGGAAGAACTGAGACAGGTTCTAAAAAGGCATCATAAGGTATTTTCAGATCGACCTGGCGTGGTCAAAGGTTATGAATGTCAATTAAAGGTGAAACCTGGCCAAGTGTTTTTCAGGAAGCCATACCAAATACATGTAGCTAGGAAGGAGGCGGTTCGAAAGGAGATACAGAGAATGCTACAGTGGGGTGTGATTGAAAAAGCGGTCAGTGAGTACAATAATCCTCTTGTTGTTGTACCAAAAAGAGACGGGAGTGTCAGATTGGTTTTGGACGCTCGGTGGTTGAATGAAATAGTGGTTAGGGAAAGTGATAGACCGCAGAACATGGACGAGTTATTGCAAAAGTTCCGGGGAGTAAAATTCTTAACTTCTATGGACATCACGTGTGGATACTGGAACTTGCCACTGGCGGAAAGTTCAAGGAAGTGCACAGCTTTCTTGTACGAAGGAGTTTGTTACCAATACCATGTGGTACCTTTCGGACTTAATATCTCTGTTTGTGCCTTCGTACGTGTGATTTGCCACATTTTAGGACCAGCTTTAAGTAATAAAATAACAGTCTACGTAGATGATCTGTTAATAGCAACTCCTACCTGGGAAGATCACATAGATTTATTAGAGGAAGTGTTAGAGGCTATTGAGAGAGGTGGCATGAAACTAAAGATTGAAAAGACAGAGTGTGTTAAAGAGGAAATAGGTTTCTTGGGATATATGATAAGTGGAAAAGTATTCTGCCTGACCCAGGCAAGTTAGCAGTCATTGAAAAATTTGAGGCTCCCAGAAACAAGAAGCAGTTGAGATCGATGATCGGTCTTTTCGGCTTCTATAGGTGTTTTGTTAGTGATCAGGCTTTTAATGCACCCTGTCTTCACCTCCTGCTGAAAAAGAATACCCCCTTGGTTTGGACAGCAGAATGTCAACAGGCGTTCGAGGTGCTGAAACAATCTTTAATTAATAGTCCTATTTTACATCATCCTGATTTTGAAAAACCATTCTGTATGTCTGTTGATGCTAGTGGCTATGGTATAGCTGTGGAGATATTCCAAGTAGAAATAGAGAACGAACAAGAAGCGCACAAGACTATAGCTTTCGCTAGTCGATCTTTACAGGCAGCAGAGAGAAATTATGGCATCTCAGAACTGGAAGCATTGGCAATTGTATTTGGGGTACAGAAGTTTGAGCAGTATCTATTAGGTCACAAGATAATTGTTGACAGTGACCATAAGGCGTTGACCTTTTTAAAGACCTGTAAGTTGAGGAATGCTCGTTTGGTAAGATGGTCATTGTATCTCCAGCAGTTTGACCTTGAGGTTAGATATATTCAAGGGAAAAATAATTTGGTAGCTGATGGGTTATCTAGAAGTGCGGAGCTCTGTGATGACGCGGTAATTACAGCAACAGACCTAAGTGAAGTACGAATGTTTGCGTTCCACGAAGTAAAGGAAGAAAGTGCATTAAAGTGGGTGATTAAAAACTTGAGACGTGAGCAGAATGCAGATGATCAGCTGAAATTAGTGAAGAGCTATTTAGGAGATGCGAACTGCCCAAAGGTTTCGCAATACTATTGTCTGCATAAAGGTATTCTGTTTAGGAGGAAAAAGGTAAGTGTTTCTGAGTGGAAGCTGTGCTTTCCCTCACAACATGTAGACTTACTAATCGACTATGTACAACTGAGGTATGGGCACTACGGTGCAAAGAAGTGCATTGCAAAATTAAAAGAGAAGGTTGTGTTTGACAACATGTACCGCCGTGTGGCCAAGCGTCTAGCATCTTGTGTAGAGTGCCAGAAAGTCCGTGCTGCTAACACCAGAATACAAGGGGATATGCATTCAGTAGAGCCAACTGAAACCCTATAATTACTGGCTTGTGATTTGTTTGGCCCTCTTCCTGTTTCGAGAGGTGGTTGCACCCATGTTTTTGTTGTTGTGGCTGGATTCAGTAAATATGTTAAGCTATACCCAATTAAAAGAGCAAATGCAAAAACATTGGTTGAAAAGTTGGAAAAAGATTTCTTCGTGAACGTTGGCGTTCCGAAGAATTTGCTGCCAGACAATGGGCCTCAATTTGCTTCTGATAGATTTAAGAAATGTCTAGATAAGGCCGGCGTGAAACATCTGAAAATATCTGCGTATTTCCCCCAAGGAAATATGAGTGAACGTATTATGAGAGAATTGAATAGGCTTTGCAGAACTTATTGTGCTCGGAAACACTCAAGTGGGGCAGAGCACATTAAGTATTTTGAGAATGTAATTAACCACTTAAGGCATGATGCAACTGGTTTTGCACCTTGCGAATTGATGTTTGGCCAAGAACCGCACAATGTGATTGCAGATATGGTAGAATTCCCTATTCTAACGCAAATATCCACAGACGAGAAGAAATATAAGCTAGGGCAAATATAAGAAAAAGAGCGTTGGAAAGGAAGATGCGTCATGACGCAAAGGCTGTACCTACTAGTTTTGAAACAGGTCAGTTAGTCCTTGTCAAAACCAAGGAAAAATCAAAGAAAATAAATGCAGAAACAAAGAAATTCATGTTCGTATACCAAGGACCTTTCAGGATCATAGGAAAACCACATGCCAATGCATATAGGCTAGAGTACCCTAAAAGTAAAAAGCTATTAGGTCTCAGGAACGTGATCGACCTAAAGAAATTCATAGGTAGTGAACGAATGCTGTGGGGAGGAGGTTTTTCTGTAACCTCTACACAGTGTGGCAGCTGTGCAGTCCCAGCTGTGTGAGATCTTCTTTCCTTTTCAGGTCTCACTCATTCTTCATCTTTCCTATCTACAAAAATTTTGACCTCTTCTTTCCAAATACGAAAATTTTCTGAAACTAATGAATGCTGTAGGGAGGAGGTTATTATGTAACCTCTACACAGTGTGGCAGCTGTACAGTTCCACCTGTGTGAGATCTTCTTTCCATTTCAGGTCTCACTCACTCTTCATCTTTCCTGCCTACAAAAATTTTGACCCCTTCTTTCCAATATGAAAACTTTCTGTTATGGTTATCAAGCCATGAGTTCTGTAACCATTCTATCCACCGATTAGTGAAGAAAATACCTAATGTGACTAACCTAACAGTGACATAAACAACAGAGAAGTATGACGTAATTAAGATACAAATGTATTTGAGTAACAGTTATGTATAGAACCCTGGTAATATTATAAGTACAAAGTGTTGTTTTATTGGAAATGGTCCCACAATAATATTTTTAAAAGATGTACAAATTCGTGTTCAGGCAGGATCTGAAGTGGCAGTAACACCTAGTGTATGCATTAAAGCTAACTAATTAATAGTAAAAGAGATTGCTTAGTGTTATGAAAAATATGCAGATAATTTGTAAGAATAAACTCACCTTGTGTAGCAAGGAATGGCAGCGTAATAGAATTGAGCAGTGTTTGTGGTTGAGACGTGAAGGACACGCCCCTGAAGTATTTATAAGGTTGGAGCTGGCCATTATTTTGGTGTAGTGTGTGACAGGACACTCTACATGTATTGAGGTTATGAGTTGGGAGGCGTGAATGCGACCATAGGTTCCTTATGTTAGATGAGACAGAGCAGCTCATGGTGTCCTATAGGTTTAAGGAATTTAGCATTACGCTCGTCCATAATTACTTGATGCACTTTAGTGGTAGGTCGAGAGAGACTACCTGTGGTTTCAGCGTCCGATCGAGTGGAAATGGATTGCCACGTGAGCAAACTGATCAGCTGCAATACACTATAGATACGAAATAAATGTGCTATCCTATGCTTTAAATGTTAATAGAGTGAGTGATAAATAAGCACGTACACTAGCAACATAATTGAATAACATAATGGCAGACGTGAAACATTATTGATAGCTCAGCATAAATACACTTCAAAGTAAGTAAGTACATAATTGCAGATGTGGAACTGACACAACAGCAGAGGACCAACAAGTGGATTTTGTAGTCAACTAAACGTAGTGTGTTTTGAACACTCAGAACTGTACTATTACCAAAAGTTACTCGCATGTACAAAGAAGCTGAGAAAACTACTAATCAAAAATACTCATACTATCTCTAAGAATAAGGTAATCAGAGATGAGTCAGTTAAGTAAATGAAATACGAATGTATCAAGAATGTTCCAAGCATTGGTTCAGTGTTCCGGCCCAGAAACAATAAATTAAAATTAAATAGGATTCATGATTGTATGCCTTGAGCATAAATTTTCTCTAGTACGTCACTAACGGCGTTTTAAGCCATTTGTTTACCGTGAGAGTAAAATTGAAAAAGTTCTCTTAACTTTGTTCCAGCAACATATTAAAGGATAAAATGTATATATCCCCATTTCATTGTGACCCACCCTTAGACGTTAAGTGAACAGAGTCTGAGGCACTCTTTTTGTTTGTTCTACAGGACAAACCAGATAATGGCAGCCTGGTAGCTGCGTGAAAGCGTGGAGTGACTTGGACACAACTCACAGTGACCCCTCCCCTTTCCCCATGTAATTTAGAGTGAACGTGAAGGACGCACATCATAGCAACTTCCCCTCCTCTACCCTTGTGAATGGAAGTGTAAGACGCCAGCCAAAGCGGCTACAACCACGTGTGTAAAAAATTATTTATGAAATTTCTTTCAGGTTTAGAAAAGACTGCTAAGATATAATCATCTGTTTATGTATCTTGAATAACTTTTATTTTTTTTTTGAGTTTGTGTATGTAAAAATGTATTTAATGGATTTAAGATTTTCATAATTTTACATATTTTTATGTGTTTGTTTGTCTAAGCAATATGTATGCCAAAGTGTTTCATTGACTTTGCTTAAATTTTGAGTAATAATATTGCTTAAGAGGCAGTGAACATGCCCGAAATTTAAATAATTAAAGTAGGTAACCAGTTTTCTTTTAATATTTCTATATGTTTACATTTCAATTTTAATTTTCATAGGAAGTTAAGCTGTACTCTTGCTTCCCTTTTTCTAATTAAATTTTTTTCTCGTTCATTAACATTCAAAAACAAAAAATATAAGTAGAGGGTGATGTAGGGAAGCAGCCTACTCACGCCATGGTAAATTCACATCAGTCTTTCCATTGTGTGCCAGCCAGTCCGCTGTAACTAGCTCTGACGTCATAAATGTAGCGCAATACTTTAAAAATCAAGTAAATAAGCCAAAATGTTTCTAGCATCTCAGGAGTAACACTAAATTAATATGTGTTGAATATAAGTTCGATAACTTTAGCCATTTTCGAAATTTGGACATTTTTATGTAAAAATCATTGGCGCAACAGAAAAGAGATAGAGACTTCAAAATATATAATTAGATTCCTTTTTCATAATTATTTAATAGAAACAGTCTTCTGGATCTCACAAATTAAGATTTTAGTTGAAATTCATGATTTTCTGGTTTTTGTCTTAAAAATTAAGGAAGCAAGATAGATTAAGTAGGCTAATAAATAAGGCTAGGATGTTTATATTTAAGTATAATGGAGATCCACTATAACCATAAAGATGTGAGAAGTTTCATTTGAATACCTATAAAACTATAGCGATAGCGTATCTCCAAAGGGCCAGTTCTGAGCTCGTCTACTGCGAGCAGTATAACTAAATTAATTTTCTCGCCAAAAATATTTAACTTAGCCACGTCAAACTTTTATTATGATTACTTACCTGTGTGCTGAATGCACATTTAAATTGAGAGCTTCATCGGCCATCAGCAAAAGAAGCTATGATTTATTCTATAACTTAATGTGGTGCATTACTAGCCCAGCAGCTAGTCGGGAGAGCCGATTTGATCAGGCGTTCCCTTAGCCGTCCGCACCGCGGCTTTATATATAAGAACGCTGCGAGAGGAAGCAAGGCCCCAGTTCTCTCCAGACGCTGAACAGCACGCCGTCTGTGTCAGTATCATTGCTATAAACAGCCTCGGATGCCGTATTAAGTTACTCGGGATACGCGTAACCATGAAATCATTTTCGAGTGAAGCGTTAATTCTGGGATGACTTGAATTATCGATTTTCAGTTTGCGTATGTCGTATTTTCACGTGCCGTCGCGGGACAAACATTCTACCATTGTTTAGCGTGGCGTTTGATGTACATTATCATCAAATTATGGCGAGCATTCATTTAAACATTTAATTTGGACAGTTATAGTTGGATCAGCGCATTAGACTCTGAACTGCTCTGTTAGTTAGATTGTGTGGATTCTTTTGTTTTCATCTGTGACTTTCAGAATACAGAACGTTTCTTCACGACCGTTTTTGATTATAAATCCCAGACAATCTCCTAATTCATCAGAGCTATAAGCTGTAACTATAAGTGTATTCTCAGATGAAGTGGGCACTAGGAATTCTAATTACAGGCTTCACGTTTTGCTAATCAGTTTCTGGTTGCCAATATTGTAGTTAGAGAGCCAGTGTTGAGAACAGCAAACAACAGCATTATTAATAGGAACATTTATATAAAAATTAATTCCACCCGCCGCCCCTCATATGGTTAATCGGCCGGGAAGTGTTACAACATTCAAACATTTATACAACAGTAAATTTTCCACCAGCCGCCCCACACCTGGAACTATATTCTCCAGGTCGATTTTATTTGCCCCACCCTGTATTTCTTATACTGGGTGGTCCATTGATCGTGACCGGGCCAAATATCTCATGAAATAAACGTCAAACGAAGAAACTACCATGAACGAAACTTGTCTAGCTTGAAGGGGGAAAGCAGATGGCGCTACGGTTGGCCCGCTAGATGGCGCTGCCATAGGTCATACGAATATCAACTGCGTTTTTTAAAATAGGAACCCCCATTTTTCATTAGATATTCGTGTAGTACGTAGAGAAATATGAATGTTTTATTGGACCACTTTCTTCGCTTTGTGATAGATGGCGCTGTGGTGTATAAGTACGTGATATCACGTAACATTCCACCAGGGCCGACGGTATTTGCTTTGTGATACATTAGCCCTGTTAAAATGGACCGTTTACCAATTGCGGAAAAGGTCGATATCGCGTTGATGTATTGCTATTGTGATGGAAATGTCCGACGGGCGTGTGCTATGTATGCTGCTCGGTATCCTGGACGACATCATCCAAGTGTCCGGACCGTTCGCCGGATAGTTACGTTATTTAAAGAAACAGGAAGTGTTCAGCCACTTGTGAAACGTCAACCACGACCTTCATCAAATGATGATGCCCAAGTAGGTGTTTTAGCTGCTGTCACGCCTAATCCGCACATCAGTAGCAGACAAATTGCGCGAAAATCGGGAATCTCAAAAACGTCGGTGTTGAGAATGCTACATCAACATCGATTGCACTCGTACCATATTCCTATGCGCCAGGAATTGCATGGCGACGACTTTGAACGTCGTGTACAGTTCTGCCACTGGGCATAAGACAAATTACGCGACGATGACAAATTTTTTGTACGCGTTCTATTTAGCGAAGAAGCGTCATTCCCCAACAGCGGTAACGTAAACCGGCATAATACGCACTACTGGACAACGGAATATCCACGATGGCTGCGCAAAGTGGAACATCAGCGACGTTGGCGGGTTCATGTATGGTGCGGCATTATGGGAGGAAGGATAATTGGCCCCCATTTAATCGATGGCAATCTAAATGGTGCAGTGCATGCTGATTTCCTACGTAATGTTCTACCGATGTTACTACAAGATGTTTCAGTGCATGACAGAATGACGATGTACTTCCAACATGATGGATGTCCGGCACATAGCTCGCGTGCGGTTGAAGCGGTATTGAATAGCGTATTTCATGACAGGTGGATTCGTCGTCGATGCACCATACCATGGCTCGCACGTTCACCGAATCTGACGTCCCCGGATTTCTTTCTGTGGGGAAAGTTGAAGGATATTTGCTATCGTGAACCACCGACAACGCCTTACAACAAGCGTCAGCGCATTGTCAATGCGGAAGGCGCACTACTCGCTGTTGAGAGGAATGTCGTTACACATATTGCGAAATGCATTGAGGTTGACGGACATCATTTTCAGCATTTATTGCAATAATGTGGTATTTACAGGTAATCAGGCTGTAACAGCATGCGTTCTCAGAAGTGATAAGTTCACAAAGGTACATGTATCACATTGAAATAAAATGTTCAAACGTACCTACGTTCTGCATTTTAATTTAAAAAACCTACCTGCTACCAACTGTTCGTCTAAAATTTTGAGTCATGTGTTTGTGACTATTACAGCGCCATCTATCACAAAGCGAAAAAAGTGGTCTAGCTAAAACATTCATATTTCTTTACGTACTACACGAATATGTAATAAAAATGGAGGTTCCTCTTTTAAAAAACGCAGTTGATATCCGTTTGACCTATGGCAGTGCCATCTAGCGGGACAACCATAGCGCCATCCGGTTTCCTCCTTCAAGCTAGACAAGTTGCGTTCCCTGTAGTTTTTTCGTTTGATGCTTATTTCGTGAGATATTTGGCCCGGTGACGATCAATGGACCACCCTGAATACAACACGGATGTTTGTCTTTGCATATGGATTTGAATTCCAAATATGCCTGGTTACGGAAATCGCACAGCCATGTCATCCGAAGCAATTTTTCAACAAACTTCCGTCTTTAAATGAAATCAGATTTTATACGCGGATTCATGTATTATCTCCTAGGGAATCTATCGTAGACCACTTGTGAGTTATCTTAGCAGTTTGGCATCTGCCCTCTCAGGACGCACTTTCGATTGGCCCATCCTTTCCATCACTAAGCACTAACAGTAACTTAAATTTGTAATTAGCACTTGTTGTCTGGAGAAACTGGTTGTTTCTGGAAGAGAGGTTAGAAGGTAAACATCAACAAAAGTGAAGAAAGATAATGAACTGTAGGTAAATGACATACTGAAAATATTGGGCTGGGATATAAAATTAAGTGTTTCGAATTTCTTCTAAAAGCATTTATTTGGGTTGTAAGTGAAACGCCGACAATAAGCAGTACATATAAGAACAGAATAAATTCTGGAAATGCGATGTTACGGAAGAATGCTCGAGATCAGATTGGTAAATTAAAAAAACTAATGAAGAGATGATGACTCGATGTGGAGGGAAACGTTGTTTATAGTACTACTTGAGTAAAAGAATGGATAGTTTAGTCAGACACATCCTGAGGCATTTAGGAATAGTTAATTTGATAATGGAGAAAAGTGGTACGACCTATAATCAGAAAAAGGCCAAGAACTGAATATAGTAAGCAGGTTCACGCGTATGTAGCTTGCTGTAGTTATGCAAAGACTTGCACGCGATGAGCTAGAGTAAAATCCTGCATTAAATCAGTATTGGGTCCTAGACCACAGCAAACATCTGTATCTAAATCTGTCTGGAAGCCAAGCAGCCCGGTATTAACCACAGGTTTGAGGTTTACTGTCTTCTGGGTGTGATGAAAGAACTGAGCTAGCTCTGCTTCATATGAATCCATTAGCAGGCTGTGGAACAATCCCTTGTGCCGCAGGGAACCGAGTTTTACCATAGTGTTTCCTTCAAAATGACTGCACGATACAATGAATGCTTCAGTGTCGGTGGCAACAAGTAGTTCATGGTGTACAGTTCATGATACCATGATGTATTTGTTTTAGGAAGTAATGTTTCCTTGTGTAAAAAAATGAATATATTTATTTTCGGAAAATCATTCGTTTTTTACTACGTCCTATATTTTACCTACACGAAGTAAGTTTTTTCAATTCACTGTGCACCATTTATCTCTCGCTTCACATCCTTTAACAAAAGCTAGCATTATTTTATACTGTTTGGTGCTCTGCCTCAGGTAGACGCTGGATTCTTCTACAGAATCATGCCACATAATAGCTGGCAGTATAGCTGCATTTCATTCCTGTGCCTTCCTCATCACAGAGCCATTACAACTGTAAGCGCTTGTTTCCTCTATGTTTCTGATTTCTATCGTCTTGCACCAAAGCATTTGACGATATAATGTAGATGGAGATAGTTTGAGCGACGCATTTCGTTAGTACTTCGACAAGAATGAATCCGTAGTTCTTTTCTAGCTTGTTCGAGTATAAGGAAAAAAGTTAATAGACTCCACTGATCCAAAGATTCAATGTGTTTTAATTCATTGCCTTCTCACGTTAAGTTAGATTTAAAAATCTGAAGCGAGTTACTTCAGGGAACGAACCATTGCATATCATCGTTTTGCTGGTGTATTTGATGTTATCTACTTCGTGACTGCTATTAGATATCCCTATTTAGAGCTTACTTCACCCAAATTATACAGGGCAATAAGACACAATAGCGCCACCTTAAATTCAAGAATATTAAGAGTTCTCAAGACAAGCCTCTGAATTGCGGAAAATACTTCGAAACAATTGGTAGACAAAAAAGTGACGTCTGATGCACTTGCAGTTACGTTCCCGGAAGGTTCTAAATTTGAATTTGATAAATAAGTTCACAATGATTTCACATAATAGTCTCGAGTCAATAGATAATAATACTTTTATCGCTCGCATTATTGCATGCAGCGAAACAGTGATTTTTCTGTAGAGTATTACTCGCTTTTTACTTCAGCGCGTGCATCGGTTGGTATGTAATCAAAATTTATGCCACAGGCAAACACAAAAAAGGCATAAACACATTACAAAAAATTATCATATGTATTCTAAAATTAATTGAAATGGGTAATTGGAAATTAATATTGCGCACTTGTTTTTAATTACTGAAACAACATAAAGGTTTTTTAGGTCAAATGAAGAAGAAGAAAAAAAGATTACGTAATTGGAACGCTGAGCAATGAAAACCATGACAAATTATTCACGCCCAGGACCTCTTCCCCTGTTCCACTCTCGTCTGAATGGTAGAAGTGTGTAGAGCTTAATGAGTCATCAGTGCCAAAATTTTGGGATGCAAAGCACTATTACAACTAGGAGAAAATCAGATGTGGCCTTATTGAACGAATCACAAGATATTCGCCTGAGTGATTTTGCGTGGACTGTTATGTATTATACAGGATTGCTGAAGGGTGATTGTGTTGCGGTGTAATGATGTAGTCCATTTAAGGAGGAAAGCAACTAACTAGAATAGAAATAGTACAAATGGATTGGGTAGGTGCAGCTTTTGCGTAGTTTTCAGAACAAAACAGGAATTGGGAGTGAGTACAAGCAGGATAATGTTTTGTGCTTTAATACGGCATGGCAGAAGTAGTTCAAAGCGGAATACCAGACACAACTGTGAAGCACTGTCAGGACGAAAAAAAATATTTTGTGAGTTCGTTGTTAAGAATTGTTTCAAAGAACAGTATGGCATGCATAATTCACAAAACTAATGCAGAGTATAGGACTGAGGCATTGTACAGTTCGTTGATGACCTTATACTCGAACAATGAAAAGTCTTTCTTGATGTAATGTTCTTTTTTATTTACCAGTAAGTTACGTTTCCCCACCTGCGGGCGAGCTGGAAGTGGCCAAACACATTACATTATAAAATATTACGGTTATTATATTTATAAAAATTTACTAGTCAAAACACATGGTGATGTTTATGTGAATATAGAGGTGATGCTACAAACATCTTTTTTAGTGTGAATGTAGTGTGGTGGATCTTCTGGTCACAGTGCGTTGGGACTGAGGTGTTGAAAGTACTGAGGAGGATGCTATATTAAAAACGATGTGGCATGTGTAAGTGAGCTGGAGCTGATAGGTGAGATGTGAGTGCTATTAGTTGAGAAAGATACTAGCTGGTCAAGAAAGTAGTATGTTGTAGCTGCATTTGGACCTGCTGGTAAGTTATAGTTGAGAGGAAGGATAGATTTTCGGGATGCATTCTTAGTATTAAGGGGATGGGCATTGAAAAACTGTGTTGGAAACTGAGATGGAGAATCCAGCGGTGAAGGGAAGGTGACATGTTAAGATAGAGGCACTGCAGCAGGACTGGATTCTCGTCATCAGGGAGACTATGGGGCGGTGGGACTCACGTTTACGGGACATTTACGAGTGGTGAAGGTGCTCTAGGTGTCTCAGGAGGTATAGCAACGTTATGAACTGGTGTAGCATAAAAGGGTAGAGGTAGTCTGTTACGGAAAGCCAGGTAACTTCAAGCAGTTCCACGATTCTGAGCGATTGATAAGACCTGGGAAGAAAGGGAATCCATGTTACATGGCATAGGAAAAGGGCGGAGGTGGATGAGGATTTCATATGTATGGACGAAAGTGACATATTTAGTACCCATGTCTGTAGTTTTAGCCTTTGTAACTAAGGATTCCAGGTTAGTTTTTGAGCGTTAGTCCAAGATATTTTACTTTTTAGTTACGTGGATTGGACCATAGTGGGTTGTCAGATAAAGATCTCTGGCACGGAGTGCTGGGATGGTTTTTCTTGTAATTACTCTCTGGGTTTTTGCAGGTCTAATGAGAAGGTACCACTGATTGCACTGGGAGGTAAAGGTGTGGAGATGAGATTGGGGGAGTCGTTAGGCAGAATGGGAGGTAGGATGGACTCATTTCAATTGGATTTATTGCCAAGAATTTTAGACCTCTTATCTGAAAACTAGCAACAGATCGTCCATATTCAATAATCATGGTGACTAACAGTATTTTGCATTATTATATAAAAATAAGTTATGATAATACTAACAATTGGTAATCTCAATGTAGAAATAAAACTTCTATGTCTAACCAATATTAAAGCTACTGCAGATCTTTCCAAGGAAATAACGTCGTTTATAAGGGCCGTCGATAGCTGATGAAACGAGAATCAGTTAAAAATATTATAAAATAAAAGAAATTTACTCACGTACCAAATAAATAACTTCGAACTAATATTACCCGATATGTTTCTGGCGGACTCAGAATAACTCGCGATTTGCTGACTAACTACAACTATACCAAATTCTAAACGTATCGTTGCTACACTTTTTTGCACTGCCCACTCTGGTATGTGGGTGCCTCGTTCAGTGTATGCACAACCATGTGGCTAGCCATAGCATACTTCTTACTCCAAGCAAATGTTTGGGATATGGACCGTGATCTGTTAATAGGTTCACTATGCCACGAGTAGGAGCAACGTCGCACAGTGTGAACCTGTACCTGATGTTTGGGAAAATGCTGTAAACACGCCTTGCAGTGCTTCAAGTGTTCCAGTCGGACTGCCTTTCATTTAAGGTCCATGTCCGTAAATGTCTTTTATCAATAATTTGAGATCCTATGATATCGTACACACAATCATTTTGTTCACGTCCCAGCCAGTACATTGCTACCCTGTGACGTACCATGATATCCATCAGACACATCCTGAAACTCACCAGTAGAGCCACGAAAGGTCTAGTCCAAAAGGCAGCGGTAAACCTCAAAAGTACGCTCCGCTGAATTCGTCGCAGTACTGTTTGTTGCCGCCTAGTCGAAGGCGATACGTCCAGATGCTGGCAGCGACGCCCACAATGGCGTTAAAGATAGCTACGTGATATGGTCGCACCGCATATAACAGTAATTCGTGGTCAGCGGTCTCAGCAGGGGCAACCTTAGGCATAATTATAGCCGCTTTCTGAATAACAGATTTTACACTATCTAAAAAGTTTCTTTTCTTGTCCAGTAGATTGCCTAAATATCTCAAAACAGTGCTGCACTATACAGAGATTCGGTCAAGCGTCAGGGAAAGATTTCTGGCAAGAAAAAGTGTTCCCTTCTAAACTACGTATGTAGTCAGTTTGTTGCCTTTGCACAAATGCTGCATCTGGGCAAGCACATCGGCTTTTCCTGAAGTCGCGCCCTGGAGTCTCCAGACACAACTACTAAGATGTCATCTGCTTACGCAACAACATCATCAATAGTATTTACACCGTCTAACAAATGTAATAGGGGTTCGCTACTAAGTCCTAGAACAATGGACCACTTACGGAGCCTTGAGGACAGCCCTGGATCATGTCTTTGATTATCTTGCTTTGCCCCTAAGTCACTATACGCTACGTCCGCTACAATACTCTACTAAGCTCCCATACACATATTTGGGGACCCTGAGATCTAGGGGGCTGCGATGACTGCAGGCCACCAAAGATTACCGAATGCGCCTGCGATGTCAATCACGGGCACAGTTGAATCCTTCATTGTCGAATTTTCTACAATATGAAGTGCTCTATTAACTGCGTCGTCTATAGGCTTCCACTATTGACACTGATTTAGACCCAAGAGTTCTCTGTGTACCTGCAAACAGTCACAGAGCAGACGCTCCTGAACTTTGAGCAAATCGTTTAAAAAGCAAGTAGATCTATAGCTATTCGGTGATGCCAGCTGTTTATCCTTTCCCTTTTTAATAACTACTGCTCTAGCTGTTTTCTATGTCACCAGAATCCTACCTATTCGCATCACTCGTTCAGCAATGCTGCCAAATATAGCACTGTGAGTGGACCTACCATCCACACGGCTTCAGGGTAGGCATCATCTGGACCAGGTGCTTTTCAATTTTGAGCTTGGAAATTCCTATAGTAACTCATTGTTGAGCGAAAGATATCTACAACAACTGGTTGTCGTATTCGTTATCTAGTTTAATTCCAAGTTGTACGTGTATTTCAGCATCTATGTTCGTGCTGCGAAACGGAAGTAGGGCGGTTGGCAGATACTTTGCTGACTCCTTATATGCAGCCGTCGGCGATCTACTCTCTATACGAACTGTGGACATGAGAGTAGGTTCCTTAAACTGTTCAGTCAGTAACTTACAGTCTTCCCCGTGCATCAAATTGCAATTGCCTTCAAAGCAATTTCTCCAGGCGTATTCTTTTCGATTCCTGAAGCAATGTTTTGTGATGCACCTTAATTGTACTGTATTGATGGAGCCCTAAGGCACGTGGGTAAGCTCCTCTTCTTGATAGAAATCCTGGATTGTAGTGGAGTGGCGCAAAAGCGCAGAGCGTAGCTATGCTTGGCAGCTGCCGATTTGCCGCCTCGCACCCAGATGCAGTGGGGAAGGGAGCTGCACGACCGCTGGCAGGCTGTCTTCACGGTATGGTGTGACGAAACTGGTCGACTACATCGTGTTCTATGTACCAAGAGTAATTTCTGATACAAGATGTTTTATCACACATTTGCGAGACCCTTCTTTAATTATGATAAATATTACGAATATTTCTTATAAAGAAATTGTTGTGATTGTTTTGATGAATGTAAATGTCAGAGAGATATGCAAGCATGGAGAAACTTAATAGTCTTTGACCAGTTGTTGTTATCTTTGTATTTAACAATCTATGGACTATCAGTGGGCAAGGTAAGCTAGTTGGTGGGGAGAGACTACTTATGGCCTCACGTGGTCAAAGTTGAGTGAGTGCTGCCCATTATGTTTAAATAACAATGCCAAAAACTATCCTTTAAAATTGTGAAGCACAAAGGAAAAATGTTATTCAAAATTTGCGAAATGATTTCAAGAATATATCAACAAAGTGAAAACTGAAAAATGTTCTTTGTTTTGATTAGAAATGATACAACAAGATCAAACCTATGAGTTCCCGTAATCCAAATATTTTGACAATATTCTACAGGAAAGCGAGCAAGAAGACCTCTAGACTTGAACCACGAGGAATAACGAAGAAGAATTTTACCAGCTAAATACCAATTTTTTGATCAGTATACATTTCTGAACATTTTATCCTGTTTGCTCAGTGTGCTGTTATGAAGGACGAAGTATATGTCCTGAAAATTAGCAAAGACAGAATTTAAATACTTAATATGAAACATTAATTATAGGGTGGAAGGCCAGAGTGGACGACCAACCCGCAAGCCGGCTGATCTGCAATATTTGTACTCGGGGAAAGAAATTGAGTCTCGCGCACCTCGTAGCTTTACTTGTCAGCTTCATGATGAACTGCCTGTCATTTCGTTAATTGTCGTAGGTATTGTGATATTTCAAAATTAAGTAACGTACTGCAAGAATTTCGAAAAGTTCGCATTGAAAAATAGAGGTTGCTATGAATTTGCGTTTGGTGGAAGTTAGGTCGTATGTCCATGCATATGAAATATAGTTAATGTACTGAATTATTCTTTAAAATGTGGAGAGATGTCGCTATGTATCAACAATCTGGAAAAAATGAGTATATGTAAGGTTCTTATCCTGAACTGGCGCGACAGCGAAAGAGCCATAATGAAATATTTGTAACATTCCTCATACCTCATAAACAGTTTGAGATACCGAAGCCAGATCTTCGTAAAAACGAGGAGAATATTCTGCAATACGATTAGATGACGAAAGTTACTGGAGATTTTTCCAATGAAATAACATCGTTTCTAGGAGCCGTCGATACCTGATGAAACGATAATTATTACAGATTCATACAAACCAGAAGAAGTTTTCAAGACATGGCTCTATATTCACAACAGGATTTGTAAGTATTGTGGAGTTAACTCCAAAATACTGTAAATGATTTATTTAATATACAGAACTTCCCAACTGCAGTCGGTGACAGAAAAAATATTCGTCTAAAATGCTCGGAATTCTGGTACAATGTTGTATAGTTATAAAAATTTTCATTCAGTCGTACTATAAGGAGTTGCAGATCCTCAGGGGAAATTCATTATAATCTATGTTGCGGGATGTGGGAAGGAAAGGCAAAGTTGTAGGTTTTATTCTCTAGTGTATTTCACTTGACACAAGAAGTAGACCTTCATATAACGCCAGGTTCTCCACTATTAAATTCATCAATTTGTTTGCGTTTTGTATTCTTGGGAGATTAGGCATACCCATTGCATTTTATCAAATCTTACAGTCACTGTGTTTTAGATCCGTGGTATGAATATTTCAACAAACATTTTTCTAGAGTACAAAGATTAAAAAAATGTGCTTTTGGAATAATGAGCGCCACGTGGAGCATATTTTGGAAGCCAATAGGAAAACTTCACCAGAATATGCTGACGATATTGTGAAGTGTACATGTTCTGCACAGCACTGTCATTGATCTACAAGGATCCCTGAGTGTCGATGAACAACATGCAGTAGACATCGAGCATTCTATGCTAGGCATTTATCATACAGTACGAAACATTAACAGACTTTCAAATGAAGCTATCCAAATGAGACGCTTTGATAACTTCTTATCACATGATAAGACACGAGTTTCACGTCTTTCTCAACTGTGCTACTTCGACTTTATTATCGCCTCTCGTTTTAAGACAATGAAAGAAATAAGAGATTAGCGGAATGCGTCCTGTATTCGTAGTCTGTAATTCCGCTGCCCACTCATCACATTTTTTGTTGTTGTTGTTGAGTCATCAGTCTTCTGACTGGTTAGATGCCGGTCACAACGAATTCCTGTCCTGCGCCAATCTCTTCATCTCATAGTAACACTTGCAACCTACGTCCTCAATTATTTGCTGGATTCTTTCCAATCTCTATCTTCCTCTACAGTTTTTGCCCTCTTCATGTCGTATCATCCTGTCCTTTCTTCTTGTGAGTAATTTCTACGTATTCCTTTCATCTCCGATTCTTCGCAAAACCTCCGCATTCTTTATCTTATCAGTCTATCTAATTTTCAACATTCGTCTGTAGCACCATAACTGAAATGCTTCCATTCTCTTCTGCTCCGGTTTTCCCACAGTCCACGCTTCACTACTCTACAATGTTGTGCTCAAAATGTACATTCTCAGAAATTTCTTCCTCAAATTAAGGCCTAAGTTTGATACCAGCAGACTTCTCTTGGTCAGGAATGCCCTTTTTGCCAGTGCTAGTCTGATTTTGATGTTCTCCTTGTTCCAACCCTCATTGGTTATTTTGCTGGGTACGTTGTAGAATTCCTTAACATAATCTACTTCGTGATTATCAATCCTGATGTTACGTTTCTCGCAGTTCTCAAGTGCAGGAAACATCCTGGGGCACTGATTGTAGGATAGAGATGTAAGTAGGCTGTTTGGGTTTTCTTATTGGTAACGCCACGTAGCGCTCTGTATGAAAATCGCTGGTGCGTGCAGTCTGTGGCTAGTTTGCATTGTTGTCCAGCATTGTAGTGTTGGGCAGCTGGATGTTAACAGCGCTTAGCGTTGAGCAGTTGGAGGTGAGCCGCTAGCAGTGGTGGATGTGGGGAGAGAGATGGCGGAATTTTGAGAGCGGATGATCTGGACGTGTGTCCATCAGAAAGAGTAAATTTGTAATATTGGATATCATGGGCTGATATATATATTATGAGTTTTGAACACTATTAAGGTAAATACATTGTTTGTTCTCTAACAAAATCTTTCATTTGCTAACTATGGCTATCAATAGTTACTGCCTTCAGTAGTTAGAATCTTTTATTTAGCTGGCATTAGTGGCGCTCGCTGTGTTGCAGTAGTTCGAGTAACGAAGATTTTTGTGAGGTAAGTGATTTGTGAAACGTATAGGTTAATGTTAGTCAGATTGCGTTGCGCTAAAAAAAATATTGTGTGTCAGTTTAGTGTTGATCAAAATAAGTAAAGAGAGTAATGTCTGAGTACGTTCAGTTTTGTTCAGCTGTTTGAAAATCAAATAATGTAGGAGGTTTATCAGCACAGTAATTCATTAATTTTTCTAGGGAGACGTTTCATACAGCAGATCAGGTATTTGTTCTTCTCTTTCACTCAGGATAGCAATGTCGTCAGTGAATCGTAACACTGATATCCTTTCACTGATTTCCTTCCACCTTTAATTTTAATTCCAATCCTGAATCTTTCTCTTATTTCCATCATTGCTTCTTCGACGTACAGATTGAACGTTAAGGGCGAAAGATTACACCCTGTCTTACCCCATTTTTAATCCGAGCTCTTCGTTCTTGTTCGTCTGCTTTTAATATTCCATATTGGCTCTTGTACATATTGTATATTACCCGCCTCTCCCTACAGCTTCCCCGTCTTTTTTTCAGAATTTCGAACATCTTGCACCATTATACAATATCGAAAGCGTTTTTCAAGTCGACAAATCGTATCACTCATCACATAATTTGTCCAAAATGAATCAACTGTGATGATAATTCTATCGATGGTGCAATAAGGGACACCAAGTAAAAACAGCTGCTATCAAAGTTTCCGCTGATACCATTTCACAACAGTACTACAAAACAAACACAAGCGACAGGAGCAGTACTGACGCAGCTACCCGCAGCGACAGCCGAATGCTGCCAGCGTTGACCGACCACATCCGAAGTCACTCGAACGTTTTGGCCCCTCGCGCAGAAACAAACATGTCGCTCAGCGAAGCTCTATACCGCCCTGCCCCGCACCACCCTGCTTGCAGAGCCACTATAATCACACGCACTGAACAACAAAGGTTTGTTTCGCCACCGTTGTTCTGCCCCCTGCGCCGGCTGCTGTGATCGTCCCGCGCCACTCCACTATAACCGCAGCCTTACCCTTCGACCCTAGGGGAGTGTAGTCTTTTATTAGGGATGTAAATATCCTGTGCTCTTATCAACAATTCAAATAGTATCTAGGCACCCAACTATGCACGTACCGGAAGCGATTCCATTGGAAATGCTGCAGAGCTGACGTATAAGCCATCCCAATCGGTTTTCCTGATGCCTAACGCAATCATGCTTTCCTCTGCTTGTCTCCGTCTATTGTTGCCACTTTCCACTTCGATGCAATGCAAGACAGGTATTTTCAACATATCTGAGCAGATGCCATCCTCAGTCAGGTCTTGCTATTTTAGAAGTTGTGTGTGGGTATACAGGGTGGTCCATTGATCGTGACCGGGCCGAATATCTCACGAAATAAGCGTCAAACGAGAAAACTACAAAGAACGAAACTTGTCTATCTTGAAGGGGGAAACAAGATGGCGCTATGATTGGCCCGCTAGATGGCGCTGCCATACGTCAAATGGATATCAACTGCGTTTTTTAAAATAGGAACCCCCATTTTCTATTACCTATTCGTGTAGTACTTAAAGAAATACGAATGTTTCAGTTAGACCACTTTTTTCGCTTTGTGATAGATGGCGCTGAAATAGTCACAAACGTATTTGTAACATTCCGCCAGTGCGGACGGTATTTGCTTCGTGATACATTACCCGTGTTAAAATGGACCGTTTAGCAATTGCGGAAAAGGTCGATATCGTGATGATGTTTGACTATTGTGACCAAAATGCCCAGCGGGCGTATGCTATGTATGCTGCTCGGGATCCTGGACGACATCATCCAAGTGTCCGGACCATTATTCAATACCGCTTCAACCGCACGCGAGCTATGTGCCGGACATCCATCATGTTGGAAGTACATCGTCATTCTGTCATGCAGTGAAACATCTTGTAGTAACATCGGTAGATCATTACGTAGGAAATCAGCATGCACTGCACCATTTAGATTGCCATCGATTAAATGGGGGCCAATTATCCTTCCTCCCATAATGCCGCACCATACATTAACCCGCCAACGTCGCTGATGTTCCACTTCGCGCAGCCATCGTGGATATTCCGTTGCCCAGTAGTGCGTATTATGCCGATTTACGTTACCGCTGTTGGGGAATGACGCTTCTTCGCTAAATAGAACACGTCCAAAAAATTTGTCATCGTCGCGTAATTTCTCTTATGCCCAGTGGCAGAACTGTACACGACGGTCAAAGTCATCGCCATGCAATTCCTGGTGCATAGGAATACGGTACGAGTGCAATCGATGTTGATGTAGCATTCTCAACACCGACGTTTTTGAGATTCCCGATTCTCGTCCAATTTGTCTGCTACTGATGCGCGGATTAGGCGTGACAGCAGCTAAAACACCTACTTGGGCATTATCATTTGATGCAGGTCGTGGTTGACGTTCACATGTGGCTGTACACTTCCTGTTTCCTTAAATAACGTAACTATCCGGCCAACGGTCGTGATATTTGGATGATGTCGTCCAGGATACAGAGCAGCATACATGGCACACGCCCGTTGGGCATTTTGATCACAATAGCCATACATCAACACGATATCGACCTTTTCCGCAGTTGGTAAATGGTCCATCTTAATACGGGTAATGTATCACGAACCAAATACCGTCCACACTGGCGAAATGTTACGTGATAGCACGTACTTACACGTTTGTGACTATTACAGAGCCATCTATCACAAAGCGAAAAAAGTGGTTCAACTAAAACATTCATACTTCTTTACGTACTACACGAATATGTAATAAAAATGGGGGTTCCTATTTAAAAAAAACCAGTTAATATCCGTTTGAGCTATGGCAGCGCCATCTAGCGGGGCAACCATAGCGTCATCTGGTTTCCCACCTCAAGCTAGACGAGTTTCGTTCTTTGTAGTTTTTTCGTTTGATGCTTATTTTGTGAGATATTTGTCCCGGTCACTATCAATGGACCACCCTGTATATTCGCAAATACACACCAATGCTTCCATATCACGCAGAAAAAGAAATCGGTATATGATAATGGAAGAGGCGGTTGATCTGAAGAGAAAATAAAATAGAACGTTTCATTGTATTCTTCTCCCAAGCATCAGTATACGTTGAAGACGTTATTATGAGGGCAACAAAATCACGCCATATACAAGTCATGAAATTTGAAAATTACGAAAGGAGGGGGGGGGGGAGGGGGGTGATGGAGAACGTAGCTCTGTCATAATTCCTTGATTCAGTACATTCGTGCTGCGTCTGCTATTCTGTTCCATTCGTAATGCTCCACGCTTTATGCTAATTTAGATTGCTTTCTTGTCCCGCTTCTGATTCAAAGAAGACATTCCACTATTTATAATAACTTCGATCTTGATGTCAGCATACCAGTTCGGAACGCCTTCAAAGCTGCCTACGTGAATGGCAAGGAGGTTCTGCCGAGCAGCCTTCGCCAGCCGGTAACTGTTCTAAGCTGCTTTTCTCTCACGAAAGGGCCCAAGCGTTTTGCTGTCAACAACAGCCAATAACCCGGCACGTGCCGACCGCTCGCCGGCACGCGTCTTAGCCCATCAGCACGCCGCCACACACCGTCGCCCTCCGACCGGCAATTACTGTCCGCCGTCGACAGGCGGTACAACACGTGGACGGAATCAACGCGATAAATTAGCTCAACACAGAGCACGCAGCGTCCTACAAACACGATCATTGTGCCACGTCGGTTCAGACAAAGGGCGCTGACGCCCAAGACCTTTTACGTAAAATCTCTAATATGTCATTAAAATCTTGAACCTGGCAACAGTCAGAAACTGTAGAATTATGGATACAATAGGAATCATACAGCCAACCAGTTCCACGGTAAAAGTTTATTCAAATCTTTACATATGTTTCAACACAAATAAACTGAAACTTCCTGGCAGGTTAAAACTGTGTGCCGGACCGAGACTCGAACTCGGGACCTTTGCCTTTCGCGGGCAAGTGCTCTACCAACTGAGCTACCCAGGCAAGACTCACTACCTGTCCGCGCAGCTTTAATTCCGCCAGTACCTCGTCTCCTACCTTCATATCAGCGCACACTCCGCTGTAGAGTGAAAATTTCATTCTAGAAACATTCCCCAGGCTGTGGCTAAGCCATGTCTCCCGTCAAATCGAAAGACCTGCACCAGGCGAACGGTCTACCCGACGGGAGGCCCTAGCCACACGACATTTCCATTTTTTCCACAATATCCTTTCTTTCAGGAGTGCTAGTTCTGCAGGGTTCGCGGGAGAACTTCTGTGAAGTTTGGAAGGTAGGTGACGAGGTACTCGCGGAATTAAAGCTGTGAGGACGGGGCCTGAGTCGTGCTTGGGTAGCTCAGTTGGTTGAGCACTTGCCCACGAAAGGCAAAGGTACCGAGTTCGAGGCTCGGTCCGGCACACAGTTTCAATCTGCCAGGAAGTTTCATATCAGCGCACATCCCGCTGTAGAGTGAATATTTCATTCTACAAATAAACTGGTCTTTCTCTGAAGAACTGATAACACTACAACCAGTACATGGAAATCATATGTGCAAGAAAGAGAAACATTAAGAATTACATAAAAATGAGAGTATAGAATAAACTTATGTGTCACACATCGCGTGAAAAGAGAAACGAAGTCAAGGGGCTAGTCAACAGTAAAATGGTCCATGTACACGTATCAAATGCGTGGTAGAAGGGTATGATGCACACAGACATCTAACAGGACAGAAGAGACAAGCCAGCAAGAAATTTACGCACAGGTGACACTCACATAAGCAGTACCACCCACAAAAGACAGCTGACATGTTAATAAAGTTACATTAAAATAAGACACAAAGGAATTATAGACATTGTCTGCGAGTGGCGGGCATTGATTTGAATCAATAGGGAAAGTAAAAATTTGTGCCACGTCTGATTTAAAGCCAGGTCTCCTGCTTACGAGGCAGATACCTGTGACAACTTAGCTGCCCAGACACTGTGGTCATTGTAATTGTACAGACTACCCTAACATAGCTCCTGTCATACCCAAATTCTCAACTTATACATACATGCCCATTATCCTCATTACTTGTGGGAATATTTACATTAAAATAACACTATAGAAACAGTAACATAGCAAAAATTATAAATAACCAAATAAACCTATGCAAATGATGAACAAAGCTTAGCCACATATTAAAGTAGGATAATAACAGACTGCATCTTAGAGGCAAGTAACATCAAGAAACAGTGCAAAAGTCTGTTACACCTGGCATGTCAATGTTAGAACAGGCCAAAAGCTGTCCAAAAAGTTTGTTTTTAGGCTGAAATTGACCATTAAGGGTAAACTCCGTATAATTGAAGTTGTGCTAAAAAATTTGATATACTCCAGCAAGTACGACCTAAAACCTTCTCTTCCCTGAGCAAAATAACTGTTCCTTCCACTTTAATGTGCTTTGCATTACGTATTTTATTTTAATTTGAACTTTCTGTCATGATATAGTGCGGAAGAACAATCATATGATAAATTGAGATTAGGAATAAATTCGTCTCTGACTGCAAGAATGATCTTCAATTTCTTTATCATTGTCCCATGATCGATTTCAAGATTACTAGATTCATCTGCTAACCCTAAAAATCAGTCATAACACAGAATATGAAACTGCACATCATTCTTGCTGTCAGAGGCAAATATATTCCTAGTCTCAACTGTTTTGCGTTGATATCCTTATATTAATAAACCGCTTTAGAAATTGTAATTCATGTTGACCTCTTAAATCTGCAGATATATTTCCTACATTTAGGATTGGAAGCCATTATAGTAACGAGGTAACGTTCTGTTTGATTAGTTATGCCCACAAAGAAGTTAATATGAATAATTCCACGTAAGTCATTTCACTTTCAGGTTACCCCTCTTTGGCGCTCAGTGAGTGGGGTGATACAACTATAGTAGCATGTTATAGCACAAGCCCCGCATGAGATTACATTTGATATGCTCAGAATACACAATATGTACACATCGTGAAACCAGACAACATGTTTGTAGCAGGGCCAGAGCTGAGAAAATTTGTATAACTTTCATGTTGTTTGTATTATGAACACTGCGAAATTCAAAGGCAACGTTATAAGAGATTAGAATTGGCGAAACTAGGATGCTATAAGTAATAGGTAATTTTGATTGAAAAATTGTAGAGTATTTTAAACATATTTAGACACATAAGACTTGGTACTATGACTCTGCCATTATGACTCTGTTGGGTGTGATGACCTACTGTTGTGACCCTCAGCAAAACAACGTCATACAGAAGGAAGCGAGTGTCAGTGTGAAGCCCCAAAACTGCTTCAGAAGAAGGTGTATTCAGAATGCAAGAACGCTTATTCAGAAAGCCGACAAAGCGAAAGAAGCTAGTCAGCGCTTCTGAAGGGTGAAGGTTTGCAATACTACAGGCTAGGCACCATCAGAAACGGATTAAACAAGAACAGCAGATCAAATGTAACAAGTGCTGTTCCACAGCCTGTCGTCTCCTCCGGGATTGGACTGCTTTTCTTTTTTTTTTGAGATGTACTTGGCAGCAGACTCTCCAAAGTTACTCTTAAGTGCTACCATCATTGTCAACTGTTACCGACTTTCTTTTTACGTGACCATATCAAGGTGTTTACATGTTGCCAGCCACCACGTCTGTATCATGTCGTGACTTCAGGATGGAGGCTACTGCAGAGCCACATAAAGTATCCAGTCATGTACCAAAGACTTCACTTCAAGTAGCAGCAGACAACCACCTGAAGTGAGCACCATGTGCAGATGACCTGGCACCTTTGCACCACTGCATTACCCTTTGGCTGAGTACCTGCTGCTGGCATCCATTAGTTATCTACCAAAGACTTAATATCTAGTAGCAGCAGACAACCACATTAAGTGGGAACAGTATGCAGATAACCTGGCACCTTTACACCACCTTTGGGTGAGTACCTGCTGCTGGTGGCCACCTTTCTAGAGGGACACATGTTCGAACCTAGGCTGGGGGCGATGAGGTCTCTCTGCCAGTGTACGTATGTTCTGAAGCCTTCCATTATCGCTGATCACCGCCCAGTGTGGGCATATACCTTGGACTATGTCCACACTAAATGTTACGGTTTGAAGAGTGTTTGTACTGGGAAGGTACTTGGCGACTTAACACGGACTGTTGTGAGCGGCATCTGACATAACTCAGGGGCAGTTTCACTGACGCCACTAGCCACTGCAGCTGGGGCTTTCTATTCTGGATCCCTGTTTGGCAGTATCAGATCCCCTACTGAAGTCATCAAGTAACAACCTCCCACCTGCTGTAATTCTGTCTCTGTAATAAAGTAAATAAGAGACTATTGTCAACAGGGAATTTTTATTAACAACTCGCCAAGTGGTTCTTGCCACCGCCACCTCTGCAATCCTTGTTCCAGAGAGGTGCTCCATCCTGGCCTTCACACAGCTGTTTCTATCGCCCTACTGGGGTCAGTTCTTGACCTAACAGTACTCTCACACATATGGTAGGAGATTCTCATCCACATGATAAACTTTCCACTTTGATATACTACCACATTAACATAGCACTTACTAGAATGTTTCGAAACGTCATTTGGGCCTCAACGCACATATTTCTTTGAAATTTGTGTTTTACTGTGCTACCACACCTGAACAGAACAGTGGCTCTAATCTGACTAGGTACCGATACGAATTCAGCTCAGATGATGCATATGAATATGTTGTTCCAAGCTGATTCATCTTTACAAGATGATTCAGTTGCAGCTACCTATGGGTTTTATGCAACCCGCAATGCCTTCTATTACCGTGTGCAAAATTTCATATTCCCCCCTCGCAACACGTGAACTATTAGTCCTACAGAAAAAATGAACAGGATCTTTTCGTAGGAAATTTAATGTAGCTAAACTTCGTACTGGGATACTTTCTCGCTAGAGGCCGTGGTTTTCGATTTATTCAATAAGAACGTACAAAAGTGGCCTTCAAACGCTCTTTTCTTAAATAACTTGGAAATCGTGGCCTCCAGTAAAAACGTATCCCAGTATAAAATTTAACTACATCAGGTTTCCTACAAAAAGGTCTTGTTAATGTTTTCCGGTTGTGCGTAGCAAGCGAGAGAATATGAACATCTCGTGTGTGGTTTTTGAACGCGTTTCGGGTTGCTTAAAACACATAGACAGGGCTAGTAGACTCACCCAATACTCAAGGATTCATCATTCGATATGGCTGGCGATCGATAGCTTTGCAGTCTCGCAGATAACCATGGCTACATGTTTTCAAAGGGTGAGAAATCTGGAGACGATGTTGGTTACGGCAACATTCGAACATCCTCAGTATAGGGACAGGTCGGGATAGCCCTAGTAACATGCGGTCGTAAGTTACCTTGTTGGAAGATAACAACACGGAGACCACGAAAGTAGTCATAGACACCAGCATTAGCACATCAGAAATATACCAGCTGCTGCCCAAATTACCGGCTATGTGAACCAGAGGTTATCTCACAGAATATCCAATGGCATGTCGTACTGCGCATGCAGATATTCGTCTTTCTGCGGACAATCCGAGTTACGTGAGCTATCTTGCACAGCCGAGCGAATACAGTCGAATGTCTTCTCAGCTCTGGTAGTCATTCGAAACTTGAATGGCACTGATCATGCTGCTCCTTAACGCCGTAAAATCCCTGTTTGCATATTTCTGTGATTTCGAACAAGGCGAGCAAAAATATCTTGGAATGATATACTACAATCGCGATAAGACACGATGCTGCCGCTGTCTAGATTCGACACATACTGGCAGATACTTCTTCTTCTTATACGAGGCTTACCATGGTCTTCTCACAACCATTTCAAATAAGATTTATGGATGACAAACCCGATTCATAATATTCTCTTATATACAGAATACGGGTGATGCAAGCTGCTGTACTTTTTCGTAATTTGAGCGATTGCACTGAAATGCTGTCATTTGCATTTGCGAATTTAAAGCTTGTTGTATACCGACTTTATGATATTCAAGTTTTAATACCTCCATAAACCTTCACAATAGTACATGCGTAAATGTATGTACTCATATCTGAAAAAGGATTTACTTAAACGGAGCTCATAAACGTTGTATCAAGCATACACTTGTTGATCGTTACTTACAGAGAAACACATACTGAAACCACTTAGCTATTTTGCAAAGCAAACGCCAAACATAACTTTAACATAGCTACCAGACTGGTCTCAATCTTATGTAAACGAGCGAGCACAAACTTAAGTAAAATAGAAGCTTCCCGCAGCGAGTAAAATAAGAAACTGACCGAAGTTTAAACACATCAGCTGTGTCTTAGTATAACCTTCTGTTTGAAGGTAGATTAAAAACGGTGGTCCAGAGGGAACTCGCGAAAAGCGGTACCCGTATGTCGGAAGTGGATCTAAGGAGGTTGTCCTGCCTGAAAATTTCAAAAAATCGATTTTTTGGTTTGAAATGTTCTCTGCGGTGTCTGCTTTATGGTAGTAGTCATCCCAAACTCACCAATAACTCCGTTATAGAACTACAAGGCGTTTTTCCAGAAAGTGCCTCCGAAAACCGTTCACAGTGGAAACAAAATTTTCGATACGTAATTTAAACGACGGCATGATAGGTGTTATGGACATTATGAACGCGCTCGAACTTGAGATCAGATCAACCACTTACAACTTCCTCAAGATAGCTGTAGAAAAGCGTATCCAACGAGCCGGGCAGCCGATGACAGAAATTGCCAAAGACGCCCTCAGGACCACCACAGCCACGAAGAAAATGGAGGATGACCTCCTTTTGGATCTGGGACCATTGCTGTGTGCTCGCTAACTAGAGATATGTCTAACTTCACAATAAAAAATGTAACCCAAACCTTTAACCGTGTTTCTCAAATTGGGGTAAACAAAGATTGAGAACGAATCATAAGATTTTGATTGGAATTTGATGTCAGTTTTCTAAACTGAATTTTGAATCAGCATACTAAGTCGTTTTGCGGTATCTTCAAAAGTCTATTGTCGGTGCACGCCTTTGTCTCGACTTTGAGGGCGAAGAATATCACATTTCCTTCAACACTTGATCATTTTTTCGATCTTAATATTTTTCCATTATATTATGTATGCTGATGAAAAATGTATTGAAAACGACTACCAAAATCATTTTGTTACACATCCAATAGGAGGGCTTTGGGAATTCCGGCAAGTGAGCAAAGTTCTGACAGCGAAGGGCCTTTTCACCTGGTGTAGCGGCTTACAGGCAGCGTCTGATACTGGCATAAAAATCATTTCTTTCAAAAAAGTGCAAGGAATAAATCTATAACATCAGATTTAGCATAACTTTTTATTATACTTGAAAACAAAATCACGGAAGTGATTTTTCGTGCGCTCAAAGAGGGCTGCCCCTAGTGCAAATGCACTCGACTTTCAGCACCTAAGCTGCAAAGATGAATTTCTATATCCAAGTAAAGTTCTCTGTCTCGTCGGCAACGTAACATCGGACTGAGGGCCAGTCTACGGTATCAAAGTGTGTCCCTCACGAGCAGCAGTGCCGTCTCCCTGATTTCCCTCGGGCATCAGTACTCAGAAAATTCATTCATATTTCTTCCCATTTTAAACGCTGAAGGAGAACTTCCACATGCTATATCACTTGTGGTGCAGAGCACGTACATAAAATAGCAGAACATTTCTCAAAAAAATTAAGCAAATCTCCACTATCATGATTGCAACTTTTACGTGATCTGCAAAACTTGGAAATCCGTTTATCTCCACTGAAATCCATGTGATCTATGCCACATAAAACATTGCTAATTCCAATCGAAATCGAATATGAATTTAAAGAGCAGTTTACTTTTTGAAACAATTTTAATGTAGCGTTTGCTTTTCAGTCTCAGTTGCAAAGCTTTTTTTAAACTTGATTAGTTACAATCTCCTTGCATCAACTTCAAATGTGTGTACTTTCCCAGCAACCTGTCATGTCTTTATCCGAAATACACATCAGAATACTGTATGTCGGCCTTACTGCAGTTTACCATCGTTATAGACATGTCTTACCACTGGAATGATTCCACCTCCTGTATCTTAAAAGTCTGTCTCAATCATTTCATCTCAGCTTACTTCTACCACAGACAATGTTACATGACACTGTCTATTGCTCATACCAGCGCCAAATTAGCATGTCCTACCCATTCCTCTGTCCATCTCCTCCTTTCCACTATCTCTTTCCATTTTCTCCTCCCCCCTCTTTCTGTCCATCTCCTCCGCTTCCTATATCTGATGCTTCCTCTCATTTTCTCTATCTATCTCCTCCTCCCCAACACTCTGCCCACCCCCTCTTCTGGATCATCTGTCCATCCCCTCCTCACCCTCTCTCTCCATCTCCCTCTCTTCCTATATCTCCTCTTCCTCCTGTCTATCTCTACCGACCTCCTCCTCCATCTCCGTCAATCTCTATGACCCCCTCTCCGTTAATCTCTTCGTCCACAACTCTGTGCCCATCTTCTCTTCCCCCTCTCTCAGTTCATTTCCTCCTGTTTTCCCTCTCTGTCCATCCCCTCCCCCACCTCTAATCATCTGCTCCTCATTCAACTCTTTCTGTCCATCACCTCCCACCTCCTCCTAGGATCCTCTGTCCTTCTCTTCCCCCCCCCTCTTTCTGTCCATCCCCTCCTCCCTCTCTTCCAGTACATCTCCTCCTGCCCTCTCTCTATCCATTCCTTATTCCCATATCTCTCTGTAAATTCCTCCACCTCCTTGTCACCTGCTCGTGGTCTTATTTCTATCATTGTTGACTCTTGGACACGGGGGTCAATTTTTGGCCACCATGGGGATTTTCTCTGCAGAGGACATGGTGTTTATGTGTTGTTTTCATCATCATTCCTTCATCATCGAAGTGCAAGTCGGCAAAGTGACGTCGGATAGAAAGAGTTGCAACAGGCAGCCGAACACCCCCGAAGGGGCTCCCAGTCACTGATGTAACAACGTAAACATATTTATTTCCACCTCCTTCTCTTTTTCCATCTCCTTCTTCCCCATCTCTCTATCCGTTTCCTCTCTGCCATCTTCCCTTACACCTCCTCTCTCTATCCATTTACGCCCCCTGTCTGTCCATCTCCACCTCTGCCTATCTCTGTTCATTAGCTCCAGGCCCCCTGGATTCCCCCATCTCCTGCACCCACTGTCCCTGTCCTTCTCTTTCCTTCCTGTCTGTATCCTCTGCCTCCCTTCTCTCTCCATCTCTTCCTTCCACTCTATCTTTTACACCTGCCCACTATCCCTCTCCTCTTACACCTGCTCCTCTTTCCCTTTTCTCTGCCCATCTCCTTGTCCCCCTCTCTCTGACCATCTCCTCCTCGTCCAGCTCTCTGTCCATCTCCTCACCCTCTCTTTGTCCATCTCTCTCTCTCCCTATCTCTTTCTGCTCAACTCCTCCTACTCTCTCCCTCTATCCATCATATCTTCTTCCTCCCTCTGTCTGTCCATCTCCTCTCCCCCTCCTCTCTTTGTCAATTTAATCCTCCACTTCTCTCTGTCTATCCCTGCCTTCCCCTATTCTCTGTGCATTTCATCCTCCTGTTTCACTGTTCATCTCCTCCTCCCACATCGTTCTACTCAGGCATGGCCATCCACTTGTACAGCCCATTTAACATGTGTCACTTCTACCCACACAAAACGCCTGTCATACAGGTAGCCAAGATGTCAGGGTTTGACAGTCTTTTTCCCTCTACCCACACTCCTTTGAGTTGGTTGGTTCTTACTCCCACAATAAGTAGTATATGTACCTAATCTTGTTGAACTCGAGCAAGTGGTTAAGAAGATGAGGAGAATATACACACATATGCATAGATACATACATAAATACATACATACATATGTAACTTTTTGTGTATGTATGTGAATACACAGGCTTCCCAGCAATATGTTAACTCGTAGAATGTTATTACCTTTTTTATTGATTCTGGATTACCTATGTTTCCATCTTCAATTTCCTGATAATATCACCATATAGTCTTAGAAATTTGTTTACCTTTTTGTTGATCTGGCAAAAAATTACATACTAAACGAATTGATTAGAACAGAATTTGTGCTATGACGGTATGCTGAATACCTCTTAAGAAGTGGGAACACAATTACACTCGAACGAGAAACACGCCTGAAGACCTACAATTCAAAGATGATGATGATGATGGCTTAGTTTTGGACACCAGTTTGCGCTACCAGATTTACAATGATTGAGGATTGATCTGTTCTGTTTAAGAGAGCTTGATAGCTTTGCAGAGAGCAGAATTCTTTCTTTGCCAGCTATCAGCTCATATCACTAAACTGTCTTTTTTAAAAGAAATCCGAAATATTTTCATACTCAGGGTGTTAGAAATATGTTTGCGTTGCTCACTAAGGACCGCTAGTGCAGCAGATTTGTGCAATATGCAGGTGGAACTGCTTCACCATGTCCTTGTGGCAGTTGTAAAATGAATCTTGGAAATCTGTTGTTCGAGCTTCCTCTTCGATGTACGTATAGGTAATAAAGAACTAAATAACCGATATACACGCGGTCGACGGAATTTTTATTCATGACATAAATAGTTCCAATGCTGTTAGTCTACATCCGATAGGGAGGTAGACAGGGCTATAATCATCATAGACTATTTCTGATCTAATAGACCTTGATTCTGCAACTTCATATTAAGCTTCTTCATATTTAATGACATCAAAAAGTCTCCGAAAATGTTTCTTTCCAGAAATCTAAATAAATTAAAAAGTGTCATTTGTGTGTGGGAGTTCTGCTGTGGTCTTCAATCAGAAGACTGGATTAATGCTATTCGCCACTCTAGTTTATGCTAAGCATGCTTCTTCATCACCACATACAGCTTACTGTAACCATACCGTGCCCCCACCCCTCTACAACTTTTGAAATTCACATTTCAGCACTTGCAACTTGCTAGCGATGGGAATACACTGAAAGTGTTAATTATGGAAATCGTGACGTGTAATTGCTTGTAGTGTTACCATTGATATTCGGAAATAACTTTTTACTTATGACCCATGATATTCCACTTACTTTAATTACACAATCTGACCCTTCTTTTAGTGAGCTTATGTCGTAAATTTCTGTTCTTTCCAGTACGGTTAAGTACCCAATCATTAATGATTAATGTACCCATCTAATCTTCAGAATTTTTATGTAGGACAGCATTTCAAGAGCTTCCATTTTCTTCTTGCTTTAACTGTTTATCATTCACGTTTCATTTCCATACACTCCAGACAATAATTTCAGGGACGAGTTCCTGACTTTTAAATTTACATCCGATGTCAACAAATTCCTCTTTTCTGGAAATGATTTTCTTACTATTGTCATTCTGAACTTTATATCCTCTCTACATCGGCTATAATCATTTGGTTTGTCTCACACATAACAAAACTCGTGTCTTGTATTCAATGTTTTACTTTGCAGTCTCATTCCCTCAGCATCGTCTGACCTTATTCGACTACATTCAATTGACTTATTTTCGTTTTATTGGCGTTCATTTAAGAACTTCTTTTCAGGATACTTTTCATTTTGTTCAACTATTCCCTTTTGTCTTTTCAGACAGAATTAAAGCGTCAACGGCAAATCTTCTGTAAGCCTTCTATACAATATTGCCTAAGAGAAAACCGAATAGGTTAATTTCAAAAATTGCCCACTTACGTGACGTGTACCTTAGGTGCCGTATTCTGTTGCTGCGCAAAACTGACTGCTGGCTGGTCCTGCGTTGTGCATGTTAACAGTATCGTGAAATAAAACTTTAAACCTCATGAAATGCAAAATTTGAAACAAAGAAAATGAGTCTAATTAAATGGAAAAATAAAAGAAATGTGTGCTGAACGAAAGCTGTATAACAAAAACTCCGTAATGAAGTACATTATGAATGCTGAATTATATGAAGTGCAATGTTAGACTTGGAAAATCCAGAAAAAATAAATTACTCTTCTACTCGGAAGAAAATACGTGTCAGAAATTACAAGTACTGTTTACTGAAAATTAACGTGTTTGCTAGCACGACACCTGCCAATCCTGACTATAAACTGTTTGCACAAGAATGCAAGGTAAGATCTGCTCTGAAACAAGTCACATACCTTTTGCTCAGCTTGCTATTCTTTGTTTCTGAGTACTGATGTTCTCGAGAGCAAATACAAATCAGTAGATACAGCAGCTAAGCGCAATAAAGCTACCCTATTTTTATTCTTTTTGTCAGAAACAATCTGTTACTGCGTGTGGCCTGAGGTGGAATGCACAGACGACAGAATATTTAAAATTTTACTATGAATCATGGAGGTGGGGTTTTCTTTAAATAAAATTGTTTCACAATTATTGTCAAAAAGATTTCACAACATATGAAGACTATGATATTTACAAACTTCCCTCATTACAAAGAAACTACAAACATACCTTTAAAATTCCTCCAAACTCTTCTCCATCAAGATAAAGAAGAAGAAAGTATTATAAGTGATATTTCATCTTCATAGTAAGCATTCAAGGTAACTTCTCCCAGATTTACAAATAACAAATCTCTTTCTCTGAAAAACTCAACTGCTCGTAACTCTGCCTCAAGTAAGAAATCCACCAAGCACTGCACAACAACAGAATGTCAACCACAGACAAAACTAAAGACAGAGTCAAGAATTTTATTCGTCATTCACGCAGTGCGATCATCCTTCTTTGTCCCAATAAAATAGAGATGAAATATTTACAATAGGAGAAAACAAATGAGAACCTTACATTACCCCTGCATTCCAGAAAGTGTTTCATACAGATTGTCTTAGCTATGGTAAGGCAAGGACACTGATTTAAATAAAAATTACAAACAAGTGAGTACAATAAGTTACAATTGTAAGTAACATTGTGAGTGTTAGGATTTAGGTTACAAAATGTACAAATGAAAGTTCCGATTTCATGTTTTCCATATGAAAATTGTCTTTGACGAGGGGTCAAGCACCACACGATTTACAAGTACTGTAGTTGTAGGTAAATACTGTATCACTTAAAAGCATCGAAGATTTGCTTTAATGTCTTATATCATTAATCTTGAGACTAGTATGTCAATACATTTGAAGATAAAACGTTGCATCACTTACAAGGGGAGGCCGCCAATTGTGAAATTCAGATTCGATTCATACTGCGCATAATAAAAGCTCATGGCCAGAGGTGTAATGTGGCAAAGCACCAAGATGCACTTCTCAGCCGTTGTCGAGAAAATCGACAGTTAAAAGACACCGTTGCGGTGAAATGCTCTCTACGGTTAATAATTTAATACAGCGTCGTGGCGCAGCGGTAAGCGCTCGGGTTTGTAATCGGCAGGTCGCCGGATCGAATCTCGCGCAATGCAACATTTTTTTTAATTATTAGTTTTTTGTAATTTAAATATATATATATATATATATATATATATATATATATATATATATATATATATATATATTAATGAATTGCTTATGCATTTTGGTGAAGGCGGATCGCTCTCCAATTGTACCGCCTCCATTTTTCCGTTTGTTTAACAGGGTGTACCGAAGCTCTCACGTCCGCACTGATCTTCGACGATGTTATAAGTTGCGCTAGGGACCGCATCTATCTTCTTTCGAAGTTAGCAGGCAACTACGCTTTTATGCGGCGGCTCGTTTCGGCAAATTCAACATCTGTCCTTCAAGTGTAACGAGCGAGTAACGGAGCTTATATTTCATACCTGCCACAGCAAATTCGTGTTCGTGGGGTCTCTCTATTAATTCGAACGTTTGACTTACGCTATACGTATTCGTTTCGGAATATCGTTTCTACGTCTTCCGTTAACTATACGTGGTTAACATTATGAAGACAATTAAAAACATTCGTGAAATACAGCTTTGTTTGCGGAAAACATAATGATGTTCGAAGTCGCCAGTTTTTCCACGACAAACGACCTTCAACAACTTATTATATGCATAATTGTTGCATCTGATTGCCGGGAATTATATATATATATATATATGTGTGTGTGTGTGTGTGTATAGACACATTTGAATAACAAAAAACAAATACTAAAAAAAAAATTGCATGGCGCGAGATTCGATCCGGCGACCTTCGGATTACGAACCCGAGCGCTTGCCGCTGCGCCACGACGCTGTCGATAATTATTAATCGTTGAGAGTATTTCACCGCAACGGTTTATTTTAACTATCGATTTTCTCGACAACGGCTGAGAAGTGCATCTTGGTGCTTTGCCACATTACACCTCTGGCCATGAGCTTTTATCATGCGCAGTATGAAATGAATCTGAATTTCACAACTGGCGGCCTCCCCTTGTTAGACCAACAAAGATACTGTTAATGTCTCTTGTCATTAATCCTGTGTCTATGATAAGAAATGTAGCTAGCGCAGTAACGACACATTTACTGAAATTTGACCACCGATGAGGTCAATGACTCTGTAGTGCTGCACCCAGGGGTGAGCAATGATTGACGAATATGAAGAATGTTGCAGATTTAGGTGCAGCCAGTAAGGGAACTGAATGTCCATCACTGCTGCCAGAAAAGCAATTGAAACGTCCATCACTGCCGCCAGTAAGGCAATTGAAGGCCATCATTGATACCAGTACAGCAATCGAATGTCCGTCACTGACAGCACTCTGAAGATAGGTTGTAAATATATAATCAAAAATGAGCAAACTCAGGGAGTTGTTTTCGACTGACAACTCATACGTCCAGTTGGTACCTCGGTGCTTGACCCCTCAATTTTCATATGGAAAACATGAAATCGGAACTTTCTTTTGTACATTTTGTAACCTAAATCTTAACACTCACAACGTTACTTACAATTGTAACTTATTGTACTCACTTGTTTGTAATTTTTTTTTAAATCATTGTGTGGAAAACTCATTTATTTCCCTGGCAACTTCACACAGTCTACGATTTATATTACAAACATGCTATGTGAACTCCACGTGAGTATTGTCTCCCTATGAAATGACCTTCTTTTTAGCAAATATTTGAAATAGTACAAGAGCATTGCATAAAAGTGTAAGATGATGCTTATTTACGAAACATGAATATTTGTAGATTATAATAGTCAGAAAACATCTACATACAGAAATAATTATGCGTTGTTCTGTGCCAGATACAAACTAAAGTTAATATGGGGAACAACTAAGAAAACGTCATTACCTTTTAATGGTGACAAATGGCCGCGAAAATGTACAAGAAATTACACTGTACACACAACAACAGATACTATGTTACAGAAAATGTTTAGTTGCTCAGAACTAATAACTGACATGTAAAACATAGGAACAGTGGTAAAACAAAAAATACATTTGTGAAAAACATACATACAGCGTAAGAAGAATAAGGTATATAGATCAGAAATAAAGGAAAAACAAATAAATGTATGATGGTTCATGTAAAGGAAAGTAAAGGGAATTAAGAATACTTCAAAGTCAAAGTCTCATTCTGTTCAATATTTTATCCTAGTCTTACGTATTACTCTCTTCTATTGATCATCTCTCCAGATTCTGTACTTTGTCGATACTGTACGTCCTCTGACATCAGGTTTTTCTTTAATAGCCTTTATTTCAATTTACCTGCCAAAAACAACACATCAGTATGCCTGCAGTTCATTATCACATCATCACAACCACACAGTGTAACTATTATACAACGTGCCTATACTCATTTATATTCACATTACTTTCTCGTTTCTAGATGCATCCGTTTCATTTTGAACTTATTCTCTCCCTACATGCATTTTTTATAATTCTGTTATGTCATGACTTTTGATTCATTTATTGCCTCTAACAGTAAGTCCTTATCCTAAGTGAGGTCTCACAAAGCTATAGGCGCCATAGAGTACACACATTCACAAAAGTAGTTCATCAGAAAAGCAACGCAGTCAAATTAATTATCATACACATAAAGTCTGACAAATATTTCATCAGAAACGCAGTGCAGCAGACTATCTTATCCTACCTGAATGCGGCGAAAAAAGTCATAATGGTAAATCAGTAAACAAACTGGTGAACTCATTCTTAGGCTAAGGCAAATCATTCACGAAAGTTTCGTCATTAAAGCAAGGCAGTAACTAAAACAAAGTATGTCATCACAAAATTTCAAGATACCAGTGTCATTAAAATACACAGTTTACTACAACATACATTTCATATTTTCTGTCTCTGCCTAGTGTCTCGTAACGACTGATTTTTGACAATGCGTCCTGTGTGCAATTGTGTCTCTTAAATCTGGAATGTGTACATAGTAGCCAAATTCGTTTTAATACATATGTATATCAACATGTCTGTCACAATCTGACCTGAAAACAAATACATGTGTAGTTAGCTACAAAAGAAATATGTACGTACTACAACAGCATAATGCACTTGTACATCATATGGGGCAAAATTAAAAAAAAAAAAAGATCACAAAACACAGAACACAGATGTCATGAATGTTTGCCACGTCAGGTAATTTTCAATACGATGAGGTCTGGGCAAAATGCAAAAATCAATATTCCACATATGGTATGATATATGACACGTGACTGATTCCCTTCCTCCGTTTAGTACATGTACGTAGTTCCCACTTCTGCTGCGTTGTCATGTTCTACTCGACGAAAACTGTAAGGCTCATTGTACACAAAAAAAATTATGACCATTATCTTGAAATGTCTCGAGTAGATGAACACCTAACCCGACTTTTGATGAATCTGTTGCCAAACAAAAATCGCGTGACGGGCCTCGGTGTGGAAGAACTGGAGCACTCGGAAGTGCATCCTTGACACTTAGTAACTCTACTTGCGCCTGCTCATCCCAGTGCCAGACTGTATTTTTCCCAGTAAGAGAACAAAGTTTTGAGGTGGCAAAAATTTTCATACTCCAGAAGCAACGATAAAAACTTACCAAACAATGGAAGCTACGAACTTGTCTTTCGGTGGTAGGGACAGGAATGGCTCTGATTTCCTCAGGGTTTTCAGGATCGGGGTATATACTTCCAAATGAGATGATGTGGAATCTAATAGAGTCTGATCAGTCCGCCCTTTTTCTCTACAGAGTGCAGTGGGCTGTTGTATGAACTAATTGCCAGTTCTCTGACACCTTGCTGTATCATTGACTGAATTTCAGCTTTCACTTGCTCTCTGTACTAAGCAGGAGTAATACATGGTTTAAGGCAAAATTTGTTGTGATTTTGGACTTCAGATTTGAACTGAAAGCATTTATAGCACCTGTACAGTCGGTAAAAGCAATTGTGTGTGAATAAAAAACTCAAAAAGAATCCTATCTGTATCAGTGCAGTACTCAACTTTGTGTGTGTTTCTCTTGGATCAAACCGTGTATATCTACTATCTGATCATTGTCATCGCAAGACGTATGTAAGCAACGTCTGTAATCACAAAATAAAAACGTGTTGCAAGGTATGACAAAAATCATAGGCGATTCATACTCTCATCTTGTTTTAGTGGATTGCGTGACTGTGTGTTTTCGCGCAGTACCGCTGATACGATTTTATCGCTGACAATAGACACTACTATTACAGCGAAATTTAATATGTCTGTAATTGGATTATCTGTGTAATTTCATCGAACAAGGACTGGCAACTTTTTTGTTCTCTCTCTTCCTATTCAGCAATTGTCTGGTACGGACTTAAAATATATTGCTTGGTCTATGTTATGTAGAGATTTTGTAGTTTGTGCGCACTTTGCCTATTTAATTTCATTGTGTCTGGTATTACAGCTAATCATACCTTATTTCCTCAGGTTTTTCTTCATAAATTTGATAATTAAATGTGGCTTACTTTGTGTGGGGATAGCTGTTAGTGAATGATCGCGTATTAATGGCACCAATCAGTGTAATACGTCTGGTTTGCTTTCAGAATAGAACCTGCATCTAAAGTTTCATTTTTCACAAAACGAAGTCCGATATCTTTTAGGCATAAATCAAGCCCCAAAATTATAATCACCAACAGACAACCCCAGTAGAGGTGCCTAGCTAAAAAAATATCAATAATTAATTATTATGGTAAAATATCTGGCAAATTGCATTCAAATTTCGATATTTAAAAATATTTTTTACATAATGTTACAAGTATGTAATTTTCTTGCTTTAATTGAAAATTCATTAGGCAAAGATAATTTTAATTTGATTCAGACATGCGTTTTAGTTCAAACATTTCAAAAACCAGAATAATATAAAATTAAATACTAATTTCAAAACCCACTAATAATAAATAATAAAAAGCCACCCTTAAAAAAAAGAGTAACTGACTTAGCTTCAGCTTCTACGATTATCTCCACATCATAAAAACTTAAAATTGCTCTGTGTTCATTTAAAAAGTCTACCCCCAACAGCATTTCTATCGATAAAAGCGGTACATTTAAGAAACTCATTTCAAATTTATGGCCTTGACATGTGAAATCCCCACATGTCTGATGCCGTACATCAACACTTTTTTCTGAAATAGCACCTTCAAGTTTGATTTTGGGTGAAGGTAATGTAGGACATTCTGTTGTTTCACTGAGCACAGAAATGGGGCTACCTGAGTCAGGAACGGTACGATAAGTGATGTTACCTAACAAAACAAGTACCATTTTACGTGCGATAGCATTGTGGGTATTATCTGATTTCTGTAATAAAATACCTCTTATGTCTTCAAGACGGACGAAGTTCATTGTTTCGGCAGCGATGGTCTCAGTCCTATCAATAATGTCGCCAGCTGCCGGAGTTGCGAGTCGTTGCTGTGTGTTACTTCCACGCCGTTGATTGTTGGCCGGGTTAGGCGGTCTCACTTCAACTATCTGTACTTGTTGCGGCGGTCTTGAATTACTACATTTTGCTGATGTTGACTGTGTTGCTGTCTGTTATTGTTTCGATAATGATCCTCATTTTGAGAACTGTCTCTGTAATATCTGTTTTGCCATGAGTTCTGTGGGCTTCATCTACCAGATTTAGAATACAAGTTGCGCACGTAGTTGTTCTGATTACTGTAATAGTGTGTGTGTGTTCGTTTTTATACCGTCTGTCCAGTCAATTAGCGTGATCATAGGAAACGCCTTCTGTCTCGACAGTTGTAAATCACAGGGACGATTCCTGTTTTGTCATCTGTGATTGTCCTGTAATAATGAGTTTTTCTAGTGCGTTCGTCACTTCTATGATCGTACAGTGGAAATGAATGTCGCGAATCACGATGTCTATGGTCATACTTTTGAGTGATACGGCTGTCGGAGTCTAATTCCAGCTCTTGTAACAAGCCTTGGAAAGCAACAAGGCCCTCCATGCATCTTCCTCCCAATACTACGTGACACAAATGTGATGGAAATTTTGTTAAGCAATGTGTATCAACTCAGATGGACTGTACAGATTTGTCAGATATTGGTTCTTATGTAAAATCTCTTCAAAATATTTGACTGGGCTAGAACACGTGGAGTGATCAGAATTTTTTATCATTATTATACAATGCTTTACTTGAGCCTGAGTATCTTGCGACCAATACGCAGACGAGCAAGTGTGGCAAAAATCAGCTTCACTTCGACAATCTCTGTTCTCACAGCTGGCTCGCTCTCTAGTTATTCACACATGAATTTGATGTAAGTGAAAAGAAAAATTAATCCACTAGGCTTGGGGGTGAATGTCGTTGCAAAGTTTCGACAAATTTTGAATCTACGAACAGTGAGAAAGTGCTTGCAATGAAAATTGTCGCTTCGGTGAGAGCCGGAATGGTCTCTACTGCGCATGACGAGTGGCCCATTATCGTGTTTTGTCGACCAATATTGTTCCTTGGGAAAGTCACAGAGACGCCACAAATCGTTTGTTTCATCACAAGTTACATCTCGCAGGTGTGAGTGTGAACGCATGAAGTCATTAGTGTAGTCATTACTGTTTAGCTTGCGTTCGAATCGTGTCAACTGTTCCAGCACGTTGTTCATGATTTTTTGCTGTTGCTAGTGACTTTAATCTTTTTTTAAAATTCTTAAACACCTGATTATCTGACGTACCTGAAAATGGTACAGAATGTGTGACATTAGAATCATTGTCGGCTTTTGCACACAAATTTACCATATTTGTTGTTAAATCTTCGACATTCTTTGTTAATGTACAAATTTGTTCCCGTTGTTAATCAGAGTTCAATTTTAATGCGTCCACATGTTCAATAATTGTTTAACAGTGATATTAGGTTGGTCCGGACGTTCTTTGAGCTCGGTACAGAAATATTTATTTTGGGGAGAACCTCTTCTTGGTCGTTCTGTTGTGTAATTTTTAAATTATATTGTTCAGTTCCGACAAGGTGGCGTAGCCTGGCCTCCATCTTCTTAATAGCAGGTTGTAAGCCATCTCTAATCTCTTGTCGAATATCTACAGAAAGGTTTGTCTGTTTTCTCTCAAGTTTCTGAATGTGTGATGTGAGTTTATTTTTCGTACTTTTGATATCTTTCTTGTGATTGTATGGTTTGTTCAAGAGTTTTGTCGCTTCAGAAATTGTTCTGCGTTTTGTCCTAGAGTTTTATCTACTTTCTGAATTTTTTGAAGTGATTTAATCGTCTTTAGTAGCAGTTCTAACAAAGCTGAATTACTGATTTACTCCTTCAAGTTTACTCGATTTGCCACGACTGACCATGAATTGTCAGTAATTGATGTTAATTGATGTTGGCTCGTGTATCGTATAATTAAAAGAAATAGAAACAAAAGCCGAATCGACTGTCTCAGTTAACTGGTTGTTGCGAAATTTCGTGTAACTGAGGTGACGTTTTTCCTGTCGATTCGTTTTCTGAAATTTCTTGTTCACTGTTGGATATTTGCTCTGCTTCATTTTCTAATAAGGTACTCAACTGTATAGGAAAGTTATTTGAATTCTCTGAAATCTCGGGTAAATTATTTATTTGTATCGACTGTTGTGCTTCTTCTGTTTCATTAATAATTGAGTCATTTCTTTGTAACGTGGTTCGCGATGTAGTAGCACGGTGAAATACTGTGTTAGCCATAATGTTTAAATGTAAAAACTGAATTACGAAAAAAATGATTATTTGCAGTGGAATAAATTCTCCTACGCAACATAAATATCTGCGAAAAATCTATACAACACTAAAGTATTTCACAAGGTTTATACTATTGTCTGCCTGCGCAACAGAGATCTGCAAAACAAGAAAAATAGAAAAAACAAACAAAAAAGTATTTCAGACAGAATCACACACAAATATGACAACGAAATTACAACAGCTGAAAGAGAAAATACAAATGTTAGTATATATATGCGTATTTTTGAGATGAAAAGGTTAGACATGTATAAAGTTCCCATAAAATATTGTCTTTATAAGAGAAAACTGAGTACGTTGATTTCAAAAGCTTTTCTCTCATGTAACGTGTACTTTAGATATCGTATTCCATTGCTGAGCAAAACTATGCCTCTGTGTTGCGCATGTGAATAGTGTCGTGATATCAAACTTTAAACTTTACGAAACGCAAAATTTTGAAACAAAGAAAATTAAGTACCAAAAGAAACTATTGTGTGCTTAGTGGGCACAATATAACTAAAACGCAGTTACGAAGTACGTTATGAATGTTGCGTGATACGAAAGAAATGTTAGACTTAGAAAATCCATAAAAAATAGATAACTGTTGTACTCGAAAAAAATACAGTTAAAAATTACCAATACTGTTCACTCAAAATTAGTGTAGTACTTGCTAACACGTCACCTGATAACCTTGCTCAGCGTGCTGTTTTTGTGTCTCAGTAATGATGTTCTCGAAAGCAAACATAAATCAGCAGATCCTACAGCTAAAGGTAAATGATCTGTTCTAAGTTTTTGTCAGAAACAATCTGTTACTGTGTGTGGCGTAACGTGCAATGCACACACGACAAAATATTTAAAATTTTACTATGAATCATGGAGGTGGGTTTTACTTTAAAGAAAGTCGTTTTGCAGAAATCAAAATCTGATTATTGATAAAAGGACCGCACAGCACATGAAGACTAAAACAATTACACAATTCTCGCAATAAAAACTCTACAAACAACCCTTTAAAATTCCTCCAAAATCTTCTCCATCAGCATAAAGAACAAGAAAGTATTATGAAAGAGTTTTCATCTCCATAACAAGCATTCCAGTTATCTTCTCTCAGATTCACAGATAACAGATCTCTTTATCTCAAAAACTCGCCTGATCGCTAAAATACTTCAAATAAGTCTGCCCCAATATACACAACTGACTGACCAGCAAGTCAACCACAGATAAAACTAAAGAGTCAAGGATGTTATTCACAATGTATGCAGCTTGCTCATTTATCTTTGTCCCAGTATAGTAAAGCTCAATTGTTTAAAATAACAGCAAACATTTCAGAATCTTACACTTCCCCCTGACATTTAATTATCTTTCCAAATATGGTTTTGTTTCCTTCACGGTTTGCTAAATATACTGAATGAATGACATCTATGGTAGGCTGCATCCCTTTCTCACTACCTCCAAGATTGCTGAGTTCTCGTTCATGTTCTTCGTCTGCTATTACTGCACTCTAATTTCGGTGCATGTTCTAGAGGACCTTTCCCTCCCTGTATGTCATCAATACTACGTTCAAAATTCCAAAGAGTGTGTTCCAATCAATATTGTCAAATTTGTATGTAATTCTCCAAATGACACCAAAATAGGTTCACCTGTGTTTAACCTATCTTCAGACATACGTGATAGGGTTAGTACTGCACCATTCATTACTACATTTCTCCAGAAACGAAATTGATCTTACCCTACCTCGGGTTATGTGCACAACTCATGCCAGTATTTTGAAACCACATGTTGTTAAACGATTGATATTCACACATTTGAGCACCTGCTTGCTTTGGAACTAAAATTTTGCACTCTTCTTGTAGTCTGAAGACATATCGCCACTGTCACTTATCTTGTGCACCACGTGAAACAGTTCTATCACGGCTGGCTCCGCCAAGGATCTCGAGAATTCTGGTTGGCTGGTTCAAATGGCTCTGAGCACTATGGGACTTAACAGCTGTGGTCATCAGTCCCCTAGAACTTAGAACTACTTGAACCTAACTAACCTAAGGACATCACACACATCCATGCCCGAGGCAGGATTCGAACCTGCGACCGTAGCAGTCGCTCGGTTCCGGACTGCGCGCCTAGAACCGCGAGATGAGAATTCTGGGGTAATGACGTCATCTCCAGGGTCCTTGTTGCAACTTATGTCTTTCAGTGTTCGTCAAATTCTAGTCAAGAGTTCACAGGTAACATTTCATCTTGATCTACGTCCTCTTCCCTTTCCACAACAATATCTTTACGATTGTTTCCCTTGTTTAGCCCTTCTGCACATCCCTTCCACTTTTTAGTCTTCCTGTCTTTTTACACTATTGCGTTATCTTCCGAATTCTCGTACTTCTTTTTTCTCCAAAGATCTCTTTAAATTGCTATACACGGTACGTATGTGTTCCGTAGATATATATGCCTCTAAGTACTTTGCATTTCATCTGTGGCCTTTAACTTTCCGCTTCTTTAAATGATACGTTTGTATATTTTTTCGTATCATTTAACTCCCATCTCTTGTGTATTATCTAAATATTTCTACTCGGGCTTTTCTATTTGCCTGTTTGATCATCTGATCCTTTCTACGTCAGCATCTACAACTACATACGTACCGCTCAAGCCACCGTAAGGTGGGTGGCGAAAGCTACGCTGTATCACTAATAGTCATTCCCATTCCTGTTCCACTGTCAAATAGAGTTAGTGAAAAACTATTTTTTAAACTCCTCCACACGAGTCCTTATTTCTCTTATCTTCGTTGTCCTTACGCTAAATGTACGTTGGTGGCTGTAAGATCATTCTGCAGTCAGCTTCAAATACCGATTCTCTGAATTTTCTCAATAGTGTTCCTCGAAAGGAACGTCACCTTTCTTCCAGGAATTCCCGTTTGAGTTCGCGAAGCATCTCCATAACACTTGTGTGTTGATCAAACCTTCCGGTAACAAATCTAGCAGCCTGCCTCTGAACTCCTCCTACCCAACCTGGTGATGATGCCAAACACTCAAACAGTTTTCAATAACGCTTTCACTATTTCATCTCTCGTCTTCTGCTGATTTCCTTCGCATTGTTTGAGTCAATGTTTGACCAGTGTTCCCTTTGACCTCACAGCAACCTGTGGTTCTTTCTATTTCTCTAGGTCCCATGTACTTTATTTCTTGTCTTTCTGAATTTTTTTCAATTTTATTCTGCAACTCACAATAGCTCTCTTACCATTACGTAGTCTATCGCAAATCTTCCCGTGTCTCCTGGTCCCTTCCATGTATACATCCTTCTTTCGTGATTCTACTTGAACCATGTGTTAGAAATGATTAAATTGTGCTCTGTGCTAAATGCGGCTATATCAAAACGTTTTTATTTAACAGGACAATAGGCTTCTGGTCACAAGCCCGTTTTTGGTGATACTGCTTTCATCATTTTGACATTTTCAAATAGTTTACCGCCCTATATGATAGCTCCTGAGTCAAGGTGTAGCGTCAATGCGGATCGAGTCCTTATGGATGTTTAACACCCGTTGGTTTAGTACCTTGCCCAGCACAAGTCTGATTTTCGGCGGTTTTTCACGCTCATTTAGGCTTTTGTTGCGCTAGCCTGATCTCCACTTAAGAAATTACTTAGCGCAATGCAATAGTTACTCTGTGCAGCATGGATTCGACACATACTTGACAGGTTTGCGATGCCTTCGATTGGTATCATTGGTTGTAACAAAAACCGCTACTCATTCAACCAGGTGACACGTTTCCAAGGACCTACGGTCCAATCTCGATGATCCCGTGCCCACTACAGTCGTAACTGACTATGACCCTGGGTCTACATGAAAAATTCACGTTCAAAACCTGCGTCAAACGATGTGCTCCAAAACACTTGTACTTGCCGCAGAACTGTACTTGGCCACAGAGCGACGCCTATCCTGCCTTATAAGGCGGGTAAGAATTTCCACTCTGTGTCCAGAGGCGTGGACGTCCAAGACCTTATCACCTAGTCATGGTTGAACTCTCCTTCAACCACATTTCTAGGTGTTCACAACAGCAGCACGTGAACAACCGACCAGCTTCACCCCTTTCCGATGCTAGTTACCAGGCTCTGAGCATTAATAATTCGCCTTCTGTCAAAGTCACACTGAGGTGACAAAACTCCTGGTATACTTCGTACGCTGTTTCTATAGCAGTTTGCTGTGCAGGATTTTGTGCACGAAATGGCCTTTCGGTTATGTCTCACAAATGTTCGATGAGATTCATGTCTACACCAGCTTGCACAGTGCCTTGTTGACAACTTGGGTCCTTGGCTTCATGGGTTCTGCGCCACACTAGAATCCTAACATCACCTTTTACGAACTAGAATCGGGATTCGTCTGACCAGGCCACGGTTCTCAATAGTCTAGGGTCCAACCAATATGGTCACGAGCCCAGGAGAGCCGTTGCAGGCAATATCGTGCTGTTTGCAAAGGCACCCACGTCGGTCGTCTATTTCCACAGCCCATTAACACTAAATTTCGCCGCACTGTTCAAATGGATACGTTCGTGGTACGTCCCACATTGATTTTTGCGGTTATTTCACTCAGTGTTGCTTTTTTCTCATCACTGACAACTATATGCAAACAGCGCTGCCCTCGGTCGTTAAGTGAAGGTTGTTGGCCACTACACTGTTCATGGTGAGAAGTAATGCCTGAGATTTGGCACACTCATGACACTGTGCATCTTAGAATATTGAATTCCCTAATGGTTTCTCAAATGGAATGTCCCATGTATCTCCAACTACCTATCCGACTTCAGAGTTCGTTAATCACGTCAAAACTCTTTTCACATGATTCACCTCGGTTCAAATGACAGCTCTGCGAATGCACTGCCCTCTTAAATGTCGTGAATGCGATAGTGTCACCATCTGTATATGGGCATATCGCTATCCTATGAGTTCTGTCGCCTTAGCGTATGTCGATCAAGGTCCCACATTGAGCCCTACTGTCGTCTCTGGTCTCCTTATGTACATTCCTTACCTCATCACATGCCTGCAACACTGCTGCGAGGGGCGCCATTTAATCTTGTGGTGGACAGTGCTGTAACGTTTTTGTCATCGCTGTACAGTGTTATTCACACTTATCTGTATTGTGTCAGGAAAGAACTACGAGAAAACTACGAGGCATTTGTGGTGTCACCGCCAGACACCACACTTCCTAGGTGGTAGCCTTTAAATCGGCCGCGGTCCGTTAGTATACGTCGGACCCGCGTGTCGCCACATCAGTGATTGCAGACCGAGCGCCGACAGACGGCAGGTCTAGAGAGACTCCCTAGCACTCGCCCAGTTGTACAACCGACTTTGCTAGCGATGGTTCACTGACTAAATACGCTCTCATTTGCTGAGACGACAGTTTAGCATAGCCTTCAGCTACGTCATTTGCTACGACCTAGCAAGGCGCCACATTCAGTAATTAGAATGAATTCTGAACCGACAATATTGTGAATCATGTACCGTCAAGAGCGACGTTCATCATTAATGGATTAAAGTTAAGTATCAAACTAATTACGTCCGCTTTCTGAATTCTAATTCCTAGTCATGTTCCAGACCTCACGTCAGTATAGTTCTTCCCTCCTCACGCCAGCCTGCGTGAGGTAAAACGCGTGCATTTCGGCCTCCTCTAGTAACACGGTGTTGTATCTTCTGCCAACAAAACACCATTCAGGAAGAGTTACATGTTAGTGGACAGAGTATCGCTCTAAGTCTAGGTCAATAGTAGAATAAAGGGCATTCTGCAGAAATTTTGATATCAAATTGATTGACTAATTAATTACTTTAATCAGTTATTCCCCACCCCACTCTCCCCTCCAGGAAATTCCCTCCTACTCCTGGGAAATACCCTGATCTCTAAACCCCTCCACTGCTCCAATCCTCACCCTTCCATCCTTCCCATCCTTCCACTCCTCCCTGCAGTGACTGGTGGGAAAAGCTCAGTGTGTACTAAGCTGTTGTTGTGGAAGAACATGTCTTCATTTCATCCATTTTGAGATGTGCCAGTATTATCCTGTTAGAGGAACATCCATTGGTTCACAGTACTCCTCGAAACGCCGGAAAAGCTCAGTACGGTGTTTGTATTACCATTTTGAGTCAGTCAACAACTACATGCCTTAAGGGGAAGTTTACAATCTTTTGGTTCAAAGAATCATTTTTCTTTAAATTGCATTTTTGGATTCACAAAAGTGTTTCGTATCCACCCCTTCAACGGTTTTTCCGAATGCGGAACGGAAATGTTTGTTTTTCGCAGTGGAACAAAAAAATGCACTTGCCTGAAATCGGCCTTTTTCATGCACCAGTTTTTTTTTTTTTTTTCGGAGGACGAGTTATTGTACCGGTGTTTGAGAGGAATCAAACAAAATTCAAATGAGTGTTTGAACGCGTGTGTTTGGAAGTTAGCGTCCAAGCATTTGCCTTCTCGTGTGAAGACTGTGGAGATTGCGACTTTCCTGGCAGTGAGCAGCTTCAACGAAAGGTATTCAGCAATTCTGAAGACCATGATAACGATGGACACCACCCTGGGACTCTATTCGACGCAGTTCGCCAAGCATTCGGACGACCACCAGATTCAAGCGGCCGAAAACCGCTTGTCACCGGCCGTACGAGAGGCTCAGGAGCAGCGCAGGATAGCCCAGATCGAGCAGAACGCCCTCCATGAGGAAGAGGAAGGACTAGTTTATGGACCCGGAATAGCAGATTGAACGTAAGTTGCATAATATTGCATTTATATGTAGTCAAAATTCAAACGCGTTTTTTTCGAAGTGACTTTTTTTTATCGCGCCGTATGGTAACTTCAAATCTACTGAACCCATTGGCATGATTCTTTGTTTCCGACGAATCTAACTAAATTTTGTAGTAGTTGTACCACTTTTATTCCGATACATTAACTATAAATGTTTTTACTTGGCCGACGAAGTCGAAAAATCGATGAAAAAACCCTATTTTTTTTAAATGGCCGCGAATTTGTTTCTTATGGTCCAAATAACGTAAGCGAGGTACAACTCCTAAAGGCTCTTATATACATCGCTAACGTCGACTCAATTTTGATTTCATACGACCCGGCTGACCTGTGACATACCGCGCATGGAGGTCTACATAGAAATTTTGTTTCGTTCCGACAGCACTTCCGCATTTGCTCTTTCCATTTCAGGTGAAAAAAATTCCAGTTTGTAGAGAAAATACCAAAAAGATTTTGACCAAATTTGATATTGACATCTATAACGCATCGCGAGAAAAAAATTCTCAAAGGACATGCTTTTTCGGGCCAAAGATAGTAAACCTCCCCTTAATTACACCGCTACAGATCATCAGTCTTCGTCAGTTAAAAATATATCATACGTACAGCTACACGGAGCCAATACATACTGGAAAAAACAATACCGCTGAAAACTTCAAAACTCGTGAAAAACGGCATGCCAAAATCTCACCTTAACTGAACGGCAGTCCAAGACAGCTGAAAATCTCACCTTAACTTCACTTAGAGTCCATGAATAATCATAAACATCTATACACACAGCTGTAGATCCAAACATATTGCATGTATCACGAAATATAGTATGCCAGGAACATATTATACAGATGCATCCCGTGTACCTCAGATGGAGTCTATATATCACGAAAACATATCTGACTTCAGCTTCCGGAGGAGGGGTATTAAATGAATTCACGAGCGCATGAGCATCGAACGTGCTCAAGAACGCGTGTTGTTGCCGGCTGGTGCAGCGCCAGCACCCTGACACGGCATGCCAATTCAGTGCAGTGTCCAGAATCTTAGTGCCACTTGCACAGTCTAACAGACAGCAAGCGACTGAAGGCAGCGCTTCAAGTGACCGCACCTCGAACTACCGTGGTAGCTACCTAGCAGTGTGCATCCACGTGTCAACCAGCAGCAGCATGAGCAACCATCGTGCTTGAGACTGTGCACTCACATCATCTAGCGGCTTATGCGTTAACTAATAAAGCCTCACGCAGTCAGACAGCCGCCTTTGTTCATGCAGGCCATTCTGAGCATCTGTTGCTGCGGATGGGGCCTGTGATAAGAGTGATGGTTCTGTCAGCAGTTTGTTGTGCGTCATAGTTTCCCAGGGGACTTTTGCTAGTGGCGGCCTATTTCGTTGTTGACTGGCACCTCCCAGACATATATAGAATAACTGCACGCTGATACCTGAAGTAAAGAAAATCAACGACACCTAAAACATTATGAACGAAGTGTTTCCTGCCTTCTCACAAAGGTCACCAACCATATTTCTCAGATCGAAAAGCGTAGTGTTTGGCTTGTACAAATCTTTAACGGGTAATTTAGAGACATTCCTCTGCTTGTACAGCATCCTGTTCGTCCCAGAACACCTGGGCCCTAAAATGTTACTGGGGGAAATACCAGGACGTTGAACAATACTCCTCCTGTCTTCCCACCTGCAGACCAAAACGTTATGAAATGTGTTCTAAAGATATGCCGGAAAGTTTGACACTGTCAACAGTAGCAGAATACCTGCCTGCAGAACACCCCATGAAAAGCCTGTCTGAGACTGCAGACCTGGGCTCCCCCAAGATACCGCGTCTAGAGTATTCCTATTGGCTCCCACCAAATTAGTGGGTGGAACTTGAGTGCACCGTATATATCTCCGTGTAGATGGAACTCCACTATGCCAACGAAATTAATACGTGCACCCATAATACTATTCTATCAGAAGCATATGAATGCCTAGTAGTGAGTATTAACATTAGTTACAACATATGCATTCCTAACTTACATCATCCTTATTTTGAAACATATGTCTCCAAAGTATATTTTTTAATGATTCGTCAGCAACCTTAAGGAAAATCGAATTCTCCAATCACTGTTACACAGTTATTCACTCAATTGTGTCATGTAGCCAACAGATGCGTATTTATGGACGTAATTTGTCATGCATATCGAAATCAAGTCGCCATAGATCCTCAGTTTTCTTTTCCATTCTTCTTCATATTAATCTTGTTAGCAGTTTGGCTGGATGAGATTTTAATCTGATTGTGTCATAGTTTTCACAGCTGCCTTTCCTTTGCTATCTTCACAATTGCGTGCTTGATATGTTTCCAAATGTGTGATGGTATAGCGCCAGTCTCATAGGTTCTACACACCAACTTAAAAAGTCCTTTCATCCCCTTTTCCTCTAATGATTTTAGAAATCCGACGGAATATTACCTGTATCTTCTGCTTTATTTGCATATCAATTCTTCCAGAGAACGTTTTACTTAGTGGATTCAAATTCAAATGGCTCTGAGCACTATGGGACTTAACATCTGAGGTCATCAGTCCCCTAGAACTTAGAACTACTTAAACCTAACTAACCTAATGACATCACACGCATCCATGCCCGAGGCAGGATTCGAACCTGCGACCTTAGCAGTAGCTCGGTTCCGGACTGAAGCGCCTAGAACCGCTCGGCCACCACGGCCGGCAATAGTGGATTCACTTACCGACTCCAGTTTCCTTTTCTGTCATGTCATCAGGCAATTCCTTCCCCTCATAGAAGCCATTACAGTACTCATTCCACCGCTCTTTCCTTTGAGTTTAATACTGGGATTCCCATTGCACTCTCATTGTTACCACTTTCGCTTCTTAATTTCACCAAAGAACTTTTGACTTGAAGAGGTTGCAACTAGTTAGCTGATTTTTTTCAACCTCTTTAAATTTATGCAGTTGCTGAATCGCAGCCACGTTTAAGATACTGGAACTTTTGCCTTGTCTATAACCTGAATGAGTGCTTCTGTTGGCCATTTCTTTTTTAGATTTCTCCATTTTTTTCCGGCAGCCATAGCACTCTGGGTGTCCCAAGCTATTTATATAGCGGTAATATTGTCTTCCTGTGAACATTTTTATACTTCCTCGACCACTTCGTCAATCAGTTGAGGTATAGGCGCTAATTTTTTGATTGCAGTCACTTCGCGAGACCTATGTTGGAGGAAGTATGATGTCTGCTAACAACAGTTACATGAAGCAATAGAGAAATCTCAGCCTCCAGTTTTTCAGCATATCGCCTACTCTCCATATTCACACAAATCTTCCAGTCTTTAATACATAGCGATATACGCACCCCGCCAAGTCTCTGAACGCTGCCAATTCTCCCAAAATCCTATCGTGTTGCGACAGCACTGTTCCATCTGTCAGAAGGCTGTCCAGCTCCCTATCTGTCAATGACTATGTAGAAAGCTATCACTACGAGAGAATATTGCACGCTAACGCTCAGGGAGAAATTAATCACCACACAGATACTCGTGTCCAGATATTTTTACGATTGGTACTGCTTCTAGCAACTTGTAGTCAATGAAATAATAGAACAGGAGCATACTTCATTGCTTATTTTAGATTCAATAGTTATGTTTATCTACATTCAGCTCCAGCGCCCACCAGTCCTCTGTCCTGTGCAAATCGCTGCAGCTTACCAGTGTCGCAACCCTGCTATAGACAGGAGCCTAGATCTAAATACCTATTCCATGATGCGGATTATGAATAACCGTTCGTTTCACAGTCACACGTCTAATGATCGAGTAAAAATACCTGTCTGTAAATATCCTAATTTCCTCTATGAATGCTACGCCAGATATAGGTTTGTTAATGGCTAAAGAAACCCTACTGCTTCACTGCTGATACATCTGCAATTTATCAATCTCGGATGATTGTCTATAAATATGTCTCTGTATGTGTCGTAATCTCCTTTACTGTATTCCAATGATCGCTATGCTAGCTATGAAACGACATAATGGTATCAGAATTTTCGTTGACTGCATAGTGTTTCGTGAGAAATACATCACCAGTTTTTCAATTCGGATATACCTTCATAACACAATTCTAAGAGTATCACAAAGCATCCAACACTCACATTCTGCACTAAATCATCGCTGTGTGTTGATGCCCCGTGAGGAAGCCAGTGCTGTAAGTCCGAAACTATAAACAAACAAGAAGGTCTAAAAAGTGACTTATGGAAGAAATTTCTCTCGGTTGTAGGCAAAAACAGGAAATCCAATGGGCACATTTCGTGCTAACACTGCTCTACATTGCTGCATTTTCAGTCGTGAACGACTCATTTAAAGAAACATAGTTTCATGACATCCCACACTGACACAGTTCCTTCAGGGATACCGGCAATAATAAAACTAGTATAACAGCAAAACATGTTGCAATGTGTGCAAACATTATTATACTTTTCAATGCTGCTGCTGGTAAAGGTTTCAGATAACTAGACCAAGAGAGTCTAGGAGCACATAATGGAGAATTTCAGATGTCAAGCTGCGTCCCTCTAACAGCAGGCATGTCAAAGAAGAGGTTGATGCAATTTGAAACAGCGTAACGCCTTCTGTTATTACGGCAGTCATTAGAAAACATGAGCTGCATCAGCTGATGTGTGGGCTGATTCACATAATGACGTGTATTATTAGACGCTTACAACGCTTTACGTAAATATGGATTGGTCTTCTGTGTGTAGTGTATTACTTACAGATGAATTCCAGGATGGAAGCAAATATTAAAAATGGAATAGACCGAAGATAGTTGACTGGAATATTTAGTCAGGGCATATTGCCTAATTTTGGTTTTGTCTCCGATCAGATCACCATTATAATAAATGTTTTGGAAAATTGCGAAAGGCTTCTCTGTGGTGCTCACTGTAATAGCACAGCATTTAGCCACATTTTCGATGAAGAATGATTTTTTTAATGATTCCCCGAACGTCGCAGCAAAAATAAATACCCAAAAATTCATTGTATAGTGCATGAAGGAAACTGATCTCTGCATATTTTTGAAACAGGTGGTCAGCACACGCTGAAACAGCTTGTACACTATGCTAGACTCCTTACATACTCATAACGAAGTTGCTGATTCAGTGACGGAAAAGAACTCTGGTTACGGATTACAGGGACCTGAGAATGAGCTACCAAGTAAATTTATAGATTTTGTGGTGTCACCGCCAGACACCACACTTGCTAAGTGGTAGCTTTAAATCGGCCGCGGTCCATTAGTACATGTCGGACCCGCGTGTCGCCACTTTCAGTGATAGCAGACCGAGCGCCACCACACGGCAGGTCTAGAGAGACGTACTAGCACTCGCCCAGTTGTACGGACGACGTAGCTAGCGATGCACACTGACGAAGCCTCGCTCATTTGCAGAGCAGATAGAATAGCCTTCAGCTAAGTCAATGGCTACGACCTAGCAAGGCGCCATTAGCAGTATATTGTCTGAAGCTATAGAGTCTCACTTATATCGTCAATAGCGATGTACCAAGGATGGATTAAAGTTAAGTATTCCAGAAGCTACGTACTTTTCTTTATAGCATTCATTACGTATCCTGTTACAGACCTCACTCCATCCTTCGTGAGTTAGCGCGTGCATCTTGGCCGCCTCATTCAAGTAGTGTGCGTAGTGTTGACAAGACTGCCGACACTACAGATTTCCTGAGAACATTCAAAGAGTGCACAAGCAAATTAGAAGACGAAAAAAACCTAAAATCGTCAGTTCTTTGGTTTGACAAAAGATCTACAGAGTCAGTGAGAACTACTGTGAGAAAGTTGAATTATTGCAGTTGCAGGTGCTGTTTCAGCATGATACCACGGAAGGATGTATTTGTAGTAAGGTAGCCAAACACTGACAGATATGATCGCATGTATTTGTAACAGGAGGTACAAGGGATTAAAAACTGAGCCCTAACTTTTCTACATGAGAAGGATGCAGTTACATCCAAACGTTAAATTGCTAGTTTCTTTTTGCCGTCTTTCCGTGGTGCCTGTATGCTTGACATAAATGAAAAGCAGGAAATTATTAGCACTGTGCGAGAAAAGAGTGCTAATTATGCACGTACTGCATGAAATAATCAATATAATTGTTTTTGTATAGCTAGTGCGTAGTGTCTGACAAGCAGTCGGACATGTTTTAATTCGTAACATGAATTATCAATGTAAACTTTTTTTTCGGGCGCACCGTCGTGCATTTCTCTACTGCTTCTCTCTCTCTGTTGTTTATTAATGCAGAGATTCCAACTACAGTGGCACCGTCACCCAGAAAGAGACACCGTTTCAAGGTCTGTAAGAGTAACATAATCTGAACGCTATATTTTTAATGCACATTGGAGATGATGATGACATGTTAAATTAGTTTTGCAGACATGAAATGGAGCTACGTGTGTTGGCTGCAGTTACATGGCGAATTTTAAGCATCTCTGCAGTAAGCGCACGTAGTTAACGATGCTTCACATAAAAAAAAAAAAAAAAAAAAAAAAAAAAAAAAAAAAAAAAAAAACTGGCACGTTGAAAGTTTACCGTCTAACCTCCTTCCCTAGGGACGCCAGATGAAAGTTGATGTCGTTAAGCCCTGAATCAAAATTGCGCAACGGATAACTGGGGAGAGGAGCTTGAGAGCGCTACCTAGAGAGCGTGTCCTTTCTGTACGATACTAGGTAAGGGGCTGGAGGGCTCACACGCTGATGTGTGGGTCCCTGCATTCTTCAGCTTTTATTTTAAATAAATTCCTTTAACTTGACTTCTTTGTGATTTTTAAGGTATGTTAAAGATTGATGACAGTTGATTTCCCATTTATTTTAAACATTATCACTCGACTTTACAGCGATAGCAGCAATTGTTTCAGTTTACAGATATTACAATTTTACAACTTATAGCTCGGGTATATTATATACTTATCTGCACGCACATTTCTACGGGTAAGACGGAATTGCGTTGGCCAAATGTGTACCACCAAAGTCTCCCCATATTTTACATAGGACATTCACTGTGTGAAGAGGATAACGGGCAAACTGGGGACCAGATACTTTAACACAGGGGTTCAAATTTCCGGAATTAAACGAGCACATTCATTACCTTACACAATCCGAAGCTGGAAATAAAAGAATCATCATCATCATTTAAGACTGATTATGCCTTTCAGCGTTCAGTCTGGAGCATAGCCCCCCTTATACAGTTCCTCCATGATCCCCTATTCAGTGCTAACATTGATACCTCTTCTGATGTTAAACCTATTACTTGAAAATCATTCTTAACCGAATCCAGGTACCTTCTCCTCGGTCTGCCCCGACTCCTCCTACCCTCTACTGCTGAATCCATGAGTCTCTTGGGTAACCTTGCTTCTCCCATGCGTGTAACATGACCCCATCATCTAAGCCTGTTCGCCCTGACTGCTACATCTATAGAGTTCATTGCCAGTTTTTCTTTGATTTCCTCATTGTGGACACCCTCCTGCCATTGTTCCCATCTACTAGTACCTGCAATCATCCTAGCTACTTTCATATCCGTAACCTCAACCTTGTTGATAAGGTAACCTGAATCCACCCAGCTTTCGCTCCTGTAGAACAAAGTTGGTCGAAAGATTGAACGGTGCACAGATAACTTAGTCTTGGTACTGACTTCCTTCTTGCAGAAGAGAGTAGATCGTAGCTGAGCGCTCACTGCATTAGCTTTGCTACACCTTGCTTCCAGTTCTTTCACTATGTTGCCATCCTGTGAGAATATACATCCTAAGTACTTGCAACCGTCCACCTGTTCTAACTTTGTTCCTCCTATTTGGCACTCAATCCGTTTATATTTCTTTCCCACTGACATTGCTTTCGTTTTGGAGATGCTTATCTTCATACCATAGTCCTTACATTTCTGATCTAGCTCTGAAATATTACTTTGCAAACTTTCAATCGAATCTGCCATCACAACTAAGTCATCCGCATATGCAAGACTGCTTATTTTGTGTTCACATATCTTAATCTCACCCAGCCAGTCTATTGTTTCCAACATATGATCCATAAATAATATGAACAACAGTGGAGACAGGCTGCAGCCTTGTCTTACCCCTGAAACTACTCTGAACCATGAACTCAATTTACCGTCAACTCTAACTGCTGCCTGACTATCCATGTAAAGACCTTTAATTGCTTGCAAAAGTTTGCCTCCTATTCCATAATCTTGTAGAACAGACAATAACTTCCTCCTAGGAACCTGGTCATATGCCTTTTCTAGATCTATAAAGCATAGATACAATTCCCTGTTCCACTCATAACACTTCTCCATTATTTGCCGTAAGCTAAAGATCTGGTCCTGACAACCTCTAAGAGGCCTAAACCCACACTGATTTTCATCCAATTGGTCCTCAACTAATACTCGCACTTTCCTTTCAACAATACCTGAGATTTTACCCACAACGCTGATTAAAGAGATACCTCTGTAGTTGTTACAATCTTTTCTGTTTCCATGTTTAAAGATTGGTGTGATTACTGCTTTTGTCCAGTCTGATGGAACCTGTCCCGACTCCCAGGCCATTTCAATTATCCTGTGTAGTCGGATAAAAGAATTAGTACAAATATTCAAATACCTCTCTTCCATGCGTGAACATTGAGACAGACGCACTGAGGGCACGTCTGCTCACTTAACCATCTTCTGTAACACTCCACGAATATGGCGGGCACCCGGAGGTCTTCCTGGGCCCCGGTGGAGGGGGTGGTCGAACCACTTGGCCGTTACCAACCTCTCCACCCCAAATCTTGTGACACTGGAAAGTCTTTGACTTTTACCTGCCTGTGCTGTCTCTCTGATCCGCTACCCAGGAGTAAGGTTTGCACTACTATACTACAGAACTACTTCCCAACAAAGATTTGGCCACGCTTTACGGAAAGCTGTGAGGAGGATTAGGAAAGTTCATGTGCAGATTCACATTCACGTACAAGAAATGCATAATACACGTCACATATAAATGCGTATTATGAAGCTTGACACATTTCTTTCCACCCGTCCACATGGGTTCTGTTGCACCCGCGGCCGCCGTGTCGTGTAATAAAATTGGCTGCGGAGCCGCCTCTGTTTCTATTTCCCTGTGCGAGCGAGCAGCGAAACCTGCTGCTTATAGAGCGGAAACTACTGTAACGTTCCAACGTTATTAATAAATCGGCACAATTATCTAAATCCAGACTGCGTGAGTCATCTACTGCTCATCAACAGGAATAATGAACTTGAACTGAAAAATGTGATAAGTTACAGCATATAAAGTCCTTCATGTCTTTTCTTTACACAAATAATCGTCTCCTAGATTTCATGTACAGTATTTATTTAACGTATATGTAGTTTTCTATTACTTATAAGCGGATAATCTTGTCTTTGGAATGAATCTCTTTTTCTGTGCTTGTATTCAGTATTAGATTATTTTGCTTGTAATGTATGAAGCTAACTGTGACACGTAACTGTTCATGAAAACATTATTTTTGTGTTGAAAGAGAGAGAGATTAAGATAGAAAGACAGAAAGAGAAAGAAACAAAATAACGAGAGAGAGGGGCGTTTGGTTTGTGCAATGCGGTGTGACAACATGAGGCGAAGCGAGGCGTCATGTCAACAGGCGAGCCGTAACCGGTCAAACACAACAGCGTTGCAGCAACTTAGCCCGCACAACGTGAATTTAACGCACGAGTGACGTTTTCCAGTTCACAAAACGTGGCCATATTGAGCACCAGTAATGTAAGTTGAAAGCTTGAAAAGATGCTTTATGTGTTAGCATTTATCTATTTTCTGAATGTCCTGTAGTTTTTGTGTAGTCTCCTGAAAACCGCGATTTACTTACGTACAACACTGTACAAAAAAATGGCTCTGAGTACTATGGGACTTAACTTCTGAGGTCATCAGTCCCCTAGAACTCAGAACTAGTTAAACCTAACTAACCTAAGGACATCACACACATCCATGCCCGAGGCAGGATTCGATCCTGCGACCGTAGCGGTCGCGCGGTTCCAGACTGTAGCGCCTAGAACCACTCGGCCACCCCGACCGGCCAACCCTGTACACACATTAATTGTAGATAGGTGTGGCTGGCAAAGAGCTGTGATCCTTTGTACGATGATTTTGTTTGTGTATATGTTTTTGTTAATTAATCTTAACAATTACATTAGAAAAATCTGGCTTATCAGTTCTTAGCATAGCTTTGTTGGTCCTCACATGAGGAACATTGCATTACTTCTCCGTTTCTATTGTATTCTTCACGCTTTCCCTGCCGGCCTTCTAAGAAATTGTGGCTGCATCCCTCAATATATGAACAAGATACTGAGTTCAGGGAAACGGAAGGAGAGCGTTGGACAGGCCGCATACATACTGGCGATTAGCTCACGATAATTACCCACTCAGTAGATTCGCGTTCTTCATTTAACTTGCAGTTCCCCTGAGGCAACAAAGACCAAGAAAGGAGGTGTACCATGAAAAAAACATACTAAAAATCCCTACCTGTGGAGTGTGAGCGTTGAAGTAGAGATGCATTTAAAGATCGCTTTTTTATGTTTTTCTTGAATAGCTGGAAAACCACAGCTTCTTGCGAAAACGTTTATGGCTACAAAATTAAACCATGTCAGATTTCCTAAAAAAAGGACCTATTTAGTTTTCCTCTAGCACTAATAGTTTCCTAGTTGCACACGATGGAGAAATAGTATTTCAATGGTACAAAATCGATGTTGATTATTAATTTAAGTTGGTTAAGAACAAATGCTAAGTGTTTGTGTTCTAGGGGTGTGAAAGAGGAGGGTGTTGGGGTGGGAGTTAGAAGGGTATGGGAAGGTAGATCGCCGGGATGTGGTCTTGCAGTTCCCTCCACCATAGACCTGAAAACTGAAGAGGGAGCAAGAGGTTGCCCACTCTGTCTACCCTATCACACCACGATAAGCAACTGCAGGCTGTTGCAAAAAGGTACAACGACATCCCCAGCGCGCCTTATGAATCACTGGCGACACAGCGTGCAGATACCACATGGAAGTGTTTATTTGCCACAAAGTGCGTTAACACTTCATAGACTACAGGTATGAGTTACCAATGATAGTGACGCAAGAAACACATATGGACCGAATCTACGTAACTCTCTGTATTCCCTTCCGCCCAGCTAGAGGGGAAATTGATTCTTAGTCGTCCTGTATAGTAGCTCTAGTGTTCTTCCGGGAAAGCCCTTCTTCCTCACCACGGGCGGTGCTCGCTTTTCAGGTTACAGACGGACTATACGTCCCCTGCGTTTGCTGTCCGGCTCTCTTAGTGAATCGACGAAACTACTTCACTGAGCTCGTGTTTACACGGTGGAGTTATTTTCGGTTCATTAAATGGGTAAGGCAATTTTGGGATATCTCGAAACTTCGGAGATCTCGACACTTTTAACACAACGCTTATCCAGAAGATTGTGCACTCTAGCAGAGCAGACTAGAAGTACATTTTTGAGCAGTGGGACATCTTGATTTAAAGTGTGTGTATTGTGTCTGTTTTCATCACGAGTGTACACAACGAAATGAAGCCGCAGAAAATAATCCGTTGAGTACATCATATGTTAAAAACTACATTTATAAGATTAGCAATGAAAACAGCAGTGTATTTTGTAGATATGCTTGATTTCTAACCGCTGTGCCGTTGAAAGTATGTCGTTAAGCTATGTTGTCATCGAAGGGAAATGGTCTGTGACTACTGTGCCTGGACTCGCATTTTGAGGACGACGGTTCAATCCCGTCTCCAGCCATCCTGATTTAGGTTTTCCGTAATTTCCCTAAATCGTTTCAGGCAAATGCCGGGATGGTTCCTTTGAAAGGGCACGGCCGATTTCCTTCCCCATCCTTCCCTAACCCGAGCTTGCGCTCCGTCTCTAATGGGCTCTTTGTCGACGGGACGTTAAAACAACACTAACCTAACCTAACTACTGTGCCATCTCTTATTCAGTCGTATAACTCGGCCAGACTTAGGCACTTTCGTATGGGGTGATCCCAACATCTCGACTTCCCCCAAAATTTCGGATTTCATACTTTGAAATAACGTGTAAATTTATTCACATATTTTGCAGATGTCTATGACGCTCGAAAGTGAAAACAAATGAAATTTTTTTCAGTGGTGTTCAGAGGATATGGCAGCCACTATTCAAGACGTGAGAGACGTCAAAGAGCTCCTTGCAAGTGTTGCCAAACGATTCTCGGTACCGACAAACATATTGCATTCAAAAGTTCTGAATGGCAACGTGCCTAATCGACAAAACGAGTGAAGGAGCCACCCTAACTGTAACTGTAGAGGGCGAACTAGTAAGGCATTTGTCACTGCTGTGTGCCAAAGGATTTGGGTTAAATGTGACTGAAGTCAGAGAACTCGCTTTCAGATATGCGGAAAGAAACAACATTAGTCATAAATTTAATAGTTCGAAACAAATGACAGAATAGGATTCGGTTTATTATTTCCTTGAAAGACACCCAAATTTAAATGTGAGAAAAGCTCAGGGACTATCTTATGCTCGCTTAAGGGGACTCAGCGAAGAAGAAGTGGGGAATTTTTTTTACAAATCTCGGAACGACTTACAACGTACTTGGATTATAGGACAACCCGGAAAGAATTTTCGATACGGATGAAACTGGACATCAGCCCATTTTCAAACCGGTAAAGGTCATTTCTCCGAGAGGCCAGAACGAAATTCATCATGGTACTACGTAACAAAGGGGTTCTACTGTGACCATAATGGTTTACAGAAGTGTGACGGGGAATCCGATTTCACCTTTTGTAATCATGAGGGACGTTTGTAACGTCCCCTCAGAAAAATTAATAAATGATTGTGCTGATAAACATCTTACGTTATTTGATTTTCATACAGCTGAGCAAAACTGAACGTACTCAGACATTCACTAAAGTGACACACAATATTTTTAGCGCAACGCAATCTGACTTTCAGTAATCCCTACAAAAGAATGGCCCTGACTAACATTAACCTATAACTTTCATGAATTCTTACCTCACAAAAATCTTCGTTACTCGAACTACAGCAACACAGTGAGCGCCAATACTGCCAGCTAAATAAAAGATTCTAACTACTGGTAGGCATAGTCAGCAAATGAAAGATTTTGATAGAGAACAAACGATGTATTTACCTTAATAGTGTTCAAAAGTCATTATACATACATATATATATATATATATATATATATATATATATATATATATATATATATATATATATATATATATATATATCAGTTCATGACATCCAGTCTTACAAATTTACTGTCTCTGTCCAGATCATCCGCTCTCAAAACTCCGCCATCTCACTCCCCACATCCACCACTGCTGGCGGCTCACCTCCAACTGCGCAACGCTACGCGCTGTTAACTGCCAGCTGCCCAACACTACAATAGCAATATTGCAACAATGCAGACCAGCCACAGATTCGCACAGCACAGTCAGTGATTTTCATATAGAGCGCTACGTGGCGTTACCAACGTAAAAACCTAAACAGCCTACTTACATAGCCCCCATGCTCCCCACAAAAAAATTTTGCAAATTGTTTTGGGCAGTGGCCAATACAGATTGGAAAAATTTTTTCATAATTACAATAACAATGAAATCAAATGCACACGCTTATTGATATAATGTTGGTCAAAAGCTAAAATTTTCTCACAGCGCATGACGACAGTCCTGATCATTCATCACAGTAAAATTGCAGTGTTTTTCTCAAAGTCTGAGCAGTAAAAGAAAATGCACACGGAAGTAGTGGATTTCCATGCAGTCTTGAAGAAGTAGTGTTGTCCTTCCAACATAAAGACAGTGCTGACTCTTGACATGCAGGCAGATAATGGGCCAAAACAGAGCAAACCCACAGCAGAGTCAGTCAAACTTTTGAAGAATATTGGTAAGTAGGTCATCACAGAACAGACCCACTGTAGTCCTGGTAGAGATTATGGTATTGGTGGGCCACCAGAGGTGCAGACCCACTGCAGTCCTTGTAGAAATTATGGTATTGGTGAGCCATCAATGGTGGAGACCGACTTCAGTCCTTGTAGAGACGGCCAGCAGCCATCTGTTGCGACTGTGTAGGTGCACAATCACCATCGAAGAGTCTTGTACTATATAGCAAGCCCATAAACCACTACTTGTGCACTCACAAAGTTTTTGGAATTATCCTTAGAACCACTAATGCTGTTAACCAGTCCCCTGCTGAATTATCAACACACGTGCAAACACTAACAGTCCCAACTTCTCATCTATTGTGCATAAACTATGACCAACAGAAACGTGTGCAGTGAAATGAAACTTAATTTGAAGAACTGGTGTCTATACAATTATAAATTTACGACATGAGAATACAATTATAAAGGTAAAAAATACATCATTAAAGAATATAACAATACAGATAACATTTGTAGTAATACGGGATTTACATAAGAATAGAAATAAACATATACATCAGTGTTACAGGAATTACGACATAAGTAAATATATAAATAGGTCAGAATAACTTTTGAAACATCAACTTCACACATGAGCATTAAAACAAAACGGAATAAATAATGCCTAAACATCTTTACAAAGTAAATAACATATTATAAATGCAAATTATGTTTGAGGGTAACAGTATTCCTCATCATAGTGAATGTAGCTGAGTATTCGAAAAATTCTACAACATAAGTCTTATCAGATAAACACATAAAGACAGGAAGAACAAAAATACACAAGATACACAGACACATATTGGAATGACACAAAATGACATGACAGGGTTTGTTTTCAGTGTGACATTTGGTACTGCAGTCCAACAAAAAACTTCATTTCCTCTTATTTCACTTTTTTTTAATAACTTGTCAATGCATTTCTTTCAATTCATTACAAGTCATTCTCTTATATAGCCTACCCCCTCTTAAGCTAACTTAAATCTAACGAGCTCAGATGCTAAACTAATGGACGAGGAAATGCAGCAGTACAAAACAATTAACACAAGCAGCAATGACAAAAAATGCCAATTGGCAAAGCAAGCAGCAGTAAATCTAAATTAGCAAAGCAAATGCAATATTACAACCAATATGAGCCAATGTGCAGCAACAAGAAAAATAAATCGGTAGTAAAAATGGTTTAATACAATGTAAAATTCAGTAGTACAATGCCTGACAAACAGCAGCAGCAAATGCAGTAACTTATACCTAAACGTGACAAAGCTCAAGCAGAAAAAATGTTACAGTAAAGATAGGAAATGTCTAATACCTATGTCAGACCTTAACACTAGAGTGATGCATCACCTTGACTTACTCTACGAAACAAGTTACCCAGTCATTGAGAAAAGTTATGTTTGCAATTCCTGTGAAGGGAAATGTCTTTTTGTGCTCCCTCGTTTTTTTTTTTTGGAAGTAGATCATAAAATTATTATTTACTGGATCTGTAGGCATAAAATATCTATATTAGTACATCTATTAAATTTTATTTTAACCAATGCTGCAGTGCAGCTCGAAATTAGATATTAAACAATATAGGCAAATATACATACAAAGGAAGGGATGAAACATCAGTCACTAGCCATATGGCATTTCGTAAGGCAGTAAAAAACTGAATGTACTCAGACATTCACTAAAGTGACCCACAATATTTTTAGCGCAACGCAATCCCTACAAAAGAATGGCCTTGACTAACAATAACCTACAACTTTCATGAATTCTTACCTCACAAAAATCTTCGTTACTCGAACTACTGCGATACAGCAAACGCCAGTACCGCCAGCAAAATAAAAGATTCTAACTACTGAAGGCACTAACTACTGATAGATATAGTTAGCAAATGAAAGATTTTGATAAAGAACAAACAATGTATTTACCTTAATAGTGTTCAAAAGTCATTATATATATATATATATATATATATATATATATATATATATATATATACGTTCATGACATCAAGTCTTACAAATTTACTGCCTCTGTCCAGGTCATCCGCTCTCAAAACTCCGCCGTCTCACTCCCCACATCCACCACTTCTGGCGGCTCACCCCCAACTGCGCAACGCTATGCGCTGTTAACAGCCAACTGCCCAACACTACAATAGCAATATTGCAACAATGAAGACCAGCCACAGACTTCGAACAGCACTGTCAGTGATTTTCATATAGAGCGCTACGTGGCGTAAACAACATAAAAACCTAAACAGCCTACTTACACGTTAGACAGAACCCCTCATATTCAAAAGTGTCGCCAAATGCATCATAGATTCAGTTTTCTGAATCTGGAATATGGTCAGTGAGGTATTTTCTTCCTTCCGGGACCAACTGAACAAATACAAACCTCAAGGGAACATTCTACTTATTTTGGATGGTCACACTTCCCTTTGCAAATATCTAAATGAGCTACATGAAGCATCACAGTTAGGTGTGGGGATGCTGTGTCTTCCTTCGCACAGCACTCACAAATGTCAGCCTCTTGACCTATCACACGTCAAAAGCCTGAATCACTTTTACAACGAGGCGTCCCGGAACTTCGTCCGCTATCATCCAGGGAAGCGCATCACAAAGGAAGATTTTGGTGACAAATTCAAACAAACGTGGCGAAGTCAACAACTGCAGCCGATCTAACGAGTGGGTTTAGAAAATGTGGGATCTATTTGTATAATTCAGATGTACTGGTTGACGATGTCTTTGAATATGAGTTGATCACTATACCACATGATACTGTTCAAGTTATAGTTGGAGATGACATCGCTGCGTGTACTGACTCCGTCCGGCCATCATCCGATCAGTCTTCATTTGAGTAAATATCACCAGTGCCAATTGTACAAAGGAAAGTTTCTCTATGAAAGGTGTCCAGAAATCAAAATCTGTAGGTCATTCATCCGAAAATTACCGAAGATAACTTCGGGAGAAAGCATCCACAGGGCAATCAAAGTGACGTTCAGGGAAGAATGTCGAATGTCGGTTTGCTAAATACTGTAGTGATCTTCATTATGATGCTACTGCTGGACAAAAATGGGTCAAGTGCCCAGTGCCCACTGACAAGTTTGTTGAAAACGGCGATGAAGTCAATTTTGCATGCGGAATTGTTCATAATCACTTTGTATGATTTATACAGATTTTACAATTTAACTAGGTGACTGCAGCTTCTTGTCTCTTTTGCAAAAGTTCATTTTCTTAAGTTTATTGTTACTTGTTTGTTTTTGTTTCCCATTTTGTCTGTCTCCCACAATCATGTATCAAGATCGCCCAAACTTCATAGTGTAATAATCAAAACATTACACAACGTGTGCTAATTAAATATTTCGTTGTATCAAAATAAATAATCTAAATTCTAATAACTGCTTGAGAAAATGTGTGTTGCACATTTTTTTGAACAGTGGTCCTATAATGTCAATTTCCCTCCTAGGGTGTCGAGTTGTCCCAAAATCACCTTACGTACTGCAGGTGTTAAGTCAGCTATTATCTTAAAATTTTCGGCAAGGGAACTGTCAACAGTGTAATACACTCAAGAGCCTACCCCAACATGATGTCAATATGTATTTGTCAATGGTGATTTCACTGTTTACGCTATCACTGGCTGAAATACTTCTCACAGAATAGATGATATCAAATGTATTACCCCAGCCTTAGCTTCCCAACATTTGAAGAGATCCAGAGGCTTAAATTGTGTCCCTCTAAAACGGAAGGGGGTTATGGAATTTACAATCTTTCGACGTAAGTCAAGCAACGCATTACGGCTATACTTGAACGTAATCAGTCTCATTTCATCAGACATTTTCACACCCATCTTGGAGCATATACTGTGAATTTATGGTAAGTGGCTCCACTAAAATATAGTCATATGGCATGAATAGCTGAGAGATTCCGAATGGCAGTTTCAGAGACCTAATTGGGAAGGTTTCTCTCATCCTCCGCGCCCAGAGATACGTTTCCTTCGAGAAGTATGAGAGCCGCGTGCATCCTGTAAGTGTAGATGACAGTAATGATTCGTGAATAGTGTAGTATTCGTATTGGATATGCTGCGAAAAGCACCCAACGAGCTTAACGACCTGTCAGACTGATGGATCACCATAAACAGTGTTGCCTCCCCTCACTTCAAGAGACACTGTGGAGAAGTGTGCAGCTGATTCCAGAATATTGGACCACACAGTGACGGTCTGGGACTTAACACCACAACTCCTCCTGCGGGCACTCATCCTGCCCCCGCCGTCACTAATGCAACGGGAGAATTGTTAACAGTACGTGGCGTATCTGGTATGTTACCCATTCAAGTACTGGCCATACCAAACGATGCTTAATTTTAGTCATCCAGAGAGAACCAGTGTATCCTCCTCCGCACAGGTTTAATAGTATCTTTTCTCACTGCAGCCTACTCTATCAAGGCCAGAAGTTCCTGAATTGAAAATGTTTCTACAGTCCGTTAGTAACATAATTAATGGTGAGAAAACTGCAGTAACTTTGTGGAATTCACTGATTCACCACTAGGTGACCACAAAACAATTATATGGCTTTACAATATACTGTCAGTGACAGACAGCAGCAACCTTCTACATTTACCAATGCATTCTCTTTCACACCAACTCTGCTAAGATCTCTGACATCGGATTTAAAAATTATACACACCCAATTTTTGTATATGGGAACTATTTTACATAAAAACTCACAAATTGATAACTGCAAATAAGTACTCATTTAGTAAACTGAAACCACTACATAAACACGAGCTCAGTATAGAAACTTTGTTTATGCACGTAAGAAAACTGAACAGGAAATGGTGGGGAGGTACAGTCCGTCTGTAACCTGGTCAGTGAGCAGCGCTCGCGGTTGGGAAGCAGTCCTTTCCCAGATGAAGGCTACAGCTGCCGTATCGGATCACTAAGAATAAATTTCCCCTCTAAGAGTGTACAAAAAGGTACAGGTATTTAGGAAGATTCTATCCATATGTGTTTCTTGTCTTTTTGTTACTGGTACCTCACACCTGTATTTTATGAAGTACACTTCTGCCCATTAAAATTGCTACACCAAGAAGAAATGCAGATGATAAACGGGCTTTCATTGGACAAATATATTATACTAGAACTGACATGTGAATACATTCGCAAGCAGATTGAGTGCATAGATCCTGAGAAATCAGTACCCAGAACAACCACCTCTGGCCGTAATAACGGCCATGATACGCCTGGGCATTGAGTCAAACAGAGCTTGGGTGGCGTGTTCAGGTACAGCAGCCCATGCAGCTTCAACACGATACCACAGTTCATCAACAGTAGTGATTGGCGTATTGCGACGAGCCAGTTGCTCGGCCACCATTGACCAGAAGTTTTCAATTGGTGACAGATCTGGAGAATGTACTGGCCAGGGCAGCAGTCGAACATTTTCGGTATCCAGAAGGGCCCGTACAGGACCAGCAACATGCGGTCGTGCATTATCCTGCTGAAATGTAGGGTTTCGCAGGGATCGAGTGAAGGGTAGAGCCACGGGTCGTAACACATCTGAAATGTTACGTCCACTGTTCAAAGTGCCGTCAATGCGAACAAGAGGTGACAGAGACGTGTAACCAATGGTACCCCATACCATCATGCCGGGTGATACGCCAGTATGGCGATGACGAATGCACGCTTCCAATGTGCGTTCACCGCGGTGTCGCCAAACATCGATGCAACCATCATGATGCTGTAAACAGAACCTGGATTCATACGAGAAAATGACGTTTTGGCATTCGTGCACCCAGGTTCGTCGGTGAGTACACCATCGCAGGCGCTCCTGTCTGTGATGCAGCATCAAGGGTAACGGTAGCCATGGTCTCCGAGCTGATAGTCCATGCTGCTGCAACCGTCGTCGAACTGTTTGTGCAAATGGTTGTTGTCTTGCAAACGTCCCCATCTGTTGACTCAGGGATCGAGGCGTGGTTGCACGATACGTTACAGAAATGCGGATAAAATGCGCGTCATCTTGACTGCTAATGATACGAGGCCGTTGGGATCCAGCACGTCGTTCCCTATTACCCTTCTGAACCCACCGATTCCATATTCTGCTAACAGTCATTGGATCTCGACGAACGCGAGCAGCAATGTCGCGATACGATAAACCGCAATCGCGATGGGCTACAATCCGACCTTTATCAAAGTCGGAAACGTGATGGTACGCATTTCTCCACCTTACACGAGGCATCACAACAACGTTTTACCTGGCAACGCGGCCCAACTGCTGTTTGTGTATGAGAAATCGGTTGGAAACTTCCCTCATGTCAGCGCACGTTATAGGTGTCGCCACCGGCGCCAACCTTGTGTGAATGCTCTGAAAAGCTAATCATTTGCATATCACAGCATCTTCTTCCTGTCGGTTAAATTTCGCGTCTGTAGCACGTCATCTTCGTGGTGTAGCAATTTTAATGGCCAGTAGTGTATTAACGCACTTCGTGGAAAACAAACGCCTCCCTGGGATATCTGTGCAATTTGTAACCAGTGATTCACTATTGGGGGGGTTGATGTAACTTTGTGCAACACCCTGTAGTTCCTTCTCGTTACATGGTAGGGAATCCCTTTTCAGTTTGCTGACCTACGGTGGAGTTAACAGCAAGGCCACTTTCCGACGACCTAGGTTCATTCACGCTTCTATCCCGACCCCCAACCCTCCACACTGCAACACCTCCACAACACAATTTATCCCTTCACTGCAGTTAGGTGCAGTACACGCATTTAACATTCGGTCGTAACCCACTTCATTTAAAAGTAAATATTAATTTTATTCCATTGAAGCACTGTTTTTAAGAACTGAAATTTTTCTGTCCTCTTCAACTCGCAAACAATTGTCCCTCCCCCCTCCCCCTGGCCCCCACAGTTTATTGTCGGACATTTAATATACGTGGGTAATCTCAAAATTAAGGTCTCCTATTTTTGTATAAGTACATAGACCTGTTTATTTCTGCAATAGTTTACATGAGATTATAGCTTGAACATTTAGCTATTTTTCGACATAATCACCATTCCTGTCGATGCATTTTTGTAGACGCTGTGGCGGTTTTTCTACGCCCATTCATACCAGCTCGCCGCCATGCTGTTCAGAAAGTTATGAACCTCTTCTTTCACCTCGTCGTCGGAGCTGAATCGCTTTCCGGCCAAATGTTCTTTTAACCTATGGAACAGGTGATAGTCACTGGGCGCCAAGTCAGGACTATAGGATGGGTGGGTGATTATGTTCCACTGAAACTGTTGCAGGAGAGCAACGGTTTGCCGAGCGATGTGTGGGCGAGCGTTGTCATGGAGAATGTGCACGCCCTTGCTCAACATTCCTCTTCTTCGGTTCTGAATTGCCCGTATGAGGTTTTTCAGAGCCTCACAGTACCTGGCAGCGTTAATTGTGGTGCCAGTGGGCATAAAGTCGACCAACAATACCTCTTCCCGATCCTGAAAAGCGGTTGCAATGACTTTACCGGCAGACTGTGTTTGTTTGAATTTCCGAGGCTTTGGCGAAGAAGGGTGCCGCAACTGGCGTAATTGTTGTTTGGTCTCAGGTGTAAAGTGGTAGGGCCAGGTTTCGTCATGCGTGATAATTGAGTTCAGAAAGTTGTCCTGTTCGGCTGCAAGACGTTGAAGAAATGCGCGGGAAGCATCAGCTCGTTGCCACATGTGGTCCTCAGTCAGCATGCGTAGCACCCATCTTGCGCACACCTTCCGGTAGTTCAATGTTTGCGTTAAAATTCTCCGAGCGGTACTTCGGGATATCTCAGGAACCAACGTGCAGAGATCATCCAGGGTGATCCGCCGATCTACACGCATGATTCAGAAGAAGGTTTGGTTTTTGCAAATTTAAATTATTGTCTTTCACTCTCTTATGAAGGTCACTATTTTTATAAATATGCGAGTCTCCACTCTTTCCTCATGAACCTACGTCTATAGATGCAAACTAATAGTCAGCGTCACAAACTGCTAGAAACACCAATGAAAACAGTGTTTGTGGTTGCAGTACAAAGAGCTACTTTCTTCAGGTTTAAAGATGATTGCACGCCTTCCTTGCACCAGACAGTTCGGGCAGTCAGCATGCATTTTAAACTTTTCTTTTGACATGGATTTACTTTCTACGTTATCCCATATTTACTGAGAAGTGTCGCGCATGATTTTCAATATAGTAGAAATAGCACATTTGAAGGAATAATCCAGCTTCGTAAATATACAGCCTGTAGCAGGGTACCTCAAAAAAGAGATTTTTGTTTCATTGCAACCACACACTTACAAAAGAAGTGGAAGTTCATTTGTGACTGTTACACAAGGGAACTCAGCAAAGGGAAAGTTTAAAAAATAGTTCTCCTGCAAAACCATACAAAAAAATACGTATATTTTGATATGCTAAATTTCCTAACACCTCTAACTGTCACTTAACCAGCAGAATTGGAAGAAGCTGTTGCTCACACTGATGAGGAAAACGATTCTGTTGTTTAGGATGGACTTGCCTCCAGTTCTCGTAAGAGACTAAGGATGACAGAAGAATAGAAAATGTGTGAGGTACGTGCAGCAGATATCAAGCAAAAAAATTCACCAAAGCTTGAAGAGGATAACTAGCATTTTCTACTGTCTATATAAGATTATTTAAAATCTGTGCCACACAATTTGAAGATGGATTCTAAATTGGAAATAATGTCAGCTATGAGACAGTACTTCAGGTGTCACAGTGCACTAGAAAACTGTAATTTTCAGTTCACTTCACACATACCAGTACCATCCACCCATAACCGTCCTTGCATCCAATGCAAGCCCGATTACATCAAATCGCGATGCTACACGTTCTGAAAAGGGAAATACAGAGCCCCAGTCTAGATATAGTGGGGGTCAGTGAAACGAAATGGAAACAAGATAAGAATTTCTAGTCAGATGAGTATAGAATAATATTAAGAGCAGCAGAAAATGGTATAATAGGAGTAGGATTTGTTATGAACAGGAAGTTGAGGCAGAGATTGTATTACTGTCAACAGTTAAGTGATAGGGTTGTTCTCACCTGAATCGACAGTAAACCAACACCAACAACGATAGATCAGGCCGACGTTGCAAGCTGAAGACGAAAAGATAGAGAAAGTATATGAGGACACTGAACGGGTATTTCAATATGTAAATTGAGATCAAAAGCTAATATTCATGGAGGACTGGAATGCCGTGGTAGGGTGAAAAGTAGAAAAAAGGATTGCAGGAGAATTAAGTCTAAGTAGTAGGAATGAGATAGGAACAAGACAAATTAGTTCTGCAACAAATTTCAGCTAGTAGGTGCGTATAATCTGTTCAACAATCACAAGAGGAGGAGTTATACTTTCAAAAAGGTGGGAGATAAAGAAAGAGTTCAGTTACAGTACATAATGCCCAGGAAGGGATTCCGAAATCAAATACTAGATTGTAAGGCGTACCCAGAAACAGATATAGATCCAGATCACAATTCAGAGGTGATGAAGATTAGGCTGAAGTTTAAGAGACTAGTCGGAAACAAGCAATATGCAAAGAAGTGGATCCAGAAGTACTAAGGAATGAAGAGATACGCTTGAAGCTCTCTATTTAATACGATAAGGAATAGTCCAGTAGGCAGTTCAGTCGAAGAGGAATGGACATTTCTGAAAAACGGAAATCATAGAAGTTGGAAAGAAAAACATAGCTAACTACAAAGAAATCAAGGGTAACAGAAGAAATACTTCAGTTGATCGATGAGATGAAGGAAGTGCAAAAATGTTCGGAGAAATTAAGGAATGCAGAAATACAAGTAGGTTACAAACTAAACAAATAGGAAGCGCAGAGAAACTGAGGCGAAATGGCTGCACGAAAAATGTGACTGGAATTTATTGCTGTTTGTTCTTTTGTAAAATTTCTTTGAAATGCCACCGTCAGGTGGCTTGCGGAGTATGGATGTAGATGTAGATGTAGAAATGATTTTTGGAAAGACTGATTCAGCATATAGAAAAGTCAAAATAACCTTCGGTGAAATTAAACGCAAGGGTGGTAACGTTAACTGAGTCATGGGTTCCACTGTTAAATACAGAGGAGAGAACTGATAGGTGGAAAGAGTACACTGAAGGCCTCTATGAGACGGAAGACTTGTCTGATCTGATACGAGACGAAACAGGAGTCGATATAGAAGAGATAGGAGATCCAGTACTACAAACAGAATTAAAGATTTGAAAGACTTGAGATAAAATAAGGCAGATGGGATAGATAACATTCCGTCAGAATTTTTAAAATCATTGGGGGAAGTTTCAACAAGGCAACTATTAACTCGGGCGTGTAGAAACTATAATTCTGGCTATATACCATCTTTCAGAGAAATAGCATACACGCATTCAGAATAGCTGACAAGAGCAACAGTCACTGCACAATCAGCTTAACAGTTCATCCGTCCAAGATGCTGACAGTAATAATACATAGAAGAACGGAAAAGAAAACTGAGGCTCTGTTAGGTGCGATCAGCTTGGCTTTAGGGAGGATACAGGCACTAGAGAGGCAGTCCTGACGGTGATAATGGAAGCCAGACCAAGGAAGAATCAAGACATGTTTAAAAGACTTGTCGACCAAGAAAAAGGGTTTGCTAGTGTGAAATTATGAAAGATGTTCGATATTCTGAGGAAGATGGGAGTAAGCTATGTGGAGGAATGCGTAATATACAACATGTAGAAGAGCCAAGAGAGAATTCTAATAGTGGAAGACGTAGAAAGATGGTTCAAATGGCTCTGAGCACTATGGGACTCAACTGCTGTGGTCATCAGTCCCATAGAACTTAGAACTACTTAAACCTAACTAACCTAAGGACATCACACACAGCCATGCCCGAGGCAGGATTCGAACCTGCGACCGTAGCAGTCGCACGGTTCCGGACTGCGCGCCTAGAACCGCGAGACCACCGCGGGCGGCTGAAGACCTAGAAAGAAATGCTCTGATAAGAAAGGGTGTAAGATAGGCATGTATTCTATCGCCCCTGCTGTTCAAACTATACATCGTATAAGCAGTGATGGAAATAAAAGAAAGTTTCCCTGGAGACGTTGTTGTCCTCAGTGAAAATGAAGAAGAATTTCAGGATCTACAGAATCGAATGAACAACTAATGAGTACAAATACGAGTAAATCGAAGAAAAGCTAAAGTAATGAAAAGCATCAGAACTTAGAACAGCTTGAGTCCCATAGTGCTCAGAGCCATTTGAACCATTTTGAACTTAGAACAGCGAGAAAACATCAGGATTGACGGTCGCGAAGTAAATGAAGGTAAGGAATTCTGCTACGCAGGCACCAAAATAACCCATGACAGACAGAGCAAGGAGGACACACAAAAGCAGACTAGCTCTGACAAAAAGGGTGTTCCTGTCCAAGCGAAGTCTACTATAATCAAACATAGACCTTGATTTGAGGAAGAAATTTCTGAGAATGTACGTCTGGAGCACAGAGTTGTATGGTAGTGAAAAACTGGCTGTGGGAAAATCAGAATGGAAGAGAATCAGACAATTTAAGATGTGGCGCTACAGACGACTGTTGAAAATAAGTTGACTGATAAAGTAAGGAATGAGAACGTTCTGCACAGAATCGGAGAGGAATAGAATCTATGGAAAACACTGATCTGAAGAAGGGACAGAATGACAGGACATCTGTTAAAACATCTGGGAATAACTTCCGTGCTGCTAGAGGGAGCTGTAGACGGTAAAAAATGTAGAGGAAGACCGATATTGGAATACATCCAGCAAAAAATTGAGGACGTAAATTGCAAGTGATACTCCCTGAGGTGAAGAGGGTGGCACAGGACACGAATTCATAGTTGGCCTCATAAATCCTGTCAGAAGACTGATGACTCAAAACAATAAAAATAAAAAAAGCTTCCGTCAAGCATTTCAAAGAAATTTTACAAAAGAACAGACAGCAATAAATTCCAGTCATTGCAAGAAGCAAACTAAAGTGTGTCATGCAGTGTGAGGATCCCACTACTGATGAACAAGTGAACTGTAGAAGGCTGACTAACACTGAACACTGTCAAAGACTGCGACAAAGTCTTGGCCATGTACGTAGCTTTACCCGGCCATCATATATTGCAGTTGCAGAGGGCGTTCGCAGTCGGAGCTGCTGAAGGTGTGGCTCAGAGGCATCATCATTGGATCTGCTGGGTCGCCACGTGACTGCTATCAGCGCCTGTCGAAAGCGTGCTTTTCCGTGGCCAGCTGTGAAACGCTGGTGAGGGTGGTATCGATCTATGATGCCACTCGTTCCACTTGAAGTGGCAGTCAATTTGGACCCCCAAATTTTTATTTCTTATACACACATCAAAAGAAGTTTTGCATCACCACGGTTCCGAGAGTTCCGGATGATGTACAGAATAGAGATCAACATAAAAATAATTTCCGTCATTTTCATTGCTCATGAAAACCACACACTGCATGTCGTACCACCAAACCTCCAAACCCAGTAGCACGTCCTCTTGTATTTATGCATGCCTGTATTCGTCGTCCAATACTATCCATAAATTCATCAAGGTACTGTTGGTTCAGATTGTCCCACTCCTCAACGCGATCCAGCGTAGATCCCACAGAGTGGTTTGTGGGTCACGTCGTCCATAAAAAGCCCTTTTCAGTGCATCCCAGGCATGTCTGGAGATCATGCTGGCCACTCTAGTCAAGAGAAGTCGTTTTCCCGAAGGAAGTCATTAACAAGATGTGCACGATGGGGGTACAAATTGCCGTTCATGAAGACGAATACCTCGACAATATGCTGCCGATATGGTTGCTCTGTCGGTCGGAAGGTGGCATTCACATATCGTACAGCCGTTACGGCGCCTTCCATGACCGCCAGCGGGTTCGTCGGCCCCACATGATGCCACCCCGAAACAGCAGGGAACATCGACCTTGCTGCACTCGCTGGACAGTGTGCCTAAGGCGTTCAGCCGGACCGGGTTGCCTCCAAACACGTCTCCGATGATTGCCTGGTTGAAGGCATATGCGACACTGATCGGTGAAGAGAACGTAATGCCAATACTGAGCGGCCCATTCGGCATATAGTTGGGCCCATCTGTACTGCGCTACATGGTGACGTGGTTGCAAAGATGGACCTTTCCATGGACGTCGGAAGCGAAGTTGCGCATCATGCAGCCTATTGCACACAGTCTGAGTCGTAACACGACGTCCTGAGGCTGCACGAAAAGCATTATTCAACATGGCATTGTTGCTGTCGGGGCTCCTACGAGCCATAATCTGTAGGCAGCGGTCATCCACTGCAGTAATAGCCCTTGGGCCGCCTGAGTGAAGCAAGTCATCGATAGTTCCTGTCTCTCTGTCCGAACAATATCGCTTTGATTCACTCCGAGACGCCTGGACACTTCCCTTGTTGAGAGCCCTTCCTGGCACAAAGTAACAATGCGGACGCTTTCGAACCGCGGTATTGACCGTCTATGGATGGTTAACCACAGACAACACGAGCCGTGTACCCCCTTCCTGGTGGAATGACTCAAAATGATCGGCTGTCGGACCGCCTCCGTGTAATAGGCGCTGCTCAAGCATTGTTACTTACATCTGTCGGCGGGTTTACTGACATCTCTCAACAGTCAAAGGGACTGTGTCTGTGATACAGTATCAACAGCCAGTGTCTATCTTCAGGAGTTCTGGGAAATGGGGTGATGCAAAACTTTTTTTGATGTGTGCAATCTATGGAATTACCATCTACATTTAATACTACAGAAGTATTTTCCGTCAATAAGCAGAAATTCTTGAAATTTGGCTTTGCTTTGTTCAATGTGAGTTCATTGGAAGTAGACGAATAGTAAACGTAATTAACGGTTTTATTTGCTATGTCAACCAGGAGTTCTGGAGTTTAATCTGTGGTTACGATGTTGTTGTCAGCAGCATACTGAATTTAAGTCCAACAGTGGCGTTATTTACAGTACATATTCGATATTTTCGTTGGCAAAAGCAAATGAAATACTTCCACTAGGTACGGTAAGCCTGGCTTTATGAAATCAGAACACCCATGCCTGAGGGAAAAGGCAGGCCAATCCCACCCCCTTCCCAAGCTCACAGGGAAAGAAAATAAAAGTAGTGCAATCAGGTGTTTTACTTTACAGAAAATGATTTAAATGTCATCGTTATGAAGGCTTTTGACAGGGTCAGAAGTAGAACTATTTATGGTTCCTTCGAATTCCTATTCGCCCTTGCCTGACATCTCTCATTTGACACACAAATTCGTATTCATTAAATTAGGCAAAAAGGCAGTTCTCTATCCGCTGTAATGATCAGTTAATCGAGCACTGTTTGAAAGCTAAACTACGTGAATGACGCATAGGGGCTAATGAAGCCTTTCGACTATTATCACTACTGCTGTTTCAGATACAACCGATGAGTGTATACTCTGCGATTAACTAATTTTCCTCTCAGCCCTTTGAGTAAATGTGTCTGTATGTAATCTCGATTTCCGTCGTTTTTTGTAGTATGTGGTAACAGAGAGTGAGAGATGTTTGCTCCAGCGTAGTTTGATACTGTGTAATACGCATAGCACCAATTACTGTTATTAATTGTAGAAATTTATTGAAAAGTGTTTAACTCAATTATATCCTGCAATTTTTATGCCGTGAAATCGTTCATTACCAACAGAGTCCAGTGTTAAATGCGTTTTCTACAACATTGTTCAGTGGAACATCATAATCAGATTAAGAGACTAGAATCCATCTTTTCTGCAAAAAGCTTTCTCAGTTTCTCTGCCTAAACATGCTTCAGAAATTCTTAATTGTGATTACTACCTTTCTGCTTTGATATATGACGTTATTAAAATGGCAGACATGAACTAATATTAAAAACCAAAATGAGTTAAATATGCGTAATAGAAAGGGTATGGTTAACTCCTCGACATTACATTTTATGTCGTCGCCAACTCACAACCAATGTCGCCTTTCAGCCTATCCTATACCTAGGCCTATGTTACACATCCGTACGACATCAAAACGAGCATTCTAAAAAATAATTATGCACAAGCAAAATGGTCAATGAGAGAGTTCTGCCACATGTCTGTTATCACTCATACAGTATCACATATCACAGCATCAAAATATCATAATCGAAAACGATTTCCGTTACCTGTAGGTTGAAACCATTCCATCTTTATCACATTTGTGCCATTAACGAGTTAAAAATGGTTCAAATGACCCTGCGCACTACGGAACTTAACTTCTGAGGTCATCAATCCCCTAGAACTTAGAACTACTTAAACCTAACCAACCTGAGGACATCACACACATCTATGCCCGAGACAGGATTCGAAACTGCGACCGTAGTGGTCGCGCGGTTCCAGACTGTAGAACCTAGAACCGCTCGGCCACTCCGGCCGGCCACATGGTTGAAGGCGATGTTGTTTTCGTTGAGAATCTTAATACAGTATCGGTCCATTGTCAGTTGTCATCTGTGGAATGGTACTGCAGTGTAGAACAAGACATGAATCCAGGGAACTGGTATTGATATTAATGTGCCAGTGAGAATTTTCATTGTGTCAATTAGCTGGACATAAATTTTGCTAACATTATTGTTTCTAAACTGCACAGGAATGCAGCATTCAACAACAGGATACATATCGATGTTAGTGCTGTACATAGAGTGTCTTCCTGTGCTCCACAGCTTGATCCAGTCAGCTTTCCCATAATTTCGTTTCTATTTTCTGTTGTTTTTTTTTCATCCTGTTACTTCGAGATCTTAAAGATCGTTAAAAAATGTAGTGGAACAAAGGCGATCCTTGGCCATTAAATTTGTGCAGGTTACATACATTCAGGAGCAAGTATACATTCAGAGGTAAAATATTCTCCCTTCCTCTCCCCCTATTGTCTTGCTAATTGATTCATTACCCCCTTGGGTTGATTTATGAGCCCGTGTGGAAAATTCGTCATCCTGGGCCCCCCTTCCCCTTTACTCCACCACAATTCCGTAAAAAGGGACACTTTTTCGTCACCACTCCCCAGTTCAGTTCTGAGCCACTATTCCACCTCCTGGAAAATCCTCCCGCCCTCCCCTTCCCCACTTCTGCCCTCTGCTCCTCCATAGATAAACTGGTTGTAAAAAGACTCAACCCATGCTAAACTGCTGGAGAAGTTGGTATCTCAGGACGCAAGTTTGATGTCAATGTCAACTGACATAACAATACATTGTACAGTTAAATTTGCATATACTTTATTTAATCAGTTTGTTGGAGGCAGTTCTTCTCCACTCCCCTCTGACACTTCCCATGATGTATCAACTGTAATCACTGAGGAGTGGAATGAAGTGTGATGTACACTTAAGCGCCAAAGAAACTGGTATAGGCATGCCTATTCAAATACAGAGACATGAGTGCAGGCAAAATACGGCGCTGCAGTCGGCAACATGTATATAAGACAACAAGTGTCTGGCACAGTTGTTAAATCAGTTACTGCTGCTACAATCGGAGATTATGAAGATTAAAGGGAGTCTGAACGTGGTGTCATGGTCAGTGCAGGAGTGATGGGACACAGCAACTCTGAGGTAGCAATGAAGTGGGGATTTCCAGTTCATGAGTGTACCATGAATATCAGGAATCCGGTAAAACATCAAATCTCCAACGTTGCTGTGGCTGGATGAAGATCCTTCAAGAATGGGACCAACAATGACTGAAGAGAATCGTTCAATGTAACAGAAGTGCACAACAAAACATTGTTGATATCAGCTTTTGGAGCCGAAGGCCTTCTCATGAACCCTTGAGGACTCTTTGACACAAAACTTTACACCTTGCCTGGGCTCATCAACTTCGACATTGGACTGTTGATGACTGGAAACATGTTGCCTGGTTAGATGAGTCTCATTTCAAATAGTATCGCGTGGATGGACATGTATGGGTATGCAGACCTCATGAATCCATGGACCTTGCATGTCAGCAGGCGACTGTCCAAGCTGGTGTATGCTCTATAATGGTGTTCAGCACATGCAGTTGGAGTGATATGGGACTCCTGATGCTTCTGGATATGCCTTTGACAGGTGACATGCATGTAAGCATCCTGTCTGGTCATCTGCATCCATTCATGTCCATTGTGCATTCCGATGGACTTGGGCATTTCCAACAGGACAATGTGACCCTCCACGCGTCCAGAATTGCTACAGAGTGGCTCCAGAAACGCTCCTCTAAGTTTAAACACTTTCTCTGGGCACCAGACTCCCCAGACATAAACATTATTGAGCATATCTGCTATGCCTAGCAACGTACTGTCCAGAAGAGATCTCCACCCTCAGAACTGTTACGGATTTATGGACAGCCCTGCACGATTCGTGGTATCAGTTCCCTCCAGCACCACTTCAGACATTAGCTGAGTCTGTGCCACTTCATATTGTTGCACTTCTATGTGCTTTTTGGGGTCCCTAAATGATATTAGGCAGGTGTACAATTTTCTTTGGCTCTTCAGTGTATTAACCATCATTTCAGGTCACCCATGTGTATGTCAGCTAGCCTTCTTGTGGAGTACTGAGTGCATGCATCTGCAGGCCACAGACACCAGGCGACTATTGAGACCCTAGTTCCTCGCACTGAACCCAAGTGGCAGCATCTTCTAGTTGGCTCCCACACCTGAATCTCTCAGTCTGAGTTGAGCTGTCAGACAGGAAAGATCTCACTATGGAGTGCTCATGTGATGACGAAAAAGAAAAGGGAGATGTTGTGGTATAATATACGTTCTTCTGGATATTTTAGCTCGGTTCACAACTATGTTACTGCAGTGTCTCATTATGTAGTGTCCTTCTGGGAAGGTACTGCCATAATGTGTTCAATTGCTGATATGTTGATGTCGGACACAAAGGAATTTAGCAAGTGTAACCCTTTGGCTGATGAATCTATAGCCTCCTACATGAGGAATGGAAAGAGGTAATAATGGATTAGAGAGTGGCGGATATTTTCCAGCAAATAATGGCGATGCAGTGGGATGGACCAAAGTTGCATTTCATAACTCATAGAGACTATTGCCTGTGCTGGAGCTATTCATGTTTTTTAAAATGGCTGGTCAGTACACTTGAACCTATGCCACTATCTGAACCAGAATGAACCAGAGGTGTTCATCGTGGTGTATGTGCCTTGACTGGGCTAGTTCACAAAACTGCCACAAAGGACGCTTGAAATGGGTTTTTTTCCTCCACCGCCTCCTCAGGAACCAATAAGAATACAGCAATCACTCCCTCCCCCACCTGAAAATAAGTGGGAACACAGTGGAGAAACGCTACATTCTGTCATGTGATTGTGACATCATGTGGATACAAGATGGATGCACTCTCAGTCGCAGTCAGTCAGTGCAAAAACCATAAAGTGTCAACAGCACCTGAGATCCTCATCTACCCCTGCCCATAAATGAAGTGCGTAAGTAAGCACATGTAGTTAAGTTTCATGTCTTTGTTCAACTCCATATTTTATTTGAGGGTTCTTATTGTTTCTTATTCTCTGTTCAGCGAGCTCTGGTATGTCCAGACTGGCTGCAATCTCCAGCACATCTGGACTGGCAGCAGCTTTCACCAGCTTGTCAGCAACTGAAGTGACCTGTGGCCTTCGGGGTGAGCAACAGCAGTGACACTGTGGGATTACATAGTGCATCTCACCAGCAAGTTGGAGCAGGACGACAAGCAGCTGTTATCCATCCTACTTATTAATTTGTGTATTGAAGACACCCAGCCAGTCCCCAACTCTCAGAAGAACTGTGTGGGGTATCCTACAAGATACGGTGCAGGTTAGTTCTGGTCTCCATCACATACACCATCCCAGAACGTTCTGTTGTGACTGCTAGGACAGAGTGTTGATGTGGCGGTGAGAACCTCCTGTATCTTCTCAGTGATTTACTGCATTTCACTTCAACTTGCAATATAGCAGCTAGTCATTCAAATGCTTAATTATTGGTATAGAAGCGACAGTGGACAGTGACTGGTGTGTTTGTGTTAGAGTTTGAAAATGCATCATGACAATTTAAAATGTGGTTTACTGAGTTGAAATGAGAGGAACTGTATCATGCAGAAATCTACATCAATGAACAGCTGACCTCCGAGTACTGTCGGTACAATTCCCCCCCACCCAGACATTTACTATGCTGGTCTGATGCTATCTATAGCATTGTACAATGGCACGCCACTTATGGTGAGACCTAGATGTCGATCCATTTATCTGCCAACACTCCAATGATACAAACTTGTTTGGCTTATGGATGGTATTATCCCTTGTGTTGGCAAGACTGAACCATGGGATGATGTGCGTTCAAACTGTGTACCCAGATCTTGTGAACTATCTATGTAAGTACAGTGTGTGTGCAAACAATTTAGAACACTACATCAATACAGTGTCAAAAGAAGAAGCTAAAGGAACACCCATCAGTTTGAGAGACGTACATGCTGAATTCTGTGCATACAAGAAAGCTTTGTCTATTAAATTCTTTACAGGCGTGAAGATAAAAAGGAACCAGTTGATTTTTTTTTCTATGTAGTGCATCCACTGTACGGATGTTCAACAACAATGGTATATTATCGTGGACTGAATTTTTATTTTGTCCATACCTCTCATAATAATTTTCCTGCAAACAGTATTTCCAATGCAGTGTCTAGAATACCACAGCAGCATTAAGCTGCCAGAATCACCTCATTACCACAGTCAACGTCTTCAGTCACTGTTAAAATGAATGACAGATGAAACTTTTCAGATGTATATATACAACATGTAGCTCAGTTAGTCCCGTATATATTTGTATAAAAGCCCCACTGCACACCATAAACTGATAAAGTCGGTATTACAGTGGGGTGCATGAAACATCAGGACTTTGTTGTGAATGACTGGTCCTTTGGTGGTGGGCAGAAGATCAGAAGAAGACGAAGAATGCGATTGGCATGTTGTAGTCCATCCATCTGAAGCGAGACAAATGTTCTCTTGTCGCTGATAGCACACTCAGACACAGTCCACTTTGAGCATGTATGTGTATTTTCAAAAACGCTGATGGTGTAACATGCACGACATTTATTCAAAGCAGTCAAATCCCTCTGCCAGGAAAAGTAAATCCGAACAAAGCATTCATATTTGACGAAGTTGCTGTGGAAAACCAGGATAAAATTCTACGATATTTCTGTTTTGGTCGTCGTATGCGTGTTGACGTATTTTATTTGAGTAAAACGTATAGCAGAATGGTGAAAGAGTTGGTGCAGGGTAATGCAAATCTCATTATACTTTCAAACAAGACAATCTGAATTTAAAACACATGTACTGGGATCATGTAGGAACCGACATCTCATGCAGTGTTACTGTAAATATATACGCAGATTGCTGGAATCACGCACGCTTTACAGGTTTCTTCTTGCTGATAAATCAAGAAAACTGTTATGACATGGAAGGAACTTCCAGGAGTTTCTTTATATAAAGATATGAAAAAAGTAGTGATTATGTTTGTTTACATTATATCGTGGATACGTTTGCGTGTATGTCAAATATTCAGCCCAAGAGGATAGTTGGGCATAGACAGAGAAGGCGTCTGTACACCGATGGAAAATTTCAGCCTCTCAGACGTCAGGTTCGGGACCGAGAGACGTACGGCCAGACCATTGTGAGAATGATCAATGACATAGATGCACAGGTTAAGGAACTAGATACGTACTCCGAAGTCATTCTGAGAAAGAAAGTAAATGACTTAGCGGTAAAGGTTAATGGATCTGAAATGAATGTACACAGCTTTCTTGTAAGAGTTGATAGGACTGGACAGAATGTACTTAAGATGAACCCTGAAGGAGTCCACTTAGTATATAACAAAATGTCGACTAAGCATGAGTTCATCGCAGCATGGTAGGCTGCTGGAAAAAAGATGGACTTCTAAGGTTAGGACATTTGGATCGAGAGCAGACACTGAAAGAAACCTTCAAAGCAGTTACTGAATCTCTCGATGGACTCTCCATGAACTTACACAATGAAGACAGCATTGCTGATATCATTAACCGTTTAAGCACAATCGTCAGGTTTGTCTGAAATCTGAAGCAAAACAACAGTTGTGACCCACTCCATTAAGCAATTAAGAAATAAAATAAATTAAAGACCGACATTCAGAAACTGAAAACAGATAAAATGGATGAACCATAGCCTAACTAGCAGTAGTAGGACCTCATGCCCATGGCCTAACAACTACCGTATTTTAGGGACTATAAGATGCTCTTTTCTCTTCGAAAAATTGCCTCCAAAATTCAGGTGCGTCTTATACTCGAAATTAATATAAAAATTTCCAGTGTTTGATTTAAAATTCCCGCCAGACTCAAAAATGGCCATACGAGTATCTTCGATTCCGCCGGATACCTATATCTATCTCGCAGCACTGGATTCAGCTGACTACAACAGTGCACCGATGCGACGAACATGAGCTGCGGGGATTCATAAGCTTGCTAACACTGTATCCTTCCTACCCCACCATCACACATCCAGGACACTGGGTAGCCTTCGATGCGTCACTGCGGTCTCTGGAGCCAGTGAACTTGAACTGCAAGTGATTTGTGTTATAGGTAACAGCAGATATATTTGTTATCAGCTACTTTCGTAATGGAAAAAATAGAAACTGTTCATATGATGTGGGATGCAAGTTGAAAGTAATATATGCAGAAGAATATGGAAACACACCACCAACAGAAAAAAAAACTTTCGCAATTGGCGGGCTAGTAAAGAAGAACTGGAAAAAATGAGGAATACTATATATGCAAATAGAAGAGTGAAACCTAAATCACCAAAACTAGAAGATGACATATTGAAATGGATTATAGGACACCATCAAAATGGAGCTGGAATTAATACAAAATTTCCTGAAATGCAGTCTCGTAAGTTAGGGACTCAGCATGTGAACCAAATCCAAAGTATCTCAGAAAATTCCACAAGAGCTTGAAGAGAAAATGGTATCTTTCCATCGCCTTATTATTCAACATCAAAAGAAAAACGGTGTGGAACTAATCCAAACAGCGAATAAGGACGAAATTCCTCTGACATTCGATGTGCCGAGTAACAGAACTGTTCCCATGAAATGTGCTAAAACTGTAAGTGGAGATGAGAAACTGGTGGACATGGAAAATGCACTACACTTTTGTCGTTCCATGTTGTGCTGACAGTACTAAAGTTCGTCCATAATCATTTTCCAGCGAAAAATCATGCCAAAACCTTCTAAAATACCGCCAGGTGTTGTTGTTCACGTACATGACAAGAGTTGGATGGGCGAGGCTGGTATTAAATTATAGATTAACATAGTGTGTGAGAGAAGGAAAGGTGCTTTATTGAAGAAAACTTTTCCTCATGTGCTAGACCAGTGTAGTAGCCATTTGAAAATTCTGTGAAATAGAAATTGAGACACAGGGAAATACAGAACTTGCTGTTATTACGGGAGGATTTACGTCGCACTTGGAACCTCTTTATGTCGCGATGAACAAATCACTGAAAGTGTGTTTGAGAGAGAGATGGAACAAATGTATAGTGGATGAAATACAACGTAATTCACGCCGAATGGATCTGTAAAACGACATACAGTCAAACGAGTGCGTCACTGAATAAAACAGTAGTGGTCTAGTGTCAGAGAGGTGCGGCGTAAGTAATGCTCTCGATGACACTGAAAACCAATTATATATGAAGAGAACAAAGATGACGACGTATAGGAAGAAGAAGAAGAAGAAGAAGAAGAAGAAAGTTCAGTTGAAGATTTTCAGGGATTTTAAAGGTCAGTTCAGTTTTATAAACTAGGAATTGTTTTAATTTCGCTTTGTAATTTAATAATAAAAATAGAGAAAATTGTAATTTTTCAAAAAAATTGCTTAAAAATTAAGGTACCCCTCATAGTCCGTGCCGCCTTGTAGCCCGTAAAATACAATAGGTAAACATCTATTGGAGGTGGACCGTCAAATGATATCGAAAATTGTGGTTGCGAAGAATTCCAATTTTCAATCGCTGCCTGGGAAAATTCCTCTCGTCTCAAAATTGCCACCGGAAATGCATACAGTCTATAAACAATGAAGCCACCACAGGACATCAGGTGCAAGTCACGCGATAAACAGTAGTTACACTAAATAATGACCCTGCGTTGCAGAAAGCGCTAGTCAACTTACAACCTGATGCGACGAACCAGGCAAATACGCCTACAATCGATGCTAACTCTTACCGAAAGCCGGTCTATCACGCCTTTATAGCCAGTGCTGCTACAGCAAGCGTACTGAACAGGAACGCGGTGGGCCGTATTCGTGGTAAACACCGCGATGGGGCGCTTAACACGGCATGGAGAGGAAAAAAATGGTTCAAATGGCTCTGAGCACTATGGGACTTAACATCTGTGGTCATCAGTCCCCTAGAACTTAGAACTACTTAAACCTAACTAACCTAAGGACAAACTGCCAATTGGCTTCTGCCTCGGGTTCTTCGGCCGACGTTCATCTAATGATTTTTCTGACGTTTCGCCAGCACGAGTGGCTGGCATTGTCAAAGCTTCACCCTCCATTGCCGGTGGTGAACTGGAGGCGAGCTCGCGGCCGCAGACTATATGTACCTGGCGCGCCAACGTCCGAGGGCTTCTCCGCGGTCATTTCCGGTGCGGTTCTCCTCTTGCTACCTGCGACGGTCGTTCGCTGCAGTACGGGCAGCCAGTATCCGTTTACCTGAAGACTTTCCTCTTTCTTGTTGAAACTGTTCGCGTGTTTTTGGATTTCTACAGCTTCTCTGAACAAGCGCGTGTGATAGTGCTTCTCTACAGGCAGAATTTCCGTGTCGGCGAATTTTATTACGTGGTCGGTCTCATTCAGTGCGTGCTCTGGCACGGCCGATTTCTCCACCTGCCCCAACCTGCAATGTCGCTTATGCTCTTTGATCCTGGTGTTAATTGATCGCCCAGTCATTCCGACATAAACTTTTCCGCATGTGCATGGTATACGGTATATTCCCGACATTGCAAGTGGGTCTCTTTTCTCCTTCGCCGATCTAAGACACTCTTTGACCTTCCTTGTCGGTTTGAAAATCGTCTTTTCGCCGTTTTTGCGCAATATACGGCCGATTCTGTCCGTCACTCTGGGAATGTATGGCAGAAAGGCCGTACCCGACATTTCTTTTTCAGGTTCCTTACTTCGCCGAGTGTTTGGCTCTGTTACACTTCTAATGTAATTTGTGGAGTACCCATTGCTCCGCAGAACAGTTTCCAGGTGTTGCATTTCTCGTTTGAGGTGTCGAGGGTCACATATTCGTCCTGCTCTCGTTACGAGCGTACTAATCATGCCTCTTTTCTGGCTCGGGTGGTGGTTTGACGGATTATGCAGGTATCGGTCCGTGTGTGTCGGTTTCCGATACACACTGTGTCCCAGGTTTTCGCCGTCCCTTGTGACCAGCACATCTAGAAATGGCAGTTTCTTGTCCTTTCCTACTTCCATGGCAAATGTCATGTTGGCATGGAGGCTGTTCAAGTGTCTCAGGAATTCACCGAGCTGTTCTTCACCTTGGCTCCACACCACGAAAGTATCATCGACGTACCTGTACCACACCTTAGGTTTGCAAGTCGCCGAGTCCACTGCCTGTGCTTCGAATTGTTCCATGAAGAAGTTGGCCACCACTGGACTGAGAGGACTACCCATGGCGACACCTTCCAGCTGTTCGTAGAAATCGCCATTCCACGTGAAATAGATCGTGGTGAGACATGCATGGAAGAGCATTTTGATGTCTTGCGGGAACATGGAACCGATGTGCTCCAGAGCGTCACTGAGTGGCACTTTCGTAAATAACGAAACAACATCAAAACTGACCAGGATGTCGTTTGGCGCAAGTTTCAGTTTCTTCAGCTTCTCAATGAAATGTCCTGAGTCCTTAATGTATGTGTCGGTCTTCCCCACGTCTGGCTGGAGCAGAGAGGCCAAGTGTTTCGCCAGTTTATACGTTGGTGAGCCAGGAGCGCTAACGATCGGTCTCAGTGGAACGTTGTTCTTATGGATCTTGGGTAATCCATACAGCCGAGGTGGTAGGGCTTCTGTGTTGCGCAGGTTTCTCTGTATGTCCGCCGGCAGAGAAGACGCCTTGATTAAACGATTCGTATTCCGAGCGATACGCTACGTCGGATCTGCGCTTAGTTTTCGGTACGTCGTCGGATCTAATAGGTCTCGGATCTTTTGCTCATAATCTTCGGTCTTCATTACGACGGTCGCATTCCCCTTATCGGCAGGCAGTACCAACATACTCTTGTCGGCGTTGAGATTCTTAATGGCTTGTACCTCTTCTTTCTTCAGGTTGCAAGCTGTTGGTTTTGCTCGGCGCAGTATCCTGGCTGTTTCAGTGCGTATTTCCTCTGCCCTTTCACAAGGAAGGGTCCGAATGGCTGCTTCGGTGTTGGCAATGATGTCCTCCATAGGTATAGTTCTCGGGATGATAGCAAAGTTCCCTCCTTTTTGAAGAACAGACACTTCCTCTTCGGTCAATTGTCGTTCAATGAGGTTGAACACTGTGTGTGACATGTCGGGAATCGCCTTGTCGGTCTACTTCCGGCATCTTTCAAACTTTTGCTTTTGCCGCTCGGTGCAACACTCGAGTTCGTTCTGCATGCTCCTGTGAGTGATGCTGTCGATCTTGTCCTAGTCGTCTCGATGCATTCTGCTACTTAGATGATAGAAAATGTCCAGAAGTTCCTGATCCGTTCTTGCCAAGTCTCTCCGTGTTGTATGTATTCGCTCACGAAGAAAAGCTCGTTCCATTCTGTCGTAGATACGATGTACTTGGGCGGTGGTGAATAGGAGCTTGCATCTCAAGAACTTCGGTGTAGCACATTCATCTCGGCACCGTGACAGAAAGGCGAGAGAGGACATCAGTCGCGCTTTCTTCTTCCGTCGTTGGTCAAGGCGTCGGTACAATCTGCAAATCTCCTCCCCGTAGAGGCGTAATACAAAATTGTTAAGGCTTTCGTGGTCACTTGTTGACAAACTGCCTATTGGTTTCTGTCTCGGGTTCTCAACACCTGGAAACTGTTCTGCGGAGCAATGGGTACTCCACAAATTACATTAGAAGTGTAACAGAGCCAAACACTCGGCGAAGTAAGGAACCTGAAAAAGAAATGTCGGGTACGGCCTTTCTGCCATACATTCCCAGAGTGACGGACAGAATCGGCCGTATATTGCGCAAACACGGCGTAAAGACGATTTTCAAACCGACAAGGAAGATCAAAGAGTGTCTTAGATCGGCGAAGGAGAAAAGAGACCCACTTGCAATGTCGAGAATATACCGTATACCACGCACATGCGGAAAAGTTTATGTCGGAATGACTGGACGATCAATTAACACCAGGATCAAAGAGCATAAGCGACATTGCAGGTTGGGGCAGGTGGAGAAATCGGCCGTGCCAGAGCACGCACTGAATGAGACCGACCACATAATAAAATTCACCGACACGGAAATTCTGCCTGTAGAGAAGCACTATCACACGCGCTTGTTCAGAGAAGCTGTAGAAATCCAAAAACACGCGAACAGTTTCAACAAGAAAGAGGAAAGCCTTAAGGTAAACGGATCCTGGCTGCCCGTACTGCAGCGAACGACCGTCGCAGGTAGCAAGAGGAGAACCGCACCGGAAATGACCGCGGAGAAGCCCTCGGACGTTGGCGCGCCAGGTACATATAGTCTGCGGCCGCGAGCTCGCCTCCAGTTCACCACCGGCAATGGAGGGTGAAGCTTTGACAATGCCAGCCACTCGTGCTGGCGAAACGTCAGAAAAATCATTAGATGAACGTCGGCCGAAGAACCCGAGACAGAAGCCAATAGGCAGTTTGTCAACAAGTGGCCACGAAAGCCTTAACAATTTTGTATAACCTAAGGGCATCACACACATCCATGCCCGAGGCAGGATTCGAACCTGCGACTGTAGCAGTCGCGCGGTTCCGGACTGAGCGCCTACAACTGCTAGACCACCGCGGCTGGCCATGGAGAGGAACTGAGTTACAAGCAGGTGCGAATGCCGAAGAAATGTTGAAGGAAACTGGAAATATATGATAAGTTTCTATGGGACCAAACTGCTGAGGTCGTCGGTCCCTAGGCTTACACACTACTAAGTTAAACTAACTTACTCTAAGGACAATACACACACCCAAATTGCAGCAGGAATACAGGTAATAACCGAAAGTTCGTATTCGACTTAACAAACAAATAAGCAGCATGACTAATAACAGAGAAGTGCAACAAAGCAACATACGCATGTGGAACGGAAAAGTAACATAAATAATAGCATAAGGCAAAGGCCAAAATACATACAGTTGCCAAAATGTGCGTCTAATAGCAGAAACATTCAAACGTATCAAATAACAAGTCATAAACCAGTGAAATTAAAATGTAAAACATTTAAAACATAGCATTTTCAATTTCTGCATCCAACAGCAGTAAAGCCAAACTTAACTCATTACAGCCTGTTAATCAGTGAAATTAAAAGGTAAAACACTTAAAGTATATACATAAAACGGCCAGATATACACACAAATGCAAAAGACTTCTAACGTAACAAATGACAACTTAGTGAACCAGTGACGCTGAAAGCTAATACATTTGGAAAATGAAAAAAAATTTTAAACATTTTTAGAAATTAAAAAATTTAAAAGACAAATACAAGTTTTTGCAGTAATAGACTACCTGATACTACAAGAATAAAAAGATACAGACAGGAGATTAAGAGGACGTGGCAAGGCTATGAAAGAAGAGCAGAAAATACAGTAAACTGCCTATGAAGCTGGCTACTGAAAGCATTGTAGAAAGTTATTCAGGAAATTTTTATGCTTGAGCTTAGGTTGCTCGTTAAGAACAGTGTCAGAACTGTTCAATAAATCTAGTCTGAGACAAAACAGCTAATTTGTCCACTGTAGCGGCAATCACATTGTGGACACTTAATACAATAAATGCGTTTTCTACTATATGGTTTAGGTTCCGCGTACTCATGGACAATAAGACATTAGCCATTATTAGGAGGAATAAAGAAAGCAGGAATAATGTTTAAATCCCTCAACTACTTTCTTACTTTCTTCAAAATAATACCATGATAGGGAAGCCTAATATGTTTCTCTCCTGCATCCTGTGCAGTGAATATGCTGCCTAAAAGTCCTTTATTCCTACCCTTTTCCCAATCGTTTGGCGATGTCTTTCACGATCTTGGTAAGTTAGTGGGTAGCGTAAGCTAAATACGTTACCGGGTTCCATTCCTTATTACAGCCATTCTTATTTAGTGGGCCATAGATTTGAATGTCGCGAATTTGTAGACTCTAGGCTGCATGGAGGTGCTATATATCAATGTATCTGCTATGGCGGCACACTTCGGACATCATAGCGCCAACTGCATGCGCATTCCACTTTACATCCAACTATCACGGGATGCCTGAATCTCGGGGTGTATATTCACCAGCAAAATCTACGTCGTCTGTGTTGTCAAAACAAAGACTTACGGCGGCCACAATGCAACACACCGCCAGGTCTCCACCAACGGCCGCCACGGATCTCTACCCGTTCGCGGAGCCTGCAGAACAGCTTCACCAGAGGTCGTAGCTAGCCTAGGGACTACTTTGCTTCGTCAGGCACGTGATCGCAAATAGTTCCGGCTGATACATCCGCCAAGGTCGTTATAAGGCGGCGCAGTGCGGGCAAAAGGCCCCGACCTGTGGAAGACTTCCCGTGTCCTGCTGTTCCCTAACCCCTCTGATACCTTTACCTATCGTCCCCTCTGCCTCACCTCCATGTTCAGTAAGGTCTTCGAGACCATCCCCTCTCACCGTATTCACCGCCACCTTAACCAGCACCACTTCCTTCCCCTTACCCAATGTGGCCTCTGGCCTTCCTTCTCCACCGCCGACCAACTCCTTAACCTTACCAGTCTTCCTTCCCTCTAACTTAACTCCCGTTGCACCGCTATCATTGTTTCCCTTGATCTCCAGAACGCCTATGACCGTGTCTGGCATCCTGGACTCCTCTTCAAACTGTAGACCTATGCTCTCCACATCAACTTCGTCCGTCTCGTTGCTTCCTTCCTCTACCATCGTCCCTCCTATGTGACTATCCACAATTACAACTCCCGTACTTTCTATCCCTCTGCCGGCGTGCCCCAAGGTTCTGTCCTTTCCCCTCTCCTCTATCTCCTGTACACTGCTAATATGCCTAAACCTCCCCCACCTGTTCATCTTCTCCAGTTTCCTGATGACAGCGCCTTCCTAGCCCTTTATACTACCCCTCAACAGTCCCAACGTACCCTCCAAACCCACCATGACCAATTCATTGCTTGGTGCAACCAGTGGTTCCTCCGTATCAACCTCTACAAGACCCAGGTGATCATCATAGGCTGCACAACCCGCTCCTTCTGTCTCCATGTTTTCTACAACCGACTCCACCTCCTGAAACACCTGCACGGCCGGTCTGCATCCTTCCACCATCCATCACACCTACAAATCTTTGATCCACCCCATCCTTTGTTATGCCACCATAGCTTGGATTTCCACCCCTCCCCGGTTCTATAAAACACTCCAAATCCTCGAACGCCATGCGCTCCACCTCGCCTTCCGCATCCGCCTTCTGCCCCCATGCGCATCATCTACGACCTCATCCCCTTCCCCCACCTTCTCCTCTTCCTTAAACACATCCACACACTATATATTGTCTACCGTATTGATCCCCCTGGTGTCTCCCTTCCTCTCCACCCCCAACCCGCTGCTGTGCCTTTACCGTTGTGTCCCATCCTCTCTCTGTCTCCACGCCCTCCACCTCCATACCCAACGCACTTTCCACCGTCTACCCCTCCCAAATGATGAGCTTCGCCTCGACATCTACCCTTCCTACCAATTCTAACTCCATCTTCCTGCCTCCTCCTCAGGGCTTCCTCTCCTCCCCCTCCCTTCCCCTGAGTGGCTTCACCCTCTACTCACCCTTCCTCACTTGTGCTCCCTTTCAGTGTCTCTGCACTCCCTCCTGCCTTGTCTTCCCTCTTCATCTCCTGCCTCTTAGTGTACGCTCTTCATCCTTCTGTCTCCCCTGCTGCCCCTTGCTCTCCCCTCCTTTTCCATCCTCTCTGACCTCTCCCTCGGCAGGTCCCACCTGGAAGTTTTATTCTTCATCGTGTGTGCTCCAAGTGGGTTTTAAGAGTGTTGTTCTGAAGTGTTTTTAATACTGTGGCCGACTTTTAACGTGTACATGTGCATTCAGTGTCTTCTTTGTGTTTTAAGAATCGCGAGCTGTGGTTTTTAACTTTCTGATGACTTTTTTAATTGTCCTCCCGTGAACGTTTCCTTGTCGGTGAACTTTTACCTCCATTTTATCCCCTTATTCTGTCTTATGTTCCCCTTTTTTATCGCCTTATTTATGTAACACCTTATTCTTGTTTTAGTTGTCATGTCACTCGGCTGAAGAGCGGCGAATTGTGCCGCTGACAACCGTCCCCTGCCCCATTACGGGCAGGGGAATGAAATCACTGCTGCTTGGGAGGATACAGAGCCACGGCCAGATGGCTCTTCTAGCTGCCTGATCTCTTGGTATAAGCAACGAACCTCTTGACGTTGTAGAACTGTTTGTGTTCACACCCTGTGAAGCGTCAGGCCTTTTATTTATTGTTATTATTGTTTTTTATTTTGTATTGGTGTCGATCCACAGTTGGGATCGAGTAGGTTGTTCTTTTGGCTACTGTGTTATTGTTTCGTTTTGGTGCGTCCAATAAATTACACTACTGGCCATTAAAATGGCTACATCATGAAGATGACGTGCTACAGACCTGAAATTTAACCGACAGGAAGAAGATGCTGTGATATGCAAATGATTACCTTTTCAGAGCATTCACACAAGGTTGGTGCCGGTGGCGACACCTACAATGTGCTGACATGATGAAAGCTTCCAACCGATATCTCATACACGAACAGCAGCTGACCGGCGTTGCCTGGTAAAACGTTGTCCAGATGCCTCGTGTAAGGAGGAGAAATGCGTACCATCACGTTTCCGACTTTGATAAAGTTCGAATAGTAGCCCATCGCGATTGCGGTTTATCGTATTGCGACATTATTGCTCGCGTTGCTCGAGATCCAATGACTGTTAGAAGAATATTGAATCAGTGGTGGGTTCAGGAGGGTAATAGGAAACGCCGTGCTGGATCCCAACGGCCTTGAATCACTAGCACTCGAGATGACAGCCATCTTATCCGCATGGCTGTAATGGATCGTGCAGCCACGTCTCGATCCCTGAGTCAACAGATGGGGACGTTTGCAAGACAACAACCATCTGCACGAACAGTTCGACGACGTTTGTAGCAGCGTGGACTATCAGCTCGGAGACCATGGCTACGGTTACCCTTGACGCTGCATCAAAGACAGGAGTGCTTGCGATGGTGTACTCAAGACGAACCTGGGTACACGAATGCCAAAACGTCATTTTTTCGGATGAATCCAGGTTCTGTTTACAGCATCTTGATGGTCGTATCGTTGTTTGGCGACATCGCGGTGAACGCACATTGAAAGCGTGTATTGCCCGCATCTCGTGGTCGTGCGGTAGCGTTCTCGCTTCCCACGCCCGGGTTCCCGGGTTCGATTCCCGGCGGGGTCAGGGATTTTCTCTGCCTCGTGATGGATGGGTGTTGTGTGCTGTCCTTAGGTTAGTTAGGTTTACGTAGTTCTAAGTTCTAGGGGACTGATGACCATAGATGTTAAGTCCCATAGTGCTCAGAGCCATTTTTGAAAGCGTGTATTCGTCATCGCCATACTGGCGTATCACCCGGCGTGATGGTATGGAGTGCCATTGGTTACACGTCTCGGTCACCTCTTGTTCGCATTGACGGCACTTTGAACAGTGGACGTTACATTTCAGATGTGTTACGACCGGTGGCTCTACCCTTCATTCGATCCCTGCAAGGATAATGCACGGCCGCATGTTGCAGGTCCTGTACGGGCCTTTCTGGATGCAGAAAATGTTCGACTGCTGCCCTGGCCAGCACATTCTCCAGATCTCTCTCCAATTGAAAACGTCTGGTCAATGGTGGCCGAACAACTGGCTCGTCGCAATACGCCAGTCACTACTCTTGATTAACTGTGGTATCGTGTTGAAGCTGCATGGGCAGCTGTTCCTGTACACGCCATCCAAGCTCTGTTTGACTCAATGCCCAGGCGTATCAAGGCCATTATTACGGCCAGAGTTGGTTGTTCTGGGTACTGATTTCTCAGGATGAATGCACCCAAATTGCGTGAAATTGTATTCACATGTCAGTTCTAGTGTAATATATTTGTCCAATGAATACCCGTTTACCATCTGCATTTCTTCTTGGTGTAGCAATTTTAATGGCCAGTAGTGTATTTTCGGACTTGTTTCTTTTCGCATTTCTGTTCCGCTAGCGCAGATACTTCCGTGGTGGCTGATTTCATAACTTCACGGCAAATTTGATCGTAAATGCTCGATTATTCACAGCCTGACGCATATGTAAAAGCTGGTTGCTATCCCCATCGTAAGTGACAATTACGTTATCATACACTGTAGGTTTTGACGGCCGGTATTATCTTCACTTAAAACTTCCGGGCTGATAGGCCGTGGTCGAAGTATGAAACTCTCCCCCGACGTTTCGTCTCCGACTGCGGGAGACATTCTCCGAGGTAAAACGGAGGATGTCTCCCGCACTCGGTGACGAACCATCGAAAAGGGGGGAAGGGGGGGTAGAGTTTTATACATACGGCCTATCAGCCCAGAAGTTGTAAGTGAAGAATTACGTAATCGATATATCTCTTGTATCATTATTTTATTCTTGCAATGGGAGTTTTCGCTTGGGCCCTCGTATCAGGCTGTAAGTTCACTAGTGCTTCTTGCAGCGCAGGGTTGTTATTAGTTAAACTTTGGTTTAGCGCCTGACTTCCACCTAATGTCGTAAGGTGGCTTTATTGTTACAGACATTTTTATTGTTACAGACATTCCCTGTGGCAATTTTGGAACGGAATCTTTGCAGGCCGCGACTGAGATTTGGAGTTCGTCATAGCTACAACTTGAGATTTCATTTGGCGGTCTAGCTGCGGTAGATGTGTGCCTATTTCTTGTTAGGACATGGACATGACATGCTGCTACTTCTAGATAAGCTATTGTTCAGTCATTTCATGTTTTTCAGTTTCCAAACGTGTCTTTAAGTTTTTTTAAATTCCTAATTGCTTAATGGAGTAGTTTACAACATTGTTTTAATTCTGATTTCAAATAAACCTGACGATGGGGCTAAGATCCCGAAACTGTAGTAGTGTATAGATATCGGCCAATAAAGAATTTTACAATCTTGGCGGATATATATACAGACTAACACTGTTCACTAGCAGATCACTGACCTGCAAATTTTCTGTCCCAGGCGGCAGACTTCGTTTCTTGCAGCAGGTGTTTCATCGCCTCGTAAGGAAATTATTTACAAAACGGGGTAGTAGCGAAGGTACAGACAATGAAAATCGTAATAATCTAGAGAAACTTATTTTCAACAATGAACTCTTCAATGAGAGGTAGTCCTTTCACACGCTAACATAAATTATCCCTCACAGTGTAAGAGATCCGAGCAGATGTAATTTCGATGTATTAGAGATCCGAGCAGATGTAATTTCGATGTATTGCTCATGCGCTGCCTGCGATATGCAAGGTCTCTGACCAGAGAGCAGTGTTGACTGCAGTAGGAGCTGTGTAGCTGTAGCAGTAAATTGTTGCTAGTCTGGAGTCTGCTCTGGTCTGGTATGGTGTATCGTGTTGGCTGGCCCGGTCGCGGTGCAGCGATGTCGGAGCCTGAGTATTATTGTATAAGGTAAAAAGCAGCCTCGCGCATGTGGAGAAATGTTATCTCAAGTCGCATGTAAATTTTTTAAAACTCTCGTAGTAATAATCTTTCTCATAAAAAGTAACTTTTAACAACCATTCATTTCAATTTAAAGAATTTACTAATTTCTCCCATCCATGATCATCCCGGTTATTGCAATAGAAAAATCAGTTGCTTCCTTTCATAAATGACAGATAGGTCGGCCAGCATTGCACAGAGCTGTGCCGGAAAAATTTATTGTAAGAGCAGATATATCTGGCGACTTCATTGAGTTAAGAATTTTTGCTTTCTTTATTCAGAATGATCTTTCAGGGCCATGACGCAGCACTGCTGTAGTACAAAATTTACCAGGTTAAATTCACAGTGAATTATTGAAAAGTCATAAGTGACCTACAATTGAATTGAGAGGTTAGTTACATTGTTTTATTACCAGGTTACTGAATTTATTTTTTTATTGGGACGTTACACTGAATGTGAACGACATAATTAGAATTTTTACTGTTGATAGGTTTAGGAAATCAGAAAGAATTTTGTGTGGAGATTAATGTGAGAACGAACTTTGTAGGGAGGTTACAAATGAGAAAGAATTTTGTAGGGAGGTTACACTAAATTAGAATCATATATTATTTATTTTATTTTTGTGGGGAGGTTACACTTGGCGACAACTGGCCAGGATCGTATATCTTTGTGAATCTCTGAGAAGTAGTCATATATCTGCTCTTATTTACTTAAATGTAGTTTGCATCTGGCGCAACGCATTTACTAATTTGTCACTTTTTTTCACAGATCATCGGCAATTTATTGCTCTTTGTTGTAATTGTATTTGTTCCATTTTTGCTTTGACTTTGTTTCATTTTGTGCTTCATTTTGATTTGTGAAAAATGCCGTGAAAAACTGTTAACAGTACATCGCGATGTGCAATGAGTGAAATAGCCGACTCGAATAATTTGACCGATAATACTTGCGACACTCAGTGTAATAGCGATAATCCTCTAATTACTGATAATCAGTGCGTACCGACCACTAGCAATGATTTTGATCCTAATGATGAACAAACAAATTCAATTATGTCCACAGTAAATGTAACAATTGATGACGCGGCACGTTCCGTTACAATGAACGCTCTCCAGTTTGTCATACCCGGTTTGCAAAATTTACGTATCGAACAGATAAATGTTTCTAACGAAAATGAACAGTGTATACAGAATATGTCAGATTTATTTGGTCCGGTGTAGTGACCAACAGTGCACATCCAATTGGCGAACCTTTTCAAGAATCAGAAAATGACCAAATGGTTACACAAAACGTGACAAATGTAGATACACCAACACATAACATAGAAAATAGAGTCGCTAATTTTGGCTGGGATCAAGTTATCGCATTATTACTTTAACTCAATGAAAAACACGACGACTATATCAAACAACTCAGTGAAAAACTAGACAAACAACTCAATGAAAAATATGACAGGTCGATCAAACAAATTAATGAAAGTTTCAAACAGACGAATAAAAGACACGACAATCTTAATGAGCCGTTACTGTGCAACACCATTATACTAAAGGACAATTATGTGAGGAAATTAAGGCTTGTGCTAGCAACAGTAGTGAAGAAATTAGAATTGTTGCACAAGAATTAAGTAATAAACATGCAGCCGCAACAGAATCACTTAGAGATGAAAGTAGTGCGGTCGCTAAACAACGTTCTGAAAACGCAACACAGTTACGCGACGAGTTTAAATTAATGTCAGCAGAAGTTTCACGCACTCTGGATGAGGAAGTCGATAAGAAATTTGAACAACAGATCAGCCAAATAGACGAACGTTTTAAAGTGACAGAAATGAAAAATGTTTCAGTCACTAACACGTCACAGCATACGCCAAATTCCGAACATTTGTCACACTCACACAGCCAGTAAAACTTAGGTAATTTACAGAGACTACGTGACGTAGAATCCGAACAGACACAGATAAATAGATTCACATGCAATCCTGAGCCTGTTCACACATTCAGAGACGATAACGTTGATTATAAGCAATTTTTATCCTTAAAAAAACTTAAGGTATTTAAAAATGACAGAAGACAAATACATCCTTTGGCCTGGATACGACAATTTGCTTTTGTATTTTCATCAGCTTGGCCTGTAATGCAGAAACTAGAATTGGATTGGATACAACAACTTGCTTTTGAATTTTCACTGGCATTGCCTGTAACACAGAAACCAAAATTTATTTGCAGCGCGTAAGTGACCTCAGGGGATTCATTACGCTTCGATGAATATGTGCCGTAGCGTGCACAGGGCCCCGAGCCGTAGTAGTGCTATTTCATCTTTAGTTTTCTGCACTGCTGCCTTCTCTTTTACTATCCTTTATATCTATCAAAACAGCTCTTCAACTATCGATCTATCTCGGATTACGTATGACTAAAGAAAACCTGATACGACAAGTTTTACCCGAAAGTGACAATTTTCATTAGGCACTCCAGAACTACCAGCGTAATTTTAATGAAAGACAGAAGTGTAATCATCAGTATGTGTAAAATTATCAGCAACAGGAACCAAATTTTGGTAACAATAGAGGTTTTCCCCCCCAACATCAACAAAACCAGTCGGTTAGCATACCTAACCAACAATGTAGACTGCAAGGTCAACCAAGCTTTAATGTTCCGCCGCCTACACGTATAGCGTCGGCTCCGCCAAATAGTAGCGCACAGCAACAAGGAAATAACTACGTACAGAAGACACACCATTTCAACTCATATCGCAATGCGCCGTATAGCAATGACTATCATGACAGACGTAAAAGTAATGAGCACAATTTTCAGCATACATTTAATAACAGTCGGTCTTACGAGCAGCGTAATCAACCACAGCAAATTATAATGAATGAACCAGACAGTAGGTATCATCCCGCACCTAATACGTCAGGACGAAGTAACAGAACAGTACAAATAGTTGAAATGCCACAGCATACTCCCGCAAATAACAGCACGTCAGAAAGAATTTGACTAGATACAGTACAGGTTGCATCTTCCAGCAACGTAAGCAATACTTCAGATACACAGAATCTTGTTCACGAAAATGTTATTTGAAACATGCCTTGTTGAGTGCACCTCTTTTATCTCATCCAGATCTTACTAGAAATTTTTCCATTGCCACCGACAGTTCTAACACCGCTTTAGGCGTACACATTTATCAGGAAATTGAAGAAGACGGTACTACAGTAATTAAAAACGTCGCCTTTGCGAGTCGCATTCTGTCACCTGCTGAACGCAATTATTCTGTTACAGAACTTGAAACATTATGTGTTGTATGGGCATTTACGACATTCAGGCATTTTCTTTGTGGAAGACACACTACCGTTTACACAGATCGTAGAGCTATACAGTTTTTACTTTCCGCAAAATTTACACACGACAGGTTAAGCAGATGGAAACTTTATTTATAGGAATTTAATTTTACAATCGTTCACATTCCCGGTACACAAAATGTTGTAGCAGACGCACTATCCCGTTCTCTCAGCAACAATCAGCAAGACATCGCAACCAACTTCTGCCAAGCAAATTTCAGCGTCATGCACATTCAACAAGTTGCATTTGAAAATTTCATTTCGGCGTCATTACGAGACATAGCACAAGAACAGAGCAAAGACAACGTATGGAAAGAAATTAAACACCTTTGGCAAGATAGGAATAATGTTACCATCAGAAACCATTAGACTGTACCCAATAACACTCTGTTTCGCCGCTCTGACCCTGACAGCAACAATTGGTTACTATGCATTCGTGACGAACTGGTTAACAAATTAATTTGGTATACTCATTTAAGTTACGCACATTACGGAGCCAGAAAATGTTTTCTTATACTGAGACAGAACTGTTATTTTGCCAACATGGAGAAACGAATTCGACGAGTTTTAGCATCATGTAAAATCTGCCAGAGAGCTAAGTCAGACACGACTTCACATATTCTTCCGTTACATCCCATTGTACCTGTTAACATGGCCGCTGTAGACATTTTTGGTCCGATTCCAAGCTCTAATAGAGGTTTTTGCTACATCTTTGTCACTGTTGAACTCACTTCAAAATTTGTTACCTTCACTCCGTTACGCAAAGCTACTGCTAAATCTGTTTCGAATGCATTTATAAAACATTTTTTTATTTCTTGTAGGGCATGTATTGAAAGTAATTTCCGACAATGGACAACAATTTCGATCTGCTATATGGACACGTATGTTACGAGCAAGAAACATTTCTCCGATTTATATATCCAAGTATCACGCTTCTTCGAACCCTTGTGAACGACTTATGAAAGAAATTGGTAAACTATGTAGAATATACTGCCATAAAAAACATATTGATTGGCATACACACATACTGTCATTCCAGGATGTAATTAACTCAATACCAAATGAATCTACTATGCTATCTCCGACTGTTATATTGAAAAATGTTGAACCACCTAACAAAATTAAAGAATTAGTATCCTTTCCTAAATATCGTCGACTACGACACCATGAAATAATTGACATTGCGCTGAACAACATCAAACGTGCCGCAGAGCGCCGGAGAAGACAGCAAAAACAGGTTTGTACACGCCGTGACTTTCACATTGGACAGAAGATATTAGTACGCACACATTATTTATCCAACAGAGGAAAGAGTAGACGCAGTAAATTTGAGCTTCTATATGCAGGTCCATACAGAATTCGCAGCATTCCTCACCCCAATGTAGTACACATCGAAACTCTGAGAACCAGAAAAAGTAAAGGCAATCACCATGTCTCCAGGATTAAGCACTTTATTGAATGAACATACTTTACGATTTATCACACTGTAATGCCATTTTCTGATTTTTATATGACCACTTATGCAATTATATTTATATGAACAATTACTGATGATTATCATATTTTTTCTTGGCAAGTGCCCGGCAAGGTAAGGTTAGCAGGTCGCTTTTCTTGTCGTTACACATCAGACCGTGCACATTTTTCCAGATAAACTTACGTATTTTATGACCAATTATTCGATTCTATCTATGTGACTACTTACTGATGATTATAAAATTTTTTCTTAGCAAGTGCCCGGCAAGGTATGGTTAGCAGGTCGATTTTCTTATCGTTATATATCAGACCGTGTACATTTTCCATTTTTCGTGTATGTATGATTGTTTTCCTGTTTTGTTTGTATGCACTACGAAATATTTAAGATATAACAAACACCAGTTGACTTTAATGTTTTTCCTTATGATATCTCAATATCTTGACTATTCTACACTTTTGGCTACTGCATTATGAGACTGTGTGTACATTTTTTGCACCTGAACACTCTCTATGTTTTTGACATAAAACATTTTCTGTCATGCTATGCTGTATGCTTAATTATATCACTAGAAACAAGTTTTTATTTAATGGGTATATGATTTAAATGCAAGATATTAATCCTTATTCATCATTTTCAGAAAGCAATAACGTGTAAAAGAAATAACTTAAACAAACCACAGTGGATTACTATGAAATGGGAATTTCACCTTCGGAATGAACGAAATAAAATGCAATACCTCGTCATGAAGAGTAAATGGATCAGAATTAACAAGCATTAACAAGAATATACTATACACATGTATGATAGCAGTCTTAACTAATTATTTTTCTTTCAGAATACGAGGCGATTGATGCAGGCTGTCAGACAGAACTACACATCTTAATTTTAGTGATGAAATATGCTAGAAATAAGAAACTCTATACTATGAATAGTTGTATGAGTAAATGTTAATATGAATAATGAATAATGAAGTGTCCTTTATTGCAGATGATAATGAATGATGATGAATAGTTATATGAAGAATATGCTAATATGAATAATGAGGTTTTTCTTTGCAGGTGATGATAGTAATGAAGTTATGGTAATATGAATAATGAAGTTTTCTTTGCAGATGAGGATAATGATGAAGTTTTTATATTTACTGTTAGATAAGAGATGCTATGTAGTTATTTAAGAATTTGTTGCAGTTCGTTTTGGCAGTATGTCTTATATCGCATGGTATAATGACTGAATGTTTTGGAAGCTAGAGTACATACATATTGAGTACATGTTTTATTACCTGTTAATTCGAAGTTCACTACTTTTCAGCATAATATGCATTTCTTCTTTCAGCTGAATAATCCATTTTGTATTTTCTCCAGGAGAAGCTATTCATGAAATTAATGTGCTATAAGCAGTTAGTCATTAAACCTGTTCTAGTACTTACATTTTTTTTACCCATTTGTGTGTGTGATTCATGAATGTGATCACATATACTCTACTTGTTTCATAACCTTGCAACAGCTGACTCATTACAAATGACGTTATTAATCGTTATTTGCAGCAATAAATCAAAAGCAAATATTTTCATGCCCCAGCATTTAATTATTGATTCCAACACAATGCATTACTAGCACAAAAAAAATGTATTACCAGTCCCAAATAATGCTACTAGTTTAAGAGATATTTATAGTACTAAATATAGTGCAGATTTGTCAGATGTATTGAAACCATTATATATATATGTATTATTGGACCACAGACCTTGAGTAATAGTTACAGTGTGTTACATTTTAAATATGTCCTATATCACTTGAATGATGAGTTCTGAGTAATACTGAATGATGTTTTGTAATAATGCATAAATGCTATGCCAATAATTTCTGTAAATAATATTTTTGTTATACTCTATAAATGATGACTTCTGAACAATGCATAAAAATGTTTTGTAACTGGCCAATGAGTGCCAATATTTACTGTAATTAGATGACTTATGAATAATGTTCTGTAATACTCCATACATAGTACAGAAATGTTTAGTAACTAGGCAATGAGTGCCAACAATTACTCAAATCGGTTGATAGACTAGTGTAAGACTTACTGTCCTTCACCTTCTGACCTAATTACCAGAAATTACTGCAATATCCGTTTGTCCTCTCCATCCTCATGATCGTGGAGCACTATATTTGGATTTTGCACTAATTCTACGTTGGTGAAAAAGTATCGATTCTGCAGGAATGTGGTGTTGACACGTCATGCTGTCCACCACCTTGAACGATGGAGATGTTATTATGGTCCCACTGTTTGGTGTACCTAATATACCACCAAAATGATAACATTGAATATTAATACGACATTTCAGTGTCTTGGCTACACTGATTAATACTTCAGGGAAGAGAACTTCAGATTGTCTCACTTGGTGTTGTGCTTCTGTAGAAAGATATGAACTTTCAGTGCAGCTACGTGCAACCTACTGTGCTGCAACCATGATGCAATCCTTCCCTTTCCTTTCCTAGTTCTTATAAAATGGTTAAAAAAATATACAGTGCGTGTGCACTTTATGTCATTTGTTAATATGTTTTGTACTCATTGCGTATCCTAGTTCTTGTAGAATGGTAGAGATATATACAGTGCGTGTGCACTTTATGTCATTTATCAGTATGTTTTGTACTCATTGCATATACATTTTGTCATTGCTTGATATGTTCTGTACTCAGTGCATCTGCACTCTATTTCATTTCATGTTCTGCTCTTATATATATATGTATATACTCTGTGACTGTAAACTTAGTTAATTATGTAGATTTTAGAAAAATTTGTTGCTCATGGCAAGTCCAATTGACTCACCATCGCTGCCAAATATTTGCCCCCCCCCCCCCCCCCCCCAGTGGAGGGTTATGTAAGAGGTCCGAGCAGATGTAATTTCGATGTATTAGAGGTCCGAGCAGATGTAATTTCGATGTATTGCTCATGAGCTGCTTGCGATATGCAAGGTCTCTGACCAGAGAGCAGTGTTGACTGCAGTAGGAGCTGTGTAGCTGTAGCAGTAAGTTGTTGCTAGTCTGGAGTCTGCTCTGGTCTGGTCTGGTGTATCGTGTTGGCTGGCCTGGTCGCTGTGCAGCGATGTCGGAGCCTGAGTATTATTGTATAAGGTAAAAAGCAGCCTCGCGCATGTGGAGTAATGTTATCTCAAGTCGCATGTAAATGTTTTAAAACTCTCGTGATAATTATCTTCCTCATAAAAAGTAACTTTTAACAACCATTCACTTCAATTTAAAGAATTTACTAATTTCTCCCATCCGTGATCATCCCGATTATTGCAATAGAAAAATCAGTTGCTTCCTTTCATAAATGACAGATAAGTCGGCCAGCATTGCATAGAGCTGTGCCGGAAAAATTTATTGTAAGAGCAGATATATCCGGCGACTTCATTGAGTTAAGAATTTTTCTTTTTTTTATTCAGAATGATCTTTCAGGGCCATGACGCAGCACTGCTGTAGTCCAAAATTTACCAGGTTAAATTCACAGTGAATTATTGAAAAGTCATAAGTGACCTACAATTGAATTGAGAGGTTAGTTACATTGTTTTATTACCAGGTTACTGAATTTATTTTTTTATTGGGACGTTACACTGAATGTGAACGACATAATTAGAATTTTTACTGTTGAGAGGTTTAGGAATTTTTCTGTTTTCGAGGTTACGCTAAATGTGAATGAATTTTGAGCTTAGATTAAATCAGAAAGAATTTTGTGTGGAGGTTAATGTGAGAACGAATTTTGTAGGGAGGTTACAAATGAGAAAGAATTTTGTGGCGAGCTTACACTAAAACAGAATCATATTCATATTATTTATTTTATTTTGTGGGGAGGTTACAACAGGATGCAGCTGCTGGGCGAGCAATGGACATGCTACAGGAGAAATTTAAAGTACACAAGTTCACACAACAAAACCATCTTCAGAATAAAAACTAACCTCCGGTATAGCACTGAAATGAAATAACAGGTACCGATTTAACAAAAGATAATAACCATGGATCACACTTACGATGACGACAACAGGGGTCGGCCAAAACATCTCTCCACGCTACATGTCGATCTGCAGCAACAGTACCTTTCAGAGCAGAGGTAGAAGTAGTACAGTAGCAACCATTGTAAATGCGATGTGCTTAGTAACTCTAAACACTTCGAGGGGTTCGCGAACGACTAGCCTTGGCTGTTCCCAAGGGAATGGGTAATACTAGCCACCAAATGACGGCAACTACCGTACAGTGAACTAGGCGATGTTGACCTCTGTATAAACTGCAACAGAATATGCTGGAGAGCTGCTCCCCAAATTATTCAATGTCCTGGCCTCCTGGAGTGGCCGAGTTGGGTAGCTGGAAGCGGCGCGAATTCTCAGAATGCGGAGGAACTGTGTGTGCTTCCGCCAGCGCTTGGCTTCAACGACGATTTAGAATAATGTCCAAAAAACAAGCTATATTTCGCTATCTTGGGCGATCCCTATATTAATAGAACAGGGAATGTTATATTACTGCTTCCATCTCCAACCGGTGGTCGTCTATCTAGACAATATCTCGTTGGTGCCTGTGGGCTTGGGAAGATTAATTTAGCCGTATCAATTCTGTAATTAAGTTTGATAATTTTTTTAACATATCAATCGACTCATCTGAACTATGTCTCAGGTTACTCGGCATTTTATTTGGAGTTAGAATCTGCGATCAGAATAAAATGATCAATTTTATTACTCTCTCTTCCTGTGTGTGAGGACTGGTCTGGACATATTCTGTCGCCTTGCCACGTGCGTTTTGTGCTGGAAAAAGTCGCTGCGTTACCGCTGCCCCCTCAAGGATCTGATTTGGGAAATTGCTGCTCTGAAAGAAAACAGAGGCCCCTTCGAGTCCAGTACATAACAACAAGACACACCTAAACAACAGAATTAAGGCATTTTTATGGAATTTTTTTAAGAATAGTTCCTGGCAGGACTACCTCTGCACAAAAATATTACAATATAATTCATTAGCCTAAATACAATTTTTTCTCAATACTGTCCCATTATTTTTTCAAATCTTAATTTCATCGACAGAGGGGGGACAGTATGACTGAAGAGGGACCCTTCGCGTGGAGAACATTTTCCAGTGCTGTAAGTGCTGACAGATAACTACATTACGTAAAAGCGTTAGCTTATTGGCCGAATCAATGGACAAGGGTTCTACTGGCCCCTTAGGTTTACACTAAATATTGGCACTCGCAACACCCGGTCAGGTAAACGCAGGGGAGCGTCCTACTGTTGACTACGGCATCATCCGCGGGATGGGTTAGTCGGCGAGCGGATTCGTCAGCTACGAGCTCGTATTTGAGTGACCCAGGGAGCGGTCACTGCCTTCCGCGTCACCCCTGCACTGATCACGCACGAACGACAGGAGCGACAGCCTTTTGTCTGTGGCTCTGAAACACCACTGCAGTGACTCAAACCTTTGTTCCCCACTGGACCGAGACTATGAGAGGCCTGCGCTTGCCATCATTTGTCGCCCCTTTGTAAGGTGACATCCGGTTAATAGTTTAAACACGCTGGGGGGACATGTGTTATCGGCGTTTTCTGAGGTAGTAGCCTGCTACACACGAGCTACAGTGGCCCTTTTGAGTAACAGCCTCTCATACTCTTCAGGCGTCACACAAATACATACATATTAATCATATCATATTATCTACTCACCTCACCAGAACTGCGGTCTCGTTGATGTCACTTCAGTTTTCAAGGTCCAGCACTGGTACAGTATCTTAAGGTAACATACACTCCTGGAAATTGAAATAAGAACACCGTGAATTCATTGTCCCAGGAAGGGGGAACTTTATTGACACATTCCTGGGGTCAGATACATCACATGATCACACTGACAGAACCACAGGCACATAGACACAGGCAACAGAGCATGCACAATGTCGGCACTAGTACAGTGTATATCCACCTTTCGCAGCAATGCAGGCTCCTATTCTCCCATGGAGACGATCGTAGAGATGCTGGATGTAGTCCTGTGGAACGACTTGCCGTGCCATTTCCACCTGGCGCCTCAGTTGGACCAGCGTTCGTGCTGGACCTGCAGACCGCGTGAGACGACGCTTCATCCAGTCCCAAACATGCTCAATGGGGGACAGTTCCGGAGATCTTGCTGGTCAGGGTAGTTGACTTACACCTTCTAGAGCACGTTGGGTGGCACGGGATACATGCGGACGTGCATTGTCCTGTTGGAACAGCAAGTTCCCTTGCCGGTCTAGGAATGGTAGAACGATGGGTTCGACGACGGTTTGGATGTACCGTGCACTATTCAGTGTCCCCTCGACGATCACCAGTGGTGTACGGCCAGTGTAGGAGATCGCTCCCCACACCATGATGCCGGGTGTTGGCCCTGTGTGCCTCGATCGTATGCAGTCCTGATTGCCAAACACGCATACGACCATCATTGGCACCAAGGCAGAAGCGACTCTCATCGCTGAAGACGACACGTCTCCATTCGTCCCTCCATTCACGCCTGTCGCGACACCACTGGAGGCGGGCTGCGCGATGTTGGGGCGTGAGCGGAAGACGGCCTAACGGTGCGCGGGACCGTAGCCCAGCTTCATGGAGACGGTTGCGAATGGTCCTCGCCGATACCCCAGGAGCAACAGTGTCCCTAATTTGCTGGGAAGTGGCGGTGCGGTCCCCTACGGCACTGCGTAGGATCCTACGGTCTTGGCGTGCATCCGTGCGTCGCTGCGGTCCGGTCCCAGGTCGACGGGCACGTGCACCTTCCGCCGACCACTGGCGACAACATCGATGTACTGTGGAGACCTCACGCCCCACGTGTTGAGCAATTCGGCGGTACGTCCACCCGGCCTCCCGCATGCCCACTATACGCCCTCGCTCAAAGTCCGTCAACTGCACATACGGTTCACGTCCACGCTGTCGCGGCATGCTACCAGTGTTAAAGACTGCGATGGAGCTCCGTATGCCACGGCAAACTGGCTGACACTGACGGCGGCGGTGCACAAATGCTGCGCAGCTAGCGCCATTCGACGGCCAACACCGCGGTTCCTGGTGTGTCCGCTGTGCCGTGCGTGTGATCATTGCTTGTACAGCCCTCTCGCAGTGTCCGGAGCAAGTATGGTGGGTCTGACACACCGGTGTCAATGTGTTCTTTTTTCCATTTCCAGGAGTGTAATTCCTTTACTTAGGCTGATGAAGTCCTTGGGCTGACTGTTCTCTAGCAATAGCGCTACATTAATTGTCTTAAGCATCAGTTTCGTCCCAGTTACGTCTCTTAACTTAATGTACTATTATTACACTATTTCTTTTACACTACATTTATTGTTTTACTCTCTCACGTTCCTTTTTCCATTGAAATCACTACCCTGTGCAAGGTTGCTGGGTAGGTATCAGTCGCAACGCAAGGCAGCTTTTTCTTTCACATATCAGTGATTTCCACGTTTTCTCTTTTCCCCGATTGATGAACGACCTTTTCGTCGAGACAAACACCTTCATAATGGTATCCTAATTGTCATCTCCGGCTAGCTCTTTCTTTTCCTAACTAATTTTCTTCCCGACATTAAGACTTACCCCTATTACAACGCGTTTTCCACAGTGTGTTCTGTGGGTTCGCTCATGCAAGGATGGTTCGATATCCCTTGAAAGAAAAGCAAAACATAAGAACTTGGCATTTCATGAGCTCTTCATCCTATTTTCCTTGCATACCGTTAGCATTACGTAAATTCTAAATTTTGTTTCTACATAGTGGCCTAGGCGACAATGGTGTGAGTGTGTGTGTGTGTGTGTGTGTGTGTGTGTGTGTGTTACTCTGCTGGTCATGTGGTTCAGTGCAACTTCTCGAACTTCTCGACACCGATGTTGAAGGCCTAGGCGCTACAGATCGGTTGGCAAACCTTATCTGTCTTTGGTAAAAATTAGTAGGTGAGTGGTTCATAATTGCGCAGATTACGCCAGTCACGCACGGCAGTCACTTTGCCAGTGCCCCCTGCCTCAAGGGGAACCAACTCCACTTCACTTCTAACCCTGCCACCTACCGCCACCGCGAGACATAACCTCTGTATTTCCGGTTTTCTCTCTTTCACTCCACCCCAAGCGTTTTCTCAATGTCATCGTCTGTTTCTCCTCAGTTTCCTTCTTAGTACTTGCTATGCCTTCACACATTTACGTAGATCACGACTTATACCTCGGGAACGCATTACATTAGGCACACACAGTGTACAAGGAAATTGTCAGAACCTCACCGATTAAGCCTAGGCGAATCAGAATTAAATTGAGTACACTATCACCACAAAATGTCACTCGAGAATCCTAACGTTGAGTTTTAACTTAATTTGTGGATGTGTAGAGGTCTAGCTGATGAACTGCTTGATATTTGCGATGTTCCATACGCCTTTCTCGTCGGCTGTATCCGGATCGCCTACAACTTACACTACTCCGTGGGGAGTGTTATGCAGGCTATAAAGAAAGGTTCAAATGTGTGTGAATTCTTACGGGACTTAACTGCTAAGGTCATCAGTCCCTAAGCTTACACACTACTGAACCTAAATTATCCTAAGGACAAACACACACATCCATGCCCGGGGGAGGACTCGAACCTCCGCCGGGACCAGCCGCACAGTCCGTGACTGCAGCGCCTAGACCGCTCGGCTAATCCCGCACGGCATGTAGGAGATCGATCTGCTGCATCTGGAGCATAAGAACGGTGGGAAATAGCCTATACAATCGTGGATTATACTGCTAATGATCTTTTCGAATTGCAGGATATAATGCACCGATTTGTTTGTTGAGCTGAACAGCGAATCTTGATCAGTTTCCTCACTTCGCGGAAACACCGTCCAGTTGGGTTTTCTGCTGTTTGGTAAAGGATCCCAACGGCAGTTTAGCACCGTTCACGAATCACTCTACACAGCCAGCAGCCGTAACTTGCTTGTGCTTGTTAGTTTTGCAAAGCGACTACTGTAACTGAAGCGGTAGCTATAGGTTGTGTGCCTTCATTATTGTTCTGAAACGGCGCACGGCACAAATTTTTCTGCGTTTCCTTCCTTTCCAATTAAAATACTGCACTGATTGAAAGGGTAGCGAGAAACGAGTCACGTTCCTGTCGACGCTATTACACGTAATTAGCCAACAGCGGCTAACAACACTAGTTGGAGTGAGCGACTGAAATTCGCAACCAGGACAAAGATACGTATAAATCTACAGTATCTAGTCGGTCTTGTCACAGTCGCGACGTCCGTAGCCTTTTGGTGTTGCTGGGTGTAACTGTACCAGATTAGCAAAGAACCACAGACTAGCGTGTTCTCTAGCAGATCACTCACCATTGGATCTTCTGTTCATATGTGCCGCACTTTGTTTCTTTACAGCACGTGTTCCATCGCCTAGTAAGGAACTGTTTCACAAAAGCAGCGGTAACGAAGCTACAGACAATGAAATTCGGGATATATTGGGGGAACATATGTTCAAAAATGAATACATAAATGATATGTAACCTTGTCACAAGTTTCCACAAGTTATCAGTATCTCGCGGCCAGACGTAGCGATAGTAGAGTCGAGACCGTTGCGATATGCTTAGTAACTCTAAACATCACGAGTGGTTCGCTGATGACTAATCGAGGCTGTTCCCAAGGTAATGGATAGTACTAGCGACTGAATGGCGGTAAACGCCGTACACTGAACCTGGTGATGTAGCACCTCTGCAAACTGCAACGAGTTGGACTGCAGAGCTACACCTCTTATTACTTAAAGACTCGGTCGACGAGACACGGTGCACCCCCGAGGTACACGCAAAGGTCGTTGTAGCCAACCAAACAAGGGTGAGAGGTGAAACCGTTCCTTCTGGGCTGGCAGAGTTCCGGTTCTCAAGTTGGGTGACCTGAGGTGGCGCGAATTCTCGGAACGCCGGAGTACTGTGTGTGTCCCTCTTTCACCACGTGGCTTCAACGACGATTCGAAATAACGGCCAGGGGTCATACTAGATTTCGCCATCAGCGACGTTTCCTATATTAACTAAATGTGAAGTGTTAAATCTGTCTTGATCCTTCAACTGATGGTACTCCATGTAGACAATACCTCGACAGTGTCAGTGGACTCGGGAAAATTTATGTAGTATTATAAATTCAGTAGTAACGTTTCATGAAATGTTACGTAACTAGTTGATTCGTCCGATTTAGGTACCAGTTTATTCGCAAATTTTTGTTGAAGCTCGAATCTGTGATCAGGGGTTAATTTCATTACTCTCTCTTTCCTTTTGGTAAAAACTAGTCTGAACAGATGCTATGGTCTCTACACTTGCGTTTTGTGTTTGACAAAGTCATTGCGTTATTAAGCGAAACGAGATTCGTCTGTGATGAACACATGTTCTCGGCATCCAAGTGGTCTCTCTTCTTAAGAGCCCGTTTCTGACATTCCAAGAAACGACACACATTGAGGACAGTCTGGTGAGTGATACGGTTTAACCTCTGCAGCAAGCTGTCTTGTGGACATCCTTGCCATTCTTTGTGGCGTTAATCCTAGATATTGTTCCTGTTGTGGAGTTGTTGGTATAGGGTGACCTTGTCATATCCCTTGTGCCTCGGAACTCTAAAATGACACTCGGTGGTACCTTCTACTTCGCTGAGATTGGTGTCACTGTCTCATCCGTAGTGAAGCTCCCGAGGATTCTGTAACGGAGAGGAAAGAGCATTAACTGACGGGTCCAGCGCACAGATCCTCGATACTTCCATGTGACACTCTTATTTGAAGGCTGGAGTTTTCCTTTGCAGCTCGATTGTCACACTTGCGATTTATACCAGAATCTTGACTGCCAGTCATTGCTACCGCTGACATTTCTTGTTAAATTTCTCTTATTTCGCAGCTAGTATCTCTACACGAGTATATTAGATAGGCGGATTGCTGACAGACTTCCACAGCTTTGGATATGGAAATCCAGCTGCAGAACCTGTCGTTACTGTAAATGTGGACAGTAAAGAGGTCGAGCAAATAACTGAAACAACACGTAGGCATAAGTAGCGCACAAAGTTGGGTTTATGTTCACTCGAGATAAGCGTGTAACGGAGGACACTAACCGTTCCAATCATCACAGAAGCGGTGACACTGGAGTCGGCAAGTGTCTCCAGCATTGAAGTAGGTGCGAAGCCTATAAAACCGAAAAGCGTTTTGCATCAGCGCAGTTCTCATCTGGAAGTTTTATAGAGAGGTCAGGACAGTCCGATGGAAGTAACGCGGAATCAATACTGGCAGACTGCTAGGAGGAGGTGAAATACGACGGATTACGAAACGAACACATGTCACCACTGACAAAACACAAAATTTTGTTGTTGTTGATGGCGAGGCATAGTCAGAAGCGAAGGTAGCATACCATATACCTGTGTTTAGTGAGACAGCACCGTTATTGTTTACAGGGTACAGTAGTGTCGGTACACTCCACTCTAATGATGAATTGATCATTAGATGTCACAAGAGGCGGACCCGGCAGTATAAAACGAGATGGGAATATTGGCTTGTCAGTCGAAAACGTAGTAACAGTACAACGAGTCACTTGGAGATATCAGTGACTGAACGTGAAGTAATCACTGGATGTCAACTGTGTACAAAGGAACGGTGTTACGATATAAGGGTGTTTTTTATGGTTGGGTTATGGTCCAGATGCTACTCTAAAGAACCCGCTAAATACAAGAGTATACGAACTTATATTACGGTACAGAGTAGTGCATTCAGTAGAGGTCAGACGATGATTGTTCATAGCATAGCATGATAATACACGCTATCGTAAGGCAGCTCCTTTGAGCCAATCGTCTGCGGGCTTACATGTTGCAGAAATAGCTTGGTTGCCCAGAGTCATGACATGAAACCATTGTAATACCTTTCGGTTCAGTTAAAACGCTGACTTCACCCCAGATTGCACCGTCCAAACTTAATCGTGAATTTCATTTCGCAGTTACTGAGAAACCTAAACCGATACAAAGTGATTTCCAGTATTTCAGTGGGGGGATATGAAAGGAATGCCGGCCGGAGTGGCCGTGCGGTTCTAGGCGCTACAGTCTGCGGCCGCTACGGTTGCAGGTTCGAATCCTGCCTCGGGCATGGATGTGAGTGATGTCCTTAGGTTAGTTAGGTTTAATTAGTTCTACGTTCTAGGCGACTGATGACCTCAGAAGTTAAGTAGCATAGTGCTCTGAGCCATTTGAAGCATTTTGAAAGGAATGAAACAGGCTGCTTAGAAAATTGAGAGGCTATCTTGCCAGGAAGTGGCGACCCAAATTCTAGAGCAAACTGCGACTCATGCTGCATTACTACAGCTTACAAGAAAAATTCTGAAGAACTGGGGACCAGTATGATGAGGAGATTTTCACGTATTAAGGAGGAAGGGAAATGAACAGAAGGTTGAAGGTTGTATTTCGTACAGTTGGGACGAATTATCTGGTTTTGATTAGAATCATTTCTTACTCATGAAAAAGATTTTAAGTATTTAGATTTTCAGTAACTGACATTCATCCTCATGCTTCCTTGACCTGGCTTCGTAAGACTGAATTTGGGTGTGGTTATTCTGAAGCTGCAAGGTAATGCATATGTGTGCCTTGCAGCATAACTGTGGCAAATGTGAAGAGTTCACATGCTCGTGAAAAATTTCAAAAAATTTCATAAAATTAATCTAGTTATGTAGAAAAAGGAACTTAATGGTGTTTTACAAAATATGTAATTTATGAACATTTTAATTATCTGTTTGTTTGTAAATTCAGTTTGGTCGTAATGTTGCACAGGTGGTACACCCATCACTTCAAAGTCCGTCAGAATATGTTGTGTAGTATCCTTTTATTTTTTTCTGGTTGTAGACACTCGTCGCAAACACAGGTGTATTACAGAAGGCTCTGACTACTGGAACTTAAGTACAAGTGCATGTAGAAGGCTGTGGCTCAGCTGCAAACAGTCTTAAGACACATTTGTTTGCTTCTTCCTTTCCGAATTTGAAACACGTGTGCTTCGTAGTTGATGTCATGTTGTTGTATTTTAGTGTATACTGCCCTGAGCTAAAACGCCACAATTAAAGAAATTTAGCACTAAACAAAGGTTTCGAAGCAATCAGTTCAAAGTAACACGGAATAATAGGCTGTCCGGTCGGAGGAGTCTCGTTTGAAATCGTATCAAGCGGATGGATGTGTACAGGTATGGAGACAACCTCATGAATCCATGGACGCTGCATGTCAGTAGCGGACTGTTCAAGATTGTGGAAGGTCTGTAATGGTGTGGGGCGTGTGATATGGGACCCCTGATACATCTAGATATGTCTCTGACAGGTGACACGTACGTAAGCATCCTGTCTGATCAGCTGCATCCATTCATGTCCATTGTGCACTCCGACTGACTTTGGCTGTTTCAGAAGTACAATGCGACACCCCACACGTCCAGAATTGCTACAGAGTGTCTCCAGGAATACTTCCGCTGGTCACCAGTCTCCCCAGACGTGAACATTCTTGAGCATATCTGGAATGCCTTGCAACGTGCTGTTCAGAAGAGATCTCCACTCCCTCGTAGTCTCACAGGTTTATAAACAGCCCTGCAGGATTCATGGTGTCAGTTTCCTTCAGCACTACTTCAGACGTTAATCGAGTCCTCGCCACGTCCTGTTGCAGCACTTTTGCGTGCTTGCGGGGATCCTAGTCGACATGAGGCAGGTGTACCAGTTTCTTTGGCTCTTCAGTGTAATATTATTATTATTATTATTATTAAGCATTACAATCCATGAAGGCTTTTTGCTGCAGAATGGACAATGTTGAACCACTTTGCTCTGTCTTTGCAAGTAATTTGCCACTGTCTGTCATGTCCTAGTTTTCTGAGATCGTCTTGAATATTGTCCAAGTATCTCATGCGTGGGCGTCCAAGAGGTCGTCTTCCGGTGGGAATCTCTTCAGTCACTTTCTTGATGGTCCTGTTTGGTGGTGCTCTGATGACATGCCCTATCCATTTCAGTCTTTTGGCTTTAATTTTGGCCACTATATCGGAGTCTTTATATAATTTGTAAATTTCATTGTTATTTAGCAATCTCCATTCATCACTGATCCTATCTCTTATGGGTCCAAATATTTTTCTCAAAATTTTTCGTTCAAATACTCTTAATCTGTTTTCCTCTTTTTTTGTGAGAGTCCAGGTTTCAGATCCATAGGTGAGTACTGGTATAATCAATGATTTGTATACTTGTAGTTTGGTGTTCCTAGAAATTAACTTGCTTTTGAAAACTGTCAAGAGACTATAGTAGCATTTGTTAGCCTTCTGAATTCGTGATTCTATTTCAATTTTTATGGAGTTGTCAGAGGTTACTATTGTACCAAGGTAATTAAATTCATTTGTCTTTGTGAAAGCTGTGTTATTAATTTGCAGTACATTATTATTTGATGGATAGCGGGATAAGATAAAGTACATTGTTTTGTCTGTATTCAGCTGGAGGCCTGTGCCATTTGTGGCTTTAATTAATTGTGCTGTAAGAAGCTTCAAATCATTCTCACTGTCAGATAATAGTGCAATGTCATCAGCGTATGCTACAATGTTAATTTTGCTTTCCAGTTGTGCTCCAATTTGTATTAGCTTTACTTTTTGGATTATTCTATTGATTACTATGTTAAAAAGAACTGGTGAGAGTGAATCCCCTTGTTTGACGCCAGTTTTAACCTCAAAGTCTTCAGAAAGTTTGCTAGCTACTTTTATTTTGTATTTTGAGTTTAAAGTGCAAGATTTTATTAAATTTATCAATTTGTTAGGGATGCCAATCTGCCTCATGCACTTCCATAAATATTCCCTGTTGATACTGTCAAAAGCTTTTTTAAAATCAATGAAAAGCATATGTACATTTTGATTGAATTCATATTTCTTTTCACCCAACATCCTTAGGACATATATATTGTCAATAGTCGATCTGTTAGGTCTAAATCCACATTGGGCATCATCTAGGGAGTCTTCAACGTAAGGGCTTATCCTTGCTAACAGTATATTTGTCAGAATTTTATATGTTGTGTTTAGTAACGCAATTCCTCTGTAGTTTGAACAATTTGTTGGGTCCCCCTTCTTGTATATAGGGCACACAACTACTTCTTTCCAATCATGTGGGACCTGTTCCTGCTTCCAGATGTTGGTGATGATTTTGTGTAAGCAGTTTACAAAAGGAAATTTACTGAGCTTCCATATATCTGTGTCTATACCATCACTTCCAGGAGCTTTATGTCTCTTCAGCTTCTTGATGCTTTCTTTAATTTCTGCTAAGCTGGGCTCTTCGTCCGATGGGTCAGCAGTAAGATATTCATTGTCATCTTCCTGAGAGACGCTCTTCAGTGTAATAGCGGTAAAAAAACCGAAAATTGATTATTTCATAATCCGGTTATTACTGACTGCTTTAAGCAGTCCGGTTAAACTGGAGACGAAAAGAACCGGTGTAGCAGCGACTGCCGCCATCCCTAATTCCGCAACGCCCTAATTCCTCCCGCCTCGCGCCGGCAGCCAGCCGGCTGCGGCGCTGGCGAGCCAGTTGTTTGCCATTTGTTTCTGCATAAATCTTGCACAGGCAGCGCGTGTTAGGCGACGCAGGACTGTGAACTGAGTGAAAGTGTTCAAAGTAAAATGGCCAATTACAGGTATTCTATTCGCCAAAGGGTATTAATGAAGGATTCATAAATCCTACAAAATCAGGCGTGCTCTAAGGAAATTATTCCAAGAGGAATTTCCTGATGTTGAAGTTACTAATTGGTCTACGATTCATCAACTGATAAATAAATTGCGTGAAATGATAAATGTTCTTTGCAGGAAACGCAGATAACCACATACAGTACTCTGAGATGAAACTCTAGATAACATTGGGCACGTTCTGGAAAGACTTCCCAGAAAATCAGTTCGACATCTGTCTCAGGAAACAGGAATTTTCCATGGCTCTGTTCAAATGGCATAAAGTTGCTGAAAGTAACGACTTATAAAATAACTAGAGTGCAAAAAACTAAACCGGATAACATTGCAAAAAGGTTGCAGTTTTGTGAATAGTTGTTGAATAGTGTGCACGACAGAGAAATTGACCTTCACCTTTCTTCCTAGTCAATGGCGGTTCCACCTAAGGGGGTATGTTAGTTCGTAAAATAACTGTTATTAGAGTACTGAAAAGCCTAATGTAATAATCGAGGCTCCCGTGAATGATCAAGAAACACAACTGTGGTGCGCTGTTAGACTCTTCTATTTCAGGAAACATCAAACAGTTAGAGATATGTGGAGAATGTTTCGTAGCTTCTTTTTGGCCAGCTGACTGACAGGTAACGTACTTTCGCAACCTTTCAGGAGGACTCCGCGATGGCACATACACTCAACTTCTCGCTGCAGGAAATTCATGACGTGTTTCAAGATAGAGTCATCACTAACAGAATATGTCCTCCTTGTTCCGCCGATTTAACCTACTGTGATTTTTGGCTCTTGCGGGGGGAGGGGGGGAGTGCATTAAAGGCGAAAGAGTACAAATCATATCCATACATTTTAGATAAACGTAAATTTTAGATAAACGTAAAACTAACATTCGCCAAGAAATTGCTACAGTTTCTCAGAGGGAAAAGCAGCGTGTAATGAGCAGTTCCTTAAGCAAGGATCAGAAATGAATCTTCCTGGCAGATTAAAACTGTGTGCCGGACTGAGACTCGAATTCGGGACCTTTGCCTTTCGTGGGCAAGTGCTCTACCAACTGAGCTACCCAAGCACGATTCACGCCCCCTACTCACAGCTTTAGTTCTGCCAGTGCTTCGTCTCCTACCTTCCAAACTTTACAGAAGCTCTCCTGCGAACCTTGCAGAACTAGCACTCCTGAAAGAAAGGATATTGCGGAGACATGGCTTAGCCACAGCCTGGGGGATGTTTCCAGAATGAGATTTTCACTCTGCAGCGGAGTGTGCGCTGATATGAAACTTCCTGGCAGATTAATCTGTGTGCCGGACCGAGACTCGAACTCGTGACCTTTGCGTTTCGCGTGCAACTGCTCTACCAACTGAGCTACCCAAGCACGACTCAGAGCCCCTCCTCACTGCTGTACTTCTGCCAGTACCTCGTCTCCTACCTTCCAAACTTGACAGAAGCTCTCCCGCGAACCCTGCAGAACTAGCACTCCTGAAAGAAAGGATATTGCGGAGACATGGCTTAGCCACAGCCTGGGGGATGTTTCCAGAATGAGATTTTCACTCTGCAGCGGAGTGTGCGCTGATATGAAACTTCTTAGCAGATTAAAACTGTGTACCGGACCGAGACTCGAACTCGGGACGTTTGCTAGTTCTGCAAGGTTCGCAGGAGAACTTCTGTAAAGTTTGGAAGGTAGGAGACGAGGTACAGGCAGAACTAAAGCTGTGAGGACGGGGCGTGAGTCGTGCTTGGGTTGCTCAGTTGGTAGAGCACTTGTCCGCGAAAGGCAAAGGTCTCGAGTTCGAGTCTCGGTCCGGCACACAGTTTTAATCTGCCAGGAAGTTTCATATCAGCGCACACTCCGCTGCAGAGAGAAAATCTTATTCTGGAAGGATTAGAAATGCTTGAACAACGAAGAGACGCAGTCCCAGCATCTCCGTACTTAATATAGGCGAGTAATTTACTTTTATTTTTAAGAGTTTTATGTTATGTCTGTGAGAAATAACTTACACGACAGACCGTACTATACTTACTGCGGATCTCCCGTCACCCACACAGCCGCGAAAGAGATGGCGTTAGCGAGCTGATCATCCTGTAGGATGTCAGAGGCAGGCGAGCGGGAGCTGAAGCAAATGTGCTGTTTGACGGAATGCTTGCGATTTGTCTCTAATTTGTGCCAACTCAGGACTGGAGTGAATCTACTTAAGCTAGAGCGCTTAAAAATATTTGATAAAACGGCAAGAGAAACCGGAAAGAGATCTCGCGTGTAAGACACCATTTCACCTAAATTTAATTTACTGTCGGCGACTACTTAAATATGAGCTCTGTCTCTTATTTTGCTAAATATACAGCAGAATTTTGTGATAAATAAGGCAGAAATATAGATAGAGCTGAGCTAGTTAAGAAAACAACGGATTTCAAATTCTAGTAGAAAGAGCTCATGAAGCGCAGTGACAGGTTCCCATTCGGACATTACGAAGCTTTATTTTCCACCAAAAGTACAACTTTGGAGATGATTATCAAAACATCAAAATAGCTTTTAGGATATTTATGACAACTACATTGACAGCAACATCTTGTTAACGAAGTAGCAGCAAATTAACTACTTAATGTTGAGTATAGGGTGTGTACATGGTCAAATCACATGTGTTAAGACATCAGGGAGTATCTTTCATGGTACTTGAGGGAGTTGTAGAGGGTACAAACTGTAGAGGAACACAGAGATTAGGATACATCCAACAAATAATTAAGGAAATAGGTTGCAGCTGGTACTCTGAGTAGCACAGGAGAGGAATACATGGCAGGCCGCATCAAATTGAAAGAAAATGGTTAGATTCCGTTATCTTGTCGATAGAATACGACAGAGCTGCCAATTTTGACTTCAGTGCCATAATCAATGAATATACTTCTCGCTGAAAGCACGGATATGAAAAGCAAAATTGTATTTAAAAACTCAGTTCTCGAAAAGGAATGTGTTTGAAAACTTAATAATAGCCCTTTTACTTGTATTTCGTATTAGCAACTTATTTACATTAATACTTTGTGAGGAGCAAATAAAGAATGTTCCTTATTATACATTTCTGAAATGCAGTGGCTGCTACAAAAATCAAGACATAGTTATCGTTTTACTTTCAGCATTTCTAGAAAGTTTATACAATTTGTAATCTTTTCGGATACATAAATTATTATAAATACGTTCATTTATATAGCTCATTAAAGTAAAATGTTTCAATAACGCTTCATTTTTATTAAACATTCTCTATATATTACAAAAACTTCCTAAATATTATTTGAAAAACGTGCAGAAAATTAGTTAGTTTTTTTGGGGGGGGGTGGGGGGGGGGGGGGAAGGGAGGGAGTAGGGAAGCAATTTGGGCAGAGTTCTGCCAAGGGCGCAAGGATTACTTCGGTACGACTAAGGCTCTACAGTATGGGTGTACCGACTTATTGGTATCGCAGCCTAAAACCCCTTACTGTGACTACATAAAGTCCACAAGTTAAAAAATATTGAAATATCGTGCTGCGAGACAAGTTATTATTCCGAAATGGTAGCCCACTCCTCCAATGCCAGCCAGACTGGTCTGAAATGAATTAAGTTCGACAGGGGCCTACTCTCTCCTTGTCCAGAAGGAATGAAATCTGTGTTAAAAGAAAAAAAAAACGAAGAAATTACAAGAATGAGTAGTGAGGGGTAAGCCACCATCAGATCAAGGGATGGCCCTGGGTTGCCTTGTGCTATGGGATCTGATCATCAATGTGACGCTTCCATCGGATGTGGCATACCTAACGAAATTTGTAGAATCTCTTACTTACCAAACCGAGGCCATAATCAAGACTAAAGTTCCACGTGATGCGTCTGGGGAGGGAAAAGGGGGGGGGGGGGGGGGAGTCAACTATACCTAAGTAAAAGCGAATTCCATAGTGCATGTTGAACGGAATCGTGTCAGTGGTTCAGTACGAAACCACACAGTGGATGGAGTCGCAGCCACAATGTACGTGCTTAATGCTCAACAGACAACACAGTCACACATCAAGAGTTCACTGTCAGACACTTCGTTATTCTGAGATAGTTATATCTGGGACGTTAATAAAATGCATAGAAGTCTCAAGTAAATTTAAGATCCAGTCACAAACTAAGCAGGTCTGAATTTCTTGAGCAACTGCATCCTAGTCTCCTGTGCCGTACACTAATACCATACCAGAAAACGGTGAAGAACCGGGATGTAAATTCGTGAAAAGTACTTCAGCTGGGCAGAAAATAACGTCGCTATGCAGAACAAGGGTCCCGAATGCAACTATGTTCCCCAGATGTTTCGGAAGATAAAACTGCGTAGCAGAAAAAGTGAACCACACAGAAGAGGAGTAGGAAACAGAATAAAACTTCACAGGTTGAGAGAGTCTATGCTGTCATCAAATCGAGTCAAATTTAAAAAGAAATTGGCAGTATGAGCGCACTTATAACCATCACGTTGCACCCCGTCTAGACTGAGTGCATGCGGTGGTTCAGTTTGGGTGTCATACAGCCATTGCACTCTCTCTTGAGACAAGCTGGTTCACAAGTTTTGTAACTGGTCCTTGGTGGCCAGTTACAAACGTTGTGAGCCTGCGTGTCTCAAGAGAGACTAAAATGGCTGTATCTATGTATGTGAGGGCGTAGTTTGCGCTGTTATCTGGTCACCTAAGTGTCATGGGTCAAGTTTACAGAGTTGCCGGATCTCCCCAAATTGTCCATGTCTGCCTTGGGCAAATATATAATACTTTACCAACAGCCGCTATTTTTATTGTTTATTAGGGATCTAGTTACGATGTTCCAATCATGTCATCTGGAGGCCTGTCCCATGAATGACATCAAGTACCACTCGTGCATGTGTAAGACAAGACACCAATAATTGTATCTGGTTCGGTAGGTATCCGAACTTCCTTGGTCAAAGTCCTCCTTCAAGATCATGTGTTGAAGTCCCCCCTTCACCAAGGTCCTCCTGAAAGAATGGGTCCATTTTCCCACAAGTCAGCCACTTGGCTTTACCTTCCTATTTCATATAAAAGGTCTCAATTCAAATTCCTTATTACCCATCTATATTATTGCCATTATTTATTGATTAATAAATGACACACTACTTTCATTACCATTATTAATGACCTGTCACTATGATGATCATAATTAATGACCTGTCGCTTCTATCACAATTATTTAATCTCCACTTATCATTATTTCTGCGTAATAAATAATAATTTCTCCCCACCTGTGCCTTGGTCCATCAGACGGACTTCTCACTCATATTTGTGACGTAAGAGTAAATGCGGAGAAGTCGTTTAACATTTAGCAGCAAGTGGCAACAGAAAAACACAAAAATGGCGTACAACGGATTGAAAATGGAAAAATACCGCAACAAATGCTCACAGAGGAATACCGCCAGTCTCATTCAGGAATCTGTAAAGAACTTTATATAGCTATCATTTAAGCTGTCATTCCCTTGAGTAAATATACACAGGCAAATCTTATCCTCATTTTTCCACAATTAAGATAGGACTACGTCAGCCGGAGCTACGAAAAACAAGTGCAACAGGCCAGATAACGGGTTTCATAAAAAAAAAAAAATGGGTATCGAACTGATGAAACCACAGACTCTGTGAGAAGGTGTGTTACTAATGTCACTGTGAGAACTTTGGAAGTAGACGGTGCTGGCGAAACGTTTATTAGAAACTGTGAACATTTAGAAGAAGTACATTTTTCTACCATTAGTAATTTCTTCGACAAATCCATGTGTGCCATATAACCTCAGATGTTATGCAAGACAGTGTACCACTCTTCGTAATATATATTGCGGCTTATGTGATGAAAGGTGCTCATTAGCTAATAGCATAATACAGGAAAATGATGCATGTGAGTTGTGTAGCTGACGCCTTGCAAAAAGTTGCCGAAGAGATTCGTAGTAAATTCTATTACGTTGATACATTTTATTGGATGTATCAAAAAGGTATTTTTGAAAGACCCTTTACATGATACACCACTTAAGTTGTTAGCTTCCTACATTTCCTTACCGCCGTTTCCCATTTTAACAATATGGGGGTCTTGGATTGACGGCTGTAATTGTCGTATTACTACCAGAAAATAAACATTGTGAAAAGCGTAATAGATAAATTCAACGGAAAAACACTGCAACGCACTTTCGTTGGACTAGCCTTAATATTAATGCCTAATGCTGAAATTTCAGGCAAAATTTCGTACGTAAAATCAAATTTTGGTATCATTCCAGCTGCCATAACTGCCTTGGAACAGTTAGATGTGCTGGTAGTGGAATAGATAGAACAAACTGTGACTGAACTAGAAACTGTTCGTGATAAAACGGGAAAAGAAATGTCAAAGAAAATGGAAGAAGTATTATACAAAAGAAATGAAGGATAACATAAACTGCGTTCCACGTCAGTGATTTTGCTGGGTGGAATGTTCTCTCTTAATAATTTAGGTTTCGATTCATATTATATTTTCCTTTTTTAGAAATGCTCCTCTTGTGTCAGCTTCAGAAGAAAGCAGTTATTCGAAGTACAAGTCTTTGTCGGCTGATGATACGAAATCATTTTTATTTGAAAATTTGCACAAGGTATTAATTGTCTATGGCACCACAGAGATCATAGACTGCAGTAAAAACGAGGATTAATAAAAATAATAAATAAAATATCATAGGTTAGCTATGTTCCAATAATGTTAACAATAAGCACACTACAACATGAAATTTCATAGTTTAGCTTGTTTCTCAGCTGCATTTTATTATTAAGTAATTAATTCATCACCATAATCTGACTTACTAATTAAGTTATTTTAATATTTCTACGTCATATTTTTTCGGTTATATATATAAATGGTCATTTGTTCAAAATTGTGTATCTCTGAAAGTTCTTGTCAAATTTCTTTGAAATTTTGACACAACATTTAGTTCCAACACAGGAGTGTTTTTAGGTATCTGTTTCCTTAATACACATAATTTCAAAGCATTTGCGTATAGGAGCATTTACAGTGTATAGAAGTACAAACACAGGTGTGCGTTTCTTCAAAATCTCAACTCTCTGGAAGTCGTTCACAAATTGCTTTGAATTTTTTATACAACATGGCACTCGGATAGTCTTGTGATTTTATATACCGACTGGAAAGCATCTGACAGAGGAGAAGAACATTAGAACATATGTCCAATTGCTGTACATACTAGAAAACTGTGGTTTATCTTTTGTTTCTTTTCCATTTAAGCAGACTGACCCACAGCACAACATGGCTTGGTGCAGCTAGTTGTGCATATTTTTATCAATTTTTGGTGGTAAGAGCATATTTTTTGTACATGTTATGGTGATTTTTAGATCAAAAAAAATCCTAGCCCTACAAATTAGTACATATCTGTAACAACTGAAGCAATTTATACCACATGTGGCAATATTTTGGGCAGAATTTTTGTTGTTAAAGAGAGGCTTATGTTTGTAACATGCTGCAATATTCTAGACAAAATGATGCGAAAGGTTATAAGAAATTCTCATTCAAGTGTTTTGGAACAACTGCGATGAACTGCAAAAACCTAAATAAGCTCTGCTCTTTCCTTCCACAGTTCAAAGTCAGTCAGTATTTGTATAACTAGTTAATAAAATAAAAAACTTTATTAACTATTTCTTTGTCGGCGCAACCTGTTCGTCCTGAGATATGTTGTGTCGTTATTGTCTACCATCTAATGTACATGAATATTTGGTTTTTAATTTGTCCGTCTTCAGTGTGTTCCCATACCATTCATCTGATTGTGATAAAACTGTGGTAAGTTGCCAACCCTAGGCTAGGGAATGGGGATAAAGATCCGTGAAATGTAAAAATAATCGACAGCTTGTGATAGAAGTGCCGTAACCACAGTATTTGGGGATCGCTAGGTTTGGTGACAACCCCGATGACGTTTCACGCATAGGGATTTGCCGGGGAGGTGGGGGGGGGGGGGGGGGGGACGATAGAGGCTGCTCTGTAACGACTGAAATAATTTTTACCAGACTAGGCACACGTACAATCAGCTACGTGGAAAGAATTGCTATGGCAGTAAGATATCCTCGCATCCATGAGCTTTGAAGCAGAGTGTCGTAACGGTTCAATCCCGCGTCCGGCCATCCTGATTTAGGTTTTCCGTGATTTCCCTAAATCACTCCAGGCAAATGCTGGGATGGTTACTCTGAAAGGGCACGGCCGACTTCCTTCCCCATCCTTCCCTAATCCGATGAGACCGATGACCACGCTGTCTGGTCTCCTTCCCCAAAACCAACCAACCAACCAACCAGAGTGTCGTAAGAGCATAACTCAGAGACACCTGCAGAAATCTGAACCAAACCAAAGACTTCAGAATCTGAGGAACAAGATGAATGTCGCCTACAATTTCCTCGAATTCAGAAGCATCTGGGTATGAAATTCGCCACCAATACAGATGAAATATGTGTACAGACACGTGTGCAGTACCTTAAATGACTGTGGAACATTTTGCGGGCGAAGCTGTTGGCAAAAAGCTTTTATTTGCTAAGTAGATTACATTACTTTTAATGACATACATAACGAAACTTGTGTCACGGGTAAATAGAAAAAACTTTGTGTCACTTGCAGTCTTCACTGGCAGTGCCAGTCAACACTATGCCACACGATTTTTTTTTTGTTTGCGCTGATTTCAGATCTTTTATTTTATCACAAATCAAGTAAACTCACTTTTTATGACAACCGAAATTGCACACAGATAAATTTTTTTGCAAATAATGGGAATTTTATTTCAATGATATGGAGCAGTTGGTTGCCCATATGGCTGTTAGGCGGAAAACTTTACTTCATTTTTGGAATGCTGAAGTGTTGTGAGGTTGTTTCTGCGCTGTTAATTGTAGTTTTGCAGTTTCTTAAAGATAAGTTCCCGTAAGAGTTTTAATAACTCAAACATGTGCTGTTATGTTTGTAGTAGCTACGAAATTGCTAAGCAAAGGAACGACATTAATACGTGTAGTTTCGTGAAAAGTGTCCTCCACACATACTTTGGTATAAGGCTTGATAAACAAGAGAAAACTGGGCACCACACAAGTTATGAGGTACATGTGTTTAGCGACTGAGGCTGTGGAAAAATGGGAGGGGGAAATCAATGCCTTTGCAGTTCTAATGGTTTGGAGGGAATCGCAAAATCAGGTATATGTTATTTATTTCTGAATGATTAACGTTGTAGATTGTAAAGCATAATATAAGGATGATATATCCTAACATTTCTTCGATCTTACGGCAAATAACGAATTCCAATTCCACCTACAGTTCTTGAAGTTTTAAAATAGGAGCGCAGCTTAGAAAATAAATACGACCATGGTGATGATTGCAAGCCAGAAGAACTTGTGCACCATGGTTATTTAATAAAAACAAACTAAATTATTTAATTAGTGACCTGTATCTGACGAAAGATGCTTCTAAATTGCTTGAGCCAAGACTCAAAGCAAAACATCGCCTACTACCAAGCGTATCGTTCTCTTGGTACATGAGTAAAGGAAATGGATTAAGAAAATTCTATAAAGAAGAAAACGATTTGGTTTTTTTTGTCGTATTGAGGGTTTATTGAATTTCTTTAACGTCACTTTATGATCCAAGTAAGACGAGGCTGCTTGTAGACTCTTCAGGAAGTAACGTATCGGGCTACTTTTATATAGTGGAAACTTTTTGGCTCAATACCTGCTGCTCAATCTATACTCCATAAGAAGATTTATGAAAACCTTAAAACTGTGTTGAAATGCGTGAAATACGAGAAGCATTATTAGATAATATGTAGGGCTTTGAAAATAGTTGGCATGTTACTGAGTCAACAACAGATACCAAGATCGTAGTGTTTCATTTGTGACTGAGACAGCCGAGTAATAGACAGGCATTGGAAGGTAAATTATTGATAAAAAAAAAAGCTCTCCCACCCAGTTCACAGAATATAATACATGAACCGATTGTTCAACCAAGCAAGAGACTATTATCTCCTCTTCATATGAAGCTTTAATTAATGACACAATTCACTAAAGGACATCCAAAAGATAATAACTGATTCCTGTACATGGTAACAAAATTTCCAGATGTATGTTATGAGAAACTTGCAGAAAGGATCTTTGTGGGTCCCGCAGATCTGAAATTTAATGAATATACAATGAATCCATTGGAGAAAAGGGACATCGGTTACGTTTAAAGTGATAGTGGTCAACATTTTGGGCAACAACAAACATCCACATTATAAAACCATGGTCAAAAGAATGTTGTAGACCTTCTTGTAATTAGGCTGTAACATGAGCGTGGGGTTTCATTTCTCTGCGAACTTGCCGTAGTGGAAAGAGAATGGTACCGCCAGGACGTAAATGAAATGGAAATATGATACCAAGGATTGTGGAATGCTAATGTGATGGCTGCATACCGTTTTACGCTGAACATAGATGGTACTGGTGAATGGATACAGTCAACGAAGAGAAGTTTCGCTCCGTATCGAAAAGAGTTTGATATAGTGAAATCAGCGAAGAGAAATTAGATTGTCATACACGTGTCCTGTTTCTGCGACAGTTACTAGCATTTTTAACTGAATATATATCAAACATGTTCCGGGAAAATCAGGTATACAGAAATACAAGTCGCTTGAGGAATGAAATAAATAGGAAGTGCAGGGAAGCTAAGACGAAATGGCTGCAGGAAAAATGTGATGACATCGAAAAAGATATGATTGTCGGAAGGACAGAGTTAGCATACAAGAAAGTCAAAACAACCTTTGGTGACATTAAAAGCAACGGTGGTAACATTAAGAGTGCAACGGGAATTCCACTGTTAAATGCAGAGGAGAGAGCATATAGGTGGAAAGAATACGTTGGAAGCCTCTATGAGGGTGAAGATTTGTCTGATGTGATAGAAGAAGAAACAGGAGTCGATTTAGAAGAGATAGGGGATCCAGTATTAGAATCGGAATTTAAAAGAGCTTTGGAGGACTTACGGTCAAATAAGGCAGAAGGGATAGATAACATTCCATCAGAATTTCTAAAATCATTGGGGGAGTGGCAACAAAACGACTATTCACGTTGGTGTGTAGAATATATGAGTCTGGCGATATACCATCTGACTTTCGGAAAAGCATCATCCACACAATTCCGAAGACGGCAAGAGCTGACAAGTGCGAGAATTATCGCACAATCAGCTTAACACCTCATGCATCGAAGCTGCTTACAAGAATAATATACAGAAGAATGGAAAAGAAAATTGAGAATGCGCTAGGTGACGATCAATTTGGCTTAAGGAAAAGTAAAGGGACGAGAGTGGCAATTCTGACGTTATGGCTAATAATGGAAGCAAGGCTAAAGAAAAATCAAGACACTTTCATAGGATTTGTCGACCTGGAAAAAGGGTTCGACAATATAAAATGGTGCAAGCTGTTCGAGATTCTGAAAAAAGTAAGGGTAAGCTATAGGGAGAGACGGGTCATATACAGTATATACAACAACCAAGAGGGAATAATAAGAGTGGACGATCAAGAACGAAGTGCTCGTATTAAGAAGGGTGTAAGACAAGGCTGTAGCCTTTCGCCCCTACTCTTCAATCTGTACATCGAGGAAGCAATGATGGAAATAAAAGAAAGGTTCAGGAGTGGAATTAAAATACAAGGTTAAAGGATATCACTGATACGATTCGCTGATGACATTGCTATCCTGAGTGAAAGTGAAGAAGAATTAAATGATCAGCTGAACGGAATGAACAGTCTAATGAGTACACAGTATGGTTTGAGCGTAAATCGGAGGAAGACGAAGGTAATGGGAAGTAGTAGAAATGAGACTGTAGAGGAAGACAGAGATTGGAATACGTCAAGCAAATAATTGAGGACGTAGGTTGCAAGTGCTACTCTGAGATGAAGAGGTTACCACAGGAAAGGAATTCGTGGCAGGCCGCATCAAACCAGTCAGTAGACTGCTGACCAAAAAAAAAAAAAAAATATCATTTTGACTATAATGGTGTGTGTAGTGGTTCTATAAGGTGAAAAGTATTTAAACCGACAAACTGTGGGAGGTTGAAGGGGACATCAAAACAAATATTTTTCCCTCATGTCATTTTTCCTGTGAGGATTATTTAAACCGGTGGAGGCCGTGTTACGCTCTTCAGTTGTTAGAGGCCGTATTACGATCTTCAGTTGTAGGCAACTGCTGTCCACCAGTGCATTGTCTCTGCTTACTAATCGAGCGATACACCAAGAGTGAGTTCACTGATATGGTTGCTGCGTACTACATAGCGCACCACAACGGACGAGCTGCAGAACGGGTTTATCAACAACAGTATTCTAATCGCCGTATCTCACATATGAACTTCGTTGCTGTGTACCAACGTCTGTGTGAGACCGGGTCATTTAGCAGATTACCTGAACGGGGACGCCGTCGCGCGGTAAGAACGCTGCAATTTGAGGAAGCAGTCTTGCAGTATGTGGAGCGTTATCCTTCAATCAGCACTCGCGCAACTACACGTAACATGGGGACGAATCAGACGAATATAAGAACACTCTTTCGATAGCAATCGTTATGTCTATTTCACTTACAGCCTGTCCACAACCTGGAACCAGTTGATTATCCACCCAGACTACAGTTTTCGCAGTGGTACCTGGAACAGTGTGAAATGCATCCTACATTTCCATCCTCCGTGTTGTTTACCGATGAAGCAACGTTCGAGCTTGATGGAGTCTTCAACATGTATAATTCGCGTGTTTGGAATGAGGATAACCCACAGTTACTGGCGCTCATCAAGTGCGGTTCTTCGTTAATGTGAGGGTCGGTGTTGTTGGGGACTGTTTAATTGGGCCGTATCAGCTATCTAGGCCATTAAATGGCAGGCACTGTTACAATTTTCTCGCCGGAGCATTGCCAGAATTCTTGGAAGACGCCCCGCTTCCTACAAGACAACGCATGAGGTTCCAACATGACGGGGCGCCGGCACATCTCAGTCGTCGTGTGCGTCGATTCCTGGACCGACGGTTCCCAGAATCAAAATGGTTCAGATGGCTCTGCGCACTATGGGACTCAACTTCTAAGGTCATCAGTCCCCTAGAACTTAGAACTACTTAAACCTAACTAACCTAAGGACATCTCACACATCCATGCCCGAGGCAGGATTCGAACCTGCGACCGTTGTGGTCACGCGGTTCAAGACTGTAGCGCCTAGAACCGCTCGGCCACACCGGCCGGCCTTCCCAGAATCGTGGATTGGCAGACGTGGTCCTGTACCATGGCCTGCTCGATCCCCAGATATGTCCCCTCTGTACTTTTTGTGTGGGGAGAGATGTGGAACCTTGTTTACGCAACTTCTGTTGCATCAGAAGAGCATCTGGTTGCCCGGATAGTTGCAGCAGCAGGATCAATTCAGGATACTCCTGAGGTTTTTGCCCGAGTCAGACAGAACATGATCCGACGGTGTAACCTTTGTTTACGTGTCAATGGAGGCATTTTTGATAATCTACTGTAATTAAAAGTGGGTTGTGTTAATGTGTTGTCAGTTGGTCATACAAATTGGAATTGCGTTTGTTGGTTTAATTAATTTGCCGTCAGAGAAATCTTCCTCTACCGGTTTAAATACTCCTCGTAGGAAAATACGACATTAGGGAAAAATATTTGTTATTATGTCCCCTACAACTTCCCAGAGTTTGTCGGTTTAAATACTTTTCACCCTGTATACAAGGCTACAAACAAATAATAATTTTTATGCAATTAAATAAACTCTTCGCGAGTATAAAAGCTATTCAGCTAAAACATCATACATGATTTGTAAATCATTCTGACGTCATACGGAAAATCCAAAATCGGATTGAAATTGAGATGGAAATATGCTTTAAATGTCACCTTACCGTCATAAAACATATTCCGAAAGCCTTAGACTATAGCCCGGTGTGTTATGAAACTGTGGTGTCACCGCCAGACACCACACTTGCTAGGTGGTAGCCTTTAAATCGGCCGCGGTCCGTTAGTATACGTCGGACCCGCGTGTCGCCACTGTCAGTGATTGCAGACCGAGCGCCACCACACGGCAGGTCTAAAGAGTCGTCCTACCACTCGCCGCAGTTGTACAGCCGACGTTAATAGCAATGGTTCACTGACGAATACGCTCTCATTTGCCGAGACGATAGTTAGCATAGCCTTCAGCTACGTCATTTGCTACGACCTAGCAAGGCTCCATTACCAGTTTATATTCAGTGTAATATTGTCTAAACAAGAGCGATGTTCTCCAATTGTGGATTAAAGTTAAGTATTCCAAGAACTACGTTCTTTTCTTTATAGGATAATTACTTTACCTTGTTCCAGACCTCACGCCAATCTGCGTGAGCTTAACGCGTGCCTTTCGGCTACCTCCGAGTGGCTTGGCTGTCTTGCCACGCCACTACAGAAACATAAATGGGAACTCGGGGTCACGGTACGGCTGGTGGAGTTGCCGCCACACTCTCTGTGCTCACCGCTTGACGCTCTCTGCTCTCTGCACACAGTGGACGGGCAGAGGTGGTACACAGCAGCGGTGGGTGTGGCACTGCAGGAGTTGGGGAGGGGTGTCAGCTAGGGCGGCCTAATAGCAATTCGTGGTCTATTACCATCAGCAGCCAGGCGAGGCAACGACAAAGGCCAGCCAGTGCCTCGCCTAGCTTGAGCATGCCACGGCGACGTATATTGCAGCGTCCGGTGATGCATGTGTGAAGCCTGCGTCTGCAAGTCGTGTGGAACACATCGACAGTTGACGGTATTGCACAGTAGTTTCACGGGCTCTTGAAACAGTACTACGGAAAAACACTGCAACAAAAATTTACGTTGTCTTTCCTTCGATTGCTTTTTTTCTTCTGTATCCATCCCTCTATTTTTCATGCTAATCGTAAGATGCAGTTGATGTACTGTGCTTACTTTCATTCCACTATCTATTTGGGATATTTTGCCAAGCCAAACAAATTGTAAGGAAACAGCTCTCTTTTATGTACATTTATAATATCGCTGACGCCAACAATGCATAGCGGCGTTCAGCGAACAAAGAGGAAGCTTAGTTGCCAGTCCTAGGGACATGCCCTTACGTGTAAGGACTTTGGGTCCTTTCTTTCCAAAATGCACTGACGTAAGGACTTTTTCCCAAGAAAAAAAGGTTATAAAATAAGAAATTGAAAAAGCAGTTGACAATTTGTATAAATTTTAAACATTGTATGTCTGTCACGGAAAGTTGGCCTATGAGGGCCTACATCAGGGATAAAACGAGGAGTAGGAGAAAAATATTTTAGTCACTGTCTGGAGCTGCTACATGACAGGGGAATTTCTGAATTTTTTATTGCTTAACGCTCCTTCTGCCGTTGAGGTGATATCTCCTGACGTACAAATTGCTTGCGGATGTAACATAGACACAGGTATGAGCATTACGATACAATCGTTTTCAAATGCGATACATTTTTGTACCAAAGAACTTAAATTAAACTAAAACATTTGAGGAAAAATGGCTACTATTGAGGAAACCCAGAGAATCAAAGTGAAGTTCTCCGAATGGGGCAGACGTGCGATGATCGAAACAATGGGCCCATCAGGCAACTTTTAGCGCGACTTCTCTATTCTCTGCACTATTGTTACTTCCATAGTTACTTTCGTAAATTCTGCTGCGGCGATTGTGTTTCTGTCTTTGTTGTGTGTTCACACATTGAAAATAAAGGATGAACAGCTCGCGTAGATTCGTTCAGTTCCTTTAGCTTCTAAAGTTTCTTTTTCTTTTGGGATGTGTAACTATAGTACTAGTATTTTTTACTTTGATTTCAGCACCGAAAAGAAAAGAGAGATACAAAACAGTAACAGTCAAAGCCGAAATCAGAAGTTACAGACTATGGAAGTCTGGAAAGAGGAAGAACAGTTTAAAGCAGATCCCAAGGACGGTTATCGTGCTCTTTGCAGGCCGTGTGATACTAGTTCGTGTGCTGGAAGAAGCGAACTTTTGAAACACTCAGATCTCGATTCGTTCAAAAGTCGTGTGTCACAATGTAATAAACAGCCAGTGCTTTCATCTTGGATTCATCAACCTTCTACAAGCAAGGCAAGTCTTAAGCTCGAAGAGGACACCAAAGAAGCTGAAATAAGCCTGGGGCAACAGTATTTGAGAGAACGCACTACCCTCGTCAACAACAGATCAAATATGTTAGCTCATAAAAGACATTAACAACAGCAAACATCCCAAATAACAGTGTGAATATTGTGTTTGGAAACAGTGACCGTACACAAAATTGTCAGTAAAGGGGAAATGTTACTACCCATATGTCATTAGCTCTTTTATTTCGTCGTCAGTCTAGAATCTTTTGCCTTCGCAAGGACTTTGAAGGTGAACATAGGGACTTTTGACATATCGTGTAGGGACATGGTAGAAAATAAATTGCCAAAACAGTAAGAGCAATTGTGAGCTAGCCGTGCTGTAGCAGGGCGCTTCTCGTTTATGACACATTGTATCGCAAATTATGATTATGTGAGAGACTTCCTCTCATTCTAGCAACCATTTATCGTAGCTCGTTGGAGCAACGAAGGGTACGTAGCTGTGACAGTTGTGTCTAAGGCATCTACGGAACGAGCAGTAGAAAAAACTGTAAATTTTAGTGGAATGAGGGACATGGCAACGCCGCGAGCATCGTTCCGTGAATAGTGTTGTAAGCGCTACTTCTCTGGAGAATGTTGTTGATGTTGAGTGCTTATCTAAGTACTGCCACACCTGCTATGGTAACACTGAAGGACATTTTGAACATCAGTGTTCTAAGAATAATCCAGAATGAGATTTTCACTCTGCAGCGGAGTGTGCACTGATATGAAACTTCCTGGCAGATTAAAACTGTGTGCCGGACCGAGACTCGAACTCGGGACCATCGCCTCTCGCGGGCAAGTGCTTTACCTACTGAGCTACCTAAGCACGACTCACGACCAGTCCTACAGCTGGGGGATGTTTCCAGAATGAAATTTTCACATCCCCCAGGCTGTGGCTAAGCCATGTCTCCGCAATGTCCTTCCTTCCAGGAGTGCTAGTTCTGCAAGGTTTCGCAGGAGAGCTTCTGTAAAGTTGGAAGTTAGGAGACGAGGTACTGGCAGAATTACAGCTGTAGGACGGTTCGTGAGAAGTGCTTGGGTAGCTTAGTCGGTGCAGCACTTGCCCGAGAAAGGCAAAGGTCTCGAGTTCGAGTCTCGGTCCGGCACACAGTTTTAATCTGCCAGGAAGTTTCATTTCTAAGAATTATGATGGTTACAGTGGAGGTACGGAGTGTGATGGAGCTCTAAAAATATTTCAGAGGTCGGTGCACGTTTACAACATTAGATATACGAAACACCTAGGCGATTGGGACTCTAAAGCTGTCAACAAAATTAATGAATTCAATGTTTATGTTGACACATTTGTAACAAATCTGGATTGTTGTGGACATGTGCAAAAGAGGATGGGTGCTAGATTGAGGAAGCTACGAAGAGAAATGAAAGGAAAGTTGCTATCTGATGGAAAATCTCTGTCCGGCCGAGGCAGATTGGCACAAACTGAAATAGACCTTTTTCAGAGTAATTATGTACTGGCCACAAACGAAATAGAACTCTGAATAATGTTACAGCAATGAGAAAAGATGTATGGGCCACCTACTTTCATAAGTTGTCCATAGATGACCACCCTGTTCACAGACTTTACAGGAGCAGATTCTTGGTGTGGTTACCAAAAAGCAAAAGAAAGTGGTCAAATATACCACCATACGCATTCTCTTCCTGAGCCTGTTATGAACGAAATAAAGCAAATTTGTACAGACCTGAGTGAACCCGCTTAGTAAATGTCTTCATGGGGGCGCCACCCTATGGCGCAATTCGTGCATGGGGGCTTAGTTAAATATGATTGAAAATATTTTTCAGTTTTTAGTAGCTGTCTGTCCGATTACGCAAGTCTCGTAAACGGTTGGCCCTGACTAGTATTATTACGCAATCTGACTGCTTAGAACAACAACAAGAATGAAATGAAAATTTTCATAAACACAATTAATTAATTAAGTCCCCAGCAACTATAAAATCTACGAAGCCAAGCACAAGTATCACTGTTCTGTATGTGGAAGTATGACTCAACGCACATCTGGCACGGTTCTTCTTCAACAAGACAAGAATTTTTTAATACCAATTATACTGACGTGATAAAAGAAAATTAGAAATACGATAATTGCGTAAGGAAAGCAGAATTACACTCTAATACAAGAACACAAGCCAGATGCTTTGTTGACTGAACCTGTAATGATGCATTATTAGAGACACACAAATAATAAAAGAACATAGTGGTATTTTCCCTTATATATATTGACGAAATGCACTCTGATCATTATAATATCTTCATTAGAATAACATCTGCTATCTCTCCCATTAAATAACTGGATAAAACATGGAACAAACATTCATTACTACAACATCTCGACAAGCCTTGCCCACTAGCACATCTCAACACGAACTGTCTTCTACGAGCTCTGCCCACGCACTGACTTCTACGAGTTCTTAACAGGCACTGTGGAGGCGGCTTAATAATACTCTTTGGCGCAATCTCTGGCGCAGTGGCTCAGTGTAGCCACCTTTCAAATCAACTAAATTATAGAAAAAAATATCTTTTATATTTAGAAAAAATTATAAATATTAAAATGTAAGATGTGATACGTTATTATCCTTGTAACATACATAATAGGTGGAATTAAATAGGTCTAGTAACTCAGCCATCATGTCATACATATATGGTAAAGATTAGGTCTCCTTCAAATGAATAACATTGGATTAAATGGTACCTCAATTTGAGGAAGCATTTTGGAAACAAGAATTGCATAAATTTCTTTGTGATTTTTTTAATAACCCGAAGCAGGTACAAAAATGTGCTGAATTACCTGAAATCAACAAAAAATCTGTAATGCATATACATTATAAACAGTGCCTGAAAGAATAAGGTGTTGATTTTTACATAAGATTGAGCCGGAAAAGTACCCTGCATTATTAAAAAAAAGAAGAGTCATGGGACAGATACACATAATTATAGACCTATATCGCCAACATTAATCTGTTATAGAACTGCTGAACGTTTTTTATGCTCAGCTATTATGACGTCTCTGGAAAACAATTATCTCTTCTACAAAAATCAACATACATTCCGTAAGGACTTCGCAAAACTCGACTCGCTTTGTTTTCCATGAGATGCATAGCGCTGTAGACAACTCCACTCAGGCTCATGCCGATTGACTTCGTGAAATAATTTGACACAGTATCGCACAGCCGTTTAGTGGAAGAAATACGAGCATACCGAATAACGGACGAGATTTGTGACTGGATACGAGATTTTCTTACAGACAGATCTCAAAATGTTGCTCTTAATGGAACAAAACCAACGACGTGAAGGTAATATTCGGAGTTCCCCAAGGACGTGTGAAAGGAGTGTTACTGTTAACGATGTATATAAATGTTCTAGCAGAAAGCTTCGGAAGCTCTTTATGACTGCTCGCAGATGACGCAGATGTCTATGAGCAGGTAGCAACGCCAGAAGGAAGTATCAATTTGCAGAATAAACTGCAGAGGACTCATCAATGATGCGGGCTCTGCCAGTTGACAGTGAGCGTAAATAAATGTAACACATTGATCATACAATGGAAAAAATATGCACTTCTCTACAACTACAATGTTGACGACAAATTGCTGAAAATAGTATCTACCGTAAAATATCAAACAGTAACTATTCAAAACAACTGCAAGTGGATAACAATACAAAACAAAAGTTAGGGAAAGCAGATATCAGACTGGGAATCATAGGAAAAATCCTAACGAAACGTAACTCACCCACGAAGGAAGTTGTAACGTGCGCGTGGGGCACACGATATTCATTAAAGCCTGTACCAAAGTTAAGTGAGTGGGGTTCACCTTACGAGACAGGATTTTTGTATATATATTGACCGCGTGTACCTGAATGGTGGCAAATCAGACTTACACCCACTCTGTAATAACAATGATACGTCAAATAAGTCCGAAATGCAACTACACGTCAGGACGGACAAAAAGCAACACAGCAGATGCTACCAATTTGTTAATAATACGGTCGCCAGCCTAATTAGGCATTAACTGAGTTTCTTCCCTGTACTAGTTGGCATATATTCTTGCAAAGCAACAAGTAGTAACACTGCATAATATAGTAGAATTTTAGAACCAGAAAATCTACTGAACTGATAGTTTCACGTTCTGTACTAATATGAAAAAACCATAAATACATAACACTAAACTATAATGTATACTACAAAACTTCGTACTGTCTATTGATCTGATTAAAATCGGGCATAGGTTACCCTAGAAATAGCACTTTCGAATCACACACACAATGTCAATTTTGATAAAGGTAAAACACTGATAAATTTTAGCTTTTACATTGACTTTAACTTTTGCTGGTCAAATCAATTTAGAGCACTTCAGAATTCAAATAAATAAAAAAAGGGGGGGACCCTGAAACTGTTATGATCACTGTATTAACAAATGGATTTGATTACTGAATTCATTACGTGCTCAAGATTTCCAGTATATGAGTTACTACTCTTTTTATCTTATTTCCTGCTTATTTAAATACCTTTTTATCTGTCTCGAAATAATTAAACTTCATTACTAAATCAATATCAAAGTTATCTTCCAACTTCGTCAGACCTTCGTTATTCATTTACTGGTTCATTAACAAAACAGTTCTTTAAACACCATTCTAACATAGCTAGGTCTGCAGGTAATTAATATTAATACAAACTTTAATTTTTCATCTCGGGACACTCGGATTGCACAACATTTGGAAAGGATCCTGTCTGGGTTATTTGTGAGGATAATTAAATGATAGGAAAGTTCTGGTAAAATTTAAGTTGTTATTGAACAGTATGGAACAAAAGTAACACTGGTCCATACGAATACAGTACTAAAAGTTTCAACCTGTTTGTATCGATGCGGCGGTTGGCGGGCGGCGAGATGGCGAGGCACAGAGCACACATACAACCACAGCTATGGCTCTTGACGTACCGGCACTTTATTTCTTCATAGCGTCGCAATACTTTTCCGTTTAGTGCCTATGGAATTTTGCCATGCTGTATGGGCGTTGGAACGGCATACCCGAGGCTCAATGAAACTACATCTTCCAGGAAGCCTCCTCGATCCAGAACGTGTTGCTCAGACCAATGCCAAACTCCAACTACTACTGCTGACCCCGTTGTGCCGTACAGTTCCCGCGTGCATTTTCCCGCGCTCGCCTGCCATCCACCTTGTACCGCTCCCTTACAGACAGGGTATTCACCCGAGGTTTTGCAGTCTACATATCCTAATACATTGCCTACGTATGGACCAGATGCACAATTACAATTTTAACATGTTACAACAGTCTCAACATTTGTTACACTTCAATTCTATTACAATATTGTTTGACATTTGACATAAACATTAATATTCATATTGAAAATTGTTTACAGTTTTCTTAACACAATGGCATGAAACAAGAAAACAAATGAAATCAGAACATCAATTACTCAAGTTCAACGAAAAATCAGATGAAAAAAAATTTATTTATATATACAATAGTACAACGTCGTTGTTGTTACTAAGTGGCTTACAAATCTCATATTCGATCACTTCCTGAGTATTATTCATCAATCCGGGAACCTTGCCAGGTAGGACTGACAGGGTAAATGGAGAAGATCCAACGAAGAGCTGCACTTTTCGTGACGGGATCGCTTAGCCCGCATGAGAGCGTTACAGCGATGCTCAGTAAGCTCCAATGGCAGACGTTACAAGAATGGCGTTGTGGATCATAGAAACGTTCCTTATTGAAATTACAAGAGAGCACTTTGCGTGAAGACTCGGACAACATATTACTTCCTTCCACATGAATCTCGCGAAATGCCTAAGACGAGAAAATTTGAAAAATCGGATCTAGTACAGAGGTGAGTACACCAGCTATTTTCTACTGCAATGACTCGTGTTGAGCCTGATTCATCATTGTTTTATTAATGATTTGAAAAGAAACAGTAAGCAGGGTTAACAAACGTTAATTTTGCTAAGGAACTTTTAAATTAAGCGAAAGTATCAATTATTTCGAACCGAGATTGTTGTGACCATTCTTGCAATGGGAGACGCAGTGCAAAAGAGTAGTGATTATTATTAATGAAGAAGGACAACTTGACTACTGAGTTAACGTAGAACAAGATTTTGGACTTGAGAGTATCATGCTTAATGTTACAGAAGATAGTGGTGTTGCTAGCTTTAATCAGACAATTCACAGTCCAACACCAGCGGTTGATCAGGAAGCGAGAACAAATATTGTTGGGCAATGATTTAATATTGCATATGTTAAAAGAAGTGAGTTAAGACATTCAAAAATCTTGCCAGGTAACGAAGGGTGTTTACAGTAAGTTGTTGGATGAAATTGGTGGCCTACAGGTACATTTAATCAAAAACATGATGAACTCCGAAATGAACGTGAAACTAAACATCAGGAACACGAAACTGAAATTCATAAATTTAAGACACAGGCTAACGAACAATACAATAAAGTGAAGTGAAAATGTTCATTATAGAATTCTAATCCAAACTGAAGAAATTGTCAAAGTCGAGAATACATGCAAGGACAACAAAGAATCACTATTAAAATAACTGGCGGCGCTCAGGCGCAGTGCGGTGAATTGCGTACTGAAGTAAATGAAATTCGCCGCAAAGTACTACAAGACAACAACAGGTAGAGCGGAAGGAATAAGGAACCTTCATGGGAAGAGATTAAAACAGTGTTACGTGAAGCAGCTAGCAGAGCTTTTGATTTGCCTCGGGTAAATGTGCGCCATGGAATAAGTGCACGAAATTTTCAAGATTATGAACCGAAACAAAGTATCCATGCTGTGAAAACATGCATTTGCGAGACATTATACTGAGCGGGCTAAAACAGATGCTTCATCCAAATGAGAGGCGAAGCACATACTAGCTGCTTTCGAAAATTGCTCCAAGTATGAAGAATTTGAAATCGTATTCTTAAATAAATTTTAATTTCGTGAAAAGCTGTGGCATATGAAATCAAAAATTATTACACTGTCGAACCTCGCAAGAGCATATGCAGAACTACTGCAGTAACGATACCTATCTTGTCGATCCGGAGGAAGAGCTGACGTTCAATCTGCGTTTCAATGCGCAACAGGTGTGTCTCATGATTGACCACATGGAAGAAATCAACGCAGAAAGAGAACAAACAAGTGATAAAAAACGAAAATAATCAGAAACATAATACTGGCTCACCCCGACGAGAATTTCCGAATTATGGGTCTGATGGAAGAGAAGGAACGAATATGACGCGCAGAAGAAATTTAATTGAAATAATCAACAAAATCGACATTCTATGCCAGATACAAATTGCAACATGATCGTCGGAAAGTGCCAGAAGCCATGATCATAATCTTGAGGGATCGTAAATCGGTAAACCAAACGAAGTTTCAGAAAAAAATGGTTCAAATGGCTCTAAGCACTATGGGACTTAACATCTGAGATCATCAGTCCCCTATACTTAGAACTATTTAAATCTAACTACTCTAAGGACATGACACACATCCGTGCCCGAGGCAGGGTTTGAACCTGCGACCGCAGCAGCGCGGCTCTGGACTGAAGCGCCTAGAACCGCTCGGCCAAATTTTCAGAAACGTTCCACTCCGAAACTGATGCTATGACAAATGGGTCAGAAGTCACAACCAACGCTGTTAAATGTGATCTCGCAAGTGTGAAAGATCTGTGCAGAGCAGAAATGGAGAATTACAAATAGATTTTAATGCCTTTAGTAGAAGTGCATGTATGACGAGCTGTTGTGGACGCACTATTACAATAGATTCAGCCAGCGAGACGAGTGCTATTTCATAAAATTTATTTTCACAACTTAATAATGTGATTGCATTTCCAATATTTCCTGTTAACAGCGTACGTACTGTCAGCGCTGCAGGAAATAGAAGCAAACCCATTAAAAGTCAAGCACTATTAAAGTACAGTAGTCAGAAAGATAAATACGAGCAGAGTGCATTAGTTTTTGATGTAACATCGTTTTATCTCTCGGGATGGATTGGTTAACGGAAACGTCATGTGATACGGATTTTGAAGAGAGCTGTTTGGATATAGGGATCAAAAGAATTATGTGTAAATAAATTTTGGATGAAGATATTAAGGGAACTGTGTGCGACAATATAAGGTATACGCGTTTTCGAGGAGAATTAGACGAAGAGGAAGAGGGAATTACGATATTAAATGATACATGAGGAAGATGCTAGGCTACTAGAGGATGATATGATGAAGATGCTCTGGGTGGCATTCAAATTAAATTCGAAAGTTAATGGGCTGGGCTGAAGCTAAACGGGAAGAGATGTTACGTCGATCTGTCTTCAAAAATATCTGGTCTCATGAAAGGATGTCTGACAAATTAAAGTAAAGCATCATGAGGCATTCCACAGTGAGACTGTTATTCAGAACTGTTAAAATAGTGGAATACTTTGCACTACTGCAAGGAATAAAGCAGATATTTCATGGCGCCTGATGGTGGTTGGTCGGGGAAGGGGGGGGGGGGGAGGAACAACACTTGTCCTCTTGCGGAGATCTGAGCACATGCCATTAATTCATTGCAAAATTCTCGTGGAGTTATAGGAACGATTTTCTGCGACTCTACTAAATCACAGATTCAGCGCTAACTACGTTTGCCATATTCTTGTATTCTAGTTCTCTCCCTGGGTTACTGTTTAACAAAATAACCCAAAAACGTGATTTTCAAAATACATTTTGTAGAGCTTCATATGTTTTTGTTCTGATATTCAGTCCTAAGAGTGATTTGATGCAGCTCTTCACCCTAATACACTCCTGGAAATTGAAATAAGAACACCGTGAATTCATTGTCCCAGGAAGGGGAAACTTTATTGACACATTCCTGGGGTCAGATACATCACTTGATCACACTGACAGAACCACAGGCACATAGACACAGGCAACAGAGCATGCACAATGTCGGCACTAGTACAGTGTATATCCACCTTTCGCAGCAATGCAGGCTGCTATTCTCCCATGGAGACGATCGTAGAGATGCTGGATGTAGTCCTGTGGAACGGCTTGCCATGCCATTTCCACCTGGCGCCTCAGTTGGACCAGCGTTCGTGCTGGACGTGCAGACCGCGTGAGACGACGCTTCATCCAGTCCCAAACATGCTCAATGGGGGACAGATCCGGAGATCTTGCTGGCCAGGGTAGTTGACTTACACCTTCTAGAGCACGTTGGGTGGCACGGGATACATGCGGACGTGCATTGTCCTGTTGGAACAGCAAGTTCCCTTGCCGGTCTAGGAATGGTAGAACGATGGGTTCGATGACGGTTTGGATGTACCGTGCACTATTCAGTGTCCCCTCGACGATCACCAGTGGTGTACGGCCAGTGTAGGAGATCGCTCCCCACACCATGATGCCGGGTGTTGGCCCTGTGTGCCTCGGTCGTATGCAGTCCTGATTGTGGCGCTCACCTGCACGGCGCCAAACACGCATACGACCATAATTGGCACCAAGGCAGAAGCGACTCTCATCGCTGAAGACGACACGTCTCCATTCGTCCCTCCATTCACGCCTGTCGCCTCCGCCACACACCGTTGGGTGGCTTGCGGAGTATCAATGTAGATGTAGACCACTGGAGGCGGGCTGCACGATGTTGGGGCGTAAGCAGAAGACGGCCTAACGGTGTGCGGGACCGTAGCCCAGCTTCATGGAGACGGTTGCGAATGGTCCTCGCCGATATCCCGGGAGCAACAGTGTCCCTAATTTGCTGGGAAGTGGCGGTGCGGTCCCCTACGGCACTGCGTAGGATCCTACGGTCTTGGCGTGCATCCGTGCGTCGCTGCGGTCCGGTCCCAGGTCGACGGGCATGTGCACTTTCCGCCGACCACTGGCGACAACATCGATGTACTGTGGAGACCTCACGCACCACGTGTTGAGCAATTCGGCGGTACGTCCACTCGGCCTCCCGCATGCCCACTATACGCCCTCGCTCAAAGTCCGTCAACTGCACATACGGTTCACGTCCACGCTGTCGCGGCATGCTACCAGTGTTAAAGACTGCGATGGAGCTCCGTATGCCACGGCAAACTGGCTGACACTGACGGCGGCGGTGCACAAATGCTGCGCAGCTAGCGACATTCGACGGCCAACACCGCGGTTCCTGGTGTGTCCTCTGTGCCGTGCGTGTGATCATTGCTTGTACAGCCCTCTCGCAGTGTCCGGAGCAAGTATGGTGGGTCTGACACACCGGTGTCAATGTGTTCTTTTTTCCATTTCCAGGAGTGTATATCGTGCGCAAGTCGCTTATCTCCGAATAACTACGGAAGAAAAACTTTATAAAGCCAAGATCGCTTGTAAAACATTTATTTCTATAATCGGTTTCAGTAAGACGAAATTATCATCTGCCGATCTTATGCTGTACAAATTCATAAAATCTCCATCTGTGTTACGTGTCGTGTTACAGATGGAAAAGATTATATGAATTTGTAGAGCATAACATCCGAAGATTGTAACGTAGTCTTATCGAAACCGGTTACAGAAATAAATGCTTTACTAGCGACACTGGCTATCTAAAGTTTTTCTCCTGAGTTTGTAACACTGCAGATCGCCCCCATTCTGCACTAAGTCAGGAATATATAAGCTACACCAATTCGAATCGTACTACGATCTTCGTTATTTTTTGCCCCTCTTCAATTTAACCCCCATCCCACCCCGCTCAGCCATACCTCCCCAAACCACACACACACACACACACACACACACACACACACACACAGATACTTCCCTCCAGCACCAAATAGACAATTTCTTTATGTGTCAGAAACTGTCCTATCAGCTTGTCCCCTCTTTGAGCGAGTTCCTTCATAAATTCCTTCTCACCCCATGTCAATAGGTACCTCCTCATTAGTTACGCGCCGGCCGGTGTGGCCGAGTGGTTCTAGGCGCTTCAGTCTGGAACCGCGCGACCGCTGCGGTTGCAGGTTCGAATCCTGCCTCGGGCATGGATGTGTGTGATGTACTTAGGTTAGTTAGGTTTAAGTGGTTCTAAGCTCTAGGGGACGGATGACCTCAGATGTTAAGTCCCATAGTGCTCAGAGCCATATGAATCATTTTGAACCATTAGTTACGCGATATATCCATCTATTCCTCAGCATTCTTCTGTAACGACTACATCTACAGCCACATCTACATGGATACTCTGCAAATCACATTTAAGTGCCTGACAGAGGGTTCATCGGACTACCTTCACGAACCTCTATTATTCCAGTCTCCTACAGCGCGCGGAAAGAACGAACACCTATATCCTTCCGTACGAACTCTGATTCCCTTATTTTATCGTGGTGATCGTTTCTCCCTATATAGGTCGGTGTCAACAAAATATTTCCTCATTCGGAGGAGAAAGTTGCTAATAGGCATTTCGGGAGAAGATACAGTCGCAACGAAAAGCGCCTTGGTTTTATTGATGTCCAGCCCAGATCCTATATCATTTCAGTGACACTCTCTCCCATTTTTATCGACAATACAAAACGTGCTGCCTTCCTTTGAACTTTTTCCATGTACTCCGTCAGCCCTATCTGGTAAGGATCCCACATCACGCAGCAGTGTTCTAAAAGAGGACGGACAAGCGTAATGTAGACAGTCTGGTACATTTTCTAAGTGATCTTCCAATAAAACGCAGTCTTTGATTAGCTTTCCCCACAACATTTTCTTCCAATTTAAATTGTTCGTACTTGTAATTCCTATGTATTTAGTTGAATTTACGGCCTTAAGACTCATTTATCGTGTACCCGAAGTTTAACGAATTCCTTTTAGCACTCATGCGGATGACCTCCTACTTTTCGTTATTTAGGGCCAACTGCCAATTTTAGCACAATTTAGATATATTTTTCTAAATCGTTTCTCTGACTCGTGATGACTGGGTGTTGTGTGATGTCCTTAGGTTAGTTAGGTTTAAGTAGTTCTAAGTTCTAGGGGACTGATGACCATAGCTGTTAAGTCCCATAGTGCTCAGAGCCATTTTTTTTTTCTAAATCGTTTTGCAATTTGTTTTGGTCTTCTGATGACTTTATTAGACGATAAACGACAGCGTCATCTGCAAACAACGTAAGATGACTGCTCATATTGTCTGCAAAATTGTTTATATAGATAAGGAACAGCAAAGGGTATTGTAAGAACAGTAACACTACCTTGGGGGACGCCAGAAATCTCTTCCGCTTCACTTGATGAATTTCCGTGACTTACTACGAACTGTGACCTCTCTGACAGGAAATCACAAATCAAGTCATATAAATGAGATGATAATCCAAACGCAAGCAATTTCGCTACAAGCCACTTCTATGGTACAGTGTTAAAAGCCTTCCGGAAATCCAGAAATACGGAATCAACCTGAAATACCTTGTCAATAGGACTCAACGCTTCATGCGAATAAAGAAGTAGTTGTGTTTCACAAGAACTATGTTCTCTAAATCCATGTTGACTGTGTCTTAATAGACCGTTTTCTTCAAGGTAACTCATAATGTTCGAACACAATATATGTTCTAAAATCCAGCTGCATATCGACGTTAATGTAATGGGCGTGTAATTTAGTGGATTACTCCTACTACCTTTCTTGAATATTGGTGTCACCTGTGCAACTTTGCAGTCTTTGGGTACGGATCTTTCGTTGAGTGAACGGTTGTATATGATAGTTAAGTATGGCGCTAATGCATCAGCATACTCCGAAATGAACCTAGTTGGTATACAGTCTGAACCAGAAGACTTGCTTTTATTAGGTGATTTAAGTTGCTTCATTACTCCAAGGATTTTTACTTCTACAGTACTCATGTTGCCAGCTGTTCTTGATTCGAATTCTGGAATATTTACTGCATCTTCTTTTGTGAAGGCATTTCGGAGTGCTGCGTTTAGTAATTTTGCTTTGGCAGTACTCTCTTCGATAGTATCTCCTTTGCTATCGAGAAGAGAAGGCATTGATTGTTTCTTGCCACTAACATACTTCACATACAAGCAGTATCTCTTTGGATTTTCTGCCAGCTTTCGAGATAAAGTTTCGCTGTGGAAACTATTAGAAGCATCTCGCAGTGAAGTCCGCGCTAAATTTCGAGCTTGTGGGTATTCTGCATCTGTTTAAATTTGGCGTTATTGTTTCTTTGTTTCTGCAACAGTGTTCTGACCCGTTTTGTGTACCAAGGAGGATCAGCTCCGTCGTTTGTTAATTTATTTGGTATAAGTCTCTCAATTGCTGACGATACTGTTTCCTCGAATTCAGTCCACATCAAGTCCACACTTAGGAAGGCGCCATCGAATTTTTGTCTGCCTTTTTGAATAGGTATATTTTTGGTTTATTTTTTGGGGATTTGGGGGTTACAATATTCAGCCTCACTACGACAACCCTGTGTTCACTAATTCCTGTGCTCGTTATTAACTCAGACTTATATGTTACTAAGAGGTCAAGTGTGTTTTCATAACTCTTTACTATTCGCGTGGGTTTCATGTATTAACTGCTCGAAATAATTTTCAGAGAATGTGCTTAGCACAATTTCGGGTGATGTTTTACGCCTACCAACTATAATCGTATGAGTCGGGTACGTGCATAAAATCAAACTCAAGTTTTCTTTCAACCTTTCAGCAGCTTTATTGGGTAGTCGGTAAAAGGATCCAATTATTATTTTATTCTGGTTGCCAAAAATGACCTCTGCCCATACTAACTCACAGGAACTATCTGTTTCAATTTCACGACCCGATAAAGTACTTCTAACAGCAACAAACACGCCATCGCCAATCGTGTTGAGCCTATCCTCTCGCAACACCGTTAGATTCTGCGAAAAAATTTCGGCTGAATTATCTCCGGCCTTAGCCAAACGATTTGAGCGTCAGTGCTTTCTATTAGCGCTTGGAACTCTGGTACTTTCCCAACACAGCTACGACAATTTACAACTGTTTACTGACGGTTGCTGTATAAACGTTCTTCCTGTGTTCGGCCTGCACCCTTTGTGACTGAAGCCCTTCTCGCGTTTTCCCGAGACCCTCTAACCTAAAAAAACCGCCAGTCCTTCTACCTGTGTAGCGGTCTCCTGCGTATAGTGGACTCCTGCCCTGTTCAGCGGAACCCGAAACCCAACCACCCTTTGGTGGAAGTCGAGGAATCTACAGCCTACCCGGTCGTAGAACCCCGGTCGTAGAACCGTCTGAGCCTCTGATTCACAACCTCTACTCGGCTCTGTACCAGAGGTCACCAATCGGTCCTGTGGACTATTCTGCAAATGCTCAGTTCTGATTTTATCTCACAAGCAGGATTGGTAGCCGTTACCACTTCTGTTAGTCACTCGAAACTATAGAGAATCTCTTCTGATAAAAAGTGACACACATCGTTGGTACCGACGTGAGCCATCACCTGCAGTTGGCTGTACCCTGTGCTCTTTATGGCATCCGGGAAGACCCGTCCACGTCTGGAATGACTCCACCCGGTAAGCACACGGAGTGCACACTGGTTTTCTTTCCCTTTTTAGCAGCCATGTCCCTAAGCGCCGCATAACGCGCATAAAGTTGGAGCTCAAAGCTCCCATGTCTAAAGCTCTGTATTCTCTCCTTGCCTGCACTGCTTTACGTTTCAGTTCCTTACAAGGCTACACTCCAGATAAAAATTTTGAGAAAAAACTTCCTAACACTTAAATTTATATTTAATGTTAACTAATTCCTCTTTTCAAAATATCTTTTCTTGCTGTAACCACTTTGCGTTTTATATCCTCTCAACTTATGTCATCATTAGCAATTTTTCTGCCGAAATTGCGAAACTTTTTCGCTACTCTCAGTGTTTCATTTTCTGATCTGATTTCCTCAGCATTGCATTATTTAATTTGACTACGTTCCATTATCCACATTTTAGTATGACGCTCATCTTGCAACCTGTTTTCAACGCTCAATCCATTCCGTTCAACTACTCTGTCAAGTTCATTGCTGTCTCAGAATTACATCGGCAGATCTCAAAATTTTCGATTTCTCTCCCTGAACTTCAACTCGTTTCCTAAAATTTTTCTTGGTATCCTTTCATGTTTGCTCAATGTACGATTTGAATAACATCGGCGATAGGTGGCAATCCAGTCTCTCTCCCTTCTCAGCCACTGCACCAGCAGTCTGGTTTTTTGTACAGCTTGTTTATAACGTTTCGATCCCTTTATTTTCATCACAGCTACATTGAGAATTTCAAAAATGGTATTACAGTGAACACTGTCGAAAGCTTTCTCTAACCGTAAAAATGTTATAAACTAGGCTTATTTTTCTCTAACCTGTCTTCTGAAACTAACCGTAGTGTTAGTATTGTATCGCGTTTTCCTCCATTTCCTCGGAACCGAAAGTGATTTTTCCCAATATTAGCTTCTACTAGTGTTTCTATTCTTTCATGTTAAGATTTTACCTTAAACTCTTATTAAACTGACAATTCGGTAATATTCACACTTGTCATCACGTGCTTTCTTTGCAGTTCACATTATTACATTCTTCCTGAAACCTAAGAGTATTTCGCCTGTCTCATGTTCTTGCATACCAAGTGGAATGGTTTTGTCGTGGTTGGCTGTCACTTGGTTCACATTAATTCTGAGGGAATGTCGTGTACTTTAGCGGCCTTGTTTCGACTTACATCTTTCACTGCTCTGTGTCATATGTCCCCCATCTCATCTTCGTCTTCCCTTCCTGTAACATTGTTATGAGATTCATTTCCCTTGTGGAGCTCTTCTACGTCTTCCTGCTACCTTTCAGCATTCCGTTCTTTGGTCAGTACTTGCTTTTCGAGCTTTTGACATTCATGCACTTGCTTGTCTCTTCTTCAATGGCCCATTTAATCTACCTATGGTTGTTATCTGTCTTTCCCCTATTTATATATGCTACTACAGACTTGCTTCTGGTCATTCCTGCTTAGCCATTTTGCATTTTGCCGATATTGTTCTCCAGACGTATCTCTTCCCTTTCGCCTTATTACCTTTAGATATGGCAGTCAATATTGAAAAATAGAACACATGAAATCAGAGGAATGCATCTGCTAACATGAATAGATGACTTGTGACTCTTGTAAGCAAAGTATTATAAATGGCATCAGAGATGTATAAGAGTTTTTAAAGTATGTTTGCATTTCTCCGTTCTGAAAAGTTTTAATCAAAGGCGATTTTTCGGGCTTTTGTTGGCATCTAGTAGAATTATTTCTATTTCATCTGCTTTCGGGAAATAAAATGAAATGAGCATATGGTATTGTTGGCCGCCAAGTACAGGTCTTAGTGCAGCCGACCCCATATTGGGTGACTTGCGTAGCGGTGATGAGGATGAAATGATGATGAGGACAACATAACACTCAGTCCACGAGCGGAGAAAATCTCCAACCCGGCTGGGAATCTAACCCGGGCCCGCTTGCACGTTACCACCCTGCTAAGCAGACGAACTAATTTCGGGATGACGCCTACATCTTGTCCCGAAATTTCGGTTGACAACAAGGCAGTCATCTTCAGGTGAGTTTTACATTCTGTCGCTCATTTTGCTCTAATGCAGATTCGTGATTTTCAAAGTAATCAAACATGAATAGAAATATTTGTTGTGAACATATGTTGTGAACATTTTCAAACTTTATTTCCTAATTAGTGTATTGAATCATAAATATTCTTAATTATGTTTCACGTACTTTTCTTGTTCCTTGAAGGAAGCTATTAATTACTACATTACAATATACAAGTGTACTTCACTGATGTGCTTCACTGATGTGTCACATGCTGAACCGTGAGACAGACTGAGCACAGTATTAAGACAAAACATTAAATTTTAACAGTAATTGCACTTCCGTCTGATGATGGTCTAGGATAGACACTAATTACTGTGAGCCAAGGAATACATTCAAAAATACTGTGGCTGCTTACAGATTTCTTCATAGTTGATGCAACACGTAGTTCAGTATAAATGGTTGGCACCATTATATTGTAGCGGGAGGTGTTTACGTCCGCAACACGGATCATAAAAATGCAACGAAAAACATGAATAAATTTTCTCTTCGGAAATTTTTTTACAGATGAACGAGTGGCTGCAACACGCCCAAAGGAATTTCTCAAAACATCAGAACCGCCTGTGAGACTGTTACGCAGACGTCCCAGTGCGAGCTTTTCTGCAGATATAAATCTCTTTCCGTCGTTCGTCCTGGGAGGGTACTCTCCGTAGACAAACACATCTAAAATGGGAATCAATCGCCTTCAGTGGACTAAAGGAACTACAGGAGCACTGAGGCACTCATATAAAGTGTTTGGAGAAAGACATCCCTGAAAAAAAAAGAACTGTAGAGGTCTTTTAAAGAACCAAATCAAATAAACACAGAAAATACTGCGAGTGCTTCGCACAGACACTTACAAAATACAGGAGTCTGCTACAAGTAACATGAAGTCTTGAAAGCAACGCTGTTCTGTGGGAAATCGAACAGTTGGCGGCAAAGTAGTGTCTAGCTAGAGAAAATGCTACGACCATCATAATAAGTTCGTGATTTCCACAAATTGTTGATGAATATCAGGAGAAGAAAGTATAATTTATTACACTCAAATTCTTCACTTAGCTGCAGAGAAAAATAAAAAGAATATTAGGATTCAACGTCCCTTGTATGAGAAGGTCTAAGATGTTACGAAACCGATGTGTCCATTTCGGAGGAAACATCCAGGCGTTATTCGATAAGAGACCACCATTTCAGAAGAGTTGCATGTGAGATGTTGAATTACAAGCGAATAAATTTAAAATATTACGTAAGACAAAACCAACTGAAATACTGTGCCATCGTTCTCGTCACAGTTTTTGTCCCTTAATTCTAGAAAAAAGCTACAACTGAAAAAGCGGATGTTGGGTTTGATTTTTAAGGAAGCGAAGAGACACCCACGAATAGTAAACTTATTCCAGATTCGGCGAATGGATATTATGTTGTTGCTATATTGAACCACTAACGACGAAATGACGAAGTGTAATTAAGTTTTCCCGTTCTCGTCAAACTGAACTGAAAATAATGGTGAAATATTATGGCAAATGAATTGTTATGTGAATTACGTTATTTCATTCAATTTCACAGTTGCTGAGATGTTAGAGTCAGTGGACATCGCTTTTTCCTTTTGGCAAGAAATACCCTCTCTTTGCCAACGTTAATCTGTTTCTTATGTCTTCCTTGGTTCGTTCTTCATATCTTTTTTTTTTTTTTTCTTTATTCAAGCTTTCTTCATCTCATACCCAGATTTTTATGTTACCTTTGTTTTTAATCTAATTTCACGTTCCTAAATACCTTCAAGTTCTTTTTAGTTTACTTTCAATACATATTCTTTGATGAGCTTACTGCTCGATTAATTAAATAGTATCTGCGAGAACAATGAAATTTTATTTTGCAGCCTTCTTGGCAGATTAAAACTGTCTGGTACATCGAGACACGAACTCGGAACCTTTGCCTTTCGGGGGCATTGTGTAACACCGTAGCTCTAATACTCTAGTGATTTATTTTGCTTTTGCTTTATTTAATGTTACATCGTTGAGCTTCTGTAAATGTGTTTGATTGAATCGATAACGTAAAATTGTATACTCCTTTCTTTGTTAAAATTTTGATGTCGTGGTTTGATTCTATGCAATGTAGTATATCTGCCATTTAAATTCTTTGTCCCATTTGGAGGCAATAAAACTTTCTGTATATAATTGTCATTTCTGTGTGAATAATTTTTTGTAGAAATGTCAATATGTGCTAATGTTCTGTTTTATTTAATATGTTTGATTACTGTTATGTAAACTGCTGATCCTCACTTAGGGTTCTTAATCATTTTGTATGTAAAACGTCTTGTGGTTCCCCTTGGGAACGGAACTGTGTAGCGCGCGCAAAATGTGGTTGGCCTAGGTAGAAAAGGCGGAGCCAAGAGTCAGTCGGGGAGGAGCTACCAAACTGAGCACTTTCATGTAAACGTTGTGTATTGTGCTGGTTCCGAGAGAGGCTTTTTTCTGCCACTTTCCAATGCCTCGGATGGATGGATAAATAACTGGAACGATTCTGGAATTGGTATTCATCATCGCCACCAAGAAGGGCCAGAGTCCAGCAATTCTGTCTGCAAATCCGCCTACCAACATGCAGTTGCTACCACATTGCGCAATCACTGTAAAGGAGTATTATAATAATGTACAGTGAAGGATCAGCTTATTGGATGTTTTAGTGTGCACAAATATAAGGTAACTTATAACTGAATTCATGTAACTACCTTAATTTTCTCCCTATCACAACACCTCTCAGGTTCCTCTCCATTTGAAATATGGTTACCGAGTGTCCTAGTTTGCGGAAAAAAATGAAAGCCTCAGAACTTTAAATAATGTTGTTTGATCTGTGGTAAGAAGGGAGCATTCAGATTTACTGTAGATTTAGTGAAATTGTGGGAAGTAGCAAATGTAGTCTTGTGAAAGCCTAAAGTTTTGTCGAGTTTCAAAGTCACCTATTTGATCATTTACTTGAAAGTAGAAGACTGTGGTAATAAAGACAATTTGCAGTTTCTTTTAAAGATTAAAAGCTCTTAAAATTGAGGCTTATAAAGTGTTGCTTAGTTAATGATCATAGTGCTGCCGGTAGTAAATTTTAAAAGGTGAGTCAGTTTCTTGTAAATTTGTCAGCATTGTGTCTCACTGTAATAAAAGTCGTGAAATGCATGTATGGATAGTTATACACTTATGCTTACTAAGCACTTGTTTCTTTTGGGTATTGAAAGTGCATATTAATAGTGTAATAAAATCCACAGGTCATCCTTTACCACTGTTTATGAAAACAATAATTCTTTTATTCAAAATACAGTGAGAAGTAATCTGTTAGTGAATTCCATTTAACTTTCATTCTAAACAGAATAGTATTTAGTTGAGAGATACTTAACCTATGACCAATTCATAATTTTTCAGTGAACTACATTTACAATTTCATGCCAGCTAGGAAAATGTTTGAACAATAATACTGAACTATTGTCCAATTAATGATTCTGCAGTTAATGTTAATAGTAGTGATATAAAGACCATTCAATTTGAAGAAGTCATGAAAGTATCAGTGTGTTTCGGTATCCGTTATAATTTTGCAAATAGTTTGTGCTGCTCTAGCTGTTAGCTTTAATCTTACCGTAAACATATGTATGTGTCAGAATTCACTGCATTCGCGTGTGGCCAAGTCTAGGTTGTGTTTGACCGTTAAAGATACGCATACCTGCTTTCTTAAACGAGAACGTTAATCTTTCTCTTGCCTAATTAGGCTGGCGACCGTTTTCCTTATTCTTTAAACAGTATAGCTAGGCAAAAATATTGTTTGTTATTGTTCAAATATTTACGTAATTCTGACTTTCGTTTCCGATAAGCCACCTCCGTTAGGTACACGACGGTCAACATAACAAAATTCCTCTCAGAGGGTAACACTGCTCTGTTGCTTTATACCATAATTGCTTTAACAAGATAGTTTCATTTCACGACCTGCCTCCAACTTTAAGGTTATGGTATAGCAGTAGCGGACAGGAGTGTTATAATTGCTCTACAAACTGGGCTACCCAAGCTCATAACTTTACGTCCTACATGACAAAGGTAAAACGGAAGTCAAATCTTCGAGCTCGAGCTTCAGTCCAGTGCACAGTTTTAATCTGCCAGGAGGTTTCACGTCTACACACACTCTGTTGCAGATTCGTTCTGGAAACATGTTCCAGGCTGTGACTAAGTCATGTATCAGCAATATCCTATCTTCCAGGAGTAGCCTCGCAAGTTTCGTAGGAGAACTTCTTTGAAGTTTAGAATGTAAGAGACGAGGTACTGTCGGAAGTAACGGTACGAGGAGAGGTTTTGTCTTGTTAGCTGACTCGGTGGAGCACTTGCCAGCGAAATGCGAAGGTTCCGAATTAGAGTCTCGGTCTGGCACAAAGTTTTGAACTGTAAATAAATTTCAGCACCTGTAATTGTTACTCATTTTCACTGAGGATGGCAATGTCTTCCGCGAATACTGTCACTGATGAATTTTCACCACGCATTTTATCCCACTCTTCAGTCTTTCTTTAAGTTCAGTCTTAACTTGTTCGATACACAGGTTGAACAATACGTGAGGAAAACTATATCCCTGCCTTACGGCCTTTGTAATCCGAGTACAGCCAGAAGCATCCCCATTACAGAGATCCGCCAAATGTTTTGTGCGAGATGTGGTATCTTACTGTTCGGAAACGTGGACACTCAGACAGAATTAACAAAAAATTTTTAAGAAATTTGAATTGTGGTTATGGAAAAGAATGGGGAAAAAGTGAAATGGATCGACAGAACGAGGAATGAGGAGTTACTGAGCAGGAAAGGAAAGGAGAGGAACTTCATGAGGATGATACAAAAGAGGAAAACATCTTGGGTCTACTACAGAGAATCAGCGAGGGAAAATTGGTACTCCTCCGAGGTAATATTATTGTTCAGGAACGTGGATCTTGTGAGAGGTCTGTGGCTCGTACTGGACAGAGCAGAGCAGGTAAAACATTAACAACGTTATAAATGATGATGATTTCGTTCTACGTCCTCGAGTTTATAATTCGCGTGTCTACGAAGCATAAGTAGAATGGAGACGCTTTATATGTGGATTGACATCTGACTGGCCTTATTACACTTGGTCCCCGGTACAGTGAAGTCATGTTAAGAGAAAACAACTTTACATACCGTTCTTCTACTGCTTACTCTCTATTTATGTTGCTGTTCTTATATTCTGCGGTACAGTTACGTAATTTTACGTATATTTTTGAAATATGTAAGTGATGATGGGCATGAGATTCTTATGGCTGTTATAGAAATTGCCAGTTGGTTGTATGATCTGTTTGCCTCCTCACTTCCTAATTAACCTACTATTCCGATTAATTGGCTCTTCTCCTGAAATTTGTATTAACATTATTATGGACTACTCAGTTCGTAGCTATTTCTATGCAGTAATGTTTCCATGTGTCTGTACTATATGGTCAGTAATAAGTATCAAAGCAACTTATCGTGGTCAAGACCTGTAGTTAAAAATCAGAAAATCCACATTAGCAAATCTTTGTATGAAGCTCAGTGATAATGTTATGTATTAGAAGGAAATATTATGAATCTATAGAGTGTAGAAGGTTACAGACGTTTGGAATTCTTTCAACTATCACCAGGCTATCCGAAGACTTCTGGCCAGACAGTAATCGTTTTATGTAAGTCTGATAGCTTTCGTGGCCGTCGCCACTGAAGGCAAAATCTTCTGGGCAGTTAGACCATGTCGTATTTCTTCTATACGATCCACGTTTGACCCCTCTCCTGCGATCTTCTATAGGATCTTGTGGTGTCCACGGTTGACTGAAACGAAAGTGGATCCCGGATCCTGAAGAAGATCCCAACAGAGGAGTCAAAATGTTGATCTTATAGAAGAAACAAGACGTGGCCTAGCAACCAACTACATTTTACCTTTAGCACAATTTATTTTCTGCGTCAGAATCCACCACCTTGGATGTTCTGGGACTCTTTCGTACTCAATCTCCCTTAAAGAATGACTGCAATTACCCAAAATCCTACCAGACAACACTAATATTCCAAAGTAAAAAGATAGATGTAAGAATCGAAAACTTATCAATCAATAATGAGTGTAAGAAAGTGATTCTACGCTCAAATGTTTCCATCACATAGGAGAGTCAAACGTCGTGAGCAAAACAAAGGATGGGAAATTAGTCCTCAAGCAGATAATTCTGAGAACTCCTATTCACTGATATATGTCACGACCTGTAGCTTTCGTCTTATGGTTTTCTGAAACCTCGGAGGTACTTATGAAGAATACTGTATTCTATGGTGTGAGGCGTTTCTAGTTACTGGCGACAGTTTTCTGGAAATTATTTTGTTGTTTTTGTGTTTTCGCAGCTATAATTGTTCATTTATTGATATAATTAACTCTCATAACTCATTCTTTAGTTAATGAAGTCTATATCCCAAAAATTTACCATTTTCGTGACAGTTGTTCAATGGTATTCTCGTTCAACCTTAGGATTACATTCAAAGTCAATTTTTCCAGCTTGGTTTATGTCTGAAATGTCTGCCGTGGAGGACTGCCACAAAAATGTTGAGTGTTGTTGTGACTTGCGGCAACCAAGTTTAGTAGATTTTAGGTAAAGATGGTGAGAAAATATGAAAAGGAGAGACGGACAGAAGTTGCTCCTGACGTCGTGCTTACTGCATTGAGGAAGGTAAGAGAAGAATGATTATCAGTTTGTAAAGCTGATGCTGAATATCAAATCAGAATTCATTCTTGAACTAGATAGTGCGAGAAATTTCTCTAACATAAAATTGAAGAGACGAACATAGTCAGCCCTCCACCAAAAAATGGCTCTGAGCACTATGGGACTTAACTACTGTGGTCATCAGTCCCCTAGAACTTAGAACTACTTAAACCTAACTAACCTAAGGACATCACACACATCCATGCCCGAGGCAGGATTCGAACCTGCGACCGTAGCAATCGCGCGGTTCCGGACTGCGCGCCTAGAACCGCTAGACCACCGCGGCCGGCAGCCCTCCACCACCTTTGGTTATTCTCCAAATAGAAAAGATTTTTTTTCTGATGACGACAAGAAGGATCTGAAGCAATATGTTCTCGTGGTTTTGTTCCACTAGGCGCTTCAGTCCGGAACCGCGTGAATGCTACGGTCGCAGGTTCGAATCCTGCCTCGGGCATGGATGTGTGCGATGTCCTTAGGTTAGTTAGGTTTAAGTGGTTCTAAGTTCTAGGGGACTGATGACCTCATATGTTAAGTCCGATAGTGCTCAGAGTCATTTGAACCATTATTTTGATAAGACGCAGAACGAGCTATGATCCCTCCGATATCGCCGTCATCGTCAACGCAGTATTACGCTCTCTTAGATCCATCTCGTGCGTTGACGATGACGGCGATATCGGAGGGATCATAGCTCGTTCTAGCTCGTTCTGCGTCTTATCAAAAAAAATGGTTCAAATGACTCTGAGCACTATCGGACTTAACATATGAGGTCATCAGTCCCCTAGAACTTAGAACTACTTAAACCTAACTAACCTCAGGACATCGCACACATCCATGCCCGAGGCAGGATTCGAACCAGCGGCCGTAGCAGTCGCGCGGTTCCGGACTGAAGCGCCTAGAACCTCTCGGCCACAGGGGCCGGCGGCGTCTTGTCGCCCACGCACCATTTGCAAAAGTAAAATGAGAAGAGGAGAATGGCGACTTGGGACAGGTACTGTAAGTACTCTCCGCTTCACAGGGTAGGACTGCTCGCTTAATATAGTCAGACGTATAAAAATGTTTTATCTAATAAAATGTGAAAGTCGTTCAGCAATCCGGGACCGTACCCTGTTATACTGAAACTTCTTTATTTAAATGTGTGAATTTGAACTCAAATTGCTGACTGACTGAGAAGATGAAACTTCTACGTTATTTAATTCTGAAAGAGCTGAGTAAAACTGAACGTACTGAGCCTACTTTCTCTTTACTTTTTCTTATCGTGTCAACACTGACCCACAATATTCTGACGCAACGCAATCTGACTGCTCAAAGAAAATTACAACCTGACTTCAAATAATTAATACAAAAGAATGGCCCTGACTAAAATGAAATCTTAACAATAAACTATACATTTCATTAAGCACTTACCTCACAAAAATCTTCATAACGCGAACTACTGCAATACATCGAGCGTCAGTACTGCCATCTAAATAAAAGATTCTAACTACTAAAGTGACTAACTACTAATAGGCATGTGGTTAGCAAAGGAAAGATTTTGTTTCAAACCAAACAATGTATTTTTTATCTTAACAATATGACATCCAGTTCGAACACGAATATAAATCGTCATTGACATTAAGAACAAAGATATATTATAATGACTGATTTTCAATCTCCAAGTCGGATACTTCCCCATCGTTAGCTACGCTAACACTCAGACCTCTACCCTAACTTCTCGCATTTAACATCCATCACTGCTGGCTGCTCACCTCCAATTTTTTATCCCACTTGGAAGTGGGCGCGTGGGTTGGGTGAGGAAGAGGTAAAACACGTCGGTACGTCTGTATGCATTTAAATCCCCTTTACTCAAGCAATAAGAATACATAACTTGTTAGCTGGTGCGATGTTGAAGCGGTTTCCTGGCTGGCTGCACCTGATGAAATGGGCAGAATCTGTAGCGGAGCTCGTAGAGCTGCACAACACCAGCTAGAGGGCTTTGCCGTCGGTGTCTCGTGGTAGTGCCAACCTTCGAAACTATGTGGCATCGTTACTATCGATACCACATCCAACTGCCCAACAGTACTTCCATCACTGCTGACGACTAAATTCCAATTGCCCAAAAGTACTCCCAACACTGCTGGCAACTAACTTCCAACTACCCAACACTACTGGCGATTAACTTCCAACAACCAGTCCAAGCAGCCACAGAGTCTCTTACAAAGAAAGCGCAGTCAGAGATCCAATGCAAAGCGCTATACAGCGCTGCCAACACAGAAGCAGCCCACTTACAATATTCATTACATAGCTTACGGTTCTCGGAGTATCCCCATAGACAGCCCCACTACCCTAGCATCTGGGGAAGCTTGAAAACAAACCATGTCAATCCCAGTCGAGGCATAGTGAATCTTTTGATACGACACGGTCATTATCCATCCCATCTTGAAAGACTTAAGCTCTGGCAGATGAAACTTCCTGGCAGATTAAAACTGTGTGCCGGTCCGAACCCGCCTTTCGCAAACAAGTGCTCTACCTGAATGTCCAAATAGAACGCATGTCCCGCCTGCACAGTTAGAAGATGAGGTACTGGTGATAGTGAAGCTGTGAAGGCGGGCCGTGACTCGTGCTTGGACAGCTCAGTCTGTAGAGCCGTTGGTAGTGAAAGGCAATCGTACTAAGTCCAAGACCCCATTCGGCACACAGTTTTAATACGCCATGGAGTTTAAAATCAGCGCACACTCCGCTCCAGAGCGAAAATTTATTCTGAAGCCAGAGAGGTGTCTACGAATGCGGATGCAAGTACACTCCAGAACGCGTTGTCTTTCACTGCGCATTATTTAACTTCTACATCCACAACTGCATCGACATAGACACTCCGCAAGCCGCCGTACGGCGTGTGGTGCAGGGTGATCTGTACCAGTACTGTCCGCAGCTCGTGGTCTTGCGGTAGCGTTCTCGCTTCCCGCGCACGAGGTTCCGGGTTGGATTCCCGGCGGGGTCAGGGATTTTCTCTGCCTCGTGATGACTGGGTGTTGTGTGTTCTTCATCATCATTTAATCATCATTGACGCGCAAGTCGCCGAAGTGGCGCCAACTAAAAAGGACTTGCAATACGGCGGCCGAACTTCCCCTCATGGGGCCTCCCGGCCAACAATGCCATACGATCATCATCATCATCATGTACCAGTACTAGTGATTTCCTTTCCTGTTCTACTCGTAAACAGAGCGAGGTAGAAACGACTGTCTGTATGTCTTCTTGTGAGCCCTAATTTCTCGAATCTTATCTTCGTACTGCTTACGGTAAGTGTATGTTGGCGGTAGTAGAACAGTTCGGCCATCAGCTTCGAATGGCGGTTCTCTAAATTTTCTCAGTAGTTTTTCTCGAAAACAAAGTCGCCTTTCCTTCAGGGATTCCCCTTTGCGTTCCCGAAGCATCTCCGTAACACTTACGTGTTGTTCTAACGTGCCGGTAACAAATCTAGCAGCCGGCCTCTGAATTGCTTATATGTCTTCCTTCAATCCGACTTGGTGCGGCTCCCAAACACTGGAGCAGTACTGCAGGTTAGGTCACACCAGCGTCCTACGTGCGATTTCCTTAACGGATGAACCACTATTTCCCAAAATTCTCCCAATATCCATAAGTCAACCATTCGCGCTCCGTAACGTATCCTCACATGCTCATTGCATTTCATATCGTTTTGCAATGTTACGCCCTGACATTTAAACTACTTGACTGTGTCAAGGAGGACAATAGTAATACTGGACACTACAGGTCCGCTCTTCTTACTCATCCGCGTTCACTTACATTTTCCACATTTAGAGGTAGCTGCCGTTCATCACACCAACTAGAAATTTTGACTTAGTCGTCTTGTACTTTCCTACAGTCACTCAACGGCGACACCTTCCTCTACACCACAGCATAATAAGCGAACAACCGCAGATTGCTGCCAAACCTTTTATGTATGTAGAGTACAACAGCGTTCCTGTCACACTTCACTGGGGTGCTCCTGCCGATACCCTGTCTCTGATAAGCACTCGCCGTCAAGAACAAGATACTGGGTTTTATTGCTTGAGAAGTCTTATATCCACTCACATATCTGCGAACTTATTTACATATGGTCGTACCTTCGTAAGCAGCCTGCAATGGGGGACCGTGTCAAGTGCTTTCCGGAAATACAGAAATATGGAATCTGCCTGTTGCCGTTCGTACATAGCAGTGTATCATGTAAAATAAAGGCAAGCTAAAAACCATACTGATTCGTGGACGTAAGCTTCTCAGACTCAAGAAAGCTTATTAGATTCGAACTAAGAATATGTTCAAAGATTATGCAGCAAACCGAAGCTAGGGGTACTGGTCTGTAATTTTGCGGATCCATTCTTTTACCTTTCTTATATAATGGAGTCATCTGCGCTTTTTTCGTGTCTTAGGACTGTGCTGGGCGAGAGATTCGCGCTTGCCCTATTAGCTGTATCGTCACTGGAAAACGCTACGAGAGTCTCTTACGCACCAACATCATTCCAGCTTTTCCACAGTGTGGATGTGTGGGTAGGATCACTTTTAATCAAGGTGACGCTCCTACCTCATATTGCACAGCCAGTAAAGCGGCTGCTGCATAGACATTTCGGAAATTCTAGAATTATCAGGCGTCGTTTCCCTGTAGCCTTGCCATGCAAATAACCTGATCTTATTCATTGTGACTTTAGGCTGGGCGGTTATCTGAAAGATGCTGTGTTCAGGTTCCGATTACAAAAGGACAGAGGATAGGCAAAATTATGTGAACAGTGGTAGTAGTGAGATGGCTGTGTTTGACGGTGAACAACGCAGGTAAGGCACGTTTCATGCTGGACTGTGCGTGTTCAGTAAGGACTAGGCATCCGTGCAGGTTGTTTACGAGTAGTGCACACTTCGTATTTGCATTCAGAGACCGAGGTCGACGTGCAATGAAAGACCTAACAGAGTTTCAAAGAGGACAGATTGTGGGGGTCCGATTAGCTGGAGTATCAATAACCAAGACAGCCAACTTATTGAATGTTTCAAGAGTGATTGTTTCTACATTTATGACAGTCTACACAAAAAATGGTAAGACATCATGGTGTAAACGTAATAGTGGGCGCATGTCAAAACTAAATGACAGAGATCGTCATACGCTATACGAATTGTGTCAAAGCAACACAAAACTGGCGCGGCTAAAGTGATTGCAGAGTTCAAGAGCCATCTTCTGTCCGCAGAGAACTCCATAAAGCGAATGTTCATGGACCAGCTGCTATACCGAAACCATTAATGACGCAGAGAAGCGTAAAACATTGTGTCAGGGGCATAAATTCTGGACGGCTGATCAGTGGGAACACTTCATAGGATCGGTCGAGTCAATATTTTCGTTGATTCAAACATCGGGCCTGGTATACGTCTGGAGAACGCCAAAAGAAGTCTACAATCCTGACTGCTTCATTCCACTGATTAAGCAAGGAGTTGGATGTGTGATAGTGTGAACAGCCATATCATGGTATTCTGCTGGCCTATCATTACTCTCAAAGGGCATGTTACAGCGCAACGATTATGTGAACATTTTAGGTGATCAGGTGCACATCATTCAAATGTTGTTTAGGACGATGATGCACCTATTCACAGCTCCAGAAGGGTACAATCGTGGTATGAGGAATATGCAACTGAACTGCAGCGCCTTCTCTGGCCAGCACAGTCCCAGGACTTGAACATTACCGAACCCTTATGGGCGGTATTGGAGCGCAGATTCCGGAGCAGATATCCGCCTCCCTCGTCAGAGGTTCTGATCGAAGAGCGGCATGAAACTCTACTGGAGACTATACAATCAATATATTCTAGTATTTCAAGAAGAATCGTAGCTGTTATTAAGGACAAATGGGGGTCCAACCCATTAATAATAAATAACTCCCAAGTAATTACAGGTGTTCACGTTATCTGGCCTATCCCCTGCGGCTGAACTGAAGGCATTCATTGCGCAGCACAATCTGAACCTGACCCCTGAGACACTCTTATCTCTTACGGAACATACTGTTTCTCGATTAAACGATCGACAGGACATTGAACATGCCCTGTAGCAGTCTGACGACAGTTAAAAACTGATTAAATTGTTGGTTTTATGACGGTTTCGTGTCAGGACAATTAAAAACCGATGTTTTTCTATGCAATGTGGTACTGCCTTACCTCGGTGGATGGGGTTACCGAACATTGCCTTCATTGTTGGATAACATACTTGTGCGGTCATGAATATTGCACATTACTGTTGACTTAATGTACAAGACACACTAAAGTCGTCGTGTTGCTATTCGTCTGTCATTCTTAGCCTATCCCGATTACATTATTGCGCTTCTTAATCGCCATCTATTGGGAAGAATTTTGTTGAATTTGTTTTCATAATGTTACCCGCTTCTCTGATAACATTCCACTGAAATTAGACGTCATTCTGAGCAGCGGTTCTTTTTTCACGCGTTCTGAAACTGGAACTTTAATTAGAAACACGCTGTACATGTCAAAAGAGAATCAGCGTTTTGCGTTGTGCTTTGCAATCTTTTCTTTGTCCGTTACCAGAAGTTTTCAAGATTCTCGTCTGTGCTTACGTTTGCAATCACTTACTGATGACAACTGTGATTTTCTAGATTTTCTTTTTCGTGGCTTTACTCCGTATCTGCGCGGAGTCGGCACGGTAATCGGCGTTTGGCAATGTTAGTTACGGATGCCTTTCCACTCCCCCTCCCTCCCTGTGCTCTAGTGTTATCCGTGTGAAATTATGAGAAAGTTTACGAAATGAAACTTCCTGGCAAATTAAAACTGTGTGCTGGACCGAGACCCGAACTCGGGAACTCTGCCTTTTGTGGGAAGGTGCTCTACCAACTGCCAATATCTCGTCTCCTACCTTCCAAACTTTACAGAAGCTCTCCTGCGAACCCTGCAGAACTAGCACTCCTGAGAGAAAAGATATTGCGGAGAGATGGCTTATCCACAGCCTGGGGGATGTTTCCGGAATGAGATTTTCAATCTGCAGTGGAGTGTGCGCTGATATGAAACTTCTTGGCACATTAAAACTGTGTGCCGGACCGAGATTCGATTTCGGGGCCTTTGCACTTCGCGGGTTAAGTGCTCTACCAACTGAGCTACCCAAGCACGACTCACGCCCCGTCCTTACAGCTGTACCTTCGCCAGTACCTCGTATCCTACCTTCCAAACTTTACAGAAGCTCTCCTGCAAACCCTGCAGAACTATCACTCCTGAAAGAAAGAATATTGCGGAGACATGGCTGGGGGAGGTTTCCAGAATGAGATTTTCACTCTGCTAGAGCACTAGCCCGCGAAAGGCAAAAGTCTCGAGTTCGAGTCTCGGTCCGGCACACAGTTTTAATCTGCCAGAAAGTTTCATATCAGCGCACACTCCGCTGCAGAGTGACAATCTCATTCTGGAAAGTTTACGATTTGATCGTAAATTGACTTAGTCGGCCCTCGTCATTAATCTGTCGGGCGGAGTCGTACCATGTCTAGCGCGCCTTCCACAATCGCGGAAGCGACGCGTTGAAGCGCGCGGCAATCCGTGTGGATCCCCCTCTGGTGAGAGAGAAATAGAACTGATAGTCTAGAATACACTGGCTCACATGTTAAGGCCATAGTAGCATCATTATACTGATGTTTACGGCTGAAAACGAAAAGCTACAGAAAGAGCTGTGCCGCGCGGCCGCTGGGCGCCAGTCGGCTGCGATATGCACCACAGCCTCGCTGCCACGTCGCGGCGGTGTCTGACGCGTGATGGATGAGCAAGAGTGGATGCCTCTGCCAATATCCGCGCTGAGAGTCTGCGGCTGGGCGTGGCGCGCCTGCCACCAAATCGCTGCCACACCTGCCGCTGTCAGCACTCTACTCGCTTTGGAGCGCGTTTCACTTGCCGCACAGCAGTCGTAGCCGTGACCGTTAGTAAGCGAGCTGCACTGCAGCCGCTGTAATGAAACGTACGGAAGCTGCTCGTCCGATTAGAGCAAAAGCGACAACGAAAGAGCTTGCAGAACAACATGTGTTTGTTTGTGTGTGTGTGTGTGTGTGTGTGTGTGTGTGTGTGTGTGTGTGTGTAAAATTATGCTACAAACTTGGAAAACCTTTTGGAAAAACTTTTAGAGACATTGCAGTTTCTTAGCCAAGCATACAGCGAGGATTGTGTGTGATAGAAAGTAATGCTATGAGCGGTTCAAGGGTCTTGAACAGGGCAGAAAGTCGTTCGGTGAAGGTCCCAATCTTGGCTGACTTTCCACATCAACAGGTTCCGGGGCGGAGAAGAGTTGGTACGCATTTAATTCAGACGAATTTTGCATGAGAACGAGACATGCACTCGGCCCCCTTCCTTAACTACCAGCTAATTATTTATGCGGACAACGGTAACGGAAGAAAATGATGGTGGACCCTGCTAGTTGGTAAAATAAGGAGTGCACACTAATAATAATTTAATAAAAATCGTAATCTACTCAAAAAAGAGAACTTTATCATAATAAACAACAGGAAATCTGATTATGCCTATATCTACTAAATGATATGCGGATTAAATATAACAGTGAGATTTATTGTACATCAGAACATAAATGCACATGATTGTCGACACACAGTAGGTTAAAGGATAGGTTATACTGAAATATTATGAGAACAAGAGGTGGATCGAGAACAAGGGGCTCCTACACTCTGTGATGCAATAGATTGACTGGAGGTCCTAATGAATCGAATATTTATCTGGCTGGCTCTGAGCACTATGGGACTTAACATCCATGGTCATCAGTCCCCTAGAACGTAGAACTAATTAAACCTAACTAACCTAAGGACATCACACAACACCCAGTCATCACGAGGCAGAGAAAATCCCTGACCCTGCCGGCAATCGAACCCGGGAACCTGGGCGCGGGAAGCGAGAACGCTACCGCACGACCACTAGCTGCGGACAATATTAATCTCCCGACTATATTGCAGTATCGCAATTAGTAGTGAAGTCTCGAATGGGATCACATGGAGAAGCAAGCAAGGTGGACTTGTAGCAAAGCGAGCGCGCGTGCTGCTGAGAGATTCAGTACAAAATTGGTAAAGTCCTACAAAATACTGTACCATACTGAAATCTGCAGCACGTCGTCGGTAGGCAGCGTCCTGATGATGTAGGCGGCGTCTTCTGCCGTGCAGCCACTCTGTGTTAACCCCTGGCCATGAAGGCTGTCCGAGAATTCTGAGTTCTTCCGAAAACGAGCAACCAAGTTCCAAGACCGTCCGACTCCGAGGAACATCAGGTCTCGAATTCCCTGCCCGCGCAACGCAAGAGCGAAGCCAACTCTCCTCGAAAACTGCGAATCAGCATTCAGTTCTGATTCCAAAATTCCCCCACACTGTCTCAGAGCATCATTCTCGCCAATAGCGACCGTTCCCTCCAATTTCGAGCAGGGCTTTATGACGTCAACTAGCCCTAGATTAAGTTGACCAATCATGAATCTGCTATTCAGCTGAGGGCACTGAACTTGCCGTTTGACCGGCTACGAAAACAAAGTACCTAGACCACTAACGTGCCAGACAGTCGCACCCAGCAGGGCACAGTCCACAAGTATTCTCAGAATCAAGAGGACAATGCAGTCAGTCGGTGCCAGGAATCTTCGTTCCAGACGCGCTGGAACGGTAAATACATATACTGCGGCGACACTCAGACGTCTCGCAGGTGGTTTCGCCCTGCATACAATAGGCGAAACTCGACCGACGTCAGTCGTTCTGCCAGGCGCCTAAGCCTATTGTACGAACCTCTCAGAATTCAGGGAATTGCAGCCACCAACCGGAAACGCAGTGTGCCGCGTCCTCCGATGCTCGCCACGTACAAGCCACCCAGTGAAGTAAAAAAATGTTCAAATGTGTGTGAAATCTTATGGGATTTAACGGCTAAGGTCATCAGTCCCTAAGCTTACACACTACTTAACATAAATTATCCTAAGGACAAACACACACACCCATGCCCGAGGGAGGACTCGAACCTCCACCGGGACCAACCGCGCAGTCCATGACTGCAGCGCTTAGACCGCTCGGCTAATCCCGCGGCCTAGTGAAGTAACCCAACATGTTTAGGAATCAAGTGAAAAGTATTTTTTGAGGTCTCAGTACAAATCCTCTCATTACAATAACTTTATTCGGTCTGTTACTACCGTGCAATGACGTAGAACTGCAATGACATAGACCGTGCAGTGACATAGAACTGATGAAAATGAGAGGAGACATGCAAAAGAGGGCATGGAACCTCTCAATTCTCGTTTGGCTGTTCGAGAAGTTGCTGACGATGTAGGTGTTACAGGCAACAAACGCTTGTGTCTTACAAGGGAAACTCCCCATCACACTCCTTCCCCTCCCCTAGCCCCCCCCCCCCCCCTCCCCCTCAGACTTAGTGCTAAGGAGGCCCAGTGGAAACCCCGTCAAAAACTGAAAACGGATCAAGCATGAAAACAGGGAGAAGGTGTACTGAACTGTCGATAAAAGAACAATAGAGACAGGGAACGTGCAAACTTAATAAGTGCAACGTTGAGCGGAGTGGAACAGCCACGGTGAGCCGTGTTCAAAACTCGCTCGTGCCATTTTTTCACAAAATTTTGAACTGTCTGTCCAGTCTCTGAATTGTTTGTCCTCTCTCTATACTCCTCGTAGCTGTCATACTATACACTGGTTATAGAATAAGGGTCATGCGGTAAGAATACATTACCGCCGCGAGTAAATGTGATGAATAGTGAGAGCAGGCGAGGTTATCACATAGACCTCTGACAGAAATGCAAACAGCAAACAAACGGGTGTGAAGTATGTTACAACAAGGGAATTCAACAGTCAAAACTTCCGTAACGGGGCACAACTTCAAAACTATTAAAAACATATGTTTCTACAGAGCACAGGGATAACTGTGTGATTGTGAAACTGTTGCGTTCGTTCGTTTCTTGCAGCTTATGTGATAAACTATTATGTTCTCATCATTTCCTTGGGAGTGATCACATTCACGTTCATACGAACACCTAAATCGAGCAAGGAGGCATACCTCACTCACTCACACGGCGTAAAGTTAGATGCGTCGGTATGAGATTTCTATCATATGACACACGTACTGTCACTAATGCCGAATGACACACAAGACGTGTTTTCCGGTGGAAGATTCTGTTGTCTCCTTTACATTAAAAGTTTGCGGCTCCAATTCGAAAGCCTCTTCCTTTCGGCCGCTAATAGCGTAGTTTTTCAAGAATCAACTTTCATTATAGGTCCCTTCCTTACACCTCGCTGTTACAAACCGACGTTACAGCACGAGCAAACTCAAATTTGAATACAGAGAACAGCGGCAAAAAAATTTGACACGAATGAACTTTGAACACAGTTTGCCCGTCTTGCAGCTCAAGAGCGAGACCACTTGACCATGAGAGCTTGGCCATTACCGTCTGCTCAATATTGCACCTCTTGTGGTAGAATCGCTCTCTGTTTCTACCTTTTTTTTCTTCGCAGTTGAGTACACCTTCTTCCTGTTCTCATGCTTGATCTGTGTCCAGTTTCTGTCGGGCTTTCCACTGCGCATGAATGACCACGTTTCAGATAAGCAATAGTTTTAAGTCTTTTTAATTAAGTGAGCGCCGATTAGATTGCAAAACTGTTGATCAAGGGGCTACAGCATTTTCTACACTTTCCCAGTAAATCTTTTGCTGAGAGTTAGCCAATCGAACACAGTTAATTCATTGTACTGCCTCATCCACTTGCTAATGTAACCACTACAAACAGATCAAAAAGCCTTCTTTCGTGTAAATATTTGGTTTTATTTCATTTGTTCCACCAGTTTCAGCATAGCATTACGCCATCTGACCTCTTGTACAATCGAGATAGGGGCCAGAATACAGTCATTGGTGTCTGTAGACTACTTTTTAAAACAATGATCTTTCCGATCATCGCCTGGAGACTGTGGGTTTGATTTGACATTTTATGCTTAACAGCCGAGATCCGAGGAATAAAAAGCATTGATGTCTTTTCTGAACGTACTAACAAGCTGGTCGCTGTCACGTTTAGGGATGACATCTCTTACTGTGTCAAGCCCACAAGCGAAGGCTAAAAATAACTTCGTTCCCCTAAAAGTTTCACTCAGGACAGAATACACTTCCACTACAGCCTTTTTTTTCATCTTCAGTGTGCAATATTTGTCTGCACAGCTAACCGGAGACACTGAGAAGAAATCACAGGTATCCTTCAGTTAGAGAATTTTCCAGGAAAAACCTAATTGTTATTTGGACATTGTTTTCCGCCATTCTTTCAGTTGAAGGCATGGCTTATAGCCACGTTGTCTTAGTATGAGAAAGTGTTGCCTTACATTCAGTTCTTACAAAATTACAACACTCAACGACGTTTTATGCTGTCACAGTACAATGAGAGAATACTTTCTGGATAAAATCTTCCACATCCATCTTCAGAAACTCCGAAGCAATTTTACTAGCATTATGCACAATATGGCATGAACAGCCACTTCCTGAAATGTTTTCTCCAATTTGTTTCTTCAGTTTACTAAACACATTGTTGTAAACAAGTCGTCCTAGTTCACCAGAGGTGACATCGGCAGTATCACTGCTTAATGCAACAAACTTTTGTGATAGGTTGTCTTTTTGTTGCACTTCCAGGAAATATAAGCTTGACTACGGTATGCGACGGTTCATTTGAAAGACTTTTACAGGACGTTAAGATCAGTCTACACGCCCACCATGATTAGAGAAATGTTTAATATTCTCATGGTTGATAGCATCATTATTAACACTAAGAAAACTTAAGTTGTTCCAACTGAACTTTTAATTGATCTAATCACTCAGGTTCCAAGACTTTGCTAACTACTGCTCCACATTACGTTCTAGCACAAGAAAAGTTTTCAGCAATTTCTGCGTCATCGAGAGCTGTTCCAACTAATTTGTCAAATAAGTTCTCGTCATAAATTGATTATTGGAATCAGTGGCATTCACAATAACAGCACTCAATTCCATGATTGCGATACTGTAGTGAATCTATATCCTAGATGCCCCAGCACAGTCTATGAACTAGCCGAAGGTGTCCTGAACTGATGAACTTCATGCTGCTCGCCACCTACCATGAAGGAAGTGAATGTCTTCCGACAAGCTCACATTGCTGGGTGTGCCAGCAGTGAACTTCGGTGAGGAAACCAACAATGTGCCAACTTAGGCTTGACGTTCCTGTTCAACAGTCAGGTGCCTCCAGGTGCTGAAACCTACCTGGAGTAGAAAGAAGATCAACAGACCACACGACTACCAGCGCCGGGTACAATGGATGGTCATGAAGAATCATCGCAGAATTCTGAGTGGTAATGAGCCTGAGGACACTTCAGCAACCAGCCCGAGTCCACTTTGTGCTGGGCAACGGCCGCGCCTGTTCGCTGGCAACCCTCTAAACCTCGCCTGGGCGCGCACCACGGAGCTGATGTCTCAGCACGATTCTGTGTAACGGTGAAGAAAGTATGTTAATCTCATTTAGGCTGGTCTCAGTGATTTGCCACTTCACTGTTTACAGATGAAACTTTAAATCTGTTAGAAAAAAATTTCCTTTAAAATCAATCTTCTTCTTACGTGAATTGTAAACCTCCAAATTAGCGCAAAGACATTCTGTACCTGGGTCCTCAAGTACTAACAATGGGACCATATGAACTTGCCCTCACCAATTTGATTCATGCTGGTAGGCGTGTAGGGCACGATTAAGACATTATCATATGTTAACAAGAAGACTCAACTCCCAACTGTTTCCGAACAAATCACTTTGAACATTTTAGGAGTCTTTATGTACTTCATACATTGTTCAGCATTATTCAAAGAGAGCGCGCCTGAGCGTGTAAGTGGCTAATTCCATAATCGACAAATCTCTCGGTTGAACCTCGCTTGTGGTTTACTATTCTTTTTCATTCGCTGTAATTCTAGTAAGTAAGTTGATGAATGTCAAACAAGTTTGGTTTTTAATAGACGTATTGAGAAACAATTGCCTATGTCACAATAATTCTTGTTTCCTATGTCTCTGTAATCAGTATCATCCTGATTCGTGCATTACTCCATACATTACACATTCTACTCTCCTGACATTTAGATATATTAACATAAATAAAATTGCTATAATGATTTGACTGAAAGTTCTTGTGTATCCGATTTTTATATCCAATTTCCTTACGAAAAAAATGTTATCTCCTTTTCAAGATAAAAACTTTTGAAACAATAAATTAATCATTATATATCAATAATTTACATAGTCGTACTAAAACTGTTGTTAGAATTACGTGAGAATGAAGAACAAAAGATGTACCGGCAGTAAAATTCGATCCAGAGATCTCGCGCTTATGAAGCTAAGCGGTTATTCACTCGGCTGCGTTTTTTTTTTTCTTTTTTTTCAGTTAAAGTGGTCCTACATTGTATGTAGGCACGCTTAAAATGTTCAAACACGATTTTCTCGAAAACAGTTGAGAATTGCGTGTTCATGTTTTGCATATGTTGAAGGCCTAGTAGTGTCCTACACATCCCGTCAACATCGGTGTGAGGATGTTCGTACGTACCCCTTGTAAGCGTACTACAGTATCTGGATAGTAAGGTGAACGTAGATCTGCAGTCATTAGCTTTGGAAGTTGACCTACCGGTCACGTGTATGCGCAGCAGAGATCAGTGGAAGCATGCCCCTGTGAATTTTAGACAAATACCCTGTTTCCTGCTTTAAGTCGCGCAGGTTCTTCATGCTATTCGGAGGTGTCTAACTTTTCTGGAGTCATTGAGGTCGTGGGTATCCCTGTACCAAGTCGGTGTTTAGTTTCGATGATCATTCCCATGCTGTAACCTACAAGAATTACGATGACATCATGGCTATGGTAGCACAGCTTGTTGTAACATTTCTTTCGCAACGCTTTTAGACTATAGAGTTCTGTAATTTGCCCAGATTTACTTGAAAGTGTTGTTAATAAAAATTTCCTATTAAAACTAGACTGAACTGCATGTGACTGGTTTAGTCTTTAATAAAGCTTGCATCTGACTGCGTATTTAACTGAACTGAACTTCATCTCACTGCATGAAAATATGGTTGGAAAATTAATACTCAAAATACACATCTGACTCCATAAAAGTTTAGTGGTAAAAAATAAATGAAAGTCACCAACCTGCATCTGACTGCGTCTGTGGACTTAACTCGTGCACCTTTTCCCGTTTAGCCGATAATAAAACATATATTCAACCCAGCCGTAGTGCAATGGCATTAAATTGTCATTCTAGATAACTTTACTCATTTTGGCCCTGTTTGTTACTTAATAAAAATTCTGACCTGATCTGAATAATTTGCCAACTGTGCAATGGCATATAGATTATTTTACTCTGGTAAATGAAATTATTAGCTTTACTCATGGGAACTTTAATGTAGCTTTTGGTTCAATGCAAGCACAGGATGCGGAGAACGACATAAGGTGTGAGATGAAACTCTAATTTTATCTAAAAATATTTATTGTTCAAACTTTTAAGGCACATGTGAAAAACTAAAAAAAAACTTCAATAGCATGGATTTACGAGAAAGTTTCACAGAACGCTTATTGCATCAACAATGGGATTTCTATCTAGCTTTTAGACATTATTTAACCAAAGAAAAACTATTCTATTAATTATTCTTTCTAGTTTCCCCAGGTATGCGCCGAGTTTCGCTCAATAGCTATATAGCTTATTATGTGCGTAGCGCCAATTCTTACTTTGATGCTGTCACGACCCGGCTGCCTCCTGCAGGCATCTAGCTCCGACTCGAAACACGTCTGCTGTCTCTGCGCGTCTCCTCACCACCACTCAAACTTTTACCGCGTGCACCTAGCTCTGTTACCTGTCAAAGATCTTACTACTCGAAGATGTACTACTCGTCCAACCTTGCGGTTGGTAACTATCGACATTTTTCACTGGCTCTATCCTGATCGAATCTCAGCACATACCTTTCACACTTTTGAGAACGATGGAAATTCAAAATCAGAGTGGCATGCTTATTTATTTAAGCTCGTGTCTTGTTACAAGAACAATTTGTCGTGCTCTCCAATTCGTATGACATTTCTTTAGCATATAGAGCAAGTCTTCCTAGAAAAGAACACAACACCTCTGTTTAAAACTTCTTCTTTCCCGTTAACAGTCTTTAGCTCTCGTCGAAGTCTTTATTTAAAATGCGTATTGCCCACTGCAGCACACAGTTTTGAATGTTACGTAAGGATATGCCTGCAACATAAAAACCATTCCTCCGCCTAGTTTTTACCAAGTGGATGCTGGACATTCAATTTCAACAGACAAACCGTGATTTCTATGTAACCCTATCCCACTTGTACAACAAATATCTACATGACGTTCCTTAATTAACACTAGGTATAACACAAGAGGTTCTATTTGGTCTGAATGTACATGTTATACCTATACTGGGTTGCCTTAAAATAGGTGGACCAGTCACGTTAATGTGACGACCGCCTATAATCGATGTCAGTGTATAGAATTCACTAAAAGACGATAGGTGGCAGGACTAGCAGAGGAGGGTTTGTAAAGCTTGTCGGAGTGACGCGGAAAGCAATGCAGTCGATGTAGTATATGGAAATGGGGTGATTTATCTGATGTTCAAAAGAGGTTTCAGGCCAGAGGTGGAAGCTAGGTTTGTAAACTGTTCATTTGGGGCCACAGTTAAAGTACAAAGTGAATAGCAATATGGTGTTACCCAAAACCGATGATGAAGCAGCAATGGTGCACCACGGGACATAGACGACAGAGGTGAACGATGGCTGCTGGTTGGGCAACTAACCGCCCAGATGAACCGAGAGACTGCCAATAGTGTCTTCTCAACGGCCATTTAGCGACTGTTGCTGCGTGTGGGCCTCCGCAGCATGTGCCTGGTTCACTGAGTGGCGACAAATGGCCTTTCGATATGAATCACTTTTGATGCTCCATCCAAGACATGGTCGTTCAGTTTGCGGCATGAAACGTCTGAGAGCATAAACCCTGCAACAATGGTCGGAAGGATCTAGGCCGCACGGCGTTCCCGGGTGATGTCATCATTCTGGAAGGTGCAATGGATCAACACAAGTATGTCTCATCCTTGGGGACCATTTCCACCCCTACGTGCAGATTGTTCTTCCTCATCACGATGGCATCTACCAGCAGGACAACGCAACGTGTTTGTGGTTCGAAGAGCACCAGGAGGAGTTTACCGTACCTATCTGACCACCAAACTCCCTGGATTAATCGAAAATCTTTGAGAATTCTCAGCTCTGGCTGGATGGATCCTCAAGTGAGAACCCTTGTGCAGCTTGTCACGTCATTGCAGTCGGCATGGGTCCACTCCGTGTCGGTATATTCCAGAATGTCATTGACTCTCTTCCTGCACGTCTCGCAATGGTTAGCCCTGTAAACGTTGGTTATTCAGGCGTTTGACAGGTGGTCGCATTAACGTTATTGGATAGTGTATTATCTCATAGGACATCGAGGAACGAGTGTACTCTGGGTAACCAGTTCCACTGCATTACAAGCGCTGTCTGTGAGTAACTTGTTCATCACAAAGATAGTTTGCATTTAGATTCTGCAGCAAGGCCCCTATCTTTCCAAGAGAATTTCCCGACCACTCTCAGTCCGAGACGTTTAATGTTATTTGTTCCACTATATTGGCCAAAAATTTGTGATATACCGGAACGAAGAGATACCAAGACGCAAGGGAAAGCCACAGACACTTTTGGCAGGGCGCTGTAGTAATTGTAGGACTGTGTTTAGCCTGTCTGTCTATGAGAGTTGACAACTGACGACCTGAAATGGCTAAAAGAATTTTGCTACAGATGAGTGATGCACCGCATATTTTATGAATTTTCTACGTGTGTCTCTTCATAATATGCTGGCAGAATAAATTGCAGAAATGATCTATTAGTGGGGACACAGACCCCTCTTCAAGAGCGTTTCCGTTCTTATTCCTGATCACAGTCCCAGACATATTCCTCGAATAATTCCCTGGCTGTTCCTGAGAGAGACTAACATAATCATTCTGTAATTATTTGAGAACGAACATTCGTTTCTAGGCGCAACAGTCTGGAACCGCGCGACCGCTACGGTCGCAGGTTCGAATCCTGCCTCGGGCATGAATGTGTGTGATGTCCTTAGGTTAGTTAGGTTTAAGTAGTTCTAAGTTCTAGGGGACTGATGACCTAAGATGTTAAGTCCCATAGTGCTCAGAGCCATTTGAACCATTTGATCACTCTTTTGGTCGTTGTGTCTTTATATTTGTGTGGGGAAAAGGATGTTATAGAAGAACAGTAAATGTTGCTAAAAATGATGCTGTTGACCTATTCGAGAACCTGAACTTAATTTTGAAGCATGCTAAGTGAAACACAAGAGCATGAAATTCTTTACAGCGACGCCCAGCTGCTGTGTATGATATGAGACGGTTAAAGGTCTGGTGGGACCACACTCAGTAATGTGGACCCGAGTACAAGCAATGACTGCCAGTCATGGCCACCGCCAACGGACGTCAGAGCTAGTCCGTCTTAGCCAGAGCCAAAAGAACGCAACGAATACTCCCTGCTGTCCTACGCATGCAGTCATTCACCGGCAAAACGTAGGCCATGTTGACCATGTACTGCCTGATAATGAAATGCACTCTGATAGCAAGCAAGAGTCCACTTTCCCACGATATTCTAATACCCTGCTACTGGAGTGGCAGCTATAGTAGCTGTGTAGCAGATACTCTTAGTTTAATCTGTTGTGAGCGTAGCCCCATAAGTCTGGGGTCAACAAGATATTCAGGCCCTATGAGACACTTGTGACGTCGCACTAGATTGGATGTCCGCGACACTTAGTGAATGCTAGGCCCCATGCATGGCCCGTAGGAAATCGACATTGAATTGAGAAGGTACCCACTAATGTTCTTAATTTCGTCGTGTGCTATCGAGAATTTGCATGCACTTAAGCACGCAGTCAAGAATTATTAAAATCGTCGGAAATAGTTACTCACTCGCCCGCCAGAGTCGACTGCTGTCACTCGTAAGACCTGCAGTGTCACATGATGAGACGTACGCGCCACGGCCTGTCTTTCTTGTGGAGCTCGCATAAGTTGCGGCCAATGGCGACGGCCGTTCGACTACTACAAGGAACAAAAATTTAAAAAAAACGTATCGGTCACATGTTGTGTGACATTATTTGTGTAAAAGTAAGAAACAGAACTGATTAAAGAAACATATGAGGTGATTCATTACCTGTACATCATTTCGAACATCACTCATAGGTGCTTCAAGTGTTCATCTAATCTTTTTTACTTCTTAATTTTAGTCATATCATCTATTCGCTAAATGTGCTGAAGTTAGTCTTCATGTGAACCAAGCCATTCTGGCTGTTAAATATCACACCAAAGTAACTTTTATTCGCAAAACAGCTAGGCCTACAAGAGATGCACTTTTTGACACTTCATTTACGTAGCTAAGAGTAACTGTTTAAATTTTTAATTTTTTATTAATTACCCTGATTACTTTCAACCAACTATTTACTTTTTTTAAAGGAGACCTCAAACTGATCAATTTGATATCCATGTGTCCATTTTCCACGCTTCGTTTCGCTATTAAAATTCGGACTCACATCCATTGTGTAATTTATTAGGACTCTTGTTTTCATTCCGCCCAAACATTTGACCCACAAATTATCCATTCCAGAAACTGGATCACCACTGAAGCCCGCGTTACTCTGATATCCAAAAGAACCGTTATCTTGCTTTTCCAGACCAGGACATTGATTTCTCAACTCCAAATGCATATGTATATTGTACTGTAAGACGATTGTACATTTCTTAACTCACAGTAGTAATGTCAACTCTCTACTGCGAATTCCGTCATTGACTTAGCACTGATCCAGATTTCCTCATTCTGCATGGTTAGTAGCATTGACTGGCGAGGTGTGTGTAAGGAAACGTTATAAAAGTTATGTTTGATTCAAAGAAGTAATTAACAGTAAAGTAACATTGAGAATTGCTACGGCAGTAGACCGTATTTCTTTGGCTCTGAGCACTATGGGACTTAACATCTATGGTCATCAGTCCCCTAGAACTTAGAACTACTTAAACCTAACTAACCTAAGGACAGCACACAACACCCAGCCATCACGAGGCAGAGAAAATCCCTGACCCCGCCGGGAATCTAACCCGGGAACCCGGGCGTGGGAAGCGAGAACGCTACCGCACGACCACGAGATGCGGGCCCGTATTTATTTCATTTCATTGTTAACTATATGATGGAAAGTCGTTAAGTATCTCAAGATAGTGTTGTGAATTGTGATTTCAATCGATCTGCGGTTGAAATTAGATACGTTTAGTGGGAACAAAAATAATGGCACTGAGCACTATGCGACTTAACTTCTGAGGTCATCAGTCGCCTAGAACTTAGAACTAATTAAACCTAACTAACCTAAGGACATCACACACATCGATGCCCGAGGCAGGATTCGAACCTGCGACCGTAGCTGTCGCTCGGTTCCAGAATGTAGCGCCTAGAACCGCACGGCCACTACGGCCGGCTTTTAGTGGGAACAAACGAGCTATTGTGATGTACCTTAAATTCCTGCCATTGATGCACTTATATAATTTTTATTGTTTACAAATGCTCGACTCTAAATGCGTTGTTTCCTTGCAATACATCTAGCTAATTTAAGTCAGATTCTCAAACGGAATGATGCTACACAAACGTCGCCACGTAAATTAGTTTCACAAAGTCGGACTTCTGCATACTACAATCTCAGACATTTGTTACTGGTTTGCACAAGTTTTAGAGCACGGAACTAGGTTAAGTTATCCGGAGGTACGAAACAATTCTGTCTGCTGCGTATCGTGACAGGAACAGTCCCTCGTTTAAGTGGAGCATGCTGGAAGGAAGTATTAAACTTGGGCTTTCACCGCCTGTAGGGATTTGGAGTTGGCAGCTTCCGCTCATGCGTGACCTTTCTACTACTTCTACGGCAGACGTCACCCGCAGCTACGGTTCTCGGCAATATTTCCGTCTCCTGGAGGAGAGCTGGAATTATGCTACCGCCTCGCCTCACGAATTACAGTCGCTCTTAGCTAAATTCACAACTCTGCCTCCATCCTGCGGAAATTTCCTGAAGTGCCACAGGCAGCATCGTAACGTCTTAAACAGATGCTTTGAAACAGTTGACATTTCGTCGAAGTTCCAGAAAAACATTATCAGCATTTTACGCATCTGTGAAGCTACTGTCGGTTTCCTATCTTAAAGGAATAGAAATAGCCTTTATCCTAAATACTAATGTTACGAATTAAATTTTCCGCTGTCTGTATCATTTACCTTGGTGAACCACCGCTTTAAATGGACCTGTTTAGATAATACTATGGAATAAACTATTTTTACCAGACTAACTTAGGTTGTAGGGAACTATATTATAAGTTGCAATATTGCTCTAAACAGTTGCAATAACTGTTGAAATTTCAAGCTACAAACAAATTCCCTCAATAATAAAAATCAGTGGTGATATTTTAATTTAAAATTTTCTGTTCCCTTCAAGAATACGTAAATGTTGCAAAGAGCTATTTATCATCAATTCACTTTCCCTCGTTGAAATATAAGGCGGTGTGACGATAAATGGGACCTCATAAGTCGAAAGAACCAGATATTGTTGAGAGTTTTGAAGGGCGCATTATACAACGACTGACTGAAAAAGGGTTAAGGAACAAACAGAAGACGAATAAATAGCCATGAGAGACAAGACTGTGAAGGTAGCAGGTAGAATTAAACAGGCAAAAAGACAAAGCCCAGTACAGATTGGGGGAGACGACTTCAACCATTCCGAATATAAATTTGTTTACAGGTGGTACGTACAGTGTTTCTGAACATATTTTGCGGAAACTGTCTTAAACAATTAGTACGACAACTTACATGCAATGGAAATATTTTAGACCTTATTGACAGTGCCAATATACAGGATGAGTCACCTAACGTTACCGCTGGATATATTTCGTAAACCACATCAAATACTGACGAACCGATTCCACAGACCGAACGTGAGGAGAGGGGCTAGTGTAATTGTTTAATACAAACCATACAAAAATGCACGGAAGAATGTTTTTTAACACAAACCTACGTTTTTTTTTAAATGGAACCACGTTAGTTTTGTTAGCACATCTGAACATATAAACAAATACGTAATCAGTGTGGTTTGTTGCATTGTAAAATCTTAATTACATCCGGAGATATTGTAACCTAAAGTTGATGCTTGAGTACCACTCCTCCGCTGTTCGATCGTGTGTATCGGAGAGCACTGCAACATACATCGCGTTTCTACAGAATGATCCGCCAACGTTGCTCGAAAATGTCCCACCGGAAACGCGTCGACGTATGTGGTATCAGCATGATGATGCACCTGCACATTCCGCAATTAACACTAGGCTGACCCTTGACAGGATGTTCGACGGGCGTTTCATAGGACGTGGAGGACGCATAAATTGGCCAGCCCGTTCTCCTGATCTTACACCTCTGGACTTCTTTCTGTGGGGTACGTTAAAGGAGAATGTGTACCGTGATGTGCCTACAATCCCAGAGGATATGAAACAACGTATTGTGGCAGCCTGCGGCGACATTGCACCAGATGTACTGCGGCGTGTACGACATTCATTACGCCAGATATTGCAATTGTGTGCAGCAAATGATGGCCACCACATTGAACATCTATTGGCCTGAAATGTCGGGACACACTCTATTCCACTGCGTAATTGAAAGCGGAAACCACGTGTGTACGTTTACCTCACCCCTCATGGTAATGTACATGTGCGTAAGAGAGAAAGACCAATAAAAAGGTGTTAGCATGTGGACGTAATGTGCTGCTCCAGTCTCTTCTGTACCTAAGGTCCATCACCGTTCCCTTTGGATCCCTACGTAATTCGGTGCTCTCCGATACACACGATCGAACAGCGGAGGAGTGGTACTCAAGCGTCAACTTTAGGTTACAATATCTCCGGATGTAATTAACATTTTACAATGCAACAAATGGCACTGATTACGTATTTGTTTATATGTTCAGATGTGCTAACAAAACTAACGGGGTTCCATTTAAAAAAACGTAGGTTTGTGTTACACAAACATACTTCCGTGCATTTTTGTATGGTTTGTATTAAACAATTACAGTAGCCCCTCTCCTCACGTTCGGTCTGTGGAATCGGTTCGTCAGTATTTGATGTGGTTTACGAAATATATCCAACGGTAAAGTTAGGTGACTCACTCTGTATACACAGGAGCTGGTGTTCATGATGCCATAATAGCGGCTGTGGTTACTAAAGTTAATAATTCCATCAAGAAGACTGGACAGCTTTTATCGTCTAAAGAACAGATAAGCAGTTGTTAGTATCTTACAGATATCAGTGGCCATCACTTAGTTTCGGTACGATAGACGTAGAGGCAGTGTAAACCGATTATATAGCACACCATGGATAAATATGTAATGACGGAAAGAACCCAGCACGGGTAAATAAATAAATGCAGAAAATCTTAATGAAACAGAGACGCTTCAAAAAAGAAAGCAGAAATGTCGATAGGCAAAAAAGTTAGTAGGAATTCGTGCATCAAGTAAAGTGTTGATACGTGAAACCATCAGTCTCCATCGCTAAATATTAGTGAAAGAGATTGTCTATAACAAGAGAAAATTTCTGTCCTAAGTAATATCATTAATAGGATCGAATGCTTTGATGTGGCAATAGATGACAGGAAAACGAAATCTGAAATTATAAATTTCGCGCTGAAAGTTCATTCACAAGGTCATGCAGACATACCATCGTTTGACCGACGTGACTCCTATATAAAGGACATAGAAATAGACATCCATGGCGTTGAGAAGCAACTGAGAGAACTGAAAACAAGTCACCAGATCCGGATGAAATTCCGTTTCCGATCTACAGAAAATTCGCTTCGGCATTGGCCTCATTCTTAGCTTGCCTTTATCAAGAATCTCATCCAGTGCAAAATTACTAGTGACTGGAAAAGAGCACAGGAAGAAGTGTAAACCAACCGACTCGTGAAATTACAGATCAATATCAACAACATTGGTTTGCTGCCGAAATGTTTATCACATTCTAATTCGAATATAATAAATTTCCTAGAGACAGAAAAGCTTGTGTCCGAAAATCGACATTGATTTATAACTCATCACTCGTACAAAATTCAGCTTGCATTTTTACCAAATGATAACCTGTGAACCATGGATGAAATGGCAACAGCCAGATTGTGTAACGAGGGTACATGGCCCATCATTGGTTCAGAGACAAGTATCTAGGCAGCACACATAACGAAACCATCAATGACGTCTTGCAACATTTCCTGATTTCTCCCCCAGTCCCTCCTTACCCTGCCCTTCTGAAGAAACAGGTCAATTGCCCTATGTGTAAAATGTAATTTCAGAAACTGGTGGAAAATTCGAAGGATTCCATTAGTGTTGCTGGGTTCTCCCATAGTTCTCTGAAGTGACAGTCTACTCGTGATTAGTGCCCAGTTGTTATATGTGTAAAATGTAGGGAAATTATACACATTAAACATGGACAATCTTCTATTCAAAAAAATCCGAGGTAGTAGATCTGAGGAGACTGGTACAGCATGCATGACTGCAGAGCATTTGAATATAAGATGGCGATCCAAGATTGCCACTGGGTATTTGCCAGCTTTACGTTGACAGACTCTTCGATGGTGGATCTATAGATACTGATGCAGCCTGCATGGTTGTCAGATTTCATTTCTCCTAAGTATAGAATGCAAGATATCGATCCAAAATGGTGGACATCGGTCACTTGTCCTAGTAAGTTCCCAGATCCTTATATGATAACTCAAGATGACGATCCAAAATGACAGACCTGAGATACTGGTGTAGCCAGGATGGTTGGCAGGTCAGTTATGGTAAGTATAGAATCGAAGTTGATAGACCTGAGAGATACACGTTCAGGCTGTGTGGTTACCAGGTCACTTGTGCTAAGCATAAATCCAAGGTGGGCACTTGTAAAAGTCCAAGAGTGCTACAGGAACATTTTCTGACATAACATTGGAACTAGGCCACTTGTCCAATGTGTAGAATCCAAGAGTTCAGTTTCAAATGGTGGTAGTCAGATGGTCCTATGTTTAAACAATTTCCCCCAACCCTCTGACATCAGAGTTGACTGACACAGATGGCTTACTCAAACAAGCCTCCCTGCACCCTAATCACAGTTTAGAACTATGTACTACACTTAAACTCTTTTAACGTTTGGCATCCTAAGTTGAGGGTCCCAACAGCCCATTTGCCCTAAGTTTAAACATTTGCAGCGCGCGCGCGCGAGCGTGTGTGTGTGTGTGTGTGTGTGTGTGTTTGTGTGTGTGTGTGAGTGAGTGAGTGAGTGGGTATGGTATGATACAATATGAATAACTGTCTTTCTTTAAGAAATTGTCACAAGTAGGTGCCCACAACATTAACAATGGCATGCCAAACTTCTGCACCTGGCTGTGTCAGCCACACCACCCTATGATGTGTTCATCTAGGCCAGTTGCTCAAATCTGACTCAGCGCAAGTGTCTGTCAGGATGACAGTGGGGTCCTGTGTGATATCATCTGATCCAGCCCATCCAGACTGTCACCTTCTCCCGGTGCAGTGTCGTCCTGATGTTAAGCTCTGACTTGTCAGAACAAGCAGTACATTCCAGCACAGGAACCCATTTAACAGGCACTTACACATATGCATTCCTAAGGTCTTAATCATATTCCATTTTTACGACTGGACAACAGCTACGTCATACTGTTTGTACACGCCAAAATTTCGTGAAAACATTCACCACCAACGACACGGAAGTCTGACATATCAGTCTTACTAATATGAAGCTATTTTCACTCATCAGGAATACAGTAACATAGAAATGCACTGAAGTTACACCTGTGACTACTGAAAAGTGATGCCGTTTCTAGCACTATGCAGCCTGAAGCTAGCCCTGGAATGCACAAATATTGAACTTTCTACTGAGACAGATGAGAACGTCTTATTTCAATTGCACTGTTAAGATACCACTGATGACATTGATACGTCTCGAATGTGTCACAAAACGTAGAATCATCAAGTAATGTATCGTATTTTCGAATATGAGCTGTACTTTGTGAAGTCAAAGACCTATTCTTTGATGCTCACAACGAGCACTTGACAACGAGCACTTGGTGGTATTCCTCTTGAATCTCTGTAAATCTCGATGATTGTACTACCTTCTGAGGTTCAGCATCAGGAGGACCTGTGAATGGTGAATTGCAGTTCACCATAAGGAAAGTGAACATAAATACTTTACAGATAGGCCTCCTAGATTTGTGGGATTGTCTTGCTGAGTACAGTGGAAATACTGAGATGGCTATGTGCTGTTCATGATTTCAGTCATTCGATTGAGGGTAAAGATTTTCCAGCAGTTTGCATCACTTTGTATCCAACCTGAAGGAATCACTGAATCACTCCACCTAGTCGCATTTATAAAATCACATTTTGTAACTTAGCAGAAGTAGTGTAATAGTTTTGTACCTGTAAGTGATACAAGTAGTTCCGTAAGTGGCAGAGGAGTGCTTTTGACTGGTGAAAGTCTTGCATAGCTACATACTGTATTAATGGTGACAACTGTCGCAGGTTTGCAATTGAAGATAAATGGCAGTGCGGTGCACCCAGTTAGAAGTCTCTCAGAAGATATGCTGATAGGTGGCACATATCCATCGAGAGATGTACATCTCATGGAAAACCTCAAGGACAGAACACCAGGCCACCAGTGACGTGTGATGTTGAAAGGTCTTTACTCCTTCCAAACGGCTGATGGAGACGTCGTCTGTCTCTGGAAGCACATTGCGGAACAGGGGAGAGGTACCACTCATTAGCAACTAAGTGTCATCGTATGCTACCATTATAGATGCGGTAGCAGTTGTCATACATTTCAGTAAAATGGAATGTTGGACGGATAAAACTTACATAAGGCTGAAGAAATCTAATGTTGTGGTCAGGAATATCGAAACGTCATTGACCTGTTGTGAGGAAAAACAAAGTCAGTGTGTATAACTACAGTAGTTACTACTTACACAGCACCCCGCGTGATAGTATGGCAATATTAGAAGACTGATCATGCTAGCGAATTGGTGCTACACTAGAATCTTGCAGGTTTCCAAAGATATGTGGCAACACATGTCTACGCAATTCCTTTGAATTTCAGACGTCCGACGGAATCTCAGATGTATTCAGATCAGGTGAATTTGGTTAATACGTCAACCTTGTTCGTTGAACAAAGTCACTACAGATTTATACCTTCATCGTTTTGAGCTATCGTTCTGTCTGTAATGACCACTTACAAAATAAATTAAACTCCAACACATACTGATCTTAATGATATTGTGTTCATAGAGGCAATGTCTTAGCTTTCGTAAGTGTTCAGTGCTGTTACCAAAGACCTCTTAGTTCCAACACAGACTAGTTCTTTCTTTAGTGTTAAGTGATGTAATAGTTGCTGGATTGATTTGTAGCTCACAAACTTAATTAGGCTGTTGAATTCTGCATAGTTGTTAGATTTTATTTGTCCTGTTGGGTTTTTCTGTGATGTGACAGTGGAAGGTCCGTTGTGGTACTAAGAACAGAATCCAAGTTTGCACATGCACAGCCTAACGCTAGGCGCAAATTGAAACGCATATAGCGCGTGTGGCGCTACGCAGCGCAGCGCGCATTTTTGTAACTTCATTGGTTCAAATCGGACCGCGCAAACTGCAACGCGACGCGACTGGGACGCGACTCGCGCCTGCGCCAGGTCGCGTGTCGTTGTGGTTGTGGCTCAGTTTATCGCGCCGCGCGTCGCGCGTGCCTAGCTAGCACCGAGGGAAATTTGACGCGGGGAGCGGAAAAGTAGCCCGGCCATATGCTCACATCGGAACGGCGCATATGAACAGTGGTAGTATTGCCCATACGATAAATTTTGCATTACTTTATACTAAATTTTATTGCCTTTGAGTAGCGTTTCGTATTCGACATTTGAACGCTCCAGCTATCTTCGTTCGTACATTATACTTTTCTGTTATTTACATCTGTGCAGTTTTTGTTTTGTTTTTCTTCTGTCAAGAAAAATGCATACTTCGGTAACTGGGAGCCATTGGCCGCTGGAATATGCCTCCGCGATGTATTCAGATCGCAAGAAGGGACAGAGGGTAGTGAATAAGGGAGCAAGGAATATTATAAAATCATGTGATTAAGAAGCGAGGCAGGAAAGTAAAACAAGGCTATCTTCTCGCTGCCTAGTATGCTGGAATATCTGTACGATCAGTTACAAAAATTTAGAAAGGGATAATCCCCATAGGTGTGATCCCTTTGTGCTCCTGGTGAAAAGCGTCCAAGGTCTGAAGTGTAGAAGTCTCACTGTGATTACTTGGATATGGTTGTAATAACGTAATACATGCATGTGAAAATCACATTTCCACTGCAAGCTAGAAACATTCGAAAAACTGTCACAAATAACAATGTTTTAATTGGTTCGCCGTGATGAGAAAAAGCATTTCAATTGTTGCATGCACGTTATCAGCATTAATAAACTAATTATACAACAGGCTACACAAATGAAGAAAATGGTCGGTATTATTATGAAAGTAGGAATATCCTAAAAGAATGTCATGATTAGATATATTTAATTTGTTGAAATATACTGCTGACAAAGGCAGATCTACTTTCATGGCATTGGTTTCCGAACTCCATCTCACAAGACACACATGGCTAGCTTATGCATTCCTGTCGCGCGCATTATCCTCCGCTGCTGACAATGCACTGACCATTGTGTTGTGTGACAGATCAATTGTTTATTTTTCTCAATAACAACTATTTTATTCGCGATCACACAATGTCAGTTTAGCAAGCCGTAGGTGAGTAACCAGTATCTGGCACGTGCCTATCATTCCGCCAGAAGGAACGCTCGTCGTTATTTTATACTGCTCAGATCAAGAGAAGTTTCCGTTCCAGTCGCTCAGTTTTAAAAATGCAATGAATGGGTTACGGGGATTCCACCAAAATTCCAACAGAATTGGCCATCTCTTTTTGTGTGAGTTGTTAATCTCTTCTCATTTGAAGAAGCATTATCGTTTGTGAGCAACGTCCACATTTTTTTTGGTGACTGGTTTAATTGTACTTCATTTGTCACAGTGTAAATCGCCAAACTCATCTGGCAGCAGGTATTGAGACAGAATTCTGAAACGGAGTGCCTCATTAAACAAGTAATTGGCAATCACAGAGCTCAATAGCTTACGAAAAACCTCATATGGTCGGTTTGGAGTAACATAAAAGAAGAACTTTCATCTTTATTTTCATACTAGGAAGCTCTTGTTTCGCCAGCAGTCGATAACTTTTAAAAAATTACAGTCACTGAAGTGAAATAAATAGAAAGGGAAGTACTGATATATGGCCATAGATAAGCAAGTTCCGCGTGTTTAAGAACTGGCAAAACACTCTCCTCCTCGTGTGCTATCATTCGCCAAACTTTCGTTTCGATGTCTCGAGCGGTTTAGGAGATACGAGAGATGTTGCGAGTATTTCATTCTCGCAGGCGTGAGATCGGAAGTGAGCGCACTACATAGTATCCATTCTCTCGAGATCGGAGGCAAATTGAGACCTCCTCCCAAGTCTAATCAAAAATTCAACATGTTACCTACATTTCATACGCAGCAACATATGGTGTAATACGCACCAAATGCAAAATCATAGCGATCCCTAATTTTCGTTGCAAACTTTTTGAGTTTTGCGTAGTGTCTTACTAAAATACACTACTGGTCGTTAAAATTGCTACACCAAGAAGAAATGCAGATGATGAACGGGTATTAATTGGACAAATGTATTATACTAGAACTGACATGTGATTACATTTTCACACAATTTGGGTGCATATATCCTGAGAAATCAGTACCCGGAACAACCACCTCTGGCCGTAATAACGGCCTTGATACGCCTGGGCATTGAGCCAAACAGAGCTTGGATGGCGTGTACAGGTACAGTTGCCCATGCAGCTTGAACACGATACCACAGCTCATCAAGAGTAGAGACTGGCGTATAATATGCCTATCTCGACTGCTAATGATACGAGGCCGTTGGGATCTAGCACGGCGTTCCGTATTACCCTCCTGAACCCACCGATTCCATATTCTGCTAACAGTCATTGGGTCTCGACCAACGAGAGCAGCAACGTTGCGATACGATAAATCGCAATCGCGATAGGCTACAATGCGACCTTTATCAAAGTCGGAAACGTGATGGTACGCATTTCTCCTCCTTACACGAGGCATCACAACAACGTTTCACCAGGCAACGCCGGTCAACTGCTGTTTGTGTATAAGAAATCGGTTGGAAACTACCCTCATGACAGCATAAAAAATGGCTCTGAGCACTATGGGACTTAACATTTATGGTCATCGGTCACCTAGAACTTAGAACTACTCAAACCCAACCAACCTAAGGACAACACACAACACCCAGTCATCACCTCATGACAGCACTTTGTAGGTGTCGCCACCGGCGTCAACCTTGTGTGAATGCTCTGAAAAGCGAATCATTTGCATATCACAACATCTTCTTCCTGTCGGTTAAATTTCGCGTCTGTAGCACGTCATCTTCGTGGTGTAGCATTTTTAATGGCCAGTAGTGAATGTACATCACAATAAACATTGTCATTAGCGAGATGATGGGCACTTCGCCACGAAGCTGACATATATCGCTACAAGTAAGGCAAAAATCAAATATTTTCAGTGAATAGTTCCTGTAAAATCGTTTGAGAAAGATAACAGGTTGCGAGCGCTTCGGTTCTGTCAACGCAGAGCGTCACCAGTCGGCGCGTGCGAAGTAAAACGGTGGAAAATCGGTGTAATAGTTACAGTTTCCATTATTTGTGACATCGCTGTTGCCATTCCCACATGCATCTAACATCTCTTATCATTTGTATACAGTTTTGATGTCATGAGTTGTACTTCACTACTCCATCAGTGTGTCTGTCTTTACCTTTAAGTATTTACCCAAAAGTGGAGAAATGCCCCTCTTGGAGCACAAAAAGGGGGAATATGTTCCTCTTTAAGAAAGCCCTGAGGGGAAGTTGGGGACTCAGCTGTCACAGTCCTCTGTTCAACTTACCAATACCTTTACATGCTCTTTTAACACGCAACGTTCTGAATCCTTTTACCGAGAACCTCTTTGTAGTTAAGCCTTCGTACTCAGAATCTACCTCTCACTGCTGCTGTCTACATTTGTCTCTCTCCCACTGTTTCCATTTTCTCACATTCACTTAAAGTGTATCCCACTGCCATTGTCTCCTCCCTCACTTACACTGTCTACTTTTGTCTTTCTTTCCCACCGCTATTGTCTCCACCATAGATCAGTAGCGCAAATACTCTGGTGGATCCAACTTATTTATTCTTCTACACTCACATGTTTAAAATTTCTGCCCAAAGTGTGGCATCCCCTATACGTACATGTTAAAGTTTGCCGGTCTGGGTGGTTCTAGATCCCCCCCTCCCCAAGCCTATGTACAGACTCCACTCATCTGTAATTTTTATTTCTTCGGCAAGCCCTCTACTTTGCTCCCACTGTTTCTACCTCCATTCATTTCTCTTTCTCCTTTACTGCCACTATCTCTCACTGACCGTCAACATCCCCTCTATATTTAGCATCCACTACTATTGTTTTCATCTATATTCATTGACACTTTATCTCTCCCACCAACACCATCTTCTCTCTCTTTCGCTCCCACTGGCACTATCTCCTCTCTCTTTCGTCATAATTGTTTCTCTGCTATTCTCTTTCAGCAAAAAAGAATACAAATACATTCACATGCCAAAGTTTTGGTGAAGAAGGCTGAATGGGGACTGAGGATGCTGGTTCACTTCTTTCCAGATACAGTATTTAAAAAGGAGCACATTCGCTTTTTTGTGTTCCGTAAAGAGTATTTTTCAGCTACAGCAGGGCGTGCTGCTTGTATAAAACGAATTCTACAGCTCAGTGACACTCATGGACAACATTTAAGTAAACATAATGAAAAGTTAATACAAAATCATTTGCTTTACATTTTTTCTGCTTACTTTGCTGATCGATCACAACTAATAAAAAATGCCCGGTTAATGATTTGTGTCTTACCGGTTCCCGTCAAATCACCGAAGTTACACGCTGTCAGGCTGGGCTAGAACTTGGATGGGTGACCATCCGGTCTGCCGGGCGCTGTTGGCATGTGACGGAAACTGAGGAGGTACTTGATTGAGAAGTAGCAGCTCCAGTCTTCCAAACTGACATACAGTCTGGAGAGTGGTGTGCTGACCACATGTTGTTGTTGTTGTGGTCTTCAGTCCTGAGACTGGTTTGATGCAGCTCTCCATGCTACTCTATCCTGTGCAAGCTTTTTCATCTCCCAGTACCTACTGCAACCTACATCCTTCTGAATCTGCTTAGTGTATTCATCTCTTGGTCTCCCTCTACGATTTTTACCCTCCACGCTGCCCTCCAATACTAAATTGGTGATCCCTTGATGCCTCAGAACATGTCCTACCAACCGATCCCTTCTTCTGGTCAAGTTGTGCCACAAACTTCTCTTCTCCCCAATCCTATTCAATACTTCCTCATTAGTTATGTGATCTACCCATCTAATCTTCAGCATTCTTCTGTAGCACCACATTTCGAAAGCTTCTATTCTCTTCTTGTCCAAACTATTTATCGTCCATGTTTCACTTCCATACATGGCTACACTCCATACGAATACTTTCAGAAATGACTTCCTGACACTTAAATCAATACTCGATGTTAACAAATTTCTCTTCTTCAGAAACGCTTTCCTTGCCATTGCCAGCCTACATTTTATATCCTCTCTACTTCGACCATCATCAGTTATTTTGCTCCCCAAATAGCAAAACTCCTTTACTACTTTAAGTGCCTCATTTCCTAATCTAATTCCATCAGCATCACCCGACTTAATTAGACTACATTCCATTATCCTTGTTTTGCTTTTGTTGATGTTCATCTTATATCCTCCTTTCAAGACACTGTCCATTCCGTTCAACTGCTCTTCCAAGTCCTTTGCTGTCTCTGACAGAATTACAATGTCATCGGCGAACCTCAAAGTTTTTATTTCTTCTCCATGAATTTTAATACCTACTCCGAATTTTTCTTTTGTTTCCTTTACTGCTTGCTCAATATACAGATTGAACAACATCGGGGAGAGGCTACAACCCTGTCTTACTCCCTTCCCAACCACTGCTTCCCTTTCATGTCCCTCGACTCTTATAACTGCCATCTGCTTTCTGTACAAATTGTAAATAGCTTTTCGCTCCCTGTATTTTACCCCTGCCACCTTTAGAATTTGAAAGAGAGTATTCCAGTCAACATTGTCAAAAGCTTTCTCTAAGTCTACAAATGCTAGAAACGTAGGTTTGCCTTTCCTTAATCTTTCTTCTAAGATAAGTCGTAAGGTCAGTATTGCCTCACGTGTTCCAGTGTTTCTACGGAATCCAAACTGATCTTCCCCGAGGTTGGCTTCTACTAGTTTTTCCATTCGTCTGTAAAGAATTCGTGTTAGTATTTTGCAGCTGTGACTTATTAAGCTGATAGTTCGGTAATTTTCACATCTGTCAACACCTGCTTTCTTTGGGATTGGAATTATTATATTCTTCTTGAAGTCTGAGGGTATTTCGCCTGTTTCATACATCTTGCTCACCAGATGGTAGAGTTTTGTCAGGACTGGCTCTCCCACGGCCGTCAGTAGTTCCAATGGAATATTGTCTACTCCGGGGGTCTTGTTTCGACTCAGGTCTTTCAGTGCTCTGTCAAACTCTTCACGCAGTATCATATCTCCCATTTCATCTTCATCTACATCCTCTTCCATTTCCATAATATTGTCCTGAAGTACATCGCCCTTGTATATACCCTCTATATACTCCTTCCACCTTTCTGCTTTCCCTTCTTTGCTTAGAACTGGGTTTCCATCTGAGCTCTTGATATTCATACAAGTCGTTCTCTTATCTCCAAAGGTCTCTTTAATTTTCCTGTAGGCGGTATCTATCTTACCCCTAGTGAGATAGGCCTCTACATTCTTACATTTGTCCTCTAGCCATCCCTGCTTAGCCATTTTGCACTTCCTGACGATCTCATTTTTGAGACGTTTGTATTCCTTTTTGCCTGTTTCACTTACTGCATTTTTATATTTTCTCCTTTCATCAATTAAATTCAATATTTCTTCTGTTACCCAAGGATTTCTACTAGCCCTCGTCTTTTTAACTACTTGATCCTCTGCTGCCTTCACTACTTCATCCCTCAAAGCTACCCATTCTTCTTCTACTGTATTTATTTCCCCCATTCCTGTCAATTGCTCCCTTATGCTCTCCCTGAATCTCTGTACAACCTCTGGTTCTTTTAGTTTATCCAGGTCCCATCTCCTTAAATTCCCACCTTTTTGCAGTTTCTTCAGTTTTAATCTACAGGTCATAACCAATAGATTGTGGTCAGAGTCCACATCTGCCCCTGGAAATGTCTTACAATTTAAAACCTGGTTCCTAAATCTCTGTCTTACCATTATATAATCTATCTGATACCTTTTAGTATCTCCAGGGTTCTTCCATGTATACAACCTTCTTTCATGATTCTTAAACCAAGTGTTAGTTATGATTATGTTGTGCTCTGTGCAAAATTCGACCAGGCGGCTTCCTCTTTCATTTCTGTCCCCCAATCCATATTCACCTACTATGTTTCCTTCTCTCCCTTTTCCTACACTTGAATTCCAGTCACCCATGACTATTAAATTTTCGTCTCCCTTCACAATCTGAATAATTTCTTTTATTTCATCATACATTTCTTCAATTTCTTCGTCATCTGCAGAGCTAGTTGGCATATAAACTTGTACTACTGTAGTAGGCGTGGGCTTCGTATCTATCTTGGTCACAATAATGCGTTCACTATGCTGTTTGTAGTAGCTTACCCGCATTCCTATTTTCCTATTCATTATTAAACCTACTCCTGCATTACCCCTATTTGATTTTGTGTTTATAACCCTGTAGTCACCTGACCAGAAGTCTTGTTCCTCCTGCCACCGAACTTCCCTAATTCCCACTATATCTAACTTCAACCTATCCATTTCCATTTTTAAATTTTCTAACCTACCTGCCCGATTAAGGGATCTGACATTCCACGCTCCGATCCGTAGAACGCCAGTTTTCTTTCTCCTGATAACGACGTCCTCTTGAGTAGTCCCCGCCCGGAGATCCGAATGGGGGACTATTTTACCTCCGGAATATTTTACCCAAGAGGACGCTATCATCATGTAATCATACAGTAAAGCTGCATGCCCTCGGGAAAAATTACGGCTGTAGTTTCCCCTTGCTTTCAGCCGTTCGCAGTACCAGCACAGCAAGGCCGTTTTGGTTATTGTTACAAGGCCAGATCAGTCAATCATCCAGACTGTTGCCCTTGCAACTACTGAAAAGGCTGCTGCCCCTCTTCAGGAACCACACGTTTGTCTGGCCTCTCAACAGATACCCCTCCGTTGTGGTTGCACCTACGGTACGGCTATCTGTATCGCTGAGGCACGCAAGCCTCCCCACCAACGGCAAGGTCCATGGTTCATGCCCCTCCATATCCTTCGTGATGCCTGTGGACTGAGGATGACACTGTGACCGGTTGGTACTGTTGGGCCTTCATGGCCTCTTTGGGCGGAGTTTAGTTTAATTTGGCATGAGTTTTATCTCAAAAGAGTGAAATATTATTAGAAATACTTTCCTGTCTTACACAATTTTTGGAATTCTTTTGTTTTTTCAGAGATGTTAAGACCATCTTTAGCCCATTTCTTTGCACTGCAGTACCACTTTGGGCATATTTGTATAGACGTGACGTGCCCATTATACCGAGGCAGCACATCTTAAAATTTTATTGCTGAAAAATGCTGACTAAAAACACCGTTTGGGGACACCGGAACCATTGCGACGACCCTAGAATCCTCTCCATGTTTTCACTACATCAGTAAGAACTACATTTACGTCTCACTTATCAGGTCAGATATTAGATGCATATTTTACTCTGAAGTGCCAAAGAAACTGGTATAGGCATGCGTATTCAAAGACAGAGATATGTAAACAGAAAATACCGGGCAGCGGTCAGCAACGCCTATATAAGGCAACAAGTGTCCGGCGCAGTTGTTAGATCGGTTACAACTGCTACAACGACAGGTTACCAAAATTTAAGTGAGTTTTAACGTGCTGTTATAGTCAGCGCACGAGCGATGGGAGACAGCATCTCCGAGGTGGCGATGGAGTGCAAATTTTCCCGTAACACCATTTCACGAGTATACCGTCAATACCAGGAATCCGGTAAAACACCAAATTTTCGACAACGCTGCTGCCGGAAAAAGATCCTGCAAGAACGGCACCAACGACGACTGAAAAGAATCGTTCAATGTGACAGAATTGCAACCCTTACGCAAATTGCTGCAGATTTCAATGCTGGGCCATCAACAAGTGTCAGCTTGCGAATCATTCAACGAAACATCATCGATATGGGCTTTGGGAGCTGAAGCCCCACTCCTGTACCCTTGATGACTGCACGACACAAAGCTTTACGCCTCGCCTGGGCCCGTCAACACCGACATTGGACTGTTAATGCCGGAAACATGTTGCCTGATCGGACGAGTCTCGTTTCAAATTGTGTAGACCGGACGAACGTGTGGTGGTATGGGGAGACCCTCATAAATCAATGGACCCTGCATGTCAGCAGGGAACTGTTCAAGCTAGTGGAGGATCTGTATTGGTGTGAGGCGTGTGCGGCTGTTGTAATATAGGACCCCTGATAGTCTAAATACGACTCAGACAGATGATACATACATAAGCATCCTGTTGGATCACCTGCGTCCGTTCATGTCCAGTGTGGATTCCGACGGACTTAGGCAATTACAGTAGGACAGTTCGACACCCCAAACGTTCAGAATTGCTACAGAGTGGCTCCAGGAACACTCTTCTGAAATTAAACACTTCCGCTGGCCACCAAACTCCCCAGACATGAGCATTATTGAGCATATCTGGGATGCCTTGCAACGTGCTGTTCAAAAAAGATCTCCTCGTCCTCTTACGGATTTATGGACAGACGTGCAGGATTCGTGGTGTCAGTTCTCTCCAGCACTACTTCAGACATCAGTCGAGTCCATGCCACGTCGTGTTGCGGCACTTCTGTGTGCTTGCGGGGGCCCTACACGGTATTAGGCAGGTGTACCAGTTTCCTTGGCTCTTCAGCGTATATACATTTCATAAGAACAGTACTTTCGACTAGGTAAATATGTTGGTTACCATACCACTATTGCAAGATAGAGAACACAGCTACATGGACTACCCTAATCCAACGCCCTCCGTAACACAAATTCCTGTTTACGCTGAATGGCTGAATTGAAGTTTGTGTTCTGTCTGCAGCCATAGTGGTGCAATGGCTAACGCATCTGTCTGGCAAGTAGGACACTTGCGTGTAAGTCCCAGCTATGGCACAAATTGTTATTCATTTCTTCAGCTATTGTTATTATCATAGAAGAATATGAATGTGATTTGGGAGATACACTGCCGGAAGAGTTCGAAAGAACAATGAAACACCTATTTAGGAACAAGGCCCCACGAGTAGTCGATGTTCCTTCAGAATTACTAAGATCCTTTGGAGAGCCAGCCATGACAAACCTACTCCAATAATTCCAGCTTCGAAGAACGTAGGTGCTAAAAGATATGAATATCACCAGACTATCAAACGGGTAAGTCATGCTTGCAAAGTACTAACGTAAGTTATTTCTAGAAGATTGGAAAAACAAGTAGAAGCCGACCTTGGGCGGATTGGTTTTGGTTCCAGTGAAATGTAGCAAACGCGATGCAGTACTGGCCCTATGACTCACCTTAGATGACCAGTTGATGTGATGCATCCTTAAAAGTCGTAAGTCTGGTAATTGAGGGAAGTGTGGGGAGCAAAAATTGGCAAGAGAGCTAGTTGCGACAGTTTTTCATCGATGAAGAGGCTTTAACAAGATAGAGTAGCATGGAGAGCTGCATAAACTAAGTATTTGTATTCTAGACTACAACAGACAACCAACATGAAGATTAACAGTTGATAAACCGTCCTTCAAAAATACACTCCTGGAAATGGAAAAAAGAACACATTGACACCGGTGTGTCAGACCCACCATACTTGCTCCGGACACTGCGAGAGGGCTGTACAAGCAATGATCACACGCACGGCACAGCGGACACACCAGGAACCGCGGTGTTGGCCGTCGAATGGCGCTAGCTGCGCAGCATTTGTGCACCGCCGCCGTCAGTGTCAGCCAGTTTGCCGTGGCATACGGAGCTCCATCGCAGTCTTTAACACTGGTAGCATGCCGCGACAGCGTGGACGTGAACCGTATGTGCAGTTGACGGACTTTGAGCGAGGGCGTATAGTGGGCATGCGGGAGGCCGGGTGAACGTACCGCCGAATTGCTCAACACGTGGGGCGTGAGGTCTCCACAGTACATCGATGTTGTCGCCAGTGGTCGGCGGAAGGTGCACATGCCCGTCGACCTGGGACCGGACCGCAGCGACACACGGATGCACGCCAAGACCGTAGGATCCTACGCAGTGCCGTAGGGGACCGCACCGCCACTTCCCAGCTCCTGGGGTATCGGCGAGGACCATTCGCAACCGTCTCCATGAAGCTGGGCTACGGTCCCGCACACCGTTAGGCCGTCTTCCGCTCACGCCCCAACATCGTGCTGCCCGCCTCCAGTGGTGTCGCGACAGGCGTGAATAGAGGGACGAATGGAGACGTGTCGTCTTCAGCGATGAGAGTCGCTTCTGCCTTGGTGCCAATGATGGTCGTATGCGTGTTTGGAGCCGTGCAGGTGAGCGCCACAATCAGGACTGCATACGACCGAGGCACACAGGGCCAACACCCGGCATCATGGTGTGGGGAGCGATCTCCTACACTGGCCGTACACCACTGGTGATCGTCGAGGGTACACTGAATAGTGCACGGTACATCCAAACCGTCATCGAACCCATCGTTCTACCATTCCTAGACCGGCAAGGGAACTTGCTGTTCCAACAGGACAATGCACGTCCGCATGTAACCCGTGCCACCCAACGTGCTCTAGAAGGTGTAAGTCAACTACCCTGGCCAGCAAGATCTCCGGATCTGTCCCCCATTGAGCATGTTTGGTACTGGATGAAGCGTCGTCTCACGCGGTCTGCACGTCCAGCACGAACGCTGGTCCAACTGAGGCGCCAGGTGGAAATGGCATGGCAAGCCGTTCCACAGGACTACATCCAGCATCTCTACGATCGTCTCCATGGGAGAATAGCAGCCTGCATTGCTGCGAAAGGTGGATATACACTGTACTAGTGCCGACATTGTGCATGCTCTGTTGCCTGTGTCTATGTGCCTGTGGTTCTGTCAGTGTGATCATGTGATGTATCTGACCCCAGGAATGTGTCAATAAAGTTTCCCCTTCCTGGGACAATGAATTCACGGTGTTCTTATTTCAATTTCCAGGAGTGTACAAACACACAACTTCGTTGGCTTTTCCAAACTCTAGCATTTAAAGAAAGAAAGAAAATAGTTTCTCCAGCCAAATGCCACAAAAAGCCCTTCTGTTTCAGTATAAATTAGTAGCTGACTCATACGCGGAACAATACTAATTGTCTCTTCTCAAAAAACATCTGTACGTTGTTGAGGTTGCCCCGTCGTCTTCTGTGGCCATTCTTCGCGACCTCTGTTGCATCCATATCAGTTGCCCTGTCACTCACTTCCTGTGTGTGCAATATTGAGTGACGTCACAGAGGTTACAGTAATTAATAAAAGAAATTTCTCCACTTGTCCTCATTTCTCAGCACAGCGCCGGATTCATTTTCCATACCTCCTTTCGATCAAATTTATTGTTTCAGTGGCGATAAGAAAGCGGATGTAACTGTGCCGTACAACGTAGATTAATGAATGTAAAGGCTAAGAAAAAGCAATTTCTGTTACGAATGGTGCAGTATTGGGTCATCACTGTTGTTTGACTTTTACTTCGGTAAAGTAATGAAAGGAGTATCCGAAATTTTCGGAAGAGGAGGAAAAGTACAGTGGAAATGATGCACTTCTCTATATGCAAATAAACAATTAGAGATGGAGCACCAATGACAGGCAAGGAAGTCGAATTTGCCCCTAAAAATACAGTGTACCCAGTATTTTCAGGTTTTACTAAAAAGTAGAGGAAGGAATGTTTAGGTAGCAGATTGAGGAGGTGGGTATCACAAACGATACTTGATATTTTGTAAAGTCACAAGGAATGCAAATAGGAATGACCGTTGGAAGGACTGATTCAGCATAAAAAATTCAAAACAACTTCCAATGAAATGAAAAGCAAGGGTGGAAGCATTAAAAGCGCACTGGAAATTCCATTGTTAAATGTAGAGGAGAGAGTAGACAGGTGCAAAAAGTAGATTGAAGTCACATATCAGGGGGGGGGGGGGGTACTTGTCTGATGTGATAGAAGAAAATTGGAGCTGATATGGAAGACATAGGGCGTCTAGTATTAGAGCGAGAACTTAAAAGAGCTTCGGACGCCTTAAGATCAAACAGGCAGAAGGGATAGGTAACATTCAATCAGGAGTTCTAAAATCAGAGGGAGAAGCGCCGCACAAAGGAGTATTGAAGCTGGTGTGTAGAATATACAACATAGACGACTTAGCACCAGACCTTCGGAAAGTTATCATCCACACAATTCCAAATACAATAAGCGCACAGGCATCCAAGCTCCTGATGAAATTAATATACAGCATAAGGGAAAAGAAATTGAAGATCGGTTAGATGATGATCAGTTTGGCTTTAGGGAAGGTAAAGGTTCAAATAGCTCTAAGCACTATGTGACTTAACATCTTAGGTCATCAGTCCCCTAGACCTAGAAGTACTTAAACCTAACTAACCTAAGGACATCACACACATCCATGCCTGAGGCAGGATTCGGCGACCGTAGCAGTTGCGCGGTTCCGGACTGAAGCATCTAGAACCGCTCGGCTACAGCGGCCGGCGAAAGGTAAACGCAGAGCAGAAGCAGTTCAGATTTGGCGATAATCAAAGCAAGACTGTAGGTAAATCATTATACGCTGACAGAATTTGTCAATCAAGAAAAAGCTATCGACAACGTGAAATGGTGTAATATCTTCGGAATTCTGAGAAAAATAGGAATAAGATATAGCGACCGACAGGTGGTATGCGATATGTACAAGAACCAAGAGGGAACAATAAGATTGGAAGACCAATAACGAAGTGCTTGATTCAAAAATTGTATAGGACAGGGATTAAAGTTCAGGGTTAATGGATACATATGATAAGATTCTTTGGTGACATTGCTATTGCCAGCGAAGGTGAACAAGAATTACATTACAGAGCTGTTGAATGGAATGAACAGTCCAAAGAGTTCAGAATGAGAATTGGAAGTAAACCGAAGAAAGACTGAAGTAATGAGAAGCAGAGAATATGAGAATAGCGAGATGTTTAACATCAGATTTGTTGATGACGAAGTGGAAGACTTAAGCAATTCTGCTATCTTGTGAGCAAATTAACCTCTGTCAAACGAAGCAAGGAGGACATTAAAAGCAGAGTAGCACACACATTGAACGCATTCATCGCCAAAATAAGTCTATTAGTAAGAAATGTAGGCCTTAATTTGAGGAAGAAATTTCTAAGAATGTGCGCTTGGAGCAGATCATTGTATGTCAGTGATTCATGGACCGTGGGGAAACCGGAACAGAAGAGAGTCCAAGCTTTTGAGTTGTGGTGCCGCAAAAAAAAAAAAAGAAATTGAAAATTAGGTGGACTTTTAAGATAAGGAATGTAGATGAAGAGGCTTTCCGCAGAATGGATGAAGATAGGATTATAATGGAAACTCTCACACAAAGAATGGAAAGGATGATAGGATATGTGTTAAGACATCAGGGAATAACATCCATGGTACTAGAGGGAGCTGTAGAGGATAAAAAGTATAGGGCAAGCAGAGATTGGATTATATCCAACAGGTAACTGAGTACGGTACGTTTGGTTCAAGCGTTACTCTAGGGCGGGTGGGGAGTGGGGCGGGGGGAAGAGGTTGGCAGAGAGAGGAAATCGGGGCGGCCCGCATAAAATCAATTTGCTGTAAACCAAATATTGTGCTTTGACCGCTGTGGGGGGGGGGGGGGGGGGGGGGGGCACGAAATCTGCTTCGGCATACGCACAGACAATAAAAATAAAAATTTTTCGAGGAGTTCTGTTTGTGATGGTATTTGAAGTTCATCGTGGAACATAATCATGTTCGAGCACTAAATGGCTTACACCAACAACTTAAAATTTTATATTTCCTCTGGAACACGGTAAGAAACTGGACCGAGTTACTGTAGTACTTTGACGCATATTTAGTTTACACGCCCTCAAGTTGTGAATGAAATCTGTGAACACAGATGGGAGTGTGCTTCCAATTATTTCATGAGAGTAATACCCGAGCACATAAATTTTCTATCGTAAATGAACTGAAGACGAAGACATTGTATTCCCTCGTTACCGAAAGGCTACTGGGATGGTCCAAGTGGCTTAGTAAAACATACCTGCTCGGCTCTCTATTTGTACCCGTTTTGGGATCACTGAGTCGTGTCGTCACTCAACCAGTGCCAACTGCGTTACGGCAACACATACAGCTAAGAAGACTGGAGTAAAAAACCTGTCTGTATTAGGTCAGGAATGAATCTGTTAAGTGGAAATAACATTTCCGCAGTGGACGTTTCTCTTATTTTCTGATTCTTCAGATTTCGAAGGCCCAAAGCACCACTTCCCCTTATCCGGCTGAGACCTCATGTCACACAACACATTGTATGCGGTAGGAGGCCAGGAAAAATAGCAAAATTCTAAAATAGTGAGACTAAATAGCGTTGGATGTAATATCTTAAATGACACGAATACCTCCATTATCTTCATAAAGATAAACTTTTTTATTAATAAATAGTCAGTATTAGTTGTTCAAATCACAGTAGGACGGAAATAGTTTCCGGTGCTGACCGCCTATTTCGTTGAATAGGAAATCAGAATTCAGTACTGCATATTACGGTCGCCAGCTCACGGACTATTACACTGTCTCAGCCAACAGGTTATCAGACAATTACTCTCTGTATCTAAGCTTGTGTATGCACAACAAATTACGTAAATTGTGACGCTCGCAGATTTAAGAAAGAAAGTTCCTTACTAGTTTTAAAATCCTAGAGTTGAATTCGAGGACATTTTAACTAGTAACTTCTGAAAGAATTACGTACTGACAGCCTTATGATTATTGCCGTACGATTATTACAGAGCGTGAATGCAGGCAAATAAACTACACGAAAAGTCGTTACATACAAATGGCTATCAGTACAAAATTCGCAGAACTGATCTTACAGAAAATGTAATAAATTATCCAACCGATTACTTTTCATAAATTTTTAACAACAAGAGGCAAAACAACGCTGAAACACTGCACGCTAAGCCAGACCCCTCGAGCTTAACAGAAAGTAATAAATTTGTGATTTTATCTGAAATAAACATCCACTTAATTAGTTACGCTTTACAGTAAAAATATCCGTTACCAGTACTGAATATTCCATGCGTTGTATATGTTTACAAAATCCGAGATAAAATTCGAAAAAGTAATATTTCCTCATGTACCTGTCATTTGATTTTTTTGTTCATATTGACACGCGGCCTTTCACAGAGGATAATGGAAACAGAAATTTATCCCAGGGACCAAAGAATTAGAAAAATAGCCGGCCGCGGTGACAGAGCGGTTCTAGGCGCTTCAGTCCGGAACCGCGCGACTGCCAGGGTCGCAGGTTCGAATCCTGCCTCGGGCATGGATGTGTGTGATGCCCTTAGCTTAGTTAGGTTTAAGTAGTTCTAAGTTCTAGGGAAGTGATAACCTCACATGTTAAGTCCCATAGTGCTCAGAGCCATTTGAACCATATGAGAAAAGCAATGATTAGCAACGAAACTACAATTAGATAAAAAGATATTCTGAAATTAATTCAGAAGAAAAAGTTATCAGTCGGTTAGCTATTCTTAAGTATACGTTTCTGGCGACGACTGCTATGTAATGGAAATGTAATACACTGTTGCAACAGACCCATCGTAACTGTGTCACTCTGGATCATGACAAAGGCGGTGTAATTACGAGTGGCAGCACCTTTCCCTAGGGACCACGTCCGCAGGTTCCACAGAATTCCAGATAAGTGACAACTAGCACGTTATTCTATTATGTGCTCCTGTCATGTATTTGCGAGGCCAAAGATTACATTGGCTGCAATCAATAAGTGTTCTGAGATAATTCTCTTTGTATTAGAACCCCCGTATCGAGAGAGCAGGAATATCTATGCAGTGAGCATTTGTATACGCAGAACGGAATGTTTGCCACTGCATTCTCTGCCTCCAAAAGTCACTTGACTATAGTCGATCGTAGGGTTTGCCCGACGCGCTCCACGGGTTTTGAGAGTCATTAAACGCTTGAACAGACTGGTAACGTACGAGAGTACCGTGGATTTTGTGCACATCATTCAAAGGCATCTTATCTGATTTATGACACCTAGAATGGACTTCACACTGGAACCTTCACTCCTTTGCGACAAGTGTCACACCCCAGATATCGCTACCTTTTTCCTCATAGGATAAGAAACACCGCTTTTTCATGTTTGACCGCATGCTCAGGCTTCCTTTATGCTGGTTGATATAACGAAACGATTCGCTAATACACTAATTTACAAGCGTCCCGAAGAAAACATCAAACTTAGAGGTATGAAACACACTGCAGATTAACGGTTTACCACCCATTGAAATACTGTTAGAAATTAAATCCGTCCGTTTATCATATCTGACCTCTTATGGGTAACCTTCATTCATTTTCCGGAAATTATTTGTCATATATAATCATACTCAGTGAAATAAGTACTAACAATGAAGTTTCCTGATGTGACTAATTCAAATTAACCTATATAACCAGGGACCATGACGCATAGTATGATAAAAAAAGAGGTCAAACTGTACACATTACCGAAAATTTTCACTGTGGTAACTGTGAGCTAAGATTTAATGACTACTTTCTTTAGAAGGCTTCATGTTCCCAGTGACTGTGTCTTTACTGCAGTATCAACTATTTTAATTTCGGTGATCATAATTTTATGATGAGTTCTTGTAAAGTGATGTATTATATACTTCACTAGCGATACGGCCTGGCTTCGCTCAGGTAGCATTAAATATCTGCTGCCAGACTGGATTGGCGTATTTTGATTGTGAGCCACTAATAAAATTCAGGGAACAACATTAAGTGAATATCATTGTTTTCATGTGACTTAAGCGAAGCAATCAGTACACAGCAGGAAAACTGTATGCGTTCATGAACGTACAATTTGTGTTTGGATTGACATTTTATATCAATGATGGGAGCACATCGTGATGTAAATAATGTTTACAACCAGTGTAAGTATCGTATGTGAATCATGGCTTTATGTTTATGTGAATGATTCACTGTGTATAGGAGGCTGGGAGAGGTGGCACAAGTAAAAGGAAAAATTTTAAAAAGTAATGCATAATGTACTTGGTCTTGTTACAGCACATATTTTGTGGAGATTAGTTTTCACTGTGATCCATTGTTGAGACTTATTACCACAATTCTTTGTCGTGGACTGTTTATGGCAAACTTCTTCGTCGCTATGCAAAGGATCATGTCCACATCGAGATTTAATTTATGGAAAGCAGAACGCTGAAAACTCTGTCATCTGCTGCGTTGCTGAGAGAACGTACTGTATGTAAACGAAGCAAAGTTACTGAAGTTGTTTTTGGGAAAACGTTTTACTTCACGCGTAAAATATGACACCCAACATATTTTGGATTCGCATAATTTCTTCGCAATGCATTCGTCCTCATTCGATTATGGGAAACTATTGTGTAAGACGTCGTCGTCTCCTGACCTTCATTGCTTACATATTCCGCACTCACAATCATATTCCGCACATCAAGACGCTTCATTCGAACCGAAGCTCGATAAGATAAAGTCAATATTGTATGAATTCATGTAAACGATATGCAAATAACAAGTAAGTGCACTGGGGTTGAAGTACTCGAGGCTGGCATACACACATACATTCCAGACAAGACGGTCACAGGAGCTTTCATTTCAGGAGACACAAACCGCACAACGGGACACCAGTCCCTTCAGAGGATGAGTCAACGCCAAACGCCAAGGTGACCGCCCATGGAGCGGACAGCGTTGACCTGAGTGAAAAGGGGGAACGACCCCGTGTTCGGCTTAAAAGCAAATTCCGCTATATTGTGTGGGAGCGGCCAGCCTATGCATTCTTTACACACAGCACGCAGTTTCAGAGATTTTCACAGGGAGACAGCAAACGCCAAACGCCAATGCTAAGGATTTCCGGATTGGTCGCCTTAAATGAAACGTCATTTTCCCGGTTTAGAAGAGCAATGCTGATTGGCAGACGATATTTCTCACGCCTTGAGCTGAAGGAGTGATGGAAGAGACCGAAAGATATACCCCTTCACTTCTGGCGTGGAGACGCGCAGTTCCGTTGTCGCTCTTGGAGCGAGGAACAAGTCTCTCCTCAGTACTTCACTGGGAGAGCACCCCTGACGAGAGCGAATCAAAGTGCAACTCTATATTGAATCCTTGCGATTAAGCATTGTTTGCTGTGTTGGCCGACACACTTATTGTGCGGTGTGAACAGACAGAGCTATAGTTAAACGCCTGCGAGCAAATTTTTGAGTGGCATCGTGGTGGACTGGTTATCTGACCGGTGTACCAAGCCAATAGTTAGCCTAGGGGCGAATAGGAATCCTTGACTTCATTAGGGCATAGGGAGAGTTTGATTGGCGAATGTCAATCGAGATAGAACAAGAGTTATCTTATCTGTCAGCAGCAAGCGACGCAGACAGCAGTCATCACAGCTTATGGTATTGTGCGCTACATCTATTGCGAGCCCCATATTTCCTCCACAACAGTACACTTCACTGCATTTCACACACGACAGCCTCGACTGTACCTAGCAACATTTTAAAGGATAATTATTCAAGTTAAGTAGGCGCACCTCTCAGCCATTCTGCCAAGTCAACAACCATCTTAAACTTTGTATAGAAATTTCATTAGCGAATCCTATCCTTGAGAGATAACTTCACATTCCAAAAAGAACCAGGATATAACTTGTTCAATTCATAACTAAAAGTGCCATTGTGATTTCTCAGTATTTTTGCAAAATAAATAGTAACTTTCATTGGTTTCACGTTTTTCTTACACTAACTAGCACTACTCCAGTACCCAAGTATCCCACTAGTTGCATAAGAAATTTTGTGAATTTTTGTGTCATTTCCTTACAGCGGACGATTCCAGAAGATATTTATTGCTGAAAGTTTTTCAGGCACTTCTCTTTAGGATGTTAGTAGCGATTGTCTGACTTCTGTAGAAGTGTGGGGGTGGAAATTGCATCTTGCAGGAGCCACAGGGTAAAGGGTACATCTCAGATTAATTCGTTGTGCAGAATAACAGAATCTCAGATCAACCCCATGCTCACAATTGGTTAAAAGTATCTGATTAGGACAAACTGTAAGTCTGATGTTTCATGATTATGTGATTATCTTTTAATTGTTGGTTATGTTTGTAAAATGCTTTAGAGCTGCGTACCTCACTGCCCATTTATCAAGGAATCTGCAATGAATTAAGAGTGCAAATTCCGGTTGCAGAAATTGTCAGTCTGAAATGCGTTCCTTAACCAGCTGCAGAAGTACATCAAAAACTTGCATATTCATCTGCAAGAAATTTTTGAATACCATTCAAGAAGACAGTGCTATCTCTTTAGGATCCTTAAAAGGCCTAAATACCTTTCTCGACAGTGGAGAGTCGTTTACCAATCTTGTGTAGTTTGAAAGCGTCCAAACAAATAACAAATTTCGCCCCACCAAGCAGAGAATCGTGTTAGCGACTAAGTTTTACTCAAGGAAAGCAGAGAGTTGAGTCTTACGCTGCGCTGCTGTAAAACTTTCTTTATATAACGCAGGCAAAGCTGCACCATATGCTGCGTTTTAACTTACAGGTAACGAATAGTAAATCACAAGTTGTTGATTCGTTTTTTTTCTAATTTGTGCATAGGGAATAGAAAACCAGAGGATGTAGATTCGTATGGTTTTTGTTTCCTCACTATCCTGTTGTTCTGAAAAGATTGGAATCCATCGGATATACCTTAGGCGGCTTGCATGACCTTAACGAGTTATCTGAACGGGAAAAGAGGAGCTGCTCCAGCATTACGTGGAATTCGAACCATGTTCCGTTTCTTGTGAATCACCACATCAATGAGAGGTGAGTGCTAGGTTAAAAAGGAAGATGGAAAGAGATTGATCCAGCCGGGATTCAGTTCCACAACCTTTCGGTTTCAAGCCAGACGTTTCAACGTTATGCCACCCCACCAAAGGCACTGCTGCACCCCTGAACCACAGCAGTTGTTGGATAGGGGGCAATGGAGTCGTTTTCGCAAATTAAATTAAATTTCTCGTAATTTAGACAGTTTCCACGAAATATTTATAAATTATACGAAGAACCTTCCTCGTGAATGCGTGTATCTGTTAGTCAAATCCGTACATCAGTTACTGAGATTAACCTGCAAATACAGACGTACGCGAGGAGGCCACTTTATCACATGAATTTGCGGAGTTCGGACTGATTTGCAGCTAACAACGGATGTCGGCTGATAAGAACAGTGCAGTGGGTCTGGCGGGAATCGAAACACCACGAACAAGGCTGGACACCGTCTGCTCATGGAATATAGCTGTGGGCTCTGTCTTTCCTGGCGTGGCTGTACCACTAGTGCCGTTAAATGTCGGTCAGGGCTGGGATGCTTCACTTCATGCCTCTCATCCAATGAACGTCACACAGACAAGTTCTGCGAACTTTCTTTCTGTGTCTCTCTTGTGGTGGACCCCTGGTCGAAAAATGGTTCAAATGGCTCTGAGCACTATGCGACTTAACCGGCCGGTGTGGCCGAGCGGTTCTAAGCGCTTCAGTCTGGAACCGCGCTACCGCTACGGTCGCAGGTTCGAATCCTGCCTCGGGCATGGATGTGTGTGATGTCCTTAGGTTAGTTAGGTTTAAGTAGTTCTAAGTTCTAGGGGACTGATGACCTCAGATGTTAAGTCCCATAGTGCTCAGAGCCATTTGAACTATGCGACTTAACTTCTGAGGTCATCAGTCGCCTAGAACTTAGAACTAATTAAACGTACCCAACCTAAGAACATCACACACATCCATGCCCGAGGCAGGATTGGAACCTGCGACCGTAGCGGTCACGCGGTTCCATACTGAAGCGCCTAGAACCGCACGGCCACACCGGGACCCCTGGTCAAGTTCTTGTCGGCTCAGCAAGGTTGCATCGCGTTCTAGGCTCTCCAAACTACAAATAATATTTCCTACCTCTCTCGTAGTTGCTAAATTTCACGCTTTTGCCCGCATCACTCTATACATTGCCTAGCTAGTCCCGGAGTCTTAGTACTGAAAGCAGAGCTAATACTTAAACAGAAAATCTAGACCCAGCGAATTGTTAGTTATTCCACTGCCTCACATAAGAAATTAATTTAATAACATTTATAAGCAACCGGAAAACTTACTCGTATAAGACCAAAATAACTGAACAATGAACAAGCAATGCCGATAAACAACGCCGAGAAAGAAGTTGCAAATGGTATTGCTCAAAGCTGAAGAAAAATCTGTGTTATTAAACACACAAGAAAGCAACACTTCTAAATTAACTGCTTTATAAAGGCTCACTGACTAACAAAAATCCTAAGGCAGAGTCGCAAAAATGTATGAGCTTGGTCGGTTCTTTTTCAGCCTCTACATTCGGTCGATTGGGGTGGGCTATTATAAATTGGTTCCAGGCCGAAAATTTCGCAAAACGGTAATGTTCCCTCGTATCAAACCAGCTATACATGGGGTGCATTAAACTGATTATCCGATCAACCACCTCTCAGAATATGTTACTACTTCTCACTGCACATTTCATTACTCTTTGCATAACGAAAAGCTGTCAGCAGGAGGGAAAGGAAATTACTTCCCGCAGTCGAATCTCTACCAACTCTTAAGGCAGGGGAGTCTGCAAGTTCCGAAATAAAACCTACCTAGTGTCATGTGGTAAATGGAAACGAGTGTTCGGCGTCTTTGGCCGGGAGGCCCCTTACGGGGTAGGTCCGACCACCTTGGTTCAGGTCTTATTACATTCGATGCCACATTGGGCGACCTGCGCGCCGTATGGGGATGAAATGATGAAGACAACAGAACACCCCGTCCCTGAACGGAGAAAATCCCCCACCTATCCGGGAATCGAACCCGGGCCCGTAGGACGACAATCCGTCACGCTTACCACTTAGCTATCGGGGCGGACGTGTCATGTGGTAGCGAGGGGCACGCGTGATAGAATTTCAAGCTAACATACATTCCAGCACTGCACAAAATAACTAGTTCTCAATTGACTGCTCATGGCAATGAACTCATATGCGTGATCAGTCATACACTGCAGTGCTTCACACGCAGGGCACACCCTACTAAAGATTGCCCAAGAATCGGAAATACATGAGAAACAAGACATAGCTTTTATTAGAAATAATCTGATGCTTCATCATTTACGGAAGGGCGTCGTGGAACTGTGCACATAAGAGACCACTGCTGAGTGCAAATAGTTGTCTCCATTCCGAACAAGGCCAAGTGCTCGTTCGCAATGTTTACTCGCAAGAATTAAATCAATCGAGTCAGGCAAAAATTGAAATAATACTCCCGAAGGTTAGTGAAACCAATTTCAATGAATTTCACTTAATATTATTTGAAAGCCCTAACTGAAATATCTTACGCCATGTTCCGAAGGAACATTACGTCTTACCGGTACTACATCTCGCTCACGACTGCCCAGTTTAGAGATAGCCAGAATCGGCCTTACTCTCTGCAGAGCGCTGTCTACTGGTAGTGAGAGGTGGACAGGAGAAAAGGCTGTTGTTGAAAAGCAGAAACTGTCATGACTGGCCAGGAAAGAATTCAATCAAAAGTTCGGGAAAGATTTACCAGTACCGCCAGGTGGGCAGCGCCCTGCCTCTTTTGTAGAAAACAAATCGAGCGGGCTCCTTCCGTTAGGCGCTAACAGAGTCGTTATTATAGCAAGAATTAAACAAAAGAATTCGATTCAGACTCTCAAACTCAAAGATATTGCCTTACCGAAGATTATCTGCAAAAAAAAGAAGCTGGCCAAAATATGAAATAACGTAGCACGCATACATTCTGTTTACTACATCTTCAGATAAAGGCACAATCTTGTGCAGTTTATATTAGAATATTCACTAATGTGGATTAATAATAATGGAAGGCAGGTGACTAGACCGTATTTCAATTGTTTGTGGAAGAGCAGATGAACAGAATTAATAGTGTCTTAAAATAGGTTAATAGATGAATAGGGTCAACAAAAGTAATGTAGGTTAGTCGTCGATTTAGATCATTTGATGGTGATAGTTTTAGGTTAGGAAACCAAACACTAAGAGTAGTCGAAGAGTTTTGTTATTTGGGCTCAAAATAACTCATGGTGGCAGAAGTTCAGTGATATGAAATCCAGACTCGTAATAGCATGAAAAGCGTTACTGAAACAGCCAACTTTGTTACCAGTGAATGTGAATTGAAACGTTACAAGATCTTTTCTGAAGGTATTTCTCTGGAGTGTAACCTCGCATAGAAATGATACGTCGGCTAGTTCAGGCAAGAAAAGAATAGGAATTTTTGAATCATGATGAAACACAGAAATGTTAAAAATTTTATTGGTAAATTGTATAAGTAATGAGGAGGTACTAATCGAATTGGAGAGAAAAAATTGTGCTACAAGGTTGCTAAAATAATGGAGAAGTTGGTAGCAGACATCCTGAGGTATCAAGGAATAGTCAGTTTTGTAAAGGAAGGAAGTGTGTAAGGTAAAATTGGTAGGTGGAGACAAAGGCTTGAATTCAGGATCAAAAGGATGTGGGTTGTAGTAGTTATATAGAAATGCAGAAAGTCGCGAGGGAAGTTGTGTCGAACCAGTCATCGGACTGAAGAACACAATAATGAACGACAAGTACATTAACTATTACTGTGTTATTGTTTCTATATTACAACGAATCTCTATATTTTCGAAACATTAAATGTTTATTTCTAGTATGGTAACTGGAATTAGACTTTTTTGGTGCTTAATTATATAAAATAACATTTCATCATATGATACAATTCGACTTGCTGTTACAAATAAATAAATGTGTTAAAAGAGGACAGATAAATGTAAGATTAAAATACGAAAAGGACCTATACGTAAGTAACGTCACGATTTAGGTCTGATGTCGGCAATTCGAACAGAACGCTATGCTCACTCCACAGATATTCCTGCACTTTTCCCGTGTCTATTAATTTTTATCCAAAGCCATTGGTTTCAAGGCAACCTGTTCTTAACAGTTACAATCTACCAAGCCATTAGTAAGTTAAACCAATGAAATTTCTAAATAAATATGGAAGAAACACAGCTATACAATATGTAAGGTGTCAGGCAAATCCAACACCTTCCACGAAAACCCTGACATGATAAGCAAATCCAGTAGTATGTCACATAGCTCCGAATACATCGTGACATTAAATTAACCAAAGTAATACGAGTAACGAGTGAGCAAATGGAATACCACAGACTAACACAAGAATGCCTAAATGCATGTCATACCTTCCCACCGTGAGACAGACGCAGTTCCGAGGGGAGAAACGAGAACAGAAGCCGAGAGCAGAACCGTGTTAAGCGAGAAGGCCCTACGATAAGGGACGGACACCCAGGTCCCCAGCTAACCGCTATGACTACACCACCCGCAAGTTTCTAGCGTGAGACTTTTTCGCGTCTCTGTTTCGTCAAGACCACCCCCCAGCACATGTTAAAAGCTAGAGCCCTCCAGAAGAACAGTATAGATCTTACGATAACACAAAAAGGGCTACACCACCCGCAAGTTTTTAGCGTGAGACTTTTTCACGTCTCTGTTACGTTAGGACCACCCCCCAGCCCATGTTAAAAGATAGAGCCCCCCAGAAGAACAGTATAGATCTTATGATAACGCTAAAAGGACCACACCAGCTGCAAGTTTTAGCGTGAGACAATAAAACTGCTTCCAGACATGCAACAAATCATGTAGGGAAAGAATAGTATTCGCAGTAGTGTGACAAGCTCACTAAAGTTCTCACCATGTGAATCAATTTACTGTTAACGAAGTTGCTAACATTTAAATTCAAAATTGTTTATAGTGTCAATAACAAATGTTACAGAGGGCATGACCACATTTCTATTATTGATATATAAATATACAAAAAGTTGTATTTTATTTATTTAATAATTTGCGTAAGAGTGCCAAAAAAATGTTTTTCCACATGTACACAAACGATCATCCCCAGACTGAGAGGATTATTCCGTTATCCTATCAGGCCATATGACTAATAAGTTTTTTATAACTTAATGGCCGGCTGCTGTGGCCGAGCGATTCTAGGGGCTTCAGTCCGGAACCCCGATGCTGCTACGGTCGCAGGTTCGAATCCTGAGTCGAGCATGGATGTTAGGGCTAAGTAGTTCTAAGTCTAGGGGACTGACGACCTCAGATGTTAAGCCCTATAGTTCTCAGAGCCATTTGAACCATTTGATAACTTAATGTATGCAAGATCGTCATTTTACTAACGTAGGACTGCAGTGCCAAGATGAATGAAACTGCCAGGTTGACTATGTTTCCTACAGTTCAGTTTCTGGCGTATAGAACTGAATAAAGCCAGTTATTTTTATGTTTGAAATAGAATAATGGTATATCGGGCTGCTAATCAACCACGAGTATTCGTTGTACCTATTGAAAATGTTGTTGTTGTGGTCTTCAGTCCTGAGACTGGTTTGATGCAGCTCTCCATGCTACTGTATCGTGTGCAAGCTTCTTCATCTCCCAGTACGTACTGCAACCTATATCCTTCTGAATCTGCTTAGTGTATTCATCTCTTGGTCCCCCTCTACGATTTTTACCCGCCACGCAGCCCTCCAATACTAAATTCGTGATCCCTTGATGCCTCAGAACATGTCCTGCCAACCGATCCCCTCTTCTAGTCAAGTTGTGCCACCAACTCCTCTTCTTCCCAATCCTATTCAGTTCCTCCTCATTAGTTATGTGATCTACCCATTTAATCTTCAGTATTCTTCTGTAGCACCGCATTTCGAAAGCTTCTATTCTCTTCTTGTCCAAACTATTTATCGTCAGTGTTTCACTTCCATACATGGCTACACTCCATACAAATACTTTCAGAAACGGCTTCCTGACGCTTAAATCTATACTCGATGTTAAGAAATTTCTCTCCTTCAGAAACACTTTCCTTGCCATTGCCAGTCTACATTTTATATCCCCTCTACTTCGACCATCATCAGTTATTTTGCTCCCCAAATAGCAAAACTCATTTACTACTTTAAGTGTCTCATTTCCTAATCTAATTCCCTCAGCATCACCGGACTTAATTCGACTACATTCCATTATCCTCGTTTTGCTTTTGTTGATGTTCATCTTATATCCTCCTTTCAAGACACTACCCATTCCGTTCAAGTGCTCTTCCAAGTCCTTTGTTGTCCCTGACAGAATTACAATGTCATCGGCGAACCTCAAAGTTTTTATTTCTTTTCCATGGATTTTAATATTTACTCCGAACTTTTCTTTTCTTTCCATTACTGCTTGCTCAATATACAGATCGAATAACATCGGGGATAGGCTACAACCCTGTCTCACTCCCTTCCCAACCACTGCTTCCCTTTCATGCCCCTCGACTCTTATAACTGCCATCTTGTTTCTGTGCAAATTGTAAATAGCCTTTCGCTCCCTGTATTTTACCCCTGCCATCTTTAAAATTAGAAAGAGAGTATTCCAGTCAACATTGTCAAAAGCTTTCTCTAAGTCTACAAAGGCTAGGAACGTAGGTTTGCCTTTTCTTAATCTAGCTTCTAAAATAAGTCGTAGGGTCAGTATTGCCTCACGTGTTCCATTATTTCTAAGGAATCCAAACTGATATTCCCCGAGGTCGAATTCTATCAGTTTTATCATCTACATCGCCTTCCATTTCCATAACATTGCCCTCAAGTACATCGCCCTTGTATATACCCTCTATATACTCCTTCCACCTTTCTGCTTTCCCTTCTTTGCTTAGAACTGGGTTTCCATCTGAGCTCTTGATATTCATACAAGTGGTTCTCTTTTCTCCAAAGGTATCTTTAATTTTCCTGTAGGCAGTATCTATGTTAGCCCTAGTGAGATAAGCCTCTACATCCTTACATTTGTCCTCTAGCCATGCCTGCTTAGCCATTTTGCACGTCCTGTCGATCTCATTTTTGAGACGTTTGTATTCCTTTTTGCCTGCTTCATTTAATGCATTTTTATATTTTCTCCTTTCGTCAATTAAATTCAATATTTCTTCTGTCACCCAAGGATTTCTACTAGCCCTCGTCTTTTTACCTACTTGATCCTCTGCTGTCTTCACTACATCCCTCAAAGCTACCCATTCTTCTTCTACTGTATTTCTTTCCCCCATTCTTGTCAATTGTTCCCTTATGCTCTCCTTGAAACTCTTTACAACCTCTGGTCTAGTCAATTTATCCTGGTCCCATCTCCTTAAATTCCCACCTTTTTGCAGTTTCTTCAGTTTTAATCTACAGTTCATAACCAATAGACTGTGGTCAGAGTCCACATCTGCCCCTGGAAATGTCTTACAGTTTAAAACCTGGTTCCTAAATCTCTGTCTTACTATTATATAATCTATCTGAAACCTGTCAGTATCTCCAGGCTTTTTCCATGTATACAACCTTCTTTTATGATTATTGAACCAAGTGTTAGCTATCATTAAGTTATGCTCTGTGCAAAATTCCACCAGGCGGCTTCCTCTTTCATTTCTTACCCCCAGTCCATATTCACCTACCACGTTTCCTTCTCTTCCTATTCCTACTACCGAATTCAAGTCACCCATGACTTAAATTTTCGGCCCCCTTCACTCTCTGAATAATTTCTTTTATCTCATCATACATTTCTTCGATTTCTTCGTCATCTGCAGAGCTAGTTGGCATATAGACTTGTACTACTGTCGTTGGCGCGGGCTTCGTGTCTATCTTGGCCACAACAATGCGTTCGCTGTGCTGTTTGTAGTAGCTTACCCGCATTCCTTTTGTCTTATTCATTACTAAATCTACTCCTGCATTACCCCTATTTGATTATGTATTTATAACCCTGTATTCACCTGACCAAATGTCTTGTTCCTCCTGCCACCGAACTTCACAAATTCCCACTATATCTAACTTTAACCTATCCATTTCCCTTTTTACATTTTCTAACCTACCTGCCCGATTAAGGGATCTGACATTCCACGCTCCGATCAGTAGAACGCCAGTTTTCTTTCTCCTGATAACGACGTCCTCCTGAGTAGTCCCCGCCCGGAGATCCGAATGGGGGACAATTTTACCTCCGGAATATTTTACCGAAGAGGACGCCATCATCATTTATCCATACAGTAAAGCTGCATGCCCTCGGGAAAAATTACGGCTGTAGTTTCCCCTTGCTTTCAGCCTTTCGCAGTACCAGCACAGCAAGGCCGTTTTGGTTAGCGTTACAAGGCCAGATCAGTCAATCACCCAGACTGTTGCCTTTGCAACTACTGAAAAGGCTGCTGCCCCTCTTCAGGAACCATACGTTTGTCTGGTCTCTCAACAGATACCCCTCCGTTGTGGTTGCACCTACGGTACGGCTATCTGTATCGCTGAGGCACGCAAGCCTCCCCACCAACGGCAAGGTCTATGGTTCATAGGGGGATGACTTCAAATGCATAAATGTGATAATATTTCTAGTCTCATGAGTGGTGGTCTGGTTGTGAGCTGCTGTAGTGGATAAGGCATCAAACCACATGACCAAGTTTTAAATGGGCAAGTAGGGCAAAGCACAGGATTTTTCATCTTTGCCATTTGGTTCGTGAAGTTCGTTTTAGTAAAATTTTATGCAGCCACAGAGCTCCTTATGTTTATGAGTTATTCAGACTCAAACAATTTTCATGCACCAGTTCTGGTTTTAGAAATACGTCGTGTGCATAAGTTTGAGACTTACAAATATTTTGAAACTCTGAGTGCTAGTGGATGTTGTCTATTAGCTGGGCTAACAGTGATTGAATATTTCAGCTGCAGTGAAATGGTTACTGTATAAAGACTTGTATGCAGCTGTCGTACATTTAGAATTCCCTGCAGTTTTAGAGATTTTGCTGCTCGGCTCTGTGCCATTAGTTCACATACGTAACTGCCCGTGAATGTTCTTCTTCCAATGCAAAATTAATCATTTTCTGCTACCTTGAATCAATAACGTGTTCAATAACAACGTTTATGATTCCACCATTCGGTGAATTTGTATGTAATTCGAATAAAAAAAATAATCAAAATATTAATCCTTTGCTTGTAGTACACATTTTTATCCGGTGGGCTCATATTCATAATATTTTCCTTTTGATAATTCGTATACCAATTTGTTTAATTATATCACTGTATTATTAGTGTTAATTAAGGCGATTTGTGAAAGTTCCATGCTTCTATAGGGGCTTAAAGCAACAATGCATTACCAACTCCTTTTGATCAGTTGAGCCATGTTCAAATACAAAGGCGAATAGTCGCCATCTGGCGAATAGATAACAATGAATTGAAGCTCATTGGCGATTAACATTTCATTATTGTTAGCAACATCAGTGAAGTTACAATTTGGTAGACTCTTCCAGACTAGGTCTGCTTTTGCAATTCATTCTAAGATTTATTTCAGTATCGGATGTCCCAATAAAAGTTTCGGGTCCTTAGCAAAAGACAATTTATATGGCAGCAGTGTACTCCAATGCAGCAGTATCGCTATGCCTTTGTCTTTGCATCACTGTCTTTCGTGCTGCAGTGCATCCGTGCTGTAGACTCCACATCACAATGTCGTCTTGCTGTGGGATATCTGCATTTCAGTCTCTGCAACGCATCTGCAATGCAGTCTCAATCACACAGCATGTTAAAGCGGCAATCTCCATGCCACTGCATCTGATGACTGCTGCATGTCTACACTGCAGTATGTCCATGTCACACTCTCCGAGCTGCAACACCTCCATGCTGGAGGCTCCATGACACAGCATATCTGCGCTGCAGTCTTCGTGTCACACCCCATCCGTGCAGCAGACTGCGCTGCAGAGCATCCACACTGCAATTACAGTGCTCCAGCGTCCCATCGTCGTCCCATGTACATGCTGCAGAAGCTTGATGCAGCCACACTCCACACTGCAATGACTCCACAATGCCGCAACTCCAACCTGCAGCAGCTCTTCTCTGTCACAACTAGACACTCCATTGTCTCCACGCAACAGCATCTCCGTGCTACAACATCTTTCCATCACACCGTCTCTGCACTGCAGAAGGCGATCACAGCTTTTGCCTTCAGCAGCATATCACACTGACTGCAGAGGAGCAATGGCAGCGGATGAGCAATTTAAGTAAAGCCACAGATTTATTTTACTTGTGTTTCCAATCATTATCCATGACCGAAGAAATCGAAATATTGCCAAGTAATTGTGAATCAGAGTAGAGAGGAATGTAGAAAGCTCTAGGATGCGAAGGGAATATGGAGTGGAAGCTTGGTAGTGGCATTGAGGTATTAAAATATGAGCTTGTGGGCAAAATAAGTAACGTGAGTGGGAAGCTTCAGCAACTGGAATGTAAATCCACAGAAATTGAAAGGGAAATTGTAACTAATTCCTAATTAGTAGAGAGGATTAGTCAATGGGTTAACGAAGCAGAGAAAGGGTTTTTAGCCAAGGTGGAGGCTGTGCAATGTAATCTTTTGGGAGAGACTGACGTACAATAACAGAAGTGTAAGATGTATGGCATGCAAAGAAAAGCATAGTTTAAGTCCATGAACGTAGAAGTACCTGAATGTAATAAAGGGATAACAAATGATAAGATAGGATGCGAATAGGGGCATAAGTGTTTAGAAACAAACTATCTGTAGTGTATCACAAGGGTCAATAAAGGGATAACAAATGATAAGATAGGATGCGAATAGGGGCATAAGTGTTTAGAAACAAACTATCTGTAGTGTATCACAAGGGTCTTGCAATTTAATTTTAGGTATCCTGTGGGGAAAAGGCCCAGTATCAAACCTTCCAGTGGAGAGAATAAATATCATGCTTTAACTTTCCTGGGTACACGTAAAGATAATTTTACAGCTGACATCAATGAGGCCACTAAAATTAAATTTATAAAAAGGCAATTTGACAGGAGAATTCAGACATGAGTGAGCAGCTTGTGGTTTACAAAAAACTTAAAACAATGGTCCTGAATAAAAATTGGAGGCAGGCAAAGCAACAGAGATTGCGAAATAATTTTTAAAGGGACATTGTAGGTCCCAGGCCGCCAATGTTAAAATATCGAATTTTGTGACCCATTATCTTGGAAACTTTTGAAGACACCAACTAACAGTTTTCCACAATTCCACCATTCTAGATACGCTGAAATAGAATTATTACTAAAATGTTATCTTTTTTTTTTCAAACACTCACTTTTTTGACAGGATTTTGTATATAAATGAACATAAAAACAAACCAACTCAGGTTAGTTTAATTATTCTACTTAAATATGTGTCGAATCTCACAGTTGGCATGCTGTGAAACGGATCATTTGTTGCAAAAAATGTAGTTTAAAGATATTGAGGTTTAAAACTTTTTTTATTGCAAATTCTTTTGCAGACTTACATTTCTGCGTCTTTTATGCACTAGAATTGCCCTGGCCCATAGTCTGTGTCTTCTTCAGTGTCACAGCAGCCCAGTGCTTCCCTCTTTTTCTTTCTTGCTTCTTTTGTCATTTGCTGAGCAGCTAACTCTGCTTCACGTACACGAAGCTCATCCATTTCCCGCAGTCCTTTAGCAGTATTCTGTCCAAATCTTACCCCTAACTTCTCCAGAACCTAAGGCTTTCATAGTTCCTACCATTAAAAGTTATTACAGCATCAGACACTGCTAACTTTAGAGTCATAAGGCCAACAAATACATTTTTAGGCACACGGCACCACACAACATTATTGAAGGACTTATTCACATTCTAGGTCTTCCCACATAAACACTTCTTTAGTAGCTCAGGCTTTGCCAAATCTCTGTAAATAGATTTGATTGCCTCTATTACTGCCAAAGGAAGAGAATTTTTATGTGTAAATTCATGCAGAGTGGCAGAAAATTCAGCTAGCCTATATTTACACCAAGTGTTTGGTGGAGGAGGACACAAAGCATAACATGGGTTTTCATTGGCTGGTATTCGATGAAAGAAAGTGCTCCACACAGCCCTTTCATCTTCTCCAAATTGCCAAAGTCACTTTTAGACGTAGTCATTTTATTTACATATAAAAACAATAGAAGTTACCTTAGTACAAAAATAGCCGATAATCACACTACTTCCAACGAAAACTGGTATCAGAAACCAAGGAGTGATTTGTTTATTTAATTCCACCTTCTGAGACGTAGCAGTAGTCACAAATCAAAGCAATTCACAGCCTTATAGACTGTGTAGTTCCCAAGGTATGGCTTCTCAACTGTGGCAGTATATGCATAGCCACAAGATTTGACACTCACACATCAAAATATTATTTGAAGGTCTCACAATTGTCTGACTTTAATGTATTATATACCAAAATGTTCAGGAATGTCCGAAGTACATTATGGAGTAGGAAACAGAAAATGTCAAATTTCAACAGATTTCACGTGGAATTCCCCTTACATGATGCAGATTCCAAGAACAGGAAGGAAAGCATTTTGCATTATGAAGGTGAATAAAGTAATTCATTAGGCCATGTTTATAGATATTTCAACTTTCAACAGCAGACTGCCATAATCTTTACAATGGAAACTTATCTGTAGTCCTACTCATTCTGTGACAGAATTTCTAAATTTCATTGAGATTAATGGTAGGGCACAATGTTTTGGACTGAGATTTTTTGGACAGAGAGAGAGAGATGTGTAACAATCAGTACAATCAGAAAAAAAGGAAATTACAATAATGCTGACAATTTTAAGAGGAATATTGGCAAGAGATAAAGGAAGTTAGCATCAGGTTAAAGACTAGAGAAAGAGGCAGCAGGTTCCAAACAGGAATGTTATCGGAGGAACTTGTAGTTTTGAACCAAGAGGAGTTAATGTCTATGGAGAGCATATAATTCTGCTATCAACAGAACCAGAGAGAGTTGTAAAAGAATAAGAGATGAACACATAGTGGAGAGGGAAGAGATGAAAAAATGTAGGGAATATATATTAAATGCAGTGGACAGAATAGAAGGAATAACAATTTTAAATACAACAAAATTAAGTTTAATAATGCTCAATATAATTTTTGCATTGGAGAAATGTTTAATGGAAATGGGGTGGCTAAGCCAGAAAATAATGAAAACTGCCCAGGTTTAGCTTCATTTAAGATTACTGACATATCTGAGGCAGCCAGTCGATGTGGTTCTACGCACTTCAGTCCAGATTCGCACTGCTGCTATTTTCGCAGGTTTGAATCCTGCCTCGGGCGTGGATGCGTGTGATGTTCTTAGGTTAGTTAGGTTTGAGTCGTTGTAAGTTCTAGGGGACTGATGACCTCAGAAGTTAAGTCCCATAGTGCTCAGAGCCACTGAACCAACTCCAATAAGAACTACCGTCTGCTGAAATTATAAATTTAAAGTAGTACTATCTACCAACTAGGTCACTTGACTAGAACAGAAATGAGGCAGTGACAGCCAGAAGAGCCAAAAGCTCCCTCTCTTCGACCCCCATATTCATGTGACTATTAGAAAACCAGTAAGACAGCTTTTCGTGAATGTTCAGGTGTACATACAATGTGGCCATATAGTACAGATTAACCCGACCCACCATGAAAATAGGTTTTTCTATTGGTATATCTATAACATATACCTATGACCGATCTAATTTTACATTATAATAAGTGGATTGGCATATCTGTACTGTCTGCTACCGCCTAGCGGAATTTATGCCAAGCGAACGTTCATAAACGTTCGATGCAGTGTGCTACCGCCTAGTGGCACTGACGTGAACTTTCAGTTACTGGTAAGGGCTAGCAGCGCACGCAGTGAACTGTGCACGTTGTTTATCAAATACGTGTGTATTTGTCCCATAAAGCAATTAAGTCTCGCCAGTTGCACATACTCAGAAGCTCCTTAGAGAATGCACAAGTGAAGGTATGCTCGAGTCCCTGATGCCAAGTTTCACTGAGAGTCAAGGAGCAATGTAGTACACTGCAGTATATTTAGTGCAATTTATTTCAGATTATCGCATCTACATTGCATTTAACAGCACTCAAAGAAAAGTAACAAATAAATTCACAACGTGTCAAAAGTTAGGGTGTTCATGTGCTCTTGTGCTCGTACACAACAGCTGCCACTGTTAATGAATGAAGAAAGGAGTAGATGCATTGATGGGAATGTTGGTACTGTGGATTGCTCTGTAGAAGAAACTGAAACTTATATTTTGTTGAATCATGAACACCAACATGTTGATTGCAATTATTTCTGAAAAGAGGAGACAGAATGTTATATTAATAGTTGGCATGTTCTGCTAACATTCAAAAAGTCCTGAAAAAGGAAAAACAGATTAAGTTAAAGGTTGAGAGTGAACAGGAAGAAGTCAGAGTGGAGCTAGTTATTAGGAGTATATGTTTACATTTGTCTGAATGGGACACAAATTGTGTATGGGAAGGTGTATAAGTATGTATGTATGATGGAGAAAGAAAATAGAGGAAAACAGAGGCTGATCAGTTAGGGGACGCAGAGCTAAAAATGAAACTGTTCAAAACGTTCAGCCAACAGCGAACATTGAATGGGAAAAATGGAGATAGATGCTTCATTAGATTCATTATCTACTGTGTCAGTAGTGCCTGAGTTCTTTTCACAACCCAGTTAGGTACAAGAAACTGGTAGGAACTACCTCCGACTGGTATTAAAATTGAAACAGCACCTGGGGCAGATAGTACATCAACACAGAAAAAAAGTGTTACTACATTTTAAAACTGGAGATCATTATTTTAATATAAGCTTTTGTGTATTTCCAGGTTTGACTATGGGAGTTGTACTGAGGTTGGATTTTCTGTACAAAAATGATTGTTACGTCATAGTGAGAAATATAATTGTGGAATTTGATGCTGCAGGTACAGAAAAAGAACTAAATCTAAAAGGGAATTAAAAGGAGGTGAAGTAATAGCCGACTTTTGAAGGGAAAATGAAGAGAGTGAGGAGATGTGTACAAGAGAACAGATATATAATGAGATGAATGAGATGGGTTGAATGAGATGGGTCAATTATTTGTGAAGTAGAAATCACAGATCACTGAGTTGCTATGTGGAGGCAAAAATGTATTTTCAGATAAACCTGAGGAGACTGTTGATTCTGAGTATCCTCTGTGAGTGATACCCCATGACTTAATTAAGTTCAACCTTTTGCTATTACTGTAGCAGGTAAAGGAGTAGAAGCGGCTAGTGTGTAAAGTAAGCAAGACTGGAAAGTTACAGATGTAAGCAGGTATGAATATCATAACCCCATTTTAACTGTTAAGAAGAAAGTAGTTAAAGAGAAAATTCAGCCCGAAAACGAGAATGAATTTCTGAGAAGTTTCACCAGTTCACATCTGGTGCGATTTAACTTCTGGGTTGGCAGGCACTTTCAGATGAGACAAGTGGGAAGTATACAATTTATTTTTATTTGAAAGAAGAAATATCTGTTTAGGTTAGTTCCGTATGGCCTATAAATTTCAGTGGCTGTATTCATCACGACAGTGAACCATGTTTTAGTGTGTGAGTTAGTGGGAAGATAAACTATGTACGTCTGATGACATAGTCATTACCAGTCGCATATTGTATGAATCGCGTCAGTTGTTGAAGAACATGCACAGAACAATTTATAAAGGCGAAAATGACTGTCAAGCTCAACAGATGCTAGTGTGTACAGGCGCTTTGAGGCATCAACTAACCTTAGAGGGCATTTTGCATAACAGAGAAAAGAGCAAATCTCTCACTGAATGTAAAATACCTAAGAATAGAAAACAGTTAAAATCGTTATTGGATTATGCGCTTCTTCTAGAAAATTCAAATATAATTCCATTATGAATTCACCCACTCTTGTAGGTTACTGAAAAAGAACGTCACACGGAACTGGACACTTAAATGTGACAGAGTTTTTGACTAAGAAAAATAATGTATGCAGCAGTAAAATATAATATCCATACATATCATTACCTTTCACCATTTTCTCAGACAGCTCACATTGTTGTGTATGACAGCTCTGTTCCATGATAAGATGGGAAACAAGGAAACTAAGCACAGCACCATTGCATTTGTAAGCCAGATGCGGACCAAACATGAACTGATGTATGGAATATCGGAAAAGGAAATGTTACGTCTTTCCTTAGTGTTTATCTGCAGCTCAAAGAGGTAATGGTGTTCACTGATCACAAAGTCTTTAACTACTTCCAACTATACGGACTACTGACAGCCCATGTTCCTTCAGGAATTTTGCGTGTTATTAGATATGTCAAAGGGGCATAAGGTAGTATGGCAGATGCCTTGTCACATTTTTCTTTATTTGAAGATGAATATATGGAAGTAACAGAGGAGAAAGTTGTTCAAATACTGTCTGTTGTAAGTCTAGAGAAAGAAAAGGAAATTAAATCAGTTTGTAAAAATAAATTGGAGATTGCAAAATGGGAATGATGCATTAAAAATTATGAAAGGTAATTTCGGATGTAAAGGGCATGAAAAAATTTAAAGGTATTACGAGATTTATGAAGTTTTAAAATTGAAAGGTGTTACAAGATACATAAAGTTGAAATGTCCTATCATCCTGTCCTTCTTGCCAGTGTTTCCCGTATGTTACTTTCGTAGCCGATATTGTGGAGAACCCTTTCAATCCTTATCAGTCCACTTGATTTTCAGTTTTCTTCTATAGCACCACATCTCAAACGCTTAGATTCTCTTACGAACACAGTTAGGAACTTCATGTACTTTAGGAGTAATTCTACCTACTACCGTTGTCAAGTTCGATGTAAAACCAACACGACAGCAGCCGACCGGAGTGGCCGAGCGGTCCTAGACGCTACAGTCTGGAACCGGGCGACCGCTACGGTCGCAGGTTCGAATCCTGCCTCGGGCATGGATGTTTGTGATGTCCTCAGGTTAGTTCTATGGGACTGATGACTGCAGAAGGTAAGTCCCATACTGCTCAGAGCCATTTGAACCATTTTTTTAACACGACACCAAAATAAAACATCCATTTAATATGAAACGACATTGATCTAAAATGGTCGTGTGCCTTTGCATGAGGCATCCTGTAGGAGGACTCAAATGACAAATCTTTGAATATGACCACTATGAAGGAACTGTTACAGTGAACTCCCTGGACTGCACAGACCTGTTTAACTCTTTGATGCAACCGATACTAGAGCAACAAATATTATAAGCGGGTATTAAGCACGAAAAACTAACTGAAAGAAGCGCATGCATGCACTAACGGTTGAATGAGGAATGGAGACATAAAAGAGAAGAAGAAGAAGAAGAAGCATGGCCACATGACGAACGTACTCAACAAGCAGGTACATTATCACCATCACAAAGGTTCAAATGGCTCTGAGCACTATGGGACTTAACATCTATGGTCATCAGTCCCCTAAAACTTAGAACTACTTAAACCTAACTAACCTAAGGACATCACACAACACCCAGTCATCACGAGGCAGAGAAAATCCCTGACCCCGCCGGGAATCGAACCCGGGAAACCGGGCGCGGGAAGCGAGAACGCTACCGCACGACCACGACTCCATCACAATGAACTTTTTTATAAAGCAGCATTTGCGAGACAATGGTTTGTAGACAACAAAATTTCTAAAATTTACTTGCCTGTCCTTGATCCAGTGGAACACCTTCTGGATGAGTAAGATCATGGACTTCCCTCCAGACCCCAGCGACCACCATAACTACCTTCTCTGGTTTCTGCTGTTGAGGACGAATGGGCTGCCCTTCCTCTACAGATATTCAGACACCTTACTAAAAGTACTCCCATAAGAATTCAAGCCATTATATAGGCGAAGCGTGGATACACCCCAAATTAATGTCCACCCGTAAGTGTCCAGATAATTTTCATCCCATAGTGTAGTGGCGTGGTACTGTATAATACTTCTGGGAAGTGTTTGTGAGGCTAGTACTATACAGTAGAGCCATTAATTCAGAAAAATTAAAGTAAACAGGAGAACATGCCATACTGGGAGGGATATCAAATGGGCTATTTAAGTAACAGGGAATTTTCGCTAGCGGATAGTACCTTAAACGCAAGCACCGGAAATGTGACTCCACCCCAAACAATAAAACGGGAAATAGTAGTAGGAAGGCAAGGCAGACGTGGGAGTGAACGTGCAGAATTGCCGAAGACAGGAATAGGAAATAATTTTGGTTTAATAAATAGCATATCAGCGATTTAAATGTCAATAGAAGATAAAATTATAAAAAAATTATAAAACAAAAGCAATCCAATTATACAAAATAAATAAAACTCTCAACGACAGGCTAGAAAGTAGCACAGAAGAAATGAAACTGTCAAATAAAAGGCAACTCAGAAAACATAAATAATTAAAAAACAGTGGCGAAACTGGAAGTTCAAGACATTAAGGATGCAACAGAATCGGATTGTTTTACCGAACAGTTTCTTGCACACTGTGCAGCCGGTGCCATCACATGTCTGTTCCTGCAGTGTAACGAGTCAGCGACTGGTCACGCCAAAGCTGGCAGAGAATGTTTGGTTTGTAAAGGACAAAACACTCAGTTCCGCTGGTGACAGCAAACAAGACGGCCGTCCCTTCGGAACAGAGGGGTGGACTAACGCAGCGCCGCGAACGAGTATCCTTTTGTGGACACGGTCCAGTTTCTCTTGTGCGAGTTCTACTTAAAGATATTTGTCTTTAGCAGATCGGTACTGTCGCTCTTGATGGCGTCTGTATTACTTCCAACTGTTGACAGGTATTATGTATTCTTCGTATTGAGGCATGGTCTTGACTGTCCAAGGTAGTTTCTCATGGGTGGACTTGCCATGGAACGTTTTTCTTATACTGAGCAGCCGGTTGTAGATCATCAGAATACAGTATTGTCTAAGGAGTTGATTTCTGTAGACATCTGCAGACAGTCTAACTTAAAATCTCACGTTGCCTCGACAAATCAATGCTTCATTCCACCGATCTATCTGACGTACGTCTGCCAAGTCCTTCCATAATTCTGCATGTCTCTGATCTTCACATTAATAATAACGAGAGTCAGTCGCAGGCTGAGGTCCACCTTCCTTAAATCTGTGATTCAGCTGTTGAACTAGTAGATAATATCAATATTCCTGACGGCAGTACAGTATATCTTGGATTCTCCAATTATTATTTTTGTTTTCATATTATCGTCTCGCCATGTGTATTGCACTGACTTAAGGGACTGTTCTTACATATCACTACTCGATGACAAATTCTTTTCACGGAGAGGTAATAGATACTAATGTTAGAATGTCTGTAAATTCTTTTTACCTAGCGGACGTTTCTCATAAAGTGGAATGCGGTAAAATAGTTTACGGTGCCATCTTTTCATGCCTAGCCAGTAGAAGTTAACTGTGCAGATTCCACAGTTCACTGCTAACTGATCGCCAGTGTAGCTGTAAGATGCACCTTCAAAATCACCCCATTGGAGATACAGTTGCAAATTTTTGGTTCATTTTGACTACAGTCTGTAGAAAGGATTATTTTTTCATCGTTTCATATCCTTATAAATATATGTTGGAAATATGTCATGAATGCATCCGCGATTATCCTGCCTGCTAGTTTACAATCGTGAAATGTATGTGATATGGAACATTCATCTGATAGAGTACTAGCTGCTCTGCCATCAGTTCACTCTTATTGACCCCAAATATTTAGAAAATTTCTCCGTCAGTTTAGCTCCCAGCAGCTGCTGATTCAGATGGTTCTACAAATCATGCAAAAAGTTTCATTCGACTTCGCTACTATGTTTTTATACTTTACTTATCACCTCAAAAACCCTCTCATTATACAAACACAGCATTCGCAACATCATTTTCTCAATATTTCGTGCACTTCTCCTAAGATCTCTCGACAAACACGTGTTTGTTGACCAGTTTGGTTTTTATCTCTTTTACACCTTTCAATTTTTCCTGAGCGGATTAGACTTACCTATGAAGCTCATCGCAGCTACTGCTAATGAACTCTGTGCACCAACTTTTACTTCACAGCTTGATGTTTAGACTTCTACAACATCTTTTTACTTTTTATTTTCTTTCTGTTTGTTTCTTTAGAATTAGCTGTATCGCCTTCTCGAAAGGAGGAGAGGAAAATGTTTTCCCCAGCATAAAATGATATAGGTTTTGACTAATAAACCGCGAACCTACTAATATCTAATTTCCTATACATTCCGAACGAAATTTCAGTTCTTCACATTATGAATTGGTGCCTCTGTGAAACACATAACATCATCCCTATTAATAACTCAACATCAGTTTATCCTGAGTAAACAAAGGGAGTGTGCAAATGATCACGGCAAAACTGGGAGTCATGCTAGGCAATGGATACAGTAGTCACTAACTAATACTGTGATTGCTTCTGTTGTCCATTTAAACTGACTATATTGTTACACACAAATTTACTCTCATATAACTGAGTACGACTCGACTGTTAATGGAACAAAGCTAATTAAACTGTAACAAAAGTGAAGAGCGTGATACTTATTCAACGAGCTATGTATCCGTGTAGTCTGATTAGTAGGGGAGTTAGGTTTCTGTTCATATTTGTTTTTTAGTTCTCTCTCGCTCTCTCTCTCTCTCTCTCTCTCTCTCTCTCTCTCTCTCTCTCTCTCCTTGCTGGATGATCAATACATGTAGCCATATATCGCTAACGAAAATACTACCCCCTGCTGGTGGTATCTGTGTCATTAAACATCATATCACTTGGTTTCCCATGACCTATTTTCTCGCTGCACAGTGTATTTTGCTGTATTTATATCAAATGTTGGTGCAAAAGTTTTATCATGTAATACCACTTGTCTGCTCTCACGTTCCCTTCAACTGCCCAGTCTACGATCTGTCACTATTCGCAGGGAGTAAGGGTAACCAAGTTTTAAATTTCTCACAGTACAGCATAGTACGGTAGGCTGTTTCATGATTTTCACACTAAATGAATTATTGTTTGAGAGTTTTTTTAGGGGGGAGGAGGCAAAGCTCCAATAGCATTTAAATTTGTTAATTTTCAAAACTGTTAATTCTCTATAAGATTATTCTAAAAGACAGGCTAGAAGTTATTTATAGAATGAAATTCAGTTAATATTCTGGATGAATGCAGTCGAAAAGGGTACGATCACATTCATTTCAATCATATCCGCTCAGCTTTTTGCATCTAAAAATATGCAGACCATATTAAAACGACACACATGAAGATCTAAAATCTCACGTTGCCTCGACAAACCACTGCTTCATTCTACCGCCCTATCTGAAGTACGTCTGCCATGTCCTTCCATAATTCTGAATGTCTCTGATCTTCATATTGACAATAACTACAGTCACTCTCTGTCTGTATATATGTCTTATATATAGAGGGTGATTATAATTAAACTCTCAAACCGCTGTAGAAATAACACCACTGCTGAGAAAGACGTCAAATTGCAACGGAATACTATCGGAGAAGGGGGAAAAGTATGGCATAAGAAAAAGAAATAGTTACAAAATGTAGCAATAGATGGCGCTGTAAGCATCATAATAGTGGTCGCCTGCAAATGCCATATGAATCAAACAAGCATGTGTAAGGTATATGTTTGATGTCAAACAAACTGTACTACTCAGTGTGCATGGTTATACAGGTGGGATACTGTTAGTTACGTAAGCCCATCACCACGCCAAGGTCATATCACATCGGGTGGGAAAAATCGTATTTAATTGTCTTGAGGCCAAAAACCGCACAAAAAGCATCAATCTCATCGGTTTTTAATTGTCCTGAGACCAAAAACCGCATGAAAAGCATCAATCAGAATCAAATAGGATTATTAATTTACGTGTGACTGGCGCAAGACATGTTCAGTGTTGGATCTTGCCTACTCGTATAGGGTGCCTAAAGGATGCTGCATTCTCGGAATGCTATACAACAATTCAAACAAAAAATATTAACAGTTTTATTTCAACAAAGCAAATTTTGACAATACTCGAGAATATTCCTCTCCCACAAAGCGACGGACCGTCGTCGTGTAGGGAGTGCGCCAACGGCGGGCGATGCAGGAGTGTGGGCGCCACGTCGGGCCGGGAGCTGTGGCATCAGGGGACATTAAGCTTCCGGCTGTACCCTGCCATCCAACTTGCGCTCTGGCGGAAACGTCCCCCCGGAAAACGACCAGAAGCGTACGCGTCCATCTCCTTCTGACAGTAATCAGATGAAGAGGGCGGCGACTGCTGCCGTGTGGGCGGATCCAGGCGAAGGAGGCAAGGGCTACTTGTCCATGGGGTTGTCCCGCGATGTCATGACGACAACCCCTGGCGGCTGCTGTGACCGCGTTGTCCGCTGTATTCGTGAATCTGGGGGTAAGAGACACTGAAAGATCACCGTGCACAAGACAGAGGCGAAGTTGATTTTGATGGCGGCATTGCAAGCCATCGGGACCTGAAAGTCGACTGACTATCTCGTCTCGCACCCACCGACTGCTGTCGCTAAAACCCTGTAAAATACGATACCATGCGGCGCGAAGCGATACTTGCAGCCTTCCTTCGCCGGCGGATGCTGAGGAGGGTGGAGCAGGTGGAGCAGTGTCCGATGGCGGCGACCGTGTAACAGTTCCGCCGGCGATGGTCCATCTCGTGGTTGCGAAAAATATGGGGCGAGAAGCAGCTGCAATGCTTGATCCCTGTTGTGTGTTGAGCGAAGACTGGCCATCTACTGCTTGAATGTTCAGACAAAACGTCCCGCTTGGCCATTTGACTGTGGATGGAATGGTGCACTAGTTAGATGCTTTGTGCCATTGAGGTCACAGAATGTTTCAAATTCATTTGACGTGAACTGCGGGCCGTTGTCTGACACTATTACTTCACGTAAACCTTCGAGGCAAAAAAACGATGACAACACCTGAATTGTGCTACGTGATGCTGTGGAGTTCATTGGCATAGCAAAAGGAAACTTGCTATATGAGTCAACCACAATCAACCAGCGAGTGTCCCAAATAGGTCCCGCGAAGTCTACGTCCGCACGTTGCCATGGCGATTGCGACAGGTGAAGCAAAGAATTTTTGTGGTGGAGCGTACTGATTTTCCGCACATGCGTGACACTGTGACGTCATTTGTTCTATTTAGGCGTCCATATTCTGCCAAGTACAGTGTCGACACGCTAACTGTTTCGTACTAACAATCATCCAGTGTCCTTGGTGAAGTAATTGCAACACTTTTCTTTGAAAAGCTTTTGCGATCGGCACACGCGACTGTCGATTGTCATTTTGAAGGAGAATCACACCCTTTTGTACAGCGAGGCAATGCCGACCGGCAAAGTATCGGTGCACTACAGATTAGACTAGATTAGATTAATACTAGTTCCATGGATCATGAATACGATATTTCGTAATGATGTGGAACGAGTCGAATTTTCCAATACATAACATAATTAGGTTAATTTAACAACATACGTAAGTTAATATAACAACTTTATTTTTTGTGTTTTTTGTTTTTCTTTATTTTTTTTCCTTAATTTATATCTAAAAATTCCTCTATGGAGTAGAAGGAGTTGTCATTCAGAAATTCTTTTAATTTCTTCTTAAATAATTGTTGGTTATCTGTCAGACTTTTGATACTATTTGGTAAGTGACCAAAGACTTTAATGCCAGTATAATTCACCCCTTTCTGTGCCAAAGTTAGATTTAATCGTGAATAGTGAAGATCATCCTTTCTCCTATTATTGTAGTTATGCACACTGCTATTACTTTTGAATTGGGTTTGGTTGTTAATAACAAATTTCATAAGAGAGTATATATACTGAGAAGCTACTGTGAATACCCCTAGATCCTTAAATAAATGTCTGCAGGATGATCTTGAGTGGACTCCAGCTATTATTCTGAGTACACGCTTTTGTGCAATAAATACTTTATTCCTCAGTGATGAATTCCCCCAAAATATGATGCCATATGAAAGCAATGAGTGAAAATAGGCGTAGTAAGCTAATTTACTAAGATGTTTATCACCAAAATTTGCAATGACCCTTATTGCATAAGTAGCTGAACTCAAACGTTTCAGCAGATCATAAATGTGTTTCTTCCAATTTAATCTCTCATCAATGGACACACCTAAAAATTTGGAATATTCTACCTTAGCTATATGCTTCTGATTAAGGTCTATATTTATTAATGGCGTCATACCATTCCCTGTACGGAACTGTATGTACTGTGTCTTATCAAAATTCAGTGAGAGTCCGTTTACAAGGAACCACTTAGTAATTTTCTGAAAGACAGTATTGACAATTTCATCAGTTAATTCTTGTTTGTCAGGTGTGATTACTATACTTGTATCATCAGCAAAGAGAACTAACTTTGCCTCTTCATGAATATAGAATGGCAAGTCATTAATATATAATAAGAACAACAAAGGACCCAAGACTGACCCTTGTGGAACCCCATTCTTGATAGTTCCCCAGTTTGAGGAATGTGCTGATCTTTGCATGTTACGAGAACTACTTATTTCAACTTTCTGCACTCTTCCAGTTAGGTACGAATTAAACCATTTGTGCACTGTCCCACTCATGCCACAATACTTGAGCTTGTCTAGCAGAATTTCATGATTTACACAATCAAAAGCCTTTGAGAGATCACAAAGAATCCCAATGGGTGGTGTTCGGTTATTCAGATCATTCGAAATTTGACTGGTGAATGCATATATGGCATTTTCTGTTGAAAAACCTTTCTGGAAACCAAACTGACATTTTGTTAGTACTTCATTTTTACAGATATGTTAAGCTACTTTTGAATACATTACTTTCTCAAAAATTTTGGATAAAGCTGTTAGAAGGGAGATTGGACGGTAATTGTTGACATCAGATCTATCCCCCTTTTTATGCAAAGGTATAACAATAGCATATTTCAGTCTATCAGGGAAAATGCCCTGTTCCAGAGAGCTATTACACAGGTGGCTGAGAATCTTACTCATCTGTTGAGAACAAGCTTTTAGTATTTTGCTGGAAATGCCATCAATTCCATGTGAGTTTTGCTTTTAAGCAAGTTTATTATTTTCCTAATTTCAGAGGGAGAAGTGGGTGAGATTTCAATTGTATCAAATTGCATAGGTATGGCCTCTTCCATTAACAGCCTAGCATCTTCTAATGAACACCTGGATCCTACTATATCCACAACATTTAGAAAATGATTATTAAAATATTTTCAACTTCTGACTTTTTGTTCGTAAAGTTTTCATTCAATTTGATGGTAATACTGTCTTCCTCTGCTCTTGGTTGACCTGTTTCTCTTTTAATAACATTCCAAATTGTTTTAATTTTATTATCAGAGTTGCTGATTTCAGACTTGATACACATACTCCTGGATTTTTCAATAACTTTTCTTAATATAACACAGTAGTTTTTATAATTTTTGATAGTTTCTGGGTCACTACTCTTTCTTGCTGTCAGATACCTTTCCCTTTTCCGGTTACAAGATATTTTTATACCCTTAGTAAGCCATGGTTTGTTACAAGGTTTCTTACGAGTATATTTAACTAGTTTCTTGGGGAAGCAGTTTTCAAATGCATTTACAAAAATGTCATGAAATAAATTATATTTTAAATTGGCATCAGGTTCACGGTACACCTCATCCCAGTCTAACTGCTGTAGGCTTTCCCTGAAATTTGCAACGGTTAAATCGTTGACTGAATGTACTACTTTGGAGGACTGTTTAGTATTGCTGAATGGAGCTATGTCATATATTGTAACTAGCTGAGCACCATGATCAGAAAGACCATTCTCAACAGGCTGAGCATTTATCTGGTTAAACTTATCTTGGTCTATAAAGAAGTTATCTATCAGTGAGCTGCTATCCTTTACCACCTGAGTAGGAAAATCAATAACGGGTGTCAAATTGAAAGAACCGAGTAAAACTTCAAGGTCATTTTTCCTATTACCCTCTTTCAGAGAATCTACATTGAAGTCCCCACAAATAATAATTTGCTTCCCCCTGTCTGACAGATAGCAGAACAAGGAGTCCAAATTTTTCAGAAATAGATGAAAATTTCCTGATGGCGACCTATATACAGTTACAATTATAAATGTGCCTTTATTTAATTTAAGCTCACAGGCACATGCTTCTATATGTTTCTCTACACAAAACTTTTTTGTTTCTATACTTTTTGCACAATGATAACTTTTGACATATATGGCAACTCCTCCTTTCTCCATATTTTCTCTCATTACATGTGCAGAGAGCTTATATCCACTTACATTTACCTTATCCATATCAGTAACAATGTGATGCTCAGACAGGCATAGTATATCTATTTCATTCTCAGCTTCTAAATCTTCTAAACAAACCAGAAGCTCATCTACTTTATTCTTTAAACTCCCAATATTTTGATGAAATATACTTACATTATTTTTAATTATACTTTTATGAGAACCTTTCCTTATTCTAACATTTGCAGATTTATTTACGTTATGCAATGAGGGAGGCCAAGATGTGCGAATGTATTTGAGCAAAATTTTGAAATCTGTTTCAGCTTCCGTGGCCTGCGCAATTTTCCGACGGTTCAGATGGAAGGACTGAAGCATTTCCGAATCCTGAGCCTCAATGTAACAACAATATGCAGCAGGAGTTGTATGAGGGCCAATCGGAAGACGTGAAAGAACGTCCGCATTGCCATGTTGAGCTGGCGGACGACACACAGTCTCGTACTGGTATTGAGACAACAACAAAGCCCATCTTAGTAATTTTTAGGCAGTTCGTACAGGAACTGATTTCGTCGGATGAAACAAGGACTGCAACGGATTATGATCCGTTACTAAGTAGAATTTTCTTCCATACCAATAGTGGGGGAATTTGGTGACACCACACACAACAGCCAAAGCCTCTTTCTCAATTTGTGAATAGTTACACTGAGCTTTGGTCAACATTTTTGATTGGAGAGCAATAGGTCTGATTTTACCACCAATTCTGTGCGAAAGTGCTCCACCATTCCGTAAGAGGAAGCGTGAACTTGCAGTACAATTGGCTTGTCCGGATCAAAGAGAACTAAGCATCGATCACTAGCAATGAATCTTTAAGTTCTTGAAAAGCTACTTGGCACTCACCTGTCCAAACAAAGGGGGCCTTCTTGCGACGCAAGCGATGCAACTGAGCTGCAATTTGTGCAGCATTCGCTATGAGCCGCCTATGATAATTCATTTTTCCTAAAACTGACTGCAGTTCTGTGACATTGCGAGACACTGACAAATCTAACAAATGCGATTGAAGAGGATGTACACCTTGACTGTTTAAGTCATGACCAAGATAGTGCAACTCAGATTTTAAAAAAATCACATTTGTCCAGTCTACGCGTAGTCCTGCATCAGAAAACACACTAAACAAAGCACGTAAATTGGCTTTCTTCAGGTGTAGGACCTGCTACAACAATATCGTCCAAATAGTTTAAACTGTTTGGCACGTGGGAAGTCAGCTGTTACAAATACCGTTGGAAAATGGCGGGTGCAGAAGCACTGCCAAAAGGCAAACGCAAATATTTAAACGAGCCCAAATGAGTATTTTCTGCACACACTTTTTGATTTTGAAAATTTGCGTCCAGCGCGTAATTTGTCCGTAAGATCCTCTGGGCGTGGCAATGGATAAGTATCAATGACAGATTGTGGGTTGCCTGTAGACTTAAAGTCAACACAGGGGCGAATAGCACCTGAAGGTTTGGGGAGCTAAACCAGTGGACTTGCCCATTGACTTACCGATATGGGCGCAATAACTCTTTTATCTAGCATTCTTTAAGTTCAGCACCGCCTTTGTCTCGTAATGCAATGGGAACAGTTCTGACCCGGCAAAATTTCGGCTGAGCATTGTCTTTCAGAGTCATTTGTGCAAAAAAATTGTGAGCTTTTCCTAAACATTCCGAAAAGAATTCCAAGAATTGTTTTAGCAAGCTAGCCACGCTGTCTTTTGCGTTGAAAGCAGACACTGACATCACATTTTCGCGAATGTTTAAGCCAAACAAATCGAAAAAATCAAGACCAAATAAGTTCTCACAATCGAGTGATTGTAGCGAGAGGTATATGGCAGGCAAAGTATATGTTCTGAGAACGGGAATGTCTTGTCCATTAGAAGCCTTCAGCTGCGTGCTAGTTTAAGACAGGTGTGGGCAGCCTAACACTTTATATGCGTGAGGATTTAGCAATGTGACAAAGGCATCCGTGTTCAACTGAAATTTCACACATTTGTCACAAAGAAGTAAATAAACAATACGTTTATTTGACTGCCATATCACTGACGAAACTACCAGCTTGCTAGTTGCGGACTTGGAATATACTGCATTAATGACATGGACCTTGAGACTAGACTTTTGTGAGTGGACCGAATTCATATGTTTCTTGTGTTGCAAACATACGGATTGCGTATGTCCTTTCCTACCATAAGCATAACACTGAGCTTGTCGGGAGGAGCAGTCGTGGCGTTCGTACCATGTATAACAGTGAGGGAAAGACTTAATTCTGTTCGCTTGTGTGTGTTGCATGATGCGATCTTGTACAATGTACCTGATGTCAAACTCAGATAAACAAATTTTGAAACAGTCCAATCCATCATTTCAGCAGGTAGTTCAAGTACTAGATCAGTACGATTCCGGTGCCTTGTCGACTCATACATTTGAGCAGCCAGCTATTTGACGGGTTGAGTCCCTTAATTGCGATCACCCAATTCCGTTGGTTGGTTGGTTGGTTTGGGGAAGGAGACCAGACAGCGTGGTCATCGGTCTCATCGGATTAGGGAAGGATTGGGAAGGAAGTCGGCCGTGCCCTTTCAGAGGAACCATCCCGGCATTTGCCTGGAGTGATTTAGGGAAATCACGGAAAACCTAAATCAGGATGGCCGGACGCGGGATTGAACCGTCGTCCTCCCGAATGCGAGTCCAGTGTCTAACCACTGCGCCACCCCGCTCGGTACCCAATTCCGCACCGGCGGCTTACGCTATCCAAGCCGAGTAAACAACATTCCACGCGGCTTAAGCACTTTGCTAAACAGCGAACTATGGGACTTAACTTCTGAGGTCATCAGTCCCCTAGAACTTAGAATTACTTAAACCTAACTAACCTAAGGACATCACACACATCCATTCCCGAGGCAGGATTCGAACCTGCGACCGTAGCGGTCACGCGGTTCCAGACTGTAGCGCCTAGAACCACTCCGCCACTCCGGCCGGCTTATTTCACTTCAGTTCGAAATTCTGACTAGTTCGTCAAGTCGACACTAGAAAACATTTAATACTTCAGGTCGGTCTGAAACAATCTAGTAGCGTTCAATAGGCTTACTACTATTGCGGCGTCTACAAGAGAGAGACTAATTGCAGTGTTACATTGCAGTCGCAGCGAACTTACAGCTCGATGCGGCTACAACTCTCTTCTTGGATAAATGTTATCTCTGATCTGGTTACTGTCTGGGCTTTAACCTTCGTAAAAAATATATCTTGAATTATTTATCTAAAGTTTCAGGCTTTGTATCATCTGATAGTCTTTCATTTAGTCCTTTTTTTATAATAAACGTTATTAGGTACATAGTATTCCTGTTAGTCAAATTTGCAATAGTGTTAATTTTGTTGTCAGTAGCTCCAGTCAATGTCAGGATAACTAATTTTGCTATTTCTTTTGCTGCCAAATGGCTTTCATTAGGGGTTCCAAATTTTGGGGTGTTTCAGAATCCACGTATACTGGCACATTTTTGCTTTGCCACCGTGTTCATTTACCATTATCAGTTTCCACTATTAGTTATGGTACATGTTCCGTAAGAAGTGGGCTATCTCGTATAAGCTTTTGACTCTCTGGGACTATTCGTGGAGAAAGAGGTTGCACGCAGGAAAGTCATATTATCAGGAAATAACTTATTTCAGTACACGCAATGGTGATCGCATTTCTACATATACATCTACGTACATACTCCACAATCCGTCGTACGAGGCAAGATGGAGTGCATCCTTTCCTGTTCCACTCGCAAATAGTGCGAAGGAAAAACGACTATTTATATGCCTCCGTATTGGACCTAGTTTCTCGCATGTTATCATCGTGGTCCTTACGCGTAATATGTGTTGGAGACAGTAGAATCGTTCTACACTCAGCTTGAAATACTGGTTCTCCAAATTTTCTCAATACTGCTCATCGTAAGGGATGTCATGTTCCGTGCAGGGATTCCCATTTGAGTTCTTGAAGCATGTTCGTAACGCTTGCTTGTTGTTCGAACCCGCCAGTAACAAATCTGGCAACCTGCCTCTGGACTGCTTCGATGTCTTCCTTCAGTCCGACCTGGTACGGATCCCAAACACTCGAGCAGCACTCAAGAGTGGATCGCCCTAGCGTCCCACATGCGGTCTCCTTCACAGATGAATTCTCCCAATAAACCGAAGCCGACCTTTCACATTCGCTACAACAGTCCCCACATACTCGCTCCATTTCATATCGCTTTGCAGCGTTACGCCCAGATATTTAAATGATATGACTGTGCCAAGCAGGAAACTACTAATACTGTATCCGAACATTAAGGGTTTGTTTTTCCTACTCATCCGCATTAACTTACATTTTTATGCACTTAGAATTAGCTGCCATTCATCACACCAACTAGATATTTGGTGTAAGTCATCCTGCAGCCTCCCATGGTTACTCAACTTCGACACCTAAACGTGCACCACAGCAACACCATCAAACAACTGAAGACTGCTGCCCACTCTGTCCGCCGAACAATTTTTATATATGGAGGATAATCCCGGTCCAACACACTTCTCTGGGGCACTCCTGATGATACGCTTGTCTCTGATCAACACTCACCATCGAGGACAACATGCTGGGTTCTATAACTTAAGAAGTCTGCAGCCTGCAATGGGGCACCATGACAAACGCTTCCCGGAAATCTAAAAATATGCAATCTGAAAGTTTCCCTGCATTCACAGATCGCAGTATATCATGTGAGAAATGGGCAATCTGAGTTTCGCATGAGCGATGCTTTGTAAAACTATGCTGATTCGTGCACATAAGATTCTCGCGCTCAAGGAAATTTATTATATTCGATCTGAGAATGTGCTCAAGTACGGTACATCAAATCGACATTAGGGATCTTTCTTTCTTTCTTTTGCTACTGCCTTTATCCCGCATTTTGCGCAGGGTCGGCAGGGTTAAGTACGGATTTGGCATGGTTAATTGTTAAGGGGTGGCCAGATGCCCGTCCTGCCGTCACTCCATCCACGGAATGAGTGTACCCCAGCGTTCTGCGTCTGCTGTATATCGTGAAATAGTGTGAATGTGTTTCAAATGTCTGCGAGTCGTGTAACTGAGGCGGGACGTGGGGACCAGCCCGGTATTCACCTAGTAGGATGTGGAAAACCGCCTAAAAACCACATCCAGGCTAGGCGGCACACTGGTCGTAAGCGTTAATCCGCCGGGCGGATTCGATCCGGAGCCGGCGTGCCTGCTCGAGTCCAGGAAGCAGCACATTAGCTCTCTCGGCTACCCTGGCGGGTCAAATCGATATTACGCATATTGCTCTTTAATTTTGTAGATCCGTTATTTTGCCTTCGTCACTGGAGTCACCTTGCGACGAGAGGGCCGTATTCGGCTCTTGTCGCTCAGGTGGCCATGCTGCCACACGCCGTCCCACTCCTATTAAAGTACGATAGTCCTGTCATCCAATTTCTATCTAAAAAAACCGTAGCTCTCATTCCAGGTTTAGTTACTCCAGTAACCTCAATTGGCCGTCACCTCTCGGAAGCTTAACAAGAAAAAGCAAGGCAAAAATATGGAAGGGGACAAGCCACAAGATCTTGTTTTCATTCAACCTGTTAACACTACAGTATTCCCCACACCTGTACAGAAGGACCTGCTACACGCTATCGTTTGTACAATCATCAGGGAATGTCAAATCTGAAGATGATCTCTTAGAACATCACAACCGGCCATCTGAAAACCAAAGTAACCAGCTTAAACGTGATCACGACTGCGTGTTTTGGAATAAGTTATAATATTATAAAGATGTCTGTTCCTCCTACAACAATGGTTCAAATGGCTCTGAACACTATGGGACTTAACGTCTGAGGTCATCAGTGCCCTAGAACTTAGAACTACTTAAACCCAACTAACATAAGGACATCACACACATCCATGCCCGAGGCAGGATTCGAACCTGCGACCGTAGCGGTCGCGCGGTTCCAGACTGTAGCGCCTAGAACCGCTCGGCCACTCCGTCCGGCTCTACAACAATGTTCCAAAGAAAAGTTGTCAGAAGATGATTATGAAAGATGATCAACAATCAGCGCAACAACTGCTAGATGGCACTTACAGTAGGAAAATGTAACGGAATGCATGTAAATAGACAAAATGACGTGATATCGTTAGACTACATATTCGACTGTACGTCACTGGATCATTCACACCTGCAAGTAGGGTGTATCTGCTCAAAAAAGTCAAGATGGAACGACCATAAACATCACGCCATAGTACAGGCAGGTGGCAGACTCAAATTTCTCAAAAGAATCCAAAAGAAGAAGTGCAGATTAGCGACGAAAGAAGTTTCAACAACTATAGCTCGAAGAATTCTTTCATATTATTTGTGTGTCAGTTCTTACTTCTGTATATAATATACGTTTTCCATTTTCAGTTCGTAGGTTTCTAGATTTACATTTTACTTCTCCAAAGTTACGTTTTAATCTCCCTGTGTGCTGTGTCGATTTTCCTTGCAACCACGTCTTTTTCAACATCTTGACATGTTTCTCTCACGCAACCTCATTTACCTATTTCACGTTACTTTCATTCCTAAGCAACCTACACTCTTACGTTACTACCTCATTCGTAATATTCTCAAGTATTCTGCTTTTACCCACATGCTAGACTAATTCGTGCTTCTTCGCCTCTACTGTCGTGACACCTGTGGTGTGTCATGTCCTTTACTATATTCCACCTCTCCCCTAGTAAACTAATTTTACATAGACCAGCGGTTCTCAGACGTTTTTTGGCGGCAGAACCCCTTTGAGACACTAAATAACTTACGAAGCTCTCAAACGACAAAAACCTGGTTTTATGTTCATTAACTACAATCATTTAACGAAAATCATAGAAAAGTAGGTACCCAATAAAACCGCTGACCTCTACAACAATACAAAAAACAACGCACAATAATACATTATATAAAATAACGCTGTAGTGATTCCGTGATAAACCGACAAATTTTTTTTTTTCATTTAATGGAGGTATGAGGTTCTTTTTGTTGTTGACCAGTTGTTCAAGCTTGACAGATGGGAGTTGAACACGCGTGTCAGGTCCAGCATACAGTCTACTTCGTACTTTGTCTTTCTAGCTGCGTATGCTGAGAATCCCGTTTAACACAAACATGTCGTTGAGAACAGGAGAAGAGCTGTCAGAGCCTGTGTAGCAAGCTATGAATGTTCATCACGAACCCTGCACCAAAGCTCAATCATATCATTTTGAACAATGATTTCGTGTTTGAATCGATTAAAAAAAGGTGTCATAGGTTTCCTTTGACATACTTCTGCAAAATGGTTACAAAAGGATTCCGAACTCATGAATTTATCCTCAGTTTTGTATTCTGCTCTTCAGAAAAATATACCTCAAAAGATGTGCAAATATCATGGACATATAATACTAATTCTTAAAATATTTCATTTAGTAATTCTGCTGTCTCTCAAACACTTTCGGTGTCAAAAGGCTTTATAGTTCACTCTTGCGAACACAGGCAATCAAAAATCTATTTTTTAAGGCGGTTATGTTGTTATTTGTACTGGAAACTGTTGTCTGTTTTTCTTGTAACTATAGACTTCATTGATTAATTTTTTCCAAATATAACAGGTGTACGGACACAACTCTTATAAACACCATATCAGTGTTATAAAAAATATTTTTTCTCTCAGTACATAACAGGGGAAAGTGAAGCGACAAGCAGCCTAATTAATCTACAATAAAGTTACAATCAAAAAATGCAATAAAAGAATTTAGCTTGTACTCAGTCACCGTGCTGACACTTTCTCCCTCTCCCTCTTCCTCTCTCTCTCTCTGTCCTTCCCTCCCTGTCTCTTTCCCTCTCTCTTTCTCTTCTCTCTCTCTCTCTCTCTCTCTCTCTCTCTCCCTCTGTCTCACTGTGTGCTGTCTCATCTACTCTCTCATCCACAAACATAATAAACTGCCTCGAAGTATTCGGCGGCCATAATGTCGTCGGAAACATTTTCATATGAATCACGTGAGTACAAGTGACAGCTCGACCAGTGCCCCGCCCTTTTACGCCTCGTGCACGTGATATTATTGTGTGTGTGAATATCGCTATCCCATGATTTTTCTTTCACCTCAGTGTAGTTGTATGGATCGTAAGTGGTGTACGGGGAGAGATCGTTGTTATAAAAATATCTGTAAATGAAATACTGGACTGCAGCTCATACCCAGCTGGAGAGGTACACTGAACTGATGCTCAGGAACAATAGACTGAAATTGAAGGAAGTAAAGGATAAAGAGTCCAAGATGGAATGGAGTACTGAAAAGTCAAAACATGAAGTGATGAAATGGAGAAGTTCGCAGGCTGTCACCAATGGCCTACGTCAGTGACACTCAAAATCATCCCTGTGGAGCCCTGGAGCTCCAAAAGGCCTCTGCTGAGGACTCCACCAAATCAATATCAACTTAAAGAAAGCACATGACGTCTTGTAATATTCTGAGAAAAACAGCTCTTACAAAAAATGCAAAACGAAAGATTATCGTATGACATTGATGGCTGGGAGGACCAAACATAGGAAGTTCGACCGCAGAGTTGCAGGTCAATTGATACAAGTTTGGCAACTTGCAAGGCAATGATGATGATGAGGACGAGGAGGAGGACTACACACACCCTGTCGCCGGACGGAGAAAATATCCGACTGAACCGAATACAGGTCCGCTGCATGGTGGTGAGCGTGTCTGACTCCCGATATCAGTTTGTAATAGCTGTCCTTAGGGTCCGAGGGTGGCGCAGAACTCTGGAAACCATGGACCCAAGTTGTCAACAAGGCACTGTGCAAGCTGGTGGTGCCTCCATAATGGTTCGGAATTTGTTTACGTGAAATGGTCCACCTGAATAGATAACCGGTCATTGACTGGAAATGGATAACTTCGAGTGCTTGGTGACCATTTGCAACGATGGAACCCTTATGGATGAAAATGCGCCATGTCGCCGGTCCACAATTGCTCACGCTCTTGTTTGAAGAACGTTCTGGACAGTTCGAGTGAATGATTTGCCCACTCACATCGCCCGACATAAATCCCATCTCACATTAATGAGACATAATGGAGAAATCAGTTCGTGCACAAAATCCTGCACCGGCAACACCTTCACCATTATAGACAAAAGGAGGTCCGACAGAGTATTACGAGGTAACCCATTACTTTTATCACCTCACTATATATACAATATATATTAAAATTATTCATAATGAATGTAGTAACCGGCATTTCTCTTCGACTTTTTGCACCATCGCCAAATAATTCAGATCCTCTCTGATGGTTCCGCAAATACTGACTTATTTGAGATTTGTTCTACAAATGAAGTTCGTAGAAGTCCCGAGAAATTTATCGGAAGCTCTCTCTTTAGTAACTACAAAGCTAATGATGTACGAAAACATATCTAAATGCATTTTTTCTTATTTTGGCTGCAGATAAGCCCCCATACTAGTAAAACATTTCTTGATTTAACGTGTACGTATCACGCAGCTGCTAGTTCAAGAAGTCCGCTTTTCGTATTTAGCTGCTCTGTGGATACAAAAACTAAAACCGAGGTTACGAAAGTTTCCAGCATATGAGTGTACATTCTCAGTTGAAACAGTGGTGTGTATTCCGACAAACCACCTACAGCGAAGTACTGCGTGAGCGTCATCAAATAAAATTCACTGCCGTTGTTTATTCTTTTTAAACACTGTATGTGGAATAAAAAGTGCAGATTAGCACTGGCAATGTAATTTTGCGAATATAGGTGGTAGCCTTTCAGTACAAGGAAACAAATGCAATAATATAGAAATTTCCCAGCATTTCAGTAATTGTCTATTCGACGAATCTCTCTCTCTCTCTCTCTCTCTCTCTCTCTCTCTCTACCCTTCCCTTCTCCTACCCTCGCATATACACACACTTTTGTTTACGCAGCCACAGAAATGGTTTTTCCTCCCTGCATTTTGTCAATATTTCACATATAGGATAAATAATGTTACTTCGTGGTGGTGATGCTATTTGTTTGATTTATCCTTAGAATTTGTTTTTGAGGCTTTAGTTTGGCGAAAGGCCACAACTGCGACATTTTCTCTACATCAGCGTTTCATGTAACAATGTCATATTAAACATTTTTCCATTAATTTATGCTGGTCATTTATTCATTATTTCTTATGAACATGATCATATCGCCCATTTAAATGTAAAACAATCATGGAAAATGTGAATTACACAAGCTGATACGTTTGAAGTCTTGTATAATTTCCTTTTTAAACAAGCTTTACGGCAGTACCGAGTAGAAAAGAGTTTTCTTATTAAAAAATAATAAAAAAAACTTTTCCTTGCAGCCAAATCGAGAAAAATAACACATTCACTTGGAAACATCATCAATGTAATTACTGTCTCTGTAGTGTAGTTACAATATTGGTCTTGCAAAACCTTTTTGTTAAAAATCAAGTTTTGTTCTTTTTAGACAAGTTTCCATCACAGTAATGTGCGTACCCCCATAAACTCTCATAAACCATGAACCTTGCCATTGTGGAGTCACTTGCGTGCCTCAACTCAAGGATACAGCTTGCTATAATACAGCTGCAGCCACAATGGAGGGGTACATGTTGTGTGACCAAACAAATGAGTGGTTCCTATAAAGGAGCAGCACGTTATTCAGTAGCTGCAGGGACAACAGTTGGGATGACTGACTGATCTGGCTTTGTGACATCAACAAACATGGTCTCGCTTTGCTAACACTGCGAACAGCTGAAAGCAGGGGGAAAGTACGGCCGTTATTTTTGTGGTAGGCATGCAGTTCTACCGTATGGTTAAATGATGATAGCATCCTCTTAGTGAAATATTCTGGATATAAAATAGTAATACGTTCGGATTCTGGGCGAACACTACTCAGGAGTATGTTGTCATCGGAAAATACAAATCTGGCAATTTGTAGGTCAAAATGTGGAAGTTACTCGTAGATGCAGCAACCTCGGAGGTAAGTTGGAAAACTTGAAAAAGAAATGGATAGGTTGAATTTAGGTATAGTGGGGATTGGTGAAGCTCCGTGACAGGATAAACACGAGTTCCGGTCATGTGAGTACAGGGTTATAAATGCATTATCAAATAGGAATAATGCGGGAGTAGATATAAGGGTGAATAAGAAAATAGAAATGTTGGTAAGGTACCAAGAACAGCATAAAGAACGTATTATTTTAGCCGAGACAGGCATGAAGCCAAGACCCATCACAGTAGTACAAGTTCATATGCCAACTAGCTCCGCAGAAGACGCAGAGATTGAAAGAATGTATAATGAAATGAAATAATTTATTCGAATAGTTAAGGCAAAGGAAAATTTAACTGTGTTGGGGGACTGGAATTCGGTAATAAGAAGAGGAAAAGAGGGAAGAATAGAAGGTGAATATGGACTGAGGGAGAGGAATGAAAGAGAAATAGGTCTGATAAAATTTTACACAGGGCATAATTGAATAATCACTAACACTTGCTTTAATAATCATGAAAATAGATTGTATATGTGGAAGAAACCTGGAGACTACGGAAGATTTCAGATTGATTATATAATTGTGTGAGAGGGACATCGAAACCAGATTTTAAAACTGTAACACTTTTCCAGGGGCAGGCGTGGATTCTGACCTTGGGTCATTGGCTATGCGCTGTTGATAAAAACATAAGAAATCTCAAAAAGGTCGGAAAAGAAAGAGATGGGACCAGGATAAGTTGAAAGAACCAGAAATGTTCAAATGTGTGTGAATTCGTAAGGGACCAAACTGCTGAAGTCAACGGTGTCTAGACTTAAACACTACTTAAACTAACTTACGCTAAGAACAACACAAACACCCATGCCCGATGGAGTACTCGAACTCGAGGGGCCGCGCAATCCATGACATGGCCCCTCAAACCGCGCGGCCACTCGACGTTGCAAAGAAACAGAGACTGTTGAGAGTTTCACTAGGAGCATTAGGCAGTGATCGACTGAAACAGGCGAAGGGAAAACAGTAGAAGACGAATGAGTAGATGAAATTCTGAAGGAAAGAGAAGATCAAATAGATAAAAAGACAAGGCATAGTAGAAAACCCTGGCGATTATCGAAGGAATTGGATCCAGTTGACGAGAGAAGACAATATACAATGAAGCGCCAAAGAAACTGGTATAGACATGCGTATACAAATACAGAGATATATAAACAGGCAGAACAAGGCACTACGGTCGGCAACGCCTATATAAGACAACTAGAGCCTGGCGCAGTGCTACAATCCAGTCTTTGTCTTCCTCTGCAGTTTTTACAAAAAAAAAAAAAAAAAAAAATTGTTCAAATGGCTCTGAGCGCTATGGGACTCAACTGCTGTGGTCATAAGTCCCTAACCTAAGGACATCACACACATCCGTGCCCGAGGCAGGATTCGAACCTGCGACCGTAGCGGTCGTGCGGTTCCAGACTGTAGCGCCTTTAACCTCTCGGCCACTCCGGCCGGCAGTTTTTACAATCAGCTCCCTCTAGTGCCATGGAAGTTATTCCCTGATGTCTTAACAAACGTCCTGTTATCCTGTCCCTTCTTCTTGTCAGTGTTTTCCATATGTTTCTTTTCTCACCTATTCTGCGGAGAACCTCATCAGTCCATCTAATTTTCAGTATTCTTCTGTAGCACCACATTTCAGTTGCTTCGATTCTCTTCTGTTCCGGTTATTCCATAGCTATTTCTCACTACCATACAACGCTCTGCTCCAAATGTATATTCTCAGAAATTTCATTGTCACATTAAGACCTATTTTTGATGCTAGTGGACTTCCCTTGACCAGGAATGTTCTTTTTGTCACTGATAGTCTGCTTTTTTTGTCCTCCTTGCTCTAGCCGCCAAGTGTTCTTTTGCTGTCTAGGTAATAGAATTTCTTAATTTCAACTACTTTGCGAATACCAGTTCTGATGTTATGTTTCTTGGTATCCTCGTATCTGCTACTTCTCACTGCATTCGTCTTTCTTCGATTTTGTTTCAATAAATATTCTGCGCTCATTAGACTGTTCATTGTATTCAGCAGGTATGTCAGTCTTCTTCACTTTCATTGAGGATAGCAATGTCATCAGTGAATCTTATCAATGAGTTTATTTCCCCTCTTGAACCTCTCTTTTATTTCCGTCATTACTTCTTCGTGCTCTTGCACGTGTTGTATGTTATCCGTCTCTCCATGTAGCATACCCCTGTTCTCCTCAGAATTTCGAGCGGCTTGGACCATTTGGCATTGTCGAACCCTTTTTCCAGACCGACATACCCAATGAACGTGTCTTGATTTTTCTTGAGACTTGGTTACATTATCAACCTTCCAAAGGCCAAACTCCTCGTCATCTAACTGAGCCTCAATCCGTTCTTCTACATATTATTCTTGACAACAGCTACGATGCATGGGCTGTTAGTCTGATTGTGAAGTAGTAGTCGCACTTGTTGGCTAGTGCTATCTTCGGAACTATGTGGATAATATACTTTCGGAAGTACGGTAGTATACCGCCTTAGTCAGATAACGTGAACAGTCGTCTTGTTGCAACTTCCCCCAACTATTTTGAAATTTTGATGGTATTTTATCGATCCCTCCTGCCTTATTTGATATTAATCCATCCAAAGCTCTTAAACTCTGATACTGAACCCCTTGTCTCTTCTAAGTCGACTCCTGTTTCTTCTTCTAACACGTCAGACAAATCTTCCCTTCAGAGAGGCTCTCAGTGCACTCTTTCCACCTATCCGCTCTTTCCTCTCCATTATACGGTGGAATTCCCGTTGCACTTTTAATGTTAACACCAATGCTTTTAATTTCACCGAAGGTTGCTTTGAATTTTCTTTATGCTGAGTCAGTCCTTCCGACAGTCACTTCTTTTCGATTTCTTCGCACTGATCTTGCAACCATTTCGTCTTAGCTTCCCTGTTCTTCCCATATATTTCATTCTTCAGCGACTTGTATTTCTATGTTCCTGAATTTGCATGACGTTCTTGCCCTTCTTTCTTTTATCGATCAACTGAAGTAATTCTTCTGTTACCATGGTCTCTTCGCAGTTAAATTGTTTGTTCCTATGTTTTCCTTTCCAACTCTTGTATGTGCCCTTTTTAGAGATGCCCTATCCTCTTCAACTGTACTGCCCATTGTATTATTCCTTGATGCTGTATCTCTAGCCTTAGAGAAATTCAAGTGTATCTCTTTTACCATTAGTACCTCTGTATCGCACTTCTTTGCGTATTCATTCTTCATGACTAAACTCTTAAACATCAGCCTTCTCGTCATCACTGCTACATTGTGATCTGAGTCTCTGTCGGCTCCTAAGCACGCCCTACAATCCAGTATCTTATTTCGGAATCTCTGCCTGACCATGATCTACCATAGGTGAAATCTTCCAGCATCAGCCGGCCTTTTTCAAGTATACCTCCTCCTATTGTGATTCTTGAGTTGATTATTCGCTATTATTAGCCAAAATTTATCTACAGAACTCAGTTAGTCTTTCTCCTCCTTCATTCCTTGTCCCTAATCCCGTATTCTCCTGTAACAGTTTCTTCTGCTCCTTCCCCTAAAACTGCATTCCATTCCTCCACGACTATTAATCTCCTTTTACCTACTGCATTACGCTTTCAATATCTTCATATACTTTCTCTATGTCTTCATTTCCAGCTTGAGACGTTGGCATGTATACCTGAATTATCGTTGTCAGAGTTAGTTTGCTGTCGATTCTCATAAGAGTAACCCTGACACTGAACTGTTCACAGTAGCACACTCTCTGCTATACCTTCCTATTCATAACGAATCCTACTCCCATTATACCATTTTCTGCTGCTGTTGATATTACCCTATATTCATCTGACCAGATATCGGCCTGCGGCGGTGGCTGAGCGGTTCTAGGCGCTTCAGTCCGGAACCGCGCGACTGCTACGGTCGCAGGTTCGAATCCTGCCTCTGGCATGGATGTGTGTGACGTTCTTAGGTTAGTTAGGTGCCAGTAGTTCTATGTTCTAGGGGACTGATCACCTCAGATGTTAAGTCCCACAATGCTCAGAGCCATTTCAACCATATTTTGAGCCAGATATCATTCTTTTCTTTTCACTTCACAACCCCAGTCTATATCAATTCTGAGTCTTTGCAATTACCTTACCAGATTTTCTAGCTTTCCTACCACGTTCAAGCTTCTAACATTCCACGGTCCAACTCGTAGTACGTTATCATTTCGGTGATTCTTCAATTTTTATCCCATTGCCGCCTCCCCCTTGGCATTTCCCTCCCTACTAACACCTGAAGCATGGTCGGCTCCCCCTTGGCATTTCCCTTCCTATTAACACTTGAAGCAAAATAATTTAATTAATTTGGGCAACAGGACTTTGACATATTAAGACAAAACTGTTAATTGAAATAAAATTACTTAAAAGTAATTACTAAAAGTCAATCAACAATTTATCATATATTTCAGTGACATCAATAGCAAAAGGTTGTAGAGTTAATTCAAACGCTCGATGTCAACTCTCCAGGAGTCATTCATGAGAACATGAAGTATGAATATTTAAATTTACAGCAAATGTTATTCTCTTTCCCAAAATATACAAATCTTGTGTTCCACTGGTTACTATTGTTGAAATATTTACAGCAAATTTTAATATGAGAAGTAAGATGATGTTTCAGCAATTGAAATTACATAACAACCTCTTCAAAGGTTCTGAGAAAACAGCGTTCAGATAGTTAGGCCACAAAAATTTCTTGAATGAGTTCGACTAAAATACAACAAATAATTGAGGTTTACCTAAGAGCAGTTCATTGAATTGGAATATAAACAATTAGAAATCCTTAATGCGAAATCACCATACTTACGAATGGACCCGAAATTGCTTAGGGCAGGCCCGATATGTTGCTCACTTCGCTCCTTTCCTAAGCATCCAGTCGGAACAAGCCCCAGAGTACAAACATACAATGATATCCTGATGAACAGAGAAGTAATTTTTAAGCAAAACGAGTTAAAAATATAAGGCATCCGGTTACACGCTGGAACTGCGGACAAAACAGTTGTGAAAAGTTGCTACTAGATAATAAGGTAACTGGCCAAGACAACCACATCCCACTTACACCTGATTGTGAAGAAGTCCAGCTGCCAACCGACATTCTAGTTGAAATGACGCGAAGGGGCCGAAACGGTAGAAACTTAACCGTCGCAGGGATGGGAAACATGCAGGTAGATGCTGGGGGAAAGGTGACAGAAACAGCAACACAAACAAAAGGTTTAGAAACCAACACAAAGAGATACAGGTGTATTCTGAAACTAGCACAGAACGACATACACGGTTCCAAGGGCTGCTACCACTAACAATGGCACATTCTCACAATGACACGTGGAAATACCATTCACCTATAACTACGCAGATTAACTGAGAACTGTTCGGAGAGACGATACTGAACCATGAGAACTAGATTTCGGCAGCAGAGAGAGGGGTGCTTAGCGCATGGCTGCCCTTCCGTAGTATAGCGAAATACAGGAAATCGTCAAATGATGGCAGCTGAAACCTCTTTACAGATGTAGGTGCCTCTATATGCAGGTAATTATTACTACAAGTTTTCTTTCGTTTCTGTAGTTATTTAGGTGCTTCATTCACGATTGAAACTTCAGATACTTCGAAAAAAAAACTAATATGCAAATTACGGGTAGAGTAGCGGTTTGTTCGTCATCAAAAGGTCACGAATCTGTCACCTGATTTCATATTCTTTAATGACTTCTCGACTCATTCTTTGTTTCCAACCTTACGCAGCCGCCCACGCCCTCGTCACTACACGTGCCGTTTCCAACAGTTCGTAACACGATATGATGAAACTTTCCCTCCTCAGTAACCTGAGACAGGTCAATCAACTATGGTTCAATCCTCCCCTCCGTTTACAAAACTGCATTATCGTTCGTAAAATTATGTAGGCCTAGATATGAATGAGCCAATAGAAAGAAGCGTGGATAGTGAGTAGCACTTATTCGATTCGTGAGGAACATAAGTTCTTCACACACACACACTCACTCACACACACACACACACACACACACACACACACACACACAAAAGGTGCACGATCAACTTAACTCGTGAAAAGCAAAATAAAATGCCTCTTCATCAACACACCACTTGTGATTTAGCGCGTGTGAGCGTGGAGGGAGTGCTGGAAATTACTTTCTGTGTTTACACAGACGGATGGCGCACTATGGGCTAGAGATCCGTTCGGCATAGCACCAAGCAGACGACCAGAAGTGGGCGTGGCGGCTCCGTGCTTTGACAGCCGCAAGGTGGGGCGGTACACAGCACAGTGCTCTCTGCTGTGTGCCCCGTCCGTTCGGCAGAAGCCGCCCAGTCTCACAGATGCAAACAGCAGACACCACACAACTAGCGGTCTCTCCTAGCACCTGCCTTGGATGTAGCTGCGCTTGACAGGAAGCCATCCCTATCTGTTACTAGACTGCAATTGGCGGGAGTAGTCATTCCGCAAATCGAGAATGACTAACATCTTTACTTAATCTCTCGCATGAATCTCAGATCCTCACTGACAATGGGCACTCGCTGACCGAAGCGTTATGTCTGCTCTAAGTAGAGGGTAATTTACAATTTATAATTTACACCACAGATTGTAGAGAGTTTCAGGGAGAGCATTAGGGAACGATTGACACGAATGGGGGAATGAAATACAGTAGAAGAAGAATGGGTAGCTATGAGAGATGAAATAGTGAAGGCAGCATAGGATCAAGGAGGTAAATAAGACGAGGGCTAATAGAAATCCTTGGGTAACAGAAGAGATACTGAATTTAATTTATGAAAGGAGAAAATACAAAAATGCAGTAAATGAAACAGGCTAAAAGCAATACAAACGTCTCAAAAATGAAATCTACGGGAAGTGCAAAATAGCTAAGCATGGATGGCTAGAGGACAAATGTAAGGATGTAGAGGCGTACATCACTAGGGGTAAGATAGATGCTGCCTACAGAAAAATTAAAGAGACCTTACGAGAAAAGAGAACCACTTGCATGAATATCAAGAGCTCAGATGAAAACCCAGTTCCAAGCAAAGAAGGGAAAGCAGAAAGGTGAAAGGAGTATATAGAGGGTCTATACAAAGGCGATGTTCTTGAGGACAATACTATGGAAATAGAAGAGGATGTAGATAAGATGAAATGGAAGATATGATACTGCGTGAAGAGTTTGACAGAGCACTGAAGTCGAAACAAGGCCCTGGGAGTAGACAACATTCCATTAGAACTACTGATAGCCTTTGGAGAGCCAGCCCTGTCAAAACTCTACCATCCGGTGAGCAAGATGTATGAGACAGGCGAAATACCCTCTGACTTCAAGAAGAATGTAATAATTCCAATCCCAAAGAGAGAGGGTGTTGACAGGTGTGAAAATTACCGAACTATAAGTGAAATAAGTCACGGTTGCAAAATACTAACACGAATTCTTTACAGACGAATGGTAAAACTGGTAGAAGCCGACCTCGAGGAAGAACAGTTTGGATTCCGTAGAAATTTTGGAACCCGTGAGGCAATACTGACCCTACGACTTATGTTAGAAAATAGATTAAGGAAAGACAAACCTACGTTTCTAGCATTTGTAGACCTAGAGAAAGCTTTTGACAATGTTGACTGGAACACTCTCAAATTCTGAAGGTGCCAGGGGTAAAACACTGGGAACGAAAGGCTATTTAGAATTTGTATAGAAACCAGATGGCATGAAAGGGAAGTAGTGGTTGGGAAGAGGGTGAGACAGGGTTGTAGCCTCTCCCCGATGTTATTCAATCTGTATATTGAGCAAGCAGTAAAGGAAACAAAAGAAAAATTCGGAGTAGGAATTAAAATCCATGGAGAAGAAATAAAAACTTTGAGGTTCGCCGATGACATTGTAATTCTGTTAGAGACAGCAAAGGACCTGGAAGAGCAGCTGAACGGAATGGACAGTGTCTTGAAAGGAGGAATGCGAGATGAACATCAACAAAAGCAATACGAGGATAATGGAATATAGTCGAATTAAATCGGGTGATGCTGAGGGAATTAGATTAGGAAATGAGACGCTTAAAGTAGTAAATGAGCTACTTGGGGAGCAAAATAACTGATGATGGTCGAAGTAGAGAGGATATAAAATGTGGACTGGCAATGGCAAGGAAAGCGTTTCTGAAGAAGAGAGATTTGTTAACATCGAGTATAGATTTAAGAGTCAGGAAGTCGTTTCTGAAAGTATTTGTATGGAATGTTGCCATGTATGGAAGTGAAACATGGGCGATAAATAGTTTGGACAAGAAGAGAATAGAAGCTTTCTAAATGTGGTGATACAGAAGAATGCTGCAAATTAGATGGGTAGATCATATAACTAATGAGGAGGTATTGAATAGAATTGGCGAGAAGAGGAGTTTGTGGCACAACTTGAATAGGAGAAGGGATCGCTTGGCAGAAGATATTCTGAGACATCAAAGGATCACCAATTTAGTATTGGAGGACAGCGTGAAGCGTAAAAATAGTAGAGAGAGACCAGGGGATTAATACACTAAGCATATTCAGAAGGATGTAGGTTGCAGTAGGTACTGGGAGATGAAGAAGCTTGCACAGGATAGAGTAGCATGGAGAGCTGCATCAAACATGTCTCTGGACTGAAGACCACAACAACAACAACAATTGACAGTCAAACAACTGCTCTTAGTTTCACACATTAATATAATTATACATATTTAAATAACGGAGGCTCGACCCGGTTCCTAAGGAACTCTTGTCTTTTTTTTTGCTGGGCCACAATGTTTTGATTAAATGGGAAAAAACATATAAAACACGTTAAATAGCAAATTAATATTAAGCTCTAGCCTTGCAGGACATGGGAATGTTTACTGCTTCTCTCTTTTTGTCTTAGTGCTCAAAGTAATGTCTCTAAATTAACCTAAAGTCTTACGCTTCTAAACTAATGTACACTCTTACAGCTTTCTAGGCGGGACACATCGCGTAAGTTAGCACATAACTTATAAGTAAACGTTTTTTCTTTCGAGTCATCAGTCTTCTGACTGGTTTAATGCGGCCCACCACAAATTCCTCTCCTGCGCCAATCTGTTCGTCTCAGAGATGGACTTGCAACCTACGTCCTCAACAATAGCTGCATGCATTTTAGTATCTCCTTTCCTCTAGAGTTTTTACGCTCCACAGCTCCCTCTAGTACCATGAAAGTTACTCCATGATGTCTTAACAGAAGCCGGCCGAAGTGGCCTTGCGGTTCTGGCGCTGCAGTCTGGAACCGCGAGACCGCTACGGTCGCAGGTTCGAATCCTGCCTCGGGCATGGATGTGTGTAATATCCTTAGGTTAGTTAGGTTTAACTAGTTCTAAGTTCTAGGGGACTAATGACCTCAGCAGTTGAGTTCCATAGTGCTCAGAGCCATTTGAACCACTTTTTGTCTTAACAGATGTCCTACCAGTCTGTCTCTTCTTCTTGTAAGCGTTTCCCATACATTCCTATCCTCAACGATTCCGCGGACAACCTCCTCATTTCTTGCCTTAGCTGTGCATCCAATTTTCAACAATATTTTGTAGTACCACATCGATTCTCTTCTGTTCCGGCTTTCACGCAGTATGTGTCTCACTACTGTACGACGCTGTGCTCCAGGCGTACATTCTTAGACGTTTCTTCCTCAAGATCTATGTTTTATACCAGTAGACTTCTCTTGGCCAGGAATGGTCTTCTCGCTAGTGCTTGTCTGCTTTTATGTCCTCCTTGCTCCGTCCCTCATTGGTTATTTTGCTATCTAGGTAGAAAAATTTCTTAACGTCACCTACTTCACGATCACCAATCCTGATATTAAGTTTCTCGCTTTGGTTTTTCTTCAGTTTACTCTCAATGCATATACTGTATTCATTAGACTGTTAATTACATTAAACAGATCGTGTAATGCTTCCTCATTTTCACTGAGGATAGCACTGTCCTCAGAAAATCTCACCATTGATTGGTACTTTCACCTAGAATTTTAGTTCCACTCTTGAACCTTTCTATTATTTCCGTCATCGCTTCTTCGATGTACAGATTGAACAGTAGGGAGGAGGAGGAGATTAATGTTTAACGTCCCGTCGACAATAAGGTCATTAGAGACGGAGCGCAAGCTCGGATGAGGGAAGGCTGGGGAAGGAAATCGGCCGTGCCCTTTCATAGGAACCATCCCGGCATTTGCCTGAAGCGATTTAGGGAAATCACGGAAAACCTAAATCAGGATGGCCGGAGACTGGATTGAACCGTCGTCCTCCCGATTGCGAGTCCAGTGTGCTAACCACTGCGCCACCTCGCTCGGTTTGAACAGTAGGGGCGAAAAAGACTACACCCCCGTCGGAACCCCTTTTTATCCAGGTACTTCGTTCTTGATCTTGCACTCTTATTATTCCCTCTTCGTTCTTGTACATATTGTACAGCACCCGTCTATCTTTATAGCTTACCCCTATTTTTCTTAGAATTTCGATCAGCTTCCACGATTTGATATTGTCGAACGCTTTTACCAGGTCGAAAAATCCTTTGAACGTATCTTGATCCTTCTTTAGGCTTGCTTCCATTGTCAATCGCAACGTCGGACCAGCTCATTTGGTGCCCTTACCTTCCCTAAAGCCAAATTCATGGTCCTCAAAGCGTTCCTCAACGCTCTCCTCCATTCTTCTGTACACTATTCTCGTCACCGACTTGGCTGCATGAGCTGTTAAGCTGATGGTTGCGATAATTATCGATTAGGAATTGCGTGGATGACGTTACTTAGAAAGTCAGATGGTACATAGTGAGTCTTATACATTCGACACACCAATATGAATAGTCGTTTAGTATCCTCTCTTCCCAATGAGTTTCGAAATTGTGATGGAATTCTATGTATTCATTCTGCCTTATTCGATTTTAAAAGTTCCAGAGCGCTTTTAAATTCTGATTCTAATGCTAGATCCCTATATCCATCTATCACGTCATCAGATTACCCCTCACAGAGGCTTTCCACATATCCACTTTCTCCTCTGGATTTAACAGTGGAATTCGCATTTCACTCTTAACGTTACCTCTCTTACTTTTAATTTCAGCGAAGGCTGTTTCGACTTTTCCAAAGGTCGAGTCTGTCCCTCCGGTAATCATCTCTTTCTCGATTTTTTCACATTTTCATGCAGCCATCTAGCCTTAGTTTCCCTGCACTTCTGCTTATTTCATTCCTGAGTGCCTTTTTTTCTGTATTCCTAAATTTCTCTGAAGGTTTTTACACTTCCATCTTTCATCGATCAACTGAAGTATTCCTTTTGTTAGGCACAATTGCTTCGCTGTTACGTTCTGGGTACCTACGATGTTCTTTCCAAAATCTATGATTACACTTTTTGGAGATGTCCATTCTCTTCAACTGAACTGCCTACCGAGCTATTACTTGTCGCAGTATCTATAACCTCAGTGAACATCAAACGTATCTATTCATTCATTAGTACTTCCTTACCCCACTTCTTTGCGCATTGGCCTTTCCTGGCTCTCTTAAAATTCAGACTACTCTACATCGCGACTACATCGTTATTTGAGTCTATATCTGCCCCTGGGTACGCCTTACAATCCAGTACCTGATTTCGGAATCTCTGCCTGACCATAATGTAATCGAACAGATATCTTCCCGTATCTCCCGACGAAGTTACATTCTCGTCTTGTGATTCTTGTACAGAGTATTCGCTACTACTAACTGAATTTTACTGTAGAAGACGATTAGTCTTTCTCCCCTCTCACTCCTACCACCAAGCCCATCTTCTCCAAGAAACCTTTCCCCTACTCTTTCCCCTACAACCGTAATCCAATTCCCCATGACTATTAGATTGTCATCTCCCTTCACGCAATGAATTGCCCGTTCAGTATCCTCATATACTTTTTCTGCCTCTTCAAAAAGGCATACTTTTTCGAAATTCCCTTCCCCCCACTATTTTGTTTTTCATTTTGACATTTGACTAACTGCAAAACTTATAGAATCGTTAATACGAAATTGACCGTAAATTATGAAACGGTATTCCAAAGACGCATCAGTCAGAAACAAGCTAGAAATATCTCTACATCTCTAATATCTGGCTTTAATGCCAGTTGTCATGTTGGACTGTTTAGTAAGTCTTTCCTAGATAAATATATTCTAAATATGTATTCTACATACAATGTTCTTTTAATTTTATGGAATATAAAATATCTTGTGTTGTATTTGTGTTTTCTTTCTGCATTTTTTTCTTATTTCCATGTTGCAACCTTTGCAGGTATAATTGTGTTTCCTTTAAAATTGTTTGTGCATTATTGTTGTAACAATATTGTCAATATTTACAATAATGAGAAAGGCCGAGAATTGTTCGGGTCAAAAGAATACTGAATGCATTTTGATACAGAGATATTTTTTTATTTATTTCTGATAAACGTGTTTCTGGGATACTACGTCATCATATGTGATTGAAATTCGTATTAGCTGTGCTATATGTTTTGCTATTAGTTAAATGTCGAAATGGAAAATAAAATAGATTGGGGAGGGTGAATTTCGAAAGAAATTACTTTTTCCACAAATCTGGGTACTCTTTTGTAGTGCACACTAAAAAATATAGAAATTCTATTTGAACCCTTTTAATATATTTTACCATTTCTGGGATATTATTAAAAATTATTGAACTGAATTTTATTCACCTGAGTGCTGCACCTTCTTAATGGCTGTATGGGCACATATTAAAGATAATGTATCTGTTATTTTACTCCACACTACAACTTATTCAAAGACAATGAAATTCAAAGTGTATCACTTGGACAGGTTTTCTGTTAGAAATTATCAGAAGCAGACGTGAACACTTTCATCCTTGTGAAGCAAATAGCGAAGCGATTTATGTGTAATATCATTACCAAATCAGTGACACGATGGCATGTAGATCATTTCTATGAGAAATAAGAATGGCGGGGAATACCAGGAAATGTTCATATCAGGTCGTTTTCAAAAATTTGGTTCAAATGGCTCTGAGCACTACGCGACTTAACTTCTGAGGTCATCAGTCGTCTAGAACTTAGAACTAATTAAACCTGACTAACCTAAGGACATCACACACATCCATGCCCGAGATAGGATTCGAACCTGCGACCGTAGCGGTCTCGAGGCTCCAGGCTGAAGCGCCTAGAACCGCACGGCCACTCGGCCGGCTAGCTCGTTTTCCCGGCGCGCCCACTCAGCGACGGTCGATTCCATTACAAGGGGTACTGCAGTTCGCACAGGATCTGTACGTTATTAGGGAGCGGCAACAAATTGATTATTGGGGTCAATGGGAGTCTCTTCACTCTTAGACATTAAATCACTTAACAGGAGTCACAGGTTCCTTGGATAGATCGGTCTGCTAAAGCAGTCGTACATCACAGGCGGGTCCTACCCGAACTGGTGCAGTCAGCTCTGATAGCGACTGACTACCGTTCGTTAAATCAAATAATGTTGTCGCGCTGAAGGAGGTGGGGGGGGGGGGGGGGGGTGACCAACGGAATCAAAACCCCGTAACGCACCAACAAGAGACTTGAAGGGTCAACATCGCGAGAGGTCTTCGCTGCTGTGCCAACTAACACTCAAAAAATATACGAGTGGGATACTCGCCCTTACATGACCGGAAATCAATGAAACCAGTCTGATTCTGCAGTATCACCAATGGCCTATCACGACGTAATGGCTGAATTTCAAGACACAGTCTCACAGCATCGTGCATCATCTCACTACACATCAATTTGGACAGGAACAACTGAGATACTTAAGAGCGCTGTTAGAATAACACATAAATATCTGGACACTTCTTTAAATAATCTGTAATTTTCGTGTGATATGATTAGGGAATGAATGGGGTTTCTTCGTCAGAGGAGTCTTTGTGAGCTGAGCTAAAAATTTATTCATCTTACTGAGGTACTGAAAATCGTTTTCAGTACCGTTCTCCGAATTTTCTGATAAGTGTGAGAAGTTATATACGATTTTCTGTCCAATTTCTCCCTCTCGTTATACCGTTCCGACAGCGTTGTAGAAACTTGTCCGGTGTACTGCGACGTTGCGCCAGTCCAGGAGAGAGAGGTGAACTGAATGAAACGCTTAGGCCTTTCTAGCGCCGCGGCAGCACTTTGTTCTGCAGGAGCGGCCAATTCCATGGATGTTCCTGTGCTGCCGGCTGCGCTTTGATCTGTCAGAGAGGAAAGTTCCAAAACTGGTTGGTTCAAATGGCTCTGAGCACTATGAGACTTAACATCTATGGTCATCAGTCCCCTAGAACTTAGAACTACTTAAACCTAACTAACCTAAGGACATCACACAACACCCAGTCATCACGAGGCAGAGAAAATCCCTGACCCTGCAGGTAATCGAACCCGGGAACTCGGGCGCGGGAAGCGAGAATGCTACCGCACGACCACGAGTTGCGGACCCAAAATTTGTCCTGAGGGTATTGTTGGCACCAGAGTAATATTAGTGTCGCCGTTCCGTCGCTCACTTCGCTTCCTGTAACTCTGTCGTGCGCCCATCACCATTATCTGGTTTCTTACTTTCAGGTGACAATTTGTTTTGTGCAGGTCGTGAAGAAGACTGTTGGGCGTTATTCCCGTGGAGGGTGAGCAACTCTTTAATCAATGCAAGAGAGCTGCTATCAGATCTGCCCATCACCTCGACTGAAAATGTTCCTTTGACTTAAGGCCGTTGTCAAAATAGTTACTTTGCTGTTGCTCTGATAGAGGGAAGGAATCGTACAGATCTCCAAAGTCACTGACAAAACTTACGAAGCGGATACTGGAATTTAGTCCTTCAATTTTCTCTCAAGAATGGGTCGGAAGTTGGGAAGAAATTTGCACAGGAAGCAGCGTGTGGAGGAGAGAAAAGAGCGAGGTCTGTCGTAGAAAAGTATCTGTGTCATTCTGGCGCGAAGGAACAGGGGCGGTAACTGAAAGGGATTGTCCCTCTGCCTGGCCCACCCTCTGGGGACCGGACCCTGTTAGCAGCGGAGCGGAGGGCACTGTCCGCTGGCGACTTGTACCTGCTCCAACGAGTTTGAGACATAACAACTTGACCCTCTCCCTAGGGACAGTAGCGGCACCGAAAAACTCCCGCTTCTCTTCTTACTGCGCAATTTGCGATTTCCGTGGCGCGCGACTGCGAAAAAACAGCCTGCAGCACTCAGATTCCGCACCACAGTATCGAACGACTGAGCAAGTCTTCACTTAGTGACTGATAAAGGCTTTGGACTTTTTCATTTACCACTTTGAGACGCCCTGCTAAACTCGCAAGACAGGACAGGTAGTTTAAATTGTGAAAAAGGGCCAAAATAAGCTGCAGTCAGTTACACTCGAACATACAGCTTTATTTATTTGACCATATATTACAAGAGATAAGAAATTAAAAAAAAAACAAAGCATTAATTTTTGGAACTTAATAACCAGCTGAAAACACTATACAATCTCATGCCTTAAGGGCAAGACCACTTTAATTTAAAATCGGCCGAAAGACAATAACGTAAGACTCAAACCAAAATCAGAAATTTAAAAGGCAGAAGGCCTTATCTTAAATCGGTTCTTTCAATTAGGCTGAAGATTTCTTTTACATGTGAAATTTCATCACTTTTTCACTTACCTATGGCTGCATTTGTTGCTATAGGTCAGAAAGATTCTTCGATGAATTTTGCACAGCATACATACCATACTCGCAGGTGTTAGACACTCCAGAATTTATTTAATTTATGAAAAAACGAATGAGCTGTTAAACTTCATGTTTAGAAAAACCACAAATTTTATAGTTAATTCAATTTTTACCACAGTTTTTAATAGATTTGGAAAATTCTAGAGTTTTATACAGCATTAAGTATGGTTTGAATGCTGTGCAAAATTCATCGATGAATCTCTTTTACTTATGAAGAAAAGTGTACCTATAGCAACAAATGCTGCCATTAATAAGTGAAAAAAATGATGAAATTTCACATGTAAAGAAAACTATTTGGTTATGTTTTCGAACTTCCACTGCTATGAGTGTGAATTCTGAGTCCTTCCTGGTCATGCTGACAAAGTTTTATGAATTTATTTGTAAAAGTATAAACAGTGGAAATTACAAAAGGGTAAAACAACCTTAATTTAAAAATCGGCTAGAAGCCATACAAATACGAGGGGCGCTTGAAAAGTCTGTGCAAAAATAAAAACTACTTACGTGTTCGGGGTAAACCTTTTTTTGTTTTTCGACATAATCTCCTTTCAGACTTATACATTCCGTCCAACGCTGTTCTAATTTGTTGACCCTTTCCGAATAATAGGAATTGTCCAAGTCTGCAAAATAGCTATTAGTTGCTGCAATCACCTCCTCATTTGAATAAAATCTTGGTCCTGCCATCCATTTCTTCAAATTGGGGAACAAATAATAGTCCAAGGGAGCCAAGTCTGGAGAATAGGGGGGATGTGAAACGAGTTGAAACCCTGCATCCATTAATTTTGCGACCACAACCACTGAGGAGCGTGCTGGCGCATTGTCGTGATGGAAAAGGACTTTTATGCGGTCCAGTCGCAGGCGTTTTTCTTGCGGCTCGGTTTTCAAACGGCCCAGTAACGATGAATAATATGTACCTGTAATAGTTTTACCCTTCTCCAGATAGTCGATGAGGATTATCAGTTGCGAATCCCAAAAGACGGTCGCCATAACCTTTCCGGCCAAAGAAAATGTCTTCGCCTTTTTTGGTGCAGATTCTCCCATGGTAACCCATTGTTTAGATTGTTGTTTGGTCTCAGGAGTATAGTAATGTATCCATGTTTCATCCACAGTGACGAAACGAAGCTTAAAGTCCTGCGGATTCTTCCTCAACAGCTGCAAACCATCATTGCAACACTTCACACGATTCCGTTTTTGGTCAAGGGTGAGCACTCACGGAACCCATCCTGCGGATAGCTTTCTCATGTAAAAATGTTTATGCCAAATATTAAGTACCCGTTCATTCGAGATGCCCACAGCACTAGAAATCTCACGCACCTTAACTCTTCTGTCATCCATCACCATATCATGGATTTTATCAATGATTTCTGAAGTCGTAACCTCCATAGGGCGTCCAGAATGTTCAGCATCACTTGTGCTCAAATGGCCACCCCTGGAACTACTTATAAACTGTTCTAGTCGAAGGTGCATAGTCACTGTAATGTTTATCAAGCTTCTCTTTAGTCTCCTGAGACTTTTTGCCTTTCCTAAAGTAATGTTTAATCACCACACGAAATTCTTTTTCTTCCATTTTTTGACAATCACTCGACTCCCTTGATTCACAGGAATGCCAAACGCAAAGAAATAGACCAATATGGCTGAAACGTGGTGTGCGTTCTTTCCAAAGATGCTACCAACTAAACATGATTTCGATACTCGCTGGTGGTGCCATCTCTCGGACTTAGCATGGACTTTGCAAACTCTCCTCGTACAAATAACAAGAACAAATGAGAAAAGGCAGTACACCCAACAACGCTCAGAAGTTTCCGAGGGTCGGCCAGGAATTCAAACACTAACGTTCGCTTAGGTGAGGCAGGCAGTTGGCCCAACCATTCTCGATATGATGACAACCCAACCGACAGACTGTCAACAAACCCACATACAAGATAACTTCTGCTCCACACGACCAGCACACAACAAGGAGTTCAATGGAACAGCGTAGAAGGTATTGGCGCCCACAACCAATTATACATTGAGCTGTCAAACTACACACCGTGACAACACGATGAGGAAATTACACTTCCTGAGTTTATGTCAACGGCCAGGGCAGGTAACCGGACCATTAACAGCCACAAGGCAGAAGATTCCGTTGGTGCACTTCTATTGAAAATAACCAAGTACAGTTAACCTCCACTGGAGGGTGGCTAAAATTTGCCAACTTGAAAACTCACGTTGTTACTCGCAGGAATGTCCCAACAGCCGACAACGAAATCCAAGCGACACAATGTGAACAGTCGTGACTCGCTGGTACATTAATTCAAAACTTCGTGTCCAGGACCGGTGAGCCATGGACCTCGTAGCAATGTGAACGGCAGCACACACTCCAACCGCGCGTGGAAGCCACCAGCGGCCTCGGGCAAACTAAGCGCTATGAAGATTTCCTCGCTGCTCGACGCCAACTGACCAACTGCCCAGGCCCGGCAACGGTGGAAGGTCCAAAAATATGTCGGCCGTTGAGACGACCAACCAAAGGTCGTCCCACTCCAACCTCCCTCCACTGGACAGTACATGTGACGGTCGGCGAGCACTGGTTGTCGGCACCTCACTGGCGCTCCGTCCCCGACTTCACTGCTCATGTGTGCCGACTGACTGCCAGACACATGACGACCCGGAAATACTATCGGTCACTCCAGAGATGGTGCGACAGTGCACTTATCGATATGCGCTGCTGCTGCTCACAGACAAGTAAGGCAGGAAGTTAGTGACACCAGTAAATGGAATACGAAAACGAGGCAGCAGCACCATAGTAGAAGATGACAAACAATAAGGGGCATGAACATGTGCCATGCATGGCTCACACTTCTGCTACAGAACCTAGTGTCATCTAGCTCTTTTTCTGCGTGCCTCTGATTAAAGATACCATAGACGTAACCTGCAACATTTCTGCCGACTTGTGCGCCTAATCTTCGCTTATCTCTCTGCGCAAGTAGTCAAGGTCACCTGTCTACCACGTCATACACTCGCTCATTTACGCAGTCGAGCCCATTAATTAAATTTTGAGTCTCAACGTTTTCCAGCGTCTTTGTTGTTGTTGTTGTGGTCTTCAGTCCTGAGACTGGTTTGATGCAGCTCTCCGTGCTACCCTATCCTGTACAAGCTTCTTCATCTCCCAGTACTTACTGCATCCTACATCCTTCTGAATCTGCTTAGTGTATTCATCTCTTGGTCTCCCTCTACGATTTTTACCCTCCACGCTGCCCTCCAATGCTAAATTTGTGATCCCTTGATGCCTCAGAACACGTCCTACCAACCGGTCCCTTCTTCTTGTCAAGTTGTGCCACAAACTCCTCTTCTCCCCAATTCTATTCAATACCTCCACATTAGTTATGTGATCTACCCATCTAATCTTCAGCATTCTTCTGTAGCACCACATTTCGAAAGCTTCTATTCTCTTCTTGTCCAAACTATTTATCGTCCATGTTTCACTTCCATACATGGCTACACTCCATAGAAATACTTTCACAAACGACTTCCTGACACTTAAATCTATACTCGATGATAACAAATTTCTCTTCTTCAGAAACGCTTTCCTTGTCATTGCCAGCCTACATTTTATATCTTCTCTACTTCGACCATCATCAGTTATTTTGCTCCCCAAATAGCAAAACTCCTTTACTACTTTAAGTGTCTCATTTCCTAATCTAATACCCTCAGCATCACCCGAATTAATTCGACTACATTCCATTATCCTCGTTTTGCTCTTGTTGATGTTTATCTTATATCCACCTTTCAAGACACTATCCATTCCGTTCAGCTGCTCTTCCAAGTCCTTTGCTGTCTCTGACAGAATTGCGAATGTCATCGGCGAACCTCAGAGTTTTTATTTCTTCTCCAAGGATTTGAATACCTACTCCGAATTTTTGTTTTGTTTCCTTAGTAGCAACATTCTGTCCAGGTGCCGGCTATGGTCTTCTAGCTTCTCGTCTAAATTATTACTTAGTGAACTAATTATTTGACTGTGTATTTCTACTTTCTGTGAATCTAATTTCTAGGACTCCTTTTCAATGGAGCTAGCCAACTGAGGGACATCATCTCCAAGGGATCGAGGCTGCCGCTAGGAGGCTGCCTGCAAAGCGCAACTTGCCCGTGTCGGAGATACAGCGACAGGCGGCATCGCGATTGTGGGCGGCGTCAGCGAGGAATACGTGGGCGGCGTCAGCGAGGAATACGTCGGCGGAGGCTGTTGCAGTAGTGGCGGAGGCAGTGACGTCGGCAGCGGCGGCGGCAGCACTGGCAGGTGCCATAGTGGTGGTGGCATGGTTATGTGACGCTGTGCCCCTCCGATCTCCATATGGCTGGTGGGGACTGTGGTTCGTAGCCCGCGGTGGCCAACTGGCTGTCGCTGTGCAAAATGACGTCATTCGGGTCGCCACTGGAGCTGACAGACGTTTATCAGTCTCCCCATCTTGTTGCAACGCCAGCCTATCCCCCATGGGCCTTAAACCTTGTCTCGTGATTCTAGGTTACTAACCTATAGACCGATGACTCTTTCTCGACTGCCCCCCTCTCTCTCTCCCTCCAAAATTTTTTAACGACAGTGCATGCCAAACGCAGTTTAAAAATTTTTTTGTCTTGTGGGAAACAATAGAATGATGTCACCGAGGCTACATGCCCCAGACCTCACTCAGGGCCGGAATTGTAGGAAACGCTTCAGTAGCGTGGCCATGAGCTTCGCCCTTGCTGGATGTTCAGTGACAAGGAGACCGCCTGTGGTTAATGTGGGCCCGAAACGCTAGCCACATGCGCTACCACAATTGATCTGCCACTGGTCTCATATCCCGAGTGGCCCAAATGAGAGGAGCTTTCGCCAGTTTGATGGCGAGATAAATATTGATAGCCTGTCGGGATCTCATCTTATAATTCTATCCAGTATCAGACTGTGGGAAGACATGGGCTACAGCCCTATTTGCAAGGAGCCACTGATTTGAATGGGTACTGGGAGGACTAGAGAAATACAAGATTTAGAATTTAACACAAAAAATGTATATTCTGAAATTACACTTGACCGGAGCAGCCTCCATTGACATAGATTCATTCTCGGAACGACATACAGAAATAGCATTCACTTGCAACTACACAAGTTTAACTGACGTTTCGGAGAGAGAGTACTGAACCTTGAGAACTAGGTTTGGTAACAGAAATGGGGTTGGCAGACTACGGTGAACTGTACCGCATAGCTAGTCTCCTTCAGTATCGCGAAATACTCGCGATCGCCAAACGAGCGAAACGGTGTCCAAATTCGAACATCATTAAGAGACTGTGCCCAAATTGACGACCCTTAAACTTTACCATAGCTTGTCGGTGTGTACCTATGGACAAGAAGCGGTCGTGGGTGAGGCGGCAGCTGGTGGACCTTCCAAGAACAAGTTTCAGAATGTGCTGCTGGAGCGGCAATGCTACGGGTTTTTTTAGCTGACCGGCCACCTCACACACTATCCCTGTGGCTGAATAAAGTAGTCCTCATGGGCCAAGCTGGTGGTCAAGCGGTTAGGTGACGCCTGCTGGGTCACAGAACTCTCCACTTCTCTTTTGCACTAGAAGTATCCTAACCTTGCACAGTCTCGGCCGTTGGGACAGTGAGCTTTTCAGTATTTGTGCGCGCCACAACACCAAGAAGAAACTTCGTTTGAACGTGAATGTTATTAATGGCTGCCTCCATATTTCACACTTTATTAATTGCTCTCAGAATGATGGCAGCTGAAATCTGTTTACAGATGTCTCTTCCTCTGTTGGCACACATAAAAAAAAGTTTTACATCACCCCGGTTCCTAGAACTCCTGAAGATAGACGTTGACTGTGGATGTTGTATCACAGACACAGTCCCTTTGACTGTTCAGAGATGTTAGTATACCAGCCCAAAGATGTAAACAACCATGCATGGGGAGCATCTATTAGATGGAAGGGGTCCGACAGCCGTTCAGTTCCAGTCATTCCACCAGGAAGTAGTTCAGACATGGCTACATGGTCAGTACCGCGGTTCGATCGCGTTCGCATTGTTACTTTGTGCCAGGAAGGGCTGTCGAAAAGGGAAGTGTCCAGGCGCCTCGGAGTGAACCAAAGCCATGTTGTTCGGACATGGAGTAGATACAGAGAGACAGGAACTGTCGATGACATGCCTCGCTCAGGCTGCCCAAGGGCTACTACTGCACAGGATGACCGCTAACTGCGGATTATGGTTCTGAGGAACCCTGCCTGACAGCAACACCACCACCTAGAATAATGCTTTTCCTGCAGCCACAGGACTCGTGTTACGACTCAAACTGTGCGCAATATACTGCATGACGCGCAACTTCACTACCGACGTCCATGGCGAGGTCCATCTTTGCAATCACGACACCTTGCTCACTATTGGAATCACGTTCTGTTAACCGATGAGTGCCGCATATGCCTTCAACCAGACAATAGTCGGAGACATGTTTGGAGGCAACCCGGACAGGCTGAACGCCTTAGACACATTGTCCAACGAGTGCAGCAAGGTGGAGGTTTCCTCCTGCTTTGGGTAGCATTATGTGGGGCCGACATACGCCTCTGGTAGTCATGGAAAGTGCCGTAACGGCTCTACGATACGTGAATGCCATCCTCCGACCGATAGTACAACCATGCCAACAGCATATTGGCGAGGCATTCGTCTTCATGGACGACAATTCGCGCCCCTATCGTGCACAACTTGTGAATGTTTTCCTTCAGGATATCGACAGCGCTATACTAGAGTGGCCAGCATGTTCTCCAGACATGAACCCTATCGAACTTGCATGGGATAGATTGCAGAGGCCTGTTTATGGACGACGTGACCCACCAACCACTCTGAGGGATCTACGCCGAATCACCGTTGACGAGTGGGACAATCTGGACCACCAGTGTCTTGATGAACTTGTGGATAGTATGCCACGACGAATGCAGACATGCATCAATGCAAGAGGACGTGCTATTGGGTATTAGAGGTAGCGGTGTCTACAGCAATCTGGACCACCATCTTCGAAGGTCTCGCTCTATGGTGGTACAACATACAGTGTGTGGTTTTCATGAGCAATATAAAGGGCGGAAAAGATATTTATGATGATCTCTATTCCAATTTTCTGTGTAAGTTCCGGAACTCTCAGAACCGAGGTGATGCAAAACATTTTTTGATTTGTGTATTATTATAAAATTTCTTTCTTGTCCGTAATTTTCTAGGTGCTTTAATTGACAGTTGAATCTTGTGATATTTCGAAATAAAATTGGTGTGCAAATTGTGGATAGAGCAGCTGTTTGTTCGTTATCAAATTCCCCGAATTTGTCACCTGATTTCATGCTCTTTAATGACTACTCGACTGATCCTTTGTTTCAGGCTTTGTACGGTTATCTACGCATTCTTAACTGCATGTGGCGTTCTTCGGATATTTATAACTCGTGCAGAAACCAGACCGCAGTTGTAAGGGTCCAGGGGTATGAACAGGGAGTAGCGGTCAGAGATTTTCTCTGCCTCGTGATGACTGGGTGTTGTGTGATGTCCTTAGGTTAGTTAGGTGTATATAGTTCTCAGCTCTAGGGGACTGATAACCATAGATGTTAAGTCCCATAGTGCTCAGAGCCAGGGAGTAGCGACTGAGAAACGATTGAGACAGGGTTGTAGCTTACCCTCGACGTGTTCAGTCTGTACACTGAGCAAGCGTTAAACAAAACCAAAGAAAAATTGAAGAAGGAATTATAGTTCAGGGAAAATAAATAAAATTTTGAAGTTTGACATCATTTTGTAATTCTGTTAGACACAGTAGAGGACATAGGAGACTTGTTGAACGGAGTGGGCAGGGTCTCTAAAGGAGGATATAAGATGAACAGTAGCAAAAGTAAGACAAGGGTGATGAGATATGGTCAAAATAAATCAGACGATGCTGTTGGAATTAGATTAGGGTACGAGACACCGTAGATAGTAGGTGTGTTTCGCTATTTGGCAGTAAAATAAGTAAGGATGGCGAAACAGATGGGGCATAAAGTATAGACTGTCACTGGCAAGAATAGCGTTTCCGAAGAAGACAAATTCGTTAATACCGAATGTAGATTTATGTGTTAGGAAGTGTTTTCTGAAGGTAGTTCTCTGGAGCGCATGTAAGTAAAACGTGAACGATAAACAGTTTAGACAAGAAGAGAATAGAAACTTTTGAAATGTGACGCTACAGAAGAAGGTTGGATATTAGATGCGTAGATGATTTAACTAATGACGAGGTCCTCAACATATCTGGATCTAGAGAAAGGAAATTTGTGGCACACCTTGACTAAAAGGAGGTATCGATTGACAGGATACATTCTGAGACATCAAAGGATCGCCCGTTTATTTCTGATGGTATGTGTGGAGGGATAAAAGTTCTAGAGGGGGATAAAGAGAGGAATACAGTCAGCAGCTTCAAAAGGATGTAGTCTGCCGTTGTTGTTCGGAGATGAAGAGGATTGCACATGATAGAATAGCGTGGAGATCTGCATCGAACCAGTCTTCGGCCTGAAGACCTCAGCAACAACACCAACAACAACAACAACAATACGATATTGTGACAGTAACTGCTTCGGTACGCGCTACCAAATACAGTCAGATTGTTAACAGTGTATAATAACAAACGAGTCCACTCAATTACATAACTAATTAGCGCCTCACTCTTCAGTACCCTGACTGGAGCCAGCCGCGGTGGCCGAGCGGTTCTAGGCGCTTCAGTCCGGATCCCCACGATTGCTACGGTCACAGGTTCAAATCCTGACTCGGGCATATATGTGTGTGATGTCCTTAGCTTAGTTAGGTTTAAGTAGTTCTAAGTTCTAAGGGACTGATGACCTCCGATGTTAAGTTCCATAGTGCTCAGAGCCATTAGAACCATTTTTGAACTATGACTGGAAGTTGTAATAGTTTAGTTATGCGTGAGTTTTCTATTCCCCGTAAAGTATTAAAGCAAATCAAACAATGGTGTATAAAAAATTAACCCGTTGTTGACTGGTAGAAAACTGGAACACGTGAGGAAATTTCTATTATTAATGAGTGTGTTTAAAAGTGTTTCATATAGCTGACTGAAAAAGTAAATTCGAGCCACCTCATACCAGGGAACTGACTACCTGGAAAACTGATGCAAAGGCAATGGAGGTCACGAAGAATGGTTACATTAAGGAGCAATATACGCACTCTGGGGGCAGCCTACACACCCAGAAGATGTTGTTTTGGAAAGGGAAAAATTTCATTGTATTCGAGTCAGTTATTCTACTCAAACTGGACTAATGACATTTTTGCACCAGCCTAGTGCAATATTTGATTTACTTGTTCATATTTCGGAGCTTAGCAACAGATAAGATATCGACGTACTGTGGCTGTAGGTGTGTACTAGAGCAGATCATATCAAGTGGTTACCTTTCTTCGTTTTTTTATGTAATGCATGGAATGTGTGTTAAGAGATAGGGAATATTTTTCTAGTGGATTTTTACTTGGGTGTCGTAAAATAGGTGGCTCAACCAAGCGTAATTATATAGACAGAACTAAATTTTATTCTGAACATTAGCATTTCTGATCAGGATATCCATTCTATTGGGAGAGACTTTGGGAGCCACCATTAAGTTAATTCTTTGACTGCTACATAGGTGCTCTCTGCATTCTTTGTTCACAGTGACTCTGATGCCACCGTGCTGTTCACTTATTGCTGCTATCTGTGCTGATGGGGGACGGTTGGACTGATTTGGTGATAGAGACCAAGCAGCGAAGTCATCAGTCTAGTTGGATTAGGGAAGGAGGGGAAGGAAGTTGGCCGCCCCTTTTCAAAGGAAACATCCGAAATTTTCCTGAAGCGATTTAGGGAAATCATGGGAAAGCTAAATGAGAACGGCCGGACGCGAGATTGAACCGTCGTCCTCCCGAATGCGAGTCCAGTGTGCTAACCACATCGCTACCTCACTCGGTGATGACGAGCGGTGTTCTGGCCAATATGAAATACTTATCATCTGATTTTAGGAAAGCTGTTAGACGAAAAAAAAAATTATATCTTACAGTCTGACATCTTCACTCAGTAAAGGATGGAATTTATTTCCGTTCTTCATCGTAGTTGCTATACAGTATGAAACGTCCCCTTAGAAAAATTATACATGACAGTGCTTAAACTGGCACACAATATTTTTAGCGCAACGCAATCTGACTTTCTATAATCCCTACAAAAGAATGGCCCTGACTAACATTAAACTATACATTTCACAAATCACTTACCTCACAAACATCTTTGTTACTCGAACTACTGCAATACAGCGAGCGCACTACTGCCAGCTAAATAAAAGATTCTAACTACTGAAGGCACTAACTACTGATAGACATAGTTAGAAAATGAAAGATTTTGATAGAAAACAAACAATGTATTTACCTTAATACTGTTCAAAAGTCATGATATATATAGCAGTTCATGACATCCATTCTTACAAATGTACTGTTTCTGATGGACTCACGTCCAGATCATCCGCTCTCAAAATTACGCCATTTCTCTCCCCACATCCACCACTGCTGGCGGCTCACCTCCAACTGCGCAACGCTACGCGCTGTTAACATCCAGCTGCCCAACACTACAATAGCCAACAACAATGCAAACCAGCCACAGACCGCACACAGCTCAGCCAGTGATTTTCATACAGAGCGCTAAGTGGCGTTACCAATAAAAAAACCTAAACAGCCTACTTACAACTGTGTCAAACTTAAGTTAATCATTGCACGAAATTTTAAAGAGTTTTCAGAGGTAAAAGCTTATTGCATAGACTTTGCATGTGACTGATTTTAGCTCGTATATCACTGTGTATGAAATGTGGGTGACGTATCGAAATTTTATTTAAAGTTGATACAAGAGTGATATCTCATTTCCAGCGGAATCCAGCTCATACGTGGACAACGGTTCAAATGGCTCTGAGCACTATGGGACTTAACTTCTGAGTTCATCAGTCCCCTAGAACATAGAACTACTTAAATCTAACTAACCTAAGGACATCACACACATCCATGCCCGAGGCAGAATTCGAACCTGCGACCGTCACGGTCGCGCGGTTCCAGACTGTAGCGCCTAGAACCGCTCGGCCACTGCGGCCGGCGGGAAAACGGTCAGCAGTATTCCTTATTATTTGTGGAACTGAAGCATCAACTGCCCCTTCCAGCAATCGTGTTGTCCTGACTGGCAATGGTGGTAACACTGAAAATATATTTCGCCATTGGCTGAGTAGAATTGCAGGTATGTCTGTAGACTTCGATTTTGCTTTACAATAGACCTCTCGAACCTCTCTCAGAAATCTTCCTGATGATCTCCCATACCACCTTATTTTTCGTGGAACGGTTTATGGTGTTCAGGAGCTGTTGCCACGATCTCTTCTTGCTCTCTTCAATAATAGGGCGACATTTCGGCTTCCATACCCGAAAGGCTACGAGTTTTTCGGCACCTGGACGTCGCTAAATCGGGGCAGAGCCGCACATCTGAACCTGACTGGGGTGCACCCTTCGTTGCTCCACCAAGCGACAGCCTGCATTTTTAGGTGGCCTGAGGATTGGAACAGGTGACTCAGCGGAAAGGTGGGCTGTTATCGTAATATGATCCACCCATACCTTGACGCTATCGCGGTGTTCGTAGACAATAAGTAGGCTGTAAAGCGTACAGTTTCCGTTGCTGAGCATCCAGCGTGGCACTGTTCAGTCTGACAGGTAAATCCAAATTGGAAAATGACTAGCTGACTGGGTGTCTTTGACCACCTCCTACTGAGCAGTGTGTGCGAGGGCTGGAAATCAACAACAGTGCGTTACGATCCTGTTGCAGCGCTGAAGTGCCTGCTGTGCTCTCTGTTTAACAGATACGCTTACGATGAGAGCATGAGCACAGTGAAAAACTATTTGTCTAGAGCCCCGGCCAATTAAAGGGCAAATATTCTCAATTTATGAAGCGCATGCCGACATATAGCAACTGCTTATAGCGCGGCAGTAACCGAGAGATGTAAGAAATGGAACAGAAACCCATACTTCAGCTATCTCTTTACACTAAGATCATCCTTTTTGTGAATGATGTATTCGCATACACCAGGGGCATCAGGTCGCTTAAAATGTATTACTGGGAGACGTAGATACATGTGTCCTGTACTCATTATTATACCATAATGCGGAAGCTATCTTAATAGTAAGCCTTTCGTCCGTCTTTTCCTCTGTCGTTACTCGGTAATGGGAAGTTTCCAGCGCTGATGGAGTCGGTGGGCTGATTTGAGAGTCTTACTGATTCCCTCAGGCAAACATCAACTACCAAAACGGCAGTGTCGACGTGTCAGGGCAATTTATTGTTACTTCCTTTCCAACTCACGTTTCACCATCTTCCATATTTCATCCTGATTCTAGTAGCTTCTCATGTTTATACAAATCCCTTCAATTTTCTTATCCCCTTAAACACCATTTACATTATATACTTTCACATTTTCCCAATCCAGATCGTACCCTACCTTATTATCTTCATTCAACAGTAACCTGGATAAAGCATCTACAACTTTGTTCTGTGTACCTTTAACATATTTTATCTCAAAAGGAAACTTGTAAGAGCAAAGCCATCTTGTTAACCGTATATGTAGCAGCCAAAACGTTTTGAAAAATATAAGGGCTCTGTGATCAATATAAATGCATTTCGTTAAAAATAGCAAGAATCCTCTGTACTTTTCAGGTGAAAGTGATTTTCCGACCACCAACTAAGACTGCAGACCTTTTGGACTCAGCGAAGGACGACTTGTTATTGCAGAAGGCCGCAAAATAGAAAATAGCTTGTCATCGAGAGATAGAAGAGCTGTGTCTTCGATAGGTACACAAACAAATGGTACAGAAATTGGCTAGCTTTCGGAATGCACTCCCTTTTACAAGCTGTAGGAAAAAGATGCACACAGACAAACCCACACAGGCACACACACTCACTGACATGCACACACCTGTCTCCGTACATCGTGCTCAGTCGACTGCCATTTCTTTCCTGGCCCACAGTGAAAGTACTGGGGTGATGTCGGGGTGTCAGGTGAGGTGGGGTGAGAGATGGAGAGAGGCCAGAGACAGGGAGGGAATTGGTGCGAAGCAGCTTATGGGAGAGTGGGGAGTTTTCTGTGGGCGCATTGTAGGGAGTCAAACGTGTGCATGTGAGTGCGTGTGTGTGTATGTTTATGTGCACCTTTTTTTCTACAAGCTTGAAAAAGGAAGTGCATTCAGAAAGATAGCCAGTCTCTGAGTATTTGTTTGTGTACCTATCGAGGACGCAGCGCTCCTACCTTTCGGTGAGTCGCCTCCTTTGCCCGTAAACTACTCCTAATTCTCAACCGAAACTTTCTGTACATTAAAATAACCTGTCAATGTGGTACGGTTTACACAAGACGGACCACACATACTGTGAAAGAACGCTGCATTTGACATCAGTGTTGAACTCTCCTTTCGCAACCAAGCAAGTCATCTATTGCCGAGCACTATTTTTCCACTTGGCATTAAATGCAATGTGATAAAACTATGATCCCTTAATCGGGAAGGTAGATTAGAAAATTTAAAAATGGAAATGGATAAGTTAAAGTTAAATATAGCGGGAATTAGCGAAGTCTGTTGGCAGGAGGAACAGGATTTCTGCTCAGATGAGTAAACGTTATGAGTTCAGAGTCAAACAGGATCATTACACAGGAGTGGGTTTAATAATGAATAAGAAAATAGGAAAGCAGGTAAGCTATATGAACAACATAGTGAACACATGATCATAGCCAAGACAGACATGAAGCCAACACCTACAAGTTACATGTTCGTCTTGAAGAAAAGCAAGATTAGTAGGTGAGTACAGACTGGAGGAAAGGAGTGGAGGAGGCACCCACCTGGTAGAATTTAGCACAGAGCATAATTTAATCATCTTGGTTTCAGAATAATAAAAGAAGGCTGGGGACACAGGAAGGTATTACATTCATTATAATTGTATAATGGTTATACAGATATTTAGGAACCAGATTTTTAAATTGTAAGACATTACAAAGGGCAGATATTGACTATGACCATAATTTATTGGATGTGAACCATAAATAAAAAATGAAAAAATTGGGGAAAAAGGTAAGACATTAAGAGAATGGGATCTCGATAAGTTGAGAGAACACGGGATTGCTGGGAGCTCCAGAGGGTGCATTCGGCACTGGTTGACTACAACAGGGGACAGGAATACAGTAGGAGACGAAGGAGACTTCAACAGCTGAAATACTGAAGGTAGCAGAGGATCAGATAGGTAAAAAGACGAGGCCCAGCGGGAATTCTTGGACATGACAAGAAATATTAAATTTGACTGAAGAGAGCAGAAAATTTAAAAATGCAACAAATGAAACAGGTGAAAGGGAATACACACATTAAAAAAATAAGGTTGACAGGAAGCGCAAAATTGCTAAACAGGAATGGCTAGAGGAAAAATGTAAAGATTTAGAAGCATATTTCGCTAGGGGAAAGTTATTACCGCCTTCAGGAAAGTTAAAGACTCGTTTGGGGTAAACAAAAGCAGTTGTATGAATATCAAGAGAACAGATGTAAACCAGTCCTAAGCAAAGAAGGGAAAGCTGGAAGGTGGAAGGAGTATGTAGAGTATCTATAGAAAGAAAATGAACTTGAAAGCAATATCCTAGAAAGGGAAGTGGAAATAGATAAGGATGAGATGGGAGATACGATACTGCGAGAAGTATAATGATAAAGCTCTGAAAGACCTAAGCCGAAACAAAGCCATGGATGTAGACGCTATTCCATCAGAACTACTGATGGCGTTGGGAGAGCTACCCATGTCAAAGTCTTCTATCCAGTGCGCAACATGTATGAGCCAGGTTAAATTCCTTCAGAATTCAAGAACTACATCGTGGATAGGCTACGACACTGTCTCATTCCCTTTTAAACCACTGCCTCCCTTTCATGGCCATCGACGCTTATAACTGGCGCCTGGTTTCTGTACAAGTTGTAAATAGCTTTCCGCTCGCTGCGTATTATCCCTGCTACCTTCAGAATTTCAAAGACAGTATACCAGTCAACATTGTCAAAAGCTTTCTCTAATTTTACAAATGCTATAAATGTAGGGATGCCTTTCCTTGACCTATATTCTAGGGTCAGTAGTTCCTCAAATGTACCTACATTTGTCTGAGATCCAAACTAATCATCCCCGAGGTCTGCTTCTACCAGTTTTTTCGTTCTTCTGTAAGGAATTCGTGTTATTGTCTTGCAATCATGACTTATGATAGTGATGGTTCGGTAATTTTCACGCCTGTCAGCATCTGCCTTCTTTGATATTTGACTATTTATATAGTTCTTAAATTCTGAAGGTACTTCACCTGCCGGCCGGAGTGGCCGTGCGGTTAAAGGTGCTTCAGTCTGGATCCGCGTGACCGCTACGGTCGCAGGTTCGAATCCTGCCTCGGGCATGGATGTGTGTGATGTCCTTAGGCTAGTTAGGTTTAATTAGTTCTAAGTTCTAGGCGACTGATGACCTCAGAAGTTAAGTCGCATAGTGCTCAGAGCCAGCCACTTCACCTGCCTCGCATATGTTGCACACCGGATAGAAGACTTTGACATGCGTAGCTCTCCCAAGGCCATCAGTAGTTCTGACGGAATAGCGTCTACTCCCATGGCTTTGTTTCGGCATAGATCTTTCAGAGCTCTGTCATTATACTTCTCGCAGTATCGTATCTCCCATCTCATCCTTATCTACACTCCTGGAAATTGAAATAAGGACACCGTGAATTCATTGTCCCAGGAAGGGGAAACTTTATTGACACATTCCTGGGGTCAGATACATCACATGATCACACTGACAGAACCACAGGCACATAGACACAGGCAACAGAGCATGCACAATGTCGGCACTAGTACAGTGTATATCCACCTTTCGCAGCAATGCAGGCTGCTATTCTCCCATGGAGACGATCGTAGAGATGCTGGATGTAGTCATGTGGAACGGCTTGCCATGCCATTTCCACCTGGCGCCTCAGTTGGACCAGCGTTCGTGCTGGACGTGCAGACCGCGTGAGACGACGCTTCATCCAGTCCCAAACATGCTCAATGGGGGACAGATCCGGAGATCTTGCTGGCCAGGGTAGTTGACTTACACCTTCTAGAGCACGTTGGGTGGCACGGGATACATGCGGACGCGCATTGTCCTGTTGGAACAGCAAGTTCCCTTGCCGGTCTAGGAATGGTAGAACGATGGGTTCGATTACGGTTTGGATGTACCGTGCACTATTCAGTGTCCCCTCGACGATCACCAGTGGTGTACGGCCAGTGTAGGAGATCGCTCCCCACACCATGATGCCGGGTGTTGGCCCTGTGTGCCTCGGTCGTATGCAGTCCTGATTGTGGCGCTCACCTGCACGGCGCCAAACACGCATACGACCATCATTGGCACCAAGGCAGAAGCGACTCTCATCGCTGAAGACGACACGTCTCCATTCGTCCCTCCATTCACGCCTGTCGCGACACCACTGGAGGCGGGCTGCACGATGTTGGGGTGTGAGCGGAAGACGGCCTAACGGTGTGCGGTACCGTAGCCCAGCTTCATGGAGACGGTTGCGAATTGTCCTCGCCGATACCCCAGGAGCAACAGTGTCCCTAATTTGCTGGGATGTGGCGGTGCGGTCCCCTACGGCACTGCGTAGGATCCTACGGTCTTGGCGTGCATCCGTGCGTCGCTGCGGTCCGATCCCAGGTCGACGGGCACGTGCACCTTCCGCCGACCACTGGCGACAACATCGATGTACTGTGGAGACCTCACGCCCCACGTGTTGGGCAATTCGGCGGTACGTCCACCCGGCCTCCCGCATGCCCACTATACGCCCTCGCTCAAAGTCCGTCAACTGCACATACGGTTCACGTCCACGCTGTCGCGGCATGCTACCAGTGTTAAAGACTGCGATGGAGCTCCGTATGCCACGGCAAACTGGCTGACACTGACGGCGGCGGTGCACAAATGCTGCGCAGCTAGCGCCATTCGACGGCCAACACCGCGGTTCCTGGTGTGTCCGCTGTGCCGTGCGTGTGATCATTGCTTGTACAGCCCTCTCGCAGTGTCCAGAGCAAGTATGGTGGGTCTGACACACCGGTGTCAATGTGTTCTTTTTTCCATTTCCAGGGGTGTATTTCCACTTCCCTTTCCATGATACTGCTTTCAAGTTCATTTTCTTTGTATAGATCCTCTACATACTCCTTCCACCTTCCAGCTTTCCCTTCTTTGCTTAGGACTGGTTTACATCTGTTCTCTTGATATTCATACAACTACTTTTGTTTATCCCAAAGGAGTCTTTAACTTTCCTGAAGGCGGTAATAACTTTCCCCTAGCGAAATATGCTTCTAAATCTTTACATTTTTCCTCTACCCATTCCTGTTTAGCAATTTTGCGCTTCCTGTCAACCTTATTCTTTTAATGTGTGTATTCCCTTTCACCTGTTTCATTTGTTGCATTTTTTAATTTTCTGCTTTCTTCAGTCAAATTCAATATCTCTTGTAATATCAAAGAACTCCCGCTGGGCCTCGTCTTTTTACCTATCTAATCCTCTGCTACCCTCAGTATTTCAGCTGTTAAAGTCTCCTTCTTCTCCTACTCTATTCCTTTCCCCTATAGTAGTCAACCAGTGCCTAATGCTCCCTCTGGAGCTCCCAGCAATCCCGCGTTCTTTCAACTTATCAAGATCCCTTTCTCTTAATGTCTTACATTTTTCCCAATTTTTTCATTTTTAATTTACAGTTCACAACCAATAAATTGTGGTCATAGTCAATATCTGCCCTGGGAAATATCTTACAATTCAAAAATCTGTTTCCTAAATTTCTGTATAATCATTATACAATTATAATGAATCTAATACTTTCCTGTCTCCCTAGCCTTCTTTTATGATTCTGAAACCAAGATGTTTAAATTATGCTCTGTGCTAAATTCTACCAGGTGGGTGCCTCCTCCATTCCTTTCCCCCAGTCTGTATTCACCTTCTAATCTTGCTTTTCTTCAAGACGAACATGTAACTTGTAGGTGTGGGCTTCATGTCTATCTTGGCTATGATCATGTCTTCACTATGTTGTTCATAGTAGCTTACCTGCTTTCCTATTTTCTTATTCATTATTAAACCCACTCCTGTGTAATGATCCTGTTTGACTCTGAACTCATAACGTTTACTCATCTGAGCAGAAATCCTGTTCCTCCTGCCAACAGACTTCGCTAATTCCCGCTATATTTAACTTTAACTTATCCATTTCCATTTTTAAATTTTCTAATCTGCCTTCCCGATTAAGGGATCATAGTTTTATCACATTGCATTTAGTGCCAAGTGGGAAAATAGTGGTCGGCAATAGATGACTTGCTTGGTTGCGAAAGGAGAGTTCAACACAGATGTCCAATGCAGCGTTCTTTCACAGTATGTGTGGTCCGTCTTGTGTAAACCGTACCACATTGACAGGTTATTTTAATGTACAGAAAGTTTCGGTTGAGAATTAGGAGTAGTTTACGGGCGAAGGAGGCGACTCACCGAAAGGCAGGAGCGCTGCACGCTCGATAGGTACACAAACAAATACTCAGAGACTGGATATCTTTCTGAATGCACTTCCTTTTTCAAGCTTGTAGAAAAAAAGGTGCACATAAACATACACACACACGCACTCACATGCACACGTTTGACTCCCTACAATGCGCCCACAGAAAACTCCCCACTCCCCCCCAAGCTGCTTCGCACCAATACCCTCCCTGTCTCTGGCCTCTCTCCATCTCTCACCCCACCTCACCCGACACCCCCACATCATCCCAGTGCTTTCACTGCGGCCCAGGAAAGAGATGGCAGTCGACTGAGCACGATGTACGGAGACAGGTGTGTGCATGTCAGTGAGTGTGTGTGTCTGTGTGGGTTTGTCTGTGTGCATCTTTTTCCTACAGCTTGTAAAAGGGAGTGCATTCCGAAAGCTAGCCAATTTCTGTACCATTTGTTTGTGTACCTATCGAAGACACAGCTCTTCTACCTCTCGATGACAAGCTATTTTCTATTTTGCGGCCTTCTGCAATAACAAGTCGTCCTTCGCTGAGTCCAAAAGGTCTGCAGACTTAGTTGGTGGTCGGAAAATCACTTTCACCTGAAATGTACAGAGGATTCTTGCTATTTTTAACGAAATGTTTCCTGTAAAAGAAAGAAAAGCTAAACTTTTTGCCAGCGTGTCCTCCTCTTTCTCTGCTTCCTGATTCATGGCTTTAACTGACAGTAGCCTGTTAATCTGGCAGGTGGAACACTCATTTTTTCTGAACATAGTCTTTGAGGTGAATTACATAGATCTGAGACAGAGGCTAGTTGTCTGTGGGCACGCATTGGCGTCTGATAGCTTCCCATATTTGTTCCATCACAGTCACATGAGGCGATTTGGTGGCAAAGATATCAACTTGATGTTCACCATTGTCCTTCTCAAACCATTGCGATATTGTTGTAGCCTTGTGACACTGAGTAGTCTTGTTGGAAGAAGTCGTCACCGTAGAGAAGACACCAAACATAAAGGATTGCACGTGATCTGCAATGATCTTCACTTAGTTCACAGCTGTAGTGGTGCCATTTAGTACTACCACAGATCCCACAGAGGCACATGTGACTGTCTTTCATAGAGTAATATTTCCCCCACCGGAATCTGTCCGTGGTGCGGTGCATATTCCACGCAGCCGACACTAGGAGGACGGTTTATCTGGGAGACAATCATCGACTTGGTGTAAGGATAAACGTGACTGATCGGACCAGACGACACATCTCCATTAATCCTTTATCCAATCTCGAGTGTCGTGTGCTTGCACAGTTAGAATTGGCAGTGTCGTTGGATAGGCACAGGAACACATACAGGCTATCTAATGGGGGCCTAATATTTAACTATGTGCACTGACCAGTGTTCTCTAAAAGATTTGTGCCTGCCCGAACATTGCACTCTGTCGTCTGATGTGCCGAAGATGGTCGCCTATCCTACTTTACGGAGCGGACTGCCGACGAGGATGTCGCTAACCCGTGATCTCGCCGCCCTTGAACTGCTTTCTATGTATGCTGATGACGGTAGAATGTGAACTGCAAATGGCTTACGTCGTTTCCTAGATGTCGAACCATAAGAATGTGTCCGTTGTTACAGAAGCGTACGTCAATGTATTTCCCCATATTTGTCCCGAATCGGTGTTAAAATGATTTTTCATTCGTCTCTGCTGCAGTTATATGCTTCCTTACCGCCAGCCCCCCTGCTCCCTCCCTGTGATAAGCAATGGTCATAATGCTTTGGCTCATATGGTTTCCAGGGGAATACGGAACCATAAATAACAGATAAAAATCTTTGCACTAGTATTAAAAACGGGAATTTTGCATTCGTATGCACCGAACTGTTGCTTAAATTTTTTCTATCACAAAATTAATTTACATTTTCACATTAAAATATGTATGAAATACGTCTATAAGCCGCTGCTTTGTGTGCTATTTCTCTCGTTGGATGGGATAGAAAAATATTTTGTTGCAAATTTCGTTAAACCGCAGATTCCATGTTTTTCTGTCAGTGACTAGAGAAGAACTACATACTAGATTAAAAATTTTGTACTTAAAGCTTTTTAATTAAATTTATGTCCGCCCCGATAGCTGAGTGGTCACCGCCCAGGTTCGACTCCCGGCTGGTTAGGGGATTTTCTCCGCTCAGGTACTAGGTGCTGTGCTGTCTTCATCATCATTTCATCTCCATCCGGCGCTCAATGTGGCGTCGAATGTAATAAGACCTGCATCAAGGTTGCCGGACCAGCCCTGCAAGGGGCCTCGCGGCCTATGACGCCGAACGCTCATTTCCATGTTTCAGTTCTAATACACGCAATATTATCGTGTAGCGCCAGCTCACATTAGCAAATATATGATTGTACGCACACGTGAGGTGCGTTCGGTAAGTAATGCAACAGATTTTTGTAAGAAAGCAAGTTGGTTTTACTCTGGAGAACAATTCATCATATTATTCCCCACTCTTCTGGCTACAACTACCTATTTTTCAACATAATTTCCGTTGAATGCTGCGGCCCTATGGCCACCTACCTAGGAGGGCCTGTATGCCCGCATATTACCACTCTACTGGTCAACGTCGGAGCCAGCGTCATGCTGCATCAATAACCTCCTCATCAACTATATACTGCTTCCAGTGGAGAGCATCCTTCACTGGACCAGACAGATGGAACTTTGTTGCTCTTTATGGTCTTCCCAGTTAGCTGGCTAGGAACCCACCTGGTACCAAATTTTGAGTACCCGAAATGGTGAACGTGCGTGTCAACACTAGCAACAGAGATGTCCAGTTGTGCTGCGAGGTGTTTGATTGTGATCCGTCGATCACCTAGACTGAGAGTGTTCGCAAGTTCCAATACTGCAGGAGTCACAACTGTGTGCGGGCGGTGGTCATGCGTGAGATAGGACAGGTTCGACCGGCATTATTGCGGTGATACCTGACCCCTCGCCCAACGACTCACGGTACTTTCGTTCACAGCCACGTCTCCGTAGACATCCTGCAAGCGCCTGTGCATATCTGCGATGCTCTGGCCTTCAGCCAAAAGAAACCCAATTACAGCTCTCTGTCTGGAATGCACTTCCATCACAAACGCTATTTTGAAGACTATATATAACGCCGCCACCTATTGTGACGTAATGAAAGTATAGAGGCTGAAGCTGGAATATTCCATGATGTTGTTGTTGTGGTCTTCAGTCCTGAGACTGGTTTGATGCAGCTCTCCATGCTACTCTATCCTGTCCAAGCTTCTTCATCTCCCAGTACCTACTGCAACCTACATCCTTCTGAATCTGCTTAGTGTATTCATCTCTTGGTCTCCCTCTACGATTTTTACCCTCCACGCTGCCCTCCAATGCTAAATTTGTGATCCCTTGATGCCTCAAAACATGTCCTACCAACCGATCCCTTCTTCTAGTCAAGTTGTGCCACAAACTTCTCTTCTCCCCAATCCTGTTCAATACCTCCTCATTAGTTACGTGATCTACCCACCTTATCTTCAGTATTCTTCTGTAGCACCACATTTCGAAAGCTTCTATTCTCTTCTTGTCCAAACTGGTTATCGTCCATGTTTCACTTCCATACATGGCTACACTCCGTACAAATACTTTCAGAAACGACTTCCTGACACTTAAATCTATACTCGATGTTAACAAATTTCTCGTCTTCAGAAACGATTTCCTTGCCATTGCCAGTCTACATTTTATATCCTCTCTACTTCGACCATCATCAGTTATTTTACTCCCTAAATAGCAAAACTCCTTTACTACTTTAAGTGTCTCATTTACTAATCTAATCCCCTCAGCGTCACCCTATTTAATTTGACTACATTCCATTATCCTCGTTTTGCTTTTGTTGATGTTCATCTTATATCCTCGTTTCAAGACACTGTTCATTCCGTTCAACTGCTCTTCCAGGTTCCTTGCTGTCTCTGACAGAATTACAATGTCATCGGCGAACCTCAAAGTTTTTACTTCTTCTCCATGAATTTTAATACCTACTCCGAATTTTTCTTTTGTTTCCTTTACTGCTTGCTCAATATACAGATTGAATAACATCGGGGAGAGGCTACAACCCTGTCTCAGTCCTTTCCCAACCACTGCTTCCCTTTCATGCCCCTCGACTCTTATAACTGCCATCTGGTTTCTGTACAAGTTGTAAATAGCCTTTCGCTCCCTGTATTTTATCCCTGCCACCTTCAGAATTTTAAAGAGAGTATTCCAGTTAACGTTGTCAAAAACTTTCTCTAAGTCTACAAATGCTAGAAACGTAGGTTTGCCTTTTCTTAATCTTTCTTCTAAGATAAGTCGTAAGGTTAGTATTGCCTCACGTGTTCCAACATTTCTACGGAACCCAAACTGATCTTCCCCGAGGTCAGCTTCTACCAGTTTTTCCATTCGTCTGTAAAGAATTCGCGTTAGTATTTTGCAGCTGTGACTTATTAAACTGATAGTTCGGTAATTTTCACATCTGTCAACACCTGCTTTCTTTGGGATTGGAATTATTATATTCTTCTTGAAGTCTGTGGGTATTTCGCCTGTCTCATACATCTTGCTCACCAGATGGTAGAGTTTTGTCATGACTGGCTCTCCCAAGGCCATCAGTAGTTCTAATGGAATGTTGTCTACTCCCGGGGCCTTGTTTCGACTCAGGTCTTTCAGTGCTCTGTCAAACTCTTCACACAGTATCTTATCTCCCATTTCATCTTCATCTACATCCTCTTCCATTTCCATAATATTGTCCTCAAGTACATCGCCCTTGTATAAACCCTCTATATACTCCTTCCACCTTTCTGCCTTCCCTTCTTTGCTTAGAACTGGGTTGCCATCTGAGCTCTTGATATTCATACAAGTGGTTCTCTTCTCTCCAAAGGTCTCTTTAATTTTCCTGTAGGCAGTATCTATCTTACCCCTAGTGAGACAAGCCTCTACATCCTTACATTTGTCCTCTAGCCATCCCTGCTTAGCCATTTTGCACTTCCTGTCAATCTCATTTTTGAGGCGTTTGTATTCCTTTTTGCCTGCTTCATTTACTGCATTTTTATATTTTCATCAATTAAATTCAATATTTCTTCTGTTACCCAAGAATTTCTATTAGCCCTCGTCTTTTTACCTACTTGATCCTCTGCTGCCTTCACTACTTCGTCCCTCAGAGCTACCCATTCTTCTGCTACTGTATTTCTTTGCCCCATTCCTGTCAATTGTTCCCTTATGCTCTCCCTGAAACTCTGTACAACCTCTGGTTCTTATCCAGGTCCCATCTCCTTAAATTCCCGCCTTTTTGCAGTTTCTTCAGTTTCAATCTGCAGTTCATAACCAATAGATTGTGGTCAGAATCCACATCTGCCCCTGGAAATGTCTTACAATTTAAAACCTGGTTCCTAAATCTCTGCCTTACCATTATATAATCTATCTGATACCTTCTAGTATCTCCAGGATTCTTCCAGGTATACAACCTTCTTTTATGATTCTTGAACCAAGTGTTAGCTATGATTAAGTTATGCTCTGTGCAAAATTCTACAAGGCGGCTTCCTCTTTCATTTCTTCCCCCCAATCCATATTCACCTACTATGTTTCCTTCTCTCCCTTTTCCTAATGACGATTCCAGTCACCCATGACTATTAAATTTTCGTCTCCCTTCACTACCTGAATAATTTCTTTTATCTCGTTATACATTTCATCAATTTCTTCCTCATCTGCAGAGCTAGTTGGCATATAAACTTGTACTACTGTAGTAGGCATGGGCTTTGTGTCTATCTTGGCCACAATAATGCGTTCACTATGCTGTTTGTAGTAGCTAACCCGCACTCCTATTTTTTTATTCATTATTAAACCAACTCCTGCATTATCCCTATTTCGTTTTGTATTTATAACCCTGTAATCACCTGACCAAAAGTCTTGTTCCTCCTGCCACCGAACTTCACTATTTCCCACTATGTCTAACTTTAACCTATCCATTTCCCTTTTTAAATTTTCTAACCTACCTGCCCGATTAAGGGATCTGACATTCCACGCTCCGATCCGTAGAATGCCAGTTTTCTTTCTCCTGATAACGACGTCCTCTTGAGTAGTCCCCGCCCGGAGATCCGAATGGGGGACTATTTTACCTCCGGAATATTTTACCCAAGAGGACGCCATCATCATTTAATCATACAGTAAAGCTGCATGTCCTCGGGAGAAATTACGGCTGTAGTTTCCCCTTGCTTTCAGCCGTTCGCAGTACCAGCACAGCAAGGCCGTTTTGGTTAATGTTACAAGGCCAGATCAGTCAATCATCCAGACTGTTGCCCTGCAACTACTGAAAAGGCTGCTGAACCTCTTCAGGAACCACATGTTTGTCTGGCCTCTCAACAGATACCCCTCCGTTGTGGTTGCACCTACGGTACGGCCATCTGTATCGCTGAGGCACGCAAGCCTCCCCACTAAAGGCAAGGTCCATGGTTCATGGGGGGTATTCCATGATGTCGCACAACAAATTCGGCATTTTGTCTGACGAAATTTGACATGAAAAAAAAAAAAAAACGTGTAGCGTTACTTATTGAAAGACCCTCGTGTAAATGCAACACAAGTTTTGAAAAGCGACCTGTGTATAGTATCTGTATCCTTTTAGTGGACGCACAGACTGACTTGGTTTCATCTCGTAGAGAAACAACAGAAAAAGAGTCTTGATGCTTCACAGGAGCTGACGAATGGGTTGCGGTCCAATGGCCTTCGATAGTGACAGAATTTGTAGATACGGTCGTTTCTGGGATATTCCTGTGCTTGTCATCGTAAAGGCAGCCGAACCAGTTTGGTGTTCCAATGAGGGAAGGATCTACCTCTGAGTGGAGTATCCGGAGCTCTTTTCATTTGTCCCATTGAATGAGAAATCCTACCACTATCAATGTCAATGCTTTATCGCTCATACTGACTGTGTTTCTCTCTGCGCCTGACGAAATATCATTTTTGTCCGTCAGAACCCACGCGTGGAATTACATATGGATGTTTCGACTACATTTTACGCAGATGGATTACCTAACGTTCGCGTGGAATGGTCAATTCCCGGCTTCTGGATCAACTGCTGGTTTTCCTGACGCTGAAAACTGTCTTTGAAGACAACAGATACTGACTGGGATTTATGAAACGTTGTCCACTTATGATGAAAAATTCAGTTTAAAAAATATGGAAGAGCTTTTACATGTCGACTGATACACGGATGGTAAGAGTAAAATTCGCAAGTTAATCCTTTCACTTAATGCGCCAAATCGTTTGCCATGCACGAATGTCCCACAGATTGAAAGGAAGGCTGAATGAAATTATACGAGAGGAGCGAAGGCAATGAGACGCACGAATACTTATCAAGGTCAGTGATGTACTGTAATTGATCTTTGCTATGAAACATGCAGGCTGTACTTTATACTAAGCAAGCAGTAAAGGAACCCAAAGAGAAATTTGGAATGGGAATTAAAATCCACGAAGAATAAATACAAACTTTAAGGTTTACGGTAACATCGTAGCGTATCAAAGACGGAAAAGTGTGACTTCCATCCCGCTGTATTTCGTAATTAAACACTTTGCTTTGCGGCGATACAACGTGGATTTACAGAGAGTTTACATTTCGTAGGAAAACTGGCCAAATTGCTTAAAAGAAAACGTCTCTCTTATCTTTACGACTATTAAAATTCTAATTTCTTCAGTTAAATGAAAAGGATGTTTTATATGGATAACACTTGATGTTGTTCACTTCGTTGGCTGTGTTCGTAAGTTACACACTTCTAAACAATACGTATACCCTACCATGCTCATATTAGTAGTGAAACTCAGTTACAGTTTCGTACTGATTTTCTTCATTACTTTACTGCATGTCCATTAAACTATAACGTTATGAATGTTCACGGTAGCCTTAATAACTGTTCGTGCAATAAAATATAGCCCGACAATGTATGCTACTGGCTAAAAATAACGAAACTCGTTGGCCTGCTGATTTTGCGTGAAACTGCGAGCACCCTCAGCGAATGAACAGGTGGATCTCTCTGTGTTTCCTACCATCATCATCATCATCATCATTTAAGACTGATTATGCCCTTCAGCGTTCAGTCTTGAGCATAGCCCCCTTATAAAAATCCTCCACTATCCCCTATTCAGTGCTAACATTGGTGCCTCTTCTGATGTTAAACCCATTGCTTCAAAATCATTCTTAACCGAATTCAGGCACCTTCTCTTTGGTCTGCCCCGACTCCTCCTACCCTCTACTGCTGAACCCATGAGACTCTTGGGTAACCTTGCTTCTCCCATGCGTGTAACATGATCCAACCATCTAAGCCTGTTCGCCCTGACTGCTACATCTATAGAGTTCATTCCCAGTTTTTCTTTGATTTCCTCATTGTGGACACCCTCCTGCCATTGGTCCCATCTACTAGTACCTGCAATCATTCTAGCTACTTTCATATCCGTAACCTCAACCTTGTTGATAAGGTAACCTGAATCCACCCAGCTTTCTCTCCCATACAACAAAGTTGGTCGAAAGATTGAACGGTGCACAGATAACTTAGTCTTGGTACTGACTTACTTCTTGCAGAAGAGAGTAGATCGTAGCTGAGCGCTCACTGCATTAGCTTTGCTACACCTCGCTTCCAGTTCTTTCACTATATTGCCATCATGTGAGAATATGTATCCTAAGTACTTGAAACCGTCCACCTGTTCTAACTTTGTTCCTCCTATTTGGCACCCAATCCGTTTACATTTCTTTCCCACTGACATTACTTTCGTTTTGGAGATGCTGATCTTCATACCATAGTCCTTACATTTCTTATCTAGCTCTGAAATATTACTTTGCAAACTTTCAATCGAATCTGCCATCACAACTAAGTCATCCGCATATGCAAAACTGCTTATTTTGTGTTCACATATCTTAATCTCACCCATCCAGTCTATTGTTTTCAACTTATGATCCATGAATAATATGAACAACAGTGGAGACAGGTGTCCTACCATTCGACGGAAAAATTCCAAACTCATATCTCAGCAATATCTGCAAACTGACATGATTTTCTGGTACGATTCGATTGCATACGGACGTTCACGTGAACAGCGAACAACGACAGCTTTCGCCTTGCATGAAGGCGCGCGAACTGTAGCGCTTCAGCTGTGTTGAGCAACACAATGGGATACTGGCGGAGGAGGCGTGCTCAGGGTCCGACTGTTTCTTGCAACCAGCGATGAATTTGGCGCACAATCGACTACGTTACATGGGCGTCCGCGAGGTGTCGGGGAGGGGGGGGGGGGGAGCCCGTAAGGCTGGGCCCATGCCCCCGGACTCTATAGAGCACAGAGTTTTTATTCATGTACTTGTAGAAGTGGTTCCGCAAAACCTCTCGTTAGCCAACTGTAGCATTATCTGAATGATCACAGTGAGGTAACACCGTGGCAATTACCATCTTCTCTTTACGAAATGTAACACCAGACATTCTGAAAATGGAGCGCTGGCTACATCTGGTTTGTAATTCGCTCTGCTTCCCATAACAATGACCATGCTGCTGCAACGTACATCAAAGGAAGGCGGGAAAAAGCCGCTCTTGTGTATTGTGCCGACTGCGTTTATTGCCTTTATTGACAGTTCGGCTACGAGGCTGTTGTGGAATGAAATTCCCCGTCACAGTCCTCATAAACCGTAATCAACAATAGCTAAACGCAGCGCTCCGTGGAGCATTGTTTCGGAGAATTCCACATGCAGTACCACGTGAACTCCGCTAGGCCTTAACGGTCCGTTACTCGTGCGTAATTCTTGACACGTTCACTCGCCTATTTGACAGGTGTCATCCTCAACATAAACGATGTATCCTCACACTCTGAACGGTGTAAATGAATGATTTTAGGGGTGTTTTATTTAAATCTAAATATAATACGCTTAACGTACAAATACAGCAAGGTACTTTTGGCAATTGTTTGTAAATATCTCCAATACCTCTCTGATCGGAGGCAATTTGTTATTCGCTCTGCGAACACCTCTGTCAAGAATACTGTCAAACATCAAACATTTCAAGTGCAACCTGAACCGGTTTTCATTCATGCATAAGTAGTACGATTCAAGTCCATTGTCCTTTGAGCTATCTCACAAGTTTGCTAACTCTTTCCAGAAGCCGGCCGCCGTGGTTTAGCGGTTCTAGGCGCTCAGTCAGGAACCGCGCGACTGCTACAGTCGCAGGTTCGAATCCTGCCTCGGGCATGGATGTGTGTGATGTCCTTAGGTTAGTTAGGTTTAAGTAGTTCTAAGTTCTAGGGGACTGATGACCACAGATGTTAAGTCCCATAGTGCTCAGAGCCGTTTGAACCATTTTTTCTTTCCAGAACGTCTCAGAGATCCACACAGATATTATAAAGCTGTGAAAGCTCTGAGCTGTGTATCACCTGCTTCTGCAGCAGTCCTTTATCTAGAAACGTTACCACGAAATTCATTGATGTAAATATTGGCACATATTGCAGTAACAGGTATTATATTTGCAACCAAAAATAGGTCCGTAATATATATTTCTGTCTTTGTTGCAATACTTTTATTTTTCCGTCCAAGTAAATACGTAATAATCTAACAAGATTTTCTTCTAAATTTCGTAGGACATTTACTTTTCATCCACTTAGCTATTCCATATTTTCCTAAAAGAAATATGTCTTCTCCAATTACTTCTTCCTGTGAGTCATATTCATCATTTTCTAACAGTTCTTATTCTGTTCCTGAATCATGACCATTTTCACGTACACGAATTAGTCCTCTGAGTCAGCAATATCACTGTCACGATCTTCATAACTCATCTCGTGGAACCATTTTAGCCAAACATCAGAATCTCTATTAAGCGCTGTCCTAGGTTGTTTACCTTTCACATGTATTCCAGAAACTAAAACTATAGAGAATATTTACTTTTCGTAGGTAAGTATTCTAGGTGAAAACCAAATTAACTGTAATTAGTTTTGTTGCACCTGAAATTACACACATGAAACTTGGATTGCACCTAGGAAAGCAGTAAAGTACCATACTCTTACTTTAACACTAGTGCTGGCTTCGATGACCGGTGTTCAAGAGGCTACAGTTTAACCCTGAGTAACTGAAAGCCAATGACGACTGAAGTTAACATTGGAGAGTTAACAGAAAAGCACCGAAAATGTCGCGAACTCAGTCCAGCCCAGTAGACAAAACAGACCAGAATAATCATACGGATTCGAGTGTCATCGGCGCGAGCGACGGAGGGTTGAAATTTGTTCTCTGCTTTATGACATTCAAGGAAGATTACCCAAAGGCTTTTAATGACTTGGTAATTATTGTCTGTAACCAACAGTAGTCGCTTTTCTGATTATTTTCTACTTCAGACTCTTCAGATTCAGTATCACTTTAATATCATTGGCATATGGATGAAAGCATACTTTCTAAATATTTTACTGCTTTATTTCCTAACTAGCTCATCATTTTGTTGGGAACAATTCAAATTTAATCGTCAAAGGATACAATTTTAGAACGCCAACTTAAAAAAAAAAGTTTCACATTTATGACCATTTTAGTAATACAATACGATTTACTTTAAAGATAATCGTGACTCATGCGTACCATTGACGTATAAAATAAAAACTGTACCATAATCCGTCAGAACTGGCCCCGGAAGACCTTAACGGTACTCACCGACCACCTTGTCTCCTCAGCCTATAGACGTCATTGGATGCGGATGTGGAGGGGCATGTGGTCAGCAAACGGCTCTCCCGGCCGTTGTTAGTTTTCGTGACCGCAGAGGCTACTTCTCACTCAAGTAGCTTCCCAATTTGCTTCACAAGGGCTGAGCACACCCCACTTGCCAATAGCGCTCGGCAGACCGGACAGTCACCCATGCAAGTGCCAGCCAAGCCCGACAACGCTTAACTTTGGCATAATAGTTATTCGCCTATTAGAAACATATATATTGAGTGGATAACCATCAGTATTCCGGGGTATGACAATTTTTTTTGTGTTGCCTAAAACATTTTGTTCTTTTGGCATGACACGTCTCAAAAATGACCAAGTAATTGACGCCAAAACTGAAAATTTTACACTCTTGCCCCCCCCCCCCCCCCTGACAGTGTTTCTCTTGACGCCCATTCTACATCATACCATCAGCGATAGTAGTTCCCTTCACAAAAGGACTTTAAGGACTTTCGAGATCTGTTAAAAGGAATAGAAAGTATCTTGAAAAGATTTTATAATATGAGAATCGCCAAAATTAAATCAAGGGCGATCGAGTATAGTAAAGTTAAAACACGTGACGCTAAGGGATTTAGATTCGGAAACGGGACAGAAAAAGCGGTAGATGAGTTTGCTTTTCAGGCAGCAAGTCAACAGCTCATTGCCGAAGTAGTGACGATTTGAAAGGCCTATTTGCATCAGAAAGTGAGTTACGTCTGAAAATGAGAGTTACTTTATCGTTTAATAGGAATTAAACACATAAAACGTATTTTTTGAAAATACTTGCTTCATTATAGGATTACACTGACGTGTCTAATGTCATGGGGTACCTCCTAATATTCTCTCGGACCCCCTTTGTGCCCAATGTAGTGCAGCAACTCGACATAGGATGCACTCAAGAAGTCCTTGAATGTCCGCTGCAGAAATACTGAACCATTATGCCTCTATAGCAGTCAATAATTGTGAAAGTGTCGCCGGTGGAGAATGTTGTGCACGCACTGCCTTCTCGATTATGTCCCAAAATCTTACATGGGATTCATGTTGGGCAATCTGGGTGGCTAACTCATTCACTCGAATTGTTCAGTATGTTCTTCAAACCAGTCACGATCAGTTATAACCCAGTGACATGACATAGTTGTTTGGGAACATGAAATACATGCAGTGGCGGATTTAAAAATTTTGCGCCCCTAGTCACACTATATTATATGCGCCCCTCAAAAGAACACTTTTTAAAATAGTAACTATCACCCGATTACTTCACGATTGCCGTTTTGCGTGGGAGCGATGTGAGCTGTTTCCGTACCGTGCTATTCGTTGTTCTGGAGGACGCGTCAGCGGCCTAGTCGCACTCAGTTATAATGTAATATGGTTCCTGAACTGCACTTGGTGTACGACAGGACACAAAAAAACTGAAAACTGCATTGTGTTAACACATTCTTCTGTCTGAAGTCAACAGAAACGAACACAAGGATAACTTTTCTTTTATGGCCCAAAAATTCAGCAAACCGTGTAAGAGACAACGGACTTTTGTGATACATTCCCTTTTAATATGTTCTTTTACACGAAACCGTTTTAAATGAAAATAAAAAAGTTATGTTACGATCTAAAAATTGAAGCGAACGTGTTATACATTTGAAATTAATGTACTTTTAGAGAGATGCTTTCAAAATTAAAATTAAACTGTTGTTTTACGATCTAATAACTTCAGTGTGTAACAGATAAAAAAAAACATTCGGTATTAATACGTGAATCTATCGGAATGAGTAAGAAATGAAAATGAAATAGGGATTTCGGTGCAAGAACTAATATCCAAATACAGACGAACGGACTGGATTTGCTATTACATAATTTTACAGGCTAGTGTGGAAGAATCAAATTCGTTTTATAATCTAATAGTTACGAGTAAAGCATTAGGGTCTGTGTAACTAGATCTTACATAATAAGTGTACACAATACCTTTAATCCATGTAAGGGCTGAACAGTTTTGCACAGCAGCTACAGCTCTCACCATAGCTCTTTCTAACGGTATTAGCAAAGATTTTACGTATTTATCGACAGACCTGAACTACGTTATTTATTAATAATTTTTCATCTGTGATTACTCTCCGATAACGCATATTCCCACAATAACTATAAATTTCAGCAGACGCATCAGTTGTAATATACTACAGTATCAGTATGACTTGACTGTACAGCGTCGAGCGGACAGTGTCACTTGGGCATTGCTTAGTATTGTCGGGCGCCTTCGGTCACGTTGGCACGTAAACGAGGTTTACTTCCACGTTCTGCCATCGGTAATTGTAAAATAAACAGGTAATAAGTAGTTTATAAATCCTATGAATGTGCTCTATTATAATAAGAATCACATTATAATCTTAAATTTTTTAAACTAATATGAATAAATAAACAAACTCACCAGTCAGTAAAGTTTTCGTCTGGAATTGACGGTAGAAAACTTGTTGATCATACCTTCATAGTTCAGACGGTTATCAGTTAGGTCGGCTTCGATATGAAGAAGGCATTCAATATCTCCTCAGATAACGTAGAACGTAGGTACGATCTCAGTCTCTTATGAACCGAAAACGAGCGTTCTGATGAACAATTTGTAAGTGCCATACATAGAAATATTCTAAGAGCAATGTCAACATTCGAAAACACGTACTGTAATCTCTTTTTTCGTAAAAATTTATTCATTTCTGCTAGTATGTCACTAACCTAAGAAGATTTCAAAAGTTTCGCGAAATGTACACATTCACTAGGAAAGGAAGGCTGTAAATCTGTGTCATATGACGCTTGAAGTTTTGCTGCACGTTCAGCAATATCGTCAGGTGAACTGTTCTTAAGGCTACCGAAAACTGTGAAAGAGTCCAACGGTGTTCTATAACTTTCCTTGCTCCTCAATAATTCAGCATACAAGTTGTCGAGTACTGGGAGAAATGTTTCACCTCCAAATATTTTCCTTCCAATCAGAAAAACCTCTATAGAGTCCGCTTCTTCGTCATCATGAAGTTTGCGTTTTCGTGATCTTTTATAGGTTCATTCATAGTCTATTTCAGTCACAGTATCCATGGATTTATTTTCATAATAGTCGAACATGCCACGAATACATGCAATAAATCCTACAAGTGATTCATATATTTCTTGCACTATTTTGGTATCAATATTAACACTTTGCCATTTCAGATTTACACTATTAAATATCTGGAGTTGTCCTTCCAAACTGTCATCAGGAATACTGTTTCTAGTCTGCAGAGTTGATTCAATAAAGCTGAAGCCTCCTTTCCCACAAGTGGTTTTTCTAACGTATTATTGGCAATACGTGTGATGGCACTGATAACGTCCTCCAAGTTTTCATATAGACTTACGCACGCTTCCTCTCTTGCTGACCAACGTGTTTTTGGTAAACTTTTTACCCTTTTGATTCCTGGTGTCTTGAAAGAAAGAAGTTTATCCCAGCGCTGTGTGGAAGCAGAGAAACAATTATAAAGATTTTGCACCATATTTAAAAATGAACATGCTTCCTGACAGCAGCTTGCAGCATTACTGCCGACTAAATTTGAAGAATATGCTGCGCAAGGCACATAATGCGCTTTCGGATTTCGTTCTTTAATGCGTGACTGAAAACCAGTGTAGGTTCCTGACATATTGCTTGCGTTGTCATATGACTGGCCTCTACAGTAAGTAATATCAATGAAATTTGTAGACAGGACTTGTAGTACGGCCTCAGCTAAATTTTCGGACTTGTGTCCCGGGTTTGGTAAAAACAGAAGCAAACGTTCAATAGGTTCACCATTCTCGTTCACATATCTTAATATGATAGATAATTGATCAATATGTGAAATGTCCGCATAGAATCTACTATTATAGAGAAATATTTGTCCTGTTTTATTTCACTTATGATAATTCTTTTTTTTCGTTCAGAAAGAAGCTCTATTATTTCATAAGAGATTGTTGAAGAACGGTAACTTGTTATGTCCGTGCCCTTGATTTCCATATTGTTCAATATGCTCTGCGAGAAAAGGATCAAACTCGGCTATAAGTTCAAGAGACATCATAAATTGACCATTATGTAATAAATGGAATCGGGCTGTTCCTATCTGAAAAGCGAGACGATTCCTTCTAAACGTAATGCGAACAATGACTGCATGTTAGTAATGTTTGAAATGTTTACTGCTGCTATACAGACGGTGAAGTGTATAGTGACTTGTTCATAGATGACTAAAGTGCTGAAGTGTTATGGTCGACTGTTTACCGTGTAATAAACTTATCATAGCTTACGAAATTGGATGGAAAGGGAAAGTGTCACTTTTCGGATGATTATTCAAAAAAGCGTTCTTTCGTCAAGAAACGACGTACGTATCGGCCTACCGGTGTGCCCGAGCGGTTCTAGGCGCGTAAGTCTGGAACCGCGCGACCGTTATGGTCTAAGTTCTATGGGACTGATGACCTCAGATGTTAAGTCCCATAGTGCTCAGAGCCATTTGAACCCTTTGACGAACGTATCAGGAAGCGTTGTGTGAGATTTGTAGCTGTTTCATCTCAGTAACTCACGGAAGTAAGGCCGATGAGAGGCATCGCATTTCTACGAAAAATCATGTAAACGGATTCGCGGTAACATCGATACAAAGCCTATTTCTACATTCAAAAGTAAGGAAGATACCCAGGAAGAATTGCTCGTTGCTGCTGAAGAACTAACAACACCGTATCAAGTTGTCAAGCATCATCACCCCCCAGTTCTCTGGACTGTTCCATAAAACTAAACCCCGAAATGTATCCTGATTGCAAAGTCACCACAAAGCAGTCTACAGCCAGGGACAAACTTAAAACTCACCACACTCCGTGTGCGAATGCATAAAACAACAACAACAGTCAACATAAAATGTTTTCTGGGCGTGGTACTGCGTCATAATGTGTAAAACTACTGCTGCTGGAGAAGAACCAACGCGGTACCACACCCAGAAAACTTTTATGTCCACTGACTCTGGCCGCGGAAGCCTAAGCAATTATAACTGCAACAGTGTCATTTTGTAACATAGGCACCGACGCATCGAACCACAAGGCTGAAAAGATGTTTCCTTTAATTGTTCAATACTCTACTGAAACTGACGGAATCCAACAGAAGCTGTTGAGGTTTAATTCGCTAAATAACGAAACATCGGAGGCAACTACAAAGGTTTATCTAGACACTTTGAGGCAACTGCCAGTTCCATTAGACTAATTAATCGCATTTTGTGGAGATAATACCAATACCGACTTCGGAGGGCTTCATCGACGCATTTAGGCAAGTATTTGACCCATTTCTAAAAAAAAAAAAAAAAAAAAAAAAAAAAAAAAAAAAAAAAAACTATTTCATGCAGGACCTTAATATTTTTACTGCATGTTACATGATACTAACAGAGTCAACTGCACTAAAATATACTTCATCCATTTTACAGTTTTTAAGAAATACCTTTTTACATTTATTAACAAAGAATATTAAGTTTTTTATGCAGAAAATATTTTTTTGTGAACTTCCTAAAGGGGGAATATTAATGAACGTAGTACCAGAGGTGGTTTATTATGTTATGCAGAGTCTCTGAAAATTTCAATCATATATCTATGATAGTTTCTGATATAATGTGGCATATGTACTAAAAATTTTAGTTTGCGGGAAGTTGACTTTAAAGAAAAAACTTTTGAAATTTGTTTCTTACACTCAATTAAAACTGTCCTGCAGCATATGATGGCCCTTCTTTGGCCTCTAGCAGGTCTTCCAGCTTCATTTTCACCTTCCTGCATGTTTGTCTTGCTTTCTTGGCCAGTCTGCACCGGCTATCCTCATTTTATCGCTATGTTGCAGCCCAGTGATCATATTTTCACGAGGATTAGTTACCAGCTTTTTCAGTACACAACACTTTCCAATATTACCAAAATTGAATGTAATAACAGCAGCACGAATTCCTAGTTTCATTGTATGCATGCCTACAAATACAGTTTTAGGAAGGCAGTTCCAAAGTATGCTGTTGAAACATTCATTTGGGTTCTGTGTCTGCCCATGCAGACATTTCCTTAGAAGGTCAGGATGAGCCAAGTCTCTAAAAATAGGTTTAATTGCTGTAACTACATCTACATCTACATCTACATCCATACTCCGCAAGCCACCTGACGGTGTGTGGCGGAGGGTACCTTGAGTACCTCTATCGGTTCTCCCTTCTATTCCATTCTCGTATTGTTCGTGGAAAGAAGGATTGTCGGTATGCCTCTGTGTGGGCTCTAATCTCTCTGATTTTATCCTCATGGTCTCTTCGCGAGATATACGTAGGAGGGAGCAATATACTGCTTGACTCTTCGGTGAAGGTATGTTCTCGAAACTTTGACAAAAGCCCGTACCGAGCTACTGAGCGTCTCTCCTGCAGAGTCTTCCACTGGAGTTTATCTATCATCTCCGTAACGCTTTCGCGATTACTAAATGATCCTGAAACGAAGCGCGCTGCTCTCCGTTGGATCTTCTCTATCTCTTCTATCAACCCTATCTGGTACGGATACCACACTGCTGAGCAGTATTCAAGCAGTGGGCGAACAAGCGTACTGTAACCTACTTCCTTTGTTTTCGGATTGCATTTCCTTAGGATTCTTCCAATGAATCTCAGTCTGGCTGGCATCTGCTTTACCAACGAACAACATTATATGATCATTCCATTTTAAATCACTCCTAATGCGTACTCCCAGATAATTTATGGAATTAACTGCTTCCAGTTGCTGACCCGCTATTTTGTATCTAAATGATAAGGGATCTATCTTTCTGTGTATTCGCAGCACATTACACTTGTCTACATTGAGATTCAATTGCCATTCCCTGCACCATGCGTCAATTCGCTGCAGATCCTCCTGCATTTCAGTACAATTTTCCATTGTTACAACCTCTCGATACACCACAGCATCATCCGCAAAAAGCCTCAGTGAACTTCCGATGTCATCCACAAGGTCATTTATGCATATTGTGAATAGCAACGGTCCTATGACACTCCCCTGCGGCACACCTGAAATCACTCTTACTTCGGAAGACTTCTCTCCATTGAGAATGACATGCTGCGTCCTGTTATCTAGGAACTCCTCAATCCAATCACACAATTGGTCTGATAGTCCATATGCTCTTACTTTGTTCATTAAACGACTGTGGGGAACTGTATCGAACGCCTTGCGGAAGTCAAGAAACACGGCATCTACCTGTGAACCCGTATCTATGGCCCTCTGAGTCTCGTGGACGAATAGCGGGAGCTGGGTTTCACATGACCGTCTTTTTCGAAACCCATGCTGATTCCTACAGAGTAGATTTCTAGTCTCCAGAAAAGTCATTATACTCGAACACAATACGTGTTCCAAAATTCTACAACTGATCGACGTTAGAGATATAGGTCTATAGTTCTGCACATCTGCTCGACGTTCCTTCTTGAAAACGGGGATGACCTGTGCCCTTTTCCAATCCTTTGGAACGCTACGCTCTTCTAGAGACCTACGGTACACCGCTGCAAGAAGGGGGGCAAGTTCCTTCGCGTACTCTGTGTAAAATTGAACTGGTATCCCATCAGGTCCAGAGGCCTTTCCTCTTCTGAGCGATTTTAATTGTTTCTCTATCCATCTGTCGTCTATTTCGATATCTACCATTTTGTCATCTGTGCGACAATCTAGAGAAGGAACTACAGTGCAATCTTCCTCTGTGAAACAACTTTGGAAAAAGACATTTAGTATTTCGGCCTTTAGTCTCTCATCCTCTGTTTCAGTACCATTTTGGTCACAGAGTGTCTGGACATTTTGTTTTGATCCACCTACCCCTTTGACATAAGACCAAAATTTCTTAGGATTTTCTGCCAAGTCAGTACATAGAACTTTACTTTCGAATTCATTGAACGCCTCTCGCATAGCCCTCCTCACACTACATTTCGCTTCGCGTAATTTTTGTTTGTCTGCAAGGCTTTGGCTGTGTTTATGTTTGCTGTGAAGTTCCCTTTGCATCCGCAGCAGTTTTCTAACTCGGTTGTTGTACCACGGTGGCTCTTTTTCATCTCTTACGATCTTGCTTGGCACATACTCATCTAACGCATTATGTACGACTATTTTGAACTTTGTCAACTGATCCTCAACACTATCTGTACTTCAGACAAAACTTTTGTGTTGAGCCAACAAGTACTCTGAAATCTGCTTTTTGTCACTTTTTCTAAACAGAAAAATCTTCCTACCCTTTTTAATATTCCTATTTACGGCTGAAATCATCGATGCCGTAACCGCTTTATGATCGCTGATTCCCTGTTCTGCGTTAACTTTTTCAAATAGTTCGGGTCTGTTTGTCACCAGAAGGTCTAATATGTTATCGCCACGAGTCGGTTCTCTGTTTAACTGCTCAAGGTAGTTTTCAGATAAAGCACTTAAAAAAATTTCACTGGATTCTTTGTCCCTGCCACCCGTTATGAACGTCTGAGTCTCCCAGTCTATATCCGGCAAATTAAAATCTCCACCCAGAACTATAACATGGTGGGGAAATCTACTCGAAATATTTTCCAAATTATCCTTCAGGTGCTCAGCCACAACAGCAGCTGAGCCAGGGGGCCTATAGAGACATCCAATTACCATGTCTGAGCCTGCTTTAACCGTGACCTTCACCCAAATCATTTCACATTTCGGATCTCCGTCAATTTCCTTCGACACTATTGCACTTCTTATCGCTATAAACACGCCTCCCCCTTCACTGTCCAGCCTGTCTCTGCGGAATACATTCCAATCTGAGTTTAGGATTTCATTACTATTTACATCTGGTTTCAGCCAACTTTCTGTCCCTAATACTATATGGGCGTTGTGACCGTTTATTAATGAGAGCAGTTTTGGGACCTTTCTGTGGACGCTCCTGCAGTTTACTATTAGCGCATTAATATTGTTATTCCCTGTTGCATTTCGCCTACTCCTACCTTGCTGCGTCTCAGGAGGCGTTTTGTCGGGCCTAGGGAGCGGATTCTCTAACCTAAAAAACCCCCATGTGCACTCCACACGTACTCCGCTACCCTTGTAGCCGCTTCCGGCGTGCAGTGCACGCCTGACATATTCAGGGGAGCCCTACATTTCTCCACCCGATAGCGGAGGTCGAGAAATTTGCACCCCAGATCTCCGCAGAATCGTCTGAGCCTCTGGTTTAAGCCTTCCACTCGGCTCCAAACCAGAGGACCGCGATCGGTTCTGGGAACGATACTACAAATAGTTAGCTCTGATTTCACCCCGCGAGCGAGGCTTTCCGCCTTCACCAATTCCGCCAACCGCCTGTACGAACTGAGGATGACCTCTGAACCCAGACGGCAGGAGTCATTGGTGCCGACATGAGCAACAATTTGCAGTCGGATGCACCCAGTGCTCTCTATCGCCGCCGGCAGGGCCCCCTCCACATCTCGGATGAGACCCCCTGGCAAGCAGACAGAGTGAACACTGGCCTTCTTCCCCGACCTTCCCGCTATTTCCCTAAGGGGCTCCATCACCCGCCTAACATTGGAGCTCCCAATTACTAATAAACCCCTCCCCCCGTGTGCCTGCTCGGACCTTGCTGAAGGAGCAGCCACATGTCCACTCACAGGCAGAGCGGGCGATGCCACACGGCCAGTCTCCACACAACTGCAGCAGGAAGAGAATGTTGGTGAGAGTAAGATTCTCCAGTTGCCTGAGCCCTATTGTATTTGCACCATGAATTTTCTCCTGATGGACACAATCCGTGGAGGACTTATGGAAGAATGGTTCAAATGGCTCTGAGCACTATGGGACTTAACATCTGAGGTCATCAGTCCCCTAGAACTTTGAACTACTTAAACCTAACTAACCTAAGGGCATCACACACATCCATGCCCGAGGCAGGATTCGAACCTGGGACCGTAGCGGTCGCGCGGTTCCAGACTGAAGCGCCTAGAACCGCTCGGCCACAGCGGCCGGCACTTATGGAAGAATATGGTCCAATTATCTCTCTTAATTGCCTCAAGATTTTTTTTTCTTTATTTCTCCTAATTGCCTACCCATACTAACCTTGCATGTTTTCTGTAACAACTACCTGCAATCACAATTGAACAAAACTAACCGCGTGTTTGAAAGCGTGTTGTTTACAAACAGCAGAAACAAAAGAATACCGACCGTTGCATTCCAAGGACAGCCAACATACTCGGGAGTAAAAAAAAAAAAAAATCCTAACGTGCAATGTAGGGGATATAAAGATCTAAAATATATGCGTGAAACTTGGTGACAGAAAAGTGGGCGTGGCACATAAACACACGTGGTAGGAAAATGGTCCTTAAATGGTCGAAAAAAATTTTTTTCAGCAAACTTTTTTCGACCTGAACCATGGTGTGGTCCCCTTAAGTGTGTGCCACCGGTTAGAATCGTATCTGGACGTATCAGGGGTCCCATTTCACTCCACCCCACACTACACAGCCTCCATCAGCTTGAATAGTCCTTTTCTGACATGCAGGGTCCATGGCTTCATGAGGTTGTGTCCATCCGCTCGATACAATTTGAAACGATACTCGTCCGACCAGGCAAAGTGTTTCCAGCCATCAACAGCTCAATGTGGGTGTTGACGTACCCAGGCGAGGGGTAAAGTTTTGTGTCGTGCAGTCAGCAAGGGTACACGAGTGGTCCTTCGGCTTCGGAAGGTGATTATGTGTCGTCGAATGGTTTGCAAGCTGACACTTGTTGATGGCCCAGCATTGAAATCTACAGAAATTTGTGGGAGGGTTGGTCTTCTGCCACGTTGAAGGATTCTCTTCAGTCGTCGTTGTTCCCATCCTTGCAGGATATTTTTCCGACCTCAGCGATGTCGGAGATATGATGTTTTACCGGATTCCAGATATTCACGGTACACTCGTGAAACGGTCAACGAGAAAATCCGGTCTTCATCGCTACCTCGGAGGTACACTGACCCATCGCTCGTGCGCCGACTACAACGTCACGTCCAAACTCACTTAAATCTTGATAACCTGCTATTGTAGCAACAACGACTGATCTAAAAACTGCGCCAAAAACTTGTCTTATGCAGGTGATGCCTACCGCAGCCCCATATTCTGCCTAATTACGTATCTCTGTATGTGAATACGCATGCCTACACCAGTTTCTTTGGCGCTTCAGTGTATATGGTTCCAAGTACGACTGGGACCACTCGTCCGCTATTCCAGTTATACCTAATGTTTCTAGTGTATGTAGAAGTATTTTATGGTCAACAGCATCAAAAGCCACAGATAAGTCCAGGAAATGCTTGCAACACAGTTATCCTTGTCAAGAGCTTTAAGTACCACTTAACGTGAATTCTCTCACTTCGGAAAACAAACTGTGCTTAGTTAAAAATGTTTTATTCATTCACCTAATTCATCAGTCTGTCTTTCATAATTGATTCTGTTATTTACAAAAAAGACATATGTTGCCTTTCTTTAAAGAGGACACAACTCATCCTTGCTTTAGGTATCGTGAAAAAATACCTGAATCTGACTCCTTTATAATGTTTGTTAATGGAAGTTGTATGCTCTCTGTGCACGCCTTCAAAACAGAAATTGGAACATCTAATATACCACTAACTTCTTATTTATGTATTCCTTCTGGACTTTAAGATCGGTTGTAGGGAGGAACATCACTGTGCTTATTTAAGTCATTGCGATGCTATGTATTTTTTTAGGAACATTTTTGTTACTTCTTCACAATGTGAAAGAAACAATCAGTCACAAGATATGCGACTCCTGTTTTTTTTAGTACTCTACCACATTTTTTATTTGTATGTTATCATAATTGTCTCTGCTTTCTCCAGTTTCTTGTCTGATGACTTATCACATTACATTGCTTTTATTTTATGCATTGTGTATTAGCTTTTCATTGAATAATTTTCTTACAGCAGACAGTATCCTTCCTCCCATTTTTTTTATTTCTGTGATAATGAACTAGGAACTGTCAGCAGAATGTTTTGGAGCAGCCTGGCCATATTTTTACATTTGTGACATCACTTGGGTAGGTCTCTCTGCTATCCATTATTTCACAAGCCACAACCCCTTGTCTAATAGCATCATCGTCAAGGAGAGAAAAATCACGCCACCATTTCAGTACAGTCACGTTGTTAGTAAATTTAAAAATAACGACGAAACAGGCAATCACTTTGTAGCCGCCATTTGCGAAAGGATTTAAAGAATTTGAATTTTATTTTCGCAGCATGACGAGAACGTCTTTAGCCTAGAGTCTCACTTACTGGGATAGAACTCTCTTCAGTAATGAGTCCCGCTTCGAACTGAGCCCCGATGGCCAGTGAAAATGTGATTGGAGACGCCCCAGACTACCAGGAGTGATGGCTTGGGATGCTGTTCCATTTCGTAACAGGACCTATTTGGTTGTTATCCGCGACACCCTTAGAGCACAGCTCTACGTCTGCGATATTCTACGCCCACTTTTGTTGCCCTTCACGGCACGTCTTTCTGGGCTTACGTTTGCCTCTCCCGCCGGAGGTTCGAGTCCTCCCTCGGGTATGGCTGTGTGTGTTTTTCTTAGCATAAGTGAGTTTGTGTGTAAGTCCAGGGACCGATGACCTCAGCAGTTTCGTCCCTTAGGAATTCACACACATTTGAACATTTTGACCTTAAGTTTCAGCAAGATAATGCTCACCCGCAGACTGTGAGTGTTTCTACTGCTTGTTTTCGTGCTTGTCAAACCATACCTTGGCCAGTAAGGTCACCGTATCTTTCCCCAGTTGAGAATGTTTGGAGCTTTATGGTTAGGGCCCTGCAAAGCTCCTGACTTTGACGGTCTAAACTCTAAAGCGTCAAATGGACAGTATTTGACACGATATTCCTCAGGAGAACATCTAACAACTCTATCAGTCAATGCCAAGCCGAATAAGTGCTTGCGTAAGGCCCAGACACATATCAATGCATTGACTTGTTCAATTTGTGAAAAGCTTTCTCTTTAATAAATAATCAAATTTTTCTGAAATTGTAATCATTCGTTTGACTGCACATCACATCTACCGATTTTCGTACCATTCGGATAATTCCTTCGTGGTCCTCCGATTTTTTTTAAATCTTAAAATGACTGTAGAACGTCAATGGAAGTCATCTGCGCAACGGCTATCAAAGTTGATAGTCACACGTTCTACCACTGACAGGCAAAAAGCCTTCATCTAGTCTCAACACAGTTGTCGACGAATTGTGAACATAGTGAAAACTGGTCTGTTCTGCAACGCAAGGTAAATGCACGTCACTTAGCATATGCAAATTCCTGCATTTATTAAAGCCTCTTTTACATGCATAGCGTCACGTTTACATTAATGAAAAACATTTCGTTATTCCGCTGCACGCCAAGCATGTTAATGTGTCCCACTGTACCAGCGAACCTATTTCAGATTTGCACGTCCCGTGGTAATGTTCACACTAGATACTTAGTCTTCAGCGGTCAAGGATAACATCGTGTAAAGTTCTTCTTCTGTGGTTCTACAGTTCATTGTTAACTGTGACCTCTTCAGCAACTCTCCGCCACTTATCACAACTAGCGGTCGAGTTCCCTGCCGTACACCCCTTTTACTGCAGGTCCTCAATGACTCCCATCAATCCCAGTAGTCATCGATGGAACCTCTGTTCTCTTTGAGCACCTTGATTTACATATCATTCATCCTTACCAGGGGCCACGCTTACATTAATCTAGCTTTTTTCGCTGGTCTTCTAATAGACGAATCTTTATGTACAGTGTACATCTCATGATTGAACCTACTTACTCTCTCATACTTTGGACCACTTTTTTCTCAAAGGCATGTAGCATTACAATGTCTTTTGAAGTTAAATATACAGTTTCCAAGCCGTATGGTATTATAAATGTTTTGTAAGTCATTAATTTGGTTTCTAGACAACATAGTTGTATGGAGATAAACAGCGATTAATTTACTTATAATCAATTATTCAAAATGACAGTCACAATCGCATTATTTATTTTGCCGCCAACCGGTTTCAACCCACGATGGGGTCATCTTCAGGGAAATTAATACTGTAAAGTTATAATATTAGTAAGTAATCATGTACGTAATCTACAGGCAATTAGTCAAAGTTACATAAATAAACAGATTTTTATACCCATTTGGTCGCTCGCTGGAGTCGTCACCCTGCCTGTGCACGGTTGGTGACCATGCATGGATGGCTCTCCGCATGAGCTGAAATAACGGCCAACAACACGTGGGCAGACAGTAACGCCCTCCACGGTGATCGACGGTAGTTACATGCTTATGCAAGAAATCGTAAATTTTAAAGTTGTTCCAGTTGTAATATAAAACATAATAAATAATAAATATAACAAATTAAACCTCGAGAAATTTACAGTTATTTAAAATACAGGTAACTGTTGTCCCATTCATTTTTCACATCATTTGCAAAGGCATGCCTACCACAAAAAAGGGCTCTACTCTATCCACCCACTGTCACTGAGGATGGTACTGTCTCCTTGCATGCTCTTTGATTCGTTACCCCTAGTCCATATTCCCCTACTTCTTCTCCTTCCCTTCTTTTTCCTACTACACCACCATGACTATTAAATTTTCATCTGAATAATTTCTTTTATCTCATCATAAATTTCTCCAATCTCTTCATAATGAATAAGCTTACCTATTTGTTAACTTCTCAAAAATTCTAAAATGGCAAGCATAAGTTATAACATGGCAAATATTAAATTACAACGTGATTTTTAGGAAGCACAGTATCACACAGAAATTTGGTGTTTTGTCTAGTATCACCGCGCCATGTGTTATCTGCTGTCAAAGGCATAATAAGCACTGGGAGAGGGAATTGCCCTGTATACATCTGCCACACGAGCAGCGAAGTCTTAGCGGCACACATCAGCCATATCATTATCAGCATGATACGTGGGCCGGTGTTGCACTTCACACTGTAGTGTCGACACCAGCTGACATTGGAAGGGGCTGTTGCCGTCTTTTCGTGATGCGAGGACAATATTCCGTTGCAATACATATCACACATGCCTCATTTGCGGCATGGCTGCTGCAACATTATGATGGTTTAACTGGAGCTGAAGTCTGATACTGGATGCATTTATATGGTGACAATAGTGGAAAAGATAACTGATTTCTATCTTAAGAAGGATTTATTCGTGTGTCGCACAGTGCCAGTATCACGGCATGTATCCCAAACCCTTCCCCCTGCCCCCTATCCCGGCGGGAGACGTGGGAGATGGGACACAGCGATTCTCTGTCCTATACCTGCTCAGCGGCCTACTTTCAGCACCGAACAAATTTATGATCCTGTGGGACTTTTAAGAATCTTCCATGTCCCGAGCTAGCTAAAGAAGTTCCCGATTCCGCGGAAAATAACAGATACCCCTCTCCATATTAGGAAACGAGAAAAAGACGTGATCAGCTGTGCAATTATTGGTGGTAGTGAATATGGTATGCAGTTATCATATAGTGTTAAAGAATGGACTGTAAAGACTATAGATGTATTCCACATAGGAATTATAGAAATAAATGTATGTACGGGTATGCATGAATGTTTCACGTCTCCTCCTTAATCACTGATCCCATTTCAACCAAACTTGGCACACATATAATTTACTTTCTGCAAAGAGTCACTGTGAACGGTATAAACTACTCTATTCAGGGGTGAGGGTGGGGGTGAAAAAGTATTGTAGCCCACGAAGCGAGAATACCCATAATTTAGTTATCCAGTATCTGAGAATGAAAGCACTTAAAGACCTTTACGAAACTTTTTTTCGCTGACAATCCTCGCAAAATGATGAATGGGAAAAGTTTATCGCTGCTAAATTTTCACTGTTCATGAGGTGGAACTGACACATGAAGTATGTCGTTTTAATTTATTAGTTTCTTTCATATTACTGTATTCGTGACATTTTGAAGAAAATTTTTAAATGTACCAATGAATATAGCAGAAAAATTACATCACTGTACGACACTTAATTAAGCAGATAGAACATGATAAACACTGAACGCGTAACGAACTACTGCATCATTCAAGATGTTTCAATTTATTACTTCGATTCTACTAATTTTATTCGCAACACTTTTTGCGGACAGCATCCACATATGCCACATAGAAAAATATATCATTTTAACAAACAGTTCATGAAACAGAATATCATAAATACTGGCATGCGCGAGAAACTGCTGCATCGTGCATGACTTTTTAATTTCTTACTTCCTTACTCCTAACTCTACTCGCAACCCATTACTCAGGTGGTTTTCCCATATCCCGCTAAACGTACATACAAAAATATATCCCTGTATGAGACACAGTTCAGTAGATATGACGTCGTAGGCGCTGACATGTGGGTGAAACTGCTGTACCCTGCATGACGCTTTAATTTGTGACTAGTTTATTAGCAACTCTATTGACAACACATTTCGCAGACAATAGACATACATACCATGGAATGTACCTACGAAATTATATCATGGTACAGTACATAGTTGAGAAAATTGGTTGTTATAAACATTAAGCTGTGTGAAAATGATTCTGCAGGGTGAAATTTGCTAGACATACAGGTGAAATATGTGTACAAATACTCGTAAAATTTGTTAAATGTGTGCGAAACATGTTTGAAAAAAAGTATGTGAAATCTTATGGGAATTAAATGCTAAGGTCATCAGTCCCTAAGCTTACACACTACTTAACCTAAACTATCCTAAGGACAAACACACACATCCATGGCCGAGGGAGGACTCGAAACTCCGCCAGGACCAGCTGCACAGTCCAAGAGTGCAGCGCCTTAGACCGCTCGGCTAATCCTGCGCGGCGAAATATGTTTGACTTGTGCATATATGAGCAAAGCCATATGCAAAAAAACTCATCCTCAACCCCTGAGACCATTTCATTCAAATTTAGCGCACATATCAGTTACAGTCTGGAAAGAAAAATTGTAGAGGTGAGATACACCAATCTCCTGTTGGGGTGAATCTGATAATGTGGAGAGAGGAGGACGAGGAGATGGACAGACAACCAAGGGAAAGGAGGGGACTGGGATCTATAGGAGGAGGAGGTTGATAGAAAAAGGAAAGAGGAGGAGATGTTAGAGGCAGGAGATGGAAGAGACAGGCAGAGGTGTGGGAGATGAACTGACAGAGGGGGAGGAGGAGACTGATAAAGAGAGGGGGAGGGAAGGAATTAGTGATGGAGGTGGAGATGGGCAGAGGGGGAAGGAGTAGATAGAGAGGGGAGAAATAAATTAACAGAGAGATGGGGGAGGTGGAGGTGGATACAAGTGGGGGTGGAGGAGGTGGATAGCGAGAATTCTGGGGGGCTAATGGACAGAGACAGGGGGGGGGGGATGGAGAGAAAAAGGTGCAGATATGGATAAAAAGAGAGGGGACGGGTAGAGACAGTGAAGAAATGGAGAAGGGTAGAGAAAGGGGGAAGGAGAAGATGGAGAGAGGCAGGGACCAAGAGTAGATGGATACAAGGGCAAGAAGGAGATTGAGAGAGAGAGAAGGGAGGAAGAGATGGACTAATAGAAGCACGTAAACAAACATAGGACAATACTGTCTGACGCCAAGTACGAGGGCCTCGTGAGAAATTTCGCCTGAAGCTATGCAGCCAACATTACGTAACTGTCGTGCGTTTTCTTCTTTAAGACAATTCTCAGCTGCATGCTGCAGGGGCAATAAAGATGATCCTGTATCGTTTTCAATTAGAGATGTTTGATTATCCACAATACAGCCCGTTATTTTCTCCCGTTAGGTTTCATCTGCGCTCACATGAAACGTTGGTTATGAAGACAACATTTTGGCACAGACGACGAGCTGTAGGCCAGTGTAGAGAATTGGCGGAAAGGACTGGCAGCTGCCTTCTATAACGAGGGTAGTGGAAAGCTGGTACAATGCTACTAAAAACGTCTAAATCGAATCGACGACTATGGAGATAAGTAGCTGGAAGTTGTAGCTAACTTTTGCAGATAAAACAGTTTTGATTTTCGCTGTGGTTTCAATTTCGCGACCTATCGTTCCATACATTACGAATAGCCCTCAGCCGGCCGGTGTGGCCGTGTGGTTCTAGGCGCTTCAGCCTGGAACCGCGTGACCGCTACGGTCGCAGGTTCGAATCCTACCTCGGGCATGGGTGTGTGTGAGGTCCTTAGGTTCGTTATGTTTAAGTAGGTCTAAGCTCTAGGGGACTGATGACCACAGATGTAAAGTCCCATAGTGCTCAGGGCCAATAGCCCTCATATAAATACTCAGGCAATGCCATGTTCCTCTGCTACTTACAATATAAAATAGGTTGTGTGATGATTTGTAGATAAATTACTACGTTACACGTGGCATTAAAAAGAAAAATAATTACTCAAGATACAACTACAAAGCAAATAAAATACTGAAGAATACACCGCGTTTAATTTCGCGTAATTGCAGCGGGTTTGGAATTACTCTGGACGTAAGAGCGCATGGAGCGTTATTGTCACTGTAAAAGGGCAGGTCGGTGGAGGAGGAAGTTAAGGGCTGCGGCAACTTGGAGGAAAGGGGAGTCTGACACGGGTGGCGAGGAGCGCAAGTGAGGTGGCGTGTAGGGGTAGCCAAGTTGTGGCCCTTTGGCTAGAGTAATGTCTTTGCTCACAGTGTGTCTGGCGCGGCCGAGTGTCTTGTCGCAGCAGTGAACGCTGCTCGTTAGAAGCTACTTTGGCACGACGCACAGTATTCGGTGTGTCCTCTATGATTGAAGTTGTAAGCAGTTTGTGTCCATTTTGGTGCTGGGTTGGAGTGCGGTCTGGCCTGTGGAAGAACTGGACGCTAGATGATACCCGTGGGTTTCCGACTACGAGTAATCTTCGTTACATCCTTCTCTCGGTGATCTCTAAGGATGCGTTTGTCAATGGGTGCTGGATTTTACGAGAAATCGCGGTGAGCATCCGATTAGTGTGCACGTCGCTTGGTGTCACGTGGTGGCTGTTTTGATTCTGTATCCTGTTTACCCGTTGTTATATACATAAATGTGTTATTTATGAAGGTTTTGCCTGGTACTACTTGAGTTCTGTGAATTTGTGTGGGCTTTTGGGTGCCACTATTCCATACTGATTTTAGAACCTAAGGTTATAATATGCAGATGTAATTCTTCTGATTTACAAATTGTTGAGGACTGGCAAGACAGCCAATCCACTAGGAGGAAGCCGAAAGGCACGTGTTTAAGCTCACGCAGGCTGGCGTGAGGTCTGGATCAGTTAAAGGAGTTGAGTATAGTAAAAAGAAGTACGTAGCTGCTGGAATACTTAACTTTAATCCATAATTGGTGAAAATCGCTCGTGACGGTACATGTTTTACAGCATCAATAGTGACTGGTAATGGCGCCTTGCTAGGTCGTAGCAAATGACGTAGCTGAAGGCTATGCTAACTATCGTCTCGGCAAATGAGAGCGTAATTTGTCGGTGAACCATCGCTAGCAAAGTCGGCTATACAACTGGGGCGAGTGCTAGAAAGTCTTTCTAGACCTGCCGTGTGGCGGCGCTCGGTATGCAATCACTGATAGTGGCGACACGCGGGTCCGACGTATACTAACGGACCGCGGCCGATTTAAAGGCTACCACCTAGCAAGTGTGGTGTCTGGTGGTGACACCACACAAATTGTACCTGACAGTCAGTGAAAATTGCTTAATCTAGGTACCTTATTCCTGAGGCATGTCTATAAATCGTTTGCATGTAAAAAAAAAAAAAAAAAAAAAAAAAAAAAACCTAAAGAGAAATAAAAGTTTTATGCTTCAGTAGTCAAGTCAAAGTTTCCTGCATAACGACGAGGTACTGACAGAACTAAAGCTGTGAGCTGTGAGGACGGGGCGTGAGTCGTGCTTGGGTAGCTCAGTTGGTAGAGCACTTGCCTGCGAAAGGCAAAGGTCCCGAGTTCGATTCTCGGTCCGGCACACAGTTTTAATCTGCCAAAAAGTTTCCGCTGCAGAGTGAAATTCTCATTCTGGAATTAACGAGTTGTCTGTTTTACAGGATATGTGTTTGTATCTCTTGTTCACTGTGTGTGGTCTAGTTAAAGATGCCTGTGTACTATGATTGAAATCTTTAATGAAGGTTTCTATTACAGTGGTAGCAGCAACCGCCGTCCTATGTCAGTAGAGAAAGAGAATTTATTGCTACTGCCATTGCCTCTGCCACGCCTCTATCATCGCAAATTTGAATCAAATTTTTCAGTCATTTTGGCTACTTCGAAGGCAATGGCATATTGTTAATTACTGGCAATAGCTGATGGTTGATATTTGTGACATTTTATTTGATCGTATGTTTCGCTGGTTGTAATAAAAAATTATTTTTGTTTCATTTAATATTCTTTAATATAAGGAAGTCATTTATACTTTAGCCGTTTGAGGTATTTGCTATCAGATGGGTCATTGAAATTTATTCTTTTCTGTTCTGGAGCAAATTTGTTAATGTTATTCTTGGGTTTTTGCTTTTTGAAAATCAGTTCATTAGTGTTTTAAGAAACGTTAATTAATTCATTATGGTTCAGTACCTTTCCACTTGTAAGTGGGCTGCATCTGTGTCGTCAGCGCTGTGTAGCGCTTTGCATTGATTTTCTGACTGCGCTTTCTTTGTAAGAGGCTCTGTGGCTGGCTGGACTCGTTGGAAGCTAATCGTCAGTAGTGTTGGGCAGCTAGAAGTCAGTCGCCCGCAGTGACTGAAGTACTGTTGGGCAGTTGGAAATTAGTCGCCAGCAGTGACGGATGTTAGACGTGAGAAGTTAGCATTAATGGAAGGTAGAGGTCTGAAGTTTTAGCGTAGGCTAACGATCTGTACATGTTCGACTTGGAGACTGAATATTATCCTTGATTATATACCTTTGTACTGGATGTCAGGCTGCTGACCATCGATGTTAAGTCCCATAGTGCTCAGAGCCAACTAGATGTCAATGACGATTTCTATTCGTGTTTGAACTGGATGTCACATTATTAAGGTAAAAGAAAAAACATTATTTGGTTTGTAACAAAATGTTTCCTTTGCTAACCATATGTCTATTAATATTTAGTGGCTTTAGTAGTTAGAATCTTTTATTTAGCTGACAATATTGACGCTCGCTGTACTGCAGTAGTTCACCTAATGCATATTTTTGTGAGGTAAGCGCTTAATGAAATGTATAGGTTATTGTAGGATTTCTTTAGTCTGGATCATTCTTATGAATTAATTATTTGAAGCCAGGTTATCTTATTTTGAGCAGTCAGATTGCGTTGCGCTAGAATATTGTGGGTCAGTGTTGACATGATCAGAAAAAGTATAGAGAAAGTAGGCTCAGTACGTTCAGTTTTACACAGCCGTTTCAGAATCAAATAACGCAGAAGTTTCATCTAAATCAAATAGCTCTGAGCACTATGGGACTTAACATCTGAGGTCATCAGTCCCCTAGAACTTAGAACCACGTAAACCTAACTAACCTAAGGACATCACACACAACCATGCCCGAGGTAGGATTTGAACCTGCGACCATTGCGGTCGCGCGGTTCCAGACTAAAGCGCCTAGAACCGCTCGGCCACTCCGGCCGGCAAGCATCATCTTCTCAGTCATTCTGCAATTGAAGTACAGACACACACATTCAAATAAAGAAGTTTCACTCTCAACACCAGCTCTCTGCAGCGTTTCAAAGGAAATTGGGGAGACACGAGTATTAGAATCCAAACAACTGTAGAAATACTGCGTCCACCATGAATTTTATTGCTTTCAAATTCATGCCTGCTTGCTGGGTGTGACGAATCATATGTGGCAACAAGATCGCCCAGAAGACACGGCTATAGCATTGGTGCCTATGGTCAGCGTCACCGTGGGCCGAGCTGTGAGCTGCTCTCTCGGACTGACCAGCACGGGAACTAAGCGCGTCTTGGACTGACAAGCGGGCGAGGTTGAAGGATCTTTCGCGCCTAGGACGACGAGCAGTGGGGCCCGGCAGATTTTCATTCCACTGGCTCAAGGAACGGCCTCCTGGTGTTGTCGTTTGGGTGTAGGGACTGCTTGTTCCTGATGTTATGCGTGCCGTAAGCAGGGGCGGCCGTGCAGTCCTGTGTTTCGCTGCGGAACAGCTGGAGGGCGGCAGTATGGCGGTGGACAGCCAGCGAGGAAGGAAACGAGAGGAGCAGAGAAAGCAGTCACGGTAGTTGCGCAGCACGGACGCAGCTGCGAGTTGTGTGGCCAGCAGCGAGGCAACTTTGTGTAGAGGCAACGTGTGAGCTAGAGGCTAGAGCCTACACGCCGACGTCGGTTCCTGAACCCAGCAGGCAGACAATGCCGGAAGGCGTAGTTCTTGTGAAGACCGGAGCGGCCCCACACAATTCTATTAGTGGTGTGGGTCCTGCAGGGTCGCACCCTGCGAGAGAGTTAGAGGGCGAAAGAGAGATGGCCCACTGGTGTTCGACGAGAACTGCAGTAGTGCGCTTGGGCTGCGCTTCTCTCAAACATTGTCGCAGCGAGTGTATCATCGAGTCTTGCTCTGTGTATGGCGGTGGTATGAGCAGCATCTGTACGAGTTAGAGTAGTGCTACCTTTAATTTCAGGGGCGTTTTGTGTTAAAATAGTCCCCTTCGAGTGATATTATATCACTGTGAGCCGTGACTGGCTCACGATATGCGTTGGATTAAACCTTGACTGCTGTTCTGTGTTTAGTCCCCCGCGGCTATCGTGATTATACTGTTATCCTCTCTCTCCGCGTGTGTGTATCGATTTTCCCACCTTTTACTATCTTTGGCCTTGCGCTTGTAGTTTCCGGCTGCTCTGTGTGCGTGGAGTTGGTCGGTTGGCCTGGAGCAGCGAGGAAATCTCCGCGTCGCGTAGTTTTGCCGAGGCCGCTGGCGACGTCCACGCACTGTCTGAGTGCGTGATGCTGTTCCCATTGCTTCGAGGTACGTGGCTCACCGATCCTGGACACGAAAGTTTAGTTTTGATTTAATCTACCAGCAAGTCACGACCGTTCACACTGTATCGTTTGGATTTTGTTGTCGACTGTTGGGACATTCCCGCGAGCAACAACGTGTGTTTTCAAGTTGGCAAATTTTAGCCACCCTCCGGTGGAGTTTAACTGTACTTGGTTATTTTGAATTGAAGTGCACCAGCGAAATCTTCTCCCTTGTGTCCGTTAACGTTCCGGTTACCTGCCCTGGCCGTTGACGTAAATTCAGGCAGTGTATTTTCCTCATCGTGTTGTCGCTGTCCAGCACAGTGTGTAGTTTGACAGCTCAATGTATAATTGGTTGTGGGCGTGAATACCTTCTACGTTGTTCCATTGAACTCCCTGTTGTGTACTGGTCGGATGGAGCAGAAGTTATCTGTCAGTGGGTCCGCTGACTTTCTGTCGGTTGGGTTGTCGTCGGATCGCGAATGGTTGGGCCGACTGCCTGTCTCACTTAAGGGAGCGTTAGTGTGTGAATTCCAGGCCGACACTCGGAAATTTATGAGCACCGTTGGGTGTACTGCCTTTTCTTGTTTGTTCTTGTTGTTTGTATTTGTATGGCTTCTAGCCGATTCTTAAATTAAGGTTGTTTTGGCTCGGCCATCAGCCTAATTTAAAGAACTGTTTTAAGGTAAGGCCCTTGGCCTTTTTAAAAATTTAATTTTGGTTGAGGCTTAAGTGATGGGCCTTCAGTCGATGTTAGATTAAAGTTGTTTTGCTATTAAGGTCAGATTGTTCGGGCCTTCAGCCTAATTAAAGAACTGTTTTAAGATAAGGCTTTTGCCTTTAAAATTTTAATTTTGCTTTGAGTCTTAAGAGATGGGCCTTCAGACTTTTTTTTTGTTTAATTCAAGTTGTTTTGCTCTTAAGGTATGCGATTGTTTAGGCCTTCAGCCTAATTGAAAGAACTGATTTAAGAAAAGGCCTTCTGCCTTTTCAATTTCTGATTTTGGTTTGAGTCTTAAGTTAGTGGCCTTCAGCCGATTTTAAATTAAAGTGATCTTGCCCTTAAGGCATGAGGTTGTATGGCGCATTCAGATGGTAATTAAGATCCAAAAATTAGTGCTGTGTGTTTTTTTTTTTTAATTTCTTGGCTCTTGTAATGTTTGGTCAAATAAATAAAGTTGTACGTTCGAGTGTAACTGACAGCCGCTTATTTTGGCCCCTTTCCACAATTTAAACTACCTGTCATGTCCTGAAGGTCTAGCAGGGCGTCCCACACTGCTAAGCTTTTGTTAAGTGCTTTGATTTCGACACCAAGAGGGAGTTGTGCTTCACACACGAAAGTTGGTAGGCGAGTTTGTACATCCGAAAAATAATTTCTCCTCAAGTTTTGCGCCAGTCACATAACAGTGGCGTAAGTACTATGAGGATGCAAACCAGGTTTCCCTTAAATATACGCTGTAGCTGCATTTCAGAACGGTTGAGGTGAGTTGATGTTAGTCAAGAATGGCTTTAAAGTGGCATGGACATAATTATCATCACCTCACTGAACTTGAACGAGGTCGTGTAATAGACCTAAGAGAAACTGAATGTTCCTTCTTCGATATTGCATAAATACTCGACAGGACAACAGCCACTGTAAATGGTTCCTGGCATCTGTGGTCACGGGAACGTACAGTCGTAAGAAAACTTGGCTCCTGACGGCCACTGGCACTACCGAGAGGAACGACCATCGTGTTCCACATGGGACTCTGGGGCATCGTACTGCATCTGCACCTGCAATATGAGCAGCAGTTGGCAACGCAGTCAAACAACGAACTGTTGCAAATAGGTCACTTAAAGGTCCAATCCGAACCAGACGCACATTCCACTGATCACAAACCACAGCGATTTGCGACATCATTGGTTCCAAGCGAGAGCTCCTTGAAGGATGGGGTGGAAGTCAGTTGTCTTTTCTAATGAAAGCTGGTTCTGCCTCGGTTCCAGTGATGGCCGTGTGTTGGTTGAACGAGGCTAGTTGAGGACCTGCAGCCAAGATGTCTGCATTCTACGCACACTGGACAAACACAAATAACAGAACGATCGGCCTGGATCGTTTACCCTGTTCTGTTTTCAAAGTAATTACGGTTCGAATTCAAAAGGACGTCTCACGTGCACTGCGCAGCACATGAATATTCAGCTGGCGCGCAAACGAAAACGAGCGCAAAAAGAAATCGAAGTGCGAGATATGTATTTGCATACGTTAATGCCACTGTCAGACTCCACCGCGCTTAGGGCGTTAACAATGTTCTGAACAGAAACCGCGAAATTCGGCACTGGTCAACGAAAAAAATACTGCGGTTAACTTAGGTAACAAAGAAATTCGTGGTCTCCTTATGTTTCTGAAATTCGTGATTTTTCACCCGCGCTAATTGTTGTGTAAGATTGTCATGAGTCCGACAGAAACGTAAGGCGACGTTAAAAAATGTTTGTTCTCTCATAGGGTACCTGTTACAACGTCTAATAGATTTCCATGAGATTGTCCTTCAGTTATGAACATTTTGGAGTTAAGACTGCACATCATAACGTGAGTGAGGCGAGAAGCATTTTTACACTATGCAAGTGTACGTACGTCCGACGTAAGAACATTCGAATATTGATAAATTAGATGAGACATACACTCCTGGAAATGGAAAAAAGAACACATTGACACCGGTGTGTCAGACCCACCATACTTGCTCCGGACACTGCGAGAGGGCTGTACAAGCAATGATCACACGCACGGCACAGCGGACACACCAGGAACCGCGGTGTTGGCCGTCGAATGGCGCTAGCTGCGCAGCATTTGTGCACCGCCGCCGTCAGTGTCAGCCAGTTTGCCGTGGCATACGGAGCTCCATCGCAGTCTTTAACACTGGTAGCATGCCGCGACAGCGTGGACGTGAACTGTATGTGCAGTTGACGGACTTTGAGCGAGGGCGTATAGTGGGCATGCGGGAGGCCGGGTGGACGTACCGCCGAATTGCTCAACACGTGGGGCGTGAGGTCTCCACAGTACATCGATGTTGTCGCCAGTGGTCGGCGGAAGGTGCACGTGCCCGTCGACCTGGGACCGGACCGCAGCGACGCACGGATGCACGCCAAGACCGTAGGATCCTACGCAGTGCCGTAGGGGACCGCACCGCCACTTCCCAGCAAATTAGGGACACTGTTGCTCCTGGGGTATCGGCGAGGACCATTCGCAACCGTCTCCATGAAGCTGGGCTACGGTCCCGCACACCGTTAGGCCGTCTTCCGCTCACGCCCCAACATCGTGCAGCCCGCCTCCAGTGGTGTCGCGACAGGCGTGAATGGAGGGACGAATGGAGACGTGTCGTCTTCAGCGATGAGAGTCGCTTCTGCCTTGGTGCCAATGATGGTCGCATGCATGTTTGGCGCCGTGCAGGTGAGCGCCACAATCAGGACTGCATACGACCGAGGCACACAGGGCCAACACCCGGCATCATGGTGTGGGGAGCGATCTCCTACACTGGCCGTACACCACTGGTGATCGTCGAGGGGACACTGAATAGTGCACGGTACATCCAAACCGTCATCGAACCCATCGTTCTACCATTCCTAGACCGGCAAGGGAACTTGCTGTTCCAACAGGACAATGCACGTCCGCACGTATGCTGTGCCACCCAACGTGCTCTAGAAGGTGTAAGTCAACTACCCTGGCCAGCAAGATCTCCGGATCTGTTCCCCATTGAGCATGTTTGGGACTGGATGAAGCGTCGTCTCACGCGGTCTGCACGTCCAGCACGAACGCTGGTAAAACTGAGGCGCCAGGTGGAAATGGCATGGCAAGCCGTTCCACAGGACTACATCCAGCATCTCTACGATCGTCTCCATGGGAGAATAGCAGCCTGCATTGCTGCGAAAGGTGGATATACACTGTACTAGTGCCGACATTGTGCATGCTCTGTTGCCTGTGTCTATGTGCCTGTGGTTCTGTCAGTGTGATCATGTGATGTATCTGACCCCAGGAATGTGTCAATAAAGTTTCCCCTTCCTGGGACAATGAATTCACGGTGTTCTTATTTCAATTTCCAGGAGTGTAGGTAAGTACATTCAAAACTTTTGTGGAAAGAAACACGTCTTCCAGTTTTGAATACAACTTGTTTTCAGTTGGGTGAAAATTACTTGAGTTTTCGATTACTCATTAGAACTACTTACACTGGTTTCCATATTTTACTATCTCTTTTTTTATTAATCCAACTTATTTTCTTTCGACCTTTTTTATGCAGTATCCTTTCTCCTTCCGTATTGGCTTCCACGAGACTTTCTTTGTTTCTTTTCAGTGTCAATAAACTTCACCAACACCAATATACATTAAGATATTTTATTTTATTCAGAAAGCAATCAGTTCCGGCAATTGATTTTACTATCTTCAGGCCCCATACGCTTTTATCCAAATAAACGAACTTATCGTATAGCGCGATAAAACACTGAATATCGTGAATTCCAATGTTATACAAATGCTTCATACGAAGACGTGACAGCAACTCGTCTTCGTATGAAGCATTTGGATAACGATTGGAGTTCACGATATCCGGTGTTTTATGGTGCTATACGATAAATTCGTTTATTTGGATTAAAGCGTATGGAGCCTGAAGAGGGCAAAGTGAATTGCTGAAAGTGGTTGCTTTCAGAATAAAATAAAATATCTTCAGGTATATTGTTGTTAGTGAAGTTTATTAACATCGAAAGTACTTACCAGCCGATGTCCCCTGGCCACGATGGGCCAACAGAAAGTTTCTGGCGGAAGTAAAGCTCTGAAGACGGGGCGTGAGTCGTGCTTGGGTAGCTCAGATGGTAGAGCACTTGCCCGCGAAAGGCAAACGTCCAGAGTTCGAGTCTCGGTCACGCACACAGTTTTAATCTGCCAGTAAGTTTCATATCTGCGCACACTCCGCTGCAGAGTGTAAATCTCATTCTGGAGATTTCTTTTGTTCCGTGTCGTCAAATTAGTTAGCGACAGTTCCTTCATTTTATGTTAGGGGAAAACAGATTTAAATGGCCATGATTTTTCCTACTAAACAAAACTCTAGAAAATTTCTAGATATTGCTCTATATATCCATAAAACACAAAATAAGGCTTCTTTCACGAACTCAGAAGAAATTTCAAACGAAATACGAATTGTTTTTGCCGGCTGGTGTGGCCGTGCGGTTCTAAGCGCGTCAGTTTGGAACAGCGTGACCGCTACGGTCGCAGGTTCAAATGCTGCCTCGGGCATGGATGTGTGTGATGTCCTTAGGTTTGTTAGGTTTAAGTGGTTCTAAGTTCTAGGGGACTGATGACCTCAGTAGTTAAGTCCCATAGTGCTCAGAGCCATTTGAACCATTTGAACCATACGAATTGTTTTTGCATTATCTAACATTCGACCATTTTAGGACTGTACCGTGATTAGATGGCTAGACACGCAAGGAATAGACGATCATCTGACAAAACATTTTAAAAACAAAGAGAAGTCGTATTGAAATGTTATCCAATAATCTTAATATGTTTTCATTGAAGTGCTTTTTACAAGTACGTTGTGTAAGAGAGAATTATTTCAGATTTCCGCACAGATAGATCAGGATGTCTAGATAATAAAAATTGTAACCAGTGTTGACATACTTTTCCTTTTTCAAAATTAAATTCATGATTTATGAGAAGCCTTACTGCAAAATTATCAGGAAGCTGGACCCAATCACAAATGGTTTTTAGTTTTCGCTATAGGGTTTTGCTTAGACTATTAGACGCTTCAGAACCTTTTATGACTGAATAACCATCATTTTTTACTTTAGTAATAGCAATTAGAAGTTCCTCTTCTGTCTATCTGCCTCTAGTAGATCCAATGTTGGGAATGTACTTCGTTGGCGTTTGTATAAAAAAAGGAGTTCCAGTTCAAACGTTTAAACTAAAAAAACAAACAAAGTTTTAGGGGTGGAGAACTATGACGAAGATGGTATGACCATCTCTCACGATCGGTAGGGGCAGTTTGCCATATAGCGTCATCAAATATGGTAAACGCAAAGAGATCCGTACAGCCCTGAACTGTGAGTTTTCGTAACCTACTCACAATATAACTTACGGAGAAATGGGGAAGTATTGACATGTTACATTATATTATGTGTATTAAATACTAAAATCACGAAAAATACCTATTTTTTGTTGAAATAAAGGGTCAAGAGAAGCATATAAGTGTAACTCGGCTACAAAGACTCACTATCAAGCGACTGGTAGCGCTTTAAAGAGGTAGTTGGAGAACTAAAGCAGTATGACCATCTATCCCTGTTTCAACTTATAATTCACCGGAGATCTATAAGCAATATTATGAAATTTCATTCGAAGCAAAATTAAAGATTTTTTAAATCTCACAGCTTACATTTTGTAAGTACATACAGGCTTCCACAATTTGTTGCACGGGGAAGTTGAGCTTTTTAAGTCAAGTTTTAAAGTAGCTATAACCAAAAAGGTACGCTTTTTCTAGTGTGTTTATGTACCTGTCTGTCAAAAGTATCACATGTCCTACAAATCGAAGTACAGTATTCCTTAAAGTGAAATCCCTAAGTCTCTATCTTTTAATTCTAGCGCGTCTGATCCGGTATCCTAAATTGCTGTGAATTAGCTTTCAGAGTAGCTAATGTTAACGATGCCCCGTCCAATTGCAAACCACCACGGTTGCCATAGTATAATTAAACTCAGGTTCCCGTGACTTTCTCTCAATATTTACAACTTAATTTTTATAGAACTTGAGAACAAAATCTGTGCCTTTTTGTTCCTTTTAAGTACTCTACTCGACTGAATTATGTTGTCTAGAGAAATCTGTATTCCCAATAATCAACAGTATTAAAACGAGAAATGCATATGCAATTACAGAAGACTATGAAACTTCCTGGCAGATTAAAACTGTGTGCCCGACCGAGACTCGAAATCGGGGCCTTTGCCTTCTACAGAAGACTAATTAAATATTTGAAGATAAGAGTCATTCCGATAATTATGAAACGTATAAATGTCTGTTCGCTCATGATAGTCAGCGATTTTCTTCAATTAAAAAAGAAAAAAGAAAGAACACAGGAGGTAAAACATTTTTTTTATTCTGTGGGGAAGTACAGACAGTGCAGCTCATTTTTGATAAGTGGACAGTAATTGGAACAGATACAGTAAACAGTGGTACGAATCACTATTTCTGAAGCTTCAAGACTCGATTTATCTCTTCAAGCTGGACTACGATACACTATGTGATCAAAAGTATCCGGGCACGTGGTTGAAAAAGAAAAAGTTCGTGGCGCCCTCCATCGGTAATGTTGGAATTCAGTATGGTGTTGGCCCACCCTTAGCCTTGATGATAGCTTCCACTCTCCCCGGCATACGTTCAATCAGGTGCTGGAGGGTTTCTTGGGGAATGGCAGCCCATTCTTCATGGAGTGCTGCACTCCGGAGAGGTATCAATGTCGGTCGGTGAGGCCTGGCACGCAGTCGGTGTTTTGAAACATCCCAAAGGCGTTCTATAGGATTCAGGTCAGGACTCTGTGCAGTCCAGTCTATTACAGGATTGTTATTGTCGTGTAACAACTCCTCCACAGTCCGTGTATTATGAACAGGTGCTCGATCGTGTTGAAAGATGCAATCGCCATCCCTGAATTGCTCTTCAACAGTGGGAAGCAAGAAGGTGATTACAACAACAATGTAGGCCTGTGCCGCGATAGTGCCACGCAAAACAAGGGGTGCAAGCCCACTCCATGAAAAACAGGACCACATCGCAACACCACCGCCTCCGAATTTTACTGTTGGCACTACACACGCTGGTAAATTACGTTGACCGGACCTTCGCCATACCCACACCCTGCCATCGGATAGCCACGCTGTGTACCGTGATTCGTCACTCCCCACAACATTTGTCCACTGTTCCAGCGTCCAATTTTTACGCTCCTTACACCAATCGAGGCTTCGTTTGGAATTTACCGGCGTGATGTGTGTCTTATGAGCAGCCGCTCGATCATGAAATCCAAGTCTTCACACCTCCCGCCTAACTGTCATAGTACTTGCAGTGGATCCTGATGCAGTTTGGAATTCCTGTGTGATGGTCTGTATAGATGTCTGCCTATTACACATTACGACCCTCTTCAACTGTCGGCGGTCTCTATCAGTCAACAGAGGAAGTCGGCCTATACGCTTTTGTGCTGTAAGTGTCCCTTCACGTTTCCACTTCACTATCACATCAGAAACAGTGGATCTAGGGATGCTTAGGAGTGTGGAAATCTGGCGTACAGACATTTGACACAAGTTCCAGCCAATCCCTTGATCACGTTAGAGGTCCGTTAGTTCCGCGGAGCGCCCCATTCTGCTCTCTCACGATGTCTAATGATTACTGAGGTAGGTGATACGGAGTACTTGGCAGTAGGTGGCAGCATAATGCACCTAATATGAAAAACGTATGTTTTTGTAGGTGTTCGGGTACTTTGGATCACATAGTGTATGTAGATATCCAGTGCAAGAGCAGATCCACAATAATTTATCACAAATTTTCAACAGCACGCAGGTTTTTATGAGGTTTCTCGTTGTCTTCTTGTACCGGAGAATTATTTGACCAACTGGAGATCCAGCACGGGACCTTACGTATGGTACTTGAGCACCCATAAACGTGCATCACCAAAGATACAAAACGGACTGAATGGATTGCAGTAACCAGTCGCTGAGATGTGTTGCTTTCGTGAGACAATTCAGCTGCTGAATTGACTAATCCATGTTCACGTAAAATTGGGCACGATGTTCTGTTTAGCGCACCGACACATACGAAATACGTCGATTGCTAGGCGTAAGAATACATATTACTAACCAAAGAATGATTGCTCCTTTATCAAAAAATTTAAAGAACCAAATCTGTTACAGTCTGTCTTCGTTGTTCACTACGAGTAAGAGCTGCAACGATAAATTAAGGTATAGTAAGGCTCGTACAGAGGCATACAGGTAATTTTCGTCTCGCTCCATTTGTGAGGAGAATGGGAAAGAAATGTGTTGTTGTGACATGCATGTATCGTCCATCAGACAGCTGTTTATGACGTGGAAAAGCATTCGCGAGGAAAGCGGTTCAAATCCTTGACCCCACATCCGATCCGGGTTTCCCATGATTTCCTTGAACTGCTCCAGGAAAATGCCGGCATGGTTCCCTTGAAGGGGCACGGCCGATTTCCTTCTCCTTTCTTGAAATATTCCGAGCTTGTGTTCTGTCTCTAATAACCTCGATTTTGACAGGACGTTAATCCCAAATCTTTCTCCCTTCCTCTTGATTCTAGTGATACATTGCAAATAAACGTCATTCGGTAAACAGTAGACGAAAAGACTACTTGTACTTCCTTAAACATTGCACAGTATGGTGTGTACTATTCAGCACGTTTCAATATGCTGACACCAGAATTGAAGAGAATTGACTGATAAACGTCTAGTCTTTTAAGTTGAAAGGCTCTCTTGAGGCACACTTCTATTCTGTCCGGCAATACCCGGTAGTAATTGAGAGTACTTCTCTGTATCGTAATTTGTTCGTGTACTCTTTTTCGTGATTTATTGTTCGTTTATTTTAATTATAAATTTTCCAATTAACATGCTGTAAACTACGTAGGCGAACCTGAGGCAGGACGGTAACGCTAACGTTAAAATGGACACAGTTCAATTAAAATGGCACAGAAAAAGGCGAAACAAATTCTGCGTGACATTTAATAAGATACACATTGATGGCAAAAAACAATCGCATTACCAAGTTTTGTATCCCGCCTGGATGGCGGCGCCTGGGTCTGCTCCTGTTATCTGTAACATAAGCCGAATGAAGGAAGCGAGTAGGTAAAGCACTTCGGTACTGCGTTTAAATTTAAAGATGTTTACTGCAGGCAAAATAAGTTAATAAATGGTTACATGACTTTGCGGTGATGAGCGTGTTGGTGCGAAGTCGTATTCCCGTCGTAAGAGTAGTACATGGTCTCAATAGCGAGCCAACACATTCTGAAGTAGAAGCGATGTCTCCAGGCCGTCTGCTCTTGATGAAATGGGCAGAAAGCAGAGCGGTGCTCGTTGAGCTCCAGAGCGTCGGCTAGAGGCAACACCGACTCAAAGGAAGGCCTCGGCGCTTGTTTGTGACGTCACGTCAGCTAGGCACCGCGAACTCCAGGTCTGTTGCAGGCATACTCATAGTGGTGGTGTCTCCCTCCCTGACACAGGAAAATGTGAAACTATTGGCGGTAGTTGACCAACGCCATTGTTCTGAGAGATTTCTGCAATCAATTAATTGTGCAACTCATTACACTTTTTAACAAATAGTGTTCTCCTGAACTTAAATTTCTACCTTTTTAAGGATTGACGTACAAAAACAACTTCATGGTCCAGCAGAAACAGAATTCGTGCTTCTTTACCTTGTTTGTAAATCTGAGGAAGTTCCGTTTGTACTGGGCTGCTTTTACAAGAAACTGTGAACATACTGGAGCTCTTCTTTGGGTAACTTGGTTGACTATGGGGTGAGGAGCACTGAATGTTAATGAAATGTCTTGCGATTATACACGTTGGGGGAGGGGATGGCGGACAGAAGAGGCAAAAGAGATACTTGTTTTATCAAATAAAATTTTTTTGTCTTATAAAGTTTCTCCTTTCAGTTGCAAGAGAGGAATATTTATCTTTTGTAATGTGCATGTTTAAAAAAGTTTAAGCTCAGCAGTATTTTCGATGTATGAAGCTATTTTATTTCCTGTTTAGAATTCCTTTCGTTGAAAACGACTGTAATCTAATGACTAGCAACAGTTGGACATTTACACATGTAAATTAGTTCACATTTCCAGTAACGATGTCAAACGAAAATAAATAAATAAATGAAATGAGTTAGTTGTAAGGGGGTTGGGGTAAGTTTCGATGACAAATTGGATCAAGTAAATATAGTTACTTGAATGTAAAATTTCCGAAGCTTGCAATGGGGCAAAGCATCTTCTCATATTGATCTAAGTGTTTCGACAGGATTCAGTAATACAGAACTATGATCTTCATTTGTAGCTTTACGATAGTAAGAAAATCTTTCAACTGTATAAAACTGCAGAATCCAAAACAATACCAAACATTTTGTCCAAAAATTAGAGATTTATAGTGATAAGCACGCCCAGGCGTTTCTGCCTGCAACAGACCTGGCGTTCGCCGTGCCTAGCTGACGTGACGTCAGCAACAAGCGCCGAGGCCTTCCTTTGAGTCGGTGTTGCTAGAGGGCGCTGTGGTCGGCGTAGTTCGTCCGCTCTCGTAGTGCCAACCTACGAGTGTGCACCTACGCTGTGGCATCGGAACTATCGATACCATACTAATAAAGAGTCGTGTGGCAAAAACGAAAGTTGGTAGACGTGTTTGTACGTGTGAAAGATGATGTCGCTGCAAATTTCGAGCTACTTGCGTTAAGAGTTGCTAGTAGCTCCACCACGAGGATGGAAATCAGCTTTCAATATACGCTGTAATGGTTTTGAGTGTTAGTTACGATTGAGATTGGCCGCGGTAGGTTGTTGTTAACCAAGAATCATTTTAAGACGACAACGATACCATTGTCCAGTACCTCACTAACTTGGAACGAGGTCTTGTGTTAGGGCTACGAGAAGCGATACTGCAGAAAGATTTGGCAGAAATGTAGTCACTGGACCTGACTGCTAGCATCGGTGGTGACGAGATGTACTGTCCCAAGAAGACAGGACTCCCGATGGCCACGTGACGCTACCGGGAGGGGAAAACCACAGTGTTCAGTGTATGGCTCCGGCGCATTGCACTACAACTGTAAGTAGTAATTTGGGCAGTAGTTGGCATCACAGTGACGCAAGGAACCGTTACAAATCGGTTACTTGAAGGACAGCTCTGAGCCAGATGCCCTTTTATGTCCATTCCATTGAACACAAAGCCGCTCCATTTGCGACAACAGTGGTGTCAAGCGAGAGGAAAGCGGGAGGAAAGGGTGGAGGTGTGTTGTGTTTTCTGACAGAATCTGGTTCCGCCTCGATACCAGTGATAATCGTGTGTTGGTTAGAAGGAAACCAGATGACAGCCTGCAGCCAACCTGTCTGCCCGCTAGCCACACTGGACCTACACCTTAGTTTACGGTCTGGAGTGCGACATCGTATGGCACCTGGAGTACTCTTGTGGTTATCCCTCTCACCCTGACTTCAAATCTGTACGTCAATCTGGTGATCCGAACTGTTGCGCCATATGAACAGCGTTCCATGGGGTGTCTTCCAACAGGATAACGCTGGCCCATACACCGCTGTTGTTGTCCAATATGCTCTGCATAGCGTCGACATGTTGCCTGGGCCTGCTCGATCATCAGATCTGTCTCCAATCGAGCACATATTGGGACATCGTCGGGCAACACCTCCGTCGTATATCCTAAAATAGCGCTATGAAGGTGGCATCCTGTCTTTCGGTCACGTCCGAAAGAACAGATGCTATCTTCATATCGTTTAAGGCTAACCGGCTGATGACCTTCTTCAGTGCGGATGCGCAGGATTTGCCTGAACTCTTACGGGACTCGATGGATTGTCTGCCGCGAGTAATGGGTATAATGGCAGGGGCACTACGAATGTAACGTTTGGACTATAAGTTGCCCTCAGTGGCTAAGATAGATAAAGAGTCTGCCATATAAGCAGGAGATCCCGGGTTCCAGTCCCGCTAGAGGCACAAATTTTCAACTGTCCCCGTTGATGTATATCAACGCCCTTCAGCAGGTAATGGTATTTATTTAATTGTCATTTCAAAAATAGCGTTAGCCATCCCACAAGCTGCCATCCTGTACCTGTGCAACAGAATGCATGCACGTTTGCATTCTTGTATTCAACATTCTGGCGGTTACACTAGTTAATAATGTACCAGGATTTCACATTCGCGATGGATTATCTAATACTTACAATAATCCGTGATCTTACAATGTTACTAACTTAAATATGTTACCAAGACAAATGTATTCCCGAAAGTTCATTACTGTACATTAATTGTTTTTTGATGTTACGATGATTGCGTCCGGGCACGCCGTCTTCAGGCGAATGGCGCTTTGGAACACGCACTGCTTGTAAGGTACCCGTTATTTGTAGGTAAGAGTGCATTTTACTTTATTTTCAGTTTTGCTACTCCACATGCGTGAATGTATCAGCGCTGCAATATGTACCGAGTAAGGAGCGAGCTATAGGCTCCCTCACTGGTTAGCAGAGGCACATGGCCATCTGGCGCTTTCAGATCCAGTGCGATGAGGTGCCGATGCAGAAATCTTTCGTGAGGTCAGTAAAGAGATACATAGGGAGAGTGCATTTATTCTGGTGTGAGTCAAACAAGTGTTATTAATAAATATTTGCTAACAAACGTTGCTTTTTTCTGCACAGATATTATGAGGACCCTAAGGATCATAAATACTATGAGCCTCTTTTAGTTATTTTACAATGCCAGGAAACGTTGATATTAATAAATAAACGAATAAATTTGACATAACCGAAGATGCAGGATCTTATATGAACTATACTGATTCCACATTGAAGTTACAGACTGTGCGACATAGTCGGCAGTCTTCAATAGGTTGCATTTCGATCTAGACCATGCTCTCATACCGTTATTAGTTAGCTTATAATCAGTGCTAACGAGATCATTTTAAGGTGTTTCTTATGTAAACGTACCACAATGGCACCCTACGTGAAAATTATTTGCACAAGAAACTTCTTCCCCCTTCCTTATGTTAAATATAGCCAGTAGCACTGCACTTTCACAATCCGACGGCGATGCTAATGATCTGCAAGGGAACATAAAATTACGAGTGCATCTCCGCATAACAGATAGTAAGGATTTCTACGCCACGGCACACCGTCATTTCAAGGACGGACTGGGTTAATTATCCCAAAGCTCAGCTGCGAAAATGTGCCACACATACTGTACGCCCCTTATACCATCATCTGCGGACTCACCAGCTAAACTAAGACATTTCTGGGGGTACAGTAATTGGTTTTTTTTCCACGCATCACAAACGCAGGTTGGTAGAGGCACTATAAGGTAAGGGGGATTCTGGGATTCTGTGGGTTCTGTGGTAGTAACGGGAGGCACCAAAAGTGTTCTAGACTATCTGGACTATACCAAGATTATTGCGGACCACGTACATCCGTTCATGTTTGATGCCTTTCGCGAAGACGACGGCAACTTCCATAGGGGCAGAATTTGATACAGTTGTTTGAGGAGCATAATAGTGAACTCACGGCGATTTCTTGACCACCAGATTCGCCCTATCTGAACTCGACGTCTGGGACCCTATTTGGTACCAGTTAGGCGCCAACAAACCACAGGCCTAAAATTCCATGAGTTGCATGGCATGTGCTTAGACATGGGTACCTCACACATCCTGAAACATACCGAGGACTTATCGAATCCATTTCACGCACAACCGCAGCTGTAATGCGTTCCAAAAGTAGATCGAAATGCTGTTGAACACATGCTTATCATGCTTCGGGTCATCAGCGCTCTTGACCACTTTTCCAACAAAGGAAGGTCGATGAGAGTTTCGCTGTAGATTTCCTCGCGTGATGAAAACAAGATTATCACATCACAAATGTGGTAAACTGGCAAGGAAATTTAGTGTTTTTGAAAATTAGACGATGGAAATCCCAGTTTTCGCTTAGACCACGTAACTAGGACTCACTCACTAAACACAACTGCCCCCCAAGTGTTTGTTTGTTTGTTAAAACCAAGTAAAATTTTAACGAAAGTAATTCTATAGCAGGCTACAAAGAGACAAGGCGATACAATAATATGGGACGGTAGGGAACGTATATGTAAAGGCTATTCAGGTAAATATGTGAGATGTAAGTTTGTGAGTAAAAATAGCAGGTACTTTCAAGGTTCTGCATAAAAAAATGCTCTGGTTTCCAAGTTTCTTGGAAAATTCCATGTTCATTATCAACTGTCCATTACTACTATCACTTGGATTCTGTAGAGATATGAACTATGGAAACGAATAAAAAAAATATACTCATGAGTGACATAAAATAATAGAAGGTACCGATGAAAATTAATATACTTTGTTTCACAGTAACTTACGGAACACTAGATGACTGCAAAAATTAGCAAAAATAATGTAAATAAACTTATTTGTAAAAAATATTTGGATTTATTATTCTGTCTCATTTGCACGTTTTTAAATACATTGCATGTTCCGATAATTCTGGATCATCTTCAGATTTAAGTAGTTGCGTCCGTAACCAGTCTTGTCTGTGCCAGAAACTCATGTCAGAGTACTGTCAATACTTACACCTGAAGATGATCTAGAGATATCGAAAGATATGTAATTAAAAATGAAGCCAAGGAGAGCGAAGAATAAATTTTTTTTTTTTTACAAATAAGTTTATTTACAGGTGTTTTTGAAACTGGGGCAACCACGGCTAAAATAGTTATACATGACTGATTGATAGTTCATACAACAAACACTTTCTTAAAACAGGTGTTAAAATTATCAAATATAAAACTGAATGAAAAGTTCAACAATTCGCTGCAGATGTATTTATTCAAGTCAATTATTGACCCACGCATCCCGTTTCGCAAGTTTTAAGTTGCATCTTCTGTTGTATATAAATGCTGTGTCGTATGGTATGGAGAACAGTTATAGAATGCAGCAGAGGAACTGTTGGCGTGGATAGGCGAAGTTCTCAGCCCTCCGCAGTTGATAAAATATCATCATCAATTGATAAAAAATCCCATCATCTATGATGAATGCCATATCTGTGTTAAAATATCGAACTGTCGTCATTTTACTGATTAAAATGTGTTCATGTCGCCCAATGTCAAGCAACAAACAATGCCCCTCACCATGTTATCCAGGAAAGTACTGTGCTCAAAAGCCGATACACTCCTACGTGTTTGTCACTAACAAAGCAACTGACAACATACGCCACGAGAGTCCCGTGTGTTGTCAAAGCGTGTGCGGTGGCTGTCGTCCTGGTATTCTGCTGCTTGACATAGGCCGACAAGGACATAATTTAATCATAAAAGTGACGACAGTTCGTGATTATAAAACAGGCATGAAATTCATCGTAGATGATAGGTTTATTATCGATTCCTGATTTTTTTATCGATGTAGGAGGGTTGAGAACTTTGCCTAGATACGCCGGCAATTACTCTGCGGCATTCTGTAACTATTCCCCACACCATATGACGTAGCATTTATATACATCGCAAGATGAAACTTAAAAGTTTCGAAGTCGGTTGTGTGAGTCTATAATCGACTTGAACAGACACAGCTACAGTGGATTATTGGATTTTTCTTTCAGCTTTATATTTAAGAATTTTAACACCTGTATTAAGAACTGTTTACTGTATGAATTGTCAATCAGTCATATACACTCCTGGAAATTGAAATAAGAACACCGTGAATTCATTGTCCCAGGAAGGGGAAACTTTATTGACACATTCCTGGGGTCAGATACATCACATGATCACACTGACAGAACCACAGGCACATAGACACAGGCAACAGAGCATGCACAATGTCGGCACTAGTACAGTGTATATCCACCTTTCGCAGCAATGCAGACTGCTATTCTCCCATGGAGACGATCGTAGAGATGCTGGATGTAGTCCTGTGGAACGGCTTGCCATGCCATTTCCACCTGGCGCCTCAGTTGAACCAGCGTTCGTGCTGGACGTGCAGACCGCGTGAGACGACGCTTCATCCAGTCCCAAACATGCTCAATGGGGGACAGATCCGGAGATCTTGCTGGCCAGGGTAGTTGACTTACACCTTCTAGAGCACGTTGGGTGGCACGGGATACATGCGGACGTGCATTGTCCTGTTGGAACAGCAAGTTCCCTTGCCGGTCTAGGAATGGTAGAACGATGGGTCCGATGACGGTTTGGATGTACCGTGCACTATTCAGTGTCCCCTCGACGATCACCAGTGGTGTACGGCCAGTGTAGGAGATCGCTCCCCACACCATGATGCCGGGTGTTGGCCCTGTGTGCCTCGGTCGTATGCAGTCCTGATTGTGGCACTCACCTGCACGGCGCCAAACACGCATACGACCATCATTGGCACCAAGGCAGAAGCGACTCTCATCGCTGAAGACGACACGTCTCCATTCGTCCCTCCATTCACGCCTGCCGCGACACCACTGGAGGCGGGCTGCACGATGTTGGGGCGTGAGCGGAAGACGGCCTAACGGTGTGCGGGACCGTAGCCCAGTTTCATGGAGATGGTTGCGAATGGTCCTCGCCGATACCCCAGGAGCAACAGTGTCCCTAATTTGCTGGGAAATGGCGGTGCGGTCCCCTACGGCACTGCGTAGGATCCTACCGTCTTGGCGTGCATCCGTGCGTCGCTGCGGTCCGGTCCCAGGTCGACGGGCACGTGCACCTTCCGCCGACCACTGGCGACAACATCGATGTACTGTGGAGACCTCACGCCCCACGTGTTGAGCAATTCGGCGGTACGTCCACCCGGCCTCCCGCATGCCCACTATACGCCCTCGCTCAAAGTCCGTCAACTGCACATACGGTTCACGTCCACGCTGTCGCGGCATGCTACCAGTGTTAAAGACTGCGATGGAGCTCCGTATGCCACAGCAAACTGGCTGACACTGACGGCGGCGGTGCACAAATGCTGCGCAGCTAGCGCCATTCGACGGCCAACACTGCGGTTCCTGGTGTGTCCGCTGTGCCGTGCGTGTGATCATTGCTTGTACAGCCCTCTCGCAGTGTCCGGAGCAAGTATGGTGGGTCTGACACACCGGTGTCAATGTGTTCTTTTTTCCATTTCCAGGAGTGTATAAGTTTGCTGATTAATTTTTGCTGTAGTATAGTGTTAGGTAAGTAACCGTGAAACAGATTGTATTAATTTAATACGCATAGACTTACAAATACTAGCCTACACACAAAGCTTTCATTATTACTTCAAAAAAGCAAAGCTACAGAATTATCTTAATTAACTTGTTGGTAATACATGGCTGCAGTCGCTGTACGTGTTTAAATGGTCGTGCCGTAATACCGTGTCATACGCTACAAGACTAGAGAAAGTAGCGCCATTCCAGAGACGTGCTACAGCTCATTGGCGCGGGAATTTCGGTGTGTACCGGAACAATATACATGTACAAGTAAACAACAAAAAATTAGTAATGCAACTTTACTTTTTCGAGAAGATAATTAAAACTTTAAGACTAGCCCTCGTTCGTCGTGGAACCTAGTTCATCAGTGTTAGTTGGCAAATGGATGGGTGATTTCCATACTTCCTTTCGTCGATACTTCTGAACATATAACATAATGTATTACGAGCCAATATTGCATCTACGTCTACATCTACATGGATAGTCTGTAAATCACATTCAAATGCCTGACAGAGGGTTCATCGAACCACCTTCACAATTCTTAGTTAGTCCAATCTTGTATAGCGCGCGGAAAGAATGAACACCTATATCTCTCAGTACGAGCTCTGATTTCCCTTATTTTATCGTGATGATCATTCCTCGCTATGTAGGTCGGTGTCAACAAAATATTTTCGCATTCAGAGGAGGAAGTTGGTGATTGGAATTTCGTGAGAAGATCCCGTCGCAACGAAAACCGCCTTTCTTTTAATGATTTCCAGCCCAAATCCTGGATCATTTCTGTGACACTCTCTCCCATATTTCGCGACAATACAAAACCTGCTGCCTTTCTTTGAACTTTTTCGGTGTACTCCGTCAGTCCTATCTGGTAAGAATCCCACACCGCGCAGCAGTATTCTAAAAGAGGACGGACCTTAGTAGGCCTGTTACATTTTCTCTAAGTGTCCTGCCAGTAAAACGCAGTATTTCGTTAGCATTCCCCCACAACATTTTCTATGTGTTTCATTCAATTTAAGTTTTTCGTAACTGTAATATCTTGGTATTTCGTTGAATTTACGGCTTTTAGATTAGACTACACATTTCTCTTTCAAGTTTATTATCTTACTAGCCTTTCCCCCAATGCTAGGCCCGCGGATACGATTTACACGTATACTGAACACACCTACTCCACCCCCTCTGTGTCCAGCTCTCCCTCCTCTGTCGGTCCACCTTATTCCTCTCGCGGCTCACTCTGTATCGTCATCTCCTCCACAGCAGATGGCCGCAGATTTGGCATGGAGGACCTGAAGACATTTGGATTCCACTGTAGGAGCCGGCCGGAGTGGCCGTGCGGTTCTAGGCGCTGCAGTCTGGAGCCGAGTGACCGCTACGGTCGCAGGTTCGAATCCTGCCTCGGGAATGGATGTGTGTGATGTCCTTAGGCTAGTTAGGTTTAATTAGTTCTAAGTTCTAGGCGACTGATGACCTCAGAAATTAAGTCGCATAGTGCTCCGAGCCATTTGAACCATTTGAACCACTGTAGGAAAGAGGGACACCCAATTAATATCTCCTAAAATGTCTAAGAGTGACATCGCAGCTAGGGAACATAAATGTCGTAGTCGCGCTTCATCTTGTTAAAGAAAAGGAATACAGATTGGCGAGAGAAGAACGGAATATTACCACTGTGCGTCAAGGCCCTAGGCATCTGGGCAAACTATAGCCTCTCGAATTCCATTCACTCTCTATGCTCCTCGGTTTATTGTTCCCTCTGCTGCACCATCAGGTGGATTTGCTGTTAACGGTGGGCACACTGTTGTTTCATGTGTCGCCAATGTTGTTCAGGTTAAGTTTCCACTTGCTACTGATGCAGTTCTTCCTGTAGTGCCAAAAATTAACTAAAGCCGAATTCATGTCGTCCGTCATTGTACACGCGCGTAAGTCAAAAACTGCTCGCTCGGAAGCGCTTTGTTCGCACACAAATATGTTATTAAGTAATCAATAACACAGTGATCGCCTCCAGCAGTCCAGGTCAACAATAAACACGCGAACACGCCGGCTGTTGATACAGGAAAAGACAAACGGTGTGACAAAGTAAACAGCTTAATGAACTGCCCGCCTCGGTTGGTTTAGGAAGAGCCAATGATCGATACCTAAGCTGGGTGTCGAATTGCAGCTCTCTAAGCTTTGGCGACTAAAGATCCTCATGTTTTATTTCTTGCCTACTACAACATGCTGCCCACGATCTATCACTACACCACAAAATCACTTTCCTCTTCTGAGCCCATATGATCCTACTACATTGAATGCGCCATAGTTTTGGATTTTAAAAAAATGGACTCTGTCAAAACTAATGCAGGGAGTGACTGCAGTCCTGCTGTATTATTTTAGAAGTCTAATGTGATCTTGAGTATTTACATACCTCAACGAGCTGACCAGGAAATTATTTCTGCATTAGTTAACTTATAATTTACTAATAAATTCCGTTATCATGCAAAGCAGTGGCATGATATATAGCAGAAATCAAAAAATTAGGTGCTATATCAATAAATCTATATGTTTCGTAAAAGTCATAAAATCAAGCCTCGTAGACAACACAGAAGCCTCTTGAAAACTGTTAGCTCAGTCATGCCACAACGATGAAAGAAATTAGTAGTGAAGCATGTAATTAATCAGCGTTTGATATTAACACGTGCAAAGGCGCCTATTTATCTGTGGTGTAGAACGAAAACGACGTTCCACATCAGAGTTAGTACCTCACGGCGGAACCACAAATCAGGACCAATAATAATTTGTTAGGTAACCAGTTTCAGCATTACAATATGCCGTCTTCAGGCTTATCTTTAAACGTTACAAAAGGGTGATAAATACATAGTAAAAAGCCATAAAATATTATCTAAATAAAGCAAGTGTTGCATGTTAATTTACATAGAAAATAAAACAGTCTTAACTAAATGGTTCAAATGGCTCTGAGCACTATGGGACTCAACTGCTGTGGTCATCAGTCCCCTAGAACTTAGAACTACTTAAACCTAACTAACCTAAGGACATCACACGCATCCATGCCCGAGGCAGGATTCGAACCTGCAACCTTAGCGGTCGCGCGGTTCCAGACTGTAGCGCCTAGAACCGCTCGGCCACATGGGCCGGCTCTTAATTAAAATCTACATATTAAAATGTAGTATGTACTGTCAGTAATTAACCAATATTCATGCATAATGTGAAAACATCAGTAGGTCCGTTGCCCCGGCCACAGTTTGGATTGCTTTAAGGCGGTTTTCCATCTACCTCGGCGAATGCAGGCTGGTTCCCCTTATTCCGCCTCAGTTACACTATGTCGGCGATTGCTGCGCAAACGCTGTCTCCTCATACACGTACACCATAATTACTCTACCTCGCAAACATTTGGGGTTACACTCGTCTGCTACGAGACGTTCCTGAGGGTGGGCGAGGGGTGTGGGTGGGGGGTGGGAGGTGGTAGTGGACGTGGAAAGGGGCGGGGGGATGCACTGGGGGCAGAACCGCACGATAACCCTGGGTTCGGTGTGGACCGACGGTGAGGTGAGTGGACTGCTGTGGCCTGTTGTGGGGTGAACCACTGAGGACTACGACGTCACGAAGCCTCGCTGTCGCTTCTACGTCCACGGTTTAATACAAAATACACAAGATAACAGGATCATTATAACATGCACAGTAAAGGGGTTCACTGTAAGTTATGGTAATCTGTATAGTAAGTATATAAAAAAGACGAGAAATTAAAAAGAGAATGGTGTACTTATACCACATAGCTCTTAGCGTATATTATGCTGGTTTGAACATTTCATTTTCATCCTTAGTACAGTTTTACGTCAACTTTTTAGTAGGTCTTCTGGTCTCATATTACTACAGTACAGCACGTACCGAGGTTTTTTATATTTTCACCTAGTTACAATAGGCTGTCTGCAGCCTCAGCATTGATTCTTAAATGGTATCTTGTTTTACGTTTTACAGTCATCCTTCTATAGTGTTCTTTCGGTTCCCCCTTATAGAGTATTGTCTAATAACCATTGAGTACAGCTATGGTTTTTCAGTAGCTGTAATTCCTATTTTTAATTTGTCGTCTTTTTTATATGCTTACTATACAGATTACCACAACATGTAGTGAACCCCTTTACCGTACATGATTTAATGACGCATTTGATGTGTCGGTCCCTTTTCCTTCTTCTTTTACTTTTTGACAAAGACCAGTAGAGTCTTGTCACGTATACCCATACATATTTGCAGACAATGGTATACACGACTGAGGGTTGCATTACTTTGACACTTCTGTTTTCTGATTACTTCCATTCAGTAACTGATTGTTTCACATTATGTATGAATATTGGTTAATTCCTGATAGTACATATTACGTTGTAACATGTAGATTTTAATTAAGACTGTTTTCTTTTACATATGTAAATTAATATGTAACACTTGCTTCATTTAGATAGTATTTTCTGGCTTTTTATTATGTATTTTTTGTTCTTTTGTAACGTTTACTGTATATGCCTGGAGATGGCATAATGTAATGCCGAAACTGATTGCCTAAGAAAAAAAACCAAAATAATGGCTATTGGTATTTTATTATTGGAAATCGACCAGCCGAAGTCCCGCACTCCGGAAATAGGATGGAGTTACACTTATTACATAAATGAGGACAGTCGCTGCCTAACGCAGCAACGGATGGGAGACCTCTGCGTGGACACGCCCTCAAGAAGTTGCATGCGTCACCGCTGCCGTAAGTTTGCTTACGTCAGAGCGCAGCGCTCCTCGATCCTATCTGTACTCACCGTCTACGACGACAGCATCGTCCTGGACTAGATCTGGCTGCGACCTAACAGAACCATTAGTCAGAACTGTGGAACAACGTTTATCGTTAACGGAACGCTGCTGTGTAACAACCTAACAGTTCCTGTCAGAGTTGCAGGTGGTCCTGTAGGGCGTCAGGCACAGGTCAACAAAATTATGACTTACGTTGTCTCTTCTGAGGCTGAATCCCTCTCTCATAATATCATACACGATCTCGGTTCCGTTGATAATCTGCAAGGGATACCTGACAACACTTTTCACAATTACAGACACCATCACCATTAGCACATGCTACACAATTTATAACAATTGCACAGTGTTATGTCCTCATGTAAATAAATGGTTCGTTCGACGTATCGAACAGAATTTAATATATAACCAAAAAATAATTAAAATAAATAACCTGAATAGTAAAGACAATTCCGTTCAATCCACGAACGTCAAGTCGACATTGCGGTCATTGGAGCTGCTGCACAAGTTCAGATGCTCGGATGACGAAAGGATGGGGAAGGAAAGCGGCAATTTCCGTTTCAGGGGAACCATCCTGGACTTTGTCTGAAGCGATGTTACCAGTTCACGGGAAACCTAACTCTGGACGCCCGGACGGGGATTTGAACCATCGTCCGCCCGAATGCGTGTCCAGCGTAGTATCAACTGCGGTGCCGCACTCGGTACTTCCCGCTACGATTGCAACCCAACTCTCTAACAAGCCACGTGAAGTATCTGTCCTTAATTCTGGCCCGAGGTAAAGAAAATCAAAGCTACGACATGAAGCCATGCTGCAATCAACAAATGAGACGTGGAGACATTGTCTCCCTGTGAAAGCCACGCCTTACCTCTAGACCACGATGCAATATGCAACGAAGTTGTAGGATTTAACGAATTTGCACAGCATTATGGGCTGCACCAGGCCAATTACCCATAAATGTTACACGCTGCTGAACTGATTGAGATGACTGACTGTAGAAGGGCGAGAAAAATTTTAGGGACCAATATGAGGAATACCAGCTTCGAAAGAAGGGTTATTTACTTTCTTGTTTTTTTTTTTTGTTTTTTGTCGTCGGTCTACTGACTGGTTTGATGCGGCCCGCCACGAATTCCTTTCCTGTGCTAACCTCTTCATCGCAGAGTAGCACTTGCAGCCTACGTCCTCAATTATTTGCTTGACGTAATCCAATCTCTGTCTTCCTCTACAGTTTTTGCCCCCTACAGCTCCCTCTAGTACCATGGAAGTCATTCCCTCATATCTTAGCCGATGTCCTATCATCCTGTCCCTTCTCCTTATCAGTGTTTTCCACATATTCCTTTCCTCTCCGATTCTGCGTAGAACCTCCTCATTCCTTACCTTATCAGTCCACCTAATTTTCAACATTCGTCTATAGCACCACATCTGAAATGCTACGATTCTCTTCTGTTGCGGTTTTCCTACAGTCCATGTTTCACTACCATGCAATGCTGTACTCCACACGTACATCCTCAGAAATTTCTTCCTCAAATTAAGGCCGGTATTTGATATTAGTAGACTTCTCTTGGCCAGAAATGCCTTTTTTGCCATAGCGAGTCTCCTTTTGATGTCCTCCTTGCTCCGTCCCTCATTGGTTATTTTACTGCCTAGGTAGCAGAATTCCTTCACTTCATGGACTTCGTGACCATCAATCTTGATGTTAAGTTTCTCGCTGTTCTCATTTCTACTACTTCTCATTACCTTCGTCTTTCTCCGATTTACTCTCAAACCATACTGTGTACTCATTAGACTGGTTATTCCGTTCAGCAGATCATTTAATTCTTCTTCACTTTCACTCAGGATAGCAATGTCATCAGCGAATCGTATCATAGAGATCCTTTCACCTTGTATTTTAATTCCACTCCTGAACCTTTCTTTTATTTCCATCATTGCTTCCTCGATGTACAGATTGAAGAGTAGGGGCGAAAGGCTACAGCCTTGTCTTACACCCTTCTTAATACGAGCATTTCGTTCTTGATCGTCCACTCTTATTGTTCCCTCTTGGTTGTTGTACATATTGTATATGAACCGTCTCTCCCTATAGCTTACCCCTACTTTTTTCAGAATCTCGAACAGCTTGCACCATTTTATCTTGTCGAACGCTTCTTCCAGGTCGACAAATCCTATGAAAGTGTCTTGATTTTTCTTTAGCTTTGCTTCCATTATTAGCCGTAACGTCAGAATTGTCTCTCTCGTCCCTTTACTTTTCCTAAAGCCAAACTGATCGTCACCTAGCGCATTCTCAATTTTCTCTTCCATTCTTCTGTATATTATTCTTGTAAGCAGCTTCGATGCATGAGCTGTTAAGCTGATTGTGCGATAATTCTCGCACTTGTCAGCTCTTGCCGTCTTCGGAATTGTGTGGATGATGCTCTTCCGAAAGTCAGATGGTATGTCGCCAGACTCATATAAGACTCATATATTCTACACACCAACGTGAATAGTCGTTTTGTTGCCACTTCCCCCAATGATTTTAGAAATTCTGATGGAATGTTATCTATCCCTTCTGCCTTATTTGACCGTAAGTCCTCCAAAGCTCTTTTAAATTCCGATTCTAATACTGGATCCCCTATCTCTTCTAAATCGACTCCTGTTTCTTCTTCTATCACATCAGACAAATCTTCACCCTCATAGAGGCTTTCAATGTATTCTTTCCACCTATCTGCTCTCTCCTCTGCATTTAACAGTGGAATTCCCGTTGCACTGTTAATGTTACCACCGTTGCTTTTAATGTCACCAAAGGTTGTTTTGACTTTCCTGTAAGCTGAGTCTGTCCTTCCGACAATCATATATTTTTCGATGTCTTCACATTTTTCTTGCAGCCATTTCGTCTTAGCTTCCCTGCACTTCCTATTTATTCCATTCCTCAGCGACTTGTATTTCTGTATTCCTGATTTTCCCGGAACATGTTTGTACTTCCTCATTTCATCCATCAACTGAAGTATTTCTTCTGTTACCCATGGTTTCTTCGCAGCTACCTTCTTTGTACCTATGTTTTCCTTCCCAACTTCTGTGATGGCCCTTTTTAGGGATGTCCATTCCTCTTTAACTGTACTGCCTACAGCGCTATTCCTTATTGCTGTATCTATAGCGTTAGAGAACTTCAAACGTATCTAGTCATTCCTTAGTACTTCCGTATCCCACTTCTTTGCGTATTGATTCTTCCTTAATAATGTTTTGAACTTCAGCCTACTCTTCATCACTACTACACTCCTGGAAATTGAAATAAGAACACCGTGAATTCATTGTCCCAGGAAGGAGAAACTTTATTGACACATTCCTGGGGTCAGATACATCACATGATCACACTGACAGAACCACAGGCACATAGACACAGGCAACAGAGCATGCACAATGTCGGCACTAGTACAGTGTATATCCACCTTTCGCAGCAATGCAGGCTGCTATTCTCCCATGGAGACGATCGTAGAGATGCTGGATGTAGTCCTGTGGAACGGCTTGCCATGCCATTTCCACCTGGCGCCTCAGTTGGACCAGCGTTCGTGCTGGACGTGCAGACCGCGTGAGACGACGCTTCATCCAGTCCCAAACATGCTCAATGGGGGACAGATCCGGAGATCTTGCTGGCCAGGGTAGTTGACTTACACCTTCTAGAGCACGTTGGGTGGCACGGGATACATGCGGACGTGCATTGTCCTGTTGGAACAGCAAGTTCCCTTGCCGGTCTAGGAATGGTAGAACGATGGGTTCGATGACGGTTTGGACGTACCGTGCACTATTCAGTGTCCCCTCGACGATCATCAGTGGTGTACGGCCAGTGTAGGAGATCGCTCCCCACGCCATGATGCCGGGTGTTGGCCCTGTGTGCCTCGGTCGTATGCAGTCCTGATTGTGGCGCTCACCTGCACGGCGCCAAACACGCATACGACCATCATTGGCACCAAGGCAGAAGCGACTCTCATCGCTGAAGACGACACGTCTCCATTCGTCCCTCCATTCACGCCTGTCGCGACACCACTGGAGGCGGGCTGCACGATGTTGGGGCGTGAGCGGAAGACGGCCTAACGGTGTGCGGGACCGTAGCCCAGCTTCATGGAGACGGTTGCGAATGGTCCTCGCCGATACCCCAGGAGCAACAGTGTCCCTAATTTGCTGGGAAGTGGCGGTGCGGTCCCCTACGGCACTGCGTAGGATCCTACGGTCTTGGCGTGCATCCGTGCGTCGCTGCGGTCCGGTCCCAGGTCGACGGGCACGTGCACCTTCCGCCGACCACTGGCGACAACATCGATGTACTGTGGAGACCTCACGCCCCACGTGTTGAGCAATTCGGCGGTACGTCCACCCGGCCTCCCGCATGCCCACTATACGCCCTCGCTCAAAGTCCGTCAACTGCACATACGGTTCACGTCCACGCTGTCGCGGCATGCTACCAGTGTTAAAGACTGCGATGGAGCTCCGTATGCCACAGCAAACTGGCTGACACTGACGGCGGCGGTGCACAAATGCTGCGCAGCTAGCGCCATTCGACGGCCAACACCGCGGTTCCTGGTGTGTCCGCTGTGCCGTGCGTGTGATCATTGCTTGTACAGCCCTCTCGCAGTGTCCGGAGCAAATATGGTGGGTCTGACACACCGGTGTCAATGTGTTCTTTTTTCCATTTCCAGGAGTGTATATTGTGATCTGCGTCTATATCTGCTCCTGGGTACGCCTTACAATCCTGTATCTGATTTCGGAATCTCTGTCTGACCATGATGTAATCTAATTGAAACCCTCCCGTATCTCCCGGCCTTTTCCAGGTATACCTCCTCCTCTTGTGATTCTTGAACAGGGTATTCGCTATTACTAGCTGAAACTTGTTACAGAACTCAATTAGTCTTTCTCCTCTTTCATTCCTTGTCCGAAGCCCCTATACTCCTGTAACCTTTTCTTCTACTCCTTCCCCTACAACTGCATTCCAGTCGCCCATGACTATTAGATTTTCGTCCCCCTTTACATACTGCATTACCCTTTCAATATCCTCTATCTGTTCATCTTCGGCTTGCGGCGTCGGCATGTATACCTGAACTATCATTGTCGGTGTTGGTCTGCTGTCGATTCTGATTAGAACAACCCGGTCACTGAACTGTTCACAGTAACACACCCTCTGCCCTACCCTCCTATTCATAACGAATCCTATACCTGGTATACCATTTTCTGCTGCTGTTGATATTACCCGATACTCATCTGACCAGAAATCCTTGTCTTCCTTCCACTTCACTTCACTGACCCCTACTATATCTAAATTGAGCCTTTGCATTTCCCTTTTCAGATTTTCTAGTTTGCCTACCACGTTCAAGCCTCTGACATTCCACGCCCCGACTCGTAGAACGTTATCCTTTCGTTGATTATTCAATCTTTTTCTCATGGTAACCTCCCCCTTGGCAGTCCCCTCCCGGAGATCCGAATGGGGGACTATTCCGGAATCTTTTGCCAATGGAGAGATCATCATGACACTTCTTCAATTACAGGCCACATGTCCTGTGGATACACGTTCGGTGTCTTTAATGCAGTGGTTTCCATTGCCTTCTGCATCCTCATGTCGTTGATCATTGCTGATTCTTCCGCCTTTAGGGGCAGTTTCCCACCCCTAGGACAAGAGAGTGCCCTGAACCTCTATCTGCTCCTCCGCCCTCTTTGACAAGGCCGTTGGCAGAATGAGGCTGACTTCTTACGCCGGAAGTCTTCGGCCGCCAATGCTGATTATTTATCAAAATTTAGGCAGTGGCGGGGATCGAACCCGGGACCGAAGACGTTTTGATTATGAATCAAAGACGCTACTCCTAGACCACGGGTAACTTACTTACAGAATGATTTGGGTGATGTAACAAGGTAAGTACTTCATGATTTGACTCCTATGAGTTTTGGTATGAGGATATTAAGAACTTTGGCGGAAAGCAAAAACAGACCTACAGAGAAATGGTACCCAGAGATTTCCTTTAGTGAATCTGAGTTCTCTATGAGTCATGGGCTGGAATTTAGTGAGGACTGACGCTTATAAGAGGATTTTGTAATATTTCAATAAGTCAATTGCATCGTGGTCTAGAGGTAAGGTGTGGCTTTCACAAGGAGACAATGCCTCCGCGTCTCATTTGTTGATTGCAGCATGGCTTCATGTGGTAGCTTTGATTTTCTTTACCTTGGGCCAGAACCAATGGAAAGTTGGTGGAGGGGGGGAGGAGGGGGGAGGGGGAGAGAGGAACTGATGGAGAAGGTTTGTTTACTACTGCAGACTGTGTTGATCTATTAAATGTCGCTTAATGTTGTACCTGCTTGTGTGGGTGCTGATGGTGGCCATTTTAAAAATATTTAAACACAAGAATAGTTGAATGCAATGATGAAGGTTGTGTTAGGTGCAGATGCAGTCTGTAGTAAGAAGGAGAGGATACGTGATGGAGTTTTTGCTTGTAGAGAAACGCACATACAGAAACCACACGTTTTTTACAAGCTGTGATAGGCAGATATAGCCCGAAGTAACTGACCTCAGAGTAGGAAGGAACAATTGTTTAGAAGTAACTAATTAAGACTGCTGATAGACGGTGAATTTTTATGACTCGCAATAACTTAATGACATTGGCTTCATGGGCCGTAGGCCACGGTCTAAGATACGTTTCTGCGTCTAATGTTTCACCCCCTGATGCAGGAGACTCCTTCAGAGCAACAAAGAGGCAGTTCATCGTCAAATATAAAAGTCTTTATCTACTCGAAACTGTAATTTCCTAAAAAAGTTTACTTTGGCACATCAACAAGATCCGAACAACCTCTGAGGATAACTCCTGCTGTAGGTGATAAAATATTAGGCACTGCAGCGTATCGCCGGCCGCGGTGGCCAAGCGGTTCTAGGCGCTTCAGTCCAGAACCGGGCGACTGCTATGGTCGCAGGTTCTAATCTTGCCTCGGGCATGTATGTCTGTGATGTCCTTAGGTTAGTTAGGTTTAAGTAGTTCTAAGTTCTAGGGGACTGATGACCTCAGATGCTAAGTCCCATAGTGCTCAGAGCCTTTTGAACCATTTTTTGCAGCGTATCTTAGACGTCGGCTTGCTGCGCATAATAAAACCCATGCCATCGAGGAATTAGGGCAAACCGTCGTGTAACGAGCAAGACCATTGTTGTCACTCTAAGTCTCTTCCATGCCGTCGAGGCTACAAGAGCAGCCTGAGGTGTGACGAGGGAGACCATTGCACTGTAGAGCCGACGAGCGAAGGAGAAAAATGAGATCGGCTCCCAGTATCCCCTTGGACTTTAAAGAACGCATTATCAAGGTATAACTTCGAAACAGACTGAATGGCCGATTCTAGACTTTGGTTTATTATGCTGTAAGACTTTCGCTGGTACAGGACGTGCTTGTATAGCAGTAGCATGCGTGTGAAACTGCAAATGGTCAAAAGCTGTTTAGTAACAAAATTCAAAGTAGGTTCAACGTGATCAAATCCCCATAGCGTATCTAATCCGTCTTCAAGAAGACACTGATGCTGAAAGCAGCTGCAAGCCTTAATAATTTATGAACTTTTTCTTGTTGCTGATGAGTTCGCCTAAGGCCGTTTTTCCGCAATATGGGCCTTAGGTAATCTGTACATCCTGGATGAAAAGATGTCTCTGAAATGATGTTTAAAAGTAGGTTGTAGAACTGACTATAATTAACAAACCAAATGTGTCTCAGGGACTTAGAGGGAATACTATAAACTTACGACGAGTATAGAATAGCTACAACGTGTTGCAGTTTCTGTTTAATAACAAGTCTTTTCAGCAGTTAGATGTTGTGTCATGGGAAGTTATTTGTCTCCACTAGTAACTAAATAAAGGAGGATTTCTCAGGAGTGATATGTTGACTATACATTTGTAAGATAGCGATTTATAATGTTGGACACATTCTCAAAAATGCACTCTTGTTGCTTTGGAATGCTCTAGAGCACAGTTGGGCAAGCCATGCCAAACTGCAAGGGAGAGTGGCTTTGTTCGGTACTTCTTGGGAAGTACTCAGTATAGCGCGAAGGTATTGTAGATGGTATGTTGGATGAGGATGGGCGGTCAGGATGCGCCATATTAAAAGTCGTCCGAGTTTCCCAAGTGATTTATTATTTCCAGCTACAGTGCCCCTGTTCCTCTCAGTCTGCATAACTGGATCCCGCAATGCTAAAGACACCACTTCGCTGTCTGCGAAACAGCTTGGCGCGGAATGGCTGCCTCAGCAACCCGTGCAACACACAGCTGTGTGTCGGCCTTGCACCGCCATGGAGTTCTGGCGACGTCAGGCAGCGTTTGCAGTCGACTCAGTGGTCTCCTTCTTGCCTCAGCACCGCTTGCAGAGAGCTACAAGGTGCGTGCAGTGTGCTCCATCATCGGCGTGGCTAAGATCGCAGCGACAACAAGTGCCCATGATCCAACATCTGAATCTTTGGCCCTCTCATCGGGATGCATCCAGTGTGTGTTTGGAGCCAAGAGGACTGCCTGCAGTAGCGAGCCAGGCGTGACCCACAGCTGGCTGTCTCCGGACCCCGCATTGGCCTCAGAGGTTCGAACCATCGACCTGCTGTGGACTGGAACACTGGTGTCCCATCGGCTGCTGTGTGTAGCCAGTGTTGTGAGACGCCCTGCCTTCCAGGAGAGCTGTCATACTTGAATGCCTTGTTAGTACACCGGTGCCTATTTATACGTGGCTCTGCACCTCTGTTTTGCTAATGCACAGCTCAGAGTCGTGTACTCATAACACCTGGGTTTGGCCAGTGGGTCCCTTCTGCCTGTGACTTGCGCCATGCAAACCGCTGCGATTTCTCTTTCAGCGGGTCCATGGCACTGTGGCCTCCATTCTACATCGCAACAGCTGGTAGCATAACTTACTGTCAACAGGCCCACATCTGGCTGTAACTTGTGTGCTCCGAAATATTGTACTGAAGCTAACCTTTCCCCATCTTAAACGGTGGTGCCACTACAGTATATTTAGCACTGCAGTGAGGCATTTTGCGGTTGGCACAGCTTTCCTCAGTTCGGCAGAATTCCTCTGTCAGCACCGTTTCCCCTTCACTATTTCTTTGTGGAATAAAAAAACACACAGGTCCAGAGGGTGCTTCCACAAAAAGAGGTAGTCTAACGATCTGTCGTCACAAACCTTCAAAAGTTAATGGAAATTACAGATGAGGAGAATAAGAATTTTCAGTATTTGTTATTCGCAGTCACGTAATCGACGGTTGCCATAAATTTGCTAGTTAAGGACATTACAACACAATGCAGAAAGCATTTAAAAACTTAGTGGATGGTGAAAGAGTAAAAAATTAAAATCATCGACAAATGCAATTCATTGCTATGTATGTCAAGATGCATTTGGCGATAAATTTGCAGGCATGGAGCACATGATGAAACAGACGATACAATTAGTAGATTTTCTGAAGTCGTATGCTTTATTGCGCTGTCAATTGCACCATTTTCCGATGGAACTGAGAGATGAGTGTGGAAACTGCATATACTGCTGCAAAGTACGTTCGTTACGTTTAGGGCCAAGAACAGTTTTTCGACTTCATACCCCGTTTTTGTGAACTTCATGAAGGAAAAAGGAAAGGAGGAACGAAACATCCGTGAGAAACAAATTACAAGGTCCGGCAGAAAAACCTCCCCTTTAAGGAAAGCTAATAAAAACAAAAACAAATAAGGTAGAACAATTTTATTTATACTAAATAAAAGTACATATTATGCCATTTTAGAAAATACTCTTATGGTCTTACTTTTTAAATAAAACATCCCTTAAATGGCTTCCTGCACTGTCGACACACTGTTTGAGTCTTTCCCTGAAGTTATTCATTACTCTTTGAGTCATTTCAGGTGGAATAGCTTCAACCTCTTGTGTAATTGCTTCTTTCAGGGCTCGCAAAGATTGTGGACATTGTTCATAAACTTTTGCTTTTAAATAGCCCCAAAGAAAGAAATCACAGGGCGTTAAGTCCGGCGATCGTGGGGGCCAGCCAATGTCTCCACGCAACGAGATCACATGTCCAGGAAACATTTCCTTCACCAATGCCAGTGACTGCCGCGCTGTGTGGGCTGTAGCACCATCTTGCTGGAACCACACGTTCTCTATTTCACCAAAAAGCTCCCTTAGTTGCGGTTGGAGAAAGTCACGTAGCATGGCACAATAGCGTTCACTGTTGACGGTTAAATTCCTGTCATTTTCTTCGAAAAAGTAAGGACCGATCACTCCGGAATTGTAAACAGCACACCATACTGTTACTTTAGGGCTATGAAGTGGTCTTTGATGAAGTTCTTGGGGATTGTGTTCACACCAGTACCTGCAATTTTGGCTGTTCACTGTTCCGGCAAGGTGAAAGTGTGCTTCATCAGAAAAAATCACAATATCGTTGGGACGAATGTTCCGAAGAAGGTCTTGGCACAAACTTACACGGACACCACAGTCTCGTTCACTCAGTTCCTGCGTAGTTACAATTTTGTAAGGATGCATTTTAAGATCTCGATGCAAGATTCTTCTCACACTTCGATCAGATATCCGTAATGCTGTCGCATGCTTTTTAGCGGATCGTCGAGGAGATTGTTGAACTGAAGCTCTAACTGCATCAACATTTCCGGGGCCTGTTGCAGTCCGTGGTCGTCCAGGTGGTTTCCTTTTTAATGCGGAACCTGTCTCACGAAAGTTAGCAGCCCAAGAATAAATTGCTTTCTTATCGGGAACAGGGTCCCGTCGTCCGAGCGCAAAAGGCGAACGCGAAAAGCACGTTGAGTATTAATAGGCGATTCGCCATTTTGAATAAAATCTTCCACTACGAAGGCACGATGTTCACCAGACCACGCCATGGCGTACACTGAAAACGGCACGTAGGCAGCTACTTAACGACGCGCCCCCCACCACTCTGCTCCTTCTACTGTCCGCTGCACGTTACTTTGTAATCGGGGAATTTTTTATGCCGGACCCTGTATTTCTAATTTGTTGTGGGTGCATTTAAAAAGAAAATCGCAGTGAAAGGAAATGGAAGTGTTGAGGGGGAAAAATCTGGCAAACACAATCCAGTTCCCGAAGTTCATTGGCGTTAAATAAAATGCGATGTTTGATGAATTTACTGTGGCCATGAAAGGGTTATGAGGATAGTTTTCGAAATGTTTTGAAGACACTGCCAGTCTTACGTCTGTGTTGGAGAGTATTTCGAGACCATTTCCCATTTCAGTTGAAAGCGCCCGTGAGCATGTGCGAACATAACTGATTGAATTACAGTGTAATTTAGTTTCTGCTTTGAAGACATATCCTTTTACGTTCAAACTGTCCAGGAAGTCTGAATTGTTTTCCTCAGGTGGAATTTCTGCGTCTCCTTGATGAAGTTGCAAAATATTTCAATCAACATGGGTGTGTGAAAGAGCTATTTTCGATTATGTAAGTCAGTCAGGAAAGTCTGTGAAATTTTCAGCGTCTACCGACATGCTGACAGTTTGTACAAGGTAAAGACTATGTCCTCAGTGCACCAAAATTAATTAAAAAGTACTGAATATTTGTTCTGTTTGCGATCTCTATTGTTGAGAAATATGAAATGAAGTCGTATGCATGTGACTGTTTTGCCATCTGAATGCCTTACCTTTGCAGCTACCCCCTGTTCTCCGTCTCACCCATCTTGACACTCAGATAGCATGGCAAGGTGGTGGGAGAAGAGTGCAGTAAGGCAAGAGAGCAGTGGCTCACGAGCAGGTGCACAGATTGTGAGCCGAACTCTTGGACGTCCCTGCTGAAGATGGTGTAGAACTGGTCCGGCTACCTCATGGCTGATTCTGTTCCAGTATGGATTAGATGGATTGACGTGGAGATGAGACAGAGTTACTGAAAGAATTAGGTATCGCATATTGACATGTCCACGACCACACTGAATCAAGTTGCCCAATTTGGTGGTGTGTCAACTCGGACTGCCCAACGTGTTCACAGAGAGTGATATATCCTGTGACTCGAGCAGCCGCCGGTAGATGTAAGCTATATGGAAAAATACTGTCGAAATACGCAAATATGGCATGGAAGAGATATTCCTGGCTTAAACTGGACATGTTCAATAGGTTTCAGATGTGTAATTAGTGAAACTGTCGACTTTTCGGGGACTGAATTTGTGAAGATGAAGCAGAGTGTTGTCTGACATGTGTGTACTCGTTCATTAATACTTGTAAACCACATCAAAACAGCGACAGCTCTCTGTACACGTATCTGCCTCACACAGAATTGGTAACTGACAAAACGTGGGAATGTATGAAGCCTGGCTAGAATATTTGTAAAGAATAGCGGTAACTGCCTTTGTAACTGATCAAAGACGAGCAGAGAGGGCAGCTGGTACATGTGCGGTACGTACGAACTGCCGACGTTTCGAATTTCGTGGATAACGTTTGGGTGGCTGGTCTCCGTCTTGGGGAACACTCGGAGAAACACCGGCGCCGCGGAGGGTGTTACTACATACGCATTACATTTGGGATAAATGTGAATTTTCAGAATCAGCAATCCAACACTGTCGGTGTAGGTCGAACAAGCGGTGTATGAACATTGATCATAAAAAGACCTCAGGAAGTAGGAATTAGAGAATGGTGTCAATTTCTGTCATTGAAACTTATTGTCTTGATAAATGTATATAGAAAAGGAAGGTGCCACTTAAGTGCTGCTGCACGGTCTTAGAAGAAAAGGCTGTCTGCATTTCACGAGACGCCAAGCACAGGGCAACTCTTTTGCGGAAGGTGGAAGACAGACGACACAGCTGGGGTCTACCTTCATGTTTAGGCAATTAGGAACGGTCTGACAATGGATGGAAGCGTTACTTTGCCAGAAATTGCAGAGGGAGAGAAATTTTCCGCTAATTGCTAGCTTTAAATAGAACGGGAGAAGTGAACAAAGGCTCCCTAATTACAATTACCTTAGGAGGAATGGGTTGAGGACACGGAAGCAATATGCAGGACGAGCACTTTCTCCTTTTCTGTTAACAACTTAGAAACGTTATGAAAATATATTGCTAATAGACCATAAGCAATGTTCAACAAGGCTGGTTTTAAAGTCATAGTACGTCGCTAGAAATTCTTCTATTGCAAATGGTGTCCCTTGCCCTGCTCCGCTCTGTGAACAGAATTATCCAGCCAGTTACAGGAAGACTACAGTTTAACGTTGGTTCCGAGCCAAGATGCAGTTTTCATAAAGACAAATCGAGTAATAGGGGACACAAAAAACCAAGACTTCTCTGTTAGTAATCTGACACTTACGTCCTTAGCTACATAGGCACCCTAAGTGTTTAATACAGAGTTGAAAATGCTCTTATGGTGATGGATAAAACCTACTTCGGGAAATCTAACTATGTATACTGACGTTATAGAAACAGTATTAGTCACTATACGTACGAAAGGCACAGTACTCTGTCACGTTTTACTCTAGTGTCTAACGATGCGTCTTTCACGTTCCTATAGCAGTACTACGTTTTTTTTTTTTTACTATATTCCAAACAATTCGTCGCAGTGACGGCCCTGGAATTCCTGGGTTCCATCTCGGGTATTAGAGGGGAATTTTCCTCGTTACAGTCTCTACAGGACGGCCACAGATTTTCTCATCCTGCTATCCCTGGGGTCAGTGGCGACCGAGGCGATTCTCACCCTCTCAGTGCCATGGAGAATTAAAGGCTGCTCGAACTGCTCTCAGGCCTGGCGCCCGTTCGCAGGTTGAAAGCCACAGACTGTACCCTTTACTATTCTAAACAATTTCAAAAAAACCATAGTCCATGTAAGCTGGCTGACGCATAAGGAACGGTAGGCTAGAAGAATCTCAAGTGACACAAGGGACTTAGCATCCCAACTGTGATTTCATAAAATTGTAGCCTTGTCTTCACTCTTACTATGTCGAACGGTGACTTGCAGCCTTAAAACTACAGGTAAGTGTGAACTACGGTAGCGGAGTTAAATGAATTTCAAAAATTGGAGGCATCTAAAGTGATACATCTCAAAAACAAAGAAAGATGTTATCGGTGAAAGTAAAAAATCATGAATATTGACCGTAGCATCGACAAAGTTTACAAGTGGAGGACAACAGTTTGTTGAACCTAACTCTCGTTTATCATTCACAGTAAACTAGTATGATGATCCGGTAATACAAAATGATTTAGATGGCACAGTGGCGATGATAATGAGCTGCGTATCTTTCGATGCCACCAGAACTTAGGTTCTTAGCTGCATGAATGTGTGTGAACACTGACTCGAGGGGTAACTATAGTATAGTAAAAATTGTAATAAATTTCTGTCACCCGTTGTTATCTGTGATAGCAAGTGAACGTTAATGATTTCAGAACAAGACTGGCAAACTAGATAATAAACTTCAGCCATAGGACAGGTCGTTGCTAGTGTTGGGGGCCAGTTATGACTGGATGTATTGCACATTAACAAAATGGAAAAAAATGTGTCGTGACAGACGAGAGATAACATAAAAATGGAATGTCACAAAAACATTTGCATCAAATGCATTTGCAGTTGCGAATACGAGAAACCATCAGCTCTATAAATGAATGACGACAATGAAAATTTGTGCCTTGCCGGGACTCAAACTCAGATTTCCCACTTCAGGCGAGTGGTCGCCTTAGCCGCTTTTTTATATATGTATATAGGAGGAAGTTTGTTTGGATGATGTTTGCAGGAGGGTCTGGGGAATGCTGGAGAGTGGTGTGGTACCGAACCAAGTTCTTTCTTGGTGGTTGGAAAGAATTGGAGGGGAAGGGAGCCCTGCCAAGGGGAGGTATGCTTCGGCTATCAGTGCGCGACTCACGACCAAACCCAATATACCATATGCAATCGTTCCTGTATCACAACCTGTGCACGTACACACACTATGAAATTCAGGTAAAGGGCAAGACTTCCTTATTGGACGTCGCTGCTTGGAATCGGCTTATAAAAACGATATTGCAGCGCCTGTGTTGTTAAGAAAACGATGCAATGTCGTTTTGGACTTGGATGCGTGTTCGAAGGAACATTGCATCGTTTTTCTTAACAATACAGTCATGGCAAGTGAATATAGAGTTACAAATTCGTACCATACAAGAAAGGACCGACACATTAACGAACAACATACGCAAACAGGCAACGTTTAGGAAGATTAAGGAATAAAGTAAAATAGACAGCAAAGTTTCTAACATGACAGAACGACACTACCTGAAAATCGAAATATATGGATAGCATAGGTTTTTAAATTAATTTCAGAAACACATCATAAGAACAATTATTATTAACAAAATCGCCACATTTACATTTATCAAGGAAATACGTAGTACAGTAGCTAAGAAAGCATAACAAAGAACACTAGAAAAACTTATATGTGTGAACAGTAGATTAGAAATAGTGATAAAGTTTTGTAAATAATGTGAAAAAAGTGAATGGATAATTTTTAATGAGCACATACGATATGAATTGTCAACCCCAGTTCAGGATAGTTCAAGGGTTAATTTAGTTCATGATCTGAATATGAGGAAGCTGTTAAAAGCCGTGAAAATTTTAACACACACACAAAGTGACGACATTAATGGTACGGACAACGAACTTTTAAAGTGTTGTAATTTGTTGCTATTCCTAAGGGTTGGGCTGGGTTGGGTTGTTTGGGGGAGGAGACCGGACAGCGAGGTCATCGGTCTCATCGGATTAGGGAAGGATGGGGAAGGAAGTTGGCCGTGCCCTTTCAAAGGCACCATCCCGGCATTTGACTGGACCGATTTAGGGACATCACGGAAAACCTAAATCAGGACGGCCGGACGCGGGATTGAACCGTCGTCCTATTCCTAGGGATGTTACAGTTACGTAAGACACGTCTGAATGTAGGTGGTGCCAAAAGAATACCAATAAAGACGGTTAATCGAATTGTTCAGAAACGGAGGGAGGAAAATTATGGAAACAACGCGGAAAGGAGTCTCCTTGTCCTTTCATACCATTTATGTGCTAAGTCTGAATGAATGTATCCTAAGTCTCACTTCAAAAAGTGGACAGCTTCATTACATGCAATGTTTCTATTAAGACAAATAATTGAAAATACGAGAGAGTGTTCGAAAGAAAGTCAATTAGCATTCGTAAAATTTATAAATGCTTTCGAAAATGGTAACACAAAGAACCCTATGAAGCTCATGAGTAAAAAGAAATTATCCAATACCTTTGATACAAGTTCTGAATTTCAGAATGGATTTTCAATCTATAGTGTAGTGTGCGGTGGTAAATTAAAACTGTGCTCTAGACTATGACGATTGACTTTCGCAAGCAAGTGCTGTACCTACTCAGCTATCCAAGCACCACTCACGACCCGCCCCTACAGATATGAAATGGAGTACTGTTTTGCCTGCGAACGACAAAGATCCCATGCTCTAGTCCCATTGCGGCTCATAGTTTTAATCTGCCAGGAAGTTCCAAGTTCTGAGTAGAAACGTATGCTGACTGAGTATCTATGTGCGAACGACCGACACTCAACGAATGGTAGCTAGCTGAAAATACATTAACATTCATATTATGAGTGGGTCGAAAGAAGTATGATTACTTCAATGATATTTGTTATTACACACATTTATGTTTGTTATTCAGAAGCCATTAACGCTTTCAGCATGCCATTAGAATATAATTACAAATCGCAGCACATTTAAGCCATTGCTTGTAACAATACATGGGTCTCAAATCAAGTTCATGCACAAACACCAAGACAGTAGCTGCAACAAAAATTTGCCGACAGGAATTTGTACTAACACCGCTATCATTGACAGCTCCACATTTTTGTCATCTGCAACCCACAAAGTCATCAAAAGAAGAGATCGTCATCAAGACAACATAAGAAGTGATCTATACCATGTATCTCACCGAGCAAGGTGGCGCAGTGGTTAGACACTGGACTCGCTTTCGGGAGGACGACGGTTCAATCCCGCGTCCGGCCATCCTGATTTGGGTTTTCCGTGATTTCCCTAAATCACTCCAGGCAAATGCCAGGATGGTTCCTCTGAAAGGGCACGGCCGACTTCCTTCCCCATCCTTCCCTAATCCGATGAGACCGATGACCACGCTGTCTGGTCTCCTTCCCCAAACAACCACCCAACCTACACCATGTATCTACAGGAATTGAGAAAGAATCGTGGGCAGAAGGCCAGTTCACCTAGATAACCTGTGAGGTGCCAACCAATCCGAGTGTGGCTATCCTCCCCTCCTCCAAACCTCACTATGCTATCTAATTTTGACGTTCATAGGCTACGAGGCTTTTGCCTCACGCTTTATCAGCTGAGTGACATACCATCCTTAGTACTGTTCCCTGGAAGTTACGCACTTGCAGAGGTAGGGCTGCGGTAAGGAGAGTGGCAGTATGGAAGATGGTACATGTGTGCATATGCGCGCTCTTTATTCTAGTAGATCGAACGCTGCAACCCGGTGCCAGCACCTTACTCTTCTAGTTCGATCTCTGAACCCCAAATATGCTAAAATGTTAGTTTGATCTCTGGCCTGTTCTGCCTACTTCTCTCTTGTAGTTTAATCCCTGAATCAATGCTCCATCAACTTTGTTCTCATAATTTTATCTACGTACACAATGACTTGACACTGTATAACTATCGTCTAGCGTTTGAGACTCACGGTGGATTTCTTTACTTGTTAAGAGTCTTACCTGTAATGTAGGGACAGCATCTGTTATTGCAAAATAATAATGCTCACGGAATGGTGGGAACAATAAACAAAGTAGGCTTTTTAGAAGTTTATCAGTAATACTACACCTCATATAGATAAGAAGTGGGGCACGCCATGCTTCAGCTAGTTTACAAGGTCATCCAACTACTCACTTTCAACTAGGTTGCTTTCCAAAGCCATCCAACTAATCACTTCCTACTTCTGTTGGAAATCACCGTCCAGAAAGGTCGTGAGACTTTTTTAGGGTCTTTGGCAGGGTAATCGATAAGAAGGAAACTATTCCGATGCAAAATCTTTACTACTTCATTCACATACATTTGCACGGATATAACAAATCTTTCTTTACGTCTTTTTGGCGTAGTTTTAATAACATCAACCTTAGCTTTTCACAGATAATGTGAACCTGCACCCAAATCATTTAATCTTTATTCAGCAAATAATTTGATAAAAACAAACAAGATACGTCTTCGCACTCTAATACTTATTCACGTTTTTTTCTAAAAACTATTTATTGTATCCCCTCAGTGATTAACTCTCTCTTCTAGCCGAAAGAATTTTGAAATTTTTATATCTGCCTTTTATTATCTGCACAGTAATGTTGTTAAGACATTCCACGTCTACTTGTGCGTAAGATGGCAACTCTTCCTCATATTCTAGCGGAGTTTGCGTATAGAATTTTAAGCTAACCATTTTAGGGACGAATGGGCATTAGATATAGTTCCGCCATCAGTTTTAAACTTGGAAAATGCTTTTTCTGTTGCTGAATCCTTAATATTGGCGCCACCAATGGTTTTTAATAAGATCCAAAAGGAAACAGGAGTTTATAAACAGTTTTTCTCGTGTATAATGTGCGAAACATCCTTGGTTCCACTGTGTTCTGCGAGTTTTCCAACATACTGCCACTTGCTATTCGTATTTACAGTAATAAATCCTTTTTCAACTTCTGCTTCTTTCATTTGCAGTTTTCTTTTTCGTTCACGTAACACGTTAACTGAAGGTGTAACTTATTTAACAGAATAGTATTATTCGTGGCAACAACTCCTAATTCTGGATTATCTCCATTTCGCAGTATTGTGCAGAAAAATGTCCTGGATTCAGAAAAATGGGTTACTGCAGCATTAATATAACACATTTGTGTAATATTTACCTCGTCTTTTTTGGAGTCTTTGTTAACAGTTTCCAAATAAAATATCAGCACCAGTTGCACACTTTTTTATTTTAAAACCCACTACTGATTTTAGCTCTCAATATCATTATTACAAATCAGACATCTTGAAAGAACATAGAGCATGAAGTATGTCTGACATATATGAGTCAGCTGGGCAATCAGCTGGCAGTCAGTTGAGCATGAAGTAGGGAGACGGGCGTGAGCTCGTGAGTGAGTGTGTGTGTGTGTTTGTGCGTTTGGTTCTCACGTTTTTCCTACAGCTAGAAAAAGGATGTACATTCCGAAAGCTAACCAAGCTCCCTAACTTTTGTTTATATGACTGTCGACGAAGCACCGCTTCGCCTTCGGTGACTCGTTTCCTTTACTCCTAAATAATTCGTAATTTTCAACCAGAACTTGGAGTATCTTATTCAAGCGAGTCTAAATTTACCAAACGAAAACAAGGAGTATGAAGTGACGTCAAAATAAACATCCATTCCGAAAGAGTTACATGAGCATATATGTCCTAAAAGTAAGGGAAACATTTATATAATGTGCAGATTGGCAATAGGAAGAAAAACTTTGTTGAAAAAGAGCAATAAAAATAATGTAAATGTAAATATTATAAAGTATTTTTCTGAAGCTTTTTTCTGGAGCCCATCCTTGTGCGAATGTAAAACAACGACGGAACACAATTCAGTCACAAATAGAATAGATAGTTTTGGTAGACGATAACAGAGACGAATAATAAAGTTTGAATGGAAAATCGGATAACTAATGAAAGGCTGCTTAATGGAATTGGAAAGAAAAGAAATTTATGTCCCCGTTTCCGCTAAAAGCCACAGGTTGATAGCGTATATCCTGAGACATCAAGGGATCATCAGTTTGCTAACGGACGGAAATGTGGAGGGGAAAAACTGTAGAGGGAGACGAAGGCTTCATAGCAGCACACAGATTCAAACGGATGTGGGTTGCAGTAATTTTGCAGATGTGAAGACGCTATCAGAGACAGACACGTTGACAGTTTCACCCTGAAGACAGCAACAATGATTTTAGTTTCTAAGAGTAGCACACTATTCCTAAAAACATACGTGCAATGTAATTCAAGGCACGGAAAATTATTTCATTTCTACAAATGCTGAATATCCATGAGGCATGCAATATGAAGAAGGCTCTCTTTAAACATGCTCATGTATGAAATTAACTGTGTAACTCAAATTACTAGAAAAGTGTATAATTTCTTATTCAAATTGAAGAAATCGTTGTATTAATTGAAAAGGTGTAACGCTTTACTGTAGAGGCCAAGACCTAAAATTTTAAAAGAACGACGTAATTTAAGTAACATATGAGAATTTTGAAGGACATTATATAATGTAGGAATTTAATGAACACGCAGTCTAATCGAGACAGTCACGTGAATTAATAAAGATGTACAAGCTCACTCATCGTCTCGAACATACCGACACATCTAGAGAGTCACACTTAGCAAACTGAAAAGCTTTAAGTATCAAATCCCTGGTGCATTTTGCATATTCCACCAACGGTAGACAACACTTGCTGCACCCTGGTTGACTTAAAAGCGTTACGTATCAGCCCACGTAATTTTCAAAGTTCTTCTTCAATCTCAACCGCTTCAGTTCCCTTCTCTTCCGATTTCCGCACAGTACTTGATTCACTACCATAAACTTCTGTGCTCCAAACCTGTATTCTTATAAATTTCTTCCATAGGTTAGATTCGAGGTTTAATACTAATAGACTTCCCTTGGTCAGGAATGTCTCCTTGACAGTGCTAGCCTGCGTTTCATGTCCTCGTTGCTTCGTCCGTCATGGGTTATTTCGTTTCCCAGGTAACAGAAATCCTTAACATCGACTATTGTGTCACTACTAATTTTGATGTTAAGTTAATCACTGTTCTCATTTCTCCCACATGTCATTACTTGCGTCTTTTTTAGGTTTAATCCCGGTCCATATACTGTACTCATTAGATTATTCATTCGACTGAAAAGAGTCTTTACCTCTTCTTCACTTTCACTGAGGACAGCAACATCAAAGATGATTCTTATTAATGACAGCCTTTCACTCTGAATATTAATCCGTCTCTTGAACGTTTCTTCTAATTGCATCACTGCTTCTTCATTAAACAGATTGAACAGTAGGGGTGAAAGACAACATCTTGGTCTTACATTCCATATAATGCGAGCCCTACGTTCTTCGTCTCCCATTCTTACTCTCACTTCACAGTTCTTATAAATACTGCACATTATCCGTCTTCTCTTGTAGCTTACTCCCGCTTTTCTCATAATTTTCAACATACTGCATTCTACATTGTCGAACGCATTTTACCAGGTACACAAATCCATTGAATGTGTCTGATGTTGCTTCCGCCTTGCTTCCATTACCTAGTGCAACTTCAGGACCGCCTCTGGTGACCGTATCTTTTTGAAAGCCAAACTGATTGTCATTTAACAGATCCTCGGTTTTTTATTCCATCCTTCTGTATATTATTCTTGTCAGCAACTCGGTTGCATGAGGTGTTAGCTGATCGTGCGATAGTTCTTGTACTTACATAACGTCAGCATTTTCGGTATTATGTGGATGACATTTTTCCGAAACTCTGATTTCTCCCAACTCATAGATTGTACACACCAACTTGAGCAGCCATTTGGCTGCCACTTACTCGTAAAGATTACCGAAATTCCGAAGAAATGTTTTCTACCCCTTCTGCCTCATTTAATCGCAGGTCTTCCGAACTGAAATGTTAGCTGATGGCCCAAGATAAAGGAACAAATAAACCGGCAAGGAAAGGTGTAGGCAATTTATCACAAGCCGTTTGTTACTTCACAAAAATTCAACGGTATTTTATTGCAGAGAATGATCTTATAATTTACGTCCCTGACGAACAGATTTCCACTTAATTCTGTTATTCCGTCTTACCACCGTAAATATAGAGCACAATTCATACATACATTAAAAAAACTATTCAATCTACATTTACAAGTAAAACAAACACCAATAGATTCAGCATAAACAAATAAAATATAAATTTTGCTTATAACAGTGGCCAAGGCTAACTCACAATTCTAAAAACACGTTTCACCAATCAGCGAAGGCTACATGACAAAAACAGGTTTCTTCTGAACAAATGGGTTCAATATACATAAATAAAAAAAATAATTTTTTTAACCCTGGTCAAAGTGAATGACGTAATTCTGAAAACATGTTTGTTAACTCAGGGAAGGTTCTTTGGCATATTCAAGATAATGGGGTGGAAAAATAATAACATACCACTAAACAATTGAGCATTACATCAATATTAAAACTTTTGTTGTTGTGGTCTTCAGTCCAGAGACTGGTATGATGCAGCTCTCCATGCTACTCTATTCTGTGTGAGCTTCTTCATCTCCCAGTACCTGCTGCAACTTACGTCTTTCTGAATATGCTTAGTGTATTCATCTCTTGGTCTCCCTCTACGATTTTTACCCTCCACACTGCTCTCCAGTACTAAACTGGTGATCCGTTGATGCCTCAGAACATGTCCTACCAACAGATGTCTTCTTCTAGTCAATTGTGCCACAAATTTCTCTCCCCCCAATTCTATTCAGTACCTTCTCATTAGTTCTGTGAGCTAGTCATCTAATCTTCAGCATTCTTCTGTAGCACTACGTTTCGAAAGCTTCTGTTCTCTTCTTTTCTAAAATATTTATCGTCCATGTTTCACTTCCATACATGGCTACACTCCACACACTCTCTGAAAAGACTTCCTGACACTTAAACCTATACTCGATGTTCACAAATTTCTCTTCTTCAGAAACGCTTTCCTTGCCATTGCCAGTTTACGTTTTATATCCCCTCTACTTCGACCATTATCAGTTATTTTCCTCCTTAAATAGCAAAATGCATCTAATATATTAAGTGTCTCATTTCCTAATCTAATTCCATCAGCATCACCCGATTTTATTCTAATATATTCCATCATCATCGTTTTGCTTTTGTTGATGTTCATCTTACATCCTCCTTCCAAGAGAGTGTCCATAACGCTAAACTCCTCTTCCAGGTCCTTTGTTGTCTCTGACAGAATTACAGTGTCATCGGCAAACTCAAAGTTTTCATTTCTTCTCCGTGGATTTTAATTCCTACTCCGAATTTTTTTTTGTTTCCTTTACTGCTTGCTTAATATACAGATTGAATGACATCGGGGATAGGCTACAACTTTGTCTCACTCCCTTCCCAACCACTGCTTCCCTTTCATATCCCTCGACCCTTACAAGTGCCATCTGGTTTCTGTATACATTGTAAGGAGCCTTGCGCTTCCTGTATTTGACCCCTGCCACCTTCAGAATTTGAAAGAGAGTATTCTAGTCAACATTGTCAAAAGCTTTCTCTAAGTCTACAAATGCTAGAAACGTAGGTTTGCCTTTTCTTAATCTTTCTTCTAAGATTAGTCGTAAGGTTAGTATTGCCTCACGTGTTCCAACATTTCTACGGAATCCAAACTGATCTTCCCTGACGTCGGCTTCTACCAGTTTTTCCATTCGTCTGTAAAGAATTCGTGTTAGTATTTTGTAACCGTGACATATTATACTGATAGTTCGGTAATTTTCACATCTGTCAACACCTGCTTTCTTTGGGATTGGAGTTATTACATTCTTCTTGAAGTCAGAGAGTATTTCGCCTGTCTCATACATCTTGCTCACAAGATGGTAGAGTTTTGTCAGGGCTGGCTCTCTCAAGGCTATCAGTAGTTCTAAGGCTCTCAGTAGTTGTAATGGAATGTTGTCAACTCCGGGGCCTAACTTCGACTTAGGTCTTTCAGTGCTTTGTCAAACTCTTCACGCAGTGTCATATCTCCCATTTCATCTTCATCTACGTCCTCTTCCATTTCCATAATAATGTCCTCAAGTACATTGCCCTTGTATAGAACATCTATATACTCCTTCCACCTTTCTGCTTTCCTTTTTTGCTTAGAACTAGTTTTGCATCTGAGCTCTTGATATTCATACAAGTGGCTCTCTTTTCTCCAAAGGTCTCTTTGGCAGTATATATCTTACCCCTAGTGATATATGCCTCTGCATCCTTATATTTGTCCTCTAGCCATCCTTGCTGAGCTATTTTGGACTTCCTGTCGATCTCATTTTTGAGACATTTGTATTCCTTTTTGCCTGCTTTATTTACTGCATTTTTATATTTTCTCCTTTCATCAATTAAATTCAATATTTCTTCTGTTACCCAAGGATTTCTATCAGTCCTCTTTTTTTACCTACTTGATCCTTCTCTGCCTTTATTGTTTCATCTCTTAAAGCTACCCATTCTTCATTTACTGTATTTCTTCCCCCCTTTCTTGTCAATCGTTCCCTAATGCTCTTTCTGAAACTCTCTACAACCTATGGTTCTGTCAGTTTATCAAGGTCCCTTCTCCTTGAATTCCCACCTTTTTGCACTTTCTTCAGTTTTAATCAACATATCATAACCAGTAGATTGTGGTCAGAGTCCACACCTGTTCCTGGAAATGTCCTACGTTTTAAAACCTAGTTCCTAAATCTCTGTCTAACCATTATGTAGTCTGTCTGAAATCTTTCAGTGTCTGCAGGCCACTTGGATGTATACAACTTTCTTTCATGATTCTTCAACCAAGTGTCAGCTATGGTTAAGTTATGGTCTGCTCAAGATTCTACTAGGCAGCTTCCTCTTTCATATTCACATACTACGTTTCCTTCTCTTCCTTTTCCTGCTATCGAATTCCAGTCACCCATGACTATTAAATTTTCGTCTCCCTTCACTATCTGAATAATTTCTTTTATTTATCTCATCATACATTTCGTCAATCTCCTCGTCATCTGCGGAGCTAGTTGGCATATAAACTTGTACTACTCTGGTAGGCGTGGGCTTCGTGTCTATATTGTCTACAATAATAAGTTCACTATGCTGTTCATAATAGCTTACCCGCACTCATATTTTTTTTCATTATTAAACCTACTCCTGCATTACCCCTGTCTGATTTTGTATTCATAACCCTGAATTCATCTGACCAGATGTCTTGCTCCTTCTGCCAACGAACTTAACTAATTCCCAATATATCTAACTTTAACCTATCCAATTCTCTTTTTAAATTTTCTAACGTACTTGCCAACTAAGGGATCTGACATTTCACACTCCGATACGGAGAGCGACAGTTTTCTTTCTGCTGATAACGACGTCCTCCTGAGTATTCCCGGCCCGGAGATCCGAATGGGGGACTATTTTACCTTCGGAATATTTCATCCAAGAGGACGCCATCAACATTTAACCATACAGTAAGGCTGCATGCGCTCGGGAAAAATTACGACTGTAGTTTCCCCTTGCTGTCAGCCGTTGGTAGCACCAACACAGCAAGGCCGTTTTGGTTAATGTTACAAGGCCAGATCAGTCAATCATCCAGACTGTTGCCCCTGCAACTATTGAAAAAGCTGCTGCCCCTCTTCAGGAACCATGCGTTTGTCTGGCCTCTCAACAGATAACCCTCCTTTGTGGTTGCACCTAAGGTTGTTGTTGTTGTTGTGGTCTTCAGTCCTGAGACCGGTTTGATGCAGCTCTCCATGCTACTCTATCCTGTGCAAGCTTCTTCATCTCCCAGTACCTACTGCAACCTACATCCTTCTGAATCTGCTTAGTGTATTCATCTCTTGGTCTCCCTCTACGATTTTTACCCTCCACGCTGCCCTCCAATGCTAAATTTGTGATCCCTTGATGCCTCAAAACATGTCCTACCAACCGATCCCTTCTTCTAGTCAAGTTGTGCCACAAACTTCTCTTCTCCCCAATCCTATTCAATACCTCCTCATTAGTTACGTGATCTACCCACCTTATCTTCAGCATTCTTCTGTAGCACCACATTTCGAAAGCTTCTATTCTCTTCTTGTCCAAACTGGTTATCGTCCATGTTTCACTTCCATACATGGCTACACTCCATACAAATACTTTCAGAAACGACTTCCTGCCACTTAAATCTATACTCGATGTTAACAAATTTCTCTTCTTCAGAAACAATTTCCTTGCCATTGCCAGTCTACATTTTATATCCTCTCTACTTCGACCATCTTCAGTTATTTTACTCCCTAAATAGCAAAACTCCTTTACTACTTTAAGTGTCTCATTTCCTAATCTAATCCCCTCAGCATCTCCCGATTTAATTTGACTACATTCCATTATCCTCGTTTTGCTTTTGTTGATGTTCATCTTATATCCTCCTTTCAGGACACTGTCCATTCCGTTCAACTGCTCTTCCAAGTCCTTTCCTGTCTCTGACAGAATTACAATGTCATCGGCGAACCACAAAGTTTTTACTTCTTCTCCATGAATTTTAATACCTACTCCGAATTTTTCTTTTGTTTCCTTTACTGCTTGCTCAATATACAGATTGAATAACATCGGGGAGAGGCTACAACCCTGTCTCACTCCTTTCCCAACCACTGCTTCCCTTTCATGCCCCTCGACTCTTATAACTGCCATCTGGTTTCTGTACAAATAGTAAATAGCCTTTCGCTCCCTGTATTTGACCCCTGCCACCTTCAGAATTTGAAAGAGAGTATTCCAGTTAACGTTGTCAAAAGCTTTCTCTAAGTCTACAAATGCTACAAACGTAGGTTTGCCTTTTCTTAATCTTTCTTCTAAGATAAGTCTTAAGGTTAGTATTGCCTCACGTGTTCCAACATTTCTACGGAATCCAAACTGATCTTCCCCGAGGTCCGCTTCTACCAGTTTTTCCATTCGTCTATAAAGAATTCGCGTTAGTATTTTGCAGCTGTGACTTATTAAACTGATAGTTCGGTAATTTTCACATCTGTCAACACCTGCTTTCTTTGGTATTGGAATTATTATATTCTTCTTGAAGTCTGTGGGTATTTCGCCTGTCTCATACATCCTGCTCACCAGATGGTAGAGTTTTGTCATGACTGGCTCTCCCGAGGCCATTAGTAGTTCTAATGGAATGTTGTCTACTCCCGGGGCCTTGTTTCGACTCAGATCTTTCAGTGCTCTGTCAAACTCTTCACGCAGTATCTTATCTCCCATTTCATCTTCATCTACATCCTCTTCCATTTCCATAATATTGTCCTCAAGTACATCGCCCTTGTATAAACCCTCTATATACTCCTTCCACCTTTCTGCCTTCCCTTCTTTGCTTAGAACTGGGTTGCCATCTGAGCTCTTGACATTCATACAAGTGGTTCTCTTCTCTCCAAAGGTCTCTTTAATTTTTCTGTAGGCAGTATCTATCTTACCCCTAGCGAGACAAGCCTCTACATCCTTACATTTGTCCCCTAGCCATCCCTGCTTAGCCATTTTGCACTTTCTGTCGATCTCATTTTTGAGACGTTTGTATTCCCTTTTGCCTGCTTCATTTACTGCATTTTTATATTTTCTCCTTTCATCAATTAAATTCAATATTTCTTCTGTTACCCAAGGATTTCTATTAGCCCTCGTCTTTTTACCTACTTGATCCTCTGCTGCCTTCACTACTTCATCCCTCAGAGCTACCCATTCTTCTTCTACTGTATTTCTTTCCCCCATTCCTGTCAATTGTTCCCTTATGCTCTCCCTGAAACTCTCTACAACCTCTGGTTCTTTCAGTTTATCCAGGTCCCATCTCCTTAAATTCCCACCTTTTTGCAGTGTCTTCAGTTTCAATCTGCAGTTCATAACCAATAGATTGTGGTCAGAATCCACATCTGCCCCTGGAAATGTCTTACAATTTAAAACCTGGTTCCTAAATCTCTGTCTTACCATTATGTAATCTATCTGATACCTATTAGTATCTCCAGGATTCTTCCAGGTATACAACCTTCTTTTATGATTCTTGAACCAAGTGTTAGCTATGATTAAGTTATGCTCTGTGCAAAATTCTACAAGGCGGCTTCCTCTTTCATTTCTTCCCCCCAATCCATATTCACCTACTATGTTTCCTTCTCTCCCTTCTCCTACTGACGAATTCCAGTCACCTATGACTATTAAATTTTCGTCTCCCTTCACTACCTGAATAATTTCTTTTATCTCGTCATATATTTCATCAATTTCTTCATCATCTGCAGAGCTAGTTGGCATATAAACTTGTACTACTGTAGTAGGCATGGGCTTTGTGTCTATCTTGGCCACAATAATGCGTTCACTATGCTGTTTGTAGTAGCTAACCCGCACTCCTATATTTTTATTCATTATTAAACCTACTCCTGCATTACCCCTATTTGATTTTGTATTGATAACCCTGTAATCACCTGACCAAAAGTCTTGTTCCTCCTGCCACCGAACTTCACTAATTCCCACTATATCTAACTTTAACCTATCCATTTCCCTTTTTAAATTTTCTAACCGACCTGCCCGATTAAGGGATCTGACATTCCACGCTCCGATCCGTAGAATGCCAGTTTTCTTTCTCCTGATAACGACCTAAGGTACGGCTATATATGTCGCTGAGGCACGCAAGCCTGCCCACCAACGGCAAGGTCCATGCTTCATGGGGGGATATTAAAACTATTACGTTAAAAACCAAACTTCAGACAGGGAAACCATGGAAGAGGCATGTACGGCAGGCAAGGTCTTAGTAAGATGTAAGGATAACGGGCACTACTGGTTAAATTAACATCCAACTGCTGCGGGACGGAAACTCATAAACGATGCTGTAGAAGACCAGGAGGCCGTAACGTCTAAGAGGCTACGGTGAGACGGGAAGCGGCGCGCCACCCCCGAACACGTACACAGCGGACGCGGACAGGCTACGCCCTGTGAATCGGCGGATAACAAATAACATCCCGGAGCAGCGCCTCCAATCGCTACGAACAGCCCGGAAGGCCGAGAGAAAACAAGAAGACATATAAATCATGCATAATAATCAAGGAACATACGAAAATTCTTAGAACAGGACAAAAGCTCAACGTGAGAGTGGCCCCAAATCCCGACCAAACCTTACGTATTACAATAAGAATATTATGACAAGAGTTACTAAGGATTAACCGGTTAATCGTACGATAAAATATAGCACTTAATTCTAATAATCAGACGCAACTCTCAGACACATTAAGTTTTGTGGCTTGGAGGGTAACAGGGAAATCTTGAGGGCTAACACTCACACAACTACAACTATAATCATATTATAAACAATAAATATTAATCCCTGAAAGGACAAAAATCACTTCTGAGTTATGGAACCCAATTACGCAATAGAGATGACATTCGCTGGGCCGCTACCGTTTTCTTACCACAGCTGTAGGCAATTTTATAGTTGCTACATCTGTCTGAGAAGCAACATTTCCATTACAAATCATACTCAATTTCGACCTCAGTTGTCACTAACACACCTAGCGGCCTAGAACATATGACAGTTGATGTCAGGCGCAGATGACAAACAAACAGACATTGAACAAGTTGTAATTGAAAGAAGTTTTAAAACACACAGATGTGGTACTGAAATAATATCAGAGGCACCAAAATGGGATATTCAGTTCTTGAAACAGAGTGATGGAGAACCAAAGACAATACAGCGTAGTAGGAGCAACTTCAGCACGGCAGCACATGCGGTAATCTAGTAACGAGTATCTTTCTCACTCTGGCAGCACAGACGGCATCAGAAAAAAAACAGCACTCCAATACTCATATCAACAACTATGCCTCCCTACACGGGGTAAATCGGTTGCGTCGACATTAGGCCCAAGAACCGCCGACGAACACAACTTTAGCAACGACCGGCTGCTTCGATAATCGTGCGCTCGTTAGTTTCGTTCACGGCCGGCCGTATGTCACATGTGCCTCTTATCCCTCTCTTGCTCCGACTGCGACCGACTGAATGCCAATGTGGGCAACGAGCAGCCCAAGTAACTACAACCAAAGACTCTACTAAAGGGTGACGAAGCGCCACCTAGCGACTATACAGAGGTGGAGCGTGCCAGCAGGCAAGGATGTAAAAACACAGATTCAGCAAATACGATTCACCAACTTCTTTCAAAATCTGACTAATACTGAGTCCCCTGTGTCCCCATGTCGACTCCCACTTCATCATCAGTCATGCCATCAGACAAATCCTTCGATGTTATCTTTCCACCTATCCGCACCCTCCTCTGCGTAGAACTGTGGAATTCTCATTGCACTCTTAATGTTGTCGCCCTTGCTTTCACTTTCACCAACTGTTGTTTTGACTTTTCTGTTTCGATCAGACGACCATTTGTTTTTCGCTTTCTTCACACTTTTCCTGCAGTCATTTTGCCTTGGCTTCTCTGCACTTGCCATCTGTTTTATTCCTGAGTGACTTTGTAACGTTCTTTAAAACGGTGTAACGATCTTTAAAAAATTATTTGTTTGTTTGCCAATAAATGTGAAATGCGTAATGTCTGTGTTGTGCAAATTTGTGCATGGTGAGTGGTTGAGCAAATGGTGTGCTTAATCAGTTTCACTTTAGTCCAAAAAAATTAACTCAGTCTGGAAAACCAGTAAGCAATGCCCAAAATGAAATCAATTCCACTGAGTTTTACTCAGTCTCGTAAGGACCGAGTTCTATGGCCCTGTATAATAAACTGACAAAATTACATGTGCAAATAAGCAAAGAAATAAATTTTCCTTTGCGCTATAGTCACAACTGCTGTAATCTTAGTATTCTGTTCACTCCACAGTAGGCATGCAAAATATTCAACCCTGGCTCAGCGAAGTGCAATGCCGGTCGTAAAATAGCTTCACACAAATAATTTCAGTAGATAAATTGATGAATAAATAACCTTGCAAAACTTCCGTGATAATTTTGGATATTGGCTCAGCACTGTGCAATGCTGCCTTCATTGAAACTGTTACAAAGATTAATACTTTTCTGACTCTGGCACATTAATATTTTTCTGATTCTGGTTGAAAAATGATTTGTGTTAGAAAAATATTCATTAGACTTAACGAAACACGACATGGAAGAGGGTGAGGCACTGATAAGCAGTAATACTAAGACGGAATGCTTCAGTTTGAAAATTCTGTTGAAAGTAAAGTTTCACCTTCACAAAATCTGATGCAAAACGATTTATACTAACTACAAAATCAGTTAATTTCTCAACTGTTCTACAGTTCTCACTTACTGTCGTAACTAGAAACACTTGGCCTGATATCATCTGACAAAATGGATTCCTAAATTTAACTTATCTTTGTCAGGATTACAAAACACACGAGATATTGCAAATCGGATATACCTAATCAACTTTAAATCTGATGGAAAATGCGAATTTCCTACATTCAAGGGTCAGTATTGCAAAACTGAACCCAACTGACACATCGCATTGCTGCACACTTAAATCTAAATATACAAAATTTGATTACCTTACAAAATTTGTTCCTGTTGCTTTTCCTTTGAGCTGCAGCATAAATTCATTACTCTTCTATAATTGCCATGGACAGTGATTAGTATTTGTTAGCGATCAGTATCACTTCAATTCCTAATAATCTTATAGCCTCACAAATTATTAATACACACTTTACACCTTTATAGAAATAACTACGAGCTAGTATTCACTGGCTCTTTGTGAGCATAAGCAATATCATTCATCACTTTACTTTATGAAAACTTTATTATGTTGCATTCGTAGACCAACAACTAAATTCTCACAGCTAGTCACTAGCCTTAATTCTTACATCATACCTATGACAGAGTGCAATGGCTACAGTTACTGCACTCCGCATGCTCTTACTTACAAACAATTCTGCAACTCAGGCAACGTCTTTGGTTCAGTGATATCAAAGATACAACCTCTTCTACATATGACAACAGTTTCAGGTCATTTTCCATTAATTATGTTACAAAATCGGGCTCCATATACAAGCGGATCCCTCATATAACCCTCCAGTGGGATTTGTTAAATTTGCCATATGGTTTGGTTGTGCACTGGACACTAAATGTGGGGCAGTGTTTACAATAAGAATAATTGGTTCTACATAATCATTACAGTGTAATCCAAAAGGTCACAGAAAGAAATATGTTATGATATGACCAAGTATAACAGTACAAATCATTGAGCTCTTGCACCACCTGGTGCTCTGGTGCATAAGTAGTAAATTTAAAGTTTGGTCATGTCATGATCTAAATTCATGTTGCTAGAAGATACATGAGAGTAGATTTCACCCTAGTTGTCAAGAAAATAATGGGAAAATTGTTAAGGAAAATTAGGTGCATTGCTGAAGCTTATTACTATGTAGAAGTGGCTGTATTATAATGTACAATTCTTTGCAGTCTCATATCTGAGCGTTAGCTGTAGTAGGTTGGTCAAGTGACCAAGAATAGCTAAACACGTTATCATAGTCTCATTCCAGCACAAAATTAATGTTGATACCTGACATCACGTTTACCACAACCGAAAGTTGATTAATCTCACTACATCACTATTGTGATGGTGATGTAAGACAGGTAAGGTAGTGGAACATAAACTAGTAAACATAGCAAAATCTCAATGTAAGTTCTAAATCAGCTTATACTGAGTGTTGTAACATAACAACTTCTAGTAAATGTGGGACAAGTGAACAGTAAAGACACAGTATCCCAATAAAATCATAAACTGGACTAAGCCATAGTGCTGTACATTATGACATTTCCTTCTATAGCATACGATGAGAAGTGTGGCTACAGTCTGCCTGTAACTATAATAATTCTCAAGAAATGGAGCAGCAGTCTAAATAAACGAGATATAATGGTTTAAGCAAGCAAGGCAAGACAAAATTATTGGGAATGCATAATCCTACATAGTGACCTTCAATGGCCTATATACCTATCTAATGCCTGTAGCAGTGGTTAGACATATTAGAAAAATAGTGAGGTGACTGTATGTTTATTTTACATAGTATACATCCTGACAAAATACTTAAGAAAATAATAAGAAATAGTTATGGTCTGGCTGCGTGTGGCCATTTTATAAAGTATACATATTAATGGAGGGTCTTAGGTTGGTTACAAGTTGCTGTTATAGTGTATGGAAGACTACACGGATACCTAAAATTGTAGTGTAAATTTAAAGTTCCTAGATCTCAATGGTCATTTCACATAAATGCTTACACAAACTCATAAAATGTCATGAAAATTAGAAACCTGGTTATAAGTGGCCAGTTGACAAATTCTTTCATCTCCATCTGTATGTGTAACACAAGATTAATGCTTATTATAAGGACAAGTACATAAATAGCTTCATGAATCGAGTGTAGCATTTGAATAGCACCCTTAGCTCTGTGTACACTGCTAGTTAACAGATGATCTAAGTCCATAAAATGTGCATAACTATAGGAAAGGATATGGAATAGAATTGTAGAAATTGCACTTGATCGCTGAAAAGAAATGATTGGCAGTCATTCGTCAGTCACAGGGTATCATATAGTGGTGCCGTTAAAACATATAATGAGTGTGATCACAGTATAGCTGTATCAAAAAAAACAATAGTGCTAAGTATAGAATCGCTAATTGACTAAAGAAGGCAACATTTAAGAACAAATACATGAGACAGATGGGTGAGAATGAGAGTGTTGCAAGATCTGTAACGCCTAAATAACGTCATTAGGCTCAAAGAAGAGGCAGTTATGTAACATCACATTACAAGACAGTGACATCTGCAGTAGTGAAAGGAAAAATGCGAAGAACTAAATACAAAGTTTCAGTGGCACTTTCATCAGAAGCACATAAATTCACAAAGTACAGAGAAGACAAAACAGCCTAGAAAGAGTATGACATACACTATATATATATATATATATATATATATATATATACATACATATATATATGACATTATAGGAAAGCATATTAAAATTTTATCATAATGTCATAATAGTTCGCTTTATCTCTGTGCAGCTTGGGGCATGAACACAGTTAAATTCTCATTTCAGTGTACGATAAATTCCTGCAGCGCAAAGCCTGACACATTCCACATACACCAACATAATTCTTAAAACTAATACATACTTAGCAAAGAAAGTACCTAACATTAAACTTTAAACCAATCTGCCCTGCCTGCTTTTAATGCTGAAAAAAATGTGAATATAAAGCACTGCCAAGAAACAGTGACGAAAGTGTAAGTGATTTGTTTTCTCCTCATAGTCTGCATTCAAGAATTTTGTTAGGTGGACCCATTTTTTTCAACACATGATTTGGCTAAAGCATGATAGAGTCGTTGCGTTTGGAATTGATGACGTCCTAAAAAACTTACTAATTTGTTCCAGTTCTTTCCCTTTGAATTATAGTATAAATTCATTACTCTGCTATAATTACCATGGACAGTGGTCAATATTTGTTAGCGACCAGTATTACTTCAGTTCTTGATAATCTTACAGCCTCACAAATTATTAATACACACTTTACACTTTTATAGAAATAACTGCGAACTAGTGTTTACTGGCTTTGTGTGAGCGTAATCAATATCATTCATCTCCTCATTTTATAAAAACTGTATCATACTGCATACATAGACCAACAACTAAATTCTCACAGCTAGCCACCAGCTTTTAGTCTTACATCCTACCTATGTCAGAGTGCAACGGCTACTGCAACTGCCCTCCGTGCGCTCCTACTTACAATCGATTCTGCCACTCACGCAACATCTTTGGTTCACTGATATCAAAGATACAGTCTCTTCTACATATGAAAAACCGTGTCAGCTCATTTTTCATGAATTATGCAACAAAATCTGGTCCACGTACAAGTGGATACCTCACAACTTATCTAGTTCAGGTTGCAGTATTGTAAACAGTATTGTAAAGGAAAGATTTCTATTGCGTAAAAACGACACCTTGAGTTACAAATTGGCACAACAATAAGAGACGTGTCTGCTTGTGTGAATGTGTGTGTATTTTCTAATATTAAGAAGGCTTTGGCCGAAAGCAGAAGGTTTAAAACTCTTTTGTTTTGTGCCTGTCTGCAACTCAACTTGTCGTCTTTGTGGTAAGTAGCAATCTATGCTTTTAAATATTATTGAATTACAGTATTTCTCTATGCCTGAATTACGCTGAACGTAAATTACTGTATTTCTGCATACCTGAATTACGCTGAACGTTTTTGTGCTTCATTCTTTTGTTGGTCTATTGAATTATTTATTCTGTTACCCATGATTTCCTCGCATTTACCTTTCATTGACATGACACGCAAATTACAAGTTCGGTTTCCCAAAACACATGTGTACATGCTAGAATTATCTCTCAAAAATACTGTATAGAGACAGGATGACCGGAAAGAGCACAAAAATAATGACTATAGATATCTGTAAGATACGACTTTATAAATACTAATAAGAACAATCTTTCACACACATAAAAAAATTAACATATCTGAAATAGGTCTGAAAATTTAAGTAATAAAATGACTTTCGATTAATACTAATAATCAATATTAAAATAGCAACTTGTGATTGCATGAAAATTTCATATTAGTAACAAAATTAATTGACAATATTTTAGGGAGAATGTTTCCTATCATATACAAGTGTTATTGTTAAACACTTAATTATATTTGATTCGTGATTGACGAGTTCCCACGTTGACGAGTCAATGGACACAAAGCTTAATCATGACTTGAGTTTACAGCAATAGCTCTTGTTTAGAATTTGTGCATGCACTTTCCAGCAGCAGGATGCGCAGTGTCGTTCACAATACTTGACTCATCTTCGCAGAGCATAGTAGAAGTGGTGGTGAACCGGTACTATCATGTGGTGCTGCATAAGCAATCACCGTCCAAATAAATCTCAGTCCTTCTTGAAAGTACTGATTCCCTTCAACTTTACTCGCGTTACAAAAAATTGCCACTGGAACATTAACAATGTCTTGTAAAAAGTCAGGTGTCGCTGTATTTTCATACTATGACGATTTCAAGGCACGCTAATCACAAATTTATGTTCCTCTCTCCCTTTCCCTCAGCCATTAATCCATCTCTCACTCACTATAGATCTCTGCTAATCTGAGAATTTCGACTTCCAGATTTGCTCTCCCGTCTTAACAGTAATGTAATATGTTGTGGCTTGGCAAGACAGACAAGCCACTATGAGGAAGCCGAAAGGCACGCGTTTAAGCTCACGCAGGCTGGCGTGAGGTCTGGAACAGTTAAAGTAATTGAGACTAGCAAATAAAGTACGTAGCTGCTGGAATACTTAACTTTAATTCATAATTGGTGAACATCGCTCTTGACAGTACATGTTTTACAGCATCAATAGTAACTGATAATGGCGCCTTGCTAGGTCGTAGCAAATGACGTAGCTGAAGGCTATGCTAACTATCGTCTCGGCAAATGAGAGCGTAATTTGTCAGTGAACCATCGCTAGTAAAGTCGGCTGTACAACTGGGGCGAGTGCTAGGAAGTGTCTATAGACCTGCCGTGTTGCGGCGCTCGGTCTGCAATCACTGATAGTGGCGACACGCGGGTCCGACGTATACTAACGGAACGCGGCCGATTTAAAGGCTGCCACCTAGCAAGTGTGGTGTCTGGCAGTGACACCACATAATACATTGCATGAGGAAACTCAAGAGACCGAAATATTGTGCAAACGAGACGCTCAATAGTAAGAGAAGCGTTAAGTAAAAAGAGAACTGTAAAATACCAAGATGTGTCCTATAGCGCAGATGCATAACAATACGAAAAGGATTCTTACAGTGAAGTCATGTATTGAAAGAATGAAATAATTTTCTCATAGTTTTTTGTTCCATGTTAAATGTTATCCAACCAAACTGCAGGCTTCCGCACTTGCTGTCTGGTTCTAGCTCGAATGTAGATGGAGGGTATTCATTTTTCGATCTAGAGAGTGAATAGCTCTATATCGGTAAACATCGTGATACTAATTTTTTCTCTCCAAGGCCATTATTTGCGGAATTTAAAAAAACATTCGTTGTTCCACGCTCATAAATCTTCATCAATTACGGAGATAAATATGCCTGTATATTCATGAGCTGTCTCATGCACAGCAGTGTGGGAAACACCTCTACATCCGAAGGACTTTTCTGTTTTGTTTATGTTTTTATCTGAAATACGAACAGAGGGAATTATTTGTTTGTGTTTCTTGAGGTGAAATATTGCGGCAGCGACTGTATCTCGCGGCAAACGGTCGATCGTGGCAGGTATGATCATCTTGATTAGCATAACCAGAACATATTGTCCCTTGTGTACGTCCTGTGTTGGAGTTCTAATGGAACAGACAAAGTTGCAACCCAGAGGTCTCGCGTGGCACGAACATGCAGAAAATGCGAAGAGCACTCTATTATCTGTGGTACCGCTAATTTCTTTAGATATTCTGCCTTCAATTGTAGGAGCATTAACTGTAGAACAGATACATGCAGAAAAATGCGAAGAGCACTCTATCACCTGCGGTAGCGCTAATTTCTTTAGATATTCTCCTATCTACTGTAGGAGTATTAACTACAGAGCAGGTTCTCATAAGATATAAAGTTGTCTGGAAACTATTCGCTTCCTTCGTTCCTTATTTTGGGTCTGAACTTCGTCGAACATGTTATGTCAGTACTGTATCTCAGGGAGCAGTTGAGATGATACAGGGGTCTCAGAGGCAGAGTTGGCAGTTGTTTAATTCCTATTTGTTGGGAATGCAGATAGTTATAGACAGTGTATTACATCCGTTTTAACATGACGTATGCAGATGATATCAGTGAAGAGGAAAGGGTCGATGTTGTTAGTGAAAAAATAATATTCAACGCAAATAAACAGTAATGGATTAATTTTGGAGTCCCGAGTGGACATAACGTAAAGTAAGGTTAGACTAATGATGGTGAAATTACGCTGTCAAAACGGAAATTATGGTATCAAAAAGGGGATGCGTAGTAATAATGCCAGTTTTCTAAAACAGACCGGAAGAACTAAATCAAGAACCATGTTTACTGATCCGCAAAAGTCTTAGCGGGTAGCACTAGCTGCAACCTGCGAAAGATAATAGGCGTGTTTCTACAAATGAAAGATGATGTCTATTCACATTTCGCGCCAGTTGCCTTAGAGTGGTGCTAGCAGCGCCAATATAAGGATGCAAATCAGGTTTGCCTTACATATACGCTGTAAGGACTGTGAACTTTAGTTACCTTTGAGACTGGACGTGGTGAGTTGATGTTAGGCAAGAATGACTTTAAGGCGACAAAGGCGCCTCTGTCAATAGCTCATTGAATCTGAATCAGGTAGTGTAATAGGGCTGCGACAAGTTGGATTCTCCTTCTACGATACTGCAAAAAGACTTGGCAGAAATGTAGTCGTTGTTCATGATTGCAGGAAGCGATGGTCACGAGGATGTAAGGTCGCAAGAAGACCGGACTCCACTCGGCCACGTGGCAATACCGAGACGAAAGAACGTTGTGTTCAGCGTATGGCTCTGGCGCATCGTACTACGTCTGCAGTAGCAAACTGACCAGCAGCTGGCACCACATTGACACAACGAACTGTTATAATGTGTTCACTTCGTGGACAGCTCCGAATCAATCGCCCTGAATCGTGCATTTTAGTCGGGACGCAGCGCCAGTGAGGTACGGGAAAAGAGAGGTCAAATTTTCCTTCTAACATTTGCTTGTTTAAGTGGGGCGTTCCCCAAGGGTCGGTGCTGGGGCTGCTGCTGTTTCTTATTTATATAAATGGCATGCCTTCTAGTATTACAGGTGATTCAAAAATATTTCTGTTTGCTGATGACACCAGCTTGATAGTAAAGGATCTTGTATGCAATAATAAATGAAAAGCACCAGTTTGCTTTTGTTCTACAATATTATTTTTATTGCTAACCGGTTTTCAGCTTACTAGGCCATCTTCAGACATTTACTGAGTATTATCACCAAAGAAGTTAAATTTTAGCAGACAACATTTAACTTCTTTGGTGATAATACTCAGTAAATGTCTGAAGATGGCCTTGTAAGCCGAAAACCGGTTAGCAATAAAAATAATATTGTAGAACAAAAGCAAACTGGTGCTTTTCATTTATTATTATAATGTTGTTCTACCAAGAACCGACGGAAGATTCTGTTAATATTATCCTGTGTGTAATATTGAAACAGTATCAAATAATGTAGTTCATGAAATAAGTTCGTGGCTTGTGGAAAATAATTTGATGCTAAATCTTTTTACAGTTTCTAACTCACAATTCAAGAAGAACCGATATTTTGATCAGACAGAATGGGCATGTTATAAGCGAGACGGAACAGTTCAAATTCCTAGGCGTTCGGATAGATAGTAAGCTGTTGTGGAAAGCCCATGTCCAGGATCTTCTTCAGAAACTAAATGCTGCTTTATTTACCATTAGAACAGTATCTGAAATAAGTGACACTTCAACACGAAAAGTAGTCTACTTCGCATATTTTCATACGCTTATGTCGTATGGTATTATTTTTTGGAGTAATTCTTCTGATTCAAAAAGGGTATTTTTGGCTCAAAAACGGGCTGTTCGAGCTATATATGGTGTAAGTTCGAGAACCTCTTGTCGACCCCTATTCAATAGTCTGGAAATTCTGACATTGCCCTCACAGTGTATATTTTCTTTAATGTCCTTTGTTGTTAGCAATATTAGCCTATTCCCAAGAGTTAGCAGCTTTCACTCAGTTAATACGAGGCAGAAATCCAATCTGCATGGGGAATGCACTTCCTTGACTCTTGTGCAGAAAGGAGTGCAGTATTCTGCTGAATCCATTTTCAATAAGCTACCAGAAGAACTCAAAAATCTTAGCAGTAGCCCAAACTCTTTTAAGTCTAAACTGAAGAGTTTCCTCATGGCTCACTCCTTCTATTCTGTCGAGGAGCTCCTGGAAGAGCTAAAAAATTAAGCAAATTCCAGTGTCACATTGTTGATTTTCTTTATTTAAACTTACTACTTGTCACCTGAATATATTTTTTATATTTCATTTTATGTATTTCTAATATCGTGTTATAATTTCATGTATTGACTCGTTCCATGACCATGGACACTTCTCCTTAATTTGGTCCCAAGGAACAATAAATGAATAAAAGTAGTTGCTTTCTGCAGCATATGAGACCTCTTTATTTTTGAAGAACGAGCAGTTGTTTTATCTGTTATATAGTGGGTGGATCTCAGTCAAATACCTGTTGTCATAGGTAGGAAAAGTACATCTCTTTTAGGATAGATCCAGACAACAGATTCTCCTGCCTAAAGAGTATCTGCAGCACTTAAAAAATACTGAAACAATCACTCACAAGCCAGACTATAACACTTCAAATATACCAAATGTCAAAAAGAAAAGCAAATCATCAGAAAGAGTAACATGGGCATTTCACAGACTTAACAATCCTCCATCAAAACATTCAATCCATAAGAAATAAAATACATCTACTAGAAGTTGAGTTCCAATCTTTGAACTGCACAGTAGTTTGTATTACTGAGCACTGGTGTAGAGACACATAAATCCAACATGAAGTATTTTCATTTTATGAAAAGGCAAACTCTTACTGCAGAACTACTTCAAGGAGTGGAGGATCAGGCATTTATAACAGAAAAGGAACACAGTTCAAATCAGGACATGGCATCAGTACTGTAAGTGAAGTCAAACACTTTGGAATATCAGCTATTGAATTAACAGGACTTTATATCAGCAAGAAAATAATCATTTTGTGTCTATAAATCTCCCAGTGGTAGTGTGGACAATTGTTTCAATAAGTTAACAGAAGTTCTAGATAAATGCTCAAGTACAAAGGTCAACATAATTCCGTATGGGGACATTAACATCAACACTAACATCATAAATGAATCCAGAAAGAACTTCATAAACATCCTTCAACGATTTGGCATATCCCTATTGGTCAATAGTGCAACAAGGGTTACCACAACGACTTCATCAGTAACTGACCATGTGGCCACAAATGTGGACAGGGAAAAATGTGATGTAGCTGTAAAAGATTTCGGATCGTCCGACCATCTCTGTCAAATAACAACAGTAAAGTCAGGCATCGACTCATTCACTAAACTATAAGCCTACAAAAAGACATCTATCAGAAATCAAAATAAAAGATTTTTCAAGGGAACTAGAAACACAAAGCTGGGATGAAGTGTATAAGGAAACCAATGTGTATATGAAATTCTCTAAATTTTCGACAATGTTTAAATTGAACTTTGAAAAGGCATTTCCAAAAGTATGCATGTCAGCATCAACATCCCACAAAAAGAGATGGATAACAGCAGGTATTAATGTGGTGTCATCGCCAGACACCACACTTGCTAGGTGGTAGCCTTTAAATCGGCCGCGGTCCGTTAGTATACGTCGGACCCGCGTGTCGCCACTATCAGTGATTGCAGACCGAGCGCCGCCACACGACAGGTCTAGAGAGACTTCCTTGCACTCGCCCCAGTTGTACAGCCGACTTTGCTAGCGATGGTTCACTGACAAAATACGCTCTCATTTGCCGAGACGATAGTTAGCATAGCCTTCAGCTACGTCATTTGCTACGACCTAGCAAGGCGCCATGTTCAGTTACTATTGATATTGTAAATAATGTACAGACAAGAGCGACGTTCATCGTTAATGGATTAAAGTTAAGTATTCCACCAGCTACGTCCGTTTTTCTAAGTTCTAATTTTCTTATCCTGTTCCAGACCTCACGCCAGCCTGTGTAAGCTTAAACGCGTGCCTTTCGGCTTCCTCTATTCATACGGGTTGGCTCTCCTGCCAGCCCACAACAATTAAAAAGTCCTCCCAAACGCTTAAACACCTCAGTTCCATGAAAAAGATTCCAAATGATCTAGAATTCTTAAATTTCTATCACAGATACAAAAAAGATCTGTAGGAAGGTGCCGATTTCTGCAAAAAAATTCATTTCATGACAAAATAATATATAATGCAGAAAATAAAAGCAAAGCAGTCTGGGATGTTATAAAAAAGGAAACGGGGAGCAGTAAACAAATGCAGAATAACATACTGCTAAGGGAGGGGGATAATGTAATAAATGATCCACAGCACTTAGCAAACTATGTAAACGAGCATTTTTCAAGTATTGCTGAGAAGTTACAACAAAAGTTCCCCCAAAAACATATAACACCTGTAAATAATGTTGCACAAAACACAATGATGTTACTTCCAACCACAGAGAATGAAGTAAGTAAAACAATTCAAAAACAAAAAAAAGTCAGTAGGATTAGATGAAGTACAAATGTGAGTACTGAAACAGTGCATAGGGACTATACAAGGCCCCTTAACAAATATAATAAATGAATCCTTCCCATCAGGGACATTTGCAGAGCAGTTAAGACAGGCAAGAGTTGTACCTTTGCTTAAGAAAGGTAATGCAGAAGACATAGAAAACTACTGGCCCATTTCCCTGCTGTCAGTATTCTCAAAAATAATAGAAGCAATTATGAAAGACAGATTAATGAATTACTTGAATAAATACAATCTTTTAAACGAATCACAGTTTGGTTTCCAAAGTGGCAAAATATGGAGTCAGCCATAGTAGAATGCACAAAAGTTGTACTTCATACTCTTGATAAAGATGAGTGTGTCACAGGCTTACTTTTGGATCTTTCTAAGGCGTTTGATACAGTCGACCACAAGATTCTATTAAATAAATTGGGAATAAGAGGGGTAGCCAATGACTGGTTTCGATAATACCTAACAGATAGGGTACAAAGAGTAGAGATAACACATACTTCATATAGATGTAAACATTTAGTAAAACAATTATCACAACCAAAATACATTAATATAGGAGTTCCGCAAGGTAGCATATTAGGACCAATACTGTTCCTGATATACATCAACGACTTTCACAGTAGTGTTACTCATGGTGAAAAAATCCTCTTCGTTGATGACAGCAATGTTACAGTCACTGAGGAAGCAAGAGAACTGCTTGCTGAGAAAGCAAATGAAACTCTCAAGGAGGTTTATGATTGGTCAATAAGTAATAAAGTGACATTGAAGATAAAGAAAAATAATGCCATGAAGTTCAGTTTGAAGAAGAAAAATGATATTGTTAAATTAAATGTAGATGGCGCCTCTATAGACTGTGTAACAAATGCAAAATTTCTAGGAATGAATATTGATTCTCAGTTGAAGTGGTGTTAACACACAAAGGTACTAGAAAATAGTATGTCATCAGCATGTTATTCCCTTAGAATCCTATCATCAGCGTGTAACATACAGTGTCTTTTAGTTACATATTATTCATATGTACACTCAATTCTTAGCTATGGTTCAAATGGTTCAAATGGCTCTGAGCACTATGGGACTCAACTGCTGAGGTCATTAGTCCCCTAGAACTTAGAACTAGTTAAACCTAACTAACCTAAGGACGTCACAAACATCCATGTTCGAGGCAGGATTCGAACCTGCGACCGTAGCGGTCTTGCGGCTCCAGACTGCAGCGCCTTTAACCGCACGGCCACTTCGGCCGGCTCTTAGCTATGGCATTTTGTTTTGGGGAACAAATGCAAAAAATTTGAACACAATTTTCAAACTCCAGAAAAGAGCCATAAGAATAGTAACCAAAAATACTAGTCGAGCTCATTGTAAAGATCTGTTCAAAACACAGGAGTTTTAACTGCTTCATCTGAATACGTTTACCAGTCAGTTGTACACATCAAAAATAACATAGGTAATTATTGCACATACAGCTTTCTCCATGACCATGCAACAGGGGATAGAATGAAATTACATTGACCAAGAAAAAATAAACATAAAACGCAAAACAGCATTTTCTACCAAGAAATAAAACTACAATAAATTACTAAAAGAGATTAAATAAATTGCAAAAATATACTTATTTAAAAAGGCAGTTAAAAAGTACATGTTACGCAATACATTTTATACATTGAAGGGTTACTTGGCTAAAACAGAGTAGGGATTTGGTAAAAAATGTTTTTACAAATAAATAATAATAACAATGGGTATAAAATATCCAACATTCCACATAACACCTTCACTTTATGTTTTTGCCTTCTTTTTTTTCCTTTCTAGAAATACTTATCCCCAAGCTATGCCTGGCTCAATACTAACACCTCTTCCTCTTTCTGAGCTCAACATCTCACTCATTATGGAGGGATGCTGACTCAGTTTTCCAGGATAGCAAATGAGAAGTTGTGGTACAGAAAATGGCCCAGAGATCACCAGTTTGTGTACGTGTGTGTATCTCTCTCTCTCTCTGTGTGTGTGTGTGTGTGTGTGTGTGTGTGTGTGTGTGTGTGTGTGTGTAATGAGTGAAGAGTTATGAAACAAGTGTGCGGTGACTGATAGTGAGATATGAGTGAACAATGTTGCATTACATTATTATTAAGTTATTTGTAAAAAAAAGTATAATATACCAGGAGTAAATCTAATGACTGTCTCCAACTAGAAGTCTGTAAATATATGTCTATACGAATTAGCTTATTACAAATTGATCTAAATTTGTAAATACTTTGACATGTCCAATATCCTTGTAAAAAGAGATTTACAGCTGAATAAAGCTACTACTACTACTAATACTACTGCACTACTGTTTCAGCTCACGTACATCTGGGCGGATACACATATGTGAAATAGTTTTCCTGTGTCCGTTTTGACACGCTAGATTCTAGCCTATGTCGTATTTCCATTTGCAACATTCGTAGTTGAACCTGTTTCTAGGTCGTAAATTGGTTCAAGGAGGAATAAAGCTTTATTTTGTAGCGCAGGTCTATCTTACGGTAAACAACTTTGCAGCCTGATTCGAGATGACTGCCTGGCAGTGTTTGCATAGCAAATGCCGTTTACGACCACTGTGCTCTCAGATTCTAGGACATTTACAGAATTTTTCACTACAGTTTCAGCGTCAGCATTAACAAAAGCTCCATCACTGTGTCTTGTCACGAGCTATTGAATGCTATTATAAAAAGTATACGCTTCCATTAAAAAAAATGCACTTGCTTCAATATCTCGGTTGATACTAGCCCTAAAAACATTAACCAAACAAAAACGTACGTGCCTCTCAACGCTCTAATATTTGCTGAAAACCGCTTTTCGATATGTGTAACCGTTCAAGAAATAACGGGTGTTGACGCCTTACGTGACACCCTGTATATCGTTGCTTACGGAAAACCCGGCAACGATACGAATGAATATTTCGTCTCACTATAAGGTGTACTACAGTTTCTCACATGCTCTCCATTAAATCCAATTCTTCAATTCGAGTTGTACTCGGATAGTATGTGCAGTTGTTATACGTAATCTTACATTTATCCACGTTGAAGGGAAGCACAATTCATTGTACCGCTTTAAATTTTATCGAAAACTTTCTGCATTTTGAGACATTACATACAGGCACAGCTAAACGCCGAGACGTTACAGACAACCAGGCTTGGACGGGTTATGTTTCGACGGGACACGTGACATGGCTCGGTGCCCACGAGTTCGAACATAGGCGGTTATAACACATAACAAGGTGGCGAATGTAGTGGCCAACAGTTCCAGTATATGCAATTGGCGGATGTATGAATCAAAGAAATAACACGGCTAACATGAGGGCAGCAGGACGCTTGGAATGTTACTAGGAATAGGAAACATCTGGGTAGTTGGTTTCAGGACGCTGATGATACGAGGTGCCGCCAAGTTCAAACTCAGAGGTCAAAAATTGATTTCACAGCCGCAAAACACATATAACCCAAACCATCATAATTACAAACAAAGCAATAACACCAATTCAAAGATAAAAAAGAGAAGACGACAATGTGCGTCTAAACCCAATCTCGAAAATCATCGTATAAGAAATATTTGGAAATACAAGTTACCTTAAAAAATCAATATCGTCTAAACGCCTAAAGCAATTTTATTTGAAAAGAACATGTGTTCACGTACAGCACCTGAACAGATCTATCGAAATATTTCCAGTATATTTATTAATAAAACGTATTTAACGAAAAACAGATTGTAAATCAGTTTAAGTAGCGGCTTTATGAGAAAGTAGAATACGGTGGGTATGTATAGTTATATGAATTTCATTACGTTTGATAGTAATTAATAGCAAACAAGGGTAAATGAACGACTTGACTGATTAGAACATAAATAAAAGAAAAGCTAAGGATCCCAGATAAAGCGAAAGGTGGGGAAGTTCTGCTCCTAACTGACATACTGTGTTTATGGTGGCAGCAAGTAAATCTAAGTTTAAGGGATTCGCATCTAAAGATCGCGTCTATATAAAGGCGGCGGCCGTACTGGGTCGCGAAAGTTAGTTTTGCGAGCTGAACAAGGACCGTTAGGTACGGTTTCATAACCGACGAATTTGTCGCACAGTTAAAGTAAAAGAAATTTTTCGTGCGATACTTTCGTGGAATAATAAAATTTTGCACAGGAGTTCCGAGAAATTAAAAAAGTTTCCACACTTACTTCGTTGACTCTGTCTATGAGCAGAAACGTTTCGACTTGTGAAAATTTTACATAAGTTAGCTGGCGAACTTTGACGTTTGAGCGGAAGGAGTGGTCCGTTAAAATTTTTCAACAGTTAGCCGCATGCATTTCAGCATTGAATAATATTTTCATGTGACACATTTAGCACTTTCGTAATGACGAGAGACCCTGTCTGTCAGTGTGCTGCTTAACAAACATAAAGGTTTAATAAACATTCTAGATGTGAACTAGCTGATGTTTGGAACATTATTATTTGATTCCACTGAGCACAAACATGCATGCAATTCACAATTATACAGAAGAAAACAAAATTATGTACAGGGTGATGTCGTAGTGTGTGTCCATCTCCTAGAAACTAATATAGCCAATCACCATTAAAGTAGGTCATGGATGTAAACCCTTTACTTGCCAGGACTTTCTAGTAGCTACAAATGGCATGAGCACCGCAGTTTCCTTCGTCCGACTATGGTACTTCCCTACAATTAACAGCATCGCCAGTCAACAACCTTATAGTGCTGTTTGTCACGTTAAAATATAAGCCTGGTGCAATAGTGGCTACTTGGGCTTAGTGATGAGGAGTAGAAGATTGTAGTTTCAAAAAACACAAATGTTTGTTACCTGTGGAGTATGGATTAATGAGACATCTATAATTATTCAAGTTATACAAATACACACATCAACAAAACTGTTCTTTGAGCCCAATATGTCGTGCAGGTGTGTTACTATTCTAAATGTTTCTCTACCGATCTGAAGGTAACCCCTGATGTTTCCTATAAACATGCACACAGTAACCATGAGGTCTGCCTAAGGGTAGAACGCCAAACTCGGATGGACTGCAGCACTTGAGTTGAAAGTACCAACGGCTTTGCTACATTGGCAACACCGGTTCCCGTCAGATCACTCAAGTTAAGCACTGTCGGGATGCACTCATCTCTTGTGAGGCAAACTGAGGAGCTACTTGACTGAGAAGCGGCTCCAGTCACGAAAACTGACAACGGCCGGTAGAGCGGTGTGCTGACCACATGCCCCTCCGTATTCGCATCCAGTGACGCCCCTGGGCTGAGAGGATGACACGGCGGCCGGTCGGTACCGTTGGGCGTTCCAAGGCTGGACGGAGTTGGGTTTTTATATGAATTGAAAGTAACGCGTCGATAAGGAAACATTAGGGACAACTGTGGAACATTTAAGTGAACGACTACTATAGCACGAAAGATAATCGCATCCATACACTTGTTACACTCAGAAGACTTGTCAATGAGGAAAGTTGTTCGATGTGTGTACCTGAGTCAAAGTGACGTGGACCGGACATAAAATAGGCTCCAGTTGGCTGATAGTGTTGAGGACTTCACCATACAGGCGGTCAACTTTCGACAGGTGCATAAGATGATTGATATCTAAGAACCGTGCACTGAGTGCTCCAGAACTGAATTTGGCGTTCAAGTAGGCTACAGGGCATAACGTATCGCGTCAAACTGTTAGAAGTTGGTTGCATGGTGCGAACCTCCATAACATCAATTCCCTACTACCTTGGTGAGCACATCGTCGTACATCACAACAACAACACTATCGACTCCGCTATAGAGGGGCAGCAAAATAGCTTGCAGTATGGGCGCCTCAGGATTGGTGTCGGATGTGGTTGAGCCAAGCTGGGATGTGTTTGTACCCTGATAATCGCAGAGAACGTGTCGGGAGAGAACTCGGTAATATCGAAAGCCTCCAACAACGCGTCCCATATGGGCAACAATGTGATGGTGGAATGACTGCATGGATCCATTGAGCTCTTCACCTGATCGTTGAGGGCAGTCTCGCTGGGATGAGGTTCTGCAACCAATAGTGTGACTGTATCGTCAACTTTTTTTCGACAATTTCATCTTTGTGGAGAATAAGTCCCGTGCTCATAGTGCTACTCCGGTGACGACTTTCCTTCAGCATAATAGGATCACCAGAATCATCTGTTCCCCGGATATGAACCCAACTGCACATGCTGGTGGCCGCTTGAAATGAGCTGTTTTTGGCATATCAGTAATCACTACATACTCTGCGCGATTCACGCAGAATCGCCATTGAAGAGGGGGTAGTTTGGACCAGGGGTGGCTTATTGATCTCATCGGTGGTGTGCCATCACGGGTTCGAGCCTGCATCCGAGCAAAGAGACATTCAACCGCGTATATACATTGCTCGGGTATGCTATGAAATACCCGTTTGGAAACAGACTATTTTATCGTTACACGACTGATCGGTCTTTTTTTTTTTTTTTTTTTTTTTTAACTTTCTTCATCTCGTAATCTGAACACGGTGTCTGTGAGCCAGTTCTTTCTGTGGGCAGAACTCTCGAAATAAAGGGATAACGGAAAACATCTATTGATGAGTGTATTTGGCACAACACTCTGTACACATATGATCTGAAACAAATACCTACAGTTAGTTATAGGTAAAGCAAATGACAGCATACTAAACATTGGTAGGATAATGGGAAACTACTACTTGTCTACAAATGAGAAGGGAAACATTTGTGCGATCCCAATTTGACTATTGCTAATGTGTTTGCAATGCAGTTCGGAAGGACAGGAGGAAGGAGCACCTGACTTTAACGACTCACCGATAGCTCGGCCATTACAGATGACTGACAAACTCGTATTTGGGGAAAATCGAGAAAAGTTCCACAGTAGGCAGATATGTCGAAGAGGAGTGGACAACTCTTAAAAGGGTAATCACAGGCTATTTTCCTATGTTAGAAATATGGGTCGGACTTCAGTTATCCTGATTGACTATAACAGTTAAATAGCAGTCTCGGTCAATATACTCAGAAAATGTGTGCTACTTTTATATAATTAAATTTCAAGATTTTGTCACGCGATCGATAACGCTCTGTTGTTTGCTAACGCTTTGGGGACGTCATAGGTTAATTGTAAGAGTAAGCGGAAGGTATACGTGTGCCAGAGGAGTGTTAGTCGCAGTTACTAATGTTTTTCCATGTTTCTTTACAAACGTTTGAGTTACTTAGTGATGAAAGACGAATTTGCTTCTAATAAATAATGGAAAGGAATTTTGTGAAGGCTAGGGTTGGAAACTTGGGATGCGTTTGTAGTCTGTTCTTCAGAAACAACTCAGAAGTTTACGTTCCGAAAATAAGAAACGTGAAAACTGCATGGCATCGTGACTGGGAATGAAGTACTGTGGCACAGCAATAAGCCTCAGAATTGCTTTAAAACCTGGAGAATCTGGATCTGGATTATTTTCTGGGACCACGCTGGAAAGGCTACCCGGAGCAACTTGTGAAAGCCTGGACAGTAAAATACAGTGGCAACTTGTTAATTCAGAAGTAGAGTCTGTTGCTGTGGTTTTTGCCACAACTGCTACTGTTTTCCAGACACTCTTTCCTCAATTTTCAAATTTTCAGACAGTGCAAAAACACTTGTGAGGAATTGTAGAACACCATCGGGTTTGGCTTCAACAGCTTTACACATTGCTGTTTTTCTGTTCTTCCAAGTCATTAATTTAAACCACTGGGATAACATATCTATAAAATATGCAGGTGACGCAACAGAACTTTAAGCTATATGTTCTAGTGGTAGGTACTTTAACTGTTGCCAGAACACTACGATTTAAAAATGCTCTAGCAAGACCAGATTTTATTAGATCGTAACGCCCTGATCAATTTACATTCCCTCGTAGGTTACAAGCAATGCTAGGTTTGTCTCTTTGTCAAAATCATACAGCTTTTAAACAGGCTCAATGGAGACACTGGAGGCATCAGATTTCTGTCTTCAACGGCTTGTTCGATAGGAAAAATGTGGTCGGAAATTGTTGAATGGTTTCTCATATTCTTCAAAATAACAGCTTACATCAGGCGTAAAATACAGCTTCCCAATGCCATCCTTGTGATTCATCTCAGTTGATCAGGTGGAAAATGAAGCTAATAAATGAGAATATACATTAAAATGTAATAACACAAAAAATGTAAAACGAAATATACAGCTCTTACATTGCATTACGAATAAAAATATTAAGCGAAGAGAAGAAGAGCGTAAGAGAAAAAAACCTTGCTCTTAAACTCGTAGTATTCCAGCTACAATCGACATATGGCAAGCTCCCTTTTGTCAAAACGAACCTCGCGGAAATAAACACACGTAATGGCCACTATGTCATTTGTATCTCCATACCTTTTACTCTTTGGAACACTCAAAAGGAATTTTTCAATTGTTTTTATAGACGTATTTGTACAAGGTGGAAGTACGCACTATATGTAATTCATTTTCCGAAACATAAGTTCCAAAAGAAGACATCAGTGTGAATGAGCTTGTAAGAGCTCCGAGCAGGTGTAATTTGGATGTATTGCTCATGCGCTGCCTGCGATATGCAAGGTATAAGAGAATCTTTGAGCAGAGAGCAGTGTTGACTGCAATAGGAGCTGTGTAGCTGTAGCAGTAAGTTGTTGCTAGTCTGCAGTCTGCTCTAGTCTGGTATGGTGTATAGTGTTGGGTGGCCGGTCGTGGTGCAGCGATGCCGGAGCCTGACTATTATTGTATAAGGTAAAAAGCAGCCTCGCGCATATGTAGTAATGTCATCTCAAGTCCCATGTAAATGTTTTAAAAATCTCGTAATAATAATCTTTCTCATAAAAAGTAACTTTTAACACCATTCATTTCAATTTAAAGAATTTACTAATTTCTCCCATCCATGATCATCCCGATTGTTGCAAAAGAAAAATCAGTTGCTTCCTTTCATAAGTGACAAATCTATCGGCCAGCATTGCACAGGGCTGTGCCAGAAAACATTATTTTAAGAGCAGATATATATGCGTTATCCGGCGACTTCATTGAGGTAAGAATTTTTCTCTTTTTTATTCAGAATGATCTTTCAGGGCCCTGATGCAGCACTGCTGACGTCCAAAATTTACCAGGTTAAATTCACAGTCAATTATTGAAAAGTTATGAGTGAGCGACAATTTAATTGAGAGGTTAGTTACATTGTATTATTACCAGGTTACTGATTTTTTTTTTGTTGGGACGTTACACTGAATGTGAACGAAATAATTATATTTTTTACTGTTGAGACGTTTAGGAATTTTTCTATTTTTGAGCTTAGATTAAATATGAATGAATTTTGTGCGGAGGTTAAATGTGAATGAATTTTGTAGGGAGGTTAAATAGGAAAGAAATTTTTTTGGGGAGGTTACACTTGGCGACAACCGGCCAGGATCGTATTTCTTTGTGAATTTCTGAGGAGTAGTCATATATCTGCTCTTATTTACTTAAATGTAGTTTGCATCTGGCTCAACGCATTTACTAATTTTTTCACTCTTTCTTTCACAGATCATCGGCAATTTATTGCTCTTTGTTGTAATTGTGTTTGTTCCAATTTTGCTTTGTCTTTGTTTGAATTTGTGCTTAATTTTGATTTGTGAAAAATGCTGCGAGAAACTGTTAACAGTACATCGCGATGTGCAATGAGTGAAATAGCCGACTCGAATAATTTGACCGATAATACTTGCGACACTCAGTGTAATAGTGATAGTCCCCTAATTACAGATAGTCAGTGCGTGCCGATCACTAATATTGATTTTGATCCTAATGATGAGCAAACAAATGCAATTATGTCCACAGTAAATGTAACAATTGATGACGTGGCACGTTCCGATACAATGAACGCTGCCCAGTTTGACACGCCTGATTTGCAAAATTTGCATAGTGAACAGATAAATTTTTCTCACGAAGATGAACAATGTACTCAAAATACGTCAGATTTATTTGATTCCGCGATTGTGACCCAAAGTGCACATCCGATTGGCAAACCTTTTCGAGAATCACAGAATGACTAAGTGGCTACACAAAACGTGATAATTGCAGGTACGCCATCAAACAGCACAGAGAATAGAGTAGGTAATATTGTCATGGATCAAGTTATGGCATTATTGCTACAACTTAATGGAAATTTCAAGCATCAAATTAATGAATCGAACAAACAAATTAATGAAAAACAAGACAACAATTTCAAACTACTTAGTGAACAGATTACAGCCGTTGCCGCGTAATGTCATGATACTAAAGAACAATTGTTGTTGTTGTTGTGGTCTTCAGTCCTGAGACTGGCTTGATGCAGCTCTCCATGCTACCGTATCCTGTGCAAGCTTTTTCATCTCCCCGTACCTACAGCAACCTACACCCTCCTGAATCTGCTTAGTGTATTCATCTCTAGGTCTCCCTCTACGATTTTTACCCTCCACGCTGCCCTCCAATACTAAATTGGTGATCCCTTGATGCCTCAGAACATGTCCTACCAACCGATCCCTTCTTCTGGTCAAGTTGTGCCACAAACGTCTCTTCTCCTCAATCCTATTCAATACTTCCTCATTAGTTATGTGATCTACCCATCTAATCTTCAGCATTCTTCTGTAGCACCACATTTCGAAAGCTTCTATTCTCTTCTTGTCCAAACTATTTATCGTCCATGTTTCACTTCCATACATGGCTACACTCCATACGAATACTTTCAGAAATGACTTCCTGACACTTAAATCAATACTCGATGTTAACAAATTTCTCTTCTTCAGAAACGCTTTCCTTGCCATTGCCAGCCTACATTTTATATCCTCTCTACTTCGATCATCATCAGTTATTTTGCTCCCCAAATAGCAAAACTCCTTTACTACTTTAAGTGCCTCATTTCCTAATCTAATTCCCTCAGCATCACCCGACTTAATTAGACTACATTCCATTATCCTTGTTTTGCTTTTGTTGATGTTCATCTTATATCCTCCTTTCAAGACACTGTCCATTCCATTCAACTGCTCTTCCAAGTCCTTTGCTGTCTCTGACAGAATTACAATGTCATCGGCGAACCTCAAAGTTTTTATTTCTTCTCCATGAATTTTAATCCCTACTCCGAATTTTTCTTTTGTTTCCTTTACTGCTTGCTCAATATACAGATTGAACAACATCGGGGAGAGGCTACAACCCTGTCTTACTCCCTTCCCAACCACTGCTTCCCTTTCATGTCCCTCGACTCTTATAACTACCATCTGGTTTCTGTACAAATTGTAAATAGCCTTTCGCTCCCTGTATTTTACCCCTGCCACCTTCAGAATTTGAAAGAGAGCATTCCAGTCAACATTATCAAAAGCTTTCTCTAAGTCTACAAATGCTAGAAACGTAGGTTTGCCTTTTGTTAATCTTTCTTCTAAGATAAGTCGTAAGGTCAGTATTGCCTCACGTGTTCCAGTGTTTCTGCGGAATCCAAACTGATCTTCCCCGAGGTTGGCTTCTACTAGTTTTTCCATTCGTCTGTAAAGAATTCGTGTTAGTATTTTGCAGCTGTGACTTATTAAGAACAATTACGTGAGGAAATTAAGGCTTGTGCTAGGAACAGTAGTGAAGAAATTAGATCTGTGGCACAAGAATTAAGTAATACACATGCAGCCACAACTAAATTACTTAGAGATGAAATTAGTGCAGTCGCTAAACAATGTTCTGAAAACGCAACACAGTTACGCGATGAGTTTAAATTAATGTCAGCAGAACTTTCACGCACACTGGATGCGAAAGTAGACGCGAAATTTGACCAACAGGACACCCAAATTGACGTACGTTTTAATCACCACTTACAAAACAGTGAAACGCGTTACAGTAAATTTATACAGGATCAGAGTAAAATGCCGGCCGGTGTGGCCGTGCGGTTCTAGGCGCTTCAGTCTGGAACAGCGTGACCGCTACGGTCGCAGGTTCGAATCCTGCCTCGAGCATGGATGTGTGTGATGTCCTTAGGTTTAAGTAGTTCTAAGTTCTAGGGGACTGATGACAGCAGATGTTAAGTCCCATAGTGCTCAGAGCCATTTGAACAGAATAAAATAAAGCAACAAGTCATGGAAACAATTACTGCACAAAGACAGGAAGATAAGCGTAAATTGTTTACGAAAGCAAAAACATACTTAGACAACAATATTGCTACAGTAGCAGACGAAATCAAACAGTTGAACACCGAATTGCATGATGAAATCTCCGATCTTAAAACAAAAACAGACACAGACACATTAGACTTTCAGACAATGACCAACAGACTTGAAAAGTTGGAACTAATACAGGATTCCGATGCCATCAAAGCAAACGTTAAAAAATTGAACAAAACCACACGTAAAATACAAAAACAAATTAATGCTTGTGGTACTAAAAACGATGAACAGGTAAAAGCACTGACTGAAAAATATGATGAATTGGCCAGTCGTATTGATGTTATCGAAAATAACAATGACACCAAATCAGACGATACGTCACCAGTTTCGCTTAATCAAACACCCGAATTCCAAAACTTACAGCAGACGATCAGTGAGATAGGTTCGTCTAATAATACATTACGTAGAAAATTGTCATCTTTACAGCAAGAAGTGACGGAGATGAAAAATATTTCAGCCTTTAACACATCACAGCATATGCCACATCTTGAACATTTGTCACACTCACACAGCCAGTGTAACTTAGGTAATTTACAGAGAGTACGTGACTTAGATTGCGGGCAGACACAGACAAACGGATTATCATATATTCCTGAACCTGTTCAGACATTCAGAGACTATAATTGTGATTATAAGCACTTTCTATCAGTGAGAAAATTAAAGTTATTTAAGAATGACAGAACACAGATTCACCCTTTTGACTAGATACGACAATTTATTTTTGTATTTTCACCAGCTTGGCCTGTAATGCAGAAACTAGCATTGGACTGGATACAACAATTTGCTTTTGAATTTTCACCGGCATTGCCTGTAACACAGAAACCAAAATTTATTTGCAGCTCGTAATAGACCTCAGGGGATTCATTACACTTCGATGAGTATGTGCCGTAGCGTGCACAGGGCCCCGAGCCGTAGTAGTGCTATTTCATCTTTAGTTTTCTGCACTGCTGCCTTCTCTTCTACTATCCTTTATATCTATCAAAACAGCTCTTCAACTATCGATCTATCTAGGATTAGAAACGTGTAAAGAAAACCTGATACGACAAGTTTTACCCGAAAGTGACAGTTTTCATTAGACGCTCCCGAAATGACAAGAAGTACCAGCATAATTTTAATAACAGACAAAATTTTAATCATCAGTATGTACAAAATTTTCAGCTATCGCAGACGCATTTTGGCAAAAATAGAGGGTTTTTCCCGCAACAACAACAAAACCAGCCAGTTAACATACCTAACCAACAATGTAGTCTGCAAGATCAACCAAGATTTAATGTTTCGCCGCCTACACGTATAGCGTCGGCTCCGACAAATACTAACACACAACAACAAGGAAATCACTACGTACAGGAAACACACCATTTCAATTCATATCGCAATGCGCCGTATACCAATGATTATTATGACAGATGTAAAAGTAATGAGCACAATTTTCAGCGTACGTTTAATAACAGTCGGTCTTACCAGCAGCATAATCAACCGCAACAACAGATTATCATGAATGAACCAGACAGTAGGTATCATCCCGAACGTAATACGTCAGGAAGAAATAATAGAACAGTACAAATAGTCGAAATGCCACAGCATCCTCCCGCAAATAACAGCACATCAGAAAGAATTTGACTAGATACAGTACTGGTTGCATTTTCCATCAACGTAAGAAATACTTTTGAGACGGAGAATCTTGTTCACGAAAATGTTATTACTTTTGACGACATCCGAGACACACTTTTGCATGAAAAACCAGTTATTCAAAAAACCATTTCCCATCCTGTCATTGAAGCAAAGATTGGATCATCCAAATTTTCAGCAGTAATTGATTCCGGATCACCTATGTCAGTTATAAATGGAGAAACCTTCAACGAATGTAAGAAAGAGATACCTATCCTTCGTTACCATTAGGCAAAACTAAAGGAAAAGGAGCAGTATCTGGTAAAGGGGTGGATGTAAAATTACAGACACACTTATGATTTTGTATTGCAGGTCATACGTTTCACTCAAATTTTTGGATTGTTCCCTTGTTGACAACAGACGTTATTTAAGGTACGAATTTTCTGGTAGAACACGATGCAATTATTGACTTTCAAAATTCCTATTTATTGTTGAAGGATGAAAATGTACAACTGGCATTAGAATTTCTGCACTCTTTATCTGCCGAAGAACAACCAATTAATCGGACAGAGGTCATTTCTGCATCACGTAACATTGACAGTCATTCGACATTGTTCATCGATACGTACGTACACAACTATAATACTCCAGACGAAGCCGACTATGACGTTATGCAAATGATTTCCGATAAAGTTAAACAGAGCAATGCAAATACAGACGACGAACGTATTCAACTACGCAATATTCTTTTACAGCAAGCTCCAGTTTTTGACAACATCCCTGGTACTATGTCCGGTTTTATGTATGAATTTCAAGTTAAACAGCACGACACGTTTAAAGCCAAACATTACCCCATCCCTTATATTCACAGAGAAAAAGTTAAGAAAGAATTGCATGCTATGCTTGACCAATGAATTATTGAACCGGCAGTTAGTCCGTACATAAACCCGCTCCATATTGTTAAGAAAAAGGATGGTTCACTTCGCCTCGTACTTGATTCGCGTCACATCAATGACATTATTATTAATGAAACAGATCGCCCACAGACACTAGAAGAACTTCTACAGAAATTTCATGGTACTGCCATTTATTCCACATTAGATTTGAAATCGGAATTTTGGCAAATTCAGCTCCATCCGAACTGCAGAAAGTACACAGCTTTTCTCTGTTTTGGTGACTGTTAGCAATTTTGCAAATTACCGTTCGGTTTAACAATTTCTTCAGCAGCATTTATTCCCGGTTTGAATACTATACTTCCGACAGAACTAAAAGACAGAATCACAACGTATGTAGACGACATTCTTATTGCAGAAGCTAACTGGTCTGAGCACAATCTGATTCTTGAACAACAGTTACAAAATTTCCGTGCACAAGGACCCACAGTTAATCTTAGCAAATCGCATTTTGGCAAAACTTGTATAAAATTTCTTGGACATGTAATTTCAGCAGAAGGCATTTCGCCTGACCCGGAAAAACTTCAAGCTTTACGTGACATTACTGTTCCTACGACGAAGAAACAACTACGCAGCTTGTGGGGATTAATTAACTTTTTCCGTAAATTTATTCATTACTCTGCTTTAGACACCCCTAGATTATGTCAATTGTCGGGTAAAAACACTGTTTGGTCATAGGATAGCCAAGCGCAGTCTGAATTTGTCAATCTGAAACAAACTTTGTTGAATGTACCACTTTTATCACATCCAGATCTTACTAGAAATTTTTCCATTGCCACTGACAGTTGTAACACCGCTTTACGCGTACACATTTTTCAGGAAATTGAAGAAGATGGTTCTACAGTAATTAAAAACATCGCCTTTGCGAGTCGCATTCTGTCACCTGCTGAACGCAATTATTCTGTTACAGAACTTGAAACATTATGCGTTGTATGGGCATTTACCAGATTTAGGCATTTTCTTTATGGAAGACATACAACCGTTTACACAGATCATAGAGCTATCCAGTTTTTACTTTCAGCTAAATTTACACACGACAGATTAAGCAGATGGAAACTTTATTTACAGGAATTTAATTTTACAATTGTTCATATTCCCGGCACACAAAATATTGTAGCAGACACACTATCCCGTTCTCTCAGCAACAATCAGCAAGACATCGCGACGAACTTCTGCAAAGCAAATCCTAGCGTCATGTATATTCAACGAGTTGCATTCGAAAATTTTATTTCGGCATCATTACGAGACATAGCACAAGAGCAGAGCAAAGACAACGTATGAAAAGAAATTAAACACCTTTGGCAAAATAGGAATAATGTTACCATCAGAAACCATTACACTGTACGCAATAACATTCTGTTTCGCCGCGCTCATCCTGACAGCAACAATCGGTTATTATATATTCCTGACGAGCTTGTTAACAAATTAATTTGGTATACTCATTTAAGTTACGCACATTATGGAGTCAGAAAATGTTTTCTTATACCGAGACAGAACTGTTATTTTGCCAAAATGGAGAAACGCATTCGACGAGTTTTAGCGACATGTAAAATCTGCCAGAAAGCTAAGTCAGACACGACTTCACATATTCCTCCGTTACATCCCATTGTACCCGTTAAATTGAGACCATTGTACCCGTTAAATTGAGACACATGGCCACTGTAGACATTTTTGGTCCGATTCCCAGATCTAATAGAGGTTTTTTTTTACATCTTCGTCGCTGTTGAACTCACTTCGAAATTTGTTACCTTCACTCCGTTACGCAAAGCTACTGCTAAAACTATTTCGAATGCATTTGTAAAACATTTTTATTCCATGTAGGGCATGTATTGAAAGTAATTTCCGACAATGGACCACAGTTTCGATCTGCTATATGGACACGTATGTTACGAACAAGAAACATTTCTCCGATCTATATATCCAAGTATCACGCTTCTTCGAACCCTTGTGAACGACTAATGAAAGAAATTGATAAACTATGTAGAATACACTGCCATAAAAAACATATTGATTGGGACACACACGTACTCTCATTCCAGGATGTAATTAACTCCAGACCCAATTAATCTACTATGCTATCTCCGACTGTTATACTGAAAAATGTTGAACCACCTAACAAAACTAAAGAATTAGTATCCTTTCCTACATCGCGTCGACTACGCCACAATGAAATATTTGACATTGCGCTGAACAACATCAAACGTGCCGCAGAGCGCCGGAGAAGACAGCAAAAACAGGATTGTACACGCCGTGACTTTCATATTGGACAGAAGATATTACTACGCACACATTATCTATCCAACAGAGGAAAGAGTAGATGTAGTAAATTTGAGCTTCTATACGCAGGTCCATATCGAATTCGCAGCATTCCTCAACCCAATCTAGTGGGTGGTGGTGGTTAGTATTTAACGTCCCGTCGACAACGAGGTCATTAAAGACGGAGCGCAAGCTCGTGTTAGGGAAGGATTGGGAGGAAATCGGCCGTGCCCTTTCAAAGGAACTATCCCGGCATTTGCCTGAAACGATTTAGGGAAATCACGGAAAACCTAAATCAGGATGGCTGGAGACGGGATTGAACCGTCGTCCTCCCGAATGCGAGTCCAGTGTGCTAACCACTGTGCCACCTCGCTCGGTCAACCCAATGTAGTACACGTCGAAACTTTGAGAACAAGAAAAAGCAAAGGCAATCACCATGTCTCCAATATTAAACCCTTTATTGAATGAACATACTTTACGATTTATCACACTGTAATGCCATTTCCTGATTTTTATATGACCACTTATGCAATTATATTTATATGAACAATTACTGATGATTATCATATTTTTCTTGGCAAGTGCCCGGCAAGGTAAGGTTAGCAGGTCGCTTTTCTTGTGGTTACACATCAGACCATGCACATTTTTCCAGATAAACTTACATATTTTATGACCAATTATGCAATTCTATCTATGTGATTACTTACTGATGATTATCATATTTTTTCTTGGCAACTGCCCGGCAAGGTATGGTTAGCAGGTCGCTTTTCTTGTCGTTATATATCAGACCGTGCACATTTTCCATTTTTCATGTATGTATGATTGTTTTCCTGTTTTCTTTGTATGCACTACGAAATCTTTAAGATATAACAAACACCAGTTGACTTTGACATTTTTCCTTATGATATCTCAATATCTTGACTATTCTAAAGTTTTTGCCACTACATTATGATACTGTGTGTACATTTTTTGCACTTGAAAACTGTCTATGTTTTTGACATAATACGTTTTCTGTCATGCTATGCTGTATGCTTAATTATATCACTAGAAACAAATTTTTATTTAATGAGTATATGATTTAAATTAAGATATTAATCCTTATTCATCATTTTCAGAAAGCAATAACATGTAAAAGAAATAACTTAAACAAACCACAGTGGATTACTATGAAATGGGAATTTCACCTTCGGAATGAACGAAAGAAAATGCAATACCATGTCATGAAGAGTAAATGGGTCAGAATTAACAAGTATTAACAAGAATATACTATACACATTGTATGATACCAGTATTAACTAATTATTTATCTTTCAGAATACGAGGCGATTGATGCAGGCTGTCAGATAGAACTACACATGTTAGTTTTAGTGATGAAATATGCTAGAAATAAGAAACTCTATACTATGAATAGTTGTATGAAGTAAATGGTAATATGAATAATGAATAATGAAGTGTCTTTTTGCAGATGATAATGAATGATGATTAATAGTTGTATGAAGAATATGCTAATATGAATAATGAAGTTTTTCTTTGCAGGTGATGATAGTAATGAAGTTTTGGTAATATGAATAATGAAGTTTTTTCCTTGCAGATGAGAATAATGATGAAGTTTATATATTTACTATTAGTTTAGAGATGCTATGTAGTTATTTAAGTATTTGTTCAGTTCCTTTTGACAGTATGTCTTATGTCGCATGGTATAATGACTGAATGTTTTGGAAAGGACAGCTAGAGTACATACATATTGAGTACAAGTTTCATTACCTGTTAATTCGAAGTTCACTACTTTTCAGCATAATATGGTTTCTTCTTTCAGCTCAATAATCCATTTTGTGTTTTTTCCAGGAGTAGCTATTCATGAAATTAATGTGCTACAAGCAGTTAATCATTAAACCAGTTCTAGTACTTGCATTTTTTACCCATTTGTGTGAGTCATTCAGGAATGTGATCACATATACTCTATTTGTTTCATAACCTTGCTACAGCTGACTCATGACGAATGACGTTACTAATCCTTATATCCAGCAATAAGTGAAAAGCAAATATTTTCATGCCTCTGCAATTAATTATCAATCTCAATGCAATGCATTGCTAGCACAAAAAAAATTACCAGTCCTAGCTATTACCAGTATACAACCAAATAATGCTACTAGTTTAAGATGTATTTCTAGTCCTATATATATAATGCAAATTTCTCAGATGTACTGAATCCACTATATCTATGTATTATTGGACCACAGACCTTGAGTAATAGTTACAGTGTGCTATATTTTAAATATGTCCTATGTCACTTGAATGATGACTTCTGAGTAATACTGAATGAAGTTTTGTAATAGTGCATAAATGCTATGGCAATAATTTCTGTAAATAATATTTTTGTTATGTCACTTGAATGATGAGTTCTGAGTAATATTGAATGATGTTTTGTAATAATGCATAAATGCTATGCCAATAATTTGTGTAAATAATATTTTTATTATACTCTATAAATGCTATGCCAATAATTAACTCCCATTTTGAATGATGACTTCTGAATAATACTGAATAATGTTTTATAAAACTATATGAATACTTTGTAACTGGCCAATGAATGCCACTGTTTCTTATATTTTATATTTGTCTTATGTCACTTACATGATATCATATATGAATACCAGTAGCTTCATGCTACAGTCATTAACCCTTGTTTTGAATGATGATTTCTGAACAATGCATAAAAATGGTTTGCAACTGGCCAATGAGTGCCAATGATTACCATGATTAGATGAAATATGTAAATGCTATGCCATTAATTAACTCTTGCTTTGAATGATCACTTCTGAATAATGCACAAAAATAGTTTGTAACGGGCCAATGAGTGCCAATGTTAACTGTAATCAAATGACTTATGAATAATGTTCTGTAATACTCCATAAATAGTACAGAAATGTTTAGTAACTAGGCAATGAGTGCCAACAATTACTCACATCAGTTGATAGACTAGTGTAATTCTCAATGATGACTAGCATAAGACTTAATGTCCTTCACCTTCTGACCTAATTACCAGAAATTACTGCAATATCCGTTTGTCCTGTCCATCCTCATGATCATGGAACACTAAATTTGGATTTTGCACTAATTCTACGTTGGTGACAGAGTATGGATTCTGCAAGAGTGTGGTGTTTACACATCATGCTGTCCACCATCTTGAACAATGGAGATGTTATTATGGTCCTACTGTTTGGTGTACCTAATGTACTACCAAATTGATAACATTGAATATTAATATGACATTTCAGTGTCTTCGGCTACACTGATTAATACTTCAGGGAAGAGAACTTCAGATTGTCTCACTTGGTGTTGTGCTTCTGTGGAAAGATATGGACTTTCAGTGCAGCTACGTGCAACCTACTGTGCTACAACCATGATGCAATCCTTCCATTTCCTTTCCTAGTTATTGTAAAATAGTAAAAACATATACAGTGCATATGCACTCTATGTTATTTGTTAGTATGTTTTGTACTCATTGCATATACATTTTGTCGTTACTTGATATGTTCTGTACTCAGTGCATGTGCACTCTATTTCATGTCATGTTCTGCACTTATATATATGTATATACTCTGTGACTGTAGACTTAGTTAATTAAGTAGATTATAGAAAAATTTGTTGCTCATGGCAAGTCCAAGTGACTCACCATCGCTGCCAAATTTTTGCCCCCCAGTGGAGGGTTATGTAAGAGGTCCGAGCAGATGTAATTTCGATGTATTGCTCATGCGCTGCCTGCGATATGCAAGATATAAGAGAATCTTTGAGGAGAGAGCAGTGTTGACTGCAGTAGGAACTGTGTAGCTGTAGCAGTAAATTGTTGCTAGTCTGCAGTCTGCTCTAGTCTGGTATGGTGTATCGTGTTGGGTGGCCGGTCGTGGTGCAGCGATGCTGGAGCCTGACTATTATTGTATAAGGTAAAAAGCAGCCTCGCGCATATGTAGTGATGTCATCTCAAGTCCCTTGTAAATGTTTTAAAAATCTCGTAATAATAATCTTTCTCATAAAAAGTAACTTTTAACACCATTCATTTCAATTTAAAGAATTTACTAATTTCTCCCATTCATAATCATCCCGATTGTTGCAAAAGAAAAATCAGTTGCTTCCTTTCATAAATGACAAATCTATCGGCCAGCATTGCACAGGGCTGTGCCAGAAAACATTATTTTAAGAGCAGATATATATGCGTTATCCGGCGACTTCATTGAGGTAAGATTTTTTCTCTTTTTTATTCAGAATGATCTTTCAGGGCCATGATGCAGCACTGCTGACGTCCAAAATTTACCAGGTTAAATTCACAGTCAATTATTGAAAAGTTATAAATGAGCGATATTGTAATTGAGAGATTAGTTACATTGTATTATTACCAAGTACCTGAATTTTTTTTTTTTTTTTTTTGTTGGACGTTACACTGAATGTGAACGAAATAATTATATTTTTTACTGTTGAGACGTTTAGGAATTTTTCTGTTTTTGAGCTTAGATTAAATGTGAATGAATTTTGTGCGGAGGTTAAATGTGAATGAATTTTGTAGGGAGGTTAAATAGGAAAGAAATTTTTGTGGGGAGGTTACAAGCTTTACTACAGTACGAGCAGCGTGCTGGCCAGTGACGCCACAGGCATTAGACTCCAATGAAGCGTTTTAGAGGGCTGTCAAATTATTTGAATTTCATTTCTCCTTTTTTTAAATACAGAAACTCATGAGAGAAAGAAGCATATTATGAGCATAAAATGACGTTATTAATCATTTAAGGCGATTTCCAGAAAACAGTCAAACACGCTATTGGACAGACAAATTAAGTTACAAGAAGCGTAGCTGTAAAAAATACTTTTGTATCAGAGTAAACGCTGAAATTCTGCTACGAAAGAAGGAAAGGAAAAAATTCAGGAGAAAAAGAGTACAGCAATATAATTTACTTTGGAATGAAATTAATAGTATGTACAATGAAGCTAAGACTAAATGACGGCAGGAAAAAAAAAACCAAGTAGTCGAAATGGAAATGATTATCGGGTGCACACTCTTCAAACATAGAGAAGTTAGTGGATAGGTGGAAACAGTAAAATGAGGGCATCTATTGGACGGAGGAACCGTCTGCTGACTCGACGGAAGAAGCAGCGAACGTCAGTTTGGAAGACAGAGAGGATCCCTTATTAAAGTCACCGTTTGAAATAGGTCTGGAGGACTTGCGATCGGACAAGGGAGAAATGCTAAGGTTATGAAGAGCGTAACGCAGAGACGCAGTTTTCACTCCTAATATTAAACCCTTAGAGCGTAGAATCAATGACGGAAATAATAGCTTTAGGAGTGCGTTTTATTTTCAGGGTGAAGGCTAGCTGCAAAAAGATCCACTGAGGACATTCCTGTCCTCAGTTAAAGTAAGAAATAATTACCACAAGACCTGTTGAATGGAACGAACAGTCTAATCAGCAGAGTATATGGCTTGATAGTAAATCAAAGAAAAATTGAAAGTAATTCTGAGTATCGCTTAAACTTACCATCAATGTTGTGTCCAATTGGCAGACAAAGTGAAGGAATTTTGCTATATCAGAAGCAACGTAACACGCGTAAAAACAAGGTCGTTGTAAGACGAAGACTCGTGTGGGGAAGGAGGGCATTCATAGCAAAAGTAGCGAACTTAAATTTACTACTATCAAACATAGACGATAATTTGAGAAATATATTTAAAAAGACAATATATCTGGAAGACAGCACTGTGCGGAAGTAAATCACGACTATGAAAAACCGGAAAAGAAGAGAATCGAAGTGTTTGAGATGCGGTTTTATGGCAATGCTATGGGCGAATGCAGGAGCACAGTGGCGTATTCAGGGCGTGGGTGGCACCAACCGAAAACCATACCAGGCGCTTCGTAAATAGCGATCCAGTTTTGTGGACAATGACCAGCCTTTATGAAGTTTCGACAGCATAAAAGTACACTGTCCAAAAAAATTTGCTACACCCTTGCAGAAATTTTAAATTCACTCAAGATTTATTGTTGTAACAGTGGACACGGGGTACAGCAGATGATTACATGCACAGAGCAATAGTACACGCGATTTTGAGGTAATAGGAACCGACCCTTGCCGTAACACCCACATTAGTAACGGTGTAGTCTCCACAGACTGCAATGCAGGTGCTGTCTCTGGTATCCAGCCAGTCGTACATTTAGATTGTCAGTACTGTCCTGGGACAAGTTATGGCACGCCTGTTCGACCTGTGCACGTAGTTCTGTATGAGTTTTAGGTTGATACGTCGCACGACTCACTTCTCCTTCCCTCATATCCCACACATACTTGATTGGAGACGTGTATGGAGATCGTGCTGGCCTGGGAAGTTGCTGTAAGGCCCGCAGAGCACGTTGGATTTGACCATCAGGAAGTGGGTGAGCATTATCCTGATGGAAGAAAGCATCTCCCTCCTGTTCCAAGAACGGGAAAGGAACGTATCTAACAACATTTATCTCATACCCAGCACTGCTTAACGTCCCTTTCAGAAACACCAAAGGTGAACAATCGCGCCCCAAACCAGGAGACATGCATGGGGTGGAGCCGGTCGGTCTCAAACGGATGCACTCTACGAGACAGGGCTCACCAAGTCTACGTTGTACATGCAAACGATCATCATTTGCATGCAGACAGAATCTGCTTTCATGGCTGAAGGCTACGGCGTGCCATTCGATCTTCCAAGTAGTCCTCTGATCGCGCCAGCACGTCGATTTTGTGGTGGTAGCACAAGTCGGTTAGAGGTGTGAATGCTCCACTGCTAATAACCAGTTCGCAAAAGTTCATGTTGACATGTCTGAGCTCACAAGCCCCCTTTCTGTGCTTTGGTAGCTGTACTATCCGCCACTGCTGCCCTCACAATACGACGATCCTGGCGGGCGCCTGTGAACGTCCAGGAACTCGACTGTGTGTGTGAGAATGTTCACGTGACCATCGATACCAGCATCGCAGCACAACTGTCGCAGCGCATACAACTTTCGTGGCAATTCACCACAATTTAACCCTTTTCAAACTCGCTCATTTGGCTGTAGTAAGCACGAGTGATTCTCTATGCCGTGGGTACCTGCTCACTTCACATGTTTTAACAACAATGAGCCTTCGTGCTGTGGGCATTCCCTATTAAAATACAGACATAAATGGCACTCTGGTAGATATGCCAAAACGCTATCTATTGGAGGGCGATGCTGAACCATTATCAATAAATCCAGTATCTCCGAGGCAGCATATTCTATCATCGGGCGAAAATCCACGCCGTCTTTCGAAATGTACTAATAATTTTTGGGCAGTTACGTGTCAGTACTCGTCTTCCGCCCTAACGTGCCTACTTTAGCCATATATATACTCCAGGGCCAGCAGGTGATCAGCAAGGCTGTCTATGCATTGACGCCCGAGGTGTCGTCCAGAGTATCTCACCAGGACGTCCCCGCCATCTACAGCTAGAGTGGCTCGCCTCCTTCCAGCCACTCGACCTATAATACTGTTGTGCAACTCTGACAATGCAACGTCCAGCCGCCGGAATGTTCTGGGGTCCAATGCCGCTCACCACTGAGCTGCTTCTTTTACTGCTTACATGGGTGTGTCGACATTGGCGCTCCTCACACCAGGGCTTAACACCTGTAGCATGTCGTCTGCTGCAGACATGTCGCACTACTTTTGTTTATGGTTAATAATAAAGGATTTTGACAGCTTTTGTCCACCCACATCATCTACGTCTCCAACCCACTTCCAGCAGAGAACCACTCGATAACTCCTTTCTCCCCAACACTGCTAAATTTTAGTGTCAGAAGTTGGGTGGAGTGTTCTGACACAATTACATTTTGTGTCTGAAAAAGAGCTGTTGGAGGTTCAGTTACATGACTAGTGTACAGCAGCAATGGTGGTGTTTCCGGAGTCGTGTGTTCAGTGAAGTCAGACAATAATGTGGCGCAGGCCGGCGTGGCCGAGCGGTTCTAGCCGCTACAGTCTGGAAACGCGCCACCGCTACGGTCGCAGGTTCGAATACTGCCTCGGGCATGGATGTGTGTGATGTTTTTAGGTTAGTTAGGTTTAAGTAGTTGTAAGTTCTAGGGGACTGATGACCTTAGAAGTTAAGTCTTATACTGCTCACTGCCTTTTTTTTTTTTCAATAATGTGGCAACTTTAAATTTTAGAGGCTGTACGATTGTTTCTTGACTTTCTTTTCTGCTACGGTATATCTTCCACTTGTGGTGGTAGTAGATAGTTCCATCAGTGAAGCTGTTTCGAGCAAAGTGATTCAGCATTTGCTGGATCGGGTAGCTCAAGTGCGAGCTATTATGTGGAATCGCTTAGGAAATTAGGACGGTTAAGGGAAGAACGAATGGAACAATCAATTCTTACTTGTTCTCGATGCTAGATCTGCTTCATTGGTGGCCCCATTTTCTGGTATATTGCGGAATATATTTTGTTTTCTTTGATAATCTGCACATAGCCGCGAAGTTAAGAAACCTTAATGACGCGCAGTTGTTAAGCGTAGCTCAGTTAAAATTAGCAGGGGATTCTAGGGCCTTTCTGATGTGGGATAAGGAGATCCAGGTCTGGGATCCCAGACTCTCAGTACTTCGACGACTTATGGATAGGTTTAGCAGACAGTAGAAGGAAAAACAGATATCGATATTATCGGGTAAGCTTCATGGCTTTGTTCAAAACCGAGGGGAATCAGTATGAAGCTTCATAGATCGTATCATGAAGATCCATATTAATACAAATGAGTTGACTGATGACGGCAGCACCAATAAGGATATTGTCCCGAAAGTAGAGCATGAGAGCATGATGCATTTTTGCAGGGTTTAATGGTGAAAATGTCGCATGGAGTGCGTATGGAGTTCCTGAAAACCTTGAACGAAACTGCAGCAGCTGCAGCAACTTTGGCTGAAACTGACTTGTGTATCAAATCGAGGGAGAGAAACACAGCCTATTGTGAGATCATGTTTTACAGCTGTGACTGCCCGGGTCAGATTCAGCAGTACTGTAAGAAGCCACCATGTTAAAGATACAAGCGCGTCGGACACTCCCATCGGGACCGAGGAAAGGGGACTCTCTGTGAAACTCACACCGCTGCATTAAACGAGATGATATCAGTATGAGGACTGGCCAAGGCTACCAGTAAATGTGAGCAGGGGACACCCCTATTCAGAATTAGATGAAGTTGCTTACGGTGACCTCGTTCACAAGCTCGATGTGCATTACGACTCTCAGATCAATGTAGCTGCAGCACGATTTACATTCTTTAGTAAACTTAAAGAGCAGGTTCAATGTTCTTGTGGACGAAGCTATAGTGATACTATGTTACGTGATGGAATAATGTGAGGAAATCTTCTCCTTAGTGTTTTTCTAGGAATGATATACAAGCTTGTCACTGTCGTAAATCAAAGTGTTTTAGGTGTGGTCAGCAAGGTCATATTCAGATCGTATTTTTAACATGCTATGCCATTAGTGTTTAAATTCGTTTGGGCCAGAATTAGAGTGCATGCTTACAAGAAGCAAGGCACGTTTGCTACAGAGTAGCGGAAGTAATTGAGTTTTGTTAACCAGGCATTCATGTCAGCTTATTAGCGGTGATCTGGCTGATATTACACAGGATTCTCTGGTAAATGCGGTTGCAGACCGGGCAGAAATGTCAAACGTAGAACCTACAGAGTATGACGACATGTCTCAGTCAGGTCACGAAAGTGAACGGGAGACCGCAGCAGAACCAAAAGCAGGCGCTGCTGGTACGAGACTCACCATCAGTGAGACTGGCAGACTAGAATCACGAACGAAACGTCACAGAACGATGGGATCTAATTCATCTAGTCCTGGAGGTGTTAGCGGTGGGTCTCAGTTTGGGGCTCTCATGCAATTCATGCAAGAGGCAGAAAGGTACAGACAAGAGTCAGAAAGGAAGAGGCAAGAGACACAAAGGAAGAGACAAGAGGCAGAGAAAAAGATAATCGAGTAAGAGGAGGAAAGACATATATTAGTCATAAGAACGATAACAGACGATATAGATGGAATCAAGAAAGACATCGCATGAATCCAAGAAGAGCTAGAGAATGTCAAGAAAACGACAGCAGAAACGCGTGAGGTCGCGCACCAGGCGAAGCACGGTACCAAAACAGCGCGATTGGTAGCGCAAGTAGCACCAAATGATTCATTATTGGCCAAAGAACATGATAAACTGACAAGAACTGAGGGGTGTAAGACAAGAAAGGCCCTTGGAACTCTCCAAAAGCATGGCAGAAGAATTGTTCACGAAACGCAGGAGAAAATGAAGGAGGCTGCGAAGCGAATCGAGCGGACAGAAATCAAACAGGCCGAAATCTCTGAAGTTAAAGATCAGCAGACCCGAGTCGCCGCGCAACAAACGAGTTGGCTAAGAACGTTCGGCAGACACATGAGCGGGTCGCAAAATTGCAAACATAATGTTGTCCGGTAGAGCACCATCGAGAGCATCACGGAAGTGAAAAAAAATGTTTTGCGACTCTCCGAACCGCTATATGAGGATACACCCCCTGCACATGGACGAATGCAGCAGGAATATCCCCCTGTCGCGGCGAAACGAGTGATAGAACACGCTCCGTCGGTAACACGCAGCATGTCAGAGACCGAGCCGGAAAACAATTGTACAAGTCTACGGAAGTCAGAAACGTTATTACGTGAATCTGACAACTCTAGGTAATACCATAACAGTGCACAAGGATCATTTTGGTACGGATACATGGAATCACGCGCTGTAGACGAGAGGGAAAATTCGTACGGCGGATACGTCGACGCTTTCGACCACAAACTTTTCTTGACCATCCAGAATTTTCAAGTCTACAAGGAGGCAACCAACGTGTTACATCCAAAGATCTGGATGGCACAGTACGATCACGTGCTACTAGAATTTTGGCCACTGAAGTACATGTGACAGTTTATCAGTGGTTTCTTAGAAAGGTCGATTGCAGAACAAATGCGTTGAATTGCAGAGAGAGGTCGCTCTTACCATAAATTTAAGGACGCATTCCTTAGCGCATACTGGTCGCAAGACACACAGGAAAGGATGAAACAGGAGATCTTGTTAGGAAAGGACTTAGAAGCGTCAGGATTCCTCAGTCCTGTCAAATTCTTCGAATCCCTGGTCAAGAAGAAACGATTCTTGGATCAACCATACCGTCCCAAGGAAATTATAAGGCGCTGCTACGTTAAATTACCTTTGCGTTACCAGCAACTGCTCATCGTTAGATGCAGCGATTCAATCGAAGCTATCAAGAGTGCGCTTTGCGAACTCGAGTACGTGAATGAAATTCACAACTCGCGGGAAAGAAGTAGAAATAATGACCGTAACTGGTCAGATTCGTCAGAGAGGAATGACGATGGACGAAATGGGGGAAAACATCGATCGAATCGAAACCAAAATTCAAACTTCAGTGGGAATAACCAGCCATCATGGGAAAATAGAAGACGAGGAAATTATAATTATAATAACAACAACTACTACTACCAAGGAAACGGAAACTGGAGAGAGCAACAGAGCTCGGACAAGGATTAACAGGATTCTAGGGACCTACAGCGAAGCAATAGCAGGACACATAACCGTCAAGGTCAATTGAATAATCAACGTAGCGAATATGTGGAACTGAGGCCACCTAACCCATCGTAGGGGTCACGCAAAGAAAATTGAAACAGGAATTGACACGCAGCCGCTGCGGACTCAGCTCAAAACAATGCCACAGAAGCTATCGGAACCAGCTATATTAACTTGTTAGAGTAAACTTTAAAAAGCCATTAATTGGCGGTTCCTTTTTTTCCAGAGATGCAGGTTTCTTAACACTTGCCCTGGTTCGACATGATTTTGTGCTGTCCTGTGGGAGAGGAGATTTAGCGCCTCTAGAGCCCTGTGATTGGCTCAAGACAGGGTGAAGTCGGTGTCTTTTTTGCACTTTGTGAGAAAAGGGTATTTCTTTTCTGTAGAGGTACGAAGCATTCAGTTGCGGGACTTTGGTCTGGAAAGCACTTCCAATCGAGGCTCTGGCATGTGTGGTTGCTGCTTGGGACCTGTCCTGAGACTGACTTCACCTGCGAGTAGTTTAGACTGCCGAGCCTGTGGTGAATTTCTTACTGTACTGACAGTGTGACTTCAAACGACTCGCCGGCCGCAGTGGTCTAGCGGTTCTAGGCGCTCAGTCCGGAGCCGCGCGACTGCTACGGTCGCAGGTTCGAATCCTGCCTCGGGCATGGATATGTGTGATGTCCTTAGGTTAGTTAGGTTTAAGTAGTTCTAAGTTCTAGGGGACTGATGACCATAGATGTTAAGTCCCATAGTGCTCAGAGCCATTTGAACCATTTTTCAAACGACTCGGACTGCTCGTTTGCTGAGGACACACTTATTCGTTTTCGGTTTACCAGTCTTGACGTTTGGTATCCTTGCGCGCTCTGTCGTACAAGTGAGCCACATTGGTCCTTGATATGACCAGCAAACGGGTGTGTCACAAACTGAAATCTACCATGATTTCAGGGCTCTGGTAGAGAGTAAATTGCAATCCGTATGCCGGATCGGCAGACCGCGAAATTTTTGCATTTCTTTCGTGGCAGAGATCGATTCACAGGTGCGCCTCCACGTCTTACCTCTGCCGCACACATCTCGCCACCTGCAATTCACATCGCCGCATGAAGCAAACAGGGTAACGTACTGCCACTCTGTCATTGTCACGGCGTATAGATCTCAATCGCCACTTGCCCTCAGCTGCACCTGTATAGAAAAACTTCAGTAGATTTGATCAATCAAAGTCTGCTCAGCGTCAGATCAATTCTGGTTGCGCTATCCACATTTTTAGAGCCATAGTTAAACCGTCTTTGCCAACCCAGGATCCTTGTCCAGTGTAGTCTTAAACCACCTGTTAGCTGTTTACGGTATTCAATCAATAACTTGATACGCATAATTTATGTCTGTTTAAAAAAAGAAATGTTCTTAGAACACTAAAATTATGCCAACACATTCTCACTCATTTAAACAGCCCCACTAGGGTTGCCGTTCACCAGTATTTGTATTTTAGAAGTATTGACCCTGGCTGTTGAGATACTTGTCCCACTGCGACACAAGGCAGTGAATGGCTGTCTCATAAAATTCCCGGATCTGCGATGTTAACCGTTTCCGCTCGTACAGCTGGACGTCGTCGTCAGAGGTTAATCCTTTGCCCCTCGGAGCCTTTTTAAGGGGACCAAAAATGGCGTAATCACAGAAACAGAAGTCCGGACTGTATGGAGGGTGGCCAAGAACCTCCCATTCGAAGTTCTGCAGGAATGCCGCGACTGTGCTGGCTGTTTGAGGCTCTTCATTGTCGTGGAGCAGAATGACCCCACGGGTGAGATTGCCTGGTCATTTTGATTTGATCGCTTGGCAAAGGGTGGTCAAGTCTTGCCGGTAATTATGAGCATGTTGTCCCGTAGCACAGTAAGAATATCAGAAGGAGGCGATCTTGGTCAAAAAAGAACGTCGCCTCGGACGACGACGTCCAGCTGTACATGCGGAACTAGTTAACATTACAGCCCCGGGAATTTTATGAGACAGCTATTCACCGCCCTGTGTCACAGTGGGACAAGGTTCTGTTTCTATAATAATGCCTCAGGCTCGTTGAACGCTCCTTATATTTTATTTGCACCGTCCAGAGTTTTTTCCTTACTTTGTTTCCTGTGAACTGTTTAACAATTTATTTGATAGGGAAGTGCAAATCGACTATTTCTCACCATTTTTGAAATCGCAATTATGATATGGGAGAGGACCATCTTTCTCTCCCAAATAAAAAGAAGTGGAGCACAGAATTTCCCACCAATTTAATTAATTAATTCGTATCATGAGATTCTTCCAGTCCGACAGCTGAGCCCAGACTGAGTCTTTTTCCTCCCAACCACACAATCTGAACTACTAGAGAGAGAGAGAGGGGGGAAGGAGGAGAGAGTGAAAGAGATAAAGAGAGAGAGAGAGAGAGGAATCGAGCCTGGAATGTCCTGGTTAAAGGAATACCACCACCTACTGCTTTATTTGGGGCCGGAAGAAAAAACGGACGTCGCTTGGGTGTGTAACACTTTTGACACTAAATGTAACTGGGTTTCCTCTTTCGATGCTAGTCAATTGTCAGGATGAGCATTACTGCAAAGGGCATTTGATTCTAAAGCATTATGTCATGGTGAAATTACTAAATAAATTAATTTTTCTCTCTTAACAACATGTGGGCAGGGTGGGTTCTTCCTTGGCTCGGGTATGAGGTAGAATGAAACAGCATTTTTACATAAGATAACTTTCATTGAAAGTTTCGTACAACTGTATCTTACTGGATGTTCTGGTTCGGAGAGCGGCAGCTGTGTCGTTTCGGAAGCCTTCTGCTGCGGCAGCGGCGGCGTCTGATTACGCGTGGCAGTGTGTATCTCGTGTCGCCGTCTCGCCCAGCTGACTGGAGACGCACAGCGCGAGGTGGCCCGTTTAATTTTTGCGAGCGAAGTCGTGCATCGGATGGTGATACCTTGGATGTGGCGTCCGAGTGTTTCTCTTCTCTAAGCGGCCGCGTGTGTTGTGCGTCGGCCAGCGAAGCGGCGCGGCGGGGGAAGGCCAGTGTCCCGGACTCGAACAACGGACTCCCGCTTGCCAGTCTTCGGCTGACAGATCTTCATCCCCAGCTCACAGGTGACTACTGATGTGAGGCCGTCTCCTTCCCGTCCTCACGAGTCACCCGGGTAAGTAAAAATCAAATACCTTATAACTTCTGTCTTCTGGCAGCGAGGCTGCTGCTTGCTATTCCATTACAGCGGCGGACTTGGTGCTTCTGTGTACGATGTAGTCTCTTCCTGCATGACGGTTTTCAGCTCCCAAACTGAACTGAAAACTACTCTTCTTCTTGTCGGGCCCACTGCGTCTCGCATATTTATTCACTTCAGTTCACTGGAGGTGAACGACTTCAAGGTCATTGCCTCTTCTGTCACGTTGAAAAGCTTCTCGAAGAATCTTCTTAACATCGGTCATTGGCTCTTGGAATGTAGGCGAGGGCCTGTGGTCACATGTGACAATTGAGAAACACGTGAGCCGGTCGGGCGATGCCCTGACGGCTGAATCGACAACGTCCGCTTATGTGGGGAGGGCGATGGCTTCTCCGGAACGTGCTGACTTCACGGTCATTGGCTCTTCTGTCACTGCTGCTCTGCCCGCTGTTTGCCAGTGTGTAATTCTTCTAAACTAAAGTAAGTTTTCCATTTATTTTCTAATTTCTACTTCACTTCACATTGGTTTCACTAATTTGTTTACCTATCTTAGGTACCACTCAACAGATGAGTAGGCATGTACATCAGCTCGGACTGGCTTAGGTGTAGCCCCTGACTGTGCACAGTGCGATCTCACAGTCAGCACCCCAACGGGCTGCACAGCCTACCGCCAGTGGTGTAGCTCGGAAGTGTGGAGGACTGGCAGCTAGTGGAGCAGCACCCTCGATCCTATAATCAGTGCCCCCAGATGTTTCCTGCACTTTGTCTTCCGATGAAGTTACCCTGGCGATCGCAAGAGGCAATGCCTCGACGTTGGTTGGTCTGCTCTGCCCCCAGGCAAGCAATCAGCATCATCACTATCTACATCATATGCATCCCACTCTACCTTCAAAGTTGGGCGGGGAGGGTTGCGACATTAACGGCCATCCAGTCAATCACACTTTAAGATACGCCCGCCGCTAGTCACACTACCGTGTTTCCTATAACCACCACTCCAGTATGAGGATGGTTCCACGAACTCTTACGCTAAAGCCAATGATATGCAAGTGTCTCCTCTCCAGAGATCCAATGGGGTATACTTATGTCAAAATGTCGACGCACAGAGCCCATTTTTGTGTATTTGCCATTTCATAACAGTTACAGACATTCATAGCAGACAGGATTCGTCTTCTAAGGAGTAGTCCTTATAATGAAGATTCCCTGAACAGGAAACCTTTGTAACTTTATGTATTTCAACATTCCAATCTACAGTTAGGAAGTGAGACTGCAACTAAAGTAAAAATGTTATGTCTTACTCTTACTATTTGATATAAATTAATTTCTGAATTCTTTGTCCATGAACTGCATCTGTTCCTGGCTCCTGTATCCACCAAATAACCACAAAATGTGCAAAGGAATTTACAACTGCATCGAACCAACTAAAAGATTTGGTGACTTGCCGAACAAATCACCATAGTCTTCGTCCACTACTCCTTTTTGCTTCCTATTGAGGATGCTCCTGTCCAAAAGATTCAGTTTCCTCTCCAGTACATTTCAAGCAGATCATTTCCTATTTCTCTCCTAGATTGGGAGCAAACATTTCCTCACCATGTTCAGAGAAGGTGGTAGCTTGTTTCTGTAGCTGTTCTATATCTTTACTCAAAAATCATACAGCCTACTCAAATAAAGTGTTATTCGGGTCTTTTAATATCCTACTTACACTTGAGAGGGGTCACATGCTTCAAAAGATTACATAACCGCTGCTATTTCAGCTAATGCTTATTCAGAAGTGGTGGTGGCCTCATTCATCTTTTTCATATACTTCGGTATTATGACAACAGCTTAGTCTAACATGTCCCTCGACATCCATACTTGGTCAGCTACAGTCACAAGTGGCTGGCATGCCCTAATTCTGACTACATATTGTAACAAAAATGGTCAAATGTGTTTGAATTCCTACGGGACCAAACTGCTGAGGTCATCGGACCCCAGACTTACACGCTACTTAATCTATGTTAAGAACAACACACACTCACAGCCGGCCGGAGTGGCCGTGCGGTTCTAGGTGCTACAGTCGGGAACCGAGCGACCGCTACGGTCGCAAGTTCGAATCCTGCCTTGGGCATGGATGTGTGTGATGGCCTTAGGTTAGTTAGGTCTAATTAGTTCTATGTTCTAGGCGACTGATGACCTCAGAAGTTAAGTCGCAAAATGCTCAGAGCCATTTGAACCATTTGAGCCAACACACACACACCCGTGCCCGAGGGCGGACTCGAACCTCCGGCAGGAGGGACCACGCAATCCCTCCTTTCTGAGGTTATTGATTTCAAGATGATGTCTGTCACTCATTCTGAAACAAACAAATATTTCTACCAGTATGTGTGATCCAAACACATCTATACAGAATATTACTGCTAATTTGTTAAGACACATAATCAGAACGAACCGCACTTTGCCACCGTTGCACAACAAAGCGACAGGAGAGTGGATGGGTTTGTTGATTATGTTGGACATTCTTGACAGTATTTATTACAGCAAATAAACTAGCACAATGATTTCTAAGCCTCACATTTCACAAAATCAAGACGGGTTTTACATCCGGTTGGCACAACTAAGAAAAAAAAAGTTCAAATCTGTGTGAAATCTAATGGGACTTAACTGCTAAGGTCATCAGTTCCTAAGCTTACACACTACTAAGCCTAAATTATCCTAAGGACAAACACACACACCCATGCCCGGGGGAGGACTCGCACAACTAAGAAGACATATTAAGGCTTTTAGGCCCAATGGCCACACAAAACAACAATCACAGGCTTTGACCACAATTATCTAATTTAAAAACAGAATTTCACTGGTTGGGCATATTGACCACCAATTTTGAAACTTACACAGAAACTGCCATCACTAAAATCAAGGAAACACAAAAATAGTAGTTGTATCAGTACTCCTGTTGATGTGCTCACGTAGGAAGCCCCCACAATACTCGGCACGGCTTCTGGTAAGGGAAACTCCCAATCGTACGCCGCTCAGATTTAGTGGTAAGATGTCCCAGGGGATAGCCCGCAAAAAACAGAACACAGATCACCCGTGGAAGCTGGAAGAAGGTATACTGAATTGTGAAAAAAAGAGTGAAATAGAGCCAGTAAACGGTCCAAGCTTAAGATGTGCAACATCAAGCAACTTGTAAGAACCATAGCGCCATGGTTTGTGGTTCCATTGTTGGATAGCCAAACTGGAGATCTGTATTCAAATCTCCCTCGTGTCGCACCCTTTATATATATATATATATATAGTTTAGAACTGTTTGTCCGGTCATTGACGTATCCGTTTGCTGTATTGAAATTTGTGTTTGTGTCATGGTGTAACGTCCGTCTGTAACAGCAAGGTGCAAGAAAGGGACCTACAACGAAAACTGATTTCGCAAAACTACTCTATTAGCAGTGAAAGGAAGTGGCTCTCGAAAGTGAACCGTAAACGTTTGATGACAAGGCGACAAATTAACCGAATCCTTCATTGGAGAACAAGTCTGGTGTTGTACACAACGGTGGTGGCAGAATGTGTGACATATAATAGAAATCTCTTTTCGATGCACATAAATTTTACGCATGGAGAGGGAGTGAGATTTAGGTACTAGTATGAATGTGAATGTGATCACTCGCAATGAGATGATGAAAACATAATAGTTTACGACATAAGCCGCAACAAATTAACACAACAGTTTCACAGTCACAAAGCTTTGCCTGTGCTCTATTAATGTCTTTGAAATTTTCTGCATGTACCTCATCAAATCCTGCGTATGTCCACGCAAATTAGAACATGCCCTGGAATTTCGGAGAGCGATGTTCATTTTGTGTGAGAGCTTGGACTTTGGTAATAGAAACGCGATCACGTAAACAGCATTGCTCTGTCTGTCCGTGCAGCTTTGTAAAATCATAGTTTTCTCACAAAGTATTTCATGTCTCTATAGCTAATCACATCTACCCGTTACGTAAGACGTGTACAACCTGGAGGAATGCTAATGACGTCTACTCTCACACTAAAATTTCTATCCTGTATAGGTGTCAAGGAGTAAAACTATCTTTGTTCGCATAAGTATTAATCACACGTTCATTAAAATTTTTCACTATCTTTTCTCCATTTTGCCTGACGCACTACAGTTCGCAGTAACATTGGGAATTTGCTGAACTTCGGGCCCAAATGCACAACTTTTTTCCTGCAAACAAAACGTAGGTAAAATAAATTCTGCTTTGTTAAGGGCATATTGTATGTTGTAACTGTGGGATGTGCCATGCGGGGTGTCCGCGCGGTGTAGGGCGTCTTGCCATGGTCCACGCGGCTTCCCCCGTCGGAGGTTCGAGTCCTCCATCTGGCCCTTAGAGTAAGTTTAAGATAGGTTACGTAGTGTGTAAGCTTAGGGACCGATGGCCTGAGCAGTTTGGTCCCATAAGGCATTACCACAAATTTCCAAAAATTGTGGCAAGTGGCTTGCAGCTGGTCTTGCATTACATTTTGTGTCATCTTTTCCAACTAACAATAACGTGCGGGTCGACTTCGTTTCATAGTTAAACGCACACTGATCTGTGTTGGTGTCATGCGTCATCATACTGTTGGAATTTAACGTTAGTTGGTAAGAAGCTTCTTGGAAGAGTCGGCAAGTACTTCCAGGTTGTTTGTATAGTTTTTACTTAAGTATTGCCGGACACTGTGGCCGTGCGGTTCTAGGCGCTTCAGTTTGGAACCGCGTGACCGCTACGATCGCAGGTTCGAATCCTGCCTCGGGCATGGATGTGTGTGATGTCCTTAGGTTAGTTAGGTTTAAGTAGTTCTAAGTTCTAGGAGACTGATGACCACAGATGCTTAAGTCCCATAGTGCTCAGAGCCATTTGAACCATTTTTTTACTTAAGTATTTGGGAATCGTTCTGCTCGTAATTTTGTATTTCTTTTAGAGAATGAATAGTCAATGTGGTGAAGCCTTCAAGTCCAGACCGATTCGTTTAGCAAATGTAATTACGTATCATGCGTTGCATTTAATTCATTGCTGGCTTGAATAAGTTGTTGATATACATCTTTTTCCTAATTCACTAAACTTCTGACTTGGTTTCCACGACTTCTTTACAGTATTTAACTGAGTTTTTTTCCTCCATCCTTCGAAACTTCTTGTATTTATTTGTAATAATTTGTAATCTATGGCCGGCCGAAGTGGCCGTGCGGTTAAAGGCGCTGCAGTCTGGAACCGCAAGACCGCTACGGTCGCAGGTTCGAATCCTGCCTCGGGCATGGATGTTTGTGATGTCCTTAGGTTAGTTAGGTTTAACTAGTTCTACGTTCTAGGGGACTAATGACCTCAGCAGTTGAGTCCCATAGTGCTCAGAGCCATTTGAACCATTTTTTTTTTTTTTTTTGTAATCTGTGTTTGCGCCTTTTAATTGGTTTGCAGAGTAGTCTATATTGGAGCATTTCCTTCATGTAACCCAACGAAATGCCGTCAGATTGACGTCGTAGTATCTCTTCCTTGTGTTCTTTTTATTAATCATCATCATTCTCGTCATCTGCTGCACACAGTCCCCAGCAATCATCAACGTATCAATTTGTCAATAAATGCAAGAAATAATCAATCGTACTAATATTGCACAATCGTCGGATCCCTTAGAGAACTTGTGTCCGCCCAGAGTGGCTGAGCGGTTCTAGGCGCTGCTGTCTGGAACCGCGCGACCGCTACGGTCGCAGGTTCGAATCCTACCTCGGGCATGGATGTGTGTGACGTACTTACGTTAGTTAGGTTTAAGTAGTTCTGAGTTCTAGGGGACTGATGACCACAGAAGTTAAGTCCCATAGTGCTCATAGCCATTCAAACCATATTTTTTGAGATCTTATGGATTTCTTAATATTTATAAAATGTTCATGGATCTACTTTTGCAAGTCGCGAACTTTATTTGCTGAATTAGTATTTCCCATGGAATATCACTCGCGTATTTAACACGCCCACGTCAAACGGCACAAACCGTCCTCTGCTAGCCAGGCAGCTTGGTCAACAGGAATCCTTTCTCTGCTGTACACTGTAGTCAACTGACGTGGATGTTTGTTTGTTTAGGCGTAGCGTCCTCATACGACAGCGCTGTTATCTCCTATCGGACCTACTGCTTACAGTGAGGATCGAACCACTAGCAAATTAATACCCGAGATCTTTTGTACCGGTACTTGACGCTAGGATCCCGTGATAGCAAAGCGACGAGCCTCCAGACGTACGTACCTCCTATTTGTTCTACACAAGTACCTCATGTTATAACTCGCATTTCGTTTTGGGGGCTTTCACTCTTGAATGCCTTCATTGTAACATTGTTCACACCTGTTTATTTGTTGGTTACATTTGTGTGAGAGGTCTACGCGGTAATTCGCCTGCTCGCACTATTCGTCACATTTACTTTCAGCGGTAATACATTCTTACCAAATGACTCATATTCTATAACCAGCGCATAATATGACAGTACTGGAGAAAAAGAACAAGTAAGCCAGTGACTGGACAGACAGTTCATAATTTTGTGAGAAAAAGAAGGTGGGGCACGAGGGAGATTTAAATATGGAGATCCCGCTTTTTCAGTTCAACACCGGTCCACGTAACCACGACGTCGTGGCTCTTCTAATTCGCTCGATGTTGCACATCTTTCTTCTGTTTTCGTGATTGATATGTGTTTAGTTTTTGATGAGTTATCCACTGAGCCACCAATCCACTAAATCGGACGGGGGTGCGATAGGAAATTTCCCTTGTAAATGTCTCCCAAAGTAATGCCGTTGCTCTCTCCAACAGAAACCAACGGCCCGGCCGCTTGTCCAATGTATACAGCCTCAGCTCGGCCCATCAGTCGTCATACTGTCAGTGAGTCCTTTCTACTCCATGCCCGCGCTCGCCGCATGAACTCTGTCACTCTGCGTGCATTCGACGCGGCCGCTGTGAAACTCAAATTCGCCAAGCGGGTACCAGGCGAACTATGCTGTGTCCATCACGTCACACCAAGGCTGAAAATCACTGACAGTGGTGTCAGCTATGGTGGAAGACCGTGACTGGAGACTCTGTAGCCTGGTGCCGTAAAGAGAGACTGTCCTTTGTACCCATCCCATACAGCACAAAAAGGTAGGAAGGTCACAAAAGCTGGCTATACATTCCCTAATCCCTCTGACTGTTTTCTGCTAGTGTGATATATAGGGAACTGGACCACTTTCACATCAAGGTGGGTCTTCTTAGGCAAAAAAGAAAATCGTGGATTAGCCTTGTGTGAAGTACAGGCAGCCTGTTACGGATTCTCTTTGAGAGACTTGTAATTGAGTCTCCCTCGCAGCTATCCTTCCGTTAATTATTCCTAGTTTGTGTGGTTTTGTAGTGGTTTACATACAAAACTTTTACGATAGAATACCTTAGTCGTTATCACACATGAACATCAGATGTTGCGAAACGTAGTGGCTGTTTTGTAGTAGCTTGCTTCGACCTTGGTTTGGCGAACCCACTTCCTGTGTCTGAATGCAGATGATAAATGTGACGGCACAATATAACTATGCCAAAAGTCTTCGTTTGTGTATACATTTGTGTTGATTAGGTAGTTGTGGTCAACGGTTTGAAGATAACTCTTCGAGTGAGAATACAATGGGACGTTATGGCCTCCTGAAATTTTAAATGCTTCAATACGCGATTATTGGCTACAGTTTCAGTAGGAACAGTGTCATCATTCGTAGTTGCTCGTTGTTCATGAATGTTTAATGGCAGTCATCAGTTCTGGAGTCGTCCACGTAGTTTAGAATTCAGAGCACGAAAGTAAGGCAGCAATTGGATCTATAATCCCTTTTGATACTTATAAGTGTAGACTTCTCTCATAGTGGACCACATGCCAATTAGGTACTGGGGGACATATTCCAATCAAAAAGCCTTGTGAAAGGGTTGAAGTATCATATGTTTCAACCTGACAGATTCACAAACTACCTGCTTAGATATTAGTCTTTATTTGTGACCAGTGCTAATACCATTATCACCAAATAAAGTGTAGTGTATCAAGGAACTTATTATTAAGGTTTGAAATGCAGAATGCATGAGGTACTTTATAAAAGCCGTATTTTCAAGAAAATGCTTAAAATAGAAACGATATCTGGTACTCCCCACGGAAGAGTTGCAGGTCCTCTGCTGCTTCTTCAAATGGTTCAAATGGCTCTAAGCACTATGGGACTTAACATCTGAGGTCATCAGTCCCCCAGACTTAGAACTACTTAAACCCAACTAACCTAAGGACATCACACACATCCATGCCCGAGGCAGGATTCGAACCTGCGACCGTAGCAGCAGTGCGGTTCCAGGCTGAAGCGCCTAGAACTGCTCGGTCACAACGGCCGGCTCTGCTGTTTCTAATCTATTTAAATACTTTAGGACACAATCTGAGGAGCCGTCCTACCTTGTTTTCAGGTAATGCTGCCATTAATCGTATATGGTCCATTTAAAATTGCTTGATAATTGACGTCTGTGTCTTGCCGCTGCGGTGTTGCCACATCTGCCGCCGGCTACTGCTCGGTTATAGGTGACACACAAGCAAGGCCTGTCACTTCAGAAATGCTGTTAATGTTTAACGCAGAGCAGTGTTGGAGGTGGCCGCTGGAAGCTGTCTCGGAAATGCGAAGTGTTCTGTCGACAGCTGGTTTTAAATGACCAAATGACTGAACTGCGGCAGGAGACGCGTTTTGTAGTCTGAATTTAAACTCACGGCTTTAGCTAACAACAACCTCGTGACGTGTAATGTATCCGAGAAAGCGGTGGTCAACAATTTGAGGCAGAACTGAAATCACGATGGCTTTGTTTACGGCTATCAAAGGTAACCTCTAAGTTCAAAATGAAGATAAAAGAAATTCAGTTTTAGTGCTAAAAACAAACTGTAATTTCCTACCGTCATTGGTTACCTCAAACAATTTTCTCATTTGCTATATGAGCTGCCATGTTACCAACCGACGAGCAGTCCTCGTTGGCGCTTGGTTGCAGATAGGCGACACTGGCAGATTCCAGATAAAAAAATGTATGATACGTAGAACAAATAAAAAAGTCAATACTATGATGGAATGACGTGGCAAAAAATTAGGAATCAAAAAATTACATATAATCTAATTAACTGAATAAAAACTTATAATCAGACTTGTTGAAATTGAGAAGTTAAAAAGTTTCACGACTTCTGACGAGATTCGTATCTAATATTTCCTACATGGTAAGTTATTTCGCTAACCATTGCACTAAAGCCAAACAGGGAGCCGAGGTTTTTTTCTACTATGATGACCCAACCACAATAATGAATTGCAGTCTTCAAAAACTCGGTTTCACGCAATGTCGTGTGAAGCTTATCTAATGATTAGGATATCTGTACATGTGACGCTGCATTGCGTCTTGCGTGGAAGTATTCAGCAGTGTTTAGTTAGTGATGAAATATGAGTATCGTTATGTGTGTATGTTGTGGTGTGGTTATGTGTGATGAAATAGGAAATAAAAACGCCAGACTCATGATTTGGTGTCCTAAAAAATCATGGAAGAATGAAGAACAAGAAACTGGAACTGCACTGAACAATTATTGTGGCAGTTTGGCAACGGCGAACGTTTTCTTTTTTTTAAAATCTCATTTTGTTCTATATTGTTCGTTGACTTTGTTCGTGGCCGACGTCCTATGACACTTGTTCTGGCTGTTCATTGATCCGTTCACTCAGTTTTTTTATTACAGAGGGTAGCTGAACCCTCTGACCGAACACGCTGAGCTACCGTGCCGGCTGTGGTTTTTTTTCTACTTGATGACCCAGGCACAATAACGAATTGCAGCCTTCAAAAACTCGGTTTCGCGCAACGTCGTGTGAAGATTATGTAATGATTAGGATATCTGTACATGTGACGCTGCATCGCGTCTTCCGTGGAAGTATTCAGCAGTGTTTAGTTAGTGGTGAAATATGAGTATCGTTATGTGTTTATGTTGTGATGTGGTTATGTGTGATGAAATACGAAATAAAAACGCCAGACTCATGATTTGGTGTCCAACCAAATCACGGAAGACTGCCTAACAAGAAATTAGAAGTGCACTGAACAATTATAGTGGCAGTTTGGCAATGGCGAACGGTTAGGACGTGGCGTTGAGCGCTGTGACGGAAGGATACCAGCTCCAAAGCGTGAAGTGCCAACTATCAAGTTACTTTAATTCGGACTGTAGTAAAGTTACCAGTAGATTAAAACCAACTACACAGTGATTTAGTCAACATATATGTATGGTTAAAAAAGTGGCAATTGTCTTAAACAACGAAAAGGGTGAGGCATCCACATGAGCACTAAAAGGAATCTCTTAACTTTCGCTTGCACGAAAATTTACGCAAATCTGAAGGCTGTCAATTCAACTAAATACCTAGGAATTACATTTACGAACCACTTACACTGGAACTGTCACATACATAATGTTGTGGGGTAGGTAAAGCAAATACTGCCTTTTATTGCAAGAGAACTTCGAGGATGCAGTAGATCTAACAACGAGACTACCTATACTGCGCTTATCCATCTTCTGCTACAGTACTGCTGTGCGCCATGGGATTCCTTGTCAAATACGATTGACGGAGCACATAGAACAAGTTCAAAGAAGAGCAGGTCGTTTTGTGTTATCACGAAACAGGGGAGAGAATTACGGATACAATACGCGATTTGGGTTGGTAATCGTTAAAACAAAGGTATTTTTCGTTGCGGCGAGATCTTTTCACTATATTTCGAGAAGGGAAGTGGCTCAATGAACCATCCCCCAGGCACCCTAAGTGTGAATTCGAGATTAGTCATGTACATGTCGACATAGGTATCGCTTTATCGTAAACTCCATAGTGGTTTTATCTCCCTTATCTTTAAGACACGACTTATGGAACTGCATATTAGCCGCACGAAGAGAATTTTTTTATATTTTTTCTCACCTAGTTAAGGATGTATACTGTTCTCCGTCACCCTCATTATTGTTTCGGCAATCACAATTAGTGTTTAACATTTTTTCTGTGGAAATGTCACATATTTAGTAACGTATTGCTAGCAACTGTGATGTCAAAGACGGGAAAACATTTTGACATAACTTTTTAAAGCTAATGTTTTAACGCCGTTTATTCTTACGCAGCGGAAATTTCTATTTCCTGCTGCTTAGATTCACATTACTTTCGTCTGCACATCGGAATTTGCATATAACATCCCTTGAAGCTCGCAGTATTGTTTCCTAGTGAGGCTACGCGCCGGCCAGAGTGGCCGAGCGGTTCTAGGCGCTACAGTCTGGAACCGCGCGACCGCCACGGTCGCAGGTTCGAATCCTGCCTCGGGCATGGATGTGTGTGATGTCCTTAGGTTAGTTAGGTTTAAGTAGTTCTAAGTTCTAGGGGACTCATGACCTGAGAAGTTAAGTCCCATAGTGCTCAGAGCCATTTGAACCATTTTTTTGTGGCTACGCTACAGATGTATTCACTGTCGTGGCCAGGCCTCCATAACACTTTGAAAAGTCAGGGCTAAGGGACTTCCAAGTACTGCAATTTTTTTCCATGAGTAGCGTTGTTTAGACACATCTGCGAAGGTTTTGATAACCGTTGAAAATGGATCAGTCCTTCATGAAATTTGGAAGATGCGGCAGCGCTTCAGATGGTAGCTGTGCAGACTACTAATTTCACAGGACGCTGGGGAATTTCAAGTGATCGGATTTTCTGGTGGAATCTGCGGAAGTTGGTATCTGCGTGGGAAATCTGACTGGACTTCCCGTCACCCATGAAAAAAATTGTTGGGTGTTAAGAAAATATCGCTCCTCGAAGCTTCTCCTACGAAGCAGCAAAATAATGGTTAAAAACCGGTGGCTGTGGTTTTTTTAATAAAATGGTCACAGGGCTAGAGCGTTAGTATATCACGGTTTATAAATCTGACTTAATACCTACAGACAATGAAAAAACCAGTCCACATCATCAAGTGCTGTAGTTTCAGTCTGTATGAAAAAACTGGAACTGTAAAAGGATTAAAATTTGAATCACTGTTTTCAATAAAATCTGTACCTGAAATTAAGCAAAAGATTAAAAGGAGTATCATTTTAACGCAGCAGGGAAACTGAACAACATGACCCGTACGAATGACTATGTTGTTCACGGCTGAGCTACGAGAGCATTCCTGGATGTTACTTAAAAAACGAACGAGATCATCACTGGTACACTCTGCTTCATAACATGTGCGACGGATCCTCTGCATGTTGTTTGATGTGGCACTCGGTTCCATGATATCTCATAATTTGCTGTACTGAAAAGATATCTTGTAAACTGAAGCTATGAAGGATAGTGCCAGTTGATGTAGATGAGAAAAGAAGGAATTTTAGAAGTGGTTCATTCCAGTTCATTTTCACTTTACCGTGCTTGATGGCAATCCGAGTTTTACAAATCGCAGATTATACTGGTAAAGTCACTCACGTCACTTCCATTTCCAACATATACGGAAGATAACTCACCCAGCCATTAATCAAAGACATAGTATTTGCTGCCTTTCACAGTAGCAAGATGTACAGTAACAGCACCATGAAAGAGACAGTGCACATTTCATTATTGGCTCTAAGCACTATTGGACTTAACATCTGAGGTCATCTGTTCCCTTCTCTACTACAAACCTAACTAAAGCGCTATGGGACTTAACATCTGAGGTCATCAGTCCCCTAGACTACTAAAAACTTAACTAACCTAAGGACATCACACACATCCATGCCCGAGGGAGGATTCGAACCTGCGACCGTAGTGAGGCGTAGCGCCTTCGCATCGCTCCTGTCGCTTGTTAGGACGATATCGTTATAGGCATGAGTCATCTACAGATGTCACCAGCTGACATGGACCTGAGTTACAGAGCTTCACGTAGTTGTACTAGTAGGCGGCAGAGGTGAGCAGTTGATGGACAGTGCTAGCCGTCGTAGTCAAAACAATGTTGTAAAGTAATGTTTGATTAATATTTAATGTATTTGCATAATTATAATTGTTTTATATGTGTAGTAATTAGCAGTGTGAGTGTTGTATGAGTGAAGAAGAACAGAAGTAAATGAAAATTGTTTTGTTTATTCACGAAGTACCAGTTAAACTATACAGGGGATTTACTATAGTTAAATGTGCAGTCAGTTTATGGTACTAATAAATCGTGAATAGAACACAAGTTAATCGGTAATTTCAGAAGGAGTAATTTTATATTTGATACTTAATTGCCATAGAAAGAAATGTTTTACTATGATTGGTCATTGAAGTAAAGTGCGGGCTAGCGCTGGATAATACTGCAACCTGATTTGCTGTTTGTGATATCAGCCAATAAAAAAAGTGCTGGCTCGCGCCAATCTATACTCGGAAAAAAGTCTTTGGTGTGATCTAGGGGGGTCGGGGCTAAGGGTTGGAACTAGTAACATCTCATTGAAAGCATCTCCGACGAAAGTACTGTAAAATCACGGAAAAATGCTAATTACGATTTCGCGAAGTAGTACAAAGTGTATTTAAGTGAACCGTATAGTGGAAGTCGTGTGGAATTTCGGACGGAATATCAAAATTATTGCTTTTCACTGTTAGTTAAAACCGCGTGGCGTGTTGTGCGATCTAAGACTGGAACAGGTATTACATGTAGAACAGAGTGCACAACATTTGAGCGAGCATTTTCATAACCAACCGATCTGGTGAACTCAATTAACTTCGGTAACGGGCGTAAATACCATAAACTGGCTACGCGTGTGATTGTGGTGTGCGTGTGAACTTTACATTGTGTTGCCACTTAGTACGGACTTGGCAGTATTAAGTGTGATCTTTATCGTAAAATACACCTGAAAATTTACATTGCCAAGTTAAAACTTTTATTTCAGTAGCTAGCCACATCCCGTTTACCGGACAATTCTATGTATGTTGCGACCTGCAATAGGCAGTAGTGGTCTAGTATTTTCTACTACAGCTTTTAGCTAGACAAATGAACATTGCTGGACACTGGCAGGGCGGTAAAAAAGTAACGTGCCGCGCCGCAGTAGCAGCAGCGCGGTTCCAGACTGAAGCACCTACAACGACTCGGCCACAGCGACCGGCGACAGTGCACGAGAAATAACATTTAGTACTATCACCACAATTCACAACGCTGTGTTTGTAGACCATTATCACCTTTAGGTTGAGTATTTAGTAGCTCGCCCGAGATTTTAAGACACAAAGAATATTATTCAGTTTCCCATTATTCACTAACATGTTTGTTGCGCTAATTGTGTTTTGCCCCAGAATGTCACTTTCGCCGAGACGAAGATGTTAGTATAAAGCTGTCTAGGCACAAACTTCCAGTAAAATGATGATGATGTTATCCGAACGCTTGCCTGTCGTGGTTTCTAACGCGATCCGCCATATAAATTTTATTTTTGTGCTGGCCGGTCGCAGATTGTAAGCTGAATAGATGTTTAATGTTTATTTCTCGTCCTCAAACTTTCACTTCAAACGACACGAAGATGTTAGTGAGTGCTTTCCGATCACGGACTGCCAATTTTGGAGTAGGGACGGCTATTTAAATCCAAGTGTAAGAGCATGATTTAATTCCTAAAACTTGTTAATGCTTCGAAATGCGGCTAGAGTAGATTGCGCCACTCTGTAAGATCTGTAAGATTCATAGTACACCATACCGTCGCTGTTCCGCCAGCTGCTTACCATTACCTTTTGTAGATGCACACAGGTCTCTGTACGAGGAGTTGCAGGAGTTGCAGCTTTATTTGGACTCTGTTATTCATTACTTTGCCTTACGTTACCACAAAGGCACCATTTGTCGTCACCAGTAACGATACAGGGTAGGAATGCTCGGTGGTGGTCACGAGCCAGCAACTAGAGGTGTACAGATTCCCCTTGCAGCCTGCTTGCCCCTAGCTCCTCTGCAACCATTCATGCAGGTCAGCCTGCGGCGACGCAATCACAAGAGTGCGCGTGTACTGAGGCATGGTGGGTAATGCGGCCGACTTGCGCTCCCGCAAGCCCGGGCTACCTGGGTTCCCGCAGGCCTGCCAAGCTTCACGGGACCCGCTCAGCTTGCTGCGCCTAACGACAGGTTGCGCTGTCAAGCTGCCGTGAGTAGCCAGGTAGTTAGCCCGCAGTTCATTTATCGCAACGGTGGGGGCAGCACAATGAATAGGTCGAACTTTAGTGAGACTGAAAAAAAAAAATTGACAACTGGGGAATACATGCTGGTAACGAAACAGAGCACAAGTGCCGCATGGGAAACGTTTTCGTGTGTTTATGAGGCCGCTTCAAATAAATCGGTAGGTGTGTCTCAATGCAAACTATGTAAAAAGCTCTTAAGTACTTATTCGGGAACCTCGAGTATGTTACGACATGTGTGGAAATTTGACATGCAGTTCCCTCACTCCGTAAATATCTTGAAAGAGGACAAAGATTTAGTGGCCGAAAAGTGTGTCGAAATGTGTGCTAAGGACTTGAGACCATTTAGCAGTATAGAGGAAGAAGGATTTCATGGTAACCCGCAAACGATGTCAAAATCTTTTGTAAGGTACTCTATTCCATGCACTGTCCGAAATACTATGTAGACAGTGATGTTCTTCTTGATGGTCAAGTGTGCAAAATTTCTTCAAGATCCGAATAAAACTGTAGGTTGGTGTAGAAGTGTGTAAGTAAAGTACCCTCCGCCATCTACCATTCAGAATTTTAAGCAGACAGCGCCCTTCATCCTGCTTTGAATATCAAGTGTGCCAAATTTCATCAAGATCGGAATAAAAACGTACAATTTGTCGAATTCCGTTAGGTAAAGTAACCTCTGCCATGCACCCTACGAAATTTTATGTAGACTGTGACCTTCCTCTTGCTTTCAAGGTATAGTGTGCAAAATTTCATGAAGATTGTATGCAATACAAAGACACGGACACAATGAAAACACACTAACTGTTTTTCACAAATTTTCCAATTTTTCGGTCGATTTCCCAAAAATTTTATTTCATAAAAACCTTGTCCTGAGAATTACGAAAACAGAAAAAAAAAGGTTGCCGAAATGGTCCAGCCGTTCTCGAGTTTTACGCTTATCAACACATTTGGCAATTTATTTTTATTTATATAGATAATAAGCCCGAAATATAAGCGTAAAGGAAGAATGTACAAGTAAAACCCAATATTTTTTGACCATGTTGTGATTTGTCTTTGGCGCTCAGGTAAAATAAAAACTTTTAATTAACGTTCATAATACGATAATGACGCGCGCGGACTAAACGGCTGCGTGGCGTAGCTCAGCAGTAATATGGGCAGGCAAGCAATTTTCCCGCAGCCTGCCCGGGTTGGGTTCTGCTTGGCTTGGCTGGGAGCGAAGCAGCCTGCCCGTTCTGTTGACAACGCGCGTCGGCCTGCCCGCCTGGCCACCGGGCAAGCAAGGGCGGGTTAAAAGCGGAACATGCACACCACTGCCAGTAACTTTTAAGCATCAGGAGTGGGCACAAAACGTCCGATTGGCTGAAATAAACTCGGAAGGAGTAGAAAGGGGCGAAATTTCGACTCAGTTTGAAGGTAGGCCATTTGCGATTGGCAGAGGTAGTTTCCGCAAGATGAAAGGAACGCTCCTATTGGTCTGAAAAAGCCGTGACGTGAAACACGAAAGGACACAGGTGAGGGAAAGTTCCCTACGAAAGACACAAGCCCGAAAACTTCGGGGACTTTCCTCTGAACCAGCGTCAAGTGTAGAAAAGGACGCATCACGCTCTGTACGACGACAGAAGAGAAATTTTGTGTGAACACTGCGTTCATTTCGGCTGACATTCAGCTAGAAATTAGCTGAAGAGTCGTTGAGCTCCGACAGCGGAGAAACGAAACTACCACGTGTTTAATTGTGAGACCTGAGTTTCTCCTGGCGTATACAACTTTCAAATAACTTCCGGGAATTCAGCTAGGTAACACTTTCAGCGACAGCCGATATTTCGGTGGGAGAACACCCTGCCATTTTCAAGGCAGTCCGTTGCAGTTTGCCTTGAAAATGGCGGGGTTTTCTCCCACCGAAATATCGGCAGTCGCTGAAAGCGCTACCTGGCTGAATTTCCGGAAGTTATTTGAAACACGTAGTTAATTGTTCTTGTGAGAACTGTGAGGGAAGTGTAGTATACACGCTGCTGCATCTATGCACGTGTATATCGCCATATTTTCAGCCGGGGGAAGAGTGTATGTTTTCTCGCCTAACGAGAAACACAGGACAGTTTTTGCTGATAAAATCAGTTAAGATTCTGATTAGATTTTTATAGGATTTTCAGAGGGCGAGAGCAGCCCAGCAGCTAATAGCTCATCGCAACTAAGGTAAATGCCGCTAGGAGGGGCGTAAACTTGTTGGTTCACCAGCTGCGTCCACTGTGAACTCGAGTAACATTGAGTAATCTTTTGTTCAACTTGTCACAAAAACAAAATACCCTCCGTAGACTTTATTGTCATCCTAAATATTACCGAACTTAGAACCGGAATCGGATGATTTGTCGTAATATTGGCCAACTTCAACTTCTAGAGAATCTTCCATTTATATTTAATATTGTTATGTTCAGTGTAATTTCGGCTTAACAGGACGTAATAGGTTATCTTGACAACTGTCCTAATATTGTCATGTCATAACCTATGTAAATTCGTGTTCTTCTTTGACAATAATTCTGAAATTAAAAACAGTTGTGTAGAGCCAAACACCAATGTGCTCTGTCCTAGAGTAAGGGTCCACTCCTAACCCAAGTCACTGATTCTAGAGACGCTAATGCACACACAGGGTGCTTTTGCTGAAGTCTGACAAACGTGAAAAGGGGTGGAGTGTCAAAAATGACAATGTGTAACTTCAAATTACAACAGTGAACTACCAATAAAAATGACAATCAATAAATAAACTCACAACAGTCGGAAGACCAACATGCAAAGCAAAAACGCTACGAAGTTATGCAGAAACTTAATAAGGTCGATAGCAGTTCGTTTAAATTACTCAGGCTTCCAGTAAGCCCAAGTGTATTTTTGTAATCAGGAAGATAAATGTAAACAATGAGCCATATGTTTAAAGAAGATTTTGCTTAAATGTCAGTTTGGCATATATTAAATGAGATTTTGAATAAATTTCAGTTTGACATATTCCTGTACATATTACATATTACGGGTGCAACTGCATTAGTGTAGTACAAAAGAAAGAAACATTACAATTATTACTGGGAACAGAAAAGATACAGATGAATTAGACTCCAACTTGTTATGTTTCTACTGGCTGAGAAATTAGTGTACAGTATCCTTTGTAAGAATCAACATAGAAATCGCAAGCAATATCCTGTGTAACTCAGCTCGCTCGGTTGACAAAACCCATACGGCAGCAAATGCCATCACCTAGGTCGATTCAGTGTTGCTTGACTTCCGCAAAGCGTTTGGTGCGGTTTAGCACTATGACCTGATGAATAAATTACGTGCGTGTGCGTTATCAGACCAGCGTGAAGAGTTCCTTGGGTATAGAATGCAACATGTCATTCTTCACAGGGAGAAATCTTCAGATGTATACCTAAATAGCTTTGGGCGTGCGTCATGGGAATGTTAGAGGACCATCACTGCAATATGTACGAACGACTAAGTGGTTAATGCTTGGAGCGCAGTGGGACAGTTCGTGGGTGATGTGTATAGAGAGGCTGCAACACTAAATAAATTTGAGCGAAATGGAGAGGATCGGCTAGTGGTGCAGAGATAGGCAGTTGGCACACAACATAAGCAAATGTAATCTACTGCAGGCAGAGAAATCAATTACTGTATTCCTACACGTTTGCAGAAAAATCACTGAAAGCAGTCACATCCATTAAATATCTGGGAGAATGGGTAGGGAGATACTTAACGATGAACGACCACATAAAACTAATTGTAAGTAAAGCGGTCGCTAGACAAATTGAAAGAACCCTCAGGCAGTGTATTCGTCCCACGAAAGAGGTTGGATACAAAGTCACTGAAGCTCTGTAGTTATATAAAAGTCTACACCACTAAAAACCACCAACCGTCACAGCTAAACAACCTTTTTACACAAATCGATATCCGTGATTTACAGTACTGACAACACTTGTGTATCATATAAAAACCACGGAAATTATCTTGCCAGTCTACTTTATCCTATACTTGTAGCTTACACGTTTATTTGTAACTGTAAGAAAATTAAATGGTGCTACTCAAACGGTTACCTATTCCGGCGATAGATTTTTTTCATCTTTGATTACATTGGAAGCTTGTTTTCCGTTAAATTAACTCTGAAATCCCGTTCGAGTTTCATGGATGTGTGTCACCGACGAGAGAAGCGAGAAAGGCACATGAAAGTGACCAAAGGCGCTATGTACATACATCAACCTTGCTTTCAGTGAGCATGTTAACGAAGCTCTGCAGTTGGACAACTATCAAAAAAGAAGTTTAGACTGTCACAGAGCAATACAAAATAGATAAGTGAAACACGGTTCTTCAGTTATAAGCTCAGCAGCCATACCGTACTTACGCGACTAAAATTATTGTGCCCGCATCTCGTGGTCGTGCGGTAGCGTTCTCGCTTCCCACGCCCGGGTTCCCGGGTTCGATTCCCGGCGGGGTCAGGGATTTTCTCTGCCTCATGATGGCTGGGTGTTGTGTGCTGTCCTTAGGTTAGTTAGGTCTAAGTAGTTCTAAGTTCTAGGGGACTGATGACCATAGATGTTAAGTCCCATAGTGCTCAGAGCCATTTTTAAAATTATTGTAAAACAAACCAGTGGCCGCCACACATGAATAGCAGCCAGTTTGGATGGTTGTCACTTGTAACTATGTACGTTTTTCCTAACGTAATACCAAACATTTTGGTGTTGTTTGGTGCGAACGAAGTGAGGTAAAACGCAAGGATATGTTGTCCTGTTTGTGTGCGTTGTTAGCGTGAATAATGTACAGTGTTAGGCGTGAGACGGATGTTAGCGGTATTTCTGCCATAATCAGTTGCATCCGGCTGTAATGGCTGCCGGTTCTAATAAAGAACTCTCTGCGTGAGAGGAAGGGATCAATCATGGCGGTGATGTTCCCGGAACGCCAAATTTAGTTTGAAAAGGTGAGACCATGAAAGAGAAAGCTTGTTAGGGCAGCAGTATCCCGACCAGGGCTACACTTAACCCGCAGCCTATCTAGATTACAGCCTCGCACCAGGAAAATTTAAAATATATTTCTCTTTGTTTTAATGCGTGGTGCGGGCCCTCTTAACATCATAAAAGGAGTAAATGTGATTGATTTGTATCAAAATATTTCACCGAGTTTTCAAGTGGTCAGCTAATTTGAATTATCTCAATATTCACCTCACATAACCATGCACTCCCTCGCGTCAACATCATAGTTTGGATAACGAAATATCATGTGTGCCCCCAGGCTGTGGCTAAGCCATGTCTCCGCAGACTGGCAGAAGTACAGCTGTGTGTACCGGGCGTGAGTCGTGCTTCGGTAGCTCAGTGCAGCCGGCACGGTAACTCAGCGTGTTCGGTCAGAGGGTTAGCTGCCCTCTGTAATAAAAAAAACTGAGTTAATGGACCAAAGACGAACTAAAACGGGTGTCTTGCGACGTCCGCACCGAGCAGATGAAACGAACTAAAACGAACAAAATGAGATTTAGAAAAAAAAAAAAAAAAAAGTGGTAGAGCACTTGCCCGCGAAAGGCAAAGGTCCCGAGTTCGAGTCTCGGTCGGGCACACAGTTTTAATCTGCCAGGAAGTTTCATATCAGCGCACACTCCGCTGCAGAGTGAAAATCTCATTCTGGGGACAGTGTACTGTCATTGCCATGAAGTCTCACAGAAACACCAGTGGGGTAACTTGAAGAATGTGGGGTTAACACCGTTGAGGTCGCTAACTTTTGAGTACAAACATGAGACGTAAGGCAAGCCGAGTGAAAAGTAATGTACGTTTGTCGTTTCTTCACTGTCTGAAAACACCAGAAGAAGAGCTTTAGCCATCCAATAAATTACTAACTAAACCAGTTTTCGACGTTGCTGAGCAAAACTCACACAATATTTTTTAAAGGTACAAACTCCGATTTGACTGTCTTACTGTTTATTTAAATACAACCCTGGTTTTGGCTTTTTATGCCATTTTCAAGTATTTGATTTTATGTCTTTAACAGATATTGCAGGACACCTAACGTGTTGTCAAGCTCAAAGTCGGCCATAAGCGTCAAGTGTCCTCGAAAATGTGTTAAGGACCAAAAATCAAATACTTGAAAATGGCATAAAACGCCGAAACCTGGGATCTACTTAAATAAACAGTAAAACAGTCAAATGGCGGCGTGTTCCTTTAAAAAATACTGACCAAAAGTTTCGTTGCTGTCATAGATTAATTTATATCTTCACCAGTTAAGTACCCGACGATGCACCGCTACGTACACTGACGGAAAGAAATTACAACACCAAGAAGGAGTTGTCCGACATAAAAGACAGCTGGTAGACATGTTTCTATAAGTGAAAGATGATGTCGGTTCAAATTTCAAGCCAGTTACAGGAGAGTGGCGCTAATAGCGCCAAGAGGATGCAAATGCTGTTAGCCAAGAATGCTCTGAAGGCGACTAAGGTGCCATTATCGAGACTTCACTGAGTTCGAACATGCGCTACGAGAAGCCACATGTCTCTTCCGTGATCTTGCAGAAATACTCGGCAGGAATGTAGGCACTGCTGGCAGCGGTAGTCATGAGAATATACAGTCACAAGAAGAACGTACTTCGGATGGCCCTGTAGCACTACCGAGAGGGAAGCCCATCGTGTTCGGCGTAATCATCTGTTACACCAAAAACGCACGCTACGTAGCGTACATTCCACTGACCCCAAACGACAGCCATTTGCGACTTCAGTGGTATCAAGCGGTAGCTTATTGGCGCGGCAGGACGGAGGTCGGTTGTATTTTCTGATGAAAGTTTGCTCTGCCTCGGTACCAGTGATGGTGGTGTGGTTAGAAGGGGGCCTGCAACCAACCTGCCTGCATCCTAGAAGCACTGGGCCTACACTAGCAATTATAGACAGCAAATGTGTACGTCAGTCTGGTGTTTCTACCTGTTATGCTGCCGTTCATGATCAGCATTCCACGGGTGTTTTCAAGTATGATAACGCTCGCAGACATACAGCTGTTGTAACCCAACAAGCTCTGTACAGCGTGTCGACATGTTGCTTTGGCCTGCTCAATACCCAAATCTCTCTCTGATCGAGCACATATGGCTCATTATCAGACGACATCTCAAACGTCATCCACAAACATCAATAACCTGTATTGACGACCAAGTGCAAGAGGCATGGAAATCCATTCCACAAACTGAATGAAATCTGGTCTCGCAGGACAGAGCGGATCAGGTTGTGGAAAGGGGCCACTGTTACTGTTAATTACTCAAGAACACACAACTTAATTCCTCGAAAACCAACACACACTTTTCTCTTGAAAACAAAAAGGATCAATTCACGGCTGAAGGCCCAAGTAACTTCCCAACAATAAAATTAAAATAATTCCTTTTAAAACACAAGGATGTAGAGAAACGGCTGAAGGCCATACTTAAGTAAAATTAAAATATCCTTAAATAATTCCTTTTAAGGCACAAGAATTTACACAAATGGCTGAAGGCCATACTTAAGAAAAATTAAAATACCTTCTTGGCTAAAGGCCCAAATACTATTTCAAATCAGCAAAGGAAATTCTTTAAAAGGCAAGCATTTACAAATCTCGGCTAGAAGCCATATTAAGGAAAATTTAAATTAATTCCTCGGCTGAAAGCCCAATTATTTTACATCATAATAAAATGCAACCTTGAAAGACAAGCATTTACACTGTACAACAGAAGACCATATTGGGAATACTTGAAATATCTTGATGGCTGAAGGCCCAAACAATTATTCAAAAGAAATTACACAGTACGGCTGAAGGCAATTTTAAGAATTCAAGATAATTAAAGAAAAACCTTACAGACAGGAACTTACACATTACGGCTGAAAGCCACAGATTTTAAAACAAAGGCGGCTGAAGGCTTAAATACAGAGCAAACAAATTTTTGAATAAAACATGGCTGATGGACTAATCTTAAAATACTTAGAAATACTTCAGAAGCCAAGATCGTTTAAATAATGTTTACTAGATAACCACTAAAGGTGCCATCATCGGCCGGCCAGAATGGCCGAGCGGTTCTAGGCGCTACAGTCTGGAACCGCACGACCGCTACGGTCGCAGGTTCGAATCCTGCCTCGGGCATGGATGTGTGTGATGTCCTTAGTTAGGTTTAAGTAATTCTAAGTTCTAGAGGGCTGATGACAACAGCAGTTAAGTCCCATTGTGCTCAGAGCCATTTGAACCATCGGATGTGAATATGGATTAACAAGGATCGCAGCAGGACTATGTCTTAACAATTGGCGTCCAAACACAGTCATGGCACAATAACCACTCAAAGAAAAGGAGAGAACAACATCAAGCTGTCGAACTACATGCAACGCCAGACAACACCAGCATGGTGAGGAAAACACACTGCCGGAAAACTACGCAAATGACCAGGGCAGGTAACCAGAACGTTAAAGGCCACACGGCACAAGATGCCTCTGGTGCACTTCACTAATAAGTTATAATCATATCAAAAGTTAAACACCAAACAGGAAGATGACTGCAAAATTTTGTCGACTCCAGTACACCATCACGTTGCTGCTTGCGGGAACAGCACAGAAAGCAACAACCAGCAATCAACGAAGGGATGTCAGAGCAGTTGAGGTTTCATAACCATAACAGGTTCACTGATTACTCAATTCCAGTATGCAGGTTGGGTAGGCGACGAACCTGGGAGCTCTCGCAGTTAGTGCAACAGAACTCCGACCGCGTGTGCACGCCGCCAGTGGCCCCGGCCTAACCTATCATCGCGGACACTTCCTGGCTGCTTTGTTGCAACTGACCAACTGTCTCACACACAGCATGACACGGAAATATAGCGGACACATCAAAGAAGGTACAGCTAGAATCGATAAGCGCAGCTGCTGCCACTGACAACTCGTTCAGGTAGTAACTGAGGGAGCAATAAGACGTCACACGATGGTGACAAAACGCCAAAAAAGAAAAACGACGTCAGCTCGAGCTGACCACGGCTCTCACTGACACCCAGCATGGGTGTATTAAACATTCTGACGGCTACGTCGGTTATTAATATACCAGCACTTCACAGTTACAGTGGCTTTTCTCGTGCTTACATTAACATGGGATATTGCAATGTCAATGACTTAACCCTTAACTCCCCACCCCCCACCCCCCCCCACCCCCCATGAACCATGGACCTCGCCGTTGGTGGGGAGGCTTGCGTGCCTCAAGGATACATATAGTCGTACCGTAAGTGCAACCAGAACGGAGGGGTATCGGGGTATCTGTTGAGAGGCCAGACAAACGTGTGGTTCCTGAAGAGGGGCAGCAGCCTTTTCAGTAGTTGCAGGGCCAACAGTCTGGATGATTGACTGATCTGGCCTTGTAACACTAACCAAAACGGCCTTGCTGTTGTGGTACTGCGAACGACTGAAAGCAAGGGGAAACTACAGCCGTAATTTTCCCCGAGGGCATGCAGCTTTAGTGTATGTTTAAATGATGATGGCATCCTCTTGGGTAAAATATTCCGGAGGTAAAATAGTCCCCCATTCGGATCTCCGGCGGGGACTACTCAAGAGGACGTCATTATCAGGAAAAAGAAAACTGGCGTTCTACGGATCGGAGCGTGGAATGTGAGATCCCTTAATCGGGCAGGTAGGTTAGAAAATTTAAAAAAGGAAATGGATGGGTTACAGTTAGATATAGTGGGAATTAGTGAAGTTCGGTGGCAGGAGGAACAAGACTTCTGTTCAGGTGAATACAGGGTTATAAATACAAAATCAGATAGGGGTAATGCAGGAGTAGGTTTAATAGCGAATAAAAATATAGGATTGTGAGTAAGATACTGCAACAAGCATAGTGAACGCATTATTGTGGCCAAGATAGACACGAGGCCCACGCCTACTACAGTAGTACAAGTTTATATGCCAACTAGCTCTGCAGATGATGAAGAAATTGATGAAATGTATGATGACATAAAAGAAATTATTAAGGTAGTGAAGGGAGACGAGAATTTAATAATCATGGGTGACTGGAATTCAACAGTAGGAAAAGGAAGTGAAGGAAACGTAGTAGGAGAATATGGATTAGGGCTAAGAAATGAAAGAGGAAGCCGCCTGGTAGAATTTTGCACAGAGTATAACTTAATCATAGCTAACACTTGGTTCAAGAATCATGAAAGGCGGTTGTATACATGGAAGAACCCTGGAGATACTAGAAGGTTTCAGATAGATTATATAATGGTAAGACAGAGATTTAGGAACCACGTTTTTAATTGTAAGACATGTCCAGGGGCAGATGTGGACTCTGACCACAATCTATTGGTTATGAACTGTAGATTAAAACTCAGGAAACTGTAAAAAGGTGGGAATTTAAGGAGATGGGACCTAGATAAACTGAAAGAACTAGAGTTTGTACAGAGTTTCAGGGAGAGCATAAGGTAACAAATGACAGGAAGGGGGGAAATAAATACAGCAGAAGAAGAATGGGTAGCTTTGAGGGATGAAATAGTGAAGGCAGCAGAAGATCAAGTAGCTAAAAAGACGAAGGCTGGTAGAAATCCTCGGGTAACAGAAGATATCCTGAATTTAATTGATGAAAGGAGAAAATACAAAAATGCAGAAAATGAAGCAGGCAAAAAGGAATACAAACGTCTCAAAAATGAGATCGACAGAAAGTGTAAAATGGCTAAGCAGGGATTGCTACAGGACAAATGTAAGGATTTAGAGGCTTATCTCATGAGGGGTACGATAGATACTGCCTACTGGAAAATTAAAGAGACCTCGGGAGAAAAGAGAACCACTTGCATGACTATCAAGATCTCAGATGGAAACCCAGTTCCAAGCAAAGATGGGAAAGCAGAAAGGTGGAAGGAGTATATAGAGGGTCTATACATGGGCGATGTTCTTGAGGACAATATTATGGAAATGGAAGAGGATGTAGATGAAGATGAAATGGGAGATATGATACTGCGTGAAGAGTTTGATGGAGCACTGAAAGACCTAAGTCGAAACAAGGCAACGGGAGTAGACAACATTCCATTAGAACAACATTCCATTAGAACTACTAACAGTCATGGGAGAGCCAGTCCGGACAAAACTCTACCATCTGGTGAGCAAGATGTATGAGACAGGTGAAATTCCCTCAGACTTCAAGAAGAATATAATAATTCCAATCCCAAAGAAAGCAGGTGTTGGCAGATGTGAAAATTACCGAACTATCAGTTACATAAGTCACAGCTGCAAAATAATATCGCGAATTCATTACAGACGAAATGGAAAAACTGGTAGAAGCCGACCTCGGGGAAGATCAGTTTGGATTCCGTAGAAATGTTGGAACACGTGAGGCAATATTGACCCTACGACTTATCTTAGAAGAAAGATTGAGGAAAGGCAAACCTACGTTTCTAGCATTTGTAGACTTAGAGAATGCTTTTGACAATGTTGACTGGAATACTCTCTTTCAAATTCTGAAGGTGGCAGGGGTAAAATACAGGGAGCGAAAGGCTATTTACAATTTGTATAGAAACCAGATGGCAGTTATGAGAGTGAGAGGCATGAAAGGGAAGCAATGGTTGGGAAGGGAGTGAGACAGGGTTGTAGCCTCTCCCCGATGTTGTTCAATCTGTATATTGAGCAAGCAGTAAAGGAAACAAAAGAAAAATTTGGAGTAGGTATTAAAATCCATGGAGAAGAAATAAAAACTTTGAGGTTCGCCGATGACATTGTAAATCTGTCAGAGACAGCAAAGGACTTGGAAGAGCAGTTGAACGGAATAGATAGTGTCTTGAAAGGAGGGTATAAGATGAACATCAACAAAAGCAAAACGAGGAAAATGGAATGTTGTCGAATTAAATCGGGTGATACTGAGGGAAATGGGTTAGGAAATGAGACACGTAAAGTAGTAAAGGAGTTTTGCTATTTGGGGAGCAAAATAACTGATCATGGTCGAAGTAGAGAGGATATAATATGTAGACTGGCAATGGCAAGGAAAGTGTTTCTGAAGCAGAGAAGTTTGTTAAATCGAGTATTGATTTAAGGGTCAGGAAGTCGTTTTTGAAAGTATTTGTATGGAGCGTAGCCATGTATGGAAGTGAAACATGGACGATAAACAGTTTAGACAGGAAGAGAATAGAAGCTTTCGAAATGTGGTGCTACAGACGAATGCTGAGGATTAGATGGGTAGATCACATAACTAATGAGGAGGTATTGAATAGGGTTGGGGAGAAGAGGAGTTTGTGGCAAAACTTGACTAGAAGAAGGGATCGGTTGGTAGGACATGTTCTGAGGCATCAAGGAATCACCAATTTAGCATTGGAGGGCAGCGTGGAGGGTAAAAATCGTAGAGGGAGACCAAGAGATGAATACACTAAGCATATTCAGAAGGATGTAGGCTGCAGTAGGTACTGGGAGATGAAGAAGTTTGCAGAGAAAAGAGTAGCATGGAGAGCTACATCAAACCAATCTCAGGATTGAAGACAACAACAACAACAAAAAAAATGATTCAAATGGCTCTGAGCACTATGGGACTTAACATCAGTGGTCATCAGTCCCCTAGAACTTAGAACTACTTAAAACTAACACATGACCCAGAGTAACCATCATCCGTAAACAGTGGGAGATGGCGTTGACAGTATAACCCAGACAACTTATTTCTTAGTGACCATTTTGCCAAGCAGGCAAAGAAGGAAGTTTTAGGGCCTCTTCCTCACATTCAGCACCGACCAGTGATCTACAATTTGGCAGCAGCCAGAAACTGCACAATTTAAACGACGGCCAGGCGGGTTAGCCGAGCGGTTCTAGGCGCTACAGTCTGGAACCGCGCGACCGCTACGGCCGCAGGTTCGAATCCTCCCTCTGGCATGGATGTGTGTGAGGTCCTTAGGTTAGTTAGTTTTAAGTAGTTCTAAGTTCGAGGGGACTGATGACCTTGAAACGTCCCCTTAAAACAATTATACATGACTGTGCTTAACCTGACACAATATTTTTAGCGCAACGCAATCTGACTTTCAAAAAATCCCTACGAAAGACTGGCCCTGATTAACATTAACCTATACTTTTCACAAATCACTTACCTCACAAAAATCTTCGTTACTGGAACTACTGCAATACAGCGAGCACCACTACTGCCAGCTAAATAAAAGATTCAAACTACGGAAGGCACTAACTACTGATAGGCATAGTTAGCAAATGAAAGATTTTAATAGAGAACAAACAATGTATTTACCTTAATAGTCACAATATATATAGCAGTTCAAGACAAATTACGAAACTCCGCCATCTCTCTCCCCACATCCACCACTGCTGGCGGCTCACCTCCAACTGCGCAACGCTATGCGCTGTTCACATCCAGCTGCCGCTGCCCAACGCTACAATGGCAGACAACAATGCAAACTAGACACAGACTGCACACAGCACAGCCAGTGATTTTCATACAGAGGTGGCGTTACCAATAAAAAACCTAAACAGCCTACTTACATAGCCCCCATGCTCCCCACAAAAAATTTTACAAATTGAAACAGCCTACTTACAACCTCAGATGTTAAGTCCCATAGTGCTCAGAGCCATTTGAACCATTTTTTTTTGAAGCCACTAGAACCGCACGGCCACAATGGCCGGCCAACAACAACAACAACATGACTTAAACATGTTATGTATACAACTGTATTCCCAAAGTTTCGTTACTCTGAATTAATTAGTTTTTGTCGTTGCGATTTTTTCCATCAGTGTACTTTTTCCAGTGTTCTATTAGCCAATTTCCTCCTTGCTTATCTCTCTGTAAATCTCAACCTTGACCACTCTCTGTCCATCTCCTTCTCACCATTTCCTCCTTCCATCTCCTCCCTCCCCCGCTCATTCTATTTCTGTGCTCCTCTTTACTTTTTCTCTGCACCTCTTCCTCTCCCTGTCTCTGTCCATCTCCTCCTCTTCCCTTTATTTCTCCATTTTCTAATCTGCCTCCCTCTGCCTATCTCAACTTCATCCTCTCTCAGTCCATCTCTTCCCCACTTCCTTATCTCTGCCCATCTCCTCCTCGTCTCTGTGTGCATCTCCTCCTTCCCCCTCGCTGTCTGTTCATGGCCTCCTTGCTCCTCTCTCCATGTTATTACACTCACCCCAATCGGACACTGGCGGTGCTTATCGCCATAATACTTCTTGTTAGGTCAACTATTATGTGCACCAAATGCGTTTGAAATCTTTCCGAGGGTTTAAGATGATCTTTTGACCTGTGACTTTGCCCGTGTACTCATGTGTCATACATATTTCATGTATATTGGACATACTTCACACATATTTGTACACTTATTTCACCTGTTTCTCTAGCGAATTTCGGCGCTGCAGTTTCATTTTCACGCATCGTATTGTTTATGACGTCGTAACTCCCGATCTATGTGCTGTACAATGGCATAAATTTGAAGGGGCATTAGTTATGACGGCTACTGTGGGAGTCAGGCCGTACATAAACTAGGAAGGAGAGAAGTTGTGATGGCCGATTGCCAGAATCCAAAATGATCTGTACGTTAAACTCACTAATTAATGGGATACTTTATTTCTAAAGAGAAAAGAAACTGAAATGTTTTTATGAAGTGGCTTCCTGTGCAATCTGAGGAAGTACATGACACTCTGTTACTACTCGCAAAACGCAGGCTAACGTCCTCCCATCACTCATTACTGATGCACTCGAAGTCTGGGGCCGACCAGCGATGCGCGGCTGGTTAAGTCACCATTGGCAGAGGGGGTTGAACGCCGTCCTCTTGGAGAAGTGGCGCTGTCCGCTCTTCCCATTGGCGCCTAGGTCAGCGCTTTCTGTATGAAGTTTCGCGAAGCTGCGCTGGTCCGTTTGCAGTCGATGGGGACTGCACTGGCATCCAGCGATATATGTGCTTACTGTCTGCGAAATGTGTTTCAAACACGCGCAGTAGTAAAGAAGTAATATATTAAAATGTCAGGTATGATACATGATGTCATATTTCCTGAACTATGTCTTGTACAATGATATATTTGTGTTTTATATTAAGAGGTACTGTGGTTACTAACTGTGAAAAGTGAATAGACTTAGTGGTAAGGAAGCAATAAATTAAAACGTCAATCAGGATGTGTCAGATTTTACGCATCTCAGTACTTATGTCACAGCAAAATAGTTCGGTCACGTTTTGGGTGTCACAGCGAACTGGATACACTTACCAATGAATAGGTAGCAGCAATAGCTCGACCTTAGCTAATATATATAGGCTGCTAAAGATAATGAGCCAAAAGAACAAGTAAGTAGTCAGTACAGATGGATGTATAAAATCCTTCTTGACAAAAACGTCAAATCCCCTTTTCTAACAATGACGTCGCCCTAAGAACCTGATATTTATGGCAACAAAAAGCAGCGGAGAAAAGATTTTTCTAAACGATTGATCAAACATAGGCTTCAAACACCTGTTTTAGAAGAGAAACTCAATGCTTTATCTTTGCTGTGTATTGGAAGCGCTACTTACGACCACTAAGTTAAGAATATATTGTAATTAATTAAATTAGTATGAAGAGTACATTCAAAGCGAATAGTCAATAAGATTATTTGAAATTTTTATTTTAAGGTCGACTATTGAGGGTAGTGTTGTATTTGAATTAAAAATAAGTAAAAAATCAGTCGTAGTTCCATTCCTTGTGTTATTCTGCATTCTCCTGGTAACAGTGTATTTACCGTTTCTATGTATTATTTTAAAAGTTATATTAAGGTTCCTCCTTGAAGGTAAATTATAATGTTTTGTTCTGTACTATAAAAATGTTTATAACAATGATGATAATAAATCGATATGAAAACCTTAATGATTTCGATTCTTTTCACTTTTTTGAACTCATCAATTCATTAAATCAGGTACTTAGCCTTAAATGCTGTGTTATCGACCTTTAATCCGAAAATTATTCTAAAATGCTTATTTCATGTGTTAGTTTTCACAGCATTTTCCTTGGTGAGACCTGTAGCAGAAGTTCAGCATACGTCCATGGTAGGAATGTTGACATATTATCTGCGTATCCAGTAATGCTGGCAATTGGTGGGTTATGCATCGTGATCATATCAACCTGTACCGTATCAATAACAGCCTGAAGATGACGCAATGAAGCGTTGAAACTGGTAGCGACAAAACAAAATAAAATCATAAGGATGGCTGTAAGGGTTTTTATTTTTGTCTCACATTAAATTATTTTTCAAAAATAATTTGTTAGTAGTAAATGTAAAGTCTTAGAACATAATACAGACATGTCCAGATCACGATGAAGTGCTTTTTTGTCATCAGCACATCATATAGTATGTTTCAGGTTATTCATCACAGCAACTAGCATTTCTTTCTTTTACAGGCTAGCATCTTCACTAACAGCAGTTTGATCATTACCATCTTCTTATTTTCCTTCTTCTTCTGCCAGTTATTATTATCATTATTGTTAACTTGACCACTTCATTGCTCCCTTTGATTATGTCATCAGTTATGTACAGGGAGTGGACAAAAATTTAAACAACTAAAATACAACACCTTATCGTGCCTGATTAACTAAGCTCTGTCCGAACAGGTTTCAGAAGACCCAACCGTACTGACCGACCGCCGTGTCATCCTCACCTATAGTCGTCACTGGATGCGGATATGGAGGTGCCGGAGGTCGGCACCACGCTCTCCATGCCGTTTTCGTGACCGGAGCCGCTACTTCTCAGTCAAGTAGTTCATCAAGTTGCCCCACAAAGGCTGAGGGCAGCCCACTTGCCTACAGTTCTCGGCAGAGTGGACGGTCACCCATCCTAGTGCTAGCCTAACCCGACAGCGCTTAACTTCGGTGATCTGACAGGAATCTGTTTTACCACCCGCCAAGGCCGTTGGCATAATACGGTTAGGAAATCCGTTGGCATGCTAAACAGCTTGCAGTTCGCTTGTACAATTCCTGTGTGGTTCTCAAGGAACATCTTACGCCATTTTCCTGGAAAACAGCGAAGTTCAGGTCAGGATGTTGGGGGTAGAAAGCGATCGTGCACCCTTCTCCAGACTTCACTCAGAAGTTCAGTAGCGGTGAGATCTGGTGAGTATGGTGACCAGCAGAGATGCGTCAATTCAACCTTGTGGCCACAAAACCAGTTCTGAACGATGCGAGCCATGTGAACAGGGGCCGTGTCGTCTTGGAACACAGCATCAACATTGGGCAGCAAACATTGTAACATGAGACAGACACGTTCTGGTGCAATTGTCACACAATTCTTCGCAGTAATGCGACCTTGCTCTGTCCCATAGAATACCTCGATATGGCTGCCCAAATCATCATCGATGCCCCGCCATATTTCACTCTAGGGGTCGCAAACTCGGCCAGAAGTTGCAAACAGTGTTACAGGCATTTGCGTCAGTGATGAGTGGTTTTGGAATACGAGATCGGTTTGGAATTCCCTGCTCACGGAGTTCCCTTCCGTCACGTTTTGTTGCCCAAAGTTTTCCCGAGTGCGACATTCAGTTCTTCAGTGACCTCTGCAGCTATCTTCACAATCCTCTTGGGTGACAGTCTATCAAGGCAAGTCAGTACACACAAACAGTTTCTAACATTCTGTTGTGGTGTCTGTTTGTTCTAAGTCGTGTCTCCCTACCACTTCCGTGCAACGACGCTCTGAGCGTGTTTTTTAGGGAATTGACTAGTTTGAACCTAGGACCTGTTGCTGGTAAGGAGACGGCAGACCACACATGACATGTAGAGTTCAGAAGAGTTCAGTGAGACTAGCGATGATATAATCAAATACTTAATGATTTCAGCGTCAGCTCCACTGCACTCCCTGTAAAAGAATCTTAATACTAACTAAATTTAGTGGAAGGGGTTCAAGGCTTTCCTATTTTTAGTTAGCTGGTAAAATAACGTCGAAAAAGCAGTTAAATTTACCATTGGAAATTTTATTCTACTCACAAAACATTCTTTATAAATTGCACTATTGATAAAAGGAAATATTTTAATACAGGATGATAAAAACCAACTTCGTTCAACAAAAATGTGAACGAATATTCTGTGAATGGGTTTCCAAGTTCTACAATGGATCGAAGGATGACCTATGCCATATCACATCTATAATCTAGATTTAAGTTAAGTTTCATAAAAGAGAAAAGTATCAAAATGGTCTACAGTGACCCTCAATTATCTTTAATTACTTATCTAACTTACGTAAATTACAGTGGCTGATGTGGCTTCTCAATAACTATATAACAGAAAAATCATCGCGTTTCAGATTTTTACTTCAAGTAGTAAATGTGAACACCAGGAGATTTAATTGACGATCGACACTAGTATTACGTAAAAAGGGGATGTAACAGATGAGACTTCTGCAGTTCTGAGTGAAGCCATATGCGCTCAAAAATGCGACATCGCGTGCGTTGATTACCTTGTCGGTGTTTAGGCAGCGTCAGGGGACGGCGGGCAGCACAGCTCCACGCACCTCGCCGTCTAGGAAGCAACTCTCTCCCAACTTCTCCTTATTACAATTTTCGAAGTTGGTGTAAAAAAAGCTATCTGGCTGTGTTTTCAACTGACCAATCAGGGTCTCAATGTTAACCTTAAGCTCCGCCTACAAAATTCTGTCTATCCAATGAGAAACGTTATACTTTTCGTGGTGGGGCAATGTTTTTAACGTTTGCAACGGAACAGAGGCGCGAAAAAGTCTGACGCTAAAACTTGCAGCTGGTGAGGCCCTTTTAGTGTTATCGTAAGATCTATACTGTTCTTCTGGAGGGCTCTATCTTTTTGGGGTGATTTTGGCGGTCAGCTGGCGACGTGGGTGTCCATACCTTATGGTAGTGCCTCCTAGCCTACATGATTCTGCTCTCGGCTTCAGTTCTCGTTTCTCCCCTCGGAACTGCGTCTGTTTCACGATGGGAAGGTATGACATGCATTTAGGCATGCTTGTGTTCGTCTGTGGTATTCCATTTGCTCACTCGTTGATCGTATTACTTTGGTTAACTTAATGTCAGGATTTATTCGGAGCTATGTGACATACTGCCAGATTTGCTATCATGTCAGGGTTTTCATGGAAGGTGTTGGATTTGCCTGACACCTTACAACTTATATCCGTGTTTCTGACACAACAAATGATTTTTTTTTTCGCTTTCCCTGTACTCTTTGCCTCTTGAAACACCACCAAAAACTTCGGCTACGCTGGTTACAGAGGCTTTCAGCACACGAGAATCAACAACTTGCCCACGTTCGAATCCACTTAGCTCCGACATAATACACTCACAACCGTGAAGAACACTATTCTGACCACGGCTGTCAGTTGCAAAGTACTGAGGACATCGTACAGGTGCCGCTGGTGGTCAAATACAACAGCGCAGCCAGTATGCTTCGCTATAATCTGCATTTCTCACGGTGTTTTTTGTGAAAATGATAAGGTTACTTATTGTTAAGAAATATGTATAGCATCTCGTCCTTTCTCATTCGAATCAATAAAAACTGTTGTTGCTCCAGGGTAAGAAGTATTCTTCAATCACAGGAGGTAAAAATATTACTTATGTGAAGGAAAGTTTTATGCCTGGTGTCTATTTTCCTGTAAACAGCTTTTAAAATTAAAAATAAATATGCCATTAAAGCATACCTTGCTTAAGGACGCAGTCGGCAGTTTGCGCACTCGTTACCACACGGTGTACAATCATTGAGTGGACTTGCCGCGTGGCCAACCAAGGAAACACGGACTCTTCGTCACGGTGTAGCGACTCGAATGGATCTGGCAAGCGTTGGAATGCTTTTATAATCAGACTTCCTTCTTAGCTGTCGATTTACCATTTCTGCCCAGTGAAGATGTACGATGTATGAGATGCACCAAGTATACCATACTGACTGAGTACATTGAGGTGGAAAAGCTCATGGGATAACTGTTAATATCGTGTCGGACTTCCTTTTGCCAGACGCAGTGCAACAACCCGACGTGACATGGACTCAAAAAGTCGTTGGAAGTTCCCGCCAGTTCAGATTATTGTGTACAAACTGACCTCTGGATCTTGACCCATAAACGAGATTCACGTCGGGCGTTTTGGGTGGTCAGATTATTCCCTCAAATTATCCAGAATGTTCTTCGAACCAATCGCCAACAACTGTAACCCGGTAACGTGACATCGTTGTTTGGGAACATGCAGTCCATGAATGGCTGAAAATGTTCTCCAAGTAGGAGAACAGATCCATTTCCAGTCAATGGTTGGTTCAGCTGGACCATGTAAACACAGCCCACTCTGTTATGCAGACACCACAAGCTTGCATAATATCTGGTTGGAAACTTGGATCCGTGCAGCAGCATATCCAGGCTCAGATACTGGATCAAACCACAATCCTGTTATTGGTACCATAAAGATTAAATTTCAACGTTCAAAGCTGAAAAACAGCATGGATGTAAGATCTAATACTGAAAAACTGAAGATCATAAAATTGAGAGGAAGTGGTGAAAGAAATGGGAAACAACATGCCACCCATAGACAAAATCCAAGAAAGATGTACTAATGAATCCTGGGAAAAGGTACGCAATGCAGCCATCAAAGTTGCTACAGCAACAATTGGTACATGTAAAAAAACAGGGTGACAGAAGATATTGTACTGGAAATGGAAGAACGTAGAATACAGAAGGTGCATCATAAAAATGTGGAATACCAACAGATTCAAAAAGAAATAAAGAACATGATTCGATAAGCCAAAGCGAAGTGGATTGAGGAACAATGCACCGAAGCGCAAGAAATGCTTAAGTTACATGACTCGTATAGTTCCCTTAAGAAAATCAGTGTTATAACTGGATACTTTAAGAAGCAGAATCTAAGCGCTTTAAGAGATGAGGATAATCGGGTTATTCTCGAATCGGAAAAAAAATGGCAAAACACTGGAAGAACTACATATCATTTCTGTTTCGCGACAAAAGAGGCACGGCAGTAAATCAAAATGAAGAAGAATCTGGAACATTTATCTTACAGTCAGAGATTGAACATACACTGAAAGTAACAAAGAACAGAAAAGAGCTTGGTGGAGACAACTTACCGACTAAAATTTTAAAATGCATATACCCAAAAACGTTGACAGCCCTATTTAATGTAATTTACAGCCCAGGCCAGATCCCTGATGAATGGTTGAAATCAACCTGTGACCCGTTACCGAAGAAAGCAAATGCAAATACGTGCTGAGAATTTAGATTGATCTCGTTGATGAGTCATACTCTGAAAACTTTTCTAAGAATTATACATAATCGAATTTATCATAATGTGAGGAGCACTGTGGAGAAACCCAGTTTGGTTTTATGAAGGGAATGGGAGCCCGAGAAGCGTTATTTGACATGATGATACTTATGCAAAGATGCTACGACTGTCAGCAGGATATGCATATATGCTTTATCGACTATGAGAAAGCATTTGACACCGTTAAGCGTGACCCCCATATCACAATCTTACGAGAAATAGGACTGGATGGTAAGGACATAACAATCATTCAGCAATTCCACTAGAATCGGAGAGCAGAGGTCAGAATTAACAAAACTTTAAAAACAGAATCTGTGCAAATACTGAAAGGTGTCCGCCAGGCTGTATACTATCCCCATTACTGTTCAATTTGTATCTGGACAAGATTTTTCGATCCTGTCAAGGCTCAGAAGTATTTGGCATAAAAGTAAATGGAGTGAAGATCTGGAACTTATGCTATGCTGACGACACAGCTTTGTTTGCGCCATCCGTAGGCGAGCTTCAGAAAATACTTACAGAAATAGATAAAGATAGTCAGCATTTGGGTGTCAGAATAAATGCCAATAAATCTAAATGGATGTCAATTGAAGGAAGCCCTGCTCAAACCGAGTCCCTAGTCATTAATGGTAGTAAATTCGGGAAAGTAACCAAATTTAAATATCTAGGATCGGTGATAAACTCGAAACTTGATTGTGATGATGAAATTACGATTAGCTGTGGGATTGCCAAAGAAACGTTCCGAAAACTACAAAATGTGCTAAAAATGGTTCAAATGGCTCTGAGCACTATGGGACTAAACATCTGTGGTCATCAGTCCCCTCGAACTTAGAACTAATGAAACCTAACTAACCTAAGGACATCACACACATCCATGCCCGAGGCAGGATTCGAACCTGCGACCGTGGCAGTCGCGCGGTTCCGGCGAAATGTGCTGATATACACAGAAATGCCGCTCCGTCTCAGAATGAGGGTAGTACAGTGGTATGTTATCCTCGTCCTATTTTATGGAGTGGAAACTTGGTCAATTAAAGCAGTTTCTGTAAAGAGATTGGAAGCAACAGAATAGTGGTTCTTGCATCGATTACCAAAAAAAACCATCGATTGAGAAAGTGAGCAGTGCTGAAGTGATAAGCGATGCGTAGAGCCGGAGATAGATAAGTAATGGGGGCAATTAAAAAAAGAAAAACATCGTACCTGGGGCACATTATGAGAGGAAAGAAATATGAACTTCTCCAGGTAGAAAGAAGCAGTCATGGTCACAGAATATCAAGACATGGACTGGCATCAACACCTCTGAAGAACTGTGAGCAGGTGTATGGCACCAAGAAGAAGCCTTTAGTTTACATGAAAGGGATGAAAACCATTTTGACCTTTTAAAAGTAAATGAAATTATTACTAAATGTGATGTCGTAAATTTAGTTAAAGTCTTTGAAAGTGAACTATACACTTTTTACACTGTTATTTACAATTATATTAGTTAAACTGGATAATCCAGTACAGTGGCATGTCCGTATTTCACTGGTTAGCTCAGGAAGAAAACCCAGAAAGCAAGTAGCAGAAGAAACTGTATCATTTTTATGAGATTTTAATACTGTTCTTGATGACTCTGTACTCTTTAATGAAGTAAGTGCTTTAAGAGCTTACGTCATGATGAGCTCTGCAACTTTATTAGGGAAAAGTGTTGCTGAGAAATGGTACCAATACGAGAGTAGCCGTGTTGACTGCATTGAATTGTTGAAAGTTATACAGTATTACTTCACCTAACCTGCACATAACGCGGTTGTAGAGAGAATATTTTCTCTGCTAAATGTTCGGTGGACGGATCAGCAGAATAAGGTTACTGATCAAAATGTAAAGCAGTTGTTGGTTGTTTTGTACAACACGATGTTGAATACTTTGAATGAATTATCTGTAAAAATATTGCCCAAGAAATGTCCATGGAAATGAAACAAGTGTTGGCTCTGAGCACTATGGGACTCAACTGCTGTGGTCATAAGTCCCCTAGAACTTAGAACTACTTAAACCTAACTAACCTAAGGACATCACACACATCCATGCCCGAGGCAGGATTCGAACCTGCGACCGTAGCGGTCTTGCAGTTCCAGACTGTAGAGCCTTTAACCACTCGGCCACTCCGGCCGGCAAACAAGTGTTAAATGAATCACATTATCTGAACTAGCCATGTTTTTTAATATTAAAATATAGTAACCCAAGCAGATGATGAATAATAAATAATGGTTCGAATAAATATTTTTATTTGTTATTCACGAATAACGAATAATGATTTGTACAGCGTTTGTTATTCGTCATTCGAATAAATTTTGCCAAACTCTGTTGGTATGAGAAACGCGCCGCGCATGCTCACACACTGGGGAGCGCAAAGGCGTGGCAGCCGCGTGGCCGCAGGTAAGTGCTCACTCAGCTGTTATTCTATCGGTCATCTTCGTCAATCTCGACGAAGGCATACGAAATGTATTGGAGCTCTCACTCGCACACCTCTGGGGAGTGCAGACCACTCGCATGCGCCATACACCTGCGGCATTGTACCGAAAGCTTCCCTTTCGCCCTCGGCCTTCCCTCCTCCCCCCCCCCCCCCTCTTCTAACTTCTCTCTTTCTCTCTCTCTCTCTCTCTCTCTCGCTCTCTGCGCAGAGGTCTTTCCGACGTGACAGTGACGTGCGCTATCGTTCCATTGATAGGCGCGCGTGTGGAAATTATCGCTGTTGGATGGACAAAAAAAAAAAAAAAAAAAAAAAAAAAAAAAAAAAAAAAAAAAAAATCGGTTTGGAGAGTAGGCGTGAGGTCGCGCTTGAGGAGAGGACTGTCTGTGAGGATTCGTACATAACTGTCATCATGAAAAACAGTCGCGTGATAATATTATTACATGTTCCGTAAAGGCTGGCATCTGACAAAGCCTTATGTTGCTGATCATGAGCTTCTGTAGAAATTTATCTGATTGAGGCGAAAGATTCCAAAGCCTGCCTTTTTATGTTGTTGATTCCACACGAGTGAAAACTTGTGTCCCTAGAACAAGATCTTACAGGAGAAGCAGAAAACTTACTACACTCCTGGAAATTGAAATAAGAACACCGTGAATTCATTGTCCCAGGAAGGGGAAACTTTATTGACACATTCCTGGGGTCTGATACATCACATGATCACACTGACAGAACCACAGGCACATAGACACAGGCAACAGAGCATGCACAATGTCGGCACTAGTACAGTGTATATCCACCTTTCGCAGCAATGCAGGCTGCTATTCTCCCATGGAGACGATCGTAGAGATGCTGGATGTAGTCCTGTGGAACGGCTTGCCATTCCATTTCCACCTGGCGCCTCAGTTGGACCAGCGTTCGTGCTGGACGTGCAGACCGCGTGAGACGACGCTTCATCCAGTCCCAAACATGCTCAATGGGGGACAGATCCGGAGATCTTGCTGGCCAGGGTAGATGACTTACACCTTCTAGAGCACGTTGGGTGGCACGGGATACATGCGGACGTGCATTGTCCTGTTGGAACAGCAAGTTCCCTTGGCGGTCTAGGAATGGTAGAACGATGGGTTCGATGACGGTTTGGATGTACCGTGCACTATTCAGTGTCCCCTCGACGATCACCAGTGGTGTACGGCCAGTGTAGGAGATCGCTCCCCACACCATGATGCCGGGTGTTGGCCCTGTGTGCCTCGGTCGTATGCAGTCCTGATTGTGGCGCTCACCTGCACGGCGCCAAACACGCATACGACCATCATTGGCACCAAGGCAGAAGCGACTCTCATCGCTGAAGACGACACGTCTCCATTCGTCCCTCCATACACGCCTGTCGCGACACCACTGGAGGCGGGCTGCACGATGTTGGGGCGTGAGAGGAAGACGGCCTAACGGTGTGCGGGACCGTAGCCCAGCTTCATGGAGACGGTTGCGAATGGTCCTCGCCGATACCCCAGGAGCAACAGTGTCCCTTATTTGCTGGGAAGTGGCGGTGCGGTCCCCTACGGCACTTCGTAGGATCCTACGGTCTTGGCGTGCATCCGTGCGTCGCTGCGGTCCGGTCCCAGGTCGACGGGCACGTGCACCTTCCGCCGACCACTGGCGACAACATCGATGTACTGTGGAGACCTCACGCCCCACGTGTTGAGCAATTCGGCGGTACGTCCACCCGGCCTCCCGCATGCCCACTATACGCCCTCGCTCAAAGTCCGTCAACTGCACATACGGTTGACGTCCACGCTGTCGCGGCATGCTACCAGTGTTAAAGACTGCGATGGAGCTCCGTATGCCACGGCAAACTGGCTGACACTGACGGCGGCGGTGCACAAATGCTGCGCAGCTAGCGCCATTCGACGGCCAACACCGCGGTTCCTGGTGTGTCCGCTGTGCCGTGCGTGTGATCATTGCTTGTACAGCCCTCTCGCAGTGTCCGGAGCAAGTATGGTGGGTCTGACACACCGGTGTCAATGTGTTCTTTTTTCCATTTCCAGGAGTGTACATCTCACAGGAATGATAGTTGTTCACTCAATAGTTTTTAAGGTGAACTTCGGTATCTAAGAGATAAGCACAATTATGTCATTAGCTTATCTGAGATAGATCTTTTCATATTGTTAATGCAATTAGGAACTACACATACGTTTGCTGAGTTAATGATGATAAGTCACATCTCTAAATAATAAAATGCACGGCAACTGTCGAGCTGGGTAATAAGGCTAGGAAATAATCACAAAAATTAGTTTTAATCATTAACCAATAACTTTAGCTCAACATCAGAATGTCTGAAAAAAAATTTGTTCCATATCGATAAAAACAATTAGCAAAACGTTAGTAATCATCCTCAAAGTGGAGAAACATGGAATAATCTGTAAAACATGATTTTGCAACTTTTCCCGTTTTTTTCGCTTACGAAGTTCCACGTGTGACGTAAGTATGTTAACTGATTTACCGTATTATCTTCATGCCTTTTATTTTTAATGACAGTTGGAATGACTAAATTTTAACCAAAGTGTTTTGGAATCTACAACATTAGAGCTGATGAATCTGGTAAAAAAAACCTCAAAGTGGCCTGTAGAATCTATAGTTAACAGCCAGTGACTGATTGATAACTGTCTAGTCCTACCAGTTAGACACATTACGTGATCGTTCCAAGTGTGTTTCACAATCACAACATTGTCACTTCATGTTTGCGGTATGTTGCCCTCCATAGGGGTCCAGAAGATGCCAACTTCTGGAGAGTGCATTTTTATTATTCCAGTCATTGCATTTGGATCGACATATGAAGCATGGATAATCACACCTACAATAAGTCATGGTCATTTTCATTAGGGTCACCATAATCAATGTGTCATGTGTAACTATGTGTATTGTCTGCAAGCCATCAATGATCTTGTCCGTCAGCGAACAAGAGGTAAAATACTATTGTCCCTGTGGGACGTCGACGATATCTAATGGAACGGCAATGTTTATGCATCGCTCCTGAGAGAGAAGAAGGTGTTGTAGCCGCTGACGTCAAATTCCGCCTTAGGCATCAAACCATTGTTATTCTGTAGTTCGATGAGGGCTAAATGAGCAAGGGACAGGGAAAGGTTGAGAATTCGGCTAGGCGCGAGCTGGTGATTTTCCGTCGAGCGGTTATCAGCACGCTCGCGCACCTGCGATCAAACAGTCGCGGTGATTTTGAAGACTTTGAACCGACCCTATTTCACGTGCGACACGATAGTCGCAGATGTTGGTTGAAAGAGTCACACGTGCTGGCATGGGCTCGCGCGCGCTAGGGACGCTGTTTCTCAGTCGCTCTCGCATTGTGTTGCAGAGATACACTTCTGTGCGCCACCAGCATATCTGATAACGAGAGTTGCTCTACGGATGACATAGTAAGTCGTGTTGTCGACTCAGAAAGACAAACTGCAGAAGCAGAACAGAGACCTGCTCTCTACAACATGAAATTAAAAGTATATAGTGATTGCATTTCGAAAGAGAAACCGTGTGGAGAAGTGTGCTGGAGCGTCATTCGTAACTGGACTAAATTGTCTGGATCAGAGAGAACAACTAATGTATTTCATAGATCACTAATTTTGTTTCATGTAGATATCGCCATTTCAATTTAAATTTTGTCATCTTGGCATGGTACTGATTCTTGTAGAGTCGCAAAGTAGTTTCCAAAATAATCCCTCATCAGCGCACCAAGTGTATCAGCTCTTATTTCTATAGCTCACAGAGCTGCAGAAGGCATTCCTACGACTCATCCTTCACTTGTACACCCTCATGTTACCTTACAAAAATACGTAGAATACAGCATACTCTTATAATTATGTCTGAAAAGCCGTCATCGACATCGACCGGCCGATGAAATACACTCCACTTGTTAGCCAAAATCCCAAAGTATAGAGCTATTCAAAAAGAAGGAATATGCTTCAAATATTTATTGCTTCCGAACTACAAAAGACAGAAACACAATTCCAACCTTAATGGAAACCCAGAAGCTCAAATTTTTATGCACGCAATGTGAGCACCATGTGTTACACCACAATTATCAAAACGGTGGCTCATTTCCTGCCACACGCAAAGCAGCTGTTCTCTGGTTATCGAATTCACAACTTCAAGAGTGACAGGCATGGGCGTAGGGGGAGGGGCGGGGGATTAAAACGCTGTCGTTTACGTAACCCCCAGATAAAAGTTTTGAGGTGTGAGGTCTGGAGACCTGGGAGGCCACTGGAGATTATATTCATCCTAGGCTCATCCTCTTCCAATCCAACGTCCTGTAAGATGTCATGACACCATTCCAGGAGGTTGGAAACACTGTTAACAGGGTTCTCCATGGTTACACGCTTTCCGTCCACAGCACCAATGCATTTTGTAGTGAAAATCAAGTGGCTCTGAGCACTAAGGGACTACACATCTGAGGTCACCAGTCCCCTAGACTTAGAACTACTTAAACCTAACTAACCTAAGGACATCACACACATCCATGCCCGAGGCAGGATTCGAACCTGCGACCGTATCAGCAGCGCTGTTCCGGACTGAAGCACCTCGAACCGCTCGGCGACAGCGTTGTAAAGGCAGTTCTGACCAAAAATTGTTTGGCAATAATCATCTACTCAGCTTGAGCTTTTTTTTCTGACACTGAAGAGGCTGTTGACACTTCCACAACTGCTCGCGCATGCCCTACACAATTTCTCTGATTGTAGTGGCACGTGGCACATATTTGTTGTGTAATGAACAAAAGCTATTTCCAGTTGCAAGGTATCTGGAAGGAACAAAATACAGTGAACAGCATTGATATTTATTCATAGGAATATAATTCTGTGTACTTACCAAAATGTATACGCAGTGCTAATTTCGTTCATGACAGGTAAGGAAATTCAAAAGAAATGGAGGAATCTGAACGTCTGTTTAGTGAAAGAACTGGCATCGCAGCAGCAGTCTTTGTCTGTCGAGGCTGCAAGAAAACGGGAAAATATGTGTACTTTTATGCAATGTTATTCGTACACCATCAAATGGAAGACAGGCTGACCACTACCACTACCGAAATTCGGACAAACAGCAGAGACAAGGAAGGGCGTTCGTCCATCCCGCACCGTCCCTTACAGATTGTCTCTCAAAACAACAACAACGATGCAGGACGGAGCACAAAAGTAAGACATCCAACTACGAGAGAAGCAAAGAAGGTTACTTTATATTAGGAACCTGTCTTAAATGTATTAAAAGAGAATCAAAACGAATAAATTAACGAGGACAAAAATTTTGTTTAAATACTTGTCCGATGCTAGCGATGTTAAACCAAGAACAAAAACATTATGCGAAAGTAGAAAGACTGCGTGTGAACAGAAACACCGGATTTTATCAGCTTCCACAAACTTTTCTACACATCCGAGCATGTGTCGTAATAGCACCATCCAAGCAGCTTATTTTCCAGCAACTTCATTCGTTCAACCGTATTCGCCAAACACCCAAAATGAAACAGAATCTTCACAAACTGTGTTTCTGTGCATATCTGCTGACAAACCGCAATAAGGACTCAAAATCTTCTACGCGCAGCTTGGTTTTGTTCACAGGAAGCAAATTCGAACATTTCGATTTGATTTTCTTGATGTATCTGATCAGTAATGCAAATGGGCAATAAAAACTGTTGAATAAAATGACGTTTGCTTACCTCATGGTCACTGATAAGCGTTCCTGAGGTGCACAAACTTCCTCCCTGTCGTGTCTTGTTTTGGTCCTATTGCTCGAAGAATTATTTAAAGAATTAATTTGGCTGATTTTGTAACCCTTCATGAAATTATTAATACTAGGATTTCATCACTCTCTGACTAACAATTGGATTTACCCAATAACGATATTCACGCTGTTTTCTCGCACTTCATCGTAGTAAAATAGGCACCAAAAAAGCTGTTTCTATGAACTCCATGGCGGTACTGACACTAGCTGCGACCTTCCTGTCGCTGTGTATGCGCCATAATCTACTTCCGCGAGATCGGTTATTTAACCGCGCCGCCTGGGAAATCGACTGAGCACGTCTAACATTCCCTCGCTACTGTATTGTTAATGTTTTTCCTAATTTATTAGGTTTCAGGACATGCTCATAAAGCTATCTCAATAGTGGAACGTCAACGATGACGATGAAAACGTAAGTCCAATACCCAGTCCCCGAGCGGTTAGCAATCCGCGACGCTGACCGCGCAGCTACCGAAACGGGCCGTTGGTGAGATTCACATTCCTCTTGCGGACAGTGCTCATATCGCCGCCGTTACAAGCAAACCGCATAATTTTTAGTCAGCAGCATAATAACAATCAAACTCAAATATTGCCTCAATTTCTGAAGTTATAATATTGCCCCATCGAGCTCGCCTATGCTAAACGAACTGTTTTTGGAAAGTATGATTAATTCCAAGAAATGTTTCAGAATTTTAATACGAATTAGAAACCTATACCTTAGATTGCAGGAGGGGCAACTGGCATGCCTTCAACCCCGCCTTCCCGCTCAAAAATTGGTTCAAATGGCTCTGAGCACTATGCGACTTAACTTCTGAGGTCATCAGTCGCCTAGAACTTAGAACTAATTAAACCTAACTAAGCCAAGGACATCACACACATCCATGCCCGAGGCAGGATTCGATCCTGCGACCGTAGCTGTCGCTCGGTTCCAGACTATAGCGCCTAGAACCGCGAGGCCACAACGGCCGGCAATCTCACTCAGTTTACTAACGATCACATTTAACCTATAGCAATCAACCATTTCGTATTCTCCTTACTTAACCCTGTATTACAGTTTAGAATTATGTCGAATGTCTCTTACAAGGTTTCCATTATCAGTTGCTCATCTTCTATCATGTATTCACATCTGTCTTTCTTGTCACTTGGATCCAGTATTCCTTAGTCCGTCTGACAGCCATTCGCCTGACTAATCCACACAAAACCAAAGGGGTAGGGGAGGTACTTTCTGTTTAACTTTTGAAAGTGTTGCAATCAGGTCAGTAATCTTATATTTTAAAATTTAGGAAAAAATATTTATTTTTTGTAATTAATTCTTCTACGTGGTCTCAAAAGCGTTTTACGTTTTTCATTTAAACTTAACCCAAAAGTTAAGTATCCGCAGGAGGTATTACTTTCCCCAACAAGAGTCTTATGCAATATTTTCAGGTTCAAGGACTTACTTACTCAAGAATGTATATTTAAAAAGTATGTCGTGAGTAGAAGTCAACAACAGTTAACGAAATTTGTATTTAAAAGAAAGATCTTTTCAGGGTGAGCATAAAATCCCCCCCAGTACACGTTACTGAAAATGTGTTGATACAGCTAACAGTATGTTAAAAGATTATTCATGTTCTGAACCATACAACAGATCAGTACGTCTTTAAAAAGAGTGCTCTTAATATATGTCAACAGCAATTAACGAATTTAGTTTTTTTTTAAATTTGTTTCGGGTGGGCATAAAGTACTCCCCAACCAACTCACATGTTAATGGGCATTATGAAAAATGCGTTGGTAAGACTAGGTCTAAATGTCCCACCAACTGCATATCTCATTTCCTGGTCGTGCCTGTGTACCCTATCTGGCTATTATCTATACTCTGTAGGATTCTGATGGAATGATGTGTTCTACAGTCTGGAGTTTTGGGTCACTGTTAAGTTTCTTCAGCAGCTTCCACGCCCAACAGATGTTCTGTTTCATGTCTAGTTATGTCTCTTCTTATTGTGGCATTCAATAGTTACTCGCCTGTCTGAGTGGTTTCTTCAGAGAATGGGTCTGCTTCAAAAAGGTTTCCATATTTCCGGAGGAGAGATCCTGAATCTTTATAGAATCCATGGATGAAGATGTTATGCATTCCATAAGAATATATCTCCGAGAGATGATTGTAACTGACTTGATAAACCTATCATACGTCTCTGGGTCTGACTCAAGCTTTTTGTTTTCTTTATCGAGTCTGTGGCTGATCTTCTCCCACTGCGTTCGCTTAGAACTGAATCGTCGTTTAAGCTGAACAGTTTCTGGCTACTGCCACATTGTAGATCACTGGTCGGTGCTGAATGTGAGGAAGAGGACCTAAAACTTCCTTCTTTGCCTGCTGGGAAAAATGGTCACTAAGAAATAAGTTGTCTGGGTTATACTGCCAACGCCATCTCCCACTCTTGACGGAGGATGGTTACTTTGGGTCATGTGTTAAATATCAACTCCATCTGTTCATCCCATTCTTCAATATATTCTCCATTCTTATTACGGTAATCCCAAGATGTGCTATGGAAGTTAAAGTCACCTACAACCAGCTTTATTGACTGGGTTTGAGTGTTATGAACTTGAGCTCAGCATTTGTCGGTTTATAGACTAATATCTAGTTTGCTGGATCTCATCAATCATATTTGTACGTTGCTGTTCAACGATACGGTCCATTCCACTTACTTTTGGTCTTCGGTCTTGTGGTCCTCTGTGAGTCTCCTGTACCAGCAAAATGTTACAAGCTGTATTATTGCATATTTCTGAGAACAGCATTTCTTTATCCGGTGATATGCCTTCAATATTAATTGATATTACTGTGAGTGCTGGCTTTGAGAAAAGCATTTGTAATTGAGACTGATCTTGATCTTGGTCCTGATGGCAGAAGAATCTTTCACTAGGATTCCTCCTAACGTTGCCCAGGCTACAACCGATCGTTCCGTATTTCATATTTCAAGCACGATCTGAAGTTCAGGTACTCCCATTGCCAGAAACATCCCCAGATCTGTCTGCAGTACAACATGTGCAGGATCGACTCAGACGTCAACTATGTCCTGGTGCCAGCATCCAAAATGTCAAGCATCAGATACAGCAATTGTGGGCCAGCTTGCCTCAGAAGAGGATACGACGGCTTTGCGACACCATTCCCAACCGACTCAGAGCACGTATGAAGAACAGAGGGGGTGCAACATCATACTGATAAGTGAGCTTATACTACCATCTGCTTCGTACACAGATTCTGTTTTGTAATCACTGAACTGAGGAAGGTCCACTGGACCTGACTCGATACCAATTCGATTCTACACAGAGTACGCGAAAGAACTTGCCCCCCTTCTGACAGCCGTGTACCCCAAGTCTCTAGAGGAACGGAAGGTTCCAAATGATTGGAAAAGAGCACAGGTAGTTCAAGTTTTCAAGAAGGGTCGTCGAGCAGATGCACAAAACTATAGGCCTATATCTCTGACATCAATCTGTCGTAGAATTTTAGAACATGTTTTTTGCTCGCGTATCATGTCATTTCTGGAAACTCAGAATCTACTCTGTAGGAATCAACATGGATTCCGGAGACAGCATCGTGTGAGACCCAACTCGCTTTATTTGTTCATGAGACCCAGAAAATATTAGATACAGGCTCCCAGGTAGAAGCCATTTTCCTTGACTTCCGAAAGGCGTTCGATACAGTTGCGCACTGTCGCCTGATACACAAAGTAAGAGCCTACGGAATATCAGACCAGCTGTGTGGCTGGATTGAAGAGTTTTTAGCAAACAGAACACGACATGTTGATCTCAACGGAGAGACGTCTACAGACAAAGTAACCTCTGGCGTGCCACAGGGGAGTTTTATGGGACCATTGCTTTTCAGAATATATATAAATGAACTTGTAGATAGTGTCGGAAGTTCCATGCGGCTTTTCGCGGATGATGCTGTAGTATACAGAGAAGTTGCAGCATTAGAAAATTGCAGCGAAATGCAGGAAGATCTGCAGCGGGTAGTCACTTGGAGCAGGGAGTGGCAACTGACCCTTAACAGGCGGCCGGAGTGGCCGAGCGGTTCTGGGCGCTTCGGTCTGGAACTGCGCGACCGTTACGGTCGTAGATTCGAATCCTGTCTCGGGCATGGATGTGTGTGATATCCTTAGGTTAGTTAGGTTTAAGTAGTTCTAAGTTCTAAGGGACTGATAACCTCAGCAGTGAAGTCCCATAGTGCTCAGAGCCATTTGAACCAATTTGACCCTTAACATAGACGAATGTAATGTATTGCGAATACATAGAAAGAAGGATCCTTTATTGTATGATTATATGATGACTATATGATAGCAGAACAAACACTGGTAGCAGTTACTTCTGTAAAATATATGGGAGTATGAGTACTGAACTGTTTGAAGTGGAATGATTATATAAAATTAATTGTGGTAAGGCGGGTGCCAGGTTAAGATTGATTGGGAGAGTCCATAGAAAATGTAGTCCATCAACAAAGGAGGTGGCTTACAAAACACTCGTTCGACCTATACTTGAGTGTTGCTCATCAGTATGGGACCCGTAACATGTCGGGTTGGCAGAGGAGACAGAGAAGATCCAAAGAAGAGCGGGGCGTTTCGTCACAGGGTTATTTGGTAAGCGTGATAGTGTTACGGAGATGGTTAGCAAACTCAAGTGGCAGACTATGCAAGAGAGGCGCTCTGCATCGCGGTGCAGCTTGCTGTCCAGGTTTCGAGAGGGTGCGTTTCTGGACGAAGTACCGAATATATTGCTTCCCCGTACTTATACCTCCGAGGAGATCACGAATGTAAAATTAAAGAGATTCGAGCGCGCACGGAGGCTTTCCGGCAGTCGTTCTTCCAGCGAACCATACGCGATTGGAACAGGAAAGGGAGGTAATGACACTGGCATGTAAAACGCCCTCCGCCACATACCGTTGGTTGGCTTGCAGAGTATAAATGTAGATGTAGATGTAGATGAAATAACATCACATACCTTCTCAAACCTTTTTATGTGATTCACTTTTCTTATCAGGCAGCGTAAATTCCTGTTTTGTGGTTGTGATTACCGAAGACAGTTGCTAATGTGCAGTTCAAAGCTCTGTATGAACACTCAGCGGTGAACTCGTTCGAACGCAATGGTCGGATTTCGAAAACTTCGTGAAAGTGATTATAGTGCTTCTGGGATTTTAGTTGGTAACTTCGGATTAGTGTGAATTTTTAACCCTGTATCGCGAGTCAGATTAAGGCCTTGATTACGTCTAATCTGTTTCTTGATCGGTACGCATTTGACGGCAGTGCGTTACAATTATATTCCAAAACGCTGCCCATGAAAACGGGATTCTTCCGGGGCTCGTACCTCGTGTTTTATTGGAGGCGGAAAGGTAGCATTAAGCGTTTTGGTTAGCCCTTATGCTTGGGGTCATTTGTATACCAAACAGAAGGATCGTCTTCATGTAACTTTTCTGCAGTACACGGTGACAATTTCAGTACTACACACTTCTTATAGCTTTGGCGAATGGAACAAGTCGATTCTTCCTTTTTGCGTTCCTGAGATGTGGTCTACGGTGCGCCTTAAGGGAATTATGGAGGAAACATTTAGTTCAGGCGCGGCTAATGAGAAAACCCAAAAAAGCATTTCTCACTATTTCTTCGGCTTCAGCAGCGGATATCTAAATAACCAACCGCAAGAAGTTGGTCAAATTTTAACAGTATACTTGTGCCGTGTGCCCGCGTTTAATTTCGCGTAATTCTCGTGGATTTGGAATCGACTGGCCGCAAGAGCGTGTGGTGCGTTACTGTCGCCGGTAGAGGGCAAGTTGGAGGAGAAGGCACTTAAGGGCTGCGACGATCTAGGGAGAAGGAGAGTGCGACACGGGCGATGAGGAGCGGAAGTGAGGCGGCGGGTTGGTATGGCTAAGCGTCTGCCATGGTCCGTTGGCAGTTTTTTGGCGTGCCCTCTGCTATTGAAGTTGCAAGCAGTTTGTGTCCATTGTGGTGCCGGGTTGGAGTCCGGGATGACCTTTGAAAGTACCGGGCGCTGTGGCGTCTGCTGGATGATTCCCGTGGGCTTTCGACTACGAGTTATCTTCGTTACATCCTTCTCTCGGCGCTATCTAAGCAAGCGCTTGTCAGTGGGCGCGGATTTTACGAGAAATCACGGTGAGCATCCGATTAGTCTGCAAGTCACTTGATGTCGCCTCGTGGGTATTCTGACCCGTATCCAGGTTGCCCGTTGTTTTTAGATATATATAAATGTGTCATTTATGAAGGTTTTCTATGGTACTGCTTGAGTTCAGTACTGTCCCTGAGTGTGGGATTGTGGCTGTCACTGTTCCAAACTGATTTTACAGAATGCAGATGCAATTCTTCTGATTTGCGAATTGTACTTAATAGTCAGTGTAACTCGTTGAATGTATCTAAATTATTTCTGAGGCATGTCTATAGGTAGCTGTTGGTATCACGAGCTCTAACTGTTTACTACACTGTATCTATAAAAAAAAAAAAACTTAAGAAGAATTTCTGCATTTGTTGTATGTTCAATTTTTACTAAATAATTAACGAGGTTTCTAGTACTGTGGTAGCGCCAACCGCCGTCCTATGGTAGTAGAGTAGGAGGAATTACTGCTACTGGGGTCGCCTCTACCACCGCCTCCATCATTATACACTACCGGCCATTAAATTTGCTACACCAAGAAGAAATGTAGGTGATAAACGGGTATTCATTGGACAAATGTATTATACTAGAACTGACATGTGATTACATTTTCACGAAATTTGGGTGTGTAGATCATGAGAAATCAGTACGCAGAACAACCACCTCTCGCTGTAATAAAGGCCTTGATACGACTGGGCATTGAGTCAAACAGAGCTCTGATGGCATGTACAGGTACAGCTGCCCATGCAGCTTCAACACGATACCACATTCATCAGGGTAGTGACTGGCGTATTGCGACGAGCCAATTCCTCGGTCACCATTGACCAGACGTTTTCAATTGGTGAAAGATCTGGAGAATGTGCTGGCCAGGGCAGCAGTCGAACATTTTCTGTATCCAGAAAGGCACGTACAGGACGCGCAACATGCGGTCGTGCGTTATCCTGCTGAAACGTAGGGTTTCGCCGGGATCGGATGGAGGGTAGAGCCACGGGTCGTAACACATCTTAAATGTAACGTCCACTGTTCAAAGTGCCGTCAATGTGAACAAGAGGTGACCAAGACGTATAACCAATGGCACCCCATACCATAACGCCGGGTGATACGCCAGTATCGCGAGGACGAATACACGCTTCAATGTGCGTTCACCGCGATGTCGCCAAACACGGATGCGACCATCATGATGCTGTAAACAAAACCTGGATTGATCCGAAAAAATGACGTTTTGCCATTCGTGCACCCACGTTCGTCGTTGAGTACACCATCGCAGGCGCTCCTGTCTATGACGCAGCGTCAAGGGTAACTGCAGCCATGGTCTCCGAGCTGATATTCCATGCTGCTGCAAACGTCGTTGAACTGTTCGTGCAGATGGTTGTTGTCTTGCAAACGTCCTCATCTGTTGACTCAGGGACCGAGACGTGGCTGCACGATCCGTTATAGCCATGCAGATAAGAGGCCTGTCATCTCGACTGCTAGTGATACGAGGCAGTTGGGATCCAGCACGGCGTTCCGTATTACCCTCCTGAACCCATATTCTGCTAACTGTCATTGGATCTCGACCAACGCGAACAGCAACGTCGCGATACGATAAACCGCAATCGCGATAGACTACAATACGACCTTTATCAAAGTCGGAAACGTGATGGTACGCATTTCTCCTCCTTACACGAGGCATCACAACTACGTTTCACCAGGCAACGCCGGTCAACTGCTGTTTGTGTATGAGAAATCGGTGGGAAACTTTCCTCATGTTAGAACGTTGTAGGTGTCCCCACGGCGCCAACCTCGTGTGAATGCTCTGAAAAGTTACTCATTTGCATATCACAGCATCTTCTTCCTGTCGGTTAAATTTCGCGTCTGTAGCACGTCATCTTCGTGGTGTACTAATTGTAATGTCCAGTAGTGTAAATGGCGTTTTGATAATTACTGGCAATAGTCGATGGTTGATATTTATGACATAATCATTTGATTATATGTTTGCTGTTTGTAATGTAAATGTATTTCTTTTTATTTCCTTTAATACCCTTTACGAAGAGGAAGTGATTTTATACTGTTGCCCTTTGAGGTGTTTGCTGTCAGTTGTTTATTGAAATTTAGCCTTTTCGGGTTAATGGTATTCTTAGATGTTGGCTTTTAAAAATAAATTCATTAGTGTTCGTAGAAACGCTAATAATCCATTATGGCTCAGTACCTTTCCACTCGACACCAGCTCTCTACCGCATTTCAGTCCTGTATAGGCATTTATCTAGAAGTTCCATCATCCCGGTTTCAAATTTCTTACTGCTTTTTGGAGAAACTTCCCAGAAACATAGTTTCTGTCTAGGAACAGCGAACAGCGGATTCCAAGATAGCTATGCAAAGTAAAAGCCTGTAATTTTTAAAATATATAATTCTAAGATCCCGATCCCGTACGAACTCGTAAATTTTCTAGATACCTTCATCCGTTTCCGATATAGAGAAGTTCAAAGCTACCCTACTTGTACAAGTAAAATAAGCATTTAAAATCCTGCGTGCGACAAAAACGTAGTATATAAAGTGACAAAGGTCGGAGAAATATGCTGTAAAGCGTCTCCGTTGTCATCAGACGGTTTCAGGAAACACCAAGTTGTAGTACTGAAGCACATGCAAAATTTCTGTGCACGTAAAATCCATTCCGAAGTGTAATATTAGTTTTGCGTATTTAAATTTCACATAAGTTAACTGTCGAGATTTTACTGACCCACTACGTTCTTTTCATATGAATCACATGCCCTGCTGTAGCAGAGAAAATAAGTGGACGAGCCGAAATGCTCCTACCGGAGCAGAAAAAAGGTGAATATGGTCTAGTGTAATTAAAAGTCTCTTACTGAAAAGTGAAGTACCAGCTACATCATCCTCAGAAACTTCAAATGTTTTCTCCTAAATTTGTGCACATTTTCGCGCTTTGCTGAGACAGAAGAGGACAGAGGCAGTGGGAAGGAGACGGAAAATTAATAAACCCCGGAAGACAGTAAACATTGGTTGTCGTACAGAAAGAGAAAAGGCAACAATGACAGTGAGAGAAAAAGCAAGGCACACAGTGGAAGTGGAACGTAGTTGACAGTGACAAAGCAATGCTAGGAAAAGAGTAAAGGAGACAGTGTCAATGGGAGAACGAATAAAGAGAGGGCAATACGGGAATTTGGTGAGAGCCAGTGATAATGAAAGACGGATTCTGTGACAACGAGGAAGAGAGAGAAAATGAAAGTGTGAAGATGGTGGTGGTTAGTGTTTAACGTCCCGTCGACAACGAGGTCATTAGAGACGGAGTGCAAGCTCGGGTTAGGGAAGGATTGGGAAGGAAATCGGCCGTGCCCTTTCAAAGGAACCATCCCGGCATTTGCCGGAAACGATTTAGGGAAATCACGGAAAACCTGAATCAGGATGGCTGGAGACGGGATTGAACCGTCGTCCTCCCGAATGCGAGTCCAGTGTGCTAACCACTGCGCCACCTCGCTCGGTGAAAGTGTGAAGAGACAGCAGCAGTGTGAAGGAGTAAATTAGATAGTAGCAATTAGATACAGCAAGACGGGAAATAGTGACAGTGAGCGGAGACATTAGTAGCAGGACGACACAACGGAGTAGACTGTGGGTGTTGGACAGGAGACAGTGACAGCTGGAGAGACAAAGACGTCACGACAATGAGTTGGACTCATTGAGTGAGTGAGAATGAGCAAGTGGGAGTAGATGGAAATGAGCGACTGTCACCGGCAGATTACTGGATGTGAACGAGTTGTAAGTAGGAAGGCTGTGGGAGTGATAGTTGAACTGTATGTTAAAAAGAGCGCGAATATGTTCGCATGCGATAATTTTTGAAGGTGTTGAGGAACGTAGAATGAGGCAGTTGGTACCCCACTTCTCTTTTATGAACGGGAGCATACTCGCCTCTTTTGTGCTACTATAGGAAAAATTTTCAGCCGATTCTATTAGGAATTTGAACATCTTGTCGCATCCCAGCACAACCTCACCATACCAGAATGAATTGAGGGCGAACTGCGTAGCGCATTCGAGACGATGACGACAATGGGTTAGTTATAAATTGCTGTCAACCTTTTCATCGGAGATGAGAGGGAGAGAACGTCCTTGGTTTGAATCAAATAAGTTTCCTGAAAATAGGTTACAGAATTCCAATAGGCAGAAAAGATTGGTTAGTTTCTGTCAAGTTCATTCTCACATATACTTATGTGAGGTGTTGGACCATAAAGCCCTTAGTAAGATTCAGTCTATTTATTAGGACTGGCTACTTCAAAGGTAATTGCCGGTACATATAAGAAACAAGTACAAAGCAATCACTTGTTCTTGGTTAGCACTGAAATCTCTAAGTAATTGAGACAAAGACTGACAGCCTCTGTTCAACACTATTTCAATGAAACTCTAAAAAATCCTACTTGACCTGCAGTTCCTGAGTGTCCAACAGAGTCTATCACCGTCTTCTCGTAGCTGAAGTCTGAATCAGCTGTATCGGCTGCTATGGGCCTACTCGGCCCCACTTGCGTCTCGCTGAAGAATCTCCAAACCGCCGGCACTGGCTCTGAATCGGCATCTGAATCTCTGCCTCTAGCTAGTCTGCTACCTGGCCTTTTATTTCGTTTCTCATGTACTTGGGTGCACACGAGTTAATTTGTTTCACACGACCCTTTCATTTCTAAGTGATCGGATTGCAGAAGAATGCCTATGGTTCCACACGACACTCTCGTTTCTAATTGGTCGGCTCGCGCAAGAATGCCTTCGGTTCCGGACGACACTTTCGTTTCTCGCTGCACACAATTGGGTTCCACAGGAGTCTTTTCCGCACGTGACTGACACTCTCTCTTGCTGTATTATCGCCCTGGTGTTTGCGTCTTCCATTGCGGAAATTTGATTCATGCTGCTTCCTCATGCAGGAAGTCAAACACTAAGTTATGTGATCAACAAGCCATACTTGGCAGCCTCCACCGCTTATCTTGTCTCTACGTCCTGGTGGACTATTTTTTAAGGTCGGCTGGCTGTTTGCCTATCGAGCCTGGACTCTTATTATGGTTACAAAAGCAAGAATAAAAATTAAACTTTTCTACAGTCACAACAAACTGAATGGAAAAACTTGAATTACTCGTATTTAAGGTTGAAGTTTCTTTAGAATGTGGTTATTTAACGAAGTTTAATGTGATTATAAAAATGTGACAGATTTCTCAGTTAAATTTACTACAAAAGGACAGCTAAATGCCGGCCGCGGTGGCCTAGCGGTTCTAGGTGCTACAGTCTGGAACCGCGCGACCGCTACGGTCGCAGGTTCGAATCCTGCCTCGGGCATGGATGTTTGTATTGTCCTTAGGTTAGTTAGGTTTAAGTAGTTCTAAGTTCTAGGGGACTGATGACCGCAGAAGTTGAGTCCCATAGTGCTCAGAGCCATTTGAACCATTTTTTATTTTTATTTTTTATTTTTTTTGACAATTAAGTCTTCTGAAAAATAATAAGAACCCCAAGACTATGTCTACGTTTTCTTGCAAAATTTTGTGATAAGGAAAGAGATATCTATGATTCTCACTAGCACGAAAGATCACGTAAGTTTTAAATATGTATTTTCATCGTGAAGCATCTTCTAAGGCCTTGTATTCACTGAGCTTGGCAGCAACCCTCAGCAGTATTTGCAGCTTTGCATTGTGCAATCGGTACCAAGTTGCAGCCCACGGTTGCTGTGGTCGAACTTCCCGTGCAGTGATCTGAAGCGGAGCGGTGTGTTATTACACAACAAAGAGATTTCAGAATGCTCTGCTCGTGCAGGCGAGTCTGCTCGTGCAGGCGAGACGGTGGTCCTGCTGTTCATCCGTAGCAGAAGTGGACGGCGAGGGGTGTCTTTCCCTGACAGCACTGTAGAAAAAGAAGTTTTGTGGAACTCAGAGAACAGGACCTACCACAATAAAAATGCAGGCGAAGACACATGGAAGGACGTAAGTAGCAAAATGAAGATGCAGTTCTGAAACTTGAAAATGAAACTTACATCCTTACCGGCTTCCTACAGTGGAGACAAGAACTTCTCACTCACAGTAATCAGTTCCAGAAACTCGGTGTCTATTTTTCTTATTTCGAAATGGTGGAAGATACAACTAAAAATTTTACTCGACTGTCATACACACACACACACACACACATATATATATATATATATACACTACTAGAATATCCTTCCCGATACAGAGCTGGAACTACGGCACATTTGCCAATTCCAATCTCCTGCTTCCACCCCATTAGGAGGTAATATAGCATGAATCAAATAAGGTATACGACGAACTGCTAGATGCACACAATGCACTGTTAACTAAAGCGAAATGATTGCTATCGATTGCTGGAGGAATAGGCCTATTCGAATGGACCGTCTTACGTAAAGGCACGTCAGTGTTTCTGTTGACATTCATCCGCGCTCCTCTACGCAAACAACCAGTCAAATACACAACCAAGGCGCTTAGTGTTTTATATGTTCATACTTACTGTTGGAAATGGGATGTGATTAAATTTTCAAACCAAAATCTCTGTTTTAATCAGGATCAATAGTTGTGACAGATGATCGAAAACTTTCGACCCGTAATGTAAATGAATTATTGTGATTGGCACTGTTACTTTACAAACCCGTACAAAATATTCCAGATCCGTGAATCCCACAGCTATAGCCACATCTATAGTAAAGATGATACCTTTCGGTGTGCATCGGAGAGTAATTCGTGCACTTGAGTTATTCTCCATCTTTCATGTTCTGTTGTGTGCTGGAAGATTGACTGTTGGCAAGGCTCCATATTAGCTTGTATTACCTGACCTCACAAGTGTGATCGTTTCCCAAAATTCATGGGAGAGGAAGCTTTATGTTTCCTGACTTTCCTATAAAATTCGTCTTAATATTTAACAGTAAACCTCCCCCTGTTGCATAACGTTTCTCTCGCAAGTCGAGCTGGAAGAGCGTATCCTTAACGCTCTAGCACTTATTTGATATACTCGTGACAAGTGGTACTGCCTTACTTCGAATCTTCTCTACGCCCTCCATTAATACTACCTGGTAAGGGTCTCATCCCAGTGGACAATACTCAACTATCGTTCGAAGCAGTTTTCAGTAAATTACGTCTTTGGTGCGTGAATTACTTTTCAGTGAAATTCCTCCAATAGATCGCCGTCTGCCATATGTCTTTATTACAGTTTTTCGCTAATGAAACAATAGTCTATGTTTCCACTGCTTTATGTGTAATGCAACATGTTGAGGATCAATCCCCATCCCCTGCGCCATCTGTCCTCTTCAGATCTTCCAGCAGTTGTCTATAATTTCCTGACGCTGAAACGGCACCCACAAACAGCCTCACGAAACCTCCTGTTATCCACGAGATCACTTCTACAAATGTTCGAATGTGTGTGAAATCTTATGGAACTTAACTGCTAAGGTCATCAGTCCCTAAGCTTACACACTAATTAACCTAAATTATCCTAAGGACAAACACACACACCCATGCCCGAGGGAGGACTCGAACCTCCGCCGGGACCAGCCGCACAGTCCATGACTGCAGCGCCTAAGACCGCTCGGTTAATCCCGGGCTACTTATTTCTACAGGGATGTCAGAAATAGGATGAAAAGCTTACACACTACTTAACCTAAATAATCCTAAGGACAAACACACACACCCATGCCCGAGGGAGGACTCGAACCTCCGCCGGGACCAGCCGCACAGTCCATGACTGCAGCGCCTAAGACCACTCGGTTAATCCCGGGCTACTCATTTCTACAGGGATGTCAGAAATAGGATAAAAAGCTTGTGTGTTGCAAGGTGGGATGCGCAGTGAACTAATTGCCAAGGTAAAAAATCTATACGTTGCGACGTATCCGAGTTAATTAGCATCGAAGTTAACCAATGAGGCTGTCGAGCGCGCAAATTCAAGCGGTCAGCCAGAGAAGCAGTCGCCAAACGTGTTCTTCTTTTGGTATCCTAAAACCGACAAGCGAGCGATACAAAAATTGGACATGGACAGTAGTAAGGATTGTAACAGAACCAAAAAGGTGTTGGGATAGCAGCGAAAATACAACAAGAAAATTACCCATTGCTAACATGCCATGGTACAAACTGCCCTTAACATTTGTAAAACAGGTCTTATTGACCCCTTGGTACTGCCATGTTCAAGCTAACATTCAGGTTCATCACAGCTTTCCTATCTCTTTCTAGGAAGAGAATTTGCCGCCATTCTCAGATACAAATTCCGAGTATTGACTTAGGCAATACGGAAAGCATTAACAGCAGGTATATATTTTAATTTTTTGGATGAAAACACTGGTTGGTAAAACCTTTCCACGAAGAAAAGTTTCACTTCTAAGAGAACCGTTCAACTCACGTAGATTTGGACCACACGTCTACTAGTAATCAGTCATTCTAACGCTGCCCTCTTTTCCGCGTTTTCCAGCATATTCCAGCCTACTTTAGGTTCAACATTCCGTTTGTCCTTGCAGCTTATCGTTGTCCAGTAGACTGGTGTTGAATTGAAGCACCTGTACAGACTGTATCGGAACAGATGAAGCAACGCTATCGGAAGGTATGATCGACAGTGCAAATCAGAGATCATTTTATGGAATCCCACTCAAAAAATAAAACTATATTGATCTTAATGGAGCTGGTTTCATTTCACTGTAGTAAATGTAGTTATATATAACTGACATCTCTGGTTTGAACAGAAAGTTAAATAAAATTGCATGTTTTTGTTTCTTAAACGAACTGATGTGTTATGGTGACTTTCATAACAGTAACGGATGCTTCAAAAATGATAGCAGTATATAGTTCTGAAAGAAAACAATAAAGTCTCCGAATTTTTATTGTTAAAAATGGCAGAATTTGAGCAAAAGAGTCGAAATGGACTTTAAATGATCAATGTTGACCGAAACTGTTGCTACGATTTGAAAACGTAAATTGTTAGTTGGTTGTATTCAGGAAGTATGGAAAATGCTAAGAGATTTGGTTATGAGGGAACGGATGGTATAAGAAGAGCAATAATCAACAAATGAAGGTAGTAATGTGCATCACGCGGAAATTTACAGTAATTAGTTCTGTAGCTACAAGGAACACTGCTAAAGATATTCATTGCCGTTGCCTGTTGATGATGAGCTGATAGTTGTGAGTGAGAAGTGGGTAGCCGTTCCATAACTATTTAATGTTAAATAGCTCAAGTTCCTTAACTACTTAATATTGAACTGCTCAACTCCCTAATGATATGTTATTTTCATTATCCTCGTAATTAACGTCGGAAATTAAGTAACGCCATCATATCTTAAGACATATGTAGCATTAGAAGTTTTCATTAATAAAATGTTGGCCTTCCAGCTCCCATTTCTTTCTGCAGTGCTTGTTACGGGAGAGACAGAAGGAAGAAAGGTACCCGCGATAGCGTTTTACATATTGCGACACTTGACGTTTTTATTAAATTTCGAACTGACATTCAGACTGTGATCGTTTCATCGATTTTGAGCAAATAAGGTTTCGCTACAGAAGGTCTTCCACTCACAACGGACAGAGCTGTTTGAGAACTTTCGAGAGTCAATAATATTGCTTCTCAGTAATGTCTGGAAACCTTTCAGAGGGACGAATCGCTGAACCTATGGCAGCGAGAAAAAATTGTATTGAGAGACCGTGCGAGCTTTGCAGCTACTTTCAGCACTGCTTTCTTAGTTCTCAGAGATGAATTTTTTCAAAGTAACATTAATGAGCCGCGCGGAGAAAAGCTTTCTTAGAAAAGTGACGCTTTTCAACGCTAAAATCTCTGGTACTAAGAATCCGATTATTGTTAACAAAAGACTCAGTGCTTCTGAAACTTCACAGGGCTCGTCCATTGAGCTGAAAATGTTCTATAAAGTCTGCTTTGTACTGAAACTCTCATTTGAAAAATGCTCATATAGATAATATCTATTTCAAGTGGTTCCTGAGAGAAACGTTTACTAATTTGTATGTCACAGTTCAGTGTTAGCCTTTGTAATTTTCGATGCTTTGATAGTTGTTATTAGTTATGGTTAAATTACTGATTTGTTGATGTACATGAGAGAGTCGCATTAATACTGGAACTATATTGCATTCTCTGAAGATATCGAAAAGTTCAGTCCATGTATCCTCTAAGAAGTTCACGCCTTTGCGTTCTGGCATTCATTTCTAGAAAAGTTGATAAATATATTCTTATTCGCTACAGTGAAAGACATATCTTCTATTGGCCAAGTGCTCATAGCTCTTAAGGTACGCCTTTTAAAGCCCTATGTTTATTGGACTTATTTTTTCTTGTTTTGGTCCATACTACCACCTCTTCAAATTTGCCGCCTCTACAGTCTTAGCAGCAGCCTGGAAGGCTACATGTATACCACTGTGAGAGGTATCAGAACGCTTTTCGGTTATAACTTTCTAGACCACGGCGTCTTACATCAAACTGATGCATTTATTCCTCTCCATCATCCGTGAAAGTTTGTGACATCACCACCGAATCACCCTGTACATACACACACATACAGGACGTGGCGTCTGTAACTTCGACGCTCTGCAGCGACGTTGGAAGCGTTTCCTATCCTCGTTTTGTTAATCAGGACATAGTCTCTATCTCCTCGAAGGTCGTCAGTGTAATTCTGAAACACTCTGCGCCAGATGCTGGTATATCCTTGATCGGCACATCTCCAGCTTCTAGATTCTTTGCATTAATACAGCATCTTTCGCTGTTTGACATCATAGTTCACTGCAGACGCCCACTAAAAACAACCGTACAGCCCAGCTAACCGAAGCTAATACACGCAATCACAGTGATAGAAAAAAATGCATCACAGTTCTAATTACACTTCGAAATTGTCGTTAAAAAACCAGCACTTGTAACGACAGGTCATAATGCAGCACGTGTACTGGAGAAAATCGTCGTAATAAAAGACTGCTGTTGAACTTGCATTCTCCTCAATGTACAATCACAAACTGTCGAAAATCGCGCTGGCCACTGCCCGCCTTGATGCGAGCGCCCTTCGCCAACACAAAAGCAGGTATACTTAACGAGGAGGTATTGGGGTGGCTTGCCCAAACGCATCTTGGTTGTCTGAAATATACAGGGTGATCCATTGATAGTGACCGGGCCAAATATCTTACGAAAGAAACATCAAATGAAAAAACTACAAAGAACGAAACTTGTCTAGCTTGAAGGGGGAAACCAGATGGCGCTATGGTTGGCCTGCTAGATGGCGCTGCCGTAGGTCAAACGGATATCAACTGCGTTTTTTAAAAATAGGAACCCCCATTTTTTATTACATATTCGTGTAGTACGTAAAGAAATACGAATGTTTTAGTTGGACCACTTTTTTCGCTTTGTGATAGATGGAGCTGTAATAGTCACAAACGTATAAGTACGTGGTATCACGTAACATTCCGCCAGTGCGGACGGTATTTGCTTCGTTATACATTACCCGTGTTAAAATGGACTGTTTACCAATTGCGGAAAAGTTCGATGTCGTGTTGATGTATGGCTATTGTGATGAAAATGTCCAACCGGCGTGTGCTATGTATGCTGCTCGGTATCCTGGACGACATCATCCATGTTTCCGGACCGTAAGTCGAGAATCTCAAAAACGTCGGTGTTGAGAATGCTACATCAACATCGATTGCACCCGTACCATATTTCTATGCACCACGAATTGTATGGCGATGACTTTGAACGTCGTGTACAGCTCTGCCACTGGACACAAGAGAAATTTTGGGACGATGACAGATTTTATGCACGCGTTCTACTTAGCGACGAAGCTTCATTCACCAACAGCGCTAACGTAAACCGGCATAATATGCACTATTGGGCAACGGAAAATCAGCGACCTTGGCGGGTTAATATATGGTGCGGCATTATGGGAGGAAGGATAATTCCCCCCCCCCCCCCCCCCCCATTTTATCGATGGCAATCTAAATGGTGCAATGTATGCTGATTTCCTACTTAAAGTTCTACCGATGTTACTCTTAAGATGTTTCACTGCATGATAGAATGGCGATGTACTTACAACATGACGGATGTCCGGCACATAGCTCGCGTGCGGTTGAAGCGGTAGTGAATAGCATATTTCATGACAGGTGGCCCGCACGGTCACCGGATCTGACGTCCTCGGATTTCTTTCTGTGGGGAAAGTTGAAGGATATTTGCTATCGTAATCCACCGACAATGCCTGACAACATGCGTCAGCGCATTGTCACTTCATGTGCGAACATTACGGAAAGTGAACTACTCGCTGTTGAGAGGTATGTCGTTACAAGTATTGCCAAATGCATTGAGGTTGACAGACATCATTTTGAGCATTTATTGTATTAATGTGGTATTTACAGGTAATCACGATGTAACAGCATGTGTCCTCAGAAATGATAAGTTCACAAAGGTACGTGTATCACATCGGAACAACCGAAATGAATTGTTCAAACGTACCTACGTTCTGTATTTTAATTTTAAAGACCTACCTGTTACCAACTGATCGTCTAAAATTGTGAGCAATATGTTTGTGACTATTACAGCGCCATATATCACAAAGCGAAAAAAGTGGTCCAATTAAAACATTCATATTTCTTTACGTAATACACGAATGTCTAATAAAAATGGGGGTTCCTATTTAAAAAAAAACGCAGTTGGTATCCGTTTGACTTATGGCACCGCCACGCCACCTAGCGGGCCAACCACATCGCTATCTGGTTTCCCACTTCAAGCTAGACAAGTTTCATTCTTTGTAGTTTTTTCGTTTGACGCTTATTTCGTGAGATATTTGGCCCGATCACGATCAATGGACCACCCAGTAGTAGCGCAGCCGCCACAATTGGCTAGCAGGCGTCACTGTCACAGACTCGACAGGTCCGCAATGCATCTCGTTCTGGGATGGAAAACACTTTTGTTTACCGTCATATAGGACGCTCCAGCAGGGACCAGAGCAGAACCACGCTCTCGTAGGGAACTCGTCTACTGTTCTGTGCTCGATTATTTAACGTCAACTCGACTCGTATAACAAAGTAATTATTAAAAAAAACATTCGCCACGATAATAAATCTCCTCTTTCCATGAAAACAAACAAAGTCAATTTTCATTTAGTTTTATGAGCAAAATGCGTATAGCTTTTTACGTTCGACTGCACTCGTATCTTATTATTTTGTGACGTTCAGCGAAGTGTGCCGCCACCGATCACAAATGATCAGCAGAGAGAAACTTATCCCATCTACGAAGACCTTTACATGGAAACTCGAAAAAAGAAAATACAGGAAAATGATACCTCCACTCGCGAATACCAATGTCGGTTTTGTAACAGATTCTAAATCACCCCTATGCTTTACAAAACCAAATAAAGTGTTTCCCATGTCTAGAAAAACAGGAAACGTGTCTTCCACCTACTAGATGCACACAACACGATCTGTGTTCTCTCAACTAAATAAAGACGCGACGTGGGAAGAAGCAGTCAAACTGAACAATTTACATTGGAGGGAATAATGGCGCAGCGCAAACACACGTCCATATTGAATCTTTTCAAATTTCCACTTGATCACGAAAGCTGTCCAACACATACTAAGTATTAGTTCGCTATTCGGCCGTCTAGAGGACGACACGGTTAAGTCAACTACATTCCTCCATTGCAACAGGCCTCTCCATTCGGACAGCTCCTGCCGATAGCGGGGAACGTGAATCATTCGCGCCACAGGCCACAGCCGCGCCAAGGAGGCGTAGACAGAATCATCCTACTAAATCGTTCACATATATATTTGATCGCTATACTTACAATAAAACGTTAGGATTACGGTTTCAGTTGAACGACATTCGACAATGAGCGAAGTATCGAAAATACACACTGCTGACGGCTGTCGTTCTGGAAATAGAAATATCTGTACCATTCTTATGACTTGACATACACTTCCCTTTGCTATTACAGTATTCCACGTCAAATCCAAATCTTCCATACGACTGGACATGGTCATTTCCTTTGGACATGTCGGAACACAAACACATACTTTATAAGACTGATGACCAAGCGAACCTATCACACATCCCCTACTAATAAATATAATACTTCGTCAGTAACTGATTGCTGGCGATACGAAACAATAATGACTGAAAATCAAAAATGGGTGGACATGTCTCATGAGTTTTCTTAAGTCTGGTACCACTGTGTCCTAGAAAGAGAGGCGTAATCGCCTTACAAACAGCGAGATGTTAAAAAACACAACCATATTACCATCACAAGCGGTCTTGGTTCTACAGGTGCATACAAGTATCCCTGGTAAAAGCTATACCCGTCTTATAAATCCAGGTATGTCATTATCTCTGAGTGATGTGGTCTTTTTCCAGACAAATACTCTAACATTGAATATAGACGTTGATCGCTGGAGTGTATAGTATCAGACCAACAGTGCCATTACACGTCGCCGACGGTACAACCTCGTAATAAAATTACCGAATTTTGAAACTGATTCGGTTAATGGGTGTGGTATGAAAGTGGTATTTGCAACTCCTTCACGCCGCCGCCACTAGATACTTTTCAAAATGTTCAAATGTGTGTGAAATCTTATGGGACTTAACTGCTAAGGTCATCAGTCCCTAAGCTTACACACTACTTAACCTAAATTATCCTAAAGACAAACACACACACACCCATGCCCAAGGGAGGACTCGAACCTCCGCCAGGACGAGCCGCATAGTCCATGACTGCAGCGCCAAAGACCGCTCGGCTAATCCCGCGCGGCAGATATTTTTCCAGTATTTGTAACGCATTCTGCCTCGATGCATGTCAGAGGTTCTGTGATATATCGGCTGGGTTATAGGCGATGGTTGATTGAGAGGGATCACAGACAGTAGTTGATGATGCGCTGATTGGGATCATAAGGAATGTACACTTGCGTTTCAGATTTCTAGTGCTACGCTTTCTGTAGAAATGCTGTCTGGGATTTGGAATCAAGTCCTTCCATTCAAGCACATACATGCGTTGGATGCTATAGTGCAGTCCTTTAATGACTACAGCTACTACTGAATCATATTTCTGGCACTCTCATTCCTGGAAAGGAGTCACTTTCCTCGAACCTATCTGCTACAGTTGTTTAACGACAATTTCGAAGTGTAATTAGAACTGTGATGCTTGAAAGGTGGCTACACTGAGCCACAGCGCCAGAGATTGCGCCAAAGAGTATTATTCAGCCGCCTCCACTGGCAGTGCTTGTTGAGAACTCGTGGTGGTCAGTGCTTGCTGAGACGTCGTAGTGAAGACTGCTTGTCGGGATGTGGCAGTAGTCAGTTCATGTTGACATGTGGTAGTAGCGAGTCGGTGTGGAGATATATTGTAATGATTAGAGTGCTTTTTGTCAATATATGAAGGTAAAAGAAAAAAAAATTCTTTTCTCTCTCTTTATTTCAGTGTCCTGAACAATGCGTCATTACAGGTTCAGTCAACAAAGCATCTGGCGTGTGTTCTTGTATTAGAGTGTAATTCTGGTTTTCTTGCGCAATTATAGTATTTCTAATTTTTTTATCACGTCAGTATAATTGGTATTTAAAAATTCTTGTCTTGTTGAAGAAGAACCGTGCCAGATGTGCGTTGAGTCATACTTCCACATACAGAACAGTTATACTTGTGCTTTGGTTTCGTAGGTTTTATAGTTGCTGAGGACTTAATTAATTAATTGTGTTAACGAAATTTTCATTTCATTCTTTGTTGTCGTTCTATGCAGTCAGATTGCGTACAATTACTAGTCAGGGCCAACCGTTTACGAGACACAGCGTAATCGGACATACAGCTACGAAAAATAAAAATTATTTTCAAATAATAACAATTAAGCCCCCAGGCACGTGGCGACCGCTGCTTCTGATCGTCCCTTGGAATTCTTCTGATTGTAAAAATAGTAGACAGTAGTATTGTTGTAGTAATTTGTAGTTTAGTAATTGTAGTCTATATTGCATGTGTAGATTTGGTAATTGTGATTCTTCTAATGGTATTTCAGAATTTAATTTTATTGCCTTGTATACGCGTTTGACAATTTAGGGCATTTATTTCAATTGTTCGATTAATCGTGTTTGAGGGAAGCATTTCGTGTGAATGATATTGTTGATGATAAAGAGTCATTGTGTGTAATTTTCGTACAGTGACGAGTTTTGTATGTTTTGTAAATGATTACGCAATCAATGAAAAAGGCAAAAATGATGGATAGTGAGAATGACGAAATTGTTAACATGGCGAACTCGCCAACACAGGAGAGCGGTGTGATGAATAACGAAGTGGAAAACAATGCAATAAGTCGGGAAAATAGTCCGGAACCATTTCAAAATTTTTCTCAATCAGAAAATTCACAGAATACGAGATTAACGATAGAAGATTCTGAAATAGTATCGAACACAGATAGCTTTATGGCTATGCAGAAGGAAGTTAGTTTTGCGGGAAATGTTAGTGGCGAAAAGAATTTCGAACCGGCTAATATGGAGCAGTTGATGGGTGCTATATTATGTTTGGGATCACAGATGGGAACTTTGCGATCTGAATTTAAAACAGAGATAGGAACAATTAAAACAGAGATAGGAACAATTAAAACAGAGATGGGAACTTTGGGATCTGAATTAAAAACTGATATGGGAACAATGGAAAAACAGTTTAGATCTGAATTAAAAACACAGATGGGGACAATGGAAACACGGTTAGACTCACGAATAGGGACATGTTTCAAAAACATGAAAGATGAATTAAAGAAAGAAATCAGAGAAGAAGTACAACCGATTTTGAATTCTCACAGTAATAGATTAATTGTAGTAGAGATTAGACAAAAGGAACAGGATAGAGAACAGGAGGAAAGAGATCGCGTGATAGTACAAAAATTTTCAGAGTTAAATTTACAACGTGCACACGATAAGGAAGCAATATTTGAGAGAATCGAGGAATCCGTACCAAATGACAGATTAAATAACCTAACACAACAGTATGAACAGTTAACTACTAAATGTGTTAATACTGAAACCCGAGTCGCGACACTTACGGAAGACGTAAATAAACAGAAAGAACAAATAGGTGATTTATCGGAAAGAGTTGAGGAGATTTCAGACAAATTGACAAATCTTAATTTAAATGGGGACAGAGATTCAGATGATACAGCACCATTGCCATTTGCAGAAACCGAAGAGTACCAGAACATAAATAAGCATGTTGAAAATCAGGGAAAATTTAATGAACGCGTCAAAAGGGAAGTTGAGGCATTACGAAAGCAAGTCAAGCAAATTGAAGGCGAAATCGTAGGAAAAGATAGCAGAAGAAATTTAGAATCACAGGTAGCAGAGGGGTTTGAAGAAAGTAATTTGTTTCGTGTACGGGATGCAACAAGAGAGCGCCAGGCGCGTGAATTTAACAATAATCGTCATTGTGACTGGAACAGTCGCGGTAGGTCTTTGTCGCCACGAGGAGAAAACTTTGACTATAAACACTTTTTGACTGTTCGGAAATTTAAGATCTTCCGCAATTCTAAGAATGACATACATCCATGTTCATGGTTAGATCAATTTATGTACACACTTCCGCCAAATTTGCCACTAGGTCACAAACTGGAAATTATGTGCGGCTATTAAGGTCCTCAGGGGATTCACTACTCTTAGTGAATATGTACCGTAGCGTGCATAGGGCCCCGAGCTGTAGTGGTGCTATTTCCCTTTTAGTTTTCTGCACCGCTGCCTACTCTTTTACTATTCTTTGCATCTGTCAAAACAACTCTTCGACTATCAATCTATCTAGTGAGTAAGTAAACAATAACCGGATATGACTATTTTACCTAAAAGTGATTTCGGAAATTACCGTTTGGACTTACTATATCTTCATCAGCATTCATTCGTAGCTTAAACCAAACTTTACCTGTTTATCTTCGTGACAATATTACTTCATGTGTTGACGATATTCTTATTGCTAAACGTTCTGGGAGTGAGCACAACAAAATTTTGGATTCATTATTACGTATTTTTGCAAAAGTTGGCATTACAGTGAACTTAGAACAATCTGAATTTGGTCGTTCTCAGGTGAAATTTCTCGCTCACATTATTTCCACAGAAGGTATTCTTCCTGATCCAGAGAAACTAGACGCTATTCGTAATTGCCGGCCGAAGTGGCCGTGCGGTTAAAGGCGCTGCAGTCTGGAACCGCAAGACCGCTACGGTCGCAGGTTCGAATCCTGCCTCGGGCATGGATGTTTGTGATGTCCTTAGGTTAGTTAGGTTTAACTGGTTCTAAGTTCTAGGGGACTAATGACCTCAGCAGTTGAGTCCCATAGTGCTCAGAGCCATTTGAACCATATTCGTAATTATGCTGTTCCTACCACAAAACGTGATGTTCGTAGTTTCCTTGGTGTCTGTAATTTTCTTAGACGCTTTGTTAGATTGGACAATTTGGCCACACCTCGTTTATGTGAACTATCTGGAAGGAAATGTAATTGGTGTTGGGATGAGGAAGCTCAATCAGAATTTGAACAACTCTGTGATGCTTTAGTTGCTGCTCCACTTCTTTCACATCCGGATTTATCTAAAGATTTTTGTTTGGCGACGGACTCAGAAACCAACAGTTTACGTAAACATGCAGAGAATTCAAGGATACCGCGCTGTGTTTTGGCACATACTCAAAGCAACAGTCAAGTCTGCGCGCCGCACAAGGCAGTCGTTGACCGCAAACAATTGCTTCCTACGTCACGCGCCTACAGCTGATCGAGCGCTCAGTGCGAATGCACTGACAGCCGTAGACAAATACACAGTCTAAGTTCTCCGACTAAATTCAGTATAAAGCTATAGTGACTTGATGAATTATGTTATTAACATTCAGTATTTTTCAGGATACGGTTCTATAAAATATGTAAGAACTTCAGATAAATTCTGTGTGTCTCCGACGTTAAGAGGACTTGCTATCGAGAAAATTTCAGGAAGAATGTAATTTCGAAGAAGAAACTAATAAACTAAAAAAGGTAACTATTAATTGAGCTCATTTTTCAGGTAACATATTTCCACTTAGGTACGTACTTTAGACGTAATTTGCTGCTCGCAATCACGTGATTCATACTTTGTGCTAATTTCATGTTCTATGCATTTACGTGTGAAGCGACGTTCTTGCGTACATTAACTGATTTTGACAATGATTGATGATTGAATAGGGTTGTTATTTGTATATATTATGCATCGCTTGGCTGCACTGCTTTTTCACTGATGTCATATTTTTTTTTATTATGTGCCTGCTGTGCTTATTTATTTAAATTATAATTGTCACCTGATTAATTAATAATAGGTATGTAAGTTATACTTTGTGATTTATCTGCTTGCGTCTTCATGTTTACTTATTAAGATTACATATGAACATTTATTTGCTTATGCTGATATGATGCTAATGACTTGTTTATTATGTTAGATAACATATTTGCTGCCTTGCTTATGGATTGCATATTTACACATTTCTGTTTTGTTGTCATAACTACTCTTTAATTTGGTATATAGAAATGCTGATATACTGTGTATGAACATAGAGTTTAGGCAACATTATTGTATTAATTATACACTCCTGGAAATTGAAATAAGAACACCGTGAATTCATTGTCCCAGGAAGGGGAAACTTTATTGACACATTCCTGGGGTCTGATACATCACATGATCACACTGACAGAACCACAGGCACATAGACACAGGCAACAGAGCATGCACAATGTCGGCACTAGTACAGTGTATATCCACCTTTCGCAGCAATGCAGGCTGCTATTCTCCCATGGAGACGATCGTAGAGATGCTGGATGTAGTCCTGTGGAACGGCTTGCCATGCCATTTCCACCTGGCGCCTCAGTTGGACCAGCGTTCGTGCTGGACGTGCAGACCGCGTGAGACGACGCTTCATCCAGTCCCAAACATGCTCAGTGGGGGACAGATCCGGAGATCTTGCTTGCCGGGGTAGTTGACTTACATCTTCTAGAGCACGTTGGGTGGCACGGGATACATGCGGACGTGCATTGTCCTGTTGGAACAGCAAGTTCCCTTGTCGGTCTAGGAATGGTAGAACGATGGGTTCGATGACGGTTTGGATGTACCGTGCACTATTCAGTGTCCCCTCGACGATCACCAGTGGTGTACGGCCAGTGTAGGAGATCGCTCCCCACACCATGATGCCGGGTGTTGGCCCTGTGTGCCTCGGTCGTATGCAGTCCTGATTGTGGAGCTCACCTGCACGGCGCCAAACACGCATACGACCATCATTGGCACCAAGGCAGAAGCGACTCTCATCGCTGAAGACGACACGTCTCCATTCGTCCCTCCATTCACGCCTGTCGCGACACCACTGGAGGCGGGCTGCACGATGTTGGGGCGTGAGCGGAAGACGGCCTAACGGTGTGCGGGACCGTAGCCCAGCTTCATGGAGACGGTTGCGAATGGTCCTCGCCGATACCCCAGGAGCAACAGTGTCCATAATTTGCTGGGAAGTGGCGGTGGGGTCCCCTACGGCACTGCGTAGGATCCTACGGTCTTGGCGTGCATCCGTGCGTCGCTGCGGTCCGGTCCCAGGTCGACGGGCACGTGCACCTTCCGCCGACCACCGGCGATAACATCGATTATAGTGCAAAAAGTCGCTCGTTTCCCACGCTATGTTCGAAAATATGGCCCTCTGTTATGCTTCCAGACAACACCCAGTCGCATTTTTCCAGGTATTCAGCAGCCACCCGAAGAACAGTCCAGCACACAGTAGAAGGGTAGTTAACAGTACTGCCGGCTAGAAAATTGCCCATGAGAAATATTCTGGAAACATCTCGAGACGCCGTTATTCAATCACAGGAAGTCTGAAGCGAGTGGGAGGCCACGTGTTTTCCGTCCTATCAGCAGGGGATTTTAGTGAACATATAATTTCGTCTACAACAGCACTGTCCTCCTCCCAGATAATCCCGTCAATACAAGACGTAATGCTATTATTGAAGGTCGCATAGCGACATGTAACTAATCAGTATCGTTACATCACCCCCTGGTCTCCCTGTAATTCGAATGAAGGAAATGTCCTTATAATTTATTCTCGATCGCAATTGGTGAGTAACAGCAACAGGGAGCACCTGGCTGGACCAAGATAAGCAAGATGGTACTGACTAGCAAATTACCTGCGCCCTGACTTTTCTCCTACTCACTTTTCTCTGCTCTCACACAGGAGAGTGAAAATCCCCCGAGATGCCACCGTGATAGTGTGCACAGAAGTAAAAAGAACTCTTAGCGGTTTTCCACCAAGCGAAAATAATTAACTTAAATAGTAGGATGCAGTCCCTGTATGATAAAAACACTTACAGATTCGATCTCTCTCAAAAAGCATCATGTGAGCAAAAGAATTTACTGTGGGAAAAACGGCCCCTGTAACTTGTTAATATTGTAGATGAGAATGTCATTTACATCTTTTCTGCTACTACGAGCAATATTTTGCGAGCCATTGAATCACGCAGTGTAATTTTGCCCCTAAATGAAAGATGGTTGGAATGGCTCTAAGCGCTGTGGTATATAATGTTGTGTTGGCAGAAGAGGCAACACCGTGTTACTAGGGGAGGCCGAAATGCACGCGTTTTAGCTCACGCAGGCTGGCGTGAAGAGGGAAGAACCATACTGACGTGAGGTCTGGAACATGACAAGGAATTAGAACTCAGTAAGCGGACGTAATTAGTTTGATACTTAACTTTAATCCATTAATAATGAACGTCGCTCTTGACGGTACACGATTCCCAATATTATCTGTTCAGAATACATTCTTGGAGAATATGGCGCCTTGCTAGGTCGTAGCAAATGACGCAGCTGAAGGCTATGCTAAACTATCGTCTCTGCAAATGAGAGCGTATGTAGGCAGTGAACCATCGCTAGCAAATTCGGCTGTACAACTGGGCTGAGTGCTAGGGAGTCTCTCTAGACCTGACCTGTCGTGTGGTGGCGCTCGGTCTGCAATCACTGATAGTGGCAACACGCGGGTCCAACGTATACTAACGGACCGTGGCGGATTTAAAGGCTAACACGTAGGAAGTGTTGTGTCTGGCGGTGACACCACACTTAACATATGAGGTCATCAGTCCCCTAGACTTATCAGGAAAGTACTTGGGCTCGAACAAACACAAATACACCAAAATCGTGTGAGAAATACTGTAAAGGTCTCTTATTGCACTAGTAATACTCCCGCATCTGCAAAACTCTGCAGTCGTCCGTTAGAAGCCTCTGCGTATGCCATGCCGCATTGCACTCTGACCTGCCGGTACGCCAGTCGGGACCAGTAGGAACGGTGCAGTGTGCCTCTGAAGTTGCGTTTTGTGACATTATTTGTGTATTGAAGCGTCAGACGGCTCGGCGATTGGTAATCAATCCTGCTAATGTATTGCGATTGGCTGAGATGAAGTTACGAAGAACCCTTCTTCGTGAAGATGGTATTGCTGTAGAACACGAATCATTCGCATGTTTTCTGGTATCTATTATAGTGCAGAAATATGAGCATAAGTTAGAAACAGATACTGTTGTAACACTAACACATAATGATGATGATAGGGATGATAATGACGAAGCCGGCCGCGGTGGCCGTGCGGTTCTAGGCGCTACAGTCCGTAACCGCGGGACTGCTACGGTCGCAGGTTCGAATCCTGCCTCGGGCATGGATGTGTGTGGTGTCCTTAGGTTAGTTAGGTTTAAGTAGTTCTAAGTTCTAGGGGACTGATGACCTCAGATGTTAAGTCCCATAGTGCTCAGAGCCATTTGACCCATTTTTTTGATAATGACGAACAACTCATTGCAAACGGTAGTGCTACGGCAAGTGCGGGAAGAGGCGATGGAAGCAGTGACAGTGAATACCAACCGTCTCCCAAGAAGAAGGTTAAAGTTGCAAGTACATCACGGCGTTTGATGAAAACACACTCGAGAACATATACGATGATTGTTATGTAAGAGGTCTCGACACATACGACAAGCTTCTGAAAAGATACCCTAAACTGAAGTCTAAAATCAATATTAAAAACATACTGGATTACGTGGCAAAGAAAAGAGAAGGAAATACAGGTTTCAAAGGAAATCGTACGCTGCTGTTCAAGACCATCAATGAGCGTGTAATGGCGAAATTCGATGAAGCGCGAGAATGCGGTTCCGCCGTTCATTATTGGCATTTACAACATTGGCAGTGGACGTAGCCAGAAATGTCGGATGTAAAAACTTTACAGCTTCACTAGGATTTATTACTAATTTGAAAAAGGAGTTTAGGATAACATCACGCCGTATCAGTATACTCCAAGCACGAAAAGATAAGGATGACGAAGAAGAGCTGATTGAAAGAGCTCAAACATTTGTTGCTGACTTCAATGAGCATATCACGAGAGAAAACATCGATATTTGTTCTATATGGAACTGTGATCAGAGTCAGTTCAACTATGAACTTTCTTGTGACAGAACACTATCCATGAAAGGGGAGAGAAACACTGTCGCGATGTTGCAATCAGTTAACTGTGCAACACATAGTTACACGATCGATGTTGCTATATCAATGGACGGACGATTGGCAGACCAACTCTATATTTGCTTCCAAGAATCCAGTGAAAAGTTTGGACCCCGCGCGTCAAGGGAAATAGAAACGCGGTGCCCTCCAAATGTCGTTGTCGATGCAAGTGTGAGTGGGAAGATGACGAAACAACATCTGATGACGCTTTTTCTGTCAGTTTTGAATCCACATTTGTCGAGAAAGTCATTAGTACTTTGTGACTCCTGGTCCGGACATAAGGATGAACGAGTACTACTGGAATCATCTGGCGGAAAACTTGTAGATTTAAAAATCATTCCGCCTAAAACTACAAAATATGCACAACCTCTGGATGTGTATTTCTTCAGGCAATATAAAATATATGCCAAGAGAATAAGAGACTTCATTAAACTACGTTCCAGTAATATTCAGCCGAAACTGCACGACAGATTCTTTATCATGAATATGCATTCTGTCATCTACAATCAGTTATCTGCGGGAGTATACAGACCAATGCTTCGCTACGCGTGGCAGAACGCTGGCTACGGTATTGGTGAACCAGTGAACAACTTCAAAAGTGTCATTGGCGTGGCGTTCAACACTGATATTATAGAATGTGCAAATACGCCATGTGATCAACTTGCATTTCTTCACTGTGCGTTTTGCAGTCATTCGCATTGCTCGGAGCATTTTATTGACATTCCGCATTTACATTTATAGTTGAGATTGCTGCATTGCGTATGGCGTCTACAATTACATCTACAGTGATATCTAGAGCATGACTGCAGAGTTTTGCTGAAAAACGACACACACCAGCACATTCAGAGGTACATAATGGTCCTGTAACCAAACGTCCATACATATATGTTTGTTCGAGCTCAAGTACTTTCCTGGTTAGAACTACTTAAACCTAACTAACGTAAGGAAATCACACACATCCATGCCTGAGGCAGGATTCGAGCCTGCGACCATAGCAGGTGCGTGGTTCCGGACTGAAGCGTCTAGATGAAAGTAATGTTACAGACTATTGTGCCCTTTAGCACAGCTTTTGCCTTTCATAGCAAGAATTCCATAATTGGATTATGTTAAACAATAACATTTGATTAACAAAACTTTTAGATTTAAGTGATTCTGCCTTTTTTTTGCCCTTTTAGATTAATGTGAGGCAATCATTACAGTTTATTTCTCTCACTAAACAACATTTAAAACTGCTGCTTCCATGAACACTATTAGAAATATTACTCATTAGCATTATGTCTCATTAGACAAGGATGTTATCTTGGGGCTCAATTGAAGCTGTGAACTCCCTGGCTAAGTGTAACTTCAATCGAGTGCCGTAGGCTCTATACAATTGAAAATTTTATATATAGATGGAATTATGAAAAAAATGGTTACTGTATAATTTGTTGCTCATGTCGGATTGCAGTGTGGAATTAACAAAATTTGTTCTTTTATAAGCATATTGTAGTGATCTCTGCAAATGAGAGCGTATGTAGGCAGTGAACCATCGCTACCAAAGTCGGCTGTACAACTGGGCTGAGTGCTAGGGAGTCTATCTAGACTAGACCTGCCGTGTGGCGGCGCTCGGTCTGCAATCACTGATAGTGCCGACACGCGGGTCCGACGTATACTAACGGACCGCGGCCGATTTAAAGGCTAACACGTAGGAAGTGTGGTGTCTGGCGGGGACACCACATTCCTTCCCCGCAAATCGGAGGACGGTTGTGGTATAAGACCTCCGCCCACCGTGGGGAGGGACCCATATTGGCGTATGCGACGAGGTGGGGAGCCAAACAACAGGCGAGGCTGCGCCACCAGCACCCTGCCATTCGGACCACGGGGAACTAGGGAACGCCTGAAAACTTACTCCAGGGTGCACGCCAATATGCGGTGTATGCGCCCGTAGAGAGACAGGAGGGGCCGAAGGGTCGACCTCCATCGGGCCAGGGCACCCGACGGGCAAAGACGACATATGGTCCGGAACGGGCTAGAGTTCCATGTCGGAGGACAACTGGTCACGGGGAGCGATCGGCGGCGCATGATCGGCGGCGCGTGACCCAGGGGGGCGCCCGGCGGCTGCAGCGACGTGTCCACTGCGGGCGTCGCCATGGGGCAAAATGTAAGGCAGCGTCGATAACGCCTGGGGCTGAGGCGAGCCAGTAGATGGGTCCCCAGGGCGTTGACCGGACGGCACCGTCGCTGAAAGCAGACGGCCAGCGGCAGATGCCGTGCGACGACAGAGGAGCAGCTGATTGAGATGCTGGCGCACCTCACCAGAGGCCCCCAAAACCAGATACATAGCGCGTCCGAGGCAGCGAAGAATGCGCCCTTCGAGCCAACGCCGTGAACCTCGATAGTGGCGGTAGTAGACAACGTCGCCTGGGGCAAAAGCAGGTGTCTGCCGCTGCACGGGAGCCTGATGCGGCGGATGTAGCAAACACATCAAGGTTCGGCGATGGCGACCGTGGAGCAACTAAGCCGGCGAGTGACCATCTTGGGGCTGAGAGCTATACAAGGACAGAAAGAGCAATAACGCGTCCTCCCGAGAATACGACTCTTTCAACTTCAACATCTGTGACTTGAGAGTCCTGACCAATCTTTCAGCGGCACAGTTTGACTGTGGCGAAAACGGCGTGGACGTCAGATGTTGAATACCATTGGCCTTGTAGAATGACAAATTCTGTGGACGTGAATTGTGGGCCACTGTCGGAAACAATTGTCTGTGGAAGACCTTCAATGCAAAAGATAACAGATAACGATTGGATGGTGGCAGATGATGTCGTGGAAGACATCCAGACAACAAAAGGAAAATTGTTTTTTCTTAGACTTTGTAACCTCCCCCCCGCAATTTTAAAAGAAAGAAAATTGACAATACTTAATAGAAATGGGAGCCAAGTGTAACCTCCCCCCCGCAATTTTTAAAAGAAAATAACGATACTAATTAGAAATGCTGATGGACATGGCCCTATGCGTAACCTGCCCACAATCAAATGTACTGACAATAGCAACAAATGTGAAATTCGCAATCTGACTCAATTATAAATCCTTCAAAAAATTAAAGTCCATTCAGTGACAAGAAAATTCAATTAAACCGAAATATCGGTCTTTGGCCCTGTGTAAAACAATCAGAATTAAAGTCTTACCTCAGAATAAATGGATGTCACATATCTGCTCTTGTTGTTGCGCACCGCTTGGAGGAACTGCATTGCAAATAATAATATTCTCTTTTTTTGCGATTTTAGTGGAATTTTTCTTCAAAAGAAGTGGAATGAAATGGGAAGTGCAACGAAATCTTGAGTTCAATAAAAAATTAAATTTTTGAGAAAATGCTTTTGAAATAAAAATTATTATTGGGAGACTTGTTGGAGAATAATTACAATAAATAAAATTTTTCATTATCTAATGATTATATTAATTAACAGTATACCTTATTCCTCATCTTGACCATTGTTGCCGACCGCCTACATCACACAACCGCACTGGACTGCTACTACTGACCGACCGCTCTGCATGACGACTACAGACTGAGTACTGCTCTCAACTAGACAGAGCTACAGACTCGCAACGACTGACTGACTGCTACTCTGCATAGCGACAACTAACTCGCAAAGACTACTACTGACTGAGAACCGCTCGCAACACTCGCGCGGTCAAGCGCATACTCTCTGGTCACAGATGCTACAATGCCTCGCCATCGCTGCTGCGTTACATACGTGTTTCATAACCCTCCACTCGGGGGGCAAAATTTTGGCAGCGATGGTGAGTCATTTGGACTTGCCAAGCGCGGCAAAATTTTTCTTTAATTAACAAAATCCTACAACTTACAGAATATTTAAATGTTGTGCACACGCACTAAGTACAAAATATATCAGACAAGGACAAAATGTGAATACTAAACATAGTAGCAAATCAGAAAAAAGTATATACAAACTTTTTGACAGATAAAGTGCACAGGCACTGAAAATTCTTTAGCATATGCAGAACAAATAAACAGACTGGCAAGAATAATTAGATGTAGTACATAAAGTAAATGTTGTGCACACACACTAAGTACAAAATATATCAGACAAAGACAAAATGTGAGTACAAAACATAGTAGCAAATCAGAAAAGTATATACAAATTATTTGACAGATAACAAAGTGCACAGGCACTGAAAAAATTCTTTAGCATATTCAGAACAAATAAACAGACTGGCAAAAAATTTTATGTTGACAAGTGTACATGCACTGAAAAATGTTTTTAGCATTGTCACAACAAATAAACATAATGGCAAAAAAAAAAATTCATGTCCAAAGTGCACATGCACTGAAAAATGTCTTTAGTATTTTCACAACAAATAAACATAATGGCAAACATCATGTCGACCAGTGACATAAGTGTACTCACACTGGAGTTTAGCGAATCGAAAAATGTATAACCTATGAACATAAATGATGTTACCAAAAAAAAATTTTTTCTTTATGTGACAAGAATCAGGATAGGAAAGGGAAGGATTGCATCATGGTTGTAGCACTTTAGATTGCACACAGCTGCTCTGAAAGTCCATATCTTTCCACAGTAGTACAACACCAAGTGACACAACTTGAAGTTCTTTTCCCATCAGAATTTATCAGTGTAGCCAAGACACTGAACTGTCGTAGTAATGTTCCATGTTTTCATTTTGGCAGTACATTAGGTACACCAAACAGTGGGACCATAATAATGTCTTCATCGCTCATGGTGGTGGACAGCATGTCGTGTCAACACCACACTCTTACAAGGCACACCAACGTAGAATTAGTGCAAAACCAAATATAGTGCTCCATGATCACTGGGATAAACAGGACAAATGGACATTGCAGTAATTCAGGGTAGTCAGCTTATGAGGTGAAGGACATCAAGTCACATAATATTGACAATTACAGTCTTCATTGATAGTTCGTGGCATTCATAGCCCAGTTATTGAACATTTCTGTACCAAGTATGTAGTATTACAGAAAAATGTTCATTAATTGTTTTACATAGAATCAGTAGCCTTCTTTTCCTGGTTACAAAATATTATGAAATAATCGCATTCTTTTCAGTTACAGAGTATAATCAAGAATCATTAACCTTCTCCTAATTACAGTTAATTAATCATTTGTCTTTAATTAATCATTTGTCTAATTACAGTTAATTAATCATTTGTATAATTACAGTTAATTAATCATTTGTCGTTAATTAATCATTTGTCTAATTACAGTTAATTAATTAATCATTTGTCATTTCAATATACTAAGAATTATTAGCCTTAATTAATTACAAAGCATTATTAAACAGTACCATAGTTAATTAATTATGTGTCATTCCAATCTATTAAGAATCATTAGTCTTTTCCTAATTACAAAGCATTATGAAACAGTCACATTCATTTCCAACAACAAAGTATCAACATTGGAAACAAGAGCTAATCAATGGCATAATTAATAACAATTCGTGGAGTGACATTAATTATTGGCACTCAGTGGCCATCAAGTATTGAATAGAATAAAACATAGTTCATCATTCAGTATTATTCAGATCATTACAAAGTCATTATTAAAAATCAGTTAATTACAGTCAAATCATTAGTAATCACAGGCATTACAATAAACAGTGGCAGTTATTAGCTAGTGACAAAGCATTATTTTGAATATAGTCTCATTAAGAGGTCATTACTCGAGTGACATGCTATTCAGAGTTGATCAGTATTATTCAGAATTATCATAAACTAGTGACATTATGTGGGACTGGTAATACATTTTTTTGGTAGCAATGCATTGCGTTGGGATCGATAATTAATTACTGAGGCATAATACTTTTTGCTTTTGACCTATTGCTGCAAATGAGGATAGGTAACGTCATTCGTCATGAGTCAGCTGTAGCAAGATTATGTAACAAGGCAGTACATGTGATCACATTTATAAATGATAAACACAAATGGGTAAAAAATATAAAAATGCAAGTACTAGAACAGGTATAATAAGTAACAGGTTTAGTAAGTGTCATGAAAAACTTCTCCTGGAAAAAATACAAAAACGGATTATTGACCTGAAAGAAGAAACGCACACTATGCTGAAAAGTAGTGAACTTCGAATTAACAAGTAGTGAAATGTGTATAAAATGTGTTCCATAGCTGTCCTTTCCAAAACTTTCCGTCATCCTACTATGCAATGTAACACCTGCTGTCAAAGCAAACCGCAACAAATACTTAAATAACTACGTGGCATAAAGAAAAAAACTTCATTATCCATATCATCATAACTTCACCATTATCATCACCTGTAAAGAAAAACTTCATTATTCATAATACCATTTCCTTCATCATTATTCATCAGTATTCACTATCATCTGCAAAAAATCACTTCATTACTCATTACATAACTATTCCTTATCTCTAGCATATTTCATCACTAAAACTAAGATGTGTAGTTCAGTCTGACAGCCTGCATCAATCACCTTGTATTCTGAAAGAAAAAATTAGTTAAGACTGCTATTCTGTGATGAGTATAGTATAGTCTTGTTAATGCTTGTTAATCCTGATCCCTTTACTCTTCCTCATAAAGTTATTGCATCTCCTTTCGTTTATTCCGTAGGTGAAATTCCCATTTATGTTAAATTTATTTCTTAGAATCATCATTCCTTTCTGAAATTGATGAACAAAGATTAATGTCTTGCATTTAAATCCTATACCCACTAAATAATGACTGGTTTATGGTGACACAATTAACCATACAGCATAACATGACAGAAAACGTAATATGTCCAAGACATTGACAGTGTTCGGATGCGAAAAAATGTACACAGAATAATACAATGCAGTAGCAAAAAAAATGTGAAACAGTCACGATGTTGAGATGTCATAAGGCAAAAAAACAAATGTCAAAGTCGACTGGTGTGTGTTATATCTTAACTATTTCATAGTGCATACAAACAAAACTGGAGTACAGTCATATATACAAAAAAATGGAAAATGTGCACGGTCTGATGTGTAACGACAAGAAAAGCGACCTGCTAACCTTACCTTGCCGGGCACTTGCCAAGAAAAAAAAATACGATAATCATCAATAAGTAGTCACATAAATATAATTGCAGAAATAGTCGTAAATGTGTAAATTCATCTGGAAAAATATGCACGGTCTGATGTGTGACGACAAGAAAAGCGACCTGCTAACCTTACCTTGCCGGGCACTTGCCAAGAAAAAAATACGATAATCATCAATAATTAGTCAGGTGAATTAATTGCATTAGTAAATGGCATCATAGTGTGTTGAATCATACAGTGGTTTCACTCAATAAACGGTTTAATGTTTGAGATATGGTGATTGCCTTTCGATTTTCTGGTTCTCAAAGTTTCGACGTGTACAGCATTGGGGTGAGGGATACTGCGAATCCGATACGGACCTGCGTATAGAAGTTCAAATTTACTGCACTTACCTTTTAATTTGCTGGATAAATAGTGTGTACGTACTAATATCTTCTGTCCAACGTGAAAGTCGCGGCGTGTACAAACCTGTTTTTGCTGTCTTCTCCGGCGCTCTGCGGCACGTTTGATGTTGTTCAGCGCAATGTCAATTATTTCGTGGTGTCGTAGGCGACGATTTTTGGGGAATTCTATTAATTCTTTAATTTTGTTCGGTGGTTCAACGTTTTTCAGTATAACAGTCGGAGATAGCATAGTGGATTCATTTGGAATGGAATTAATTACATCTTGGAATGAGAGTATGTGTGTATCCCAATCAATATGTCTTTTGTGGCAGTATATTCTGCACAGCTTACCAATTTCCTTCATTAATCTTTCACAAGGGTTCGAAGAAGCGTGGTACTGGGATATATAGATCGGAGAAATGTTTCTAGCTCGTAACATGCGTGTCCATACACTACTACGAAATTGAGATCCATTATCAGAAATTACTTTCATTACATGCCCTACATGAAATAGAAAATGTTTTACAAATGCTTTCGAAACAGGTTTAGCAGTAGCTTTGCGTAACGGAGTGAAAGTAACAAATTTTGAAGTGAGCTCAACAGCGACAAAAATGTAGCAAAAACCTCTGTTAGTTCTCGGAATCGGACCAAAAATATCTACTGCGGCCATGTGTCTTAATTTCACAGGTATAATGGGATATAAAGGAGGAATATGTGAAGTGGTGTCTGATTTAGCTTTCTGGCAAATTTTACAAGACGCTAAAACTCGTCGTATACGTTTTTCCATGTTGGTAAAATAACAGTTCTGTCTCAGTATAAGAAAACATTTTCGTGCTCCGTAATGTGCGTAACTTAAATGAGTGTACCAAATTAGTTTGTTAACCAGTTCGTCAGGAATGCATAATAACCAAATGTTGCTGTCAGGATGAGAGCGGCGAAACAGAATGTCATTGCGTACAGTGTAGTGGTTCCTAATCGTAACATTTTTCCTATCTTGCCAAAGGTGTTTAATTTCTTTCCACACATTGTCCTTATTTTGTTCTTGTGCTATGTCCTGTAATGACGATGAAATAAAATTTTCAAATGCAACCTGCTGAATGTACATGACACTGAAATTTGCTTTGCAGAAGTTGGTTGCTACGTCTTGCTGATTGTTACTGAGAGAACGCGATAGTGCGTCTGCTATAACATTTTGCGTACCGGGAATGTGAACTATTGTAAAATTAAATTCCTGTAAATATAGTTTCCATCTGCTTAACCTGTCGTGAGTGAATTTAGCTGAAAGTAAAAATTGTATCGCTCTATGGTCTGTGTAGACGGTGGTATGTCTGCCATAAAGAAAGTGCCTAAATCTCGTGAAAGCCCATACAACACATAATGTTTCCAGTTCTGTAACGGAATAATTTCGTTCAGCAGGTGACAAAATGCGACTTGCAAATGCGATGTTTTTAATTACTGTAGAACCATCTTCTTCAATTTCCTGAAAAATATGTACACCTAAAGCGGTGTTAGAGCTGTCAGTGGCAATGGAAAAATTTCTGGTGAGATCTGGGTGCGATAAAAGTAGAGCATTCAATAAAGCATGTTTCAAATAACATTCTCGTGAACAAAATTCTGCGTGTCAAAAGTAATGTTTGCGTTACTGTAGTATGCAATCTGTGCTGTATCTGGTTAAATTCTATCGTTCGTCCTGTTATTTACGGGAGGATGCTGTGGCATATCCACTATATGAACTGTTCTGTTATTTCTTACTGACGTGTTACGCTATGGATGACACCTATTGTCTGTTCCATTCATGATTATTTGTTGTTGCTGATGTTGTTGCTGCTCATAAGATCGACTGTTATTAAATGTACGCTGAAAATTGTGCTCATCATTCTTTTTACGTCTGTCCTGATAGTAATTTCTATACGGCGCATAGCGATGCGAGTTGAAATAGTGTGTTGTCTGTACGTAGTTATTTCTTTGCTGCCATGCGTTACTATTTGTTGGCGCTGAGACTATACATGCACGCGGCGAAACATTAAAGTTTGGTTCACCTTGTAGACTGCATTGTTGGTTAGGTATGCTAAGCGGCTGACTTTCATGCTATTGTGGTGAAAAACATCTATTGTTACCAAAAAATGCGTTTGCTGTTAATTTTACTTTTACACATACTGATGATTACGATTTTATCTGTAATTAAAATTACGGCGGTAGTTGTCATTACGGGAGTGCCTACTGAAAATTGTCACATTCGGTAAAAGTTTGTCACATCGGATATTCATTACATGTTTCTTAATACTACAAAGAGCAATAGTTAAAGAGCAGTTTGGATAGATATAAAGGATAGTAGAAGAAAAGGCAGCAGTGCAGAAAACTAAAGATGAAACAGCACTACTACAGCTCGGGGCCCTATGCTCGCTACGGCACATATTCATTAAAGCGTAATGAATCCCCTGAGGTCATTTACGCACTGCAAATAAATTTTAGCTTTTGTGTTACAGGCAATAGCGGTAAAATTTCAAAGGCAAATTGTTGTATTCGTGCTAATTCAAATTTCTTCATTACAGGCAATGCTGTTGTAAATACAAAAATAAATTGTCGCATCTGGTTCAAAGCTAGCTTCTGCATTACAGGCAATAGCGGTGAATGTACAAAGATAAATTGTCGTATACAGTGCAAAGCGTGTGCCTGTACGCTGTCATTATTAAATTCCTTAGATTTTCTTACAAATGCAAATTGCTCGAAATCTACGTTCTCGTCACTTAGTTTGATAATACGTTCAGGTTTGTGTGAAAGTCTGTTTGTCTGTGTGATTTCGGATTTCAAGTTGCGTAGCTTTTCAGATTTTAAGTTGCGTGGCTTTTCGGATTTTAAGTCGCGTAGTTGCTGTAAATTGTTCACATTATACACGCTGCGTAAGTCTGACAAATGCTCGCAACGTGGCGGATTCTGTGACGTATTGGTGACTGAAATAATTGTTAATTCTGTTACTTTAATACTTTCGTCAATCTGGTTATTGTGTCGTTCACTTTTCTCGTCAACTTCCGTATTCGGAGTGTATGAAACTTCCACTGACTCTAAATTAACTTCGTCGCGAATCTGTACTTCGTTTTTAGGGCATTGTTCGGTGACTGCATTAATTTCGTGTATCTGTGTTGCGTTTGCTGAACATTGTTCAGTGACTGCATTAACTTCGTCTTTATGTAATTCTGTTGTGCTTACATGTGTACTATTTAATTCTTGTGCAACAGTGCCAACTTTTTCATTACTGTTATTAGCACAAGTCTTAGTATTCACACGTAATTGTACTTTAGTGTCCTGACATTGTATGGTAACAGCTGTAATCTGTTCGCTAACTTGTTTGTTCTGTTCTTTACGGTCGTCTTGTTTTTCGTTTGTGAGATCGACACTTTTATCAATTGTTTCGCTAAGTTGTTTGTAATGGCTGTCGACACCCTCATCTACCTGCCTGCAATGGTTGTCAAAACCTCCATTAAGTTGTTTGAAAAAATTATTCATCATTTCCCTCCGCTGTTTGTACTGTTCCCTAAGTTGTTTGAAATTTTCATTCTGTTGTTTACTCTCTTCCCTAAGTTGTATCAGTATTGCCATAATTGGATCCGAGCCAAAATTACCATTTCTATTATCTGTACTGTTCAATAGTGGATCTGGAATTGTTTCACTTTCTGTAACCATTTGGTCATTCTGAAATTTACAAAAAGGTTTGTCAGTCAAATGTATACTATCAGTCATTGTTTCGGAATTAAATACATCTGTCCTACTTCGTGTGATCTGTTCATTTTCATTACACAGATTTGACTGTACATTACTTGAATTTTCCAAATCGGGTGTGTTAAGCTCTACAGCGCTCATTACCATAGAGCATTCTGCGTCATCAATTGTCGTCAAGTTAACAGACGAGACAATTGAGTTCGTTTGTTCATCATTAAGGTGAAAGTCATCATTAGTGGTTGGAATGCACTGATTGTTAGTGAACGCAGGATTGTCATCATTACGTTGCGTATCACAATTACTATCGGTCACGTTGTTTAAGTCGGTAATTTCATTCACAATACTTCGCGATACACTATTCACAGTCTTTCGCGGCATTTTTACAATAGTCAAAATTTTTCACAAAGCAAATAAGCACAATGCAAAAGCAACACACAAATACAACAAAGCAGCAAATTGCCGTTGACCTGTAGAAAGAAAGTCACAATATTATTAAAAGCGTTGCGCCAAATCCTAATTATCTAAGCAAATAAGAGCAGATATCTGACTGTCGCTCAAAAGACTCTCAACGAAATACGATCCTGGACTGGGTGTCGCCAAGTGTAACCTCCCCCCCGCAATTTTAAAAGAAAGAAAATTGACAATACTTAATAGAAATGGGAGCCAAGTGTAACCTCCCCCCCGCAATTTTTAAAAGAAAATAACGATACTAATTAGAAATGCTGATGGACATGGCCCTATGCGTAACCTGCCCACAATCAAATGTACTGACAATAGCAACAAATGTGAAATTCGCAATCTGACTCAATTATAAATCCTTCAAAAAATTAAAGTCCATTCAGTGACAAGAAAATTCAATTAAACCGAAATATCGGTCTTTGGCCCTGTGTAAAACAATCAGAATTAAAGTCTTACCTCAGAATAAATGGATGTCACATATCTGCTCTTGTTGTTGCGCACCGCTTGGAGGAACTGCATTGCAAATAATAATATTCTCTTTTTTTGCGATTTTAGTGGAATTTTTCTTCAAAAGAAGTGGAATGAAATGGGAAGTGCAACGAAATCTTGAGTTCAATAAAAAATTAAATTTTTGAGAAAATGCTTTTGAAATAAAAATTATTATTGGGAGACTTGTTGGAGAATAATTACAATAAATAAAATTTTTCATTATCTAATGATTATATTAATTAACAGTATACCTTATTCCTCATCTTGACCATTGTTGCCGACCGCCTACATCACACAACCGCACTGGGCTGCTACTACTGACCGACCGCTCTGCATGACGACTACAGACTGAGTACTGCTCTCAACTAGACAGAGCTACAGACTCGCAACGACTGACTGACTGCTACTCTGCATAGCGACAACTAACTCGCAAAGACTACTACTGACTGAGAACCGCTCGCAACACTCGCGCGGTCAAGCGCATACTCTCTGGTCACAGATGCTACAATGCCTCGCCATCGCTGCTGCGTTACATACGTGTTTCAACTTTCCTGGCGATTTGATGACATCTCGTGGAAATCGGGTTTTCTACCGGATATCAGCGTCTTCCAAACACGATATTTCGACGTCATTCCTGGACGTCCTCATCAGGTGTGAGCCTGGCTGCTTGCTGGACTGGGTCGCATATTTATGCCGGCCCAGTGCCTGGTGTTAAGTTTGCCATTCCCTAGTCGGTCCACGCCCGCGAGTCGCGCTATCCTGCCGCTCTATGTGCTCCCTATTCCGTCCGCGCCGACTCCGGCCACCTCCAACTCCGGTCGTGGCCTCCTGGTGTTGCCTTCTCCGTCCGCGCCCGTTTCGCCTCGCGTGGATCTGCACGGAGATAACTTTTTCCTCCGATGTGTGATGGAGTTCGCAGCAGTTATTGCTTTGCCTCCCATGCATGATGATGTTGCGTCGTCATATGTGAATTGTCTTCTTGGGTGTCTCCTCAGCACAGTTCTGCAGAGCTAGCTATGCAGCGAGCAGGTGTGGCCAGCGGGTGGCGACACTGCGCGGCAGTTTGCGGCCCAGCGTCCGGATTTGGGCGTTGTGCGACCGGCCAGCACGTAAAAGGTGCGGGCGGTCGTCTGGAAGAGGTCCGGAGCAGAGGTACTTCCGCGACGTCGTGAAGATGAGCGGTGGGAAAATCGTAAGGCAGGTGTAAGGCCAGCCGAAGGATGCGATTCTGCAGTGTCTCCAGCTTCTTCAGGTTCGTGTCGGCGGCGTTCCCCCAGACGACGGTGGCGTATTGGAGTACAGGACGGAGCAGCGCCTTGTACAGGGTGATGCCCAGCCGCGGTGGTAGGAGGGAGCCGGGGTTCGGCACCGGGTACAGGGTGCGGAGCCTTTTCCGCACTTTGGCCTACACTTCGCGGATGCGCGGAACCCACGTGAGTCGGCGGTCGATGGTGACGCCGAGGTAATGAGCCGTTGGGCGCCACGGGACAGGGCTTCCACCGACGGTGAGCGGTTGCAGACCTGCAGGAAAGAGTCGCCTTGTGACGATCAGGAACTGGGTCTTGGCACCATTGAATTGGAGACGCCACTTGACTGCCCAGGCTGCCAAGGTGTCAACGGCGAGCTGCAGACGGCGGCGCATGATGGCGGCATTGAGGCTCCTGGTATAGAGAGCCGTGTCATCCGCGTACAGGGCGAGCCGCACACGGTCGATCTTCGGCGCATCAGACGTGTACAGCGAGTACAGGAGTGGCCCCAAGACCGAGCCCTGTGGCACACCGGCGTTGATGCGGCGGACGGAGGACAAGCCCTGCGCGGCCCGCACATCGAAGGTCCTATCGACAAGATAGGAAGGGATGAGACGTACGTGCGACGTCGGGACCTCAAGTTCAAAAAGTTTGAACAAGAGGCCGCGGTGCCACACACTGTCGAAAGCACGCGACACATCCAGGAACACCGCGCCGAAGAACTCGCGCTGCTCGAGGGCGACGAACGCATCTTCCACTAGCCGAAGGAGTTGATGAACGGTCGAGTGGCCCCTGCGAAATCCGAACTGCTCTTCGGGCAGGAGGCCTTCCTCGTCGACGTGGCGCTGCAGCCGCCTGATGTACACCCTTTCAAAGACCTTGGAGACGGCCGGCAGTAAACTAATAGGTCTGTAGTTCACGGGCTGCCGCAGATCCTTCCCCATCTTCGGAATCGCCACGATTTCTGCAAGCTTCCAGGACTGAGGAAAACTGCAGGACCGGAGGATGACATTAAAAACGTCGGCAAGATGAGTGACAGCCACGGGCGGCAACTTCTGGAGCAGGGCGTAGGAAACTTCGTCTGGGCCCGCAGCTTTCCTGGGGTTTAGGGCACGCAGGATGGACGACACCTCCTCCGCCGTTGTCTCTTCAATGACGTCATCGTCGTCGCGTGTCTCCAAGTAGCGTGGGAGCCGGTCAGCAACCAGGTCGTCGTGGACAGCGTCAGTCGGGTCTTCGATAGGCGTAAACGCAGCCTCGAAGACGTCTGCGAGGGCATCAGCCTTCGCAGCTGGTTCGCAGACAACCTGACCATGAACTAGCAGCGGAGCGATACGTTGCGTGCGGCGTAGGAAACGCTTCGTCGTCTGCCAGGCTGTGCCGTCTTCAAGACAAAGGGTGGCGACCTTGTTATTCCAGTCGCGATTGCGATGGTTGTCAATGGCGGCCCGGATGTCCCGACGCATCCTGTTGAGGAGGAGCTTGGTGTTGGCATTTCTCGTCCTCTGCCACTCCCGGTAGACCCGGTTCTTCTCAGTGATGGCCGCAAGGATGTCCGGCGGCAGCTGTCGGGAGTAGTCAGGCGGAGGGCGAGGTCGGGGCGGCGTCGCTATAGTGGCAGCGTCGATCGTGGTTGCCGCGAAGTGCAAAAGTGTTTCGTCCGCTCCAGCTTCCGCAGGGGGCGGCGCGGCGGCGAGTGAGTGCGTCATGGCTGCTTGAAACCTGTCCCAGTCGATGCCAGCAAGTGAGATACCTCGCCTGGGCTGCTGGAGGGCGTCTAGGTCGATATCAAAAACTACAGGGACATGATCCGAAGACAGTGCCATCCTCGTCGTGGCGGTGATCTGATGAGGGATGCCCTTCACGACCGCGATGTCGATTATATCTGGGAGGCCACGGGCAGGGAAGATTGTCGGGTCGTACAGCCCCACCACAAGCGCATGGTGACGTTCCGCTACCCGGAGCAGGCAGCGGCCAGCGGCATTGGTGATCCTGGAGACATGTTTAGTATTGAAGTCCCCGACGACGAACACCTGCCCCCCTCAAGGAGAGCAGAGCATCGATGTCAGCAGGGTCCAGGGTACGAGACGGCGGCCGATAGGCCGCGGCGAACGTGATGGCGCCCGCCGAGGTGTGAACGACGACACCAGTGGCCTCCAGCGTTGCCAGTGGTGGAAGTTGTATCACACGGTGACGAATGCCATTGCGGACGTAAACAGCTGTCCCACCACCCGCCGTCAATCGATCGGTGCGATAGCTGGAGTAGTTTGCCGCCCTGACGTCGGCCCCAGGCTTCAGGTGTGTTTCATTGATAAGGCAGTCGTCGACGGCTTCATCTCGGAGAAATTGGCAAAGTTCGCCAGCTTGAGTGCGGACGCCTTTGGCATTCCACGCGACGACCGTGAGCCCTCTAATGCTGCCCATGGTGCAGCTGGTGAGTGTTGACAGCGGTCGGGGCTGGAGAGGCCATCGGCATTGCAGCGGTGAGTTGCTGCGACAGGACTTCAATCAACTTCGTAGCACTGGTCACCAGGGCTGTGAGCTGCGCGACGAGGTTGGCCAGGTCAGCGGTGGAGGCAGCCGGCGCGGCCCCGGCGCTGGAAGGGGGAGGCGTGGCTGCTTCGCTGTGAGAGTCCACCTGGGGCTGCTCGACTGACGGTGCCAAGCGCTGGGTACCCACAGGGCGGTGACCCCCGCGCCGGCGGTTGGCGGGGCGCGGTCCGGCCGACGTTCTGGGAGAGGCAGTAACCGGTTCCGCCACTAGCAGCTGTGGTGAAGGCGCAGGAGCCTCAGGTGTCGGCACAGCCTCGGATGCGGCAGGAGCAGGAGCAGCCGACGCAGCCGGGACGGCGGAGGGCGTTCCTGACGTTGCCGCCGCGAAAGAGACGCCTGGCCGTCTCGTTGCTGGCTTCTTCTGACGTGGCGCTGGTGTTTGGCCACGTTGGCGAGCGATGGCACGCTTCCACACCTCACACCCACGATAACTGGCCACGTGAGCACCGCCACAGAGTGGACATGTAGGCTTCTCGGTGGGCGGACGGGGGCACGCACTTCCTGCATGGGCGCCGGCGCATTTAACACACCTGTCCGGCATAGAGCAGTGGCGCGCGACGTGATTGATCCCCTGGCAGCGAAAGCACTGCACAGGGCCTCTCCGGGAGCGAAGATCTTCGGTCTGAACCGGAACGTCGGCGACCCGCGTCAATTGGTATAGTTTGCGGTTCTCCACGGTGTCAGAGCAGGCGAGCAGGAAGAGTGGCATATCATCGCGTGATTTTGGCGACTTCATCTTCACGACTGCCCGGATGTAGAAGCCCAGGTCAGCGAGTTCACGATGCAGGTGATCGGCTTCCATGTTGAACGGCAGGTCGCGGAATACAATCTTCAAGACCTTGTCAGGTGCGGAAGCGTCGGTATAGAATGGGATACCACGCTCAGACGCCTCCTGAGTGACCCAGCGATAATCGTCAGCAGTGCGGAGTGTGACCCTGTACAGGTCACGCCCTGCAGGCTTCACGGCCGTTGTCCAGCTGCGCAACAACTTCTGCAGTTCCCCATAGGGCGGCCGAAACTGGAGGACCACCGGCGGAAGATGGAAGCCTTTCTTCGGCGCAGGATCGCGCGGCGGCGGGTCCGGCGCGTCATCGAGCGCGTCGAATGAGTTGGCGACGGCAGTTGGAGGCGTCGTCGATGACAGCTTGCGTCTTGCAGTTAGCCGTGCCGGGACAAAGCCGTCGGCATCAGGGGCGAAATCTTGCTTGGCTCTCTTCTCAATCGGCGAGCTGCGAACAGCGGACGTCGCAGCTGTTGCCCTCCTCTTCTGTTCCCCGCTGCGTCCGCGTGGCTGAGGGGCGGTAGAGCTCTCATCTTCAGAGCCAGGCAGCGGAGCAGACAGCGCAGTCTTCAACGTTTCCGGAGCCGTGTCCGTCAAATCCATAGCCATAGCAGTGGTCGTCATAGGTGGGGGGGCCAGATGGGGCCGCCGACGGCGCAAGCGCGGCCGGACGGCGATCTGCCACACCCTTCGCATCGCTAACAGGCGCAGGTACGTCCTTCTCACGGCTGCACATCTCAGCGACTCGTCGTCCGCGCCCGTGAGTAGTGCTCCCCTGCCACTCTGGACGTTGCCTATCCCGTCCGCGCCCACTCTGGCCACCTCCAACTGCGGTGGTGGCCTCCTGGTGTTCCCTTCTCGGTTCGCGCCCGCGAGTGGCGCACTCCTGCCGCTCTGGATTGAATCAATAGAGATAAAGATTGCACAAAACCTGATTAACCGGGAAGCAGGATACGAGCTAAGCACTACATGGAACCCAGCATTTGAACTGCTGAAGCAATACCGGAGAAAATATGTTTCCAACACCAACAACGAGCCTCAGACATCCGCACACTGCGGGCACGAACCAAGAAGGGAACACCAGGAGACCACGACTGCAGTTGGAGGCGGCCAGAGCGGGCGCGAACGGAACAGGGAACGTCCAGAGCGGCAGGGGAGCGCCACTCACGAGCGCGGACGGAGAAGGCAACACCAGGAGGCCACGACCGCAGTTGGAGGCGGCCGGAGTGGGCGCAGACGGAATAGGGAACACCTAGACCGGAGGATAGCGCCACTCGCGGGCGAGGACCGACTAGGGAATGACAAACAAAACACCAGGCACCGGGCAGGCATAAATATGCGACCCGGTCCAGCAAGCAGCCAGTCTCAGAGAACACGTGATGAAGACGTCAAGTAACGACGTCGAAATATCGTGTTTGGAAGACGCTGATATCCGGCACAAAACCCGATTTCCACGAGATGTCGAAAGGAAAATCACTGATGAATCTAACGCAACCAACCATCGAGCATTCCAGAATGGACCAGCAAAATCGATGTGTAAGCGTTGCAACGGGACAGTGGCCATGCAAAGAATTTCCGCGGTGGTGCTGATTGTTGGTGCTGTTGAAGAGGACATATTCGTAATCGCGGCATCGATTCCGAACAAAGTACAGTGCTGGGGAGCAAGTTGTTTCGTTCGCACTAGACCCAATTTCCTTGGTGGAGAAGCTTTAATACAGAGGACTGTAACGAACGTGGTACCACGACCCTGGACTGATCATTATCAGAACGCAACAGCAAAATACCACGTCGAACAAAAAGTATCTTCATGTGAGCAAAAAATCGGCGAACCATCGGGTCCCCGATCTGTGACTTTGACAAGGGCCACTGAAAGGTGGCTTTCATTTGTCACATTCATTTCTCAGATTATTCTGCATATTTGGAGTAAATAAACCCATATAATGGTTAATTAGTCTTATTAGGTTGATTAGTAAGAGAGATACGTGATGATTAGACACATGTCTGAAATAATACGGGCTTTGGTAATGACAGTATTTAGTTGCATAATGTAGGTGTAAGCAAGTGGTTTTGCCAGTGGGGGCGGGGAGGCGAAGGCCGATGAGCGCCGGAAGAGCATTGTGCAGGGGCCGGGTGTCCCAGGGGATGAGGCCGCTGACCGGCAAGCATCAAAAGGAACGCCGCCGGGTGCCAGGTGAGAGAGAGGGGAAATGTCGAGCAGACAGAGAGCGTCTAACGTACGCGCTGGCGCCGCCCAGTCGCGCGCTGTTTTAGCGGCAAATGGGATGAGCTCTGGTTGGGCAGTTCATAAGAAATTGCGGGAAACGCTGAGGGTCAACGCCCGCTGTTTGAACAGAGAAATTTTTGGATAGGTGGAGAAATTGTATCACCCCGCGAGAGAGATGTGGAAGGCCTTTGCAGCGTCGAGATTGGCTGATTAGAGTTTGGCGGCAAGATTGTCGCAAGAGCATCGTGCAGAGTGAGGCAGTGGAGAGGGTCTTGGGCCGTGATAGCGGACAGTCGCAAATTTCGGTAGCTCTCAGATAGGGACTTAGATTCTGAATACTGTGCTGTGTATGATCTAGAGTCTGCAGCTACAATAGGACATCAGCGTCCACGATAGGTATTGCATTGACTACTAGTATAATTGCAGTTTATTCCGCCTTATAGGCTGGTAATCACCATTGAAAGTAGTCAACCATTGCACAGAGCTATCACACTGGTATTGCACGTTAGTACAAGACACACTGGGCTGCACCTTAAAGGTTGTTGAGCCAGTCTTGAAAGCGTTGTATACCATTTAGAGGAAATATGGGGCTTGTGGTATTAGCAGTTTCTGAGCAGTTTATTCTGCTCAAGATATTTGAGAGACTTATCTTAATTCAGTGACTACGAAGCTGCAGTAGTCGCCCCAGCAGTATCAACGGAGCCAGCACGCTGGTAGATGGTATTGTAAAACTTGCAGCAGCGGGAGTAAAGATCAGAAATGGTTGTTGGATCGTGTTCTTGCCATCCACTGAGCATCCGTGCAGTTTTTCTTAAGATTCGTTGTTGGTTATTTGTGTTTTGCATTTTGGTTGGTTTGTTTCTTGGTGGTGGTGTCCGAAGTGCGTATTATTTCAGACACATTGAGATTGTAGAAACGCAATCAGACCGCATTTACCATTTGCTTGTCCAGGAGCATAATTGAATCTAACTTCACATCAACTTAACATTTAGATTATAGGAACGCAGTCAGATCGCATTTACCATTTGCTTATCCAGGGGCATAATTAAATCTAACTTCACATCAACTTAACATTAAGAGCTGAGAGCCAATCTTACCAGTGTAGCGCCGGCAGCGGTGGTCTAGCGGTTCTAGGCGCTCAGTCCGGAACCGCGCGACTGCTACGCTCGCAAGTTCGAATCCTGTTTCGGGCATGGATGTGAGTGATGTTCTTAGGTTAGTTAGGTTTAAGTAGTTCTAAATTCTAGAGCACTGGTGACCTCAGAAGTTAAGTCCCATAGTGCTCAGAGCCATTTGTACCAGTGTAGTATATCTAAGACCAGTGTACAATTTGTTTAATTTGTTTTCATTCATGACTTGTTCAATATGATCTAATTTCTATCGTGATATAATTTACAATAAATACACGATATTTACAATATCGCTTTTGATTCAGTAATCGGTGGTAGACAGCCGTCACTGTCACATTAATATATTTTATTCATGTTTAATATCGCCCGCTATCCCAATAGGAACCCCTACATATGGCTTTACCTTGCCAGGATCGATATTAAAACTGGTAATTAAGAAAGACAGAAAGAGAGGCAAACCAAATAACGAGAAGAATTGACTCAGTGGAATATTTTCAGTAATTGTGATCCAACATTTGCTTGTTTCGCGAGATTTGTATTTATATGTGCATTGTATTTTATTGTGTTGGTTACGTTTTATTTTCTTTTGTGGGGAGTGTTGTGTATAATTGTGATATAGTTAAAAGGAGCGTATTTGTTTGCGTGTGACTTTGAATGCAGGTTCAGATTATAGGATACGTACTTATACAGTAAACTTTGTGTGTAAATTACGGTTAGTGTGATAGTTCATTGTATGTCAGAGAATAGATTTAGTCGTGTGTAGTACATCTATGTTATGTACAAAATCAATGGGGTTGTTGTAAGGGTAATTTTATGATTGCAAGGGCAAGAGCAGATAAATTGGCAGACGATATGAGTCGGGAAAGAAATGAAATGATGACAGAGAATCGGGGTAGCACAGATAGTTTACACAAATTACGTGAAATCAACGACGAGAGAGCAGTTTCGGCAGCGCGAGAGCCGGTGCAGTGGAATTTAGTGAAGCAACAACGTTCGATCAGTCAGCTCGTGGCCAATTAGCCAGTCAGGAGAAAAGGGAACAATACGTAGAGCCGGTTATTGTAGTGCATGAGTACGGAGAAATTTCTCCTAGAGGGCGGAGAACACCGACAGAAAATTTCAGTGAGTTTCAAAGATATAATTCAGAACATAACAGTCCGACGCAAATGTATCGTGACGAATTTTGTGTAAGTCCAGAAAGAGTAAGACAAGACGGGAGGCGAACAGCCGCGAGTTATGACGGAGGGCAACCCAGTAAGAAACAAGATCTAGGCGTAGGATGTCCGTACAGAAACACAGGCGACGAGAGAACGTCTATTACAAGAAGTGAAGACAGTCCGTACAGAAACACAGGTGACGAGAGAACGTCTATCACAAGATGTGAAGACAGTTCGTACAGAAGTGCAGGCGATACGGAGAGAAACATCTGAAGTTAAGGACGAAGTCAGAGCCATGCGAATAAAACTAGAACGTGAAATAGCGGAAGCAAAGCGGACGGCAAAAGAAGCAAAGGTAATTGCGAAAGGCGCAAAAAGAATAGCTAGAGAGACGAAAGAAGGAACAGAAAGAACGACAAACGTGGGGAAGGTAGTCATAACTAGATTACAAACGAGACTGAATAAAATTGAGGAAACTGTAACCAGAAAAAAATACGGAATCGGTAAACGGATTGTTTTCGGCAGAATTCTCTGAATTTAAGAAAAAGATCGAGAATGAATTGAAACTACTATCAGCTGACGTTATGTCGAAAGCGAGATCGGGCAGTGTAGACACTGAAACCGTTCAAAGAGTGCAAATGACGTCGACAGTAGAAACAAACGCAGGGGTCAGGCGTGCAGAAAGACTTCCTGAGGACCGAATCGTACATCCGATGGAAATCGACACGCGATCGCACAATGTAGAAAGAGGAGGAGGAAGTAACGGACAAAGATATCACGAAAATCAAACGATTAGTTCATCTCAGGACACGAACAGGATTATCAACTCGCAGTACAGTAACGGATCGTCCAGGACAAACAATTGTAGCCCGCTGCGACGTACTGCAACGGTGTTAACGGATTTAAGAAATGTAGAGTTCGAAAATACGCGCAAAGAAGCAATGAACAACAGCAACTATCTGGCGACGATGCAAAATAGATACGACAAAGGGTCATTACACTACAAGCACTTTCTTTCTGTAAGAAAATTTCAACACTTCAAAGACGATAGCAGTGTCTTGCATCCAAAAACTTTCGTGGTCAATTCGACTTAACTTTACCACCGCAATGGCCACTGATCTACAAGTTAGATTTTGTATGTTCGCACATCGAAGGTGCCTCTGCAGAAAGTATGCGGAGCATTGCAAGAGATTGTTCATCATATAAAGAATTTAGAGATGCTTTCATGAACCGATACTGGTCGCGTGAAATGCAGGACAGAATAAAGGAAGAAATCTTAATGACACGGGACTTCGAAAATTCTGGCTTCAGAAGCGTTGTGTAATTTTTCGATAATATGTTAAAAAGGAACCAGTACCTCGATGACCCGTGTAGTCCGGGTGAGATCATCAGAGTTTGTTACATGAAGTTGCCGTTGTCTTACCAACAGACATTCGCAGGACGATGTGGGAATGACGTGGAGACTTTTAAAAGCATTGTACGGGAATTGGAATTTGCATTTAGAGAGCAGCAAGTTCGGGAGAAAAGAACAGCAAAGGAGGCAGAAAAAGAGAGAAGAAATGAAAACGAAAATAATAATCAAAGCCAAAATTGGCCAGCCAGTGCAGGAAATAGGGAACTCAACTTTGGAGAAAACAGAAACGGAAACAGTCAAAATCAGGACTGGAGGAATAATAATTGATGGAGAAATCAAGAGCCTCAGAACCGTGGGTGGCAGTAACGAAATCATTTCCCATCACGAAACTTCAACAGAGAGGATAGGCCCCAAGTCGAGCAGAAATGGAGATCACAGGCACACCAGAATGCATATGAACTGGAAGCAATCAAAAGTGGTAAATCACTTGGGGTGGGTGCATCATGTCAGTCATCTCAAGCCGTTTGTGGGGTAGGTTTGGATTACCAGACACTGGGACTAATGTACATATAGAGTAATTAAGTGTAAGTGAAATAAGACGTTATGTGTAGATTTCCTTAAAATAATATGGTATAGAATAATATTATATGTTTTGCTGAGGGGAATTCTTAATAAACATTCTGAATTGAGTCATAATTTCACATAACATTTACTGGAATTGTAGCGTAACATGTTAACCATTTAAATTTCAGGCACTGTGTCATGTTTTCCAAGATTGTAACTCTTAGAGTATTGTTTGTCATGTGGTGAATCGAGGTAGTGAGGTGAGTGTTAATTGTGGTTGGTGTGCATTGCGTCTCACCGTAGTTGTGGGTTTGATTTGCGTCTGTAGAGACGATATTAGGTGGCCTGTCTCACCGCTGTGTAATGACGCACCAGTTCGAGGATGTTCGTTTGATTTATGTTACCGTCCTTAGAGACGAAGGTGGCCAGTTTCAAGCAGGAGCGAAGAAACTCACCATTTTCGAGGGTATATTGAGCGTGTTGTTGCGTCCACAGAGACGTGCGGTGATCTGTCTAGTACGGAATGTCTGGACGCACCGAATTCGAGGCTTTAACGTAGCGATGTGGGTTGCAGCGCCCGGTGGTTTATTTGTATTTGTCTGGTATGTTCCACGTGTGCTCGTGTGAACGCTGACAAGGTTGAAAGATTAGGTTATCGAGATAATCACAAGACAAACATTCTCAAGGATGCGCAAGGATGGAGAACTTGATTACAAATATGTAACAACTGTAAACACGAATACTAAAAAAAAAAAAAAAAAAACTAAGGATGATTGGGCATGAAGAAAATAAGCAAAGGAAAGGTATCAGGAAGAAAAGCAGAGATGTCGGGAATTGATAACTATAACTAGTCTGGGATAGAATGTTTTCTTGTTCACAGGCAATGTGGGGTGTCCAACGTTGACAGCAAGGACGGAATGAAAGATAACTTCCCTTCCTTTTTCCTTAGTCCTATTTGGCCAACAATTCTCCAACACATCCTAGAAACATTGTATGATGTCTGCATGATGAAGTATTGAAGTAGAAACTACAAGTCAATCATATAGTATCCATAGTAAAAAGTGATATCTTGTAGTAAGAATTGGTGGTGGTAAATATTCTAATGAAATGTTTTCTTTCCCTACAGCAAAACAAAAGAAAAAGGAGAATGATGTTATTTTGTTTAAATGAGTTAACTTGTTTGTAGATATTGCTGAAACAATGCAGGGGCGGATGCACACCCAAATGGCAGTCGTTTGAATTGATACAAACCAAGATGCGTGTTAACCACCAAAACGCTCTGGGATTCTTTGTCCACCAGTATCTGCAAGTACGCATCTGTGAGGTCCAACTTCGAAAAATATTTACCCGGGCAGAGTTTGTCAAAAAGCTCTTCCGGGCGCGATAACGGAAAAGTTGCAATCACTAGTTGTGAATTCACTGTTGCCTTGAAGTCCACACAAAGTCTCAATTTTCCCAAAGGTTTTGGCAAAATTACTAAGGGTGATGCCCAGAGAGAAACCTGCACACGTTCAATTACACCTTGTGATTCCAAATCATATAATGTTTTTGCGACCTCAGCACGCAATGCGTGGGGAACATTGCGCGGTCTGAAAAATTTCGGTTACGTGTTTACTTTCAGTTCCAAATGTGCTGTATAGTCCTTAGCGCAACTGAGGTCCGCTGCAAAAATGTCTGCAAATTCTTCACATAGACGAGAAACACTGTCTGAAGGCACAGTCTGGTTCACTGATAAGACCTGATTTATTATAGACATGTTAAACAACTAAAATAAATCGAAACCAAGTAAGTTCACTGCAGAGGAAGAACGAAGGACGTAAAATGACAAGTTTTGTTTGTCCTTTGTATGTTGCAAAAAGGCTGCACTGTCCTAACACAAGGATGTCTTGACCTGAATATCTAGTTAACTCAACATTTGCGGCACGCAATGGAAGTGTGCCCAGCACTTTGTAAGTGTCTTGAATGATCAGTGAAAGTGCAGCTCCGGTATCGAGCTGGAATGGTATCACTTCGCCGTTAATGTCCAAGTCTACTAAAAGTTCAGTGTCCTGCTGAGGACAAGAGTGACTGTCTCGTGCAACGTGAACTGACACTGGCACATAATCACTTGCTACTTGATGGGATTTCCGGCGATGTCGAAGCACACTATTTGTGGGACGAACACAGTCCCTGTTAGAGAGAGTGGCACTGGGCGGAGTGGGATGGACTATATGAATTTCCATGGGTGAAGTTTCGTGAGCCTGAGTATCCTTGGTTCGATCCCGATTCCGGCGCGAAGCCAACGGCCTGGAATGGTTTTCAGTTTCCGATTGGAGCTTTTACTGGCAAACTCTCTGAACATGTCCTTTTTTATTACAGTAAAAGCAAATAGCTTGGCGTGACGGGCAGTTCTCACGCGAATGTTTAGCAGCGCACCGCGGGCATGAATTTAGCACTGCATTTGCTTGCCGGCGCGGCATACGTGGCTGAGAGCCTGGCATCAGCTGCGCGACCGGGCGCGAGGGCTGTTTACTGCTCCGTGCAGCTCGCCCCGTAGGCCGGTTAACCTGACACATGGCGGGTGAAGTTTCAAATGTTGCCTGAGCAAAGTCAAGTGTCTCCTGCCGATCCAATATGTCAATCACTTGTTGAAGGGAGGGATTGACTAGTTTCAAAATCTGTTCCCTTATACGAACATCAGAAACGTTCTGTGCAATTGCATCACGTACCATAGTGTCTGAATATGGGAGTCCACATTGACACTCAAAAGCACAATCCTTGGTAAGGCCTTGCAAGGTTGCAACCCACTCCCGAGTAGTCTGACCTGCCATACATTTTGTACAAAAGAAGGTATACCGTTTCGCAACTACATTGACTGATTGTTTGAAATATGCATCTAATGCAGACAAAATTTCTTCATAGGACTGAGGTGCTACGTCGCGTCGGGGAAATAATTTGACCATCACACAGTAGGTTTGAAAACCGACGAACGATAAAAGAAAAGGCTGCCGCTCGTTACCTTGAATTCTGTAGGCGGGGAGATGGAATCCAAATTGGTGTGACCAGTCTGTCCAGCTTTCCAGTGCAGCATCAAAAGGTCTGAAGGTCGGTGCAACTGCTTGTTGTGGCTGCATTAGCGGTGGAGCGGCGGCTGTCGCATCGTTTTCCATTGCACGTTGACCCTGGACGAGCTGTCCAAGGACATCCAGTAATGCTTGCGTCTGCTCATTCTGTAAGCGATAAAATTCGGGCAGTACATCTTGAGTTTGTGGCGAAGCCATGACACAATGAAATAAGGGCAGTATAGATAAGAACACCGTTTTTATACTCGTCGCCAATGTTGTGTTGACAGAAGAGCCAACACCATGTTGCTAGGGGGGGGGGGGGGGGCAAAATGCATGCGTTTTAGCTCACGAAGACTGGTGTGAAGAGGGAAGAACTATACTGATGTGAGGTCTGGATCATGACAAGGAATTAGAATTCAGTAAGCGGACGTAATTAGCTTGATACTTAACTTTAATCCATTTATAATGAACGTCGCTCTTGACGGTACATGATTCACAATATTATCTGTTCAGAATACATTCTTGAAGAATATGGCGCCTTGCTAGGTCGTAGCAAATGACGTAGCTGAAAGCTATGCTAAACTATCGTCTCTGCAAATGAGAGCGTATGTAAGCAGTGAACCATCGCTAGCTAAGTCGGCTGTACAACTGGGCTGAGTGCTAGGGAGTCTATCTAGACTAGACCTGCCGTGTGGTGGCGCTCGGTCTGCAATCACTGATAGTGGCGACACGCGGGTCCGACACGTACTAACGGACCGTGGCAGATTTAAAGGCTACCACCTGAGAAGTGTGGTGTCTGGCTGTGACACCACACTTAACATATGAGGTCATCAGTCCCCTAGACTTAGAACTACCAAAACGCAACTAACGTAAGGAAATCACACGCATTCATGCCTGAGGCTGGATTCGAGCCTGCGACCATAGCAGGTGTGTGGTTCCGGAGTGAAGCGCGTAGATGAAAGTAATGTTACAAACTACTGTGCCCTTTAGCACAGCTTTTGCTTATCATAGCAAGAATTCGATAATTGGATTATGTTAAACAATAACATTTGATTAACAAAACGTTTAGATTTAAGTGATTCTGCGTTTTGTTGCCATTTTAGTTTAATGTGAGTTAATCATTAAAGTTTATTTCTCTCACTACACGACATTTAAAACTGCTGCATCCATGAACACTCCATTAGAAATATTACTCATTAGCATTATGTCTCATTAGACAAAGAGATTATCTTGGTGCTCAATTGAAACTGTGAACTCCCTGGCTAAGTGTAACTTCAATTGAGTGCTGTAGGCCCTTTACAACTGAAAAATTTATATGTAGAATGGATGATGAAAAAAATGGTTACTGTATAATTTGTTGCTCATGTCGGATTGCAGTGTGCAATTAACAAAATTTGTACATTTATATGCATATTGTAGTGATGCAGGGTCATGACCGCTGATAGTGGTCGCGTGTCAAACCAATTCTTCGCGCCGAAGAGGCGCTGAAAAGAGGGGGACCTTGTCGCCTAGAAAAAGGCCTCCACCAACGCATTTAAAGGGCTCGTATGCGCGAGGCAACACTTATCTCTCCAGGCTCCCTCCAGGGATTGAATCCCAAGCAGTCACTGCAGGTGTCACGATTGTCCTCTCATCTTCAGAAAAGGTGCTGTGAAAAGCTGCTGCTGAATGCTGTGGCTTCCTGGAATTTATCGAAAACTCGTCTAAGCACCACACTTCGTCTCTTCCGTTTCTACATCCCTAACTTTAATTCTGTGAAACAAATTGATTTAAAAGCACAAACGTCACAAAGTATATTTATTTACTGATATTTTTAATTTGCTAGTAATTAGATTAATCAAACGAAACAAAATGGAACATGGGAACAGCTAGCGAGAACAAAGAAAAAAGAAATAAATCCCGTTTTCTCCAAAGCCTTAGATCCAACCAAAATATTAGGTGACCTTCTTTCTATTTAAACTTAATCAGCCCTTGTGATTGACCGAAAAAAACTTTAAAGCAGAATTTCCAAAATTCAGAGCTGGTAAGGGTAGCTTTGCCTTCAACACAGTTAGCTGTTAAGCTTATGGCCGGCAATGCTGCCAGTGCAAGGACTCCAAAACATCCTCCTGAACAACAGTTACACTAGTCAAAACGTTTCCCGCAATTCTCATAAAATGTGACTAAGAACACATGTCTTCCGCAAAAGTACGGACAAATCGTGTAGATTCACTATCTGTAAATGATTCAAAGCAAAACAAGAAAAAAAAAAGGTTCAAACGGCTCTGAGCACTATGGGCCTTAACTTCTGAGGACATCAGTCCCCTAGAACTTAGAACCACTTAAACCTAACTAACCTAAGGACACCACACACATCCATGCCCGAGGCAGGATTAGAACCTGCGACCTTAGCGGTCACGCGGTTCCAGACTGTAGCGTCTATAACCGCTCGGCCACTCCAGCCGGTGTCACGGGTTCATTTCCCAGTCTGGGCACACATTTTCAACTGTCCCCATTGACATTTATCTACACCTGTACGTAGCTAATGGCCTGGATTTCATTGTAATTTGATTTTTCGAGAGTTGCAAGATCACCAATGGTATATGTTTTCCGGACATCGGGAATGTCTAAAAGAATAGGTATCATCTTCGTGTAGTTTTCAGAGCAGGTACGCTGCAGCTTCTAGTACCACTGCAACAAAATCACTACCCATGCTGTAACCTCCCCGCAGAAATTTAAAAGACAGAAATATTAAATGAATGGGAGCCAAGCGTATCCTCCCTACAAAAATTTAAATGATATTATTTTAAATGCTAATGCTCATTGAGCTAAGTGTAAGCTCCCCAGAGAAATTTTGAAACACAACAGTTGAAAGTTAACAAGAATACAACCTAACGTAACCTCCCAGCAAATAAATTCAATGACAATGACAATTAAACAAAAATTAGCAATCTGACCCAAGTATAAGTTCCTCACAAAAAAAATGAAAGTCAATTCAGTGATAACAAAATCTTAGTGACAATGAAAACACGAACAGATCGAAATGTCGATCTTAGGCCCTGTTCATTAATTACCTTAGTAAAGCTGCATGTCAAATTTCTGCTCTTATTGTTGGCCACGGCTTGGAGGAACTGCATCGCAAGTAATATTTTTGTTAATATTTTTTTTTGAAATTTAATTGAAACTTTTCTTTAAAGGAAATGGAAGGAAATCGTTCGTTCAATTAAATAGTTCTTTTTTTAAAAATATTGCTTTGAAAACCAAAATTATTATTGGGGCGATTATTGCACAAATTAGTTACAGTTAATTTACATTATTAGCTGAGCGCTTTTAAAAATAATATACCTCATCCTGAATCTTGACCAAAGTGCCATGTCGACGCCCGCCGACTCCTCACACACAACTGAACTCGACTACTACTGCGGACCGACCACTCTGGCCTACTGCTACTGACAGACTGCCCACTGACTACTGCTCGCAACTGTACTGCACGACTACTACTGACAGAGTGCCGCTCGTAACTCTTGCGCGGTCAAGCACAGAGTAGCCACGATAAATGGCTCTCTGGTCAGAGACTCTGCAATGCCTCGCCATCGCTGCCACACAACATACGTGTTTCATAACCCTCCACGGGGGGGGGGGGGGGGGGGGGGGCAAAAAATTTGGCAGCGATGGTGAGTCATTTGGACTTGCCAAGTGCGGCAGAATTTTTCTTTAATTAATCAACTTCTAGAATTTACAGAATATTTAGATACATGAATTAAATGTTGTGCACATGCACCGAGTACAAAACATTCCAAACAAAGACAAAATGTGAGTAGAAAACATATTCGCATATCAGAAAACTGTATATACAAATTATTTGACAGATAACAAAGTGCACACGCACTAAAAAAATTCTTTAGCATTTTCAGAACAAATAAACAGAATGGCGATAATAACGTGCATACGCACAAAAAAATTCTTTAGCATTTTCAGAACAAATAAATAGAATGGCAAAAAATCATGTTGACAAGTGACATGAGTGCACATGCACTGCAGTTCAGAACATATCAACAAATGTCGAAATGTATATACAATGAGTAACAAATGTTATAAGTGCATACGCACTGAAGTATTGAACATACAGAATGAGTACAAATCATATTGAAAAATGAGAAAAGTGCACAGGCACTGAAGTTCAGTAGAAAACATATTAACACATAACATAAGTGCACATGCACTGTAGTTCAGAACATATCATCAAAATAAAAATGTATATACAATATAAAAGACAAGAGTGCACATATACTGTACTTCAGAACAAATCGAAAAAATGTCTTTAGCATTTTCACAACAAATAAACATAATGGCAAAAATCATGTCGACAAGTGACATAAGTGTACTCGCACTGGAGTTCAGCAAATCGAAAAAAAATGTATAGCCCATGAACATAAATGATGTTAGCAAAATATGATTTTCACTATTAAGATAGGAAAGGGAAGGATTGCATCATGGTTGTAGCACTTTAGATTGCACACAGCTGTTCTGAAAGTCCATATCTTTCCACAGAAGTACAACACCAAGTGACACAATTTGAAGTTCTTTTCCCATCAGAATTTATCAGCGTAGCAAAGACACTGAACTGTCGTATTAATGTTTCCTGTTATCATTTTAGCAGTACATCAGGTACACCAAACAGTGGGACCATAATAACGTCTTCATCGCTCATGGTGGTGGACAGCATGTCGTGTCAACACCACGCTCTTACAAGGCACACCAACGTAGAATTAGTGCAAAAACCAAATATAGTGCTCCATGATCATGAGGATGGACAGGACAAATTGATATTACTGTAATTCAGGGTAGTTAGCTCATAAGGTGAAGGACATTAAGTCACATAATAGGCTTCATTGAGAATTACAGTAGTAGTTTGCGGCATTCATAGCCCAGTTATTGAACATTTCTGTACCAAGTATGTAGTATTACAGAATAATGTTCATAAAATTAAATTATTGTCATCATGGGTAATCGTATTACAATAAACAGTGGCAGTCCTTGGCCAGTTACAAAGCATATTTAGTATGACAGAATAATGTTCATCAGAAGTCTTCATTGAAGAAAAAAAAAGTCAATTATTGGCCTAGCATTAACATAATACATTGAGTGATACAAATTATTGGCACTCATTGGCCGTTTACCAAAACATGAAAAGTCAACATTGAAAACAAAAGCTAATTAATGGCATAATTAATAACATAATTCATTTAGTGACATTAATTATTGGCACTCATTGGCCAGTTACCAAAACATAAAAGGTCATAATTCATTTAAGTAGATTAATTATTGGCACTCAGTGGCCAGTAAGTATTGAATAGTATGAAACATTGTTCATCATTCAGAATTATTCAGAACTTTCTTAAATGAGTAGCATTATTTGAAACTGGTGATACACACCATTAAGAAGTCATGATTAAAAATCAGTTAATTACAGTCATAGCATTAATAATCATGGGCATTATAAGTAGTCTCATTACAATAAACAGTGGCAGTTATTTGCCCATTACAAAGCATTATTTTATATATATTTTTTTGTATCATTAAGAAGTCATTACTGAAGTGACATACTATTCCAAGCTGATCAGTATTATTCAGAATTCTCTTAAACTAGTAACATCATTTGGGACTGGTAATACATTTTTTTGTTATTGTGCTAGCAATGCATTGCTTTGGGTGATTATATGGGAAAGCAAGAAGAAAAAAATTTGTTTCTGGTTTGTTGGTATAAATGAAAAATGTGTAACGTCATTCGTCATAAGTCAGCTGTGGCAAGATTATGAAACCAGTAGAGTATATGTAACCACATTCATAGATTTAATGAACAAATGCTTATAGCACATTAATCTCATAAATAATTTCTCCTGCAAAAAGTATATAAAAATGGATTATTAAGCTGAAAAGAGAAATGCATTTTATGCTTAAAAGTAGTGAACTTCGAATTAACAGGTAGTGAAATGTGTGTAAAAAATGTGTTCCATACCTGTCCTTTCCAAAACCTTCAGTCATTATACTGTGCAATATAACACCTGCTGTCAAAACGAACTGCAACAAATACTTAAATAACTACATTGCCTAAATATAACTTCAACATTATCCTCATCTGCAAAGAAAAACTTCATTATACATATTATCTTAACTTCATTATTATCATCACCTGTAAAGGAAAACTTCATTATTCATAGTAGCATATCCTTCATCATTACTCTTCGTCAGCATTCATTATCATCTGCAAAAATCACTTCATTATTCATTACACAACTATTCTTTATCTCTAGCATATTTCATCACTTAAAACTAAGATGTGTAGTTCTGTCTGACAGCCTGCATCAATCACCTTGTATTCTGAAAGAAAAAATTAGTTAAGACTGCTATTCTACGATGAGTGTAGTATATTCTTGTTAATGCTTGTTAATCCTGATCCATTTACTCTTCCTCATAAAGTTATTGCATCTTCTTTCGTTTATTCCGTAGGTGAAATTCCCATTTCTGTTGAATTTATTTCTTACACGCATCATTTCTTTCTGAAATTGATGAACAGAGATTAATGCCTTGCATTTAAATCATATACCCACTAAATAATGCCTGGTTTATGGTGACATAATTAAGCATACAGCATAACATGACAGAAAGCGTAATATGTCAAAGACATTGACGGTGTTCAGATACAAAAATGTACACGGAATAATACAATGCAGCAGCAAAAAACGTAAAACAGTCACGATCTTGAGATGTCATAGGGCAAAAAGAATGTCAAAATCAACTGGTGTGTTATACCTTAACTATTTCACAGTGCATATAAACAAAACATGAAAACAATCGTACATAAAAAGACAAAATGTGACGTTCGTTGTGTTCAGCTTGTATGTATTGTAGTTAATAGAGGAGAGAGTTAAAGACTTTAATGGAGAGAGAATTTGATAAAATTAATACGTCATTACATAGAATTGCATAATTATTCATAAAATACGTAAGTTCATCTGGAAAAATATGCACGGTCTGGTGTGTAACGACAAGAAAAGCGACCTGCTAACCTTACCTTGCCGGGCACTTGCCAAGAAAAATACGATAATCATCAATAATTAGTCATGTGAATATAATTGCATTAGTAAATGGCATCATAGTGTGTTGAATCATACAGTGTCTTCATTCAATAAAGGGTTTAATATTTGACCAATGGTGGTTGCCTTTCGATTTTCTGGTTCTCAAAGTTTCGACGTGTACCACAATGGGATGAGGAATGCTGCGAATCCGATATGGTCCTGCGTATAGAAGTTCAAATTTACTGCACTTACCTTTTATTCTGCTGGATAAATAGTGTGTACGCACTAATATCTTCTGTCCAACGTGAAAGTCGCGGCGTCTACAAACCTGTTTTTGCTGTCTTCTCCGGCGCTCTGCGGCACGTTTGATGTTGTTCAGCGCAATGTCAATTATTTCATGGTGTCGTAGGCATCGACAGGTAGGGAAGTTTACTAACTCTTTAATTTTGTTTGGTGGTTCAACGTTTTTCAGTATAACAGACGGAGATAGCATAGTGGATTCATTTGGAATGGAATTAATTACATCTTGGAATGAGAGTATGTGTGTATCCCAATCAATATATCTTTTGTGGCAGTATATTCTACACAGTTTACCAATTTCTTTCATTAATCTTTCACAGGGGTTCGAAGAAGCATGGTACTTGGATATATAAATCGGAGAAATGTTTCTAGCTCGTAACATACGTGTCCATGTAACAGAACGAAATTGTGATCCATTGTCAGAAATTACTTTCATCACATGCCCTACATGAAATTGAAAATGTTCTACAAATGCTTTCGAAACAGTTTTAGCAGTAGTTTTGCGTAACGGAGTGAAAGTAACAAATTTTGAAGTGAGCTCAACACCGGCAAATATGTAGCAAAAACCTCTGTTAGTTCTCGGAATAGGACCAAAAATGTCTACTGCGGCCATATGTCTTAATTTAACAGGTACAATGGGATATAAAGGAGGAATATGTGAAGTCGTGTCTGACTTAGCTGTCTGGCAAATTTTACAAGACGCTAAAACTCGTCGTATACGTTTCTCCATGTTGGTAAAATAACAGTTCTGTCTCAGTATAAGAAAACATTTTCTTGCTCCGTAATGTGCGTAACTTAAGTGAGTGTACCAGATTAATTTGTTAACCAGTTCGTCAGGAATGCATAATAATCAGTTGTTGCTGTCAGGATGAGAGCGGCGAAACAGAATGTCATTGCGTACAGTGTAATGGTTTCTAATCCTAACATTATTCCTATCTTCCCAAAGGTGTTTAATTTCTTTCCACACGTTTACTTTGCTCTTTTGCTATGTCCTGTAATGACGACGAAATAAAATTTTCAAATGCAGCTTGTTGAATGTACATGACACTGAAATTTGCTTTGCAGGAGTTGGTTGCTACGTCTTGCTGATTGTTGCTCAGAGAACGCGATAGTGCGTCTGCTATAACATTTTGTGTGCCGGGAATGTGAACAATCGTAAAATTAAATTCCTGTAAATATAGCTTCCATCTACTTAATCTATCGTGTGTGAATGGCTCTGAGCACTATGGGACTCAACTGCTGAGGTCATTAGTCATCGTGTGTGAATTTAGCCGAAAGTAAAAATTGTATCGCTCTGTGATCTGTGTAGTGGTATGTCTTCCATAAAGAAAATGCCGAAATCTCGTAAAAGCCCATACAACACATAATGTTTCCAGTTCTGTAACGGAATAATTTCGTTCAGCAGGTGACAAAATGCGACTTGCAAATGCGATGTTTTTAATTACTGTTGAGCCATCTTCTTCGATTTCCTGAAAAATGTGTACGCCTAAAGCGGTGTTAGAACTATCGGTGGCAACGGAAAAGTTTCTGGTAAGGTCTGGGTGCGATAAAAGTGGAGCATTCAACAAGCATGTTTCAGGTTCAGAAATTCAGAATGTGCTTGCTTATCCCATGACCAAATAGTGTTTTTACCTGTTAATTGGCATAATCTGAGTGTGTCTAAAGCAGAGTGATGAATAAATTTACGAAAAAAGTTAATTAAGCCCAAAAAACTGCGTAATTGCTTTTTTGTCGTAGGAATAGTAATGTCACGTAGAGCTTGAAGTTTTTCCGGATCAGGCGCAATGCCTTCTGCTGAAATTACGTGTCCAAGAAATTTTATAGAAGTTTTGCCAAAGTGCGATTTACTGAGATTAACTGTGAGTCCTTGAGCATGAAAAGTTTGCAATAGTTGTTCTAAAATCACATTGTGTTCAGACCAGTTACCTTCTGCAATAAGAATATCGTCTACATACGTCGTAATTCTGTCTTTAAGTTCTGTCGGAAGTATTGTGTTCAAACCGCGAATAAAATCTGCTGAAGAAATAGTTAACCCGAATGGTAATTTGCAAAATTGATAACAGTCGGCAAAACAAAGAAATGCTGTGTATTTTCTGCAATTCGGGCGAAGTTGAATTTGCCAAAATCCCGATTTCAAATCTAATGTGGAATAAATAGCTGTACCGTGAAATTTTTGTAGAAGTTCCTCTAAAGTCTGTGGTCGATCTGTTTCATTAATAATAATATCATTAATGTGACGTGAATCAAGTACCAGGCGAAGTGAGCCATCTTTTTTCTTAACAATATGTAGCGGGTTTATGTACGGACCAACTGCTGGTTCAATAATTCCTTGGTCAAGCATATCCTGCAATTCTTTCTTAACCTGTTCTCGGTGGATATATGGAATGGGATAATGCTTTGCTTTAAATGTGTCGTGCTGTTTCACTTGAAATTCATACATAAAGCCGGACATAGTACCAGGAATGTTGTCGAAAACTGGAGCTTGCTGTAAAAGAATTTTGCGTAGTTGCGTGCGTTCCTCTTCTGTATTTGCACTGCTTTGTCTAACTTTATCGGAAATCATTTGCATTACGTCGTAGTCAGCTTCGTCTGGAGTATTTTAGTTATGTACGTACGTATCCGTGAACAGTGCAGAATTACAGTCCATGTTACGTGTTGCGGAAATGACCTCTGTGCGGTTAATTGTTTGTTCTTCCGCAGACAATGAATGCTGAAACTCTAATGCCAATTGTACATTTTCGTCCTTTAGCATTAAATAAGAGTTTAGAAAATCAACCACTGCATCGTGTTGTATGAGAAAATTAGTACCTAAAATTACGTCTGTTGTCAATAAAGGAACAATCCAAAAATTTGAGTGGAAAGTATGACCTCCAATACAGAATTTAACGTCTACTCCTTTACTCGATACTGCTCCTTTCACTTTTGTTTTGCCTGGTGGTAATGTCGGATAGGTATTCTCTTTGTTACACTTGTTAAAAGTCTCATCATTTATAACAGACATAGGTGATCCAGAATCAATTACTGCTGAAAATTTCGATGAACCAATTTTAATTTCGATGACAGGATGTGAAATAGTTTTCTGAACAAATGGTCTTTCCTGCAAAAGAGTATCTCTTATATCGTCAAAAGTAATTACATTTTCATGAACAACATTTTGCGTGTCAAAAGTAGTGCTTGTGTTACTGGAAGATGCGACCTGTAGAGTATCTAGTCAGATTCTATCTGACGTGTTATTATTATCAGGAGGATGTTGCGGCATTTCTACTATTTGAACAGTTCTATTACTTCTTCCAGACGTATTACGTTCTGGATGGTACCTACTGTCGGGTTCATTCATGAGAATATGTTCTTGTGAATAATTTTGCTGTTGGTATGACTTAGATGTACGCTGAAAATTGTCCTCATTATTTTTACGTCTGTCGTAATAGTCATTCCTATACGGTGTATTGCGATGGGAATTGAAATACTGCCTTCTTTGTACGTAGTTATTTCCTTGCTGCCGTGCGTTACTATTTGTTGGATCTGGGACTATACGTGCACGCGGCGAAACATTAAAGTTTGGTTGACCTTGTAGACTGCATTGTTGGTTAGGTATGCTAAGCGGTTGACTTTCATGCTATTGTAGTGAAAAACGTCTATTGTTACCAAAAAATGCGTTTGCTGTTAATTTTACAGATACTGATGATTACGATTTTTACCTGTTATTAATATTCTCGTGGTAGTTCTGGAGTGCCTAATGAAAATTGTCACTTTCGGTAAAATTTGTCATATCGGGTTTTCTTTAGTCATTTTTCTTAATTCTACATAGAGCAATAGTTAAAGAGCAGTTTTGATGGATAGTAGAAGAGAAGGCAAGAGTGCAGGAAACTAAAGATGTAACAGCACAACTACAGCTCGGGGCCCTATGCTCGCTACGGCACATATTCATTAAAGCGTAATGAATCCCCTGAGGTCTTTTACGCACTGCAAATAAATTTTAGCTTTTGCGTTACAGGCAATAGCGGTATAAATTCAGAAGCAAATAGTTGTATCCATGTTAATTCCAATTTCTGCATTATAGGCAATGCTGATGAAAATACAATAGCAAATTGTCGCATCAGGTTCAAAGCTAGCTTCTGCATTACAGGTAATAGCGGTGAAAGTACAAAAATAAATTGTCTTATACTGTGCAAATCGTATATCTGTGCTCTGTCATTATTAAATTCCTTAGATTTTCTTACAGATAAAAATTGCTCGTAATCTACGTTCTTGTCTCTGAATTTGTGAACACGTTCAGTTTTGTGTGAGAATCTGTTTGTCTGTGTCCGTTCTGAATCTAAGTCCCGTACTCTTTGCAGATTGCCCAAATTATGCGCGTTGCGTAAGTCTGACAAATGTTCACTAAGTGGCGTCTACTGTGTTGAGTTATTAACTGAAATATTTTTCATATCTGTTATCTCTTGTTGTAAACTCGATAACTTTCTACGTAACGTGTAATTAGACGAATCGATCTCATTAATTGTCTGCTGTAAATTTTGAAATTCAGGTGTTTGATTAAATGAAACCGGTGAAGTATCGTCTGATTTGTTGTCATTACTACTTTCTATAACGTCAATACGACTGGCCAATTCATCATATTTTTCAGTCAGTATTTTTACCTGCTCATCAGACTTAGTGTCAGAGGCATTAATCTGTTTTTGCAATTTACGTGTTGTTTCGTTCAGTTTTTTAACGTCAGTTTTGACGACGTCGGAATCCTGTGTTAGTTCTAATTGTTCGAGTCTGTCGGTCACTGTTTGAAAATCGGTTGTGTATGTGTCTGTTTTCGATTTAAGATCAGAAATTTCGTCACGTAATTCTGTGTTCGACTGTTTGATGGAATTAATTTCGTCGCACACTGTAGCAATATTGTTATCTACATATGTCTTCGCTTTCGCGAACATTTTACGTTTGTCTTCTTGTCTCTGTGCTGTGATTGTTTCCATTACTTGTCGTTTTACTTTGTTTTGATCCTGAATAAATTTAAGGAAACGCGTAACACCGTTTTGTATATAGTGATTAAAGCGTTCGTCAATCTGAGTGGTCTGTTGGTCGAATTCCGCGTCTATCTTTGCGTCCATTGTGCGCGAAAGTTCTACTGTCATTGCTTTAAACTCGTCCCGTAATTGTGTAGCTTTTTCAGAGCATAGTTTAGCGACTCCGCTAATTTCGTCTCTGAGTGTTTCTGTTGCAGCTGTTTGCAATTCCCTTAATTCCTGAGCAACAGACTTAATTTCTTCGCTACTTTTTCTTGAATAAGCCTCAATTTCCAAGCGCAACTGTTCCTTAGTGTCATGGCACTGCGCGGCAACGGCTCTAATTTGTTCACTAAGCTGTCTGGAATTGTCGTCTAATTTTTCATTTAAGTGTCTCGAATTGTAGTCCAATTTTTCATTAAGCTGTTTGTTCTGTTCACTAAGTTGTTTGTTACCCTCACTAAGGTTCTCTTGTTTTTCAATAATTTGGTTAACTCGTTGCAGCAATAGTGCCATAATTTGATCCGACCCAAAGTTAGCATTTCTTTTCTCTGTGCTAATTAATGGTGGATCTGCAATTGTCTCGTTTTGTGTGACCATTTGGTCATTCTGTAATTTACAAAAAGTTTTATCAGTCGGATGTACACTGTCAGACACTAATTCGGAATTAAATAGATCCGTCGTACTTTCAGTACACTGTTCATTTTCACTAGCAAAATTTGTCTGTACATTATTTGAATTTTCTAAAACGGGTGTGTTAAGCTGGGCATCGCTCATTACAATAGAGCTCCACGCATCATCAATTGTCGTCAAATTAACACAGGAGACAATTGAGTTCGCTTGTTCATTATTAAGATAAATATCATCATTAGCGGTTGGAATGCACTGATTCTCAGTGAACGCAGGATTGTCATCATTACACTGCGTGTCACAAGTCCTATCGGTAAAGTTGTTTGAGTCGGTAATTTCATTCATTATACCTCGCGATACACTATTCACAGTCTTTCGCGGCATTTTTGCAATAGTCAAAATTATTCACAAAATAGATAAGCACAATTCAAAAGCAACACACAAATACAACAGAGCAACGAATTGCCGTTGACCTGTAGAAAGATAGTCACAAGATTAGTAGAAGCGTTGCGTCAAATCCTAATTATATCTAAGCAAATAAGAGCAGATATCTGACTGTTTTTCAAAAGACTCTCAACGAAATTCGATCCTGGACTGGGTGTCGCCAAGTGTAACCTCCCCACAGAAATTTAAAAGACAGAAATATTAAATGAATGGGAGCCAAGCGTAACCTCCCTACAAAAATTTAAATGATATTATTTTAAATGCTAATGCTCATTGAGCTAAGTGTAAGCTCCCCAGAGAAATTTTGAAACACAATAGTTGAATGTTAACAAGAATACAACCTAACGTAACCTCCCAGCAAATAAATTCAATGACAATGACAATTAAACAAAAATTAGCAATCTGACCCAAGTATAAGTTCCTCACAAAAAAATGAAATTCAATTCAGTGATAACAAAATCTCAGTGACAATGAAAACACGAACAGATCGAAATGTCGATCTTAGGCCCTGTTCATTAATTAAACTGAAATTCTTACCTTAGTAAAGCTGCATGTCAAATTTCTGCTCTTATTGTTGGCCACGGCTTGGAGGAACTGCATCGCAAGTAATATTTTTTTTTATATTTTTTTTTTGAAATTTAATTGAAACTTTTCTTTAAAGGAAATGGAAGGAAATCGTTCGTTCAATTAAATAGTTCTTTTTTTTAAAAATATTGCTTTGAAAACCAAAATTATTATTGGGGCGATTATTGCACAAATTAGTTACAGTTAATTTACATTATTAGCTGAGCGCATTTAAAAATAATATACCTCATCCTGAATCTTGACCAAAGTGCCATGTCGACGCCCGCCGACTCCTCACACACAACTGAACTCGACTACTACTGCGGACCGACCACTCTGGCCTACTGCTACTGACAGACTGCCCACTGACTACTGCTCGCAACTGTACCGCACGACTACTACTGACAGAGTGCCGCTCGCAACTCTCGCGCGGTCAAGCGCAGACTAGCCACGATAAATGGCTCTCTGGTCAGAGACTCTGCAATGCCTCGCCATCGCCGCCACACAACATACGTGTTTCAATGCATCAGCAGTGTTGTCCAGTCATCTTTTTTGCCAGTACTTCTCGTGGCTTGTTGCTTCAACTTACCTCTACAACAGTCGATAAACAAACTTCCACTGCGTAGGTGTCGGAAATTGCAGAACATCACGTGTGCAGAACATCACGTGTGCACAACAACACATGTGCCTACCAAAAGCTACACACAAAAAAAACATCACACACGAAAGCTAAAAGACTGCAGGAACAGAAGATGTAGAACACAGAACAACAAAAAGAATGAAAACTGTAGATACTGCTTTGTACTACTTTTGGCCAAACAAAATTACACATTTATGTCTCATTCTGAAGGTAAATTAATTCTACTGTACGTATGGCTTCATTTTTGAGAAGCTATGTGTACTGATGTTTTTTTCTCTTCCTGGAACTTCCAATATGGCTACATTTCTGAAGATCACTTGCTTCAGGTGGTGTGACCGCCGTACAGTGCGGTTCTTATTCTTTGCTTTGCAAGATAACCGGTAATTCCTCACCAGGTGTTCTTCCAGGAAAAAGGAACTCCGTTCTCGACTGTCGTTGAAGCACAACTTTTTTAAGTTTCGCAATGGTTTCCTGCATAATACAATTATTCCGTGCTGGTAGCTGCAGCAGAAAGGGAACTAGGGGAAAGAAGGGTAAAGTGGCCAGATTGGGAAAAGTGGGCACTTCTTATTTGATGCCTTGGTTGTAAGTTCCTATGGGACCAAACTGCAGAGGTCATCCGTCCCTAGGCTTACACATTATGTAATCTAACTTAAACTACCCACGCTAAGCACAACACGGACAACCAGGCCCGAGGGAGGACTCCAATCTCCGACTTCGGGAGCCGCGCGAACCATGGCAAAGCGCCCCAGATCACGCAGCTACGCCGCGCGGCATGTAATGTCTTCAGCAGTACTGATTTCTACCGAGAAGTGGCCAAACTAGATGTAATAGACACCGTTATGTTTCTGTGAAAACGGTTGGGTTTTTCGATTGTTTGATATAAGACAAGTCACTCACATTACTTCGGTTGCTTCACTTGTAGGTAAAGCAATAGGTTTTTGCGATATCACGGTTCACGCAATGCCTTTTGGCTTACAAATATAAGTTACTGTCGTTTCGTTCGGGTGTACCGTTTCGCATTTGAATCACTGATACAGACATGGCGTCCGATCGGGAGAACTGGCCACGCTACTCGAATAGCCACTCTTTCCGACAGTTCATTTTAATTCTGTTTATCCCAATGAGAATTAGTTAATTCCATATTGTATACATAGTGTAACAATTAAAATTAAAACGTAACAAATCGTTTTATAAACAAAACAAATATCCGTTACTCTGCAGTTCTGCAAAAGTTTGCAAGAGCTTCAAGAGGCCATGAAAACACATCCAGAGAACACAGCAACAAACAGGGAGTACCGTTGCGATGCAAAAGACAACTGAAGCAGTAAAGAACGGGTTTTTCAGCAGCAGCAAAACAATTCAGTATTCCACGTAATACGTTAAAAAAAGAGTTCTAAAGAGAAATACAGTTGGTAGCAAAAATGTTATGGGTAGCTTAAGGGCAGTGTTCAGCGAAGAACAAGAGCAAGAAATCCTTAGTTACTTTTCTGGAATGGAAAAGCGATTTTATGGAATTACTGTGTTTGACGTGCGGCTATTGGCATTCCAGTCGGCAGAGCCTAACAAAATGCCATTCCGCTTCAACAAAGAGTCTGAAAAGATAGGCTAAGACTTGGCGACATGCTTTAGAGAATGGCATCCCAATATTAGTGTGAGGAAGCCAGAATCTCCCTCTATGTCTAGAGCACAAGCGTTTAGCAAGGTGAACGTAGACAAATTTTTGATGTCCTTAAAACACTATAAGATAAACGGTTTCACCCGGCTCATCGTAGTTATAATACAAATGAGTCCGATCACTGACAGTTCAGTCCTAGAACAGCAAAGCGTTTGCACTCAAAGGAAGACAAGTAGGAGCCGCTACATCAACTGACAGAGGTTTGCTGTCGACTTCTGTAGTGTGCGCGTCTGCATGAGGAAATTTCATTTCACCTTTTGTAGTCTTCCCTAGGCGAAGGATGAAGATTGAACTTAAAAATGGGGCTCCGCCAGGAACCGAATTTGCGTGCCACACTAATGAGTGGATGCAGAGTGAGGGCTTTGGTTTGAGCATTTTTTAAAACATGCAAAACTTACTGTTCAAGATCTAGTTCTGCTAATCTCAGGTTGTCATTCCACCCGTTATGATAACCCAGGTCTCTCATTAGTAAGGCCAGAGAAAATCATACAACTGTTGTGTGATTGCCTTGCACTGTGGTCACAAGCTCCAAACTTTGGATGTGGCATTCATGTCACCTTTTAAAACCTTCTCACACAAACCTGTGAAAATTTTCTTTGCAATAATCCAGGAAGAACTATTACACAATTTCAAATAAGTGCACTCTTGGGTTAGAAAGTGTGGAATTTTTCCTCTAGACCTTAACGTGTATACCGATGAAGACTATACTGCAGCTGACGGACACTAATATTGTGTCTTGTTCAAATATTGGTTCTTCTAATTGCGAAACTGCTGAGTCTTCTGCAAGGGCTGGTCTCTCTGGACGCCAAACTGCTGTGTCTTCTTCAATAGGCCTAGTGATTCATTTCTGGAATCAACTTACGAGTTTTTTTCAAGTACAGGCGGCCTTCAGATTGTTGGTGATAAGCTTTCTCCAAGACAAGAAAGAAAGATGAGCAGCTTTTGCGAAGAAAAACAAACACATAAGAAACACAAAAGGCCAATACTGTATAATTTAAGACAACACAGAATAAAGGTAAAAATCTAGAAGTGGGAGCAAACGCTAAGATACTTTCTGCTAATAAGAAACTTTTTGAAGAATAAATGGAAGAAGAAAATTCTCAGATGAGGAACTGACACAGCTCTTAGTGCGAGGAATCGTTTTCGAGAACTAAAGAAAATGAAGGATGGATAAGACGTCGGAGCTGGGCTCATGAAGTGCGCGCTGGATGTGACGAGGACGATGACAACTTCAAGTGGGAATTTTGTACATAACTTAATATTGATTCTGAATGGATAAATTGTGAATGAATTACACTGAAATAGTAACGCATAGATAGTCGCTCATTTCTCTGTTTGCCGGCCGATGTGGCCGAGCGGATCTAGGCGATTCAGTCTGGAACCGCGCGACCGCTACGGTCGCAGGTTCGAATCCTGCCTCGGGCATGGATGTGTGTGATGTCGTTAGGTTAGTTAGGTTTAAGTAGTTCTAAGTTCTAGGGGACTGATGACCTCAGATATTAAGTCCCATAGTGCTCAGAGCCATTTGAACCATTTTGATTTCTCTGTTTAGATCATTTGCTGACCTTTTTGTACCAACAATGTATTGCAACAAGTTTTTTTTCGCATTTGCATCATTGTTCTGGTAATAATAATCAGTGGTGAAATAGAAACTATAAGCCTACCCATTTTTTAAAGTAATAAGGCTATTGGGGAATGGTGGCAAAGGAATGGCAATTTTACTCCATTAGGCAGGGATAAGTGTCTACTAAATAAGCATCCAGAGAAACATTTACGTGTCCAATAACATATACTTTCACCTTAGCTATAAATATATGGTGTGATACCTTAAATGTACAATTTCAGGATTTATATGCCACAAGCTTCTATTAATAGAAATGGTTTCATGAAATTCAATTTCACTTAGAGTGACTATTTTACTCCATCTCTTGCCTGGTCTTCTGAGTTGACCGAGACAACATGTTTCAGATCACACCTAAGATGTCTCTGGTGAAACCCTTAGCGACAGACATCCCAGTCGCCATTTTATCGGTTTGAGGTTTATGTACTTTGAGACGATTTCCACAGCTTTTCGCGGCTTTTCGCGGATGATGCTGTAGTATACAGAGAAGTTGCAGCATTAGAAAATTGTAGCGAAATGCAGGAATATCTGCAGCGGATAGGCACTTGGTGCAGGGAGTGGCAACTGACCTTTAACATAGACAAATGTAATGTATTGCGAATACATAGAAAGAAGGATCCTTTATTGTATGATTATATGATAGCGGAACAAACACTAGTAGCAGTTACTTCTGTAAAGTATCTGGGAGTATGCATGCGGAACGATTTGAAGTGGAATGATCATATAAAATTAATTGTTGGTATGGCGGGTTCCAGGTTGAGAGTCATTGGGAGAGTCCATAGAAAATGTAGTCGATCAACAAAGGAGGTGGCTTACAAAACACTCGTTCGACCTATACTTGAGTATTGCTCATCAGTGTGGGATCCGTACCAAATCGGGTTGACGGAGGAGATAGAGAAGATCCAAAGAAGAGCGGCGCGTTTCGTCACAGGGTTATTTGGTAACCGTGATAGCTTTACGGAGATGTTTAACGAACTCAAGTGGCAGACTCTGCAAGAGAGGCGCTCTGCATCGCGGTGTAGCTTGCTCGCCAGGTTTCGAGAGGGTGCGTTTCTGGATGAGGTATCGAATATATTGCTTCCCCCTAATTATACCTCCCGAGGAGATCACGAATGTAAAATTAGAGAGATTAGAGCGCGTACGGAGGCTTTCAGACAGTCGTTCTTCCCGCGAACCATACGCGACTGGAACAGAAAAGGGAGGTAATGACCGTGGCACGTAAAGTGCCCTCCGCCACACACCGTTGGGTGGCTTGCGGAGTATCAATGTAGATGTAGCTTCTAGAATATACCTATATCCCCTGTTCGTCATCACAATCGGAACCCATGGTTCTGTGGCAGCATATTCCCTTAACCTCCTTGGCTTTAGCGACATTTTATACAGGATGCCAACACCTTCTTCACTGGCCTATCTATACTATTAAATTATTTGAAATCCTTTAATTTGCTGTCACATTTCCAGGTCTATAGTGGGTATAACAGAGGTGGATGTACTGAATCAGTTAGTTTACTACATCTTCTGATGTACATATCACTCACGTCAAGTCATTTAGGTTTCTCCTGCGGAAGAGGTAAAATTCCCTGTTTTCAGAAAAATCTTTGAACTTTATTTTTTTCTTTATGTTCTTCAGAATTTCATCCTTATCTCGTCCCTCTTTAACGTTCGGAAGGGTAATTTTCAAATGGAACAACCTGGAGATGTAGGCTATAGAACCTATTCTCATGGGTATCCTCACCATTACCTTTGGTTAGGCCAATGGGTGAGCGAGATGAAGCGTAGCTCATAATATTATCTATACCCAGAATGTGCCCTATCACAAAATAGAACTCTTGTAGTTAGAGCACATGGTGACAGAGCCTGTCATGCTTCAGTTTGGCTGTCGTGACAAACTGTATAGGGCCTTGTGATTAGTGTACACTATCGTAGTTCTCCCACAAAGGTAGTACCTAAGTTTTGCGAAAGCGTGTGCGGGCGCCAGCGCCTCAAGTTCTGTAACACAGTAGTTCCTTTCGCTCTTATTGAGTGCCGTACTTCCAAATGCGATTGTTCTGTGATCGGTTGCATGTTCGACCTCGACCTCCTGAATTTCTACAGCTACTGCTGGTCTGTTGCTGCAAAGGAAGATAAACTCAAATCAAGGCGGGCTAGAATGGGCACATTCAAGAGCGCTCGCTTGAACAGAAACATTCTCTCTCTGCTTCCTCGTTTCATTGCCAGGGTGTATTCTTACCCATGCCAGTGCATAGTCTACCTGAGGATAGAACTCCACTACCCAGAAATCTATGGTAAAAGTTTATAATACCTAATAGACTTCGGAGCTGGTTCATAGTCGATGCTGTGGAAAATTTACTGCCTATCCTCGTATTATCTTCATTCTGACGTATATCAACTCTCGATATTCTATCACCTAGGAAATCTATTTCTGTCTTCCCAGAAATGGATTTCTCCAAATTTACTGTAAGACCGGCTTCACGTATAACTCGTAACAGTTGTCTGATATAGCGGTTATGTTCGTCGCACGATTGCAGCAGCAAAGAACATATCATCGATATATTTTGCGACGAATTCTATGATTTCATAGTTGAGAGATGCATTGAGTGTACGTATGAAGTGTATAGTCCGAACGAAACATTCTTACAGTGATAACACCTCCCGCTACACAGGAAGGTGGTGTACTGCCTGCATCTCGGGTCTAATTCAACCTGCCAAAAAAGTCATTTTTTAAGCCACCAAAGAGGAGATTTTCTTTTTGTGGAATCGCTGCATTAATTCTTCGAGACTCTCGAGACCGTCTCGGTCAAAATGATTTTATTTCTTTTGCGTGAGTCAGTTACCAGCCGAATCGACTACTCCTTTTTTTGAACGAGATGCAGAGAGCTGCAGTAAAAACTGCTAGCACGCTTAATCCCTTGGTCAGCATCTCCCTGGTTTGTTCTTCCACCTGTTTTTTTTTTTTTTATGTTAGTGGAGGACAGTACGTTTGTCCGAAGTATGCAAGATGCTTCTTCGCACTATACTTAAAATTCTCAAATGTGACGGTCGTAACCTTAAACGCTTCCATATCTTCTATTAAAACCTATCTTAATTCTCCCCTCCTTTCTGAGGTGGTATCCCGTATTTCACCAACACCGTCGTCAATGGCACGGAGGGTTTCCTCGTGCTCTAGGGTTTCAGTTTTGTGCTATCCTGTATGACCGCTGGGGGAGAGATGTTTCAGCACCGCGATAAATTTTTGAAGGTGTCACAGAAATTGTGAGATAGCGAGGTTTGCTGCAGCTATTTTCACGACCACTCAAATGCGAAGTGGGCTGTTGTCTCCTGTAGCGAGAGTAATTGGGCCTCGATTCATGCGTATCGTCACAGCACGAACTCTGCACCGAGTATGGCGTGAGTTGTCAAATATGGGGTGATCAATAATGCGGTGGCGACAACCGTTATACCATCCCAACTGAGAGCGAACCTCACCCACTTCTTTATTTCTGTGGTTTTACCTTGAATGCACCACTCTCACTGGTTCTCTGTAGAGTAAAGGCAGCCCACTGTTCTGTTTTTCGGCATCCTTGAAACAAAGTTTCTGATACTCAGCTTACGACACCATCGGTGTCCAGTGTAGCAGGTACTTTCTTATTTCCCGAGTTAGTAACCAAAGTGTGCCACACCGGTTCTTCAGCGTTGTCCATCTCTGTCAGTAGCTCGTCTTTAGATTCCTCTTATATTAGGACGCGTAGGATGTAGACCTTGCCCTCATCTACACCTGCTTGCTGTTCCATATCTAGTCAGGCCAGATGACGCGAAACGATTCGTCAGCCCGTTGGTTGTTCCGGCATTCAATTCTGTTCATTCGAATCCTTAACAAACGAACGAGTCGTGTTACTCTGCCAGTTGGATTTCAGGTTACGGTTGTTATTGGCATTACCATACATAATTCATTTCGTGCTAACTTGCAGTTATTATTATTATTATTATTATATTGTGCCCATTCACATCCCACCGTGGAATTGCGTTTTCCTCGCTCATATTCGTCGATCAAACAAAATCAACCTGAACGCCTCTAGGTCTGAATTCTCTGCAAAAGTTGGTGACCACTTGTGGTCTGTGGGCATCAAACTGATGAATAACTGTATCAATTCCCCACTCAGCACAGGGCGTGAAATGCGTCGCTGGTAGGGGTGAAGCTTTAATTATGCTTAGGCGCACTCTGTTCTGCTAGGCCGCAGACCAGTAAACCTTCATTAATTCACCTTCGAATTCCTGAACCAAGCTGCGTCTCGCCACGGGTGGTCCAACCTTGGAAAATGCTTCACCGCTCAGGTGACTGCACATAAACTCAATTTGCCGGTGAACGGGCCAATGACTCGGAAATTTGTTTTGGAACTGAGCTAACCATATTTTCACATGGACGTCTCCGTTCACATTAAACTTTAAGAATTTTTTTGATAAGAAGAATTGTTTCTCATCGAAAGCACGATCCGCTTTATGTTCTTGAACGGAGGCTAGCGAGTCTGCTCTGCCTGTATTATACGGCGGTGCTCCATTTGAATTTCAGGTAGCACACGCCACACTGGATTTACCAACGGTTATGTTACTACTTTCCACTAGCAGTGTGAGCAGTTATGACATGAGCTGTTCTGACACTCGCAAACGCCTCGCTTCTTTCTTTAAAGCCTCAACATCTTGTTTCAGTGAGGCAAAGTCTTCTGATTCTGACAAAAGAATCGGCTCCATTGACTCTGAATCCAGAAGCTCTTCCAGAGTCTCTATTCTCTGCGCAAGTTCTGAGTTTTAGCTCCCTAACATTCTTATCTCCTTCGCCAGTGAACAGTCATCTTTATATATGTTCTTCACTTTATCTTCTGCCTGGCATTTTGGAATGCGAAATTTAATTCATTCAACTTCTTCAACATCTTCTTTTCACCCTATCTCATTTCAGCCCTGTCTGCATTTGCGTGTTTACTGTCGGTTTCTGCATTATCGAACATTAAATTCTGAGCGCCTTCCTCTTTTTTCTGTGTCCACGTTTCCTTTTATTCTATTCGCTTCTGCTTTCTTTCTGTCGGCTTATGCTCTTTCCACCCGTTATTGAACCCATGGCCGAATTGTTTCACGTACCTCAAGACATAGTTTTATTAGTGCATGATTATACTCATTCTTGTTTGACAGTTCGTCAGTATAATGTTCTCCAGCGTTTCAAGTTCCATTTCTCTTTGTCCTACATTTTCCATTGGAGGTTCTCTGACAGTGCATTCAGAGTCTAACGGACTCTCATTTCGCGTAATATTTCTCGCTTCCCGAGATCGAGCCCTACTTGTGCGGTCCATCCTTCATCAAACAGTAATGGCCGTTCACTCACTAACATGTAAACAAGGTTCCCACACGCTGAATACTCACTCATCCTCATCATACAGAACGTGAACAATATCAGACAAAAATAGCAAACTCCAAAATAATACAAGCAAATTACAGTCAACAAGACTGCTGCTGTTAAAAGAGAGTTTATTACTAAGAAAAACGAAAAGTACAAAGCGATTACTACAACTAAGGTCTACAAGGTCAGTTGTGCCCCGCTGTATCGTTCTAACAGCATGACAAAAGGAAAAACCAAAGGAACGACCCCTGTATCAGGAACGATATGAGAACTATCGCTTAGTTTTTTTGTCTTTTCTTTTTTCTTTCTTCCTTTTTTTGTGTGTTCGCGGTTGCTCTGGGTTTAGCAGAGATCAGTACAGTTTGCTTGTCGCACTTGAGAACTCAAAGCGCAATTAGATTTACAAGCAAATTCACATTAATAAGCTAAACAGAGGAATGTGTGTGTCTCCCGGGATTCAACAGTAATTACTACAGTCTGCCTGCACACTCACGAACCTGGAACACGACTATTTCCGTCAGCAAATTAATATCTTGTGAAATTATCATGCAGCAGAACGATACTGAAAAGACAGAACAATGTCTCTGCTACGTGCAAAATCAGGAAAATTTCAAATCAAAAAGTAAAATAAATAAAAATATGTGTATAAACCGGAAATGAAGCAATAATCTTCCCCCAGTTAATCAGTATTGCTCCAGATAGTGGCACCTGTTAACCGCAGGAACGCTGTTTCAAATCGAGAGAGGGTCACCCAAAAAAAGTAGTTGTAGGACAGTTCGAATGACAATCAATAAAACCAACGTGAATTTATTGACTGAAATTAGTTTCATTCACACATGTGTTGTCAAATAATATCATTTCTTAACCAGTTAAAATCACTGGCTGGCAACCACAGCTATGAGTTGTCGTCTTGGGTATTAGTAAACCACTTCAGCCACATCACCAGGTGAACATCCGTATAGCAGTAGATCCAGAAGGAAAACCAACCTTGGTATGGTAAATTATAGTAACATATAATTTTTTTTAAAAACTATCGAAAACTTTTACATGAGAATATTAAAATGTTAGAACTCACATAACTAAAACATTAGTGCTGATGATTTCAGAACATTGTACCCAATATTCGTTGTCCATCAGAACAAAACACCGCTAAAAGGCCGTACGTCATAGAATAAAACAACCGGAGTCCAATATAGTGGATAGATCCTAAACAAATCATACCATAATGATCCTTTGGTAAGGTGAAAATCTATTAAAAACTGTTAAGATCTAATTTTTAGCCAGAATGAAAAACCAAGAAGGAGTTGCCACTACATGGAGGGATATTCTACCTGGAACAAACTCGTCAAGTAAACAGCTATTGATGGAAAACTGAACATGAAAACCGCGCTTACCGCTTCTCTGGCCTATACGCAATAGCGAACAGGGGGCGCGGCCACGTGCTCTGTCATACTGACGACCGGAAAGTAAACAGCTTGCCTATAGACGACTCACCCGTGCGCTGAAGATAATCTTTGGGTAATACACGAATGATGAATGTGACAAGGGATATTGGGTTGAAAAGTACAAAAAAAATTTTTTTGAAAGACAATCTGTAGAATTTGACAGTGACCTATGATTTATTTTTTCGTTAACAGCGCCCATATGTTACGCTAAAATTGAAGGTGTAATGACGTAAAAGAGGAATATGATATGCGTGTATTACGGCAACGAAACAGATCTGCCGTAAGTGTCTACTGAACAAATCTTACAAATTTAAAAATCTTTAAAAACTTAAAAATTATAAAATTATTGTTTCGTAAAATCCAATAATAAAGGACTAAATATAGCTGAAGCGATTTACTAATACTCAAGATAAAGTCACTGAGCATGAAGTACAATGGTGAATGCCAATGATGTGGGGAAATTAATGATAAACTGACTTGAGATATACACACATCAAAAAAGTTTTGCATCACCCAGTTTCCTAGAACTCCTGAAGATAGACGTTGACTGTGGATATTGTATCACAGAAACAGTCCCTTTGACTGTTCAGAGATGTCACTAAACCCACCCAAAGATGCAAACAACCATGCATGAGCAGCGCCTATTAGCCGGAGGGTCAGTTTCAATCATTCCACATGGAAGGAGGTACACAACTGGTGTTGTCTGTAGTTCAACAGTGCCTAGGTGGTCAATACCGCGGTTCGATCGCGTCCGCATTGTTACTTTGTGCCAGGAAGGGCTCTCAACAAGGAAAATGTCCAGACGTCTCGGAGTGAACCAAATCGACGTTATTCGGATATGCAGAAGATACAGAGAGAGACAGGAAATGTCGATGACATGCCTCGCTCAGGCCGCCCAAGTCCTACTACTGCAGTGGATGACCGCTACCTACGGATTATGGCTCGGTGGAACCCTGATAGCAACGCTACCGTGTTGAATAATGCTTTTAGTGTAGCCACAGGAGGTCGTGTTACCCCTCAAACGGTGCGCAATAGACTACATGATGCGCAACTTCATTCCCGACGTCCATGGCGATGTCCATCTTTGCAAACCACGACACCATGCAGTACGGTACAGATGGGTCCAACAACATAGACAGCTCAGGACTGGCAACATGTTCTCTTCACCTATGAGTGTCGCATAAGCCTTCAACGAAAAATTCGTCAGAGACGTGTATGAAGGCAACCCGGTCAGGCTGAACGCCTTAGACACACTTTCCAGCGAGTGTAGCAAGGTGGAGGTCCGCTGCTATTTTGGGATGGCATTATGTGGGGCCGACGTATGCCGCTGCTGGTCATGGAAGGCGCCGTAACAGCTGTACGATACGTGAATGCCATCCTCCCACCGATAGTGCAACCATATTGACAGCTTATTGGCGAGGCATTCGTCTTTATCGACGACAATTTGCATCCCGATCATGCACATCTTGTGAATGACTTCAGGATAATGACATCGCTCGACTAGAGCGGTCAGCGTGTTCTCCAGACACGAACCCTATCGAACATGCCTGGGATAGATTGAAAAGTCTGTTTATGGACGACATGACCCACCAACCACTCTGAGGGATCTACGCCGAATCGCCGTTGAGGAGTGGGGCAATCTTGACCAACAGTGCCTTGATGAACTTGTGGATAGTATGCCACTACGAATACAGGCATGCATCAATGCAATAGTACAAGCTACTGGGTATTAGAGGTACCGCTGTGTACAGCAATCTGGACCACCACCTCAGTGTTTGTTCACTTCTTGGCCAAACTACTTGGCAGAGCCCAGACAGCTCACAAATACAGCAACACTGGCAAAGCGCGGAACACGATCTACGTAGAAACTTGCCTGCTCCCCGATTTCTCTCCAACTCCTTTTCTCTCACGTGGAGAGAGCCAATCCCCCGGGTTCCTCACCATCTTGAGTGGGAGTTTCTTTTTCCACGACACTTTGCAGGAAATGCCTGCCTAAATTTTCTGTTTCGGTCCTAATGTATTGCTCAGAATAATCATACGTTGGCAGTAGGCGGTGCTCTCTTTCCATATTGGCTATGTCTCTGCTGGGCAAAAAGTCGCTCGCTTTCCACGCTTTGTGCCGAAATATGGTGGAGGCATCCCCTCTGTTATGCTTCCAGGAAACACACAGCTTCATTTATCTAGATATGCAGGAGCCACTCGAGGAACAGCCGGGTTCACATCTCAAACGTGGGTAGCGGTACTGCCGGACAGAGAATAGCTTTCTCGGATGGCTGCCTCATGCGGCTTAGCCCACCCATGCGAAAAATTCTGGGAACATCTCGAGACGCCGCTATACAAGCACAGGAAGCCTCAAGCGCGTGGGTGGCCACATGCCCCTCGTCTCACCAGCGGGAAACCTTAGCGGCCACAGAATTTCGCCTTCACCTGCCTTGTCTTCCTCCCAGATAGCCCCGGTCGATACAGCACATAATGCAGTTATCGAAGGTCGCATAGCCATATGCGACCAATTGGCATCGTCACACATTAGTGGTTTTACGCTGTAGTAACTGTAACGAACATGGCAAATAATCACACACAAAAAACTTATATAAATTCGGCGCAACAGTAAGAAGAATGGGCCTTTACATCGAAGTGTAGTATGTAGTACATTAATGAAAAACTTCCTGAAAGGAACAGAGAATTTTGGATATGAAAAGCCTACGAAAACATGGACTAAGTCACATTCTGAACATTTCTCAGAAAGATTTAAAAAAAAAAATAGTATAATTCTGATGCCAAATTTAATGATTGTAGAGGACATACGTTAGAAAAAATGGCAGCTGAAATTATGTGATAAAAAACAATAAATGCAAAGGAAGTACACCTTACCCCGAAAAGAACTTGGTAAATCCGCCACTTTTAGGTAAGCTTTCGTCCCTTCATTGTGTCGTTTAGCATTGGAAGTTTCTTTTTGTTGGTCTTTGATTTTAGTTCGTTATTTGGTAGACAGGAATAGAAATTTTTTACGCCTTGAACACAAAGCTGTTTAAGTTCTTGAAAGTCTACACATTTTTCATAAAGTATTGGCAGGAGGGCTGAAAACATACCTCCAGAATTAGTTATTTAAAAATGATCTCGATTTACGTTTCAGAAAGTTTCGTATTACGAAACACTTGCTATCATACGCTCGACGAGGCCGTAATAACTTGTCAGGACCCTGCAATTGATACTCAGGCTCGATATTAATTAGTAGTCTAATAGAATGTTCCAAACATACTATTGTTCAGGCTCCATTGTAAGAAATCTTCCTTGACAATCAGAGCTTCTGTGACCTGTCTTGTCTCGAAAGTTAAAAAAAGATCGTTCAGTCTCGTATACTTCCTTGTTGAGCAAGAATTACTTTGTAAGGCCTTGGATTCACTCTTGTGGTTTCAGAAGCGTGAATTCCTGTCTTTTGGTAACTCTCCAAAACCTTTCTCTTTATCAGATTAAAGTTTTTATCACATTCCATGCAAGAGTGTCCTCTCATTGGAAATACTACTTTGTCACTAGCTAATCTCTTCGAGGTACAAACGACATAGTGACGGTATATAAGCACAGCATAGTTCTTATGCTGTACTGAGCATGAATCACAGAATATGACAAGAAATCTAACTTTCGTATCAAGGATGTCACAAATCTAAGTCTATGGCCATAGTTGGAAATACCCATACTCTGGACATAATGCTACCAAGTTCACTAGTCGTACGATAATTAGTTTCCGTGTTATAGCTTGTTAAATAGGTTCAAATGGCTCTGAGCACTATGGGACTTAACATCTATGGTCATCAGTCCCCTAGAACTTAGAACTACTTAAACCTTACTAACCTAAGGACATCACACAACACCCAGTCATCACGAGGCAGAGAAAATCCCTGACCCCGCCGGGAATCGAAGCCGGGAACCCGGGTGCGGGAAGTGAGAACGCTACCGCACGACCACGAGCTGCGGACCTTTAAATAGGGAAAGTTTAATTATCACCGTCCAGTATATACAGTGAACACAACAAATCTTCCCGCGTTGCCGAGATGTTGCCGTGGTGTCTGAGTCTCGGAAGTCACGCAGAAAAGAGAGAATGTTTCGCCCATTCTTCGAACGGCTGGGGGGCGATCGCGGCGCACATTGGCCCCAGGGCTGAAGGCACCCGTTCGCTTTTCAGCAGCCGCTGACGGGGCTTTTTGCACAAGTTCCGAGAACTGCCCCAAGTAGGCCCGCTCGTTCTAAAGAGTTCGAGAGACTGTATTTTCCTGACTACCAAGCGGTCTATAGAGATGCTTTCGGTGGTACAGAACACACAGTGGCGAGCGCAGCCACAATGCTACGGCATACTAAGTAGATAACTGTGAGGTAACTGCAAAAAACGAAAATAATATCGCATAGTGAGATGTGACAGGAAAGCCACACGTTGATAGCAACGTCACATCCGAATGTACACACTGTTTTATTTCGATGATCTATTACTTCCAGTGCTGCACAATCATGAGCTAATGATACTGTACAGTATTACTATTCGCAATTCAAAATTATTAAAAAAACTGCAAGTGCAGGTTGCGGTGCTTAAACCCGGACAAAGAAAAATATTTTTTTAAATAAAAAATTTGTTAAAGCAAAATAAAAATAAAAATCCTTTTACATATAAATAGTGATATCTTTTCAACAGTAACATTACTCGATGTGATCCCCTACAGCCACAATGACCGCCTCCAATCTCGCCCTGAAGCGACCGCATACACTCTTTAAAACAGCGCTGCCTATATTCACGAATGCTGCTTCGACAGCGGTGGGCAGATATGAGACTGTAGGGTGTCTCGTCATAATGGTAACACTTTCGGCTACACTTCAAACTTAGTAGTAGAGGGGGTCCAAATCCGGGCTATTTGGGTGGCAGAACACCTTTGACCAAAACATGTCAACCTTGTGCGAGAGCCAGTTTTGGAGTAAATGGCTCGTATGAGTTCCTCCGCTGCCATCCGACGCACTGTTCGCTCGCTGACATTCAACACTGATGCCAGTTTCCTCAGTGATTGCCCCGGATCCTCCAAAATCAGCGCCTGAGCCTTTTCGATGACTGCAGCAGTACGTATCACGTGTTTCCTCGAATGAGGTTTCCACGCCGGGTTAGCGGAACTTTCCCCAGACTTCTCCGGAGCATTATATTTGGCCACAGTATCGCAAGCAGCTGGTATCGGGTACCCGAAGAATCGAATTATTTCAGTGGGCGAACGCCCAGCGCGAAGACTTTCAATAATGGCGACTCTTCGGTTGTACTCCGCATTTGTGCTTAACATGTCGGCCATTTTGAGGTTGTGACTGTTTACTAAATGCCTTTGGCTTTCAAGAACGCTAATCGCGACTTCCGGCGGAACTTCGATATGGCGGGAAATTCAAACTGAAATTTGTCCTGTTTTAAGCGTCGCACACTGTATATGAGTAAATGGCTACATGTATCTGTTAAAGTGCAATAAACGTGCTAAAGCAAAAGTGTAACAAAGTATATTTTCTGTTGCTGTTAAAAATTTATGATTTCTTCTTAAAATCGTTATTTCTGCAATGTGCAATATTCATTGCGATTGTTACACCTTGTTTTTCAATTACGGATTTCATATTTTTATTGTTTCAGCCTTATGTATTGCTATTATTATGTGCATTTCTACGGCGAGTGGCATTAGAAATAACACCGCTTTCGTGAATGATTCAAGATATCGAAACGGGGATTTCTGCACATAATAGTACTTAGGGGATCATTAATTCTGTTACATGGTTCATACAGTTAACTGTTGTATCAAGCGGAAGATTGGAACAAATATGGTACCTTTAGATGCTGTGTCATACTTTGTTTAATGGTCTTACAGCGTTTTTTAAACCAGGTCTTTAAACATTTCGCAGACGTTTCTGTCTTAGGTACTAGATTGAGGAAAAACGTAATTAGTATAAAAAGTCTATCTTCCGATACATCAAGTCTTTCTGCTTTCGTACTTGCTTGTAACGCAGAATTAAGAGCAAATACGTCGTAGAACATTTCCTGCTGATATATGAAAATTGGTAACCGCTAGAGCGTTTCTTTAAACGCCAAAATTGTTCTCATTTGGTAGTTCTTAAATGTTTCGTAATATCTGTAAGGCTATCTGTCGATTACATTTAATGCAAAAATAGGCTGTGTGAAATTTGAGGCCAGTAGGAGAAGGGAAATGCGTGCCCCCTTACAATCAACAGTAGAACTAAAAAATCGAAAACCTTGAACTTCGCAAAATATTACTACTGTACAACAAATTTATTACGTACTATAAGCAGGTCGTTTATTTCGTTCTCCGTTACTTTAGTGGTTGCAGTACACAAATGACACTTGTCATGCGACGTGACAGACCAGTGACCGTTGGTCGCGGTAACGCTGTGTTGACGACGACTCGGAACTGCTCGAGCACTGGACATAAAGGTGAAAGAATCTTGGGTTCTGCTTAGTATTTGAAGCGCCCCGTGACCTAGCGACATCTCCACGGCGTGTCTTATCGATTTTAATGCACTATTACTGCGTGATAAGGACTATAATATATTCTAGTATGCAGGTCATATGTAAGAACAGGAGCTAATAAATAAATGGGAGATTACAGTAACGATTCAGACAAATTTATAACTTTAGCACGTCCCTGGATCTACTGATCTACTGACATTTGTTGTTATTAACTCTGGAATAGTTCCGTCTGCTGTAATTCAATCTCGTGATCCCAATTACTGGCTGTTTAATATGATTTATTTCGTTTATTATGCACTTAATTATTCGTTTAATCTAAATATTGCCGTCTGGTTTTGACACTGCTTAAAAGCTGGTATAGTTTTCCCTCGTCATTCTAAGAAGTGAAGATGGATCGAAATGCCACCCACTTGCTAATCATTGCCGTTTCTCAAAATCGAATAAAATATTGTGGTAGGGTCAGAGTCAAGTTCTGTTTTTTGAAAGACGACATTTTCAATTACTTAAAATCAGCGTGCACTGATACAGGATGAGAATTCTTATTGGAAATTGTTTGAGTTGCAACAGGAGTTTGTACGATGGTAAGATTTAATACTGTTTCTTACTGCGTTTTAAGCAGAGCAGTAGCCTGTTGTTGAGGACAGTTTGTAGCGTCTCTATATGTGCCTTTAGCAAAAAAAAAAAAAAAATTTTTTTGCTGCACAAAAGACGAAAATTTGATTCATGTGGGGTGTTTATCACAGATGTTTTAGCAGAAACCTCTTCTGTAAATTACAAATATTAACCAGCAAAACTCCATAAGTATTTCCTTTGATTTTTGTTTCTAACAACCTTTCTTTTTTATACATCTAATAGAGCATGACATTAGCACTATAAAAGAGATCAAATATGTTTTGTTTAGGAATGTAAATATTTAAATATTTAACTCTTTTTCTTCAGATATAATATTTCAAGTTAATGTACTGCCTACATTTAAATCTAATTAAGATTTCAAATATTTATTTGCTTACAAACTACAAAAGACAGAGACACAGTTCCAACGTTCATGGAAACAGAAAAGTTCAAATTTTTATGCACTCGCCATGAGCACCATACCTTGAACGACAAATATCAAACCAGTGGCTTATTTCCTGCCAAAAATGAAGTAGATGGTTTCTCTTATTGAATTCACAGCTTCAACAACGCGATGTTGCAGACTTTAAAGAGAGTTAGGGGGGAGGAAAATTCTCTAAGCACGTCCGACGTTACCTGAATCACACCATTCCAGGATGCTCGATTGGAAGAGGAGCAGCAGAAGATAACCTTCATCGCTGGTGGCCTCCCAGATTTTCAGGTGTCACACGATGCGACCTTTATCTTTAGGGTTACTTAAAAGACCTCGTTTCTATTCCCCATAAGCCTGACTCTTGAAGTTTGCGACATCGGGTGGTTGATGCCGTGAATTCGATAACGAGAGACCAGCTGCTTCGTGTTTCTCAGGAAATGAGCCATAGTTTTGATATTTGTCGAGTAACACATGGTGCTCACATTGAATACACAAAAATGTGAACTTTTCTCTCTACAGGCACGTTGGAATTGTTTTGGTCTTTTTTATTTGGAAGCAATCAATGATTGAAATCTGTTCCTTCTTTTGACCAGCCCTGATGTACCATAATATGGCTTCACGAAATTCTAATAATTAACTGTAGAAGTACCACGTGGATCATTTTTGGCCCACGACGGTTTCTCGAGGGCCCTACCCTTCCTCCATAATCATTACAGGACCCAAAATCATTGTAGGACCCCAAATCAATGCAGGACCCCAAATCAATGCAGGACCCAATGCTCCTGTGACTTTTAATCATATATGTGGTTTTCACCCCTCTATCCCACCTAGATGCATGAAAAATTTACCTGTTATAAAAGTAGTCCCATGTTGGTCATTTTTGACGCATGCGCAATTTGGCAGCACTAACGCCAACTTTCTGACACTATACAGTTTCTGGCCGTGCCTTGACACTATTCACGAGATGTTGGAGTATATTACAACATTTTGTGCCAAAGAGAACGCAAAATGCGAAGAATTCGAAGGTCAGGCGCTACTTTGTATCAGCGTAGCTTTCCGTTTTATATGGACTGGTGACATACAGACCTACGTCGTGACACTAGGAAGCTACAGAGTAACGTGTTATATAATCGAAAAGCTGCACCCCTTCCACTTATATCCCCCCACCCATCCTACACTGTTGTCTGGGGCAATGCTAATAGTTCTCTCACACGGCAACAGATGTCAGACGCGTCGCCCTTATGGAACATTACGACCGACAACTTCTTCACCTCCGTGAAACTGGCAGACGAGCTGAAACAAGTTTAGCTGGCACTCTTCGGAGATCACTCGAAGAGACCCCTCCTGCTACACGAAGTGGAAATGAAGCATTGTTAGCAACATACATGCAAGTCAGGCGACAATCGTCTCACAGCATACCAAGGGAAAAAGAAAACAGTTCTTATTCTGAGTAACAAGCATGCTAGATGTCGGATGACTGATAACACTGAAAAGAAACTTACAGAGACGGTGAAGTTTTATAATGAAACTAAGGGTAGAGTCGATAGCGTTGACCAAATGGCTAGACGCTGCAGTGTCCGAGCTGGCACCCAACGATGGCCTGTGCATGTCTTTCACAATATTTTGGACCTTGCCATGATCAACACGCACACAATCATTAAATTATTTACCTCTAAGATTTCTCACCGAGACTTTATTCTCAGAGTAGCAGATGAGCTTGCTGCCCTTTCCAAACAGCAGAGAGGAGCCAATCACCCTTTGCAGCCACTCGATACTGGCGCTGGCTAATATGGAAATAGGTGTTATCAAATCCAGGTTTCCTGTAAATAACAAAACAACAAAGGGCAATAAAATGTCAAACAAATGCTTCAAGTGCAACAAATGTGTGTGTAAAATCTGCAAGCAAAAACTCTTGTTGAATGTCTGAACGGCATCCCAGCTTAGGCAGCTCTGTCAAGTCTGTGTGCGTTCCTACATATTTTCGAATATTTATAATTCTAGTCCGAAGTTTTTTGTTCTAATGTTTTAGTTCCTCGATTACAATAAGCATGAAAACACGCAAAGCATTTTAGTTACCTGCTGTGTTTTAGAATCTTTCACAAATACTCGGTACTTAATTTGTTTGTAAAAGTAAAAAGAAACTATTAGTACTCACATGAACAATATGTTTTGATTGTGTTTCAACCTTTTTATAAAGAAAAACAATGTAATAATGTTTTACTTACTTCTTTTAATGATGACTGATGAAAGACTGTGGAATTTCTTCTGTAAAATTCAAAACAAGAAAGAAGTTTTTTCTGAAAATATGTATTTGACAGTGTACTATTCATTTTAGAGGAGACCAAATTATCCTTTGGTTACACTTTAGAATCTTCCTGAACATACTGTCAACATGGCGGCATTCAAAATACCACCCAAATATGAATAAAACGGTGGTTTCCTACTACGGGTCAAAAATGACCCACATGCTGACACACATGGTACTACTAGCGGTACGGCAAATTCTGGTATTTCTAGTGTGAAATGAAATAATAATAATAATAATAATAATAATAATAATCATCATCATCATCGTTTATGACTGATTATGCCTTTCAGCGTTCAGTCTAGAGCATAGTACCCCTCATAAAATTCTTCCATGATCCCCTATTCAGTGCTAAAATTGGTGCCTCTTCTGATGTTAAGCCTATTACTTCAAAATCATTCTTAACCGAATCCAGGTACCTTCTCCTTGGTCTACCCCGATTCTTCCTACCCTCTACTGCTGAATCCATGAGTCTCTTAGGTATCCCTGCTTCTCCCATGCGTGTAACATGACCCCACCATCCAAGCCTGTTCGCCCTGACTGCTACATCTATAGAGTTCATTCCCAGTTTTTCTTTGATTTCCTCATTGTGGACACCCCCCTGCCATTGTTCCCATATACTAGTACCTGCAATCATCCTAGCTACTTTCATATCCGTAATCTCAACCTAATTGATAAGGTAACCCAAATCCACCCAGCTTTCGCTCCCAAACAACAAAGTTGGTCGAAAGATTGAACGGTTCATAGATAACTTAGTCTTGGTACAGACTTACTTCTTGCACAGGAGAGTAGATCGTAGCTGAGCGCTCACTGCATTAGCTTTGCTACACCTCGCTTCCAGTTCTTTCACTATGTTGCCATCCTGTGAGAATATGCATCCTAATTAGTTGAAACCGTCCACCTGTTCTGACTTTGTTCCTCCTATTTGGCACTCAATCCGTTCATATCTCTTTCCCATTGACATTACTTTCGTTTTGTAGATGTTAATCTTCATACCACAGTCCTTACATTTCTGATCTAGCTCTGAAATATAACTTTGCGAACTTTCAATCGAATCTGCCATCACAACTAACTCATCCGCATATGCAAGACTGTTTATTTTGTGTCCACATATCTTAATCTCACCCAGTCAGTCTATTGTTTTCAACATATGATCCATAAATAATATGAACAACAGTGGAAACAGGTTGCAGCCTTGTCTTACCCCTGAAATTACTCTGAACCATGAACTCAATTTACCGTCAACTCTAACTGCTGCCTGATTATCTTTGTAAAGGACTTTAATTGCTTGCAAAAGTTTGACTCCTATTCCATAATCCCGTAGAACAGACAATAACCTCCTCCTAGGAACCCGGTCATATGCCTTTTCTAGATCTGTAAACCATAAATACAATTCCCTGTTCCACTCTTAACACTTCTCCATTACTTTAATGTTAAATGAAAACAAATAAATAAATGTCATGTGATTGTTCGAGCAGGCACGATACTGCATTGAGCCCTGCACTCTACTGGGAAATCTCGAGCCCCTTCGAAAGTGAGTTTGGTTTTCTCAGCCCTGTGCTATGTAGCCCGAAGGAAAGAGCAGCTGGGTTTTTTTATGGTAGAAATATAATTTGTTCCGGTATAGTTCGTATGAAGTAAGTGGAAGCAAAATGTCCTACGTCAAACAAACGTTGATAGTTGTCTATACATGAGGTGGCGTATAACTTAATTGTGGATTAAACTGTCACACTAACTATGCAGGCAGTAATAATTTGTCGGGAAAAAGCATAAATAACGGAACAAGAGGTAAAAACTGCATAGCAATATTATGAGACATCAATCAAAAACTGAGAAATTTTTAAAATAATTTGTGAACTTTGTTGGACGAGCACGCAATGATAGTACATGTGTTCAGCCGTCAGGGAATAACTGTCATAATGCTGAAGAGAGAGGTAGAGCACAGAAACTGTAGGGGAAGACAGAGATTGGAATAAACCCAAGAAATAATTAATGAAATAATTGAGACTATAGGTACAAGTGCTTCCCTGAGATGAGAAGGTTGGCGCAGAAAAAGAATTCGTGGCGGGCCACAAGAAACCAATTAGAGAACTGATGACTCCCACAAAAAAAGAAAAAAATACGTGAGCAGTGTCTTCGAACATAAATTTTTTGTTAAATATTATTTCTAGTGCAGGCAAAGGTTGAAGAGCAGGTGACAAGCTGTTTTTTTTTTTTTGTTTTTTTGTAACTCAGCGGGCTGTAGCGTAGATATGAGGAATATTCAGAAATAAATGTTTTAATTTGTTTAAAACCAGATCATGTGCTGCAGTTGTAGTCTGCCTTCCACAAGTGTCTCTGCAAATGGTAACATTTTCATACCCATAATTGTTAATTACTCCAGTAGTGTTTTTGGAAAATATTTAGAACTTTGAAACGTTTCAGTCAGGTACTGCCTGAGACGTTTGATATATCATTGCCATTACACCAATTTATTTAAACCCACATAATGTTGGTACTGACTGGTAGATATTTGTGTTCATATCGTGGAATATGTTAGTGTTTGAGAAGATCAAGCCGCATGCACATATCTGAATTCATTTTTCTTTACATATACATAATTGCATAAGCCCTATTGAATTACCTGTATGAATATGTAGTCATGGGTGAGCTATGTCAGACAGGAGGGGAAGCCAGTTGCGAGCAGTGATCGAGGATAAAGGCGACCTCTAAAGGAAGGGCTACTACAAGCAGGGGGCATTGGCCTGACCATTTGCCAGCTGGTTAACTGCATCGAAAGTGTGGTATTGTCTGCTCTGATGCCAGCCAGATGCGTGCACACAAAACTCTTCAGAACTTTATCCTGCCAGTCCCTCCCAGTATGCAGTCAGGGATTTCTTCCAAAAAGGTGGGTCTAAGGGACACCGAAGAGTATCCATACTAATGCAAAATAGTTGTTTTTAAGAATCGGAATCTTTGCACAAAGAAGATTCTTGTGCTAATTTTTTCACCGATCAGCCTTTCGAGAAGACCTTGGGAGACTGGGCTGGTCGAGCGACAGCAATCTCGTTGCCTTCATTTTGGAAGTTATGCAGCACTCATTGTTAAAAGAATTTCTTCTCCTACTTGCGTGGACCATTGATGGCATCTAGACACTACTCCACATGGACTGAGAGTTTCTCTCGAAAAACTCAGTAAGGCAGCTAAATGGTCATCAAATATCAGATGAGGGGGTGGGAGGAGGGAAAGGGATATTGGAACTCTGGTTCCCAAAATTCCAAGTGAAGATAGGCAGCCTATGGTGCAAGTAAAGGGATATCAGCTAGGTATGGTTTTGGGGCACAGTATAGAATACCTTAAGGATAAACATTGGCCAAGGCATTCACACTGGTGAAACTGACTTGCATGGATTCTAGGTGGTAGTAAGATCTTATGGGCCAAACTGCTTAGGTCATCGGTCCCTGGTATTCTGGGCAGAGCAGAGATGGGGAGTAGTATATGTAGGATAAGTAGGTGGAAGAGGACAAGCTGGCTGAGGCTGGGAAACTCGGGGTGGAGATGCTGAAGATCACACACTTGACTGAGACCTACAGCCAGCAGCACAGCCTGATACCTCGAGAATCACTTCACTATACAATCTCTGACGTATTGCCGCCAACGGAAGGTCACTCTAGAAGCAGGTCTGGTCTCACTAAGTCGTCGTGACAGAAACTTGCAGCGTGGATCATCAAGGGAGAGTCATTACTGGATGCTTTTAAATTGTTTTGCACTGCACATCGTTCGGCGCCTCGGTTTAGTGTAGTCTCTTAGCTGAGAGTCTCACGTTACCGAGAGTAGGCATTGCAGGTTATGGCTCAGCTTACCTCGAGGTCACTGACAGGACTATGGAGTTATCACATTACACGTCAGGTATCATGTTACACCCGAGGCCATTGCATGTGGTTTATTCAAGGCCGCCACCCCACCTCCTCCCCCACCGTCATGCCCAAGCAATACTCCCAGCCAATCCAATTATAACCCGTTTAATCAATTGATAAGGCTCCCAGTGTCAGGTTGGAACTGAGGCAATAATTCTGGTTATGCTGAAGTTCACTTACTACAGCCCAGAGAACCCTTCGCTTCCCATTCACTTCCTTCTCCTTCCTTTGCACTCCCCTATGCCCCCCCCCTTTCCTCTCAGCTCTGACTGCGTTTCTATATCACCATGCGTTGCCTTTTCTTTTTTATCAGTTTGATGCGATTTACCATGAACTCCATCTGTGTACTGGCATCTTCATCTCAGAATAGCACAAGCAACCTACGTCGAATCTCTGTCTTCCTCTATAGTTTTTATCCTCTGCACCGTCAGAAACTTATTCCGTGATGTCTTAACAGATGTACTACCATCCTGATCCATTCTTCTTGTCAGCGTTTCCCGTATAGTCCTTTCTTCTCTGATTTTCCGGAGAACGTCCGCATTCCTCACGTTATCAGTCACCTAATTTTCAACATTCTTCTGTATCATCAAATACTGCCTCGGGCATGGATGTGTGTGATGTCCTTAGGTTAGTTCGGTTTAATTAGTTCTAAGTTCTAGGTGACTGATGACCTCAGAAGTTAAGTCGCATAGTGCTCAGAGCCATTTTTTGTATAATCAAATCTCAAATGCTTCGATTCTGTTCTGTTCCCTTGTTCGCATAGTCCATGTTTCAATACCATATAATGCTGTGCACCAAATGTACATTCTCAGAAATTTCTTCCTCGAGTTAATGTCTGTGTTTGATAGTGCTAGACTTCTCTTGGTCCGAAATGACCATTTTGCCAGTGCTAGTCTGCTTTTGATGTCCTCCTTGCTCCATCCGTCATGGCTATTTTGCTACCAAGCTAGCAGAATTTCTTAACTTCGTCTACTTCGTGACCAGCAGTCCTAATGTTTTATCCTGTTCTCATTCCTGCTATTTCTCGTTACTTCAGTCTTTCTTCGATTTACTCCTAATTCGTGTTCTGTGCTCAGTACACTGTTATCATTGATATTCTTTCACCTTCAATGATAATTTCATTATTGACTCTTTCCTTTACTTGCGTCTTTCTTCTTTGATGTACAGATTGAAAATTAGGGTCGAAACATTACATTCCTCTTTCGCACCTCTTTTAATATGAGCACTTCGTTCTTGGTCATCGAATCTGATTGTTCCCTCTTGGTTGTTGTACATACTGTATATTACCCACTTTTCCCTACAGCCTACGATTATTTTTCTTAGAGTTTCGAACAACTTGCTCCGCTTTACATTGTGGAACGCTTTTTCCAGGTCGACATATCCTATGAACGTGTCTTGATTTTTCTATATTCTTGCTTCCTTTATCACCCGCACGGTCAGAATTGAATATCTCGTGCCTTTGCCATTCCTAAACTCAAACTGATCGCCATCTAATGCATCTTAAATTTTCTTTTCCATTCTTATGTTTATTATTCTTGACAGCAACTTGGATGCATGAAGTGTTAAGCCTACTGTGCGATAGTTCTTGCTCTTGTCGGTTCTTGCAATCTTCACCATTACGTGTACGATTTATTTCCGAAAGTCAGGTAGTTGATCACCAGACTGATACATTCTACACACCAAAGTGAATAGTCAGTTTGTTACCACTTCCCCAAAGGTTTCAGAAATTCTGATGGAATGTTATCTAGTCATTCTGCCTTATTCCACCCTATGATTTCAAAGCTCTTTTACGTTCTGATTCTAGTACTGCATTCCCTATTTCTTCTAAATCGACCTCAGATTCTTCTTCTATCAAGTCATAAGCCAAATCTTCCCCTCATTAAAGCCTTAAATATGCTCTTTCCACAGATTTGCTCTCACCTCTTCGTTTAACAGTGGAATTACCATTGCGCTTTTAATGTTACCACCCATGCTTTTAATCTCTCTGAAGGTTGTTTCGACTTTTCTATGTGCTGAGTCATTCCTTCAGAGAATCATTTGTTTTTCCATTTCTTCATATTTTGCTTGAAGCCATTTCTCTTTAGTTTCCCTTCACTTCCTATTTGTTTCATTCCTGAGTGAATTCATTTCTCTGCTTCTGAATTTCGCTGAACATTTTTATACTTCCTTTTCTCATCGATCAGCTGAAATATTTCTTCTCTTACACATGGTTTCTTTTCAGCTACCTTCTTCGTATGTTCGTTTTTTTCTTTCCAACTACTGTGATTGCCCTTTTCCATTCCTCCTCAACTGAATTGTGTACTGAGCTATTTCTTGTCGCAGTATCTATAGCTTCAGAGAACTTCAAGCGTATCCCTTCTTTCCTTTCTACTTCTATATCCCACTTCTTTGCGTATTGATTTTTCCTGAATAGTCTCTTAAACTTCAGCCTACTCTTCATCACTACTAAATTGTGATAAGAGTCTATATATGCTGCTACATACATCTTACAATGCAGCATCAAATTTCGGAATCCCTGTCTGACCATTACATAGTCTAACAGAAGTCTTCCATATGTACAGTGAAGGGGCGTGTGAAAATTTGTGCTGAGCCCAGGAATCGAACCTGGGTCTCCTGCTTACTAGGCAGATGCGTTAGTCACTAAGCTGCCTTGGCCCAGCGGTTCATACACCTGCACAGATAACCCTGACATGCCTCCTTACTTGATCCAAATTCTCACTGCCACCCCAGTCTACTTCAAATTTCCCTTACACAAAAACCGAATTACTGAGGCAGTTCAGGGGAATTTAACGTAGACTGGGGCAGCAGTGAGAATTTAGACCGCGGAGGGAGGCATGCCAGGGTAATGCGTGCAGTTGTGTGAACAGCTATGCCAAGGTGGTTTAGTGTGTAACGCACCTGCCTAGTAAGCAAGAAACTCAGGTTCGATTCCCGAGCTTCATATTTGTAAGAGACCAGTAAACTCCCTGAAATTGTGTCACTTCATTTGTATAAGTATCTTCACCTGGGTTTCAGGCTGGATCCCCAATTACGTTCGGTGCTGAGGTGCTATTCCATAACATGGAGAGACTTGACAATTTTATTCATGTGTGAAGGGGGATTCTAAGTATACCGGGGCGGCAGGGAGAGCAGGGAAATTTGGCTCGAGGAGGGAGGAGTTCTGGGGTAGCCTGTGCAGTTGTCTGTACTGCTGTGCCAAAGTGGCTTAGTGGCTAATGCACGTTCCTAGTAACAGAACATAAAATCATATAAGTATGAAACCAATAAAGTCTCAGGAATCTAACTGAAATCTTCCTGTATCTCCTGATATTTTCCAACTATACCTCTTCCTCTTGCGATTCTTGAACAAAGCATTTCCTTTATCATTTGAAATTTATTGCAGAACTCAATTAGTCTTTCTCCTCTCTCATTTATAGTACCAAACCCATATTGTCCCATGACCATTTCTTCTCCTCATTCGCCTACAAATGCATTCCAATCCATGTACAATCTTAACCTCCCGTTCTACTCTATCTCTTCATCTTTGGCTTGTGATGTTGGTGCGTATACCTGAACTGTCATTGTCTTTGTTTCTTTGCTGCTGAAACTTCTCCTTTGAATGTATAGAATGACAATGCTGGAAAAAATCTTACGTTATTTGATTTTCAAACAGCTGAGCAAAACTGAACGTACTCAGACAGTTCTCTCTTTACTTATTCTGATCACCACTGAACTGACACACTTATTTTTAGCGCAACGCAATCTGACCTTCAATAATCCCTACAAAAGAATGGCTCTGACTAACAATAACCTATACCTTTCATGAATCACTTACAAAAATCTTCGTTACTCGAACCACTGCAATACAGCTAGCGCCAATGCAGCCAGCTAAATAAAAGATTCTAACTACTGTAGGCACTAACTACTGATAGGCATAGTTAGCAAATGAAAGATTTTGATAGAGAACAAACAATGTATTTGCCTTAATAATGTTGAAAAGTCATAATATATACCGGGTGATCAAAAAGTCAGTATAAATTTGAAAACTTAATAAACCACGGAATAATGTAGATAGAAAGGTAAAAATTGACACACATGCTTGGAATGACATGGGGTTTTATTAGAACCAAAAAAAAAACAAAGTTCACAAAATGTCTGACAGATGGCGCTGGACAGCAAAACGTCAGTGCCTGCGCATGACAATAGTGTATAAAACGAGCTGTAATGAGAGAGAGAATCCGATGCGCCAGCAGTCGCAACATGTTGACGTTACCTGAAATGCCGCTTTCAGTGAAGCTGTATTATCAGAATGGGGAATGTGTTAGTTCAGTGTTACGATCCTATCGCCATAGTGCCATAGGAAGGGGATTCGAACGGGTAAAAACGTCCGTTGACAAATGCAGCTGTGGCGAAGTTCGAAGCCACGGGTTGTTTATACAGGGTGTTTCAAAAATGACCGGTATATTTGAAACGGTAATAAAAACTAAACGAGCAGCGATAGAAATACACCGTTTGTTGCAATATGCTTGGGACAACAGTACATTTTCAGGCAGACAAACTTTCGAAATTACAGTAGCTACAATTGTCAACAACAGATGGCGCTGCGGTCTGGGAAACTCTATAGTACGATATTTTCCACATATCCACCATGCATAGCAATAATATGGCGTAGTCTCTGAATGAAATTACCCGAAACCCTTGACAACGCGTCTGGCGGAATGGCTTCACATGCAGATGAGATGTACTGCTTCAGCTGTTCAATTGTTTCTGGATTCTGGCGGTACACCTGGTCTTTCAAGTGTCCCCACAGAAAGAAGTCACAGGGGGTTCATGTCTGGCGAATAGGGAGGCCAATCCACGCCGCCTCCTGTATGTTTCGAATAGCCCAAAGCAATCACACGATCATCGAAATATTCATTCAGGAAATTAAAGACGTCGGCCGTGCGATGTGGCCGGGCACCATCTTGCATAAACCACGAGGTGTTCGCAGTGTCGTCTAAGGCAGTTTGTACCGCCACAAATTCACGAAGAATGTCCAGATAGCGTGATGCAGTAATCGTTTCGGATCTGAAAAATGGGCCAATGATTCCTTTGGAAGAAATGGCGGCCCAGACCAGTACTTTTTGAGGATGCAGGGACGATGAGACTGCAACATGGGGCTTTTCGGTTCCCCATATGCGCCAGTTCTGTTTATTGACGAAGCTGTCCAGGTAAAAATAAGCTTCGTCAGTAAACCAAATGCTGCCCACATGCATATCGCCGTCATCAATCCTGTGCACTATATCGTTAGCGAATGTCTCTCATGCAGCAATGGTAGCGGCGCTGAGGCGTTGCCGCGTTTGAATTTTGTATGGATAGAGGTGTAAACTCTGGCGCATGAGACGATACGTGGACGTTGGCGTCATTTGGACCGCAGCTGCAACACGGCGAACGGAAACCCGAGGCCGCTGTTGGATCACCTGCTGCACTAGCTGCGCGTTGCCCTCTGTGGTTGCCTTATGCGGTCGCCCTACCTTTCCAGCACGTTCATCCGTCACGTTCCCAGTCCGTTGAAATTTTTCAAACAGATCCTTTATTGCATCGCTTTTCGGTCCTTTGGTTTCATTAAAACTCCGTTGAAAACTTCGTGTTGTTGCAACAACACTGTGTTCTAGGCGATGGAATTCCAACACCAGAAAAATCCTCTGTTCTAAGGAATAAACCATGTTGTCCACAGCACACTTGCACGTTGTGAACAGCACACGCTTACAGCAGAAAGACGACGTACAGAATGGCGCACCCACAGACTGCGTTGTCTTCTATATCTTTCACATCACTTGCAGCGCCATCTGTTGTTGAAAATTGTAACTACTGTAATTTCGAAAGTTTGTCCGCCTGAAAATGTACTGTTGTCCCAAGCATATTGCAACAAACGGTGTATTTCTATCGCTGCTCGTTTAGTTTTTATTGCCGTTTCAAATATACCGGTCATTTTTGAAACACCCTGTAGGATAGACCCCGTAGTGGCCGACCGAGCACAAGGCGTAATGCTGCTGAGACCGTTCAGGAAGAAATGGAGATTGTAGCGGGTTCGTCTATGCACGGGGAAGTCAGCGCCCGTGCAGTCGCACGTCGCACCGGCATTCTATACATTACTGTTTGGTTGGCACTGAGGCGTACCCTCCGATGCTATCCGTACAAAATCCATCGCCATTATGAACTGTTACCTGGCGATTTAGTGAAGCGGAGGGCATTTGCGGTGTGGGCGTTTCAAAAGATGGCGGAAGATGACGATTGATTGAGTAATGTGGTGTGGACCGCTCCGAGGGTCTGTCAATGCCCACAACTGCAGAATTTGGGTTACCGAAAATCCTAGAACTGTCGTGGAAACTCAATTGCACGACGAGAAAGTCACGGTGTGGGCTGGATTTACCACATCTATCGTTATCGGGCCTTTTTTCTTCGAGGACATGCGTCATTCTGGTTTTGTAGCTGCTACCGTGAAGGGTGAGAGGTTCGCCGATATGTTACAGAATCGCATCATGCCCAGTCTGGCTGATAAACAGCTGCTGGAACGTAGATGTTTATGCAGGATGGCGCTCCACGCCATATTGCTAGACGCGTGAAAGATCTCTTGCGCGCGACGTTTGGTGATGGTCGTGTGCTCAGCCGCCATTTTCGTCATGCTTGGCCTCCCCGGTCCCCAGACCTGAGTCCGTGCGATTATTGTCTTGGGGGTTACCTGAAGTCGCAAGTGTATCGTGATCGACCGACATCTCTAGGGGTGCTGAAAGACAACATCCGACGCCAATGCCTCACCATAACTCCGGACATGCTTTACAGTGCTGTTCACAACATTATTCCTCGACTACAGCTATTGTTGAGGAATGATGGACATATTGAGCAATTCCTGTAAAGAACATCATCTTTGCTTTGTCTTACATTGTTATGCTAATTATTGCTATTCTGATCAGATGAAGCGCCATCTGTCGGACATTTTTTGAACTTTTGTATTTTTTTGGTTCTAATAAAACCCCATGTTATTCCAAGCATTTGTGTCAATTTTTACCTCTTTATCTACATTATCCCGTGGTTTATTAAGTTTTCAAATTCATACTGACTTTTTGATCACTCTGTATATCAGTTTATGACATCCAGTCTTACAAATTTCCTTTTTCTGACGGACACATGTCCAGATCGTCCGCTCATAGTAACCTCTCAAAACTCTAGCATCTCTCTCCCCATATCCACCACTGCTGGCGGCTCACCTCCAACTGCCCAACGCTACACTAGCGAATATTCCAACAATGAGTCCAACCAGCCACAGACCGCACACAGCGCAGTCAGCGATTTTCATACAGAGCGCTACGTGGCGTCGCCAACGTAAAATCCTAAACATCCTACTTACACTGCTAATTCTGATGAGAACAGCTCTATCACTGAATTGTTCACAGTAAATCACTCTCTGCCCTACCTTGCTATTCATAATGAATACTATTCCCATTATACCATTTTCTGCTGTTTTGGATATTACCGTATGCTCATCTGCCTAGAAATCCTTATCTTATTTCCATTTCAGTTCACTGACCCCCACTATATCTGGACTGAGCGTTAGTATTTCCCTATTACGATTTTCTAGCTTCCCTACCATGATTTAACTTCTGGCATTCCACACCCCAACACTTGGATTGTTAGCCTTTCATTGGTTAGTCAGTCTGTGTTTTTCATGGGCATCTGCCCCTTTTGCATTCCCCCCTCCCGCCCCTTCCCTAATGGGGGACTAGTCTGGCATCTTTAGCTAATGGAGAGATCATCACGACACTTTTTCAACTATTGAATTACAGGCCACATGTCCTGTGGATACACATTATCTGCCTTTAACGCAGTGGTTTCCTTTGCCTTCTGCATCCTCATGTTGGGTATTTTTACTTATTCTTCCATACTTATGGGCAGTTTCCCATCCCATGGGTAAGAGAGTGCTCTGAATCTCTGTCCACTCCTCTGCCATCTTTGACAAGGCCGAACGTGGGTGACTTCTTATGCCGGAAGTGTTCGGTCGTCATTTAAGATGTGACGGGGTTATAGCCCTGGGCTGAGATCGGGTTGATTACTAAACAAAGACGCTACCCCTAGATCTTCTGCTACCAAAGTCGCATAATTCCTTAACTTCATGATCCCCAGTTCTAATGTTAATTTCTCGCTGTTCTCATTTCTGATATTTCTCAGTACTTTTGCCTTCCTCTGACTTACTCTGTCACGCACTGTTACCCTTGGGCAGTTGCCACGAGAGGAGCAGCCCACACTCGCCTTTCAGATTTATTGGGTCTGCAGTTAGATTACTCTGCTTCGCCCCCAGAGCTTCATCAACTCGTCGAGCTTCAGTTAAACGTAGCCAGAACACTGCTATTGGCCAATACCTATAACTAATTTATTTATTTACATGTCTAATTTCGTAGGACCGAATTGAGGAGCAAATCTCCAAGGTCATGAAACGTGTCAGTACATGAAATTACAACATAAGAGTAATAACCGATAAAAAATAAAATGGTTACGAACCCAAAAAATAGCCAAGCCATAAGTTTAAGTAAACACAATCAACAATATAACATAAGAATCAGCTTGATTTTTCAAGGAACTCAACAGAGTAGAAGGAGTGACGCATGAGGAAGCTCTTCAGTTTCGATTTGAAAGCGCATGGATTACTGCTAAGATATTTGAATTCTTGTGGTAGCTTATTGAAAGTGGATGCAGCAGTATTCTGCACATCTTTCTGTACAAGAGTGAAGAAAGTGCGGTCCAAATGCAGATTGGATTTCTGCCTAGTATTAACTGGATGAAAGCTGCTAATTCTTGGGAAAGGCTGATATTGTTCACAAGGAACCATAATAAAGAATATATATATATTGAGAAGCCAATGTCAGAATAGACAGACTAATGAACAAGGTTCGACAAGATGTTCGCGATCTTACACCAGTTATTGCCCGAACTGCCCGTTACTGAGCCAAAAATATCCTCTTAGATTGGGAAGAGTTACGCCAAAATATAATACCATACGACATAAGCGAATGAAAATAAGCAAAGTAGACTAATTTTCGTGTCTAACGACCACTTACTTCAGACACCGTTCGAATATTAAAATGGCAGAATTCACTCTTTGAACACGATCCTGAAAGTGGGCTTTCCACGACAGCTTACTATTGAACTGGACACCTACAAATATGAACTGTTCAGTTTCACTATTCACATGCCCCTTCTGTGGAATTAAAAGGTCGGATTTTGTTGACACTGTAAAAACTGTGTCTTACTGTGGCTTAGCGTTAGTTTATTTTCTACAAGCAATAAACTTATATCATGACTGCAGTATCTGAAACCGAGCCAATGTTGCACACAACATCATTTAGTACCAAGCTAGGGTCATCAGCAAACAGAAATATTTTAGAATTACCCGTAATACTAGATGGCATATCATTTAAATAAATAAGGAACACGAGTGTCTCCAACCCCGATCCCTCAGCTCCCCCCCCCCCCCCCTTACAAACAATTGACCATACCCCACTCAGCCTCACGTCATAGCCATTCTCAACACTATGAATAATGACTTTTGATGTCTGTTAGTGAAGTAAGAGATGACTAGAAACTTCCTGGCAGATTAAAATTGTGTGCTGGATAGTGTGCACAGTTGGTAGGCAAAGGTCATGAGTTCGAGTCTCGGTCTGGCACACAGTTTTATTCTGCCAAGAAGTTTTATATCGGCGCACTCTCCACTGCAGACTGGAAATCTCATTCAAGAGATGAACAAATTGTGAGCTACTCCCCGTATTCCATAATGGTCAAACTTCTGGAGCAATATTTCGTGATGAGCACAATCAAACGCCTTAGTTAAAACAAAAATATGCCTAGCGTTTGTTTAAACCATTCAGTACCTGACGGAGAAAAGAAAATACAGAATTTTCAGTTGTTAAACGACTTCCAAAGCCAAGCTGTACATTCGATAGCAAATTATGTGATATAAAATGATCAGTTATCCTTACATTCAATGCCTTTTCAATAACTTTAGCAAACACTGATGGCATAGAAATAGGTCTAAAATCGTCTACATTATCCCTTTCTCCCTTTCTATAAAGCGGTTTTACTACTGAGTGCTTTAATTGTTCAGGAAACTGTCCATTCTTAAAGGAAAATTACAAATATTTATAAGTACAGGGCTAACATGAGCAGAACAGTACTCTGCTATTCTGCTAGACACTCCATCATATCCATTGAGTCCTTAGTCTGCGATGATTTAACTATTGAGTCAATCACCCCCTCGTCAGCATCGCAGAGGAATAATTCAGACATCAATCTCGGAAAGGCATTTGTCAAAAGAGTTACATGATTCAGTTACATGATTCCCTGCGGAAACTAAATTTTCATTCAATTCACCAGCTATGCTCAGAAAATTATTATTAAATACTGTACATACATCTGACTTATTAGTAACAGAAATAGTTTTACTACGAACTGACTTTAGATCGTCGCACTAGTGCTGCGGACCAGACGATTCCTTTACAACTGACCATATGGTTTTAGTTTTATCCTGTGAATTAGCTTTTCTATTTGCATACCACATACTTTTTGCCTTCCGAACAACATTTTTAAGCACATTTCAATACTGTTTGTAATGGGCTACTGTAGTCAGATAGTGACTACTTCTAACATTTTGATATAATTCCCGCTGTAATCTACATGACATCCTTATCCCACTAGTCGGCCATCTAGGCTGCCTTTTACTGCTAGTACCCCGTTTAGAACGTTCTAATGGAAAGCAACTCTCAAAGAGCATGAGAAATGTATTAACACACAGTGCCAAGGAATTTTTCATCCACTACCAGACTGTTGAACCTCTAATTGTAAAGGCAGTGGAAGGGTGGTATACAGATGGAATAACCATGTATGTTGTGGCTCCTGTAGGCCTGAATACAATTCAAAAAGAATTTGAAGAGTATAGAAATATTGCAGAGATGAATGACTGTAACCGTTTGTAACGATGTGTATATACGATCTGTGAGTCTGTAGGAAAGGTACGTACAGTCTTAGACAAAAAAACTGACCGCCGGCCGGCCGCCACAGAGACTAAGTCCGAGTCGTTCACTTAAGGTGGCCAATAAAACTGTCCGCCCCTGACAACTGTAAGTCCGGCCATCTGCGCAATCTGGCAACACTGTAAGATGCGGAAGTGTTAGGAGGAAGTGTTGTCTACTTCCGACATGATATGGTTGGAGTGAGCCCGTGGTCTTGTGGTAATCGTCGTGCATTCTAAAATTAGAGTCGCGTGTTCGCGTCCAACTGATTTTTTTTACCACATTTCGGTCTAAACTTATGAGTCTGATTGAACGTCGAAGACAATTCGCTTAACACTCTACCCACCCGCAATAACAAGTATTTCTGAAACAATTCCGCAGGACAGCTCGTGGCTGCGTCGCCATCATAACAGCTTACGCTCGGGCGTTTCCTCGCGCTGCAGCGGCTAGCGGCCACCGGCCGGACGCCACCCGCCACCTGAAATCCGGCGCCAGGCTGTCAGTGTATGAATCAATGCCATTTTCGAATTTGAAGTTCTAGTTAGTATCTTGCATTTAAGCATTGGATTTTGCATACCTGAACATCATGCACTACGGTTAAGCATTGTAAAATTGAGTCGCAAGTGGAAAAAGGTGTAACATCTGCAACACAATATTTACTTTGGTATAACAGAGGGGTGAATGTAGAGGAGGCAGCTAGAAAGATTTGAACTGTGTTTGGAGCGAGTGCTTTCAGGAAAAATACGCCAGAAAAAGATATTCTTGTTTCAACAAAGATCGTTCTGGCATGAATGATTTTCCACATTAAGGCAGTCTCGACTATTGATATATGTGACAGATTACCATTTTACCATCATGCTACATTTGCATTCAACAGGCAAAGTTCAGAAGTCTGGTGTAGGAGTACTTCATGCTCTAATTCGAAACAACAAAAATAAACGGAGTGACTATTATTGAACGTCATCAGATCGCTCATTGAGCATTCCTTTGCAGTATTGTTATTGGTGACGTGTTGTGATGCCTTTATCGTTAACTTCCTAAGAAGAAACGAAAGGCTGAGCCCCACCAAAAGACGTAGACTAAAGCAAAGAGTAGTGTGAACATAATATTTTACATTTGATAGCTCCTAAAGTGTGTTTTGGACTACAAATTCTGCCCCAAGGGGTGTGTGCAACACAGTTGGAATTTGTTGTCAACAATTTAGACGCCTTTCGGTCGCAGTGTGAGAAAGTCGAGCAACACAACTACATCACCTTTGCTACTGCATGATAACTCACTCTGTTGATTTTGAGAAACAAAACTATCCAGGAGATTGATAGGAAAGTAGACTCTCAGACACTTGTATTGTTAGGGAAGTCCTCTCTCAAGCACTTGTCCCTCTCGTCATGTATTCGTAAAATATTACCTTTCCCGCTCTTGATCGATCAACCGTCAAGGCAATTCATTTCTAGACGAAAATACACTTAAAAATACTATGGTTTAACGAGCTCGTTAAAACAAGTAGGTTTCTGCGGGCGTAGAATTTGTAAACAACTGTAGCATTGCCAGATTGTTTTAGATATCGCGAAAGAAAATTCAGCTGGTGATTAATTTCTCTTTGATGATTACTGTCGCGTTTAGAAAACTAATGGAAAATGGAATAAAATATTCATTTTACTAATACAAATTAAATTCAGCTTACTGCAGAAACATCACGACAGCAGTCCATCTTAATAAAGCATTAAGTTCAAAAATGGTTCAAAGGGCTCTGAGCACTATGGGACTTAACTTCTGAGGTCATCAGTCCCCTAGAACTTAGAAGTAGTTAAACCTAACTAACCTAAAGACATCACGCACATCCATGCCCGAGGAAGGATTCGAACCTGCAACCGCAGTGGTCGCGCGGTTCCTGACTGTAGCGATGCATTAAGTGTCTGTAAGACGATTGATCCTATTTTAACACGAATTAGTAGGATATTATTGACTTTTGATTTCGAAAAGATCTGTATTTACTTCATTTCCTGCATCATTCGCAAGTCTTATGAATATGTGGCATTTCATAGATAAAATTATGTATTAACAACAACAAAAAATATGTCGGCAGGAAACAAAAGTGGCATTATGAAATTGGCAGTACCGTGAGGTTTTCGCTCTGACACTAAGGGTTACTGTAAGTAGCAAGACGAATTTTGCTCCAGCGTTATCTTACGATTCCCTTATTGAGTTTGTATTTGCCTGCTTGTAGCTCGACTACAAAAGAATTAAAAATCTGGCTTTCAGCGAGTCTAGAAAGGCGAACGACAGCAGCTTGCACCTGGTAGCCAAGCATGTTACCTGAGAAATGGTATTTTCCTAAAGTGGGAAGACATTCTTTTGTGGTTGAATTGTTGGCAAATATCAGTCAGACGTTTGCCGTTGGTCTAAGCGTTTCGGTGTGTTGAATTAGTACCAATGATTTTTCTACAGGTTTTTTCTGTCCCAAATAGAGAGTTGAAGTCTCCCATTAGCATTTTCACGTCATCTTGGTGAATTTTGCTCATAGTATTTTGGAGTGTGTTCCAGAATTTTTCGACATTTTTGGTGTTTTTCTTTTTTTCGATGTTGGTGGCGGCATGTGCATTGATGGGTGTATATTTTTTACTGGGGCTCTGAATGAGCATAGTCCTAAGTCGATTGTTGATGGCTGTGATTTCTTTGACAGAGTTTATGATAGATCTGTGTTCGAGAAAAGCAAATGCCCAAGATTGGTACGCCTTTCGCTACCTTTTGTTGTATTTCGCTCTCGAAGATGAAATGGTTTCCGTAACGCAAGGTTTCATTGTCTGTTAGTTGTGGTTCTTTAAGAGCAATGATGAGAATTTTTTGTCGTCGATTTATTATGTGAGATTATTTAGTTTTCGTATTTGGATCAATGTATCGATGTTTAGTTATTAAAAAAAATCTTATGTGTGTGAAATCTTATGGGACCTAACTGCCTTTGGAAGCAAATATTTTCAGCCGAGCTCATTGAGCTAACAGACGGTGACCAGAGTAGCGGTGGTTTTCACTCAGACGTGTCTCGATTTTGAGTTCAACGGATTGAGTAGCCGTTCAGGACTGTGTTAGTATTTGGTTCACCCCAAGTATTTGATTTCCTCGGTACCACCCATATGGGGGAGGGTTTCCCCTATCGGCCCCACGGGATTTTTATTATTATTATTATTGTCATGTCATCAGCAAATCCGATATAGTGCATCTTTCCACCACTGAAATAGATGTGCATTGTTCGATTCAGTATTTCCGTCACATAAATATGGGTTATAATTACGTGACATTGCTGCTAGTAGACGTATTTCTCACTTTTTCTTAGGCAGTTCCTGCCTGTTACTCCATCATAGGAATTTATGTGCGCAGCATTGTTGCAATACAGACGTTCAAATTATCCGATTTCTGTAATTTCATTTCGATACCGGATCGTTCTAATCGGATGCAGCCAGTAAGGCTTAATGTGGATATCCGAATACGACTCTCATCGAAACTTCCTGGCAGATTAAAACTGTGTGCCCGAGTTCGAGTCTCGGTCGGGCACACAGTTTTAATCTGCCAGGAAGTTTCATATCAGTGCACACTCCGCTGCAGAGTGAAAATCTCATTCTGGAAACATCCCCCAGGCTGTGGCTAAGCCATGTCTCCCCATATCCTTTCTTTCAGGAGTGCTAGTTCTGCAAGGTTTGCAGGAGAGCTTCTGTAAAGTTTGGAAGGTAGGAGACGAGGTACTGGCAGAAGTAAAGCTGTGAGTACCGGGCGTTAGACGTGCTTCGGTAGCTCAGTGGGAGCGCACTTGCCCGCGAAAGGCAAAGGTCCCGAGTTCGAGTCTCGGTCGGGCACACAGTTTTAATCTGCCAGGAAGTTTCATATCAGCGCACACTCCGCTGCGGAGTGAAAATCTCATTCTGGACGACTCTCATCATTTGATAGACTGGGTAAACCACATTCTTAATCGGACGGTTGAATCTAGATCACTTATTTATGACAGGGCCTGAATTCTTAAACACTGTGGAAAGTAATAATACAATGTGCTTATTACTAATATGTTACTTAAATATAAATATATAAACGAACGAGATAACAGTTCATTTACAGGAGCAGAGCCCCATCCATCATAGCAAAGCAGTCCGAGATTGGTTTCAGAGCCAAGAGAGGATAAAGCTGTTGCCGTTTGTTCCACGATCACGGAACATCAACCAGATAGAGAATATGTGGGCAGAGGTAACAAGGTCTTTGCCATGTGGACCTACAAATGCAAGCGACCTTAGGACGAATATAGAAAACGTATGGTGGGAAGTAAACCATCACGCTACACTGTCGACGTCTTGATGAAATCAATGCCCCCTCCGCCTTCGAGAAATCTTACGTAATGATCGTGGGTGGGTTGGTTACTAAAAGTATACTCGTCCTCAAAACCCATGTGGACAATTGTCTGATAGTCGGTCAAGCTTTGCTTTGTCGCAGTTCTTTAGATACAAGTCCATTTGTTTTCAGTCTCCTCCTTACAATTTTTGCAATGCAAGGTAATTGAAAAATCTCACCCACTCGACGCCAACTGAAGAATTGACTGGTGCATGTGTTGGTCAACACACAGTAGTTGTTACGCTCAACCTCACGGGAATCAATGACTGTGTGTGTGTGTGTGTGTGTGTGTGTGTATGTGTGTGTGTGTGTGTGTGTGTGTGTGTTTGTTTTCGTGTTCACGCACAAGCTGAATCAATACCATTAACATTAGAGATACAACCAACAATAAATATTGCATCAAATATGACTAAAGTATTTTAATGCGATGGGAAGTGACAAACTGAATTTTTACCCAACCCACGACCTGCATATTACGTTAAGTAAGATTTATTAACTCCACAGTATCGTTAGCAGAGACAGTGCGCTCGTGTTTCGAGGCTCGCGACAAGTGCAGCGATTAGCAGTGCCCAATGCCGCCGCGATTTGTTTATGTTGGCTGAGCGTGGACACTGCAGCAGACGCTTCGCCATAAACAGAAAGAAATCACCTTGGCTCTGACTGCAGTGAGCGGATATCTCTGCCTGCGTGTTCTTCTAGTAACCAACGTGAGACTCTACTCACAGGTGCCATGGAGCAATTGCAACGGGTATCATGTCATTAGTCATCAGAATATTAACCAGTGATGAAATGTCCACTCTATTTGAATCCCAAGAAAATAGGAACATTCTCGCAAAGGAAGGTGAGGTGATACCAAAATTTATCCAACATACAAAAATTAACTGCAGGGCTTTCATGTATGCAGCAGTAGTACACAAGGAAATATTGTGTCTTTGAAGCGTATATTTCATTTCCTCTTCTCATATTAAGGCCCTTGTTTTAGTATGAAGTGAGAAAATAAACACGAAAAAATTAAGTTCCTCAGAAGCGTGTCAGTCATTTCCTCTTCTCACATCATAACTTTTATTTTAGTATGAAGTAAAAAAATAAACAGTTTAAGGTTGTGAAGCATAGTATGACACCAGATTCTTATCATAGGCGCTATCGGAAACGCAAAAAGCAGGGAGCTGTCCATTCTTTTGTCCAACAGTCTGTCTCCTTGCACGCATTACTCCCGCTAGGAGATTCTTATTTAAGGACTTGTGGGCATCAAGTTCTTCAGCAGAACAAGCCTTATGTTATTGTGCTAATTACGGTATGGAAAAATGCAACAAAGACGATTTCCCCTAAAGCAGTGGGGATATTTGCAAATGTCTGTATTCAGCAATGACTGCCAGCTGCCACACTTCACAGAATCCATGCGGCAGGCAACACAACTGTGCGTGCACCAGACTTCATTCAGTAAGACGTCAGGAGATGGATGGAAACGTCAAATTAACGTCGCTCTGCGAGTCGTATTCAATCCAGAATGAGGTGTTATTAAGGCAGTTGAGCGTTCTAGCAATTACACTTTTGTAATTCACATATGAATATTCCGATAGCCAAAAGAACCCGTTACTGTGAAACTATCGGGAACTGCTTTAATATCAAACTGCAAGAACTTGAGACAATACGTGGACTCTTCTCTTCGGTGGGTGACCTATTACTGTTATTTAGGATTCTCTCCGCCCTAGACGTAATGCAAATGGAACTTCAGGGGCGCTTTCCGCTATTCTTGACGAACATCAGCAACTTGTAATCACTGCGAGTTACAACTGCGTGATGATATGGCTCAGGTTGTCAGTAGTTGTGGTGGTGTCACGCTGTCAAACTGCTTACAGTAACGTTAATGGTGTCCCACATAATTTCGCGTTGACTAGCGACTTAAGTAAAGATAGTGTTGTGCCGTCGTCGCTTCTCTTTATTTGGCCTCAGCTTGAGTAATCCGATTTAAAGAACATAGTACTCCATTCGCTGGCTGCTAATGATACAGTATGACTACAGAGATCATCGTGCGGCTGTTACATTAATTCTTCAATGAATTGCTATGCAGCTGGAATGACTCATTACACAGGTACTCTATGTTTCACTTGGTTAAGTGATCAGTTCGCTGCAATCCTGCTCCTACAGTTCGTAAATACTTGTATACTTCATAAACGGTTCAAACGGCTCTGAGCACTATGGGACCGCTACGGTCGCAGGTTCGAATCCTGTCTCGGGCATGGATGTGTCTGATGTCATTAGGTTAGCTAGGGTTAAGTAGTTCTAAGTTATAGTGGACTGATGACCTCAGAAGTTTAGTCCCATAGTGCTCAGAGCCCTTTGAACCATTTTTGAACTTAATGCGTTATTAAGATGGACTGCTGTCGTGATGTTTCTGCAGTAAGCTGAATTTAATTTGTATTAGTAAAATGAATATTTTATTTACATTTTCCATTAGTTTTCTAAACGCAACAGTAATCAAAGAGAAATTAACCAGCAGCTGAATTTTCTTTTGCGATATCTAAAACAATCTGACAATGCTACAGTTGTTTACAAATTCTACGCCCGTAGAAACCTACTTGTTTTAACGAGCTCGTTAAACCATAGTAGTTTTAAGAGTATTTTCGTCTAGGAATGAATTGCCTTGACGGTTGATCGATCAAGAGCGGGAAAGGTAATATTTTACGAATACATGACGAGAGGGACAAGTGCTTGAGAGAGGACTTCCCTAACAATACAAGTGTCTGAGAGTCTACATTCCTATCAATCTCCTGGATAGTTTTGTTTCTCAAATCAACAGAGTGAGTTATCATGCAGTAGCAAAGGTGATGTAGTTTTGTTGCTCGACTTTCTTACACTGCGACCGAAAGGTGTCTCAATTGTTGACAACAAATTCCAGCTGTGTTGCACACACCCCTTGGGGCAGAATTTGTCCTCCAAAACACACTTTCGGAACTATCAAATCTAAAATATTATGTTCACACTACTCTTTGCTTTAGTTTACGTCTTTTGGTGGGGCTCAGCCTTTCATTTCTTCTTGGGAAGTTAACGATAAAGGCATCACAACACGTCACCAATGATAGTACTGCAAAGGAATGCTCAATGAGCGATCTGATGACGTTCAATAATAGTCACTCCGTTTATTTTTGTTGTTTCGAATTAGAGCATGAAGTACTCCTACACCAGACTTCTGAACTTTGCCTGTTGAATGCAAATGTAGCATGATGGTAAAATCGTGTTCCGTCACATATATCAATAGTCGAGACTTCCTTAACGTGGAAAATCATTCATGCCAGAACGATCTTCGTTGAAACAAGAATATCTTTTTGTGGCGTATTTTTCCTGAAAGCACTCGCTCCAAACACAGTTCAAATCTTTCTAGCTGCCTCCTCTACATTCACCCCTCTGTTATACCAAAGTAAATATTGTGTTGCAGATGTTACACCTTTTTCCACTTGCGACTCAAATTTACAATGCTTAACCGTAGTGCATGATGTTCAGGTATGCAAAATCCAATGCTTAACTGCAAGATACTAACTAGAACTTCAAATTCGAAAATGGCATTGATTCATACACTGACAGTGTGGCGCCGTTTTCACATGGGCGGCCCTGGATTTCAGGCGGCGGGTGGCGCTGGCCGGTGGCCGGTAGCCTTTGCAGCGCGAGGAAACGACCGAGCGTAAGCTGGTATGATCGCGACGCAGCCACGAGCTGTCCTGCGGAATTGTTTCAGAAATACTTGTTATTGCGGGTGGGTAGAATGTTAAGCGAATTGTCTTCGATGTTCAATCAGACTCATAACTTTAGACCGAAATGTGGTAAAAAAAATCAGTTGGACGCGAACACGCGACTCTAATTTCAGAATGCACGACGATTACCGCAAGACCACGGGCTCACTCCAACCATATCATGTCGGAAGTAGACAACACTTCCTTCTAACACTTCCGCATCTTACAGTGTTGCCAGATTGTGCAGATGGCCGGACTTAGAGTTGTCAGGGGCGGTCAGTTTTATTGGCCACCTTAAGTGAACGACTCGGACTTAGTCTCTGTGGTGGCCGGCCGGCGGTCAGTTTTTTTGTCTACGACTGTACCTTAAGAGCGATAATATTAGTGATTCTGAACCAAAATCCTCTTATTAACATACGCCCTATCCCGAATGTTTTCCGAGATAGAACCCATTTAATGTACATAGTTATTTATTTTCTGTATTTTTGAAACATTATCAGTGATTACATCGTTCCACAGTACAGTAGAATAAGTTGAACAGTTTGATACCAAACACTTCTGGTCTATCGGGTCGGGAAACTACCTCAAACTTTATAAGCTACAGCGCACACACGTCGCGCGAGATTTTCAGTATCTCACACTTTCTCCGGGCCAAAAAATGAATGGCATAGTTTTTGTGGAAACTTTGAAGTTATATTGCCTGTATTATTAAGAAGATAGTTTCTTACCAGTGTAAAGCGTATTCCCGTGTTTAACATACATACGCGACTAAGGTATATGTTGCGTTGGCAGAAGAGCCAACACCGTGTTACTAGAGGAGGCCGAAATGCACGCGTTTTTGCTCACGCAGGCTGTGGTGAGGAGGGAAGAACTATACCGACGTGAGGTCTGGAACATGTCAAGGAATTATAATTCAGAAAGCGGACGAAATTAGTTTGATACTTAACTTTACTCCACCAATGATGAACGTCGCTCTTGACGGTACCTGATTCACAATATTGTCTGTTCAGAATTCATTCTAATTACTGAATATGGTGCCTTGCTAGGTCATAGCAAATGACGTAGGTGAAGGCTGCAAATGAGAGCGTATGTAGGCAGTGAACCATCGCTAGTAAAGTCGGCTGTACAACTGGGGCGAGTGCTAGGGAGTCTCTCTAGACTAGACCTGCCGTGTGGCGGCGCTCGGTCTGCAATCACTGATAGTGGCGACACGCGGGTCCGACGTATACTAACGGACCGCGGTCGATTTAAAGGCTACCACCTAGCAAGTGTGGTGTCTGGCGGTGACACCACAGTATATACCGACATGTCGAGCAAACAAGTAACGAGAGCACACGAATGTCATAGGTCTCAGGTTCCCACCTATATATATGTGCCTGCTCGAGGTGTCCGTCAGTCAAGTTTATAAAACAGGGGAGGCAAACCCACGGACCGAGGGCCGCGTGCGGCCGACAACAAGTACCATTGCGGTCCAAGAAGTAAAAGCGACAGGGAAAAAAAAAATTTTTAAATTTATTATTAATTGAGTATTTTCAATCTGAAGCTCCTGCCATGCGATTCTATTCTCTCATTAGTCCATCGAGTATTTTTTTTTCCTCAGCAGTTACTGCTAGTAGTGTTAAGAATATTACTGTATGTGCGGCCCAAATATACACGTCTTCTTCCAATGTGGTCCAGGTGTACTAAAAGATAGGGCATCCCTGATTCAGTGATATCAGAGAAGAGCCTGCTTAAACAAGAAAAAAAACTCGTCCAAGCTCGATGTTCTCTTCTTGACTAGAGTTTAAGGAATCTCCTGCCTGGCGTATTCCTAGGAGCTGCACTTGCTCTGACATCACATTTTTTTGACTTCTAAGATCATCGGTCCCCTAAAAAATGGTTCAAGTGGCTCTGAGTACTATGTGGCTTGACTTCTAAGATCATCGGTCCCCTAGAGCTTGGAGCTGCTGAAGCCTGTGTCCATGCCCGTGACGGGATTCGGGCTTGTGGCTGTGGCGGTCGCTCCAGACTGTTGAGGCCCCATAACCAGTACTGCCCAACGAATGCCTCACACAGAACGTGCACAAAGACAAACAGAGACAAATGTCTACGATACACAAGTGAAACATGAGTTTCCAGAATAACATCATGCAACATAAAACAGTAAAAGAATAATGCTATAACTCTACACGGTTACTAATTCATATACATCATAAAGGGAACAGAAATTTTAGCGTGATAAATTTCTGTGTATTTCAGGATTTTAAGCACTTAGTGATTTCTAGCAAACTTTTAGCATAATTTCAAGCCTTCTCCAAGCTTTTTCTCTGTTAAATGCTTAAAGTCAAATATTGAACGCATTAACTCATTTGTAAAGTAATCAGACGATTAAAGCTGTTTTATACGTGAGTTATATTCTGTAAAGGATCGTGGTTGCGCGCGCGCGCGCGCGCGTGCGCACGCACACACACACACATACACACACACACACACACACACACACACACACACACACACACACACGCCGCGGCCCGCTATTGGGCTGGGTGGTCTGATGGCCGCCGACGCCTCACGTTTGTTCTCATAACGTAAGTGTACGTAGGGAAACATTGATAATGGAAAATCCGTTTTTCATGGACACATGTGCGTTGTTTTATAGCCTTAATGATCCTTAAGATAGGAGTATACAGATTCTTTTCAAATCTTTCAAGTCACCAGTTTTTTCACTTGGTTGGATGTTATCCTTCAGCTTTCACAGTTTTAATGCTAATCTCTCAATCCCGTTGTAACTACGTGTTCTTATCGAAAAAAAGCTATAACAGATAGTAGGCAAATGCGATGAAAGTGTAGACGACACACTCTCTCTTTTAAAACGAAACCCCGTCCCAACAGGCCTTGGAAGGTGTGGTACTGACCGACCACCGCGTCTTCCGCAGCCTATAGTCATCACTAAATGTGGATATGGAGGAGCTCGTCTACAGCGTATCGTTCTCCCGGCCACTGTCAGTTTACAAGCCCGGAGCTGCCGCCTGTAAGTCAAGTAGCTGCTCAAGTTGCCTCACAGAGCCGAGTGCACCCCGCTTGCCAACGGCGCTCAGCAGATCGGACGGTAACCCGTCCAAGTGCTAGCCCAGCGCAACAGTACTTAATCTTCGGTGATCTCACAGGATAAGGCCATTGGCACTGTCTGTTAATGAACAAAGTAAGAGCATATGGACTATCAGACCAATTGTGTCATTGGATTGAAGAGTTCCTAGATAACAGAACGCAGCATGTCATTCTCAATGGAGAGAAGTCTTCCGAAGTAAGAGTGATTTCAGGTGTGCCGCAGGGGAGTGTCGTAGGACCGTTGCTATTCACAATATACATAAATGACCTTGTGGATAACATCGGAAGTTCACTGAGGCTTTTTGCGGATGATGCTGTGGTATATCGAGAGGTTCTAACAATGGAAAATTGTACTGAAATGCAGGAGGATCTGCAACGAATTGACGCATGGTGCAGGGAATGGCAATAGAATCTGAATGTAGACAAGTGTAATGTGCTGCGAATACATAGAAAGAAAGATCCTTTATCATTTAGCTACAATATAGCAGATCAGCAAATGGAAGCAGTTAATTCCATAAATTATCTGGCAGTAGGCACTAGGAGTGATTTAAAATGGAATGATCATATAAAGTTGATCGTCGGTAAAGCAGATGCCAGACTGAGATTCCTTGGAAGAATCCTAAGGAAATGCAATCCCAAAACAAAGGAAGTAGGTTACAGTACACTTGTTAGCCTACTGCTTGAATATTGCTCACCACTGTGGTATCCGTACCAGATTGGGTTGATAGAAGAGATAGAGAAGATCCAACGGAGAGCAGCGCGCTTCGTTACAGGATCATTCAGTAATCACGAAAGCGTTACGGTGATGATAGATAAACTCCAGTGGAAGACTCTGCAGGAGAGACGCTCAGTAGCTCAGTATCTCGGTACGGGCTTTTGTTGAAGTTTCGAGAACATACCTTCACCGAGGAGTCAAGCAGTACATTGCTCCCTCCTACGTATATCTTGCGAAGAACCATGAGGATAAAATCGAGAGATTAGAGCCGACACAGAGGCATACCGACAGTTTTTCTTTCCACGAACAATACGAGACTGTAATGGAAGGGAGAGCCGATAGAGGTACTCAAAGTACCCTCGGCCACACACCGTCAGGTGGCTTGCGAAGTACGGATGTAGATGTAGATGTAGATGTAGATGCTCTAATGCCACGTAAGTATAGCTTAATGGAGTTGAAACTGAGAGGAAGGCGGGTTCAAGCATCGGAATTAGCTACGTAATCTGGACCGACGTGTGTACGCACTCGTACGTAGAAATTAATAATTAGACATACACTCCTGGAAATGGAAAAAAGAACACATTGACACCGGTGTGTCAGACCCACCATACTTGCTCTGGACACTGCGAGAGGGCTGTACAAGCAATGATCACACGCACGGCACAGCGGGCACACCAGGAACCGCGGTGTTGGCCGTCGAATGGCGCTAGCTGCGCAGCATTTGTGCGCCGCCGCCGTCAGTGTCAGCCAGTTTGCCGTGGCATACGGAGCTCCATCGCAGTCTTTAACACTGGTAGCATGCCGCGACAGCGTGGACGTGAACCGTATGTGCAGTTGACGGACTTTGAGCGAGGGCGTATAGTGGGCATGTGGGAGGCCGGGTGGACGTACCGCCGAATTGCTCAACACGTGGGGCGTGAGGTCTCCACAGTACATCGATGTTGTCGCCAGTGGTCGGCGGAAGGTGCACGTGCCCGTCGACCTGGGACCGGACCGCAGCGACGCACAGATGCACGCCAAGACCGTAGGATCCTACGCAGTGCCGTAGGGGACCGCACCGCCACTTCCCAGCAAATTAGGGACACTGTTGCTCCTGGGGTATCGGCGAGGACCATTCGCAACCGTCTCCATGAAGCTGGGCTACGGTCCCGCACACCGTTAGGCCGTCTTCCGCTCACGCCCCAACATCGTGCAGCCCGCCTCCAGTGGTGTCGCGACAGGCGTGAATGGAGGGACGAATGGAGACGTGTCATCTTCAGCGATGAGAGTCGCTTCTGACTTGGTGCCAATGATGGTCGTATGCGTGTTTGGCGCCGTGCAGGTGAGCGCCACAATCGGGACTGCATACGACCGAGGCACATAGGGCCAACACCCGGCATCATGGTGTGGGGAGCGATCTCCTACACTGGCCGTACACCACTGGTGATCGTCGAGGGGACACTGAATAGTGCACGGTACATCCAAACCGTCATCGAACCCATCGTTCTACCATTCCTAGACCGGCAAGGGAACTTGCTGTTCCAACAGGACAATGCACGTCCGCATGTATCCCGTGCCACCCAACGTGCTCTAGAAGGTGTAAGTCAACTACCCTGGCCAGCAAGATCTCCGGATCTGTCCCCCATTGAGCATGTTTGGGACTGGATGAAGCGTCGTCTCACGCGGTCTGCACGTCCATCACGAACGCTGGTCCAACTGAGGCGCCAGGTGGAAATGGCATGGCAAGCCGTTCCACAGGACTACATCCAGCATCTCTACGATCGTCTCCATGGGAGAATAGCAGCCTGCATTGCTGCGAAAGGTGGATATACACTGTACTAGTGCCGACATTGTGCATGCTCTGTTGCCTGTGTCTATGTGCCTGTGGTTCTGTCAGTGTGATCATGTGATGTATCTGACCCCAGGAATGTGTCAATAAAGTTTCCCCTTCCTGGGACAATGAATTCACGGTGTTCTTATTTCAATTTCCAGGAGTGTAGCTCTACGTTTCTGAAAGGAAGAGAGGATTAAGGCAAATTCGTTATGGACGGATAGTAGTAACGAAACAGATAATGGTATGAAAGAAAAGGATTCTGTTGCCACTTGTTGACAAACTGACTTTTGGCTTCTGCGTCGGGTTCAAAAAAATGGTTCAAATGGCTCTGAGCACTACGGGACTTAACTTCTGAGGTCATCAGTCCCCTAGAACTTAGAACTACTTAAACCTAACTAACCTAAGGACCTCACACACATCCATGCCCGAGGCAGGATTCGAACCTGCGACCGTAGCGGTCGCGCGGTTCCAGACTGTAGCGCCTAGAACCGCTCGGCCACCGCTGCCGGCGCGTCGGGTTCTCCGACCGACGTTCGTCTCATGATTATTCTGATGTATCTATCGGCAGGACGAGTGGCTGGCGTTGTCAAAATTTCACCCTCCAACGCTGGTGGTGGACTGGAGCCGAGTTCACGGCCGCATACAGTATGTATCTGGCGCACCAACGTCCAAGGACTTCTCCGCGGTCATTTCCGCTGCGGCTCTCTTGCTACCTACGTCGGTCGTTCGCTACAGCACGGAAAGCTAGGAAGGGTTTCCCTTGGGGCTTTTTCTTTCTTGTTGGAGCTAAAATAGTTCTTCTCTACAGCCAAAACTTCCGTCATGCATTTTCGGGAATATACCGCATGCCAAGCACATGAGGAAAAGTTTAAGTCGGAATGACTGGACGATCGGTCAACACAAGTATCACAGAACGTAAGTGACATTGAAGATTTCGGCAGGTGGAGAAATAAGCGTGGCAGAGCACGCGTTGTGTGAGACCGAACACGTAGTAAAATTCGCCAATACGTAAGTTCTGGCTGTAGAGAAGATCTATCACACACGGTAGTTCAGAGAAGCTACAGAGATACACATACACAAGAATAGATGTAACAAGAAAGAAGAAAGCGTCAAGGTAAACCGATCCTTGCTCCTCGCGCTGCAGCGAACGACCGTCGCAGATATCAAGAGAAACTGCACCGGAAATGACCGAAGAGAAGCTCTTGGACGCTGGCGCGGCAGGTATATATAGCCTGCGATCGCAAGAACGGCTCCCACGGACTTCGGCCTGAGCCAGCGAGGTGTGGGCATCGTTGCCTCTGCGCGCTATGCTTTCTCGTCCGGGGAGTGCTCTAGAAGATGTTCTGTGCTGTGGGTGCCGCGAAAAAACAAATTATCGTGTGTTGCTTTCACAACGCCAGCAAATTGTCGTGTTCTGCGCCCCACAGCATGGGAAAGAAGAACCTGCAGAAGAAACCTGCTGCCACGAGGGGGCCTCCGGTTGTGCGACTCACTGAGTCTGCCGTCCAAGTAAAGAAGACCTGAGAAGACGGATTGAAGCCTGTCCTCTCTTTGTACAAGTGCACAGGCAGTTGGACAGCGCTGTTCGACTTGATGACGACCTGCGCCAAGAACAAGGTGGTCTACGAGCCAGTCGACACAGACTCGCTGATCTGCGTTCTGGCGGCAAACCTGGCCGATCACAGGGCGTTCAAGAGAGCTGTGGCCGCCCAAATCGTCGGCGCGCCGCTGTCGCGTGAGAAGACACCTTCCGCAGGGAAGAAGAAGACGACAACGGCACTCCTAAGGGGGTTGCCTCAGTATTTTGACGAGGCAGCAGTCCGGGAAAGGCTGCTGCGAGCCGGTTGCACAACGGTAAGGACAAGAAGAGGACGCCCCTCTACGCCACGACCGTGCTAACAGCTGACGGCGAGGGCTACGTCTTCGGCTTGCGGAAGCTGCTGGGCTTCCCTGTCCTGGCAGAAGCTCTCCCGACCGCCATGGACCCCCAGCCCCAGTGCTTCAAGTGCCAGCGCGAGGGCCATGTCGCGAAGTACTGCCGCAACGCGGCGCGGTGGGTCAAGTTCTCTCGCGAGCACGACAGCCGCGCCTGCGACCGTGACAGGGAAGCTTTGCCGACCTGGGCCCGGTGTCGCGGCCAGCACTTCGCCAGATGGTGTGGCTGCCCGGCTTTTTCAATCCACAGTCGTACCGAAGGCGGCGAGGTGGCCACGGCCGCACCGACGCAGCGGATGAGACGACGACATCGGCCGACGACGACGACGGGCGCAGACTAGCCAGGCCCAGATGAGGGAGAGTGCAGTAACAGCTCCTCCCGCCAAGAGCGGGGATGACCGCCCACAGGTGGACAGTCGGGTTGCAGCTCGCGCCCCCGAGAAGAGCAGAAGCGTTGACCTCAGCATCGCCGTGGAGGAAGCCACGGCAGCCCTCAAAGCCGTCACAGTGGCAGAGAGGGCTGCCTTCGCAGCCGCCGTGGCTGCAGGGAAGGAAGTGGCTTTGGGGCAGCTGCGTGCAGTCCTTGCCCTAGGTCTGCGTCCAGCAGAAGGGGTTCGAACCCCTGTGAAAGCTCTGGCAACATCACAGAAGGGCGTTCGGGTGCCTGCCCCATCGGCTGCCAAAGCGGCGCCGCAGAGGACGGGCGCCAAGAAAACAGCCGCCGCCCGAACGGTAACGGCAGCGACGCCGACCGCCTTGTGGGCGGCCCACGCATTGGAACGAGAAGTCAAACGGGCAGTGTACATCGCGCATGCGCGAGAGAACAGCCTGTAGCTCTCCAATGAATCTGCGGTGCAGTACGCGGAGCAAGTAGGCTTGCTTGAGGAGGAGCTGCGGCCGAACTGCACCACGTACAGGGTTATTACAAATGATTGAAGCGATTTCACAGCCCTACAATAACTTTATTATTTGAGATATTTTCGCAATGCTTTGCACACACATACAAAAACTCAAAAAGTTTTTTTAGGCATTCACAAATGTTCGATATGTGCCCCTTTAGTGATTCGGCAGAAATCAAGCCGATAATAAAGTTCCTCCCACACTCGGCGCAGCGTGTCCCCATCAATGAGTTCGAAAGCATTGTTGATGCGAGCTCGCAGTTCTGGCACGTTTCTTGGTAGAGGTGGTTTAAACACTGAATCTTTCGCATTACTATGCGTGAAACTTGCCCACACGCGTTAAACCGTTTCTTCGCTCAGTGCAGGCCGACCCGTTGATTTCCCCTTACAGAGGCATCCAGAAGCTTTAAACTGCGCATACCATCGCCGAATGGAGTTAGCAGTTGGTGGATCTTTGTTGAACTTCGTCCTGAAGTGTCGTTGCACTGTTATGACTGACTGATGTGAGTGCATTTCAAGCACGAATACGCTTTCTCGGCTCCTGTCGCCATTTTGTCTCATTGCGCTCTCGAGCGCTCTGGCGGCAGAAACCTGAAGTGCGGCTTCAGCCGAACAAAACTTTATGAGTTTTTCTACGTATCTGTAGCGTGTCGTGACCATATGTCAATGAATGGACCTACAGTGAATTTATGAAATCGCTTCAGTCATTTGTAATAGCCCTGTAGTAACAGGGGACGCCAACCAACAGCGAGCTGCCGCCGTTCAGCACCAGCCTGATGATGCTGTGCCAAGTCACTGGCGATATGGCACAGCAGAGGGCGCAAGGCAACGCACTTCGTTGCCGCACCGGACTCCTCTATAATAATGACCAATGGCACTGATACGGTATCCTCTTGCCTGATAACCGCTATTAAGATCACCTACCCTTGCCTGAACTGTTGCAGTTAGCAAGACATTCGCTACTGCTCTTACTACCCTTCGTAACTGTCACGGAGGTTTCTTTCCCTCGGCGCTTGCATTGCCACTTTTTTCTCTATGCCCTTAATCTGCTACCCTTCGTTCGACTTTCGATCCAATGTATCTCCAGATGAGCGCGTATTAATGGTTAACCTTAACCAGACGTATGCAAACATCGCAGTACCCACATCCTGCGACACCTCACTTTTTGTGAAAACTAACTCTTATGCAGAGATGGCAGTAGTCCTTTTGAACTGGCCATCATGCTGGTGTGCGCGTGGAGGAGTTCCACAACTTAAAACAAAAAAGCACGCCTCTAGTCCACCACCAGCAATGCAGGGTGAAACATTGACAATGCCAGCCACTCATGCTGGCGAAGCATAAGAAAAGTCATCAGACAAACGTCGGCCAATAACCCGAGACAGAAGCCAACAGGCAGTTTATCAAACAAGAAAGATTTTTAACACGAGACGTCTTATGCGTGTCACAGTTAACTATATTTTCAAAGATTTGCCAAGGTCTACAGTCTTCATCTAATGATAAAGAAATGTACATTTAAAAGAAAGTAAACGTTCTCAAATACCTGTTTGGCATCTACTTCCTGTGCAACATTTTATCGGTGTTATCCCCAAATCGTTTTGTTGTTTACCTTGATACATTCCCAGTCTCTTTTTATTTTGGTGTTTGCCTTCAATATATGAATTTCTAGTACAAGTCAAAGCATATTGTGGACACTGTTATCTTTCATCATCAAATATTTAATAAAAAGTGATCGCACTGTCGTATTTGAGCGATGGACTTCTCGTCGAAATTTTGCTGTCTTGTGATACAGAAGCGATGCAACCGTGCTGACAGCAAATGCGTTATGTCCCATACTTTTATATCCGAACACGCTGTACCTGTACTCCCCAGAAACGACGGGTGAACCGTTTCGATCAATATTCTGACATGATAAACTACATGGTCTGAACTTGGAAAGAGACAGTATTTTTTTTTTTCACTGTTGCTAGGTGAACCGAAGGCTGCAGTTCATTCACTCCCTCGAAATTTTAATAGTCAAATTCGATCCTAGTTGACAGCGAAAATTCGCGATTAACGTTTATACAACATACCTTCCTAAGTTCGTTTCTTGTGTTAATGTGCTTCGCACTATCGCCCACTTAGTGTCTGAGAGTGCAGTAATCATGCAGAATCGCTGCTCGCCGCGGTCCGTCCGAACCGAGCAGCGATCGAGATCAGGGCGGGTCACCCAGACAACTCTGACGTCACCGTCCACCGTCAAGGTCATTGGTCGCGCCCCCACACTGCCAAGCGGATTGGCTGGTTGGCTACGGCTCGCTGCGCAGTTTCTCTGCCATGTTATGCCTACTACAGCGCACTAGGGATAATCTCAGGTGGGGAGCAATGGGTGACGATTTTGAATATGAACTTATTACAGCTGTATTTGTGACATAAAGCCGCCTGGGATCAGAGTCATGCTGACCATTACAACTACTTCCTATTCTGTGACACTGAGTGTAATGGTTCTTGGGATTGGGAGCATTGTTTCAGCAGAAATTTTATTCTCTGCGTATCTGGGTAAAAGGGGACATGTGACAGATGTAGCAAATGAAGTAGATAAAAAATAACGAAATTTCTGAGTACCAACATTGTCCCAACAGAAAATGTGTTAGTAGTGTTCGGTCGAATCTAAGTATTTCTAATTCACTGAGATTACTATACAGTGAATTTTTTTGTGAAACTCTAACGTTTGAAAAGGGCTCTAAGTAATTTATTAGCTCCAGAGGTTGAAAATACCGCTACAGTTGTAATGTTCTTTTGTTATCGCACCAACAGTTTCGGGTTCTTATACTCCTACCTTCAGGTTCGTAACTTGGTGGTGCGACCCACGAGAGCCGCGGTGGACGTGCACAAGGCGTGGTGTGCTACCTATGAGCGCAGAGATGCGTCACTTCTGTAGCGTGGACGTTCAGTTTTCAACATGACTACTGCTTGTTATTTGCTCATTCTACTTGCCTAGAACTCAGATCTGCTACGGTTTGGCTGTTTGCGGTTTTAAAGAATCTCGAAAATTATTATTAAATTCTTGAGGCATTCGTAAATGTAATGTAAAGGATTGAAACAGGACACTTGATTTTGGTTTATGTGGAGTGCCTCTGTTACTGCATCCCGCACGTGCCTACTGCACGCTTTTTTTTCGATTACTTTGAAGTGCTTCTGCCTTTGGCGACTGGGCTTGCTTCATTTATAGTTTTTGACGTAATGTTTACTTAATTTCGGTTTATTAGGTAATTTCGGCTTTAAGCCTAATATGGTGGTTACTACTGGTTTTTCTTTAGTCTGTTTAATTCGTTACTTGGTTCTGGAAACTTTCAGTCTGTGCCATTCTCGAGTTTCGACTGTTCCAGCACGCTCTAGGTGTTTGATTGTATTTCTGAATAGGTCCATTTTCTTTCTCACAGTTTTCGAGTTTTTTCCTGTATTTGTAGTGTGACTGTCGGCCATAAGCCCCGTGTTTTATTTAGATAAACACGAAAGTGTGTGTGTGTGTGTGTGTGTGTGTGTGTGTGAGAGAGAGAGAGAGAGAGAGAGAGAGAGAGAGAGAGAGAGAGATCTGGCAGTCGAGAAGAGAGGCAGGGAGGGAGAAGGAAACAGCCCCCCCGGCGCCACCCAAGCCCGTAACCTGTCTCATTGGCAGTCCGAAAAATATTGTGCAGGTTTGAATGTAAGGGGTCCTACACACGGAGTCACTGAGAAGCGCTACTCTGTGGCGGGAGACACTTCGCACTGCGGGTCGATGCACGCCACGCCTCGACTCTTGGAAGGCGCACCGGCTGCTGTGAGCTGCTTTAATGCAGCCGCCGCTACTCCGACTACTGCACCGTTGCGTGGGTGTGAGTTTCCTCATGGAGTCAGACGAAGACGACAACTTTTCTTTCACATCTCTTACTGAACAACAAATCCAAAAAGAGGAAATTTTAAAAAAAATTCTGCATGCATCCATTTCTGGAAAGAAGAATAGCTAAGGATTTCACTTAAAACTTCCGGGCTATTAGGCCGCGGACGGTGTATGAAACGCTGAAGATGTCTCCTGCAGGTTATAACATGTTCGATATGCCTGCCATCATAGTCGATGATGTGTTTCAGACCAACAGTGAAATTCTGCATGACCTGGTGAGGTGTCGAACATCGCTGCTGTCGATGACCTCCTGAATGGCTGTTTTCAGTAGAGCAATGGTTTTGAGGTTATTGTTGTACACCTTAATACAGCCCCATAAAAAGGAGTCGTATGTGTTCAGATCTGGAGAATATAGTGGCCAATCGTAGCCCATGCCAGTGGCCCCTGGATACGCCAGAGCCAGAGTGCGGTCTCCAAAGTACTCCTCCGGCGCATCACTCTCCCTTTTTGGATGCGGTAGAGCTCTGTCTTGCACGAACCTCATCTTGTCCAAATCAGGGACACTTTGGACAGTGGGGATGAATCATCTTTCAAAACCTTCAAGTACCATTCGGTAGTCACGGTGCCATCAAGGAATATCGATCGCACCGATTATTCCTTGACTGGATTTTGCACACCACACGCGTCACTGGCTGAGGGTCAAGAGACTTCTCGATCGTGATATGCGGATTGTCAATCCCCCAAATGCGCAAATTCTGCCTATTGACGAACCCATCAAAATGAAAGTAGGCTTCGTTCCTAAACCAAACCATGCCTGTGCATACTAATTCCCATCATGCCCCGTGGCCAACAGTGCAGTTTGAACGTCTTAATGCAAACCGTTCAGAAGTTATGACGATTTTATTTTATATAGTTCAGTATCTTTAATCCTGTACATTGACATTGGTGCACTGGGAGATCGTCACATTCTACAGTGTTCAACATTTCATTGCTTTATAAGGAGGTAACTGAGGAAGACATTAAATTTCCTCAATGCAGGCAGTTGTATAAATTTTCTTTTCTGCAAATATTAGATAGAGGATGAAATTTGTTACGTCAATTATCAGACGGTAGGCGCTTTGTTTCTCGCAAGCTGCTCCGTTCAGTAAGAAACATTTTCTAAGAGTGAACTGATTATAACTGAAGCGTGAGACAGATTGAAATGGCAGATTTTAATACAAAGGGCGGGTAGTTTTTTTTTTTTTGTTTTTGCTTAAAAACCAGTAGGCTCCTATGTGCCGACGTCAAAACTGTAGAACACGAAGACAAAGAGGAATCAAAAATAACTACACGTCAATCCGAATCGACGTAAGAGAATACAGCTAAAAACAGGGATGTGGAGAAAGGTCTATAAAATACGCCACAAAGAAACGGAGATCAAGGTCTAAAAGTTAAATGGCGTTCGCCATATCGCTACGACGGAGAAAAAGTAAAACGTGGTCGATAGCCCGAGCGCCTTTCGCTAAAATGACCCATAACTCAGACAGCAAACACAAACGAGAACGTAAGCGGTTAAAAAAAGGCAGTACGCCAGGAAATGGCGAACCATCAAAAGTTATCCACAAGGTGCACAAAGTGGCGGCGGAGCACCACTTAAGAAATTGCGATTGCTAACCTAGATAAAATGATCTCCTCGCGGCGAGAGAGCCGAGAGGACGTCGTCCAAGCCGCTGGGAGAGGCTTCACAACATGAAGCTTGTTCCCACGAAGGGAACTCCAGTGGTGATGCCAAAGTGACACCACCTGCTGACAGACGTCAACACAGAGATCATCGGAGAGAATGTAGCAACTAACGGGATGAGGTACGACGACTGCAGCCTTCTCAACAGCGTCGGCGGCCTCGTTTCTTGTCAGACCGACATGACCAGGAACCCAAATAAAGATCACTGTGGCTCCATCAAGAGTGAGCAAGTGACAGCTTTCCTGGATCCGTTAAACCAAGTCTAAGGCCACACTTGCGTTTTTTGAAGCTGGACACACAGCGTCTAAAGAAGCAGCTTCGAAAGTCGCCTGGTGGTGACCACATTCGACCGTGTACATAGCTCCTTTCAGCGCAACGCATCCTAGCGACCAAAGACGTGAATGTGGCCATATATGGCTTAGTAGCGTTTCAGAGCTGCCTGGGTGATATCGCAGCAATGAGAAACGAATGTATTAAGTAAACAATCTGCAACAATAATATGTGCTGCATTGTTACTGATTCGACGGAGGCGACGTAGGCAAAAAGTTTTTGGACTCATCCAATAATTGAGGACAGATCAGAGAGGGGAACATTCAATCTGCTACACAACAAACTTAAAGAAAACCCTGAAAAGTTTTTGGAGTACTACAGCATGTCTAGTAAGTCATAAGAAACTCTGCTGTCTAATGTGTCGAATGCTATTACTGGAAGAAACACTCGACTACGAGATTGTATAAGGGCTGAAGAAAAACTATCAGTTACTCTGAGGTAAGTGAAGTTTTATTACTGATTGTATTATTTGTTTTCAATGCATAAAAGGACAGGATTGAATCTTCTGATTTTTCCTCGAAGATCATTGTAGGTGTGCTGCTTGTGGTTAGTTTCAGATGTAATTCTGGACGGCTGTGTATGTGTGTCGGACTGAACCAATTGTAAATATGTCAATTGAAAATCCATCTTGTCAGCTGGGCTAAATTTCTTAATAAGGGGAATTTGCGAAAGTAAGAACATTTCATCTGGATCATTAGTTCTAGGTTCCTTTATATGTGATTGTTGCAAACTCGTTCCCAAAACGCCCAGCAACTTTTGTTCAAACTCGTCCTGCTTTCGTTTCTTCGGAAATGGACGTTCTTTCTGCCTTTGCGCTGTGCGAGCAGGGGGAGAGGCTATGGATGTAGTATGTTGTATTTCAGGTGTCGTGTTTGCTTCTTTTTGTGCAGTGTTGTTGTCAGCGTCTTGCTTACTTTCTGTTAGATTGACAGCCATATTCCCAGATGTCCTGCGGTAAAAAGAGAAAACTGTAATTGTCCACATAAAAATTTAATATTTTGTGGCCATGCATGGCTCAGTCTGGAACTTAAAAATATACGAACATTATAAATAGGGAATACTCACTCTCTTTCTACACATAAAGATTGGAGAAATGACAACTGTTTGTGATAAATGTAAAGTTTCCTGGGTTTTGATGAATCTCCACTTTTGCCATCGTGTATTTTCACATTCTTGTAGTAGCAATCCTTAATGTTCTTCCACTTTTTTTGCATATCCATTGGTTCTACTTTTAACCCATTATCAATGTTTCATTGTAGGTATCTCGCAACTGATGGCAATTTCATCAGACGTCTACACTTCCAGTTTCTACTTGGACGTTCAACAATTTCAAAGATTATTCGAGAGACATCCTGAGCAATCTGGGAAATAATTCAAGGCCAGGTTATGAAACAATAAACTGCTGAAGATTGGTTAAATATTAGTTTACAGTTTGGAAAATAAGCCAATGTTCCACATTGCGTGGGATGTATTGGTGGTAAGCATATTAGAATGATCATTCTAATGGGGATCGAGTAGTGAATACTTTAACTACAAGAAGTATTTTTCAATAGTTTTAAATAAATGCCGTATATTCCACCGTCCGATTAACATCGATTCGGTTGACATAATTGTTAAAGCCACTTGTGTACTGCACAACTTTGTGCGGGAAATCGATGGGTACAGCTTTGAGGACACGTTATCTTATCCATTGGACAGCATTCTGGCGCAGAGGACAAGAGGGACCGTGAAAGAAACACACACAAGAGATCAGTTTGCTGAATATTTCTGTTCTACCGCAGGTTCTTTACCCTGGCAAAACCGATACGCAAACATTTCTGACTGAAATATACTGCTGGCTTTACAAGACACATCTAGTACTCCACAATAAAGCGCATATATCGTGACTAGTTGTACTTACTTAATTTAACAAATCTAATTCACCAGACGTCTTTCATAAAATTTAAATATTTTATTATATTCTTGATCTTTTACACTACCCAAGTTAAATGTTTTTACTACACTTACCTAAGGCTTCTTTTGTATCTCTGTCCATGTTGTCCCAACCTTCACCCATATACATTAGATGTCACAGCTAGCCCACCGTCTCTTCTTTTTGTCTGTTTTTATAATCCGCATTTTGAATGTCGTATAAAAAAGGTCGAGTTTGAACTTCTAAAATAGTACGTTCGCTATCAAGTTCAATTTTTTCCATCTGACACATCGAAAAATCTGTGATGAAACACTTGACTACACACACTACTTTGCGTTGACACACTGCTAAGTTACTACTGAGTGCCGTGGGAACGCAATGTGAGAATCATCTTTTGACGCAGGAAATGGCCCCGGCCCATCTGACTATCGTCAGACCTTGAGGATGCGCCTTCCCGTCGGACGTTGGCTGAAAAAGACCCTGTGTGTGGCCACTACCGGCTTCTCTAGCCTGCCTATAACTGTGGCGTCTTTTGACGCTGAGCGTCCAGCTTCAAAAACGCAAGTGTGGCCGGTGGCTAAGGGATGGATGGTGTACGGCACACAGAGGCTTTGAAGGGCACTTATAAAGTCTGAGAAGATGAAGCAAATGAAAAGCTTGTGTCGGCAAATGTACTGCGTGGCCTGATACAGGGCGAAGAGTTCTGCTGTAAATACTGAGCAGTGCTTCGAAGTCGATGCCGAAAAGCGTCGGCACCAATGACAAAGGCACACCCAACACCACGCTGAGTCCGAGAGCCATCAGTGTTCACAAAGGTACTATCGAGAAGTTCCATGCGAGATGCCCGGCGGGATACAGGCCGTCATAGGGTTAATTGTTGTTGTTGAGTTCTTCAGTCCTGAGACTGGTTTGATGCAGCTCTCCATGCTGCTCTATCCTGTGCAAGCTTCTTCATCTCCCAGTACCTACTGCAACCTACATCCTTCTGAATCTGCTTAGTGTATTCATCTCTTGATCTCCCTCTACGATTTTTACCCTCCACGCTGCCCTCCAATGCTAAATTTGTGATCCCTTGATGCCTAAAAACATGTCCTACCAACCGATCCCTTCTTCTAGTCAAGTTGTGCCACAAACTTCTCTTCTCCCCAATTCTATTCGATACCGCCTCATTAGTTACGTGATCTACCCACCTTATCTTCAGCATTCTTCTGTAGCACCACATTTCGAAAGCTTCTATTCTCTTCTTGTCCAAACTAGTTATCGTCCATGTTTCACTTCCATACATGGCTACACTCCATACAAATACTTTCAGAAACGACTTCCTGACACTTAAATCTATACTCGACGTTAACAAATTTCTCTTCTTCAGAAACGATTTCCTTGCCATTGCCAGTCTACATTTTATATCCTCTCTACTTCGACCATCATCAGTTATTTTACTCCCTTAATAGCAAAACTCCTTTACTACTTTAAGTGTCTCATTTCCTAATCTAATTCCCTGAGCATCACCCGATTTAATTTGACTACATTTCATTATCCTCGTTTTGCTTTTGTTTATGTTCATCGTATATCCTCTTTTCAAGACACTGTCCATTCCGTTCAACTGCTCTTCCAAGTCCTTTGCTGTCTCTGACAGAATTACTACGTCATCGGTGAACCTCAAAGTTTTTACTTCTTCTCCATGAATTTTAATACCTACTCCAAATTTTTCTTTTGTTTCCTTTACTGCTTGCTCAATATACAGATTGAATAACATCGGGGAGAGGCTACAACCCTGTCTCACTCCTTTCCCAGCAACTGCTTCCCTTTCATGCCCCTCGACTCTTATAACTGCCATCTCGTTTCTGTACAAATTGTAAATAGCCTTTCGCTCCCTGTATTTTACCCCTGCCACCTTCAGAATTTGAAAGAGAGTATTCCAGTCAACATTGTCAAAAGCTTTCTCTAAGTCTACAAATGGTAGAAACGTAGGTTTGCCTTTTCTTAATCTTCGCGTTAATATTTTGCAGCTGTGACTTATTATACTGATAGTTCGGTAATTTTCACATCTGTCAACACCTGCTTTCTTTGGGATTGGAATTATTATATTCTTCTTGAAGTCTGAGGGTATTTCGTCTGTCTCATACATCTTGCTCACCAGATGGTAGAGTTTTGTCATGACTGGCTCTCCCAAGGCCATTAGTAGTTCTATTGAAATGTTGTCTACTCCCGGGGCCTTATTTCGACTTAGGTCTTTCAGTGCTCTGTCAAACTCTTCACGCAGTATCTTATCTCCCATTTCGTCTTCATCTACATCCTCTTCCATTTCCATAATATTGTCCTCAAGTACATCGCCCTTGTATAAACCCTCTATATACTCCTTCCACCTTTCTGCCTTCCCTTCTTTGCTTAGAACTGGGTTGCCATCTGAGCTCTTGATATTCATACAAGTGGTTCTCTTCTCTCCTAAGGTATCTTTAATTTTCCTGTAGGCAGTATCTATCTTACCCCTAGTGAGACAAAGCTCTACATCCTTACATTTGTCCTCTAGCCATCTCTGCTTAGCCATTTTGCAGTTCCTGTCAATCTCATTTTTGAGACGTTTGTATTCCTTTTTGCCTGCTTCATTTACTGCATTTTTATATTTTCTCCTTTCATCAATTAAATTCAATATTTCTTCTGTTACCCAAGGATTTCTATTAGCCCTCGTCTTTTTACCTACTTGATCGTCTGCTGCCTTCACTACTTCATCCCTCAGAGCTACCCATTCTTCTTCTACTGTATTTCTCTCCCCCATTCCTGTCAATTGTTCCCTTATGCTCTCCCTGAAACTCTCTACAACCTCTGGTTCTTTCAGTTTATGTAGGTCCCAGCTCCTTAAATTCCCACCTTTTTGCAGTTTCTTCAGTTTCAAACCAATAGATTGTGGTCAGAATCCACATCTGCCCCTGGAAATGTCTTACAATTTAAAACCTGGTTCCTAAATCTCTGTCTTACCATATATAATCTATCTGATACCTTTTAGTATCTCCAGGATTCTTCTTTTATGATTCTTGAACCAAGTGTTAGCTATGATTTAGTCATGCTCTGTGCAAAATACTACAAGGCGGCTTCCTCTTTCATTTCTTCCCCCCAATCCATATTCACCTACTATGTTTCCTTCTCTCCCTTTTCCTACCGACGAATTCCAGTCACCCATGACTATTAAATTTTCATCTCCCTTCACTAGCTGAATAATTTCTTTTATCTCGTCATGCATTTCATCTATTTTTTCACCATCTGCAGAGCTAGTTGGCATATAAACTTGTACTACTGTAATAGGCATGGGCTTTGTGTCTATCTTGGCCACAGTAATGCGCTCACTATGCTGTTTGTAGTGGCTAACCCGCACTCCTATTTTTTTATTCATTATTATACCTACTCCTGCATTACCCATATTCGATTTTGTATTTATAACCCTGTTATCACCTGACCAAAAGTCTTGTTCCTCCTGGCACCGAACTTCACTAACTCCCACTATATCTAACTTTAACCTATCCATTTCCCTTTTTAAATTGTCTAACCTACCTGCCCGATTAAGGGATCTGACATTCCACGCTCCGATCCGTAGAACGCCAGTTTTCTTTCTCCTGATAACAACGTCCTCCTGAGTAGTCCCGCCCGGAGATCCGAATGGGGGACTATTTTACCTCCGGAATATTTTACCCAAGAGGACGCCATCATCATTTAATCATACAGTAAAGCTGCATTTCCTCGGGAAAAATTGCGGCTGTAGTTTCCCCTTGTTATCAGCCGTTCGCAGTACCAGCACAGCAAGGCCGTTTTGGTTAATGTTACAAGGCCAGATCAGTCAATCATCCAGATTGTTGCCCCTGTAACTACTGAAAAGGCTGCTGCCTCTCTTCAGGAACTACATGTTTGTCTGGCCTCTCAACAGATACCCCTCCGTTGTGGTTGCACCTATGATACGGCCATCTGTATCGCTGAGGCACACAAGCCTCCCCACCAACGCAAGGTCCATGGTTCATGGGGGGATAGGGTTAATGGCGACACCAAAGAGGACGACGCTCAGGATGGAACCCTGAGGCACCCCTTTTTCCTGGATAAATGATGTATGCGACAAGACAGAGCCACATGTATCTTGAAAACCCTGAAGGAAACGGGGCTGGAGACTACGGAAGCCCACGTGAAGAGAGTACGGAGGGTACCAACGCTCCGGCATGTGCCGTAGGCTTTCTCCAAATCGAAAGACACGGCCACAGTCTGGCATTTCCGCAGAAAATCATTCATGATGTAATATTTCTGGCTTTACAGCCATCATATTGAGGTACCAGAACCACTTCCTAGAACAGATGAGAAGACAGAAGTGGCAAAATGGCGTAATGTGGTATGAGGTACCGATGACAGATGATTTATTCGGCACGGGTACTGTGAGAAAGACCGCCTAAGTTGTAGTCCTCCTCCATGATTTGCTTCTGCACTCTGAAGTTGCGCGCCAGAATGATAATCTGTTATTAATATTAGAAATAACTGTTGTTGTTGTTGTGGTCTTCAGTCCTGAGACTGGTTTGATGCAGCTCTCCAGGCTACTCTATCCTGTGCAAGCTTTTTCATCTCCCAGTACCTACTGCAACCTACATCCTTCTGAATCTGCTTAGTGTATTCATCTCTTGGTCTCCCTCTACGATTTTTACCCTCCACGCTCCCCTCCAATACTAAATTGGTGATCCCTTGATGCCTCAGAACATGTCCTACCAACCGATCCCTTCTTCTAGTCAAGTTGTGCCACAAACTTCTCTTCTCCCCAATCCGATTCAAAACTTCCTCATTAGTTATGTGATCTACCCATCTAATCTTCAGCATTCTTCTGTAGCACCACATTTCGAAAGCTTCTATTCTCTTCTTGTCCAAACTATTTATCGTCCATGTTTCACTTCCATACATGGCTACGCTCCATACGAATACTTTCAGAAATGACTTCCTGACACTTACATCAATACTGGATGTTAACAAATTTCTCTTCTTCAGAAACGCTTTCCTTGCCATTGCCAGCCTACATTTTATATCCTCTCTACTTCGACCATCATCAGTTATTTTGCTCCCCAAATAGCAAAACTCCTTTACTACTCTAAGTGCCTCATTTCCTAATCTAATTCCTTCAGCATCACCCGACTTAATTAGACTACATTCCATTATCCTTGTTTTGCTTTTGTTGATGTTCATCTTATATCCTCCTTTCAAGACACTGTCCATTCCATTCAACTGCTCTTCCAAGTCCTTTGCTGTCTCTGACAGAATTACAATGTCATCGGCAAACCTCAAAGTTTTTATTTCTACTCCATGAATTTTAATACCTACTCCGAATTTTTCTTTTGTTTCCTTTACTGCTTGCTCAATATACAGATTGAACAACATCGGGGAGAGGCTACAACCCTGTCTTACTCCCTTCCCAACCACTGCTTCTCTTTCATGTCCCTCGACTCTTATAACTGCCATCTGGTTTCTGTACAAATTGTAAATAGCCTTTCGCTCCCTGTATTTTACCCCTGCCACCTTTAGAATTTGAAAGAGAGTATTCCAGTCAAATAACTAAGCAACATATTTACTTGCATTTCAAGTTAAAGCGCCCTTCAATAGCGTGCTATCATTGCATTATTTCACAAGTATTACTAACCAGCAGAATAATAAAAGCAGCTAAACGAAAAGGCAGACGTAGCACTTTTTCTTGGATGGCAGGTGAAGTAGTTCAGCTCTAAGATTAGAGCTGGTTCGGCAGTCTCAGAGGACAGACATATTGTTTGTCGCGGTCATTGTTAGTGACGACTTTATTAGTAATGTATGGCTATTTGGCCATGAGAACGGTATGTTCCTAATTATGGAAATACGCAGTTCAGTAATTTGTTGTGACCGTAAGTGGTATGGTTCAAATGGCTCTGAGCACTATGGGATTTAACATCTGAGGTCATCAGTCCCCTAGAACTCAGAACTACTTAAACCTAACTAACCTAAGGACATCACACACATCCATGACCGAGGCAGGATTCGTACCTGCGACCGTAGCGGTCGCGCGGTTCCAGACTGAAGCGCCTAGAACCGCTCGGCCACTCCGGCCGGCTAAGTGGTGTGTAATTGTGCAGTTTCTCGTGTTCTGCTAACAGAAAAGCAAGTGGCATCCCGTAGAAACAAACTGATTCAAAATTTAATTTTTTATAAAATAGCAGTTCCGCTGTAAGAGTTTATTACAGCCTCAAGATAACGGATACATGAATTACGTGCTGTTTTCTGCGCAGGGGACAACAAATGTAAAAGATTGGAGGTTGATGAACAATTATTAAAACTTATGCGTTCCATTCTGAGCGGTGGAAGCAAACAGGCACCTTGCGTGTACTGCAGCTTTAGTATAAATGAGATCAGTGATGCGTCATCTGTGGTTACACGGAGGAGGTATGAAGGAGAGAAATGTATTTTTGAGGGAAGGGATTTATCATACGGAGGTATATATCAGTTCTTTGAAACTCTCTCTTTCAACTTGCTGCACATGGCATCCCTTGCGGGGAATTAATCGGTTAAGTCGAAGTGCTGGGGAATTGTGAGGCTAGATTTTATTAGCAAGAACTGTGAACTGTAATCGACCAGAGAACTGTGTAAGGACTGTGATTAGTGTGAACTGTTAATGATCAGAGAACTGCATAACAACTGTGATAAGTAGGCTGTAAACTTTGTTTCAGTTGGTTTAAACTTTAGCTGAACTGTAATAACTGATGCTGCAAAAACAAATTTTAGTTACAATGAAAGTAGGTGTAAAGCAGGAATGGGACGTCCGGAAGTGAAACGAGAATAAAAGTTAACCTTGTGTGCGCACTCTATGGGATTATGCTATTATTCATCACTTGAATACTCTTCATGCTACGAGACGGCACGGCGTGCAGAGCAGCGTGGGGCAGCCACAGACAATAGGTGCAGCGGCGGCAAGCAGCGGCTGGCGCAGTTAGCACTGTATAAGGGGCATTGGAAGTGATTGATTCAGCACACTAGGGCAGAGGAGTTGCCGCCTCCGGTGCAGCCCACAGGTACTCTAACATTCTGCGTAGTGTCTGTTTGTTCTATGTCGTGTCTCCCTACCACATTCGCGCAACGACGCTCTGAGCGTGTTTCTTAGGGAATTGACTAGTTTGAACCTGGGACCTGTTGCTGGCAAGGAGACGCCAGACCACACATGACATGAAGAGTTCAGAAGAGTTCAGTGAGACTAGCGATTTTATAATCAAATACTTAATGATTTCAGCGTCAGCTCCACTGCACTACCTGAAAAAGAATCTTAATACTCCAGAATGAGATTTTCACTCTGCAGCGGAGTGCGCGCTGATATGAAACTTCCTGGCAGATTAAAACTGTGTGCCCGACCGAGACTCGAACTCGGGACCTTTGCCTTTCGCGGGCAAGTGCTCTACCAACTGAGCTACCGAAGCACGACTCACGCCCGGTACTCACAGCTTTACTTCTGCCAGTACCTCGTCTCCTACCTTCCAAACTTTACAGAAGCTCTCCTGCGAACCTTGCAGAACTAGCACTCCTGAAAGAAAGGATATTGCGGAGACATGGCTTAGCCACAGCCTGGGGGATGTTTCCAGAATGAGATTTTCACTCTGCAGCGGAGTGTGCGCTGATATGAAACTTCCTGGCAGATTAAAACTGTGTGCCCGACCGAGACTCGAACTCGGGACCTTTGCCTTTCGCGGGCAAGTGCTCTACCAACTGAGCTACCGAAGCACGACTCACGCCCGGTACTCACAGCTTTACTTCTGCCAGTACCTCGTCTCCTACCTTCCAAACTTTACAGAAGCTCTCCTGCGAACCTTGCAGAACTAGCACTCCTGAAAGAAAGGATATTGCGGAGACATGGCTTAGCCACAGCCTGGGGGATGTTTCCAGAATGAGATTTTCACTCTGCAGCGGAGTGTGCGCTGATATGAAACTTCCTGGCAGATTAAAACTGTGTGCCCGACCGAGACTCGAACTCGGGACCTTTGCCTTTCGCGGGCAAGTGCTCTACCAACTGAGGTAGGAGACGAGGTACTGGCAGAAGTAAAGCTGTGAGTACCGGGCGTGAGTCGTGCTTCGGTAGCTCAGTTGGTAGAGCACTTGCCCGCGAAAGGCAAAGGTCCCGAGTTCGAGTCTCGGTCGGGCACACAGTTTTAATCTGCCAGGAAGTTTCATATCAGCGCACACTCCGCTGCAGAGTGAAAATCTCATTCTGGAAACATCCCCCAGGCAGTGGCTAAGCCATGTCTCCGCAATATCCTTTCTTTCAGGAGTGCTAGTTCCGCAAGGTTCGCAGGAGAGCTTCTGTAAAGTTTGGAAGGTAGGAGACGAGGTACTGGCAGAAGTAAAGCTGTGAGTACCGGGCGTGAGTCGTGCTTCGGTAGCTCAGTTGGTAGAGCACTTGCCCGCGAAAGGCAAAGGTCCCGAGTTCGAGTCTCGGTCGGGCACACAGTTTTAATCTGCCAGGAAGTTTCATATCAGCGCACACTCCGCTGCAGAGTGAAAATCTCATTCTGGAAACATCCCCCAGGCTGTGGCTAAGCCATGTCTCCGCAATATCCTTTCTTTCAGGAGTGCTAGTTCTGCAAGGTTCGCAGGAGAGCTTCTGTAAAGTTTGGAAGGTAGGAGACGAGGTACTGGCAGAAGTAAAGCTGTGAGTACCGGGCGTGAGTCGTGCTTCGGTAGCTCAGTTGGTAGAGCACTTGCCCGCGAAAGGCAAAGGTCCCGAGTTCGAGTCTCGGTCGGGCACACAGTTTTAATCTGCCAGGAAGTTTCATATCAGCGCACACTCCGCTGCAGAGTGAAAATCTCATTCTGGAAACATCCCCCAGGCTGTGGCTAAGCCACGTCTCCGCAATATCCTTTCTTTCAGGAGTGCTAGTTCTGCAAGGTTCGCAGGAGAGCTTCTGTAAAGTTTGGAAGGTAGGAGACGAGGTACTGGCAGAAGTAAAGCTGTGAGTACCAGGCGTGAGTCGTGCTTCGGTAGCTCAGTTGGTAGAGCACTTGCCCGCGAAAGGCAAAGGTCCCGAGTTCGAGTCTCGGTCGGGCACACAGTTTTAATCTGCCAGGAAGTTTCATATCAGCGCACACTCCGCTGCAGAGTGAAAATCTCATTCTGGAAACATCCCCCAGGCTGTGGCTAAGCCATGTCTCCGCAATATCCTTTCTTTCAGGAGTGCTAGTTCTGCAAGGTTCGCAGGAGAGCTTCTGTAAAGTTTGGAAGGTAGGAGACGAGGTACTGGCAGAAGTAAAGCTGTGAGTACCGGGCGTGAGTCGTGCTTCGGTAGCTCAGTTGGTAGAGCACTTGCCCGCGAAAGGCAAAGGTCCCGAGTTCGAGTCTCGGTCGGGCACACAGTTTTAATCTGCCAGGAAGTTTCATATCAGCGCACACTCCGCTGCAGAGTGAAAATCTCATTCTGGAAACATCCCCCAGGCTGTGGCTAAGCCATGTCTCCGCAATATCCTTTCTTTCAGGAGTGCTAGTTCTGCAAGGTTCGCAGGAGAGCTTCTGTAAAGTTTGGAAGGTAGGAGACGAGGTACTGGCAGAAGTAAAGCTGTGAGTACCGGGCGTGAGTCGTGCTTCGGTAGCTCAGTTGGGCAGTCTGCTTTAGGCGGTGGCGCGGCACGGACCTGCTGTCCCGGCCGCGGGCGCGCGTGGACGAGGAAGTGTTTACACCGTCGGTACTCGCGCGTGTTGTCTGACTCGATCGCCATGGCACACAATTTTCGAAAGACTACGCTCCAATTTACGTTCGACAACGAGTTTGCCAGACCCAAAGCTTTCGAAATAGAGCGTTTTTTGAGGGAAGAAGTTCGTTTACCTGCTACGGACATCATTGGAATACACCTGTCCATTGTAAGCAGTACAATGTACGTAAAGATGACCGATGAAGCTGCGTGTGAAAGAACTCTCTCCGCTGCTCAAAGAGGATTTAAATTTCGACACTCTGATATCCATATCAGCGATGTAACAGTAGCTCCTTCAGGATTGGGTGTGAGGATGATTCGGATCTTTGAACTGCCGTTTGAGGTGCCAGAATCGATGGTTACTGAATCGCTGCGACCATATGGAACGGTACTTAGTCATACGCCTGAACGCTGGGCAAGTTTTAGTACCTATCCTGTGCTAAACGGCGTGCGACAGGTGCGGATCGTCCTTACTAAACATATCCCGTCTTATTTATACATTGGCGGGTGTCGAGCTATTGTGATCTACGATGGCCAGCCACGCACTTGTTCTGGCTGTGGTGGAGAAGGACATATCCGCTCGGAGTGCGTACAACGCCGCGTCGTGCAACTGCCACATGGAGACGCGTCACAGCGAGAAGTTCCCACGCAACTGCCGATGACGTACGTGTCGGTGGCTCGCCGGGAGGTGTTGCCCAGTTCGGAGCGTGACAAGGACGTGTATATGCAAGAGTCGACCGAGTTACGGGAGCATGGAGGTGACTCGGAGAATGTCCCTACGCCCACGTCACGTCGGTTGAGGGAGGAACCTTCCGACAACTCACATGAAGCACGCGACTTGGAAGTAGAGGTCGAGACAGTGGCGCCGGCAACGGACCAACGAACGATCGACGAACACAGTGAGGCAGCAGAGGGCAGGGCACGCAAACAGCGATCGCCGAAGCGTCGCAAAAAGCGTCGCCATAGTTCGGGTGACACGTCCCCACCTCGCCTAGGGGATACGGAAGTTACCATAGCCGAAGAACTGTCTGACACAGAACACGTGCCTTTAGAGGACGCTGACAGGATTCCGTCAGATGGAGACCGGATGTCCTGCCTTTCAGATGGTCCCTCTTCATTGACACCGACTGACCCAGAGCTGCCGACGAAGGAGTCAGGGATACCAATGTCCCAGCAGCCTCGTCGAAATACATCAGAGGACGTTTCTCGGATGGATGACCACTGCGACTGGGCGGAACCAGTCGAGGACATACAGGAATTGCCACCCCCTAATGATGACCACTCACCTACAGGATGCACACCACGGAACGACAACAAAAGAGGGCAGCCCGTTGGCGGGCACCCCTCTGAGCACGAATAGTGGACTAACGCCCTTGGAGTTCTCAGTGACATGACACGAGCATGACAACGACAACGAACCAAGCATATAAGGTGGGCACAGTGAACATTAACACCGCACGTTCGCTTGCAAAGATGCAACTTCTCCGGGACATGATTTACGCCACTGACGTTGATATTCTGCTGATGCAGGAAACCTGCAATGCTGCTTTTCCCGACGTGCACGGATACAACACTTACCTAGCGCCGACTCCAGATGGAGGACGTGGCACAGCGATACTAGTCCGGGAAGGGATTCCGATGTGTGACCTCGTTTACCTTCCTTCGGCTCGGGGTTTGGCTATGACCGTGAACGGCATTCGTATCGTCAACATCTATGCACCCTCCGGATCTGACAATCGACAGGCGCGTGCACGATTCTACTCGGAGGAGATTGCCCCCCTATTCCATGGACGGTATGACCACATCTTGGTAGGGGGGGATTTTAACTGTGTACTCGCCCCGAAGGATCAAACTCCTAATTTCAGCTCATGCCACGCATTGAACACGATCTGCCGGGACATGGCCCTTATGGACACGTGGGAAAAGATCCATGGGCAGCGGGAGGGCTACACGTATTTTACTAGCCATTCGGCGAGCAGGCTGGATCGGATTTATGTTTCTGACGGATTAAGAGATCACGTGTTGGCTGCTGAACGTTGGCCCACAGCTTTTACGGATCACCTTGCATATTTATGCACGTTAACCCTCCCACGGCAGAGGGTCTGGCGGAGTCGTAGTTCCTGGAAACTCAATTCATCCTTATTGGTGGATCTCGAATGTCGCCAGCGGATCGAAGAAACATGGCAGACTTGCACTCGCCGTCTGCCGCTGCACCGTACGGTTCTTTCGTGGTGGCTGCAGTGTGCAAAACCGGCAATACGAAGAGCTCTCATCACGTATGGCAAGGAAAAAGCGAAATGGCTCCGAGATACACTTGACTATTTCTACATGGTGCTCCGCGACCTGTCCTCCATGGCCCCATCGCTTGAGCGTCAAGCGGAAGTCCATCGCATTCAGGCCTGTATTTTATCGATCACGAGACGTCGACTGGAGGGACTTTCGATCCGTGCTCGGTGCTTGGACAACGTCGATGGAGAACGTATCGGCATGCATCATGTGTCCAAGGGAAATGCGCGTAATCGCCGATCCCTAATCACAGTCCTCCATGATGACGATGGTCGGCCCTTGACGTCGCAACGGGACATTGCTGCTGAGTTTCTGGAGCATTATCGCCTCCTTTTCACTGGGACGCCGACGGACAATCGGACAGGAGAAGAACTTTTGCGACAGATGCAAACGGAGGTGGATAGTTCAGATGCAGAGGCGCTATTGGAACCCCTAACGGAAGATGACATCCGGGGCGCACTCGCGAAGGGTGCGGTGCATAAATCCCCTGGACCAGATGGGTTGACACTCGAATTTTACCGCGCATTTGCGGATTTAATGATGTCCCAGTTGGTATTGATGTATAATGAGTTATTGAGCCCTGACACGGACGTTCCGTCGCAGTTCATGGCGGGACTGCTTATACCAATACCGAAATCGACAGCGAGTGTCAGCGCCCATCAATTTAGACCGCTCACGATGCTCAATACTGATTATAAGCTCTTTGCGCGAATGTTGGCGGCAAGGCTCAAGACTGTAATATCCAAGACAATACCACCAGACCAGGCTTGTCTAGGGGTTCGGAGCAACATACATACTATCCTCGGCGAATACCGCGACGTAATTTCACTGACGGAAGCTTGTCGCATGCGAGCGGCGTTCGTATCGGTGGACTTTGATCGTGCCTTTGACAGGATCAACCATGATTTCCTTGACTCGACAATGCGACGCATGGCGATACCACAGGATTTTATTACCGTCCTCATGCGCCCCCTTCGCGGCGCTTCTTCGACGGTGAGAGTCAATGGCAGGGAGGTAGGACCGATTCCTGTTTGCAGCTCAGTTAGGCAGGGATGTCCCTTGTCGATGTTACTGTTTACAATAGCGCTCGAACCATTGATGCAGACTCTTAGACGGACTCTAACAGGCGTCCGACTCCGTGCGAGCTCCTTCACGTGTCGTGCATATGCCGACGACTTGATGATACTCGTCCGGTCGGAGAACGAAGTAAGTCAGGTGGTTACCCTTCTTACTACGTACGGAGTAGCTGCGGGAAGCAGGGTCAACATGAATAAAACCAAGATCATGCACATCGGTCGAGGGCTGGACGATCTGCACAGTCCGTTTACGACGGTGGACATCTTGCGATGCTTAGGTGTATTGTTCACCCGATCGCTACGGCAATCAGCGGCGGCGAGCTATCGACGTCTCCTCCAGAACGTCCGACTGCACATACGCAACAATTCACTCCGAACGCACGACCTGCTCCAAAGGGTGGACTACACTAATGTTCACCTGGCCTCGCGACTGCCGCACCTGGCACAGGTACTGCCAATGCCACATGGTATTGCTGACAGATTAATGGCGGCCTTTGGATACTATGTTAGCCAAGGAATGTTGTTTAAGGTCAAATACAAGACTTTAACTCTCCCACACCATGCTGGAGGACCTAACCTCACGGATGTGCGGAACAAGGCTCTCGCTCTATACCTGCGAGCGACGCTACGCACTTGGAACCAACGGCAACACGCCATCACGTCGGCCATCCTGGATGTGCTTCATCCCACGTCCTTTGAACCACCGGTCGCTGTAGGCACCATCTCGCCCTCTTTTTCTCACGTCGCGCGATTTTTTGTTGATTTTAGTTATGTTCAGTTACAGATACCTTCTACAAGAATCCCCACTACCCGTGAGATATATCGATACTTGCGGCGTCATCATGGCAGCAATGTTGTCGAACTTAAATACCCAACACGAAACTGGCGACAGATTTGGCGAGCTGTCCATACACCTCTCCTCACCACAGCAGCGCGATCGTCATGGTATACACTAATCAACCGCAAGACAGTCAACCGCCAACGTTTATACGACATTCGCATGGTAGATTCCCCGCTCTGCCTTATATGTGGCATGCAGGACACCGACGAACATTCTCTGCAGTGCGGTGAGGCAAAGGATGTTTGGCGGCTGACGCAACGCATCATGGCCCTCCTCAGACGCACCGATGAATCAACGATCACGACGGACGCTTTATTTTTCCCTGACGCGGTATTTTTCCCCTCACAAAAAACTTCGGCAATCCGATGGATTTGTGGACACGCATCGCACTACGTGCTCTCGCGGACATTGATATCGGGCATGGACTATTGGCATTATCTACTAGAACAACACGAAATCATCCGACGCCACTCTAAATATAAAACGAATTTTGCGAACTTTCTAGGCAGCATGTTTCATAACCCCCCGAAGCGGTGGGGAGTCCCAGGTTTACGTTGTTTCGAGGGATAGAATGTACTCCCAGTGAAGTGACGAGGATGTCACTTCAGTCCTATATTTCTTTTCCTTCTTGTTTATATATGATTTTTCTTTTGGGACACTAAAATAAAATAAAAACAAAAAAAAAAAGAAAAAAAAAAAGTAAAATAGATGAGGCAATGCCACAGGGAGTGGATCCATCGACTTACCTGAGTTGCAAAAAAAAAAAAAGTTGGTAGAGCACTTGCCCGCGAAAGGCAAAGGTCCCGAGTTCGAGTCTCGGTCGGGCACACAGTTTTAATCTGCCAGGAAGTTTCAATCTTAATACTAACTAAATTTAGTGGAAGGGTTTCAAGGATTTCCTATTTTTGGTTAGCTGGTAAAATAACGTCGAAAAAGCAGTTAAGTTTACCACTGGAATTTTTATTCTACTCACAGAACTTTGTTTATAAATTGCACTATTGATAGAAGGAAATATTTCAATACAGGATGATAAAAACCAACTGCGTTCAACAAAAATGTGAACGAATATTCCCTGAATGTGTTTCCAAGTTCTATAGTGGATCGAAGGATGGCCTATCACATGTCACATCTATAATCTAGGTTTAAATTAAGTTTCATAAAAGAGAATACTATCAAAAATGGTCTACAATGACCCTCAATTATCTTTCATTACTTATCTAACTTGTCGTAAATTACAGTGGCTGATGCAGCCTCTCAGTAATTATATAACAGAAAAATCATCGCGTTTCAGATTTTAAGTTCAAGTAGCAAATGTGAATGCCATGAAGTTTAATTGACTATCGACACTAGTATTACGTAGCAGATGAGACTTCTGCAGTTCTGAGTGAAGCCTTATGCACTCTTATGCGGCATCACGTGTGTTCATTACCTTGTCGGTGGTTAGGCAGCGTCATGGGCGGCGGGTGGCGCAGCTCCACACACCTCCCTGTCTCAGTAGCAACTCTCCCGAACTTCTCCTTACTACAATTTACCGAAGTTGGTTTAAGAAAAGGTATCTGAATGTGTTTTCAACTGACCAATCGGGTTCTCAATGTTAACCTTAAGCTCCACCTACAAAAATGTTGTCTATCCAGTGAGAAACGTTATACTTTTCGTGGTGGGGCAATGTTTTTAATGTTTGCTACGTAACAGAGACGCGTATAGTCTCATGCTAAAACTTGCAGCTGGTGTGGCCCTGTTAGTGTTATCGTAAGATCTATACTGTTCTTCTGGACGGCTCTACCTTTTAACATGGGCCGGGGGTGGACCTCCCGGCGATCCGCCGGCGATGTGGGTGGGTGTCCCTTATCATAGGGCCTTCTAGCCTACACAGCTCTGCTCTCGGCTTCTGTTCTCGTTTCTTCCCTCGGAACTGCGTCTGTTTCACGGTGGGAAGGTGTGACATGCATTTAGGCGTTCTTGTCTTAGTCTGTGGTATTCCCTTTGCTCAATTGTTGATCGTATTACTTTGGTTAATTTAATGTCAGGATTTTTTCGGAGCTATGTGACATATTGCTGGATTTGCTGTCATGTCAGGCTTTTCATGGAAGGTGTTGAATTTGCCTGACACCTTGCAGTATGAGAATCAGCAGCAGTACTACCGAGGAATAAAAGCAGGGTAAGTGTTGCGCTTGCGTACAGCAGTCTAAGTTGTGTAATTAGAACGTTAGTATTAATATGTGTGGGGATAGATTAGATACACATCAAAAGATTGACAATGAAATCGAGAAGTTAAATGAGGATTTGCAGACTCCAGGTGGAGTGATAGCAACAACAATTAATGAAATTAGTTAGACAAGAGTAAGGCAAAGCTATCCAAGCATGTCACGATAAGCACACATTACAATGGAATAATTTACAAAATATCAAAATTACCATGATATACTTAGTTGTAACATTTCACATGCAGAGTCCTCTTGTAAAGGCAACAAGTGCGATTCACGGTAAACTGAGAGAACCGGAGCAAAAAGTACTTACTGAGGCACAAGATAAAACATAAGATGAAATTAAACAAAAAGCAGAAATTTGATGCGAACAAGAAAGGAAGAAAGAAAGGTGTAGCTCATGTAAGTGGCGTGGCAAATTACGCTAATTCGCATAAGTTACATCATTTCTCGAGTAAGGGAACTATGCACTAACTATACATCATTGGACAGTTTGAGGGCATTATTCCTGAACAACAAAAAATCGAATTCGTGGCCAGTAGGTTAGAAGGAGAAGCAAAATCATGGGGAACAAGGGACAGTAACACATGTAAAACGTATCAAGAATTTCTTCAAACATTCTTGAATCAAGACTGGCCTTGCAGCGCTCAAAACAGAGCGAGGTGCGAAATAGTTATGATCAGAGGGTTTGATGGTGAAAACGCCATTATAAGACAAATGGATAAGAGTAAGGTACTAGACAGTCCAGTACCGAAGTTTAATGGCATCAAGATATCAATGAACATAGCCTTGACCGCCAGCTTATGTCAGAGACCGCTAGCAAAAAGTGGTCAAATGTATAATGAATTCATGTGTGGGAGAGACAGCTATCAGTTCACTTCTAAAAGGCATCATATGGGGAAGATTATGTGGTTGAATTTGAGAAAGTTGTGAATGAAGTGCCTCACTCCACCACGGAAATACCGCCACAACAATTATTAGATGAAATGTCAATCAGCGATATGAAAAATGTACACTCCTGGAAATGGAAAAAAGAACACATTGACACCGGCGTGTCAGACCCACCATACTTGCTCCGGACACTGTGAGAGGGCTGTACAAGCAATGATCACACGCACGGCACAGCGGACACACCAGGAACCGCGGTGTTGGCCGTCGAATGGCGCTAGCTGCGCAGCATTTGTGCACCGCCGCCGTCAGTGTCAGCCAGTTTGCCGTGGCATACGGAGCTCCATCGCAGTCTTTAACACTGGTAGCATGCCGCGACAGCGTGGACGTGAACCGTATGTGCAGTTGACGGACTTTGAGCGAGGGCGTATAGTGGGCATGCGGGAGGCCGGGTGGACGTACCGCCGAATTGCTCAACACGTGGGGCGTGAGGTCTCCACAGTACATCGATGTTGTCGCAAGTGGTCGGCGGAAGGTGCACGTGCCCGTCGACCTGGGACCAAACCGCAGCGACGCACGGATGCACGCCAAGACCGTAGGATCCTACGCAGTGCCGTAGGGGACCGCACCGCCACTTTCCAGCAAATTAGGGACACTGTTGCTCCTGGGGTATCGGCGAGGACCATTCGCAACCGTCTCCATGAAGCTGGGCTACGGTCCCGCACACCGTTAGCCCGTCTTCCGCTCACGCCCCAACATCGTGCAGCCCGCCTCCAGTGGTGTCGCGACAGGCGTGAATGGAGGGACGAATGGAGACGTGTCGTCTTCAGCGATGAGAGTCGCTTCTGCCTTGGTGCCAATGATGGTCGTATGCGTGTTTGGCGCCGTGCATGTGAGCGCCACAATCAGGACTGCATACGACCGTGGCACACAGGGCCAACACCCGGCATCATGGTGTGGGGAGCGATCTCCTACACTGGCCGTACACCACTGGTGATCGTCGAGGGGACACTGAATGGTGCACGGTACATCCAAACCGTCGTCGAACCCATCGTTCTACCATTCCTAGACCGGCAAGGGAACTTGCTGTTCCAACAGGACAATGCACGTCTGCATGTATCCCGTGCCACCCAACGTGCTCTAGAAGGTGTAAGTCAACTACCCAGGCCAGCAAGATCTCCGAATCTGTGCCCCATTGAGCATGTTTGGGACTGAATGAAGCGTCGTCTCACGCGGTCTGCACGTCCAGCACGAACGCTGGTCCAACTGAGGCGCCAGGTGGAAATGGCATGGCAAGCCGTTCCACAGGACTACATCCAGCATCTCTACGATCGTCTCCATGGGAGAATAGCAGCCTGCATTGCTGCGAAAGGTGGATATACACTGTACTAGTGCCGACATTGTGCATGCTCTGTTGCCTGTGTCTTTGTGCCTGTGGTTCTGTCAGTGTGATCATGTGATGTATCTGACCCCAGGAATGTGTCAATAAAGTTTCCCCTTCCTGGGACAATGAATTCACGATGTTCTTATTTCAATTTCCAGGAGTGTATTATGAATAGTAACCTCAGGGAGAAATAACGTTCTTCCTATTTCTAGGTAATTGACGATTACTAGGTGCCCGACTTAATTGACAGCATACTTCATTACATTTTCCTGCGGTTCTTTCATTCAGGTTAAGATGAGCAAATTTTCTTACACTGAATATGAAATCAAAGAAACAAACTATGACAGACACAAAGTAACCCAACAGAATAAACAACATCTGCATAGCCCGGGTGAAAAACAGACATTTGACAGAAAGTAATAGGCCAGAATATACGAGGGATAGGATTACAGATACAGCAACAAGAGAATACTCGATATAGTTACAACAAGACACAAGTACCATATTAATGCACTTAAAAACACATATTATATGTGGTGGAATAATTTTCATTATCTACAATGATCATAAAGAAAACTTTATGTTTGAAAATACTTTAAGAACAGAGAAGTAAAAACGAGTGCTATTAAACATAACACAGATGAAATAACGCTTAAAAATAAGCTGTAGGCTGCAGAACAGCTTGACACTAAATCAGGTAAGTGAATAGACGATGTACAATAGAGGCACTATTTTGGAAATCTGAAGTTTCACAAAGCAAGACTACGTCATGGACAACAGAATCATCAATATTGGTTGCTGTCGTTGGCTGTTTGCGAGTTTTGTGGTAAAAAGCGTGAGTGCAAAGTTCTTCCGTGTCCACATAGTTGTGAAATGTATAGGTGTTGGCTTTATCTTATTTGCAACCACGTGAAGTGAACGTCTTTATGACGAATTCGTACAAATAAGTGCAGACTGGCTTCTTGTCGACATAACAGTGAGGAAAAAGGTAAGTTTAAAGAACATTTAGACAAATTGAAAGAAAGGCAATGCGCCCATAATAGTGGTATATAGTTGGTCACTGTACAAGGACAGCAGTGTTTCAAAAGTAAATAACAATTTAACTTCTTCTTGTAATGGTATTCAGTCCAGAGACTGGTTTGATGCAGCTCTCGATGCAACGCTATCCTGTGCAAGCTGCTTCATCTCCCAGTACCTACTGCAACCTACATCCTTCTGAATCTGCTTAGTGTATTCATCTCTTGGTCTCCCTCTACGATTTTTACCCTCCTCGGTGCCCTCCAATACTAAATTGGTGATCTCTTGATGCCTCAGAACATGTCCTACCAACCGATCCCTTCTTCTAGTCAAGTTCTGCCACAAATTTCTCTTCTTCCCAATTCTATTAAATACCTCCTCGTTAGTTATGTGATCTGCCCATCTAATCTTCAGCATTCTTCTGTAGCACCACATTTCGAAAGCTTCTATTCTCTTCTTGTCCAAACTATTTATCGTCCATATTTCACATCCGTACATAGTTACACTAAATACAAATACTTTCAGAAACGACTTCCTGACACTTAAACCTATACTCGATGTTAACAAATTTCTCTTCTTCAGAAACGCTTTCCTTGCCATTGCCAGTCTACATTTTACATCCTCTAAACTTCGACCGTCATGAGTTATTTTGCTCCCCAAATAGCGAAACTCATTTACTACTTTAAGCTCGGTCTTTTAAAAAATCGTGAAGGAAACGGGGCAGGAGACTACGGAAGCCCCAGGGAGTACGGAGGGTACCAACGCTCCAGCAGGTGCCATAGGCTTTCTTCAAATCGAAAGACACGGCCACAGTCTGGGATTACCGCAGAAAATCATTCATGATGTAATATTTCTGGCTTTACGGCCATCATATTGAGGTACAAGAAGCTCTTCTTAGAGCAGTTCAGAAGGCAGAAATGGCAAAATGACGTAGTGTGGTTCGAGGTACCGATGAAAGATGGTTTGTTCGGTACGGGTATCGTGAGAAAGACAGCTTAAATTGTGTCCTCCTTCGAGATTGGCTTCTGCAGTTCTTCAGTTGCGGGCCAGAAAATATAATCTTTTGTTATTAATTTTAGAAAAACTAAACAGGATATTTACTTGAATTTCAAATTAAAGCCTCTCTCTCAATAGCGTGCTGTCATTCCATTATCTCACAGGTATTAATAGCCAGCAGAATAATAAACAACAACTAAACGAAGAGGCAGACGAAGCGCTTCGGTGTTCTTCGGATCGCGCCTAAACTGGATGGCGGGCGAAGTGGTTCGGTTGTAAGATCAGAGCTGGGCTGTCTCTGATGACAGAAATGTTATTTGCAGCGGTCGGTTTGAGTTAAGTCTTTACTAGTAATTTATTGTTATTTGGATATATAGTCGACTACAGTGTGATACTAATTACGGAAATATGCAATCGCAAATAAGATGGTCGAAAGGTGGCAATCTCGCTGCACTGAGCCATGGATCGTGACGTATTCTGAGCTAGTATTGTTCAGCAAGACTCTCGAGTGCGGCGTGCGAATCAACTCCAAGTTCGTGTTCTCAAACATAAGAAGGATTCGACCCGTTCCATGACCGCTCGTAGATGGAAATACATGGTCCACTCGGTCTAAAGTATGATGGAAATCCACTTTCACCAAGGCACCTCGTAACCTGCATAGGCGTCCCTGAAGACTGTCAGTTTGGACGTGACGTGCCTGCCTGCAGCCAGAGCGGGTCCTCTGTTGACGATTGACGGTAGGTCGACATCCTGCCACTGACATGTAAGATGGTATGCACTTTCGGAGTTCAGTCCTTATTTGGCGCACCCCACTGAGTGTGGGATACGTCTCGAAGCTGGTCCATTTCTCGGCAATAGGATTGAGGGCTGTGCCATATGGACCAAATGCTTTGATAACCATTTTCGCAGGTACTTGAAGGGATGTTCGAATAGGCGTATATTCCTAACTCCGAGATCAGTATGATCAACTGAAACCACACCCAAGTTCCCTTCAGCGTGGTAGAAACGATAACCACTGGTGGATCGGGGAATGAGTTTGTCACACTCTGCGTCATCTATAAGTTTGACGCATACTACACTGGACACTATGGGAAGTGGATTCCTGTCCTCTACCGTACATCTAGCTTCACCACATAGCGTGTCAAACGTTCGATTCCGGGCGTATATGATTTTGTACATTGTTCGTCGAACGTGATTATCGCCTTCTGGTAGGAGAGAGCCATCTTGTGACGCCTGATGGCTGTCAACAAACCTCGTGCCAACGAAGTGCGGCCGGAACGCTAGGCACGTCCAAGCCACTGAAGTGTCGAAGGCGGACTGTGCCTCGACCATCCAGACACGCTTTCCTTCAGGCCCAAAATCCCGACTTCCGCTCGCCGCACCTTACTCGCAGACTGAGACGGTGGTTGTGCCTCCGCACTGAAACTTTGTCATCAAAAAGCCGTCGCGCTCTCAGAATTATGGGTATTAGAGATGTCTGTTCTATAAACTCGACATAACTGATACTGCTCGTATCCATGACATCTGGCGAGAGGCAGCAGTGGGCACAAGCCGGTGAAGCTATTCTGAAGATTCTGCAGAATGCGTATCCGATGTCTCCCATCTGCTTGTATGAGGAATATCACTGCATAGCGTTTTTTTTTTTTTTTTTTTTTTTTTTGGTTTAGTCGAAGTTTCTTCACATTTGACAATCAGGGAGGAAAAATTGTAAATATTGTATCGATAAACACAAAGATACATAGTTCATCTGCATTTACCTTATTTTCATTGTCTGTAACAATAGGGAACTGAAGAGCCATTCTTCAAATTAAAATGGTGGAATTGAAATGAAATGAAATATGAAATCGAAAAACATTACAAAGTAAACCTTGAAAAATTTGGCAAAATCAGGTCAGGTGATTTACGGATAAGTCCACCGAAATGTGGATCCATTTGGCCTTGGGTTCATCATAAATTTTTAAATGGTGTCTTCATTCTAAGAGCTACGTACAGTTCCTTATCAGTGGAAACAGAGCGAGTAAGCCAAATCACTTGTCTCAAGGGTTTTCGCCTATCAGCCGCTCGGAAGATCGTTCTGATAGGTCATCATTGGCCAAAGTCGATAATTCATTGCCACTACCAACTAACGAATCATTGGGAACAAACAAAACCTTGTGTGAAAAATATTGAACAATTATTGCAACTCGAAATGCATAAAATATCTTTGATGAACGCACAGCAAGATATTACCGAAGATGACAATTCTAATTATTTCCTGATGTGCCTCAGGTCTTGAATGTTCTGCAGCACATACTGAAATTTCATTTGATTCACTCTGTGACACGTATAAAATTTTTCAGGGAAATTTTTACTTCTTCATGTAACGTAAAAATATCTCGTAATGGTCGCTCTTCATGGGACGAATCCATAAACTCCCAATTCTTCTGTGGTTAAGAACTCGACGGGTCGTTGCACTTTCAAAACAATATCAATGATATAATGAAGTCTTTACTCACTATAGTCAACATAATCTTCTTGAGAGATTCAGCAACTCCTTAGGTAATTAAGATAATTCTCATTTATTGTTTCATCTCAGTTACACATTTTTAATTAGATTACATGTTTCGACCACACTGGATGATCTTCTGATGAAATTAGCAACCCATCTGCTCTACTCAAAACCACATATCAGAGTGCAACTGCGGCGGAACAATAAATGAGAATTAACTTGAAGTCATTGCCCCATTGCATAGCACAGACTGGCCGGCAGTGCAAAACTGATGGCTACACAAAGGTATCTATGACATTGTATGACGTTTGTCGAAGAGTGGCGTTGCGCTTGCCAGATGCAGTTCGACCCAACAAGCATTCAATGCTGAAGACAGTGTGGCTAGCTTGCTGAAAGAGTTCCCTGAACTCTTTTCAGAACGTTTAGGTAAGGATAGTAATTTTGTTGCACATATTGAGAGATTGCAGCGCACTCTCGCATCTCATTCGGTGTTACGCCACTTCACGTTCTTAGGGAAGATGATCTTTATTACGATTTGACTTCATACATCATGATAAACGGTGGGCAGCAGTTAATGCTCTTGCTTGACTGCTCTAGGGACGGATTAACGTCAGCCTCACCTGCGTTCAAAGGAATAGGGTGCCGATCTAAACGACTGCAGTAAAAGCGCACGGTGACTGTGGGCCGAGGGAAGCGCGTTTTTTCTGCAGAACCTGGGTAGAAACTTTTCTGGACAGCCGTGTTCAGTGGTCTCATTGTGCAGACATGTTGGTTAGCGCCGGTCGGTCGGCAGCCGTGTCCAGGTAGACTAGCGCCGAGAAGTCGCCGCTGCAATGGCCAGTGCATTGTAGACTGGCAATAAAGTAGAGGATGGGCCCTTGTTAAGCAGGAAGCCAATGATACAACTGTGAGCGTTCTGCGAATTTCTGTGGGACAGAACACTGGTGCCCAGACATCCATACTCCGTTTCAAAACCTATTTGTGAAAGCACAAGGCTTTTAGCATGTTTATGGCCGTTCTTTGGAAACTTCGAAATGGACGCAACAGGGGAGATAACAAGCATTTTATAGATGGATGTGTTTCCATCCTGTTCATATTGTTAGCAAAAGAAATAGTGTAAACGCATGGGAAAGAGGCCGTGAAGCTGAATCTTTTTTCCTTTTCTCCCAATTAACTTTAAAGTCTCTGATTGGTCAAATAGGGGTGTACTGAGCAAGGGTCGCTCTCCGAGCTTCAAATGCCGCGCTCCAGCTCGTGATTGGCTTGTGCTAAAGTGGGGGAAGTCTAAGATGTAAATGGGCTTTTGCTACCGAGCTGAGGAGGAAAGCAGAGAGAAAGAGAAGATCACTCTCGTACTGGCTCTTCGCTAGTAAAGAACTGCAGGTCTCTACCTAAACGGTGACACTTGTTTCCTTTGCTACTGTTCCACTTAGATTAGATTAGATTAGATTAGATTTACTTTCATTCCAATTGATCCGTAGTGAGGAGGTCCTCCAGGATGTGGAACATGTCAGAAAAACAACAATACATGACAAATATTTAAACTAAAACAAATAAGCTAATGTACCATTCCACAGGTCCCAAGTGGAATGATCGTCATTTTTTAATGAACACTAAGAGTCATTTTACAAATACTATTGCACTGAATTTAAAATAAAAAAGTTTTATATTTATTTATAAGGTAAGAAACATGTAATACAACTACTGTAATACTTATTTACAATGAACACATTACTGCACTGAAATGGTGCAGAAGTTAGATTATACTTACACACACACACACACACACACACACACACACACACACACACACACAAATTTTCAGTGAACACATTACTGCACTAAAATTGTGCAGAAGTTATGTTGTACTTATATACAAATCAGTTGGTTTTCCTCAGAAATTCATCAATGGAGTAGAAGGAGTTGGCCACCAATAAATCCTTTAGGCTTCTCTTAAACTGAATTTCATTGGTTGTTAAGCTTTTTATGGCTGCTGGCAAGTTATTGAAAATGTGTGTTCCTGAATAATGCACACCTTTTTGTACAAGACTAAGTGACTTTAAATCCTTGTGAAGATTATTCTTATTTCTAGTATTGATTCCATGAATTGAGCTGTTGGTTTGAAAAAGTGATATATTTTTAATGACAAATTTCATTAAGGAATAAATATATTGGGAAGCTGTAGTTAGTATCCCTAGTTCCCTAAACAGGCTTCTGCAGGATGTTCTTGAGTTCACACCACATATAATTCTTACTGCACGTTTTTGTGCCCGGAAAACTTTAGCTTGGCTTGATGAATTACCCCAGAAAATAATCCCATATGACATTATGGAATGAAAGTAAGCATAGTATGCCAGCTTTTTCATTTTTATATCCCCTATGTCTGACAAAATTCGCATTGCAAACAGAGATTTGTTAAGACGCTTCAGCAGTTCTGTGGTGTGCTCCTCCCAGTTGAATTTATTATCAAGCTGTAATCCCAAGAATTTAACACCGTCCACTTCTTCTATCTTCTTGTCATCATATGTTAGACATATACTCTTGGGACACCCCTTACAAGTTCTGAACTGCATGTAGTGTGTTTTTTCAAAGTTTAGTGACAAAGAATTGGCTAGGAACCAGTGATTAATGTCTACAAATATTTTATTGGCTGATCTTTCTAAGACTACACTTGATTTGCTATTTACTGCAATGTTTGTATCATCAGCAAACAAAACAAACTTGGCATCTGGTAATGTTACTGATGAAAGGTCATTGATATACACAAGAAAAAGTAAGGGCCCCAAAATGGAACCTTGTGGGACCCCACATGTAATTAGTTCCCAGTTGGATAATGCCTGATAGCTTGATACATGTCTCTTTCCTAATAACACCCTTTGTTTCCTGCCAGAGATATAAGATTTGAACCATTTTGCAGCATTTCCTGTTACACTATAATATTCTAGTTTACTTAAAAGGATATTGTGATTTACACAGTCAAATGCCTTTGACAGATCACAAAATATACCAGTTGCCTGCAATTTTTTGTCTAATGAATTAAGTACATTTTCACTGTAAGTGTAGATAGCCTTCTCAATATCAGAACCTTTTAGAAATCCAAACTGTGACTTTGACAGTATGTTATTTGAGATAAGATGGTTATAAAGACGACTGTACATTACTTTTTCGAAAATTTTTGAGAATGCTGGCAACAGTGAAATTGGACGGAAATTTGATGCTATTTCTTTATCTCCCTTCTTAAACAGTGGCTTAACTTCAGCATATTTCAGCCATTCGGGAAATATTCCACTGATAAACGACTGGTTACACAGATAGCTTAATATGTTACTTAGCTCAGAATCACATTCTTTAATTAACTTTGTTGATATTTCATCATACCCACTAGATGTTTTTGATTTTAAAGATTAGAGCCTATGCCAGTCACCTTCTGAACCATCAGAAGTACTGCTTCTAGCATCAAGCACACAATGAGCGATGCGTGGGCGTACTTATTTGTCTTTAGTCGGCCGTCTAAACATTTGACATATTACGTCACGTATAGTCATGGCACGGAGTCAAATTGGTTTGGCAGACCAGCAAACAGGTCCACCAGCACACTGGAATCCACCGAGGTTTCAGAGGCTGATAGGGAAGTACCTGCGTTCCGAATTAACCGAACACGAGATTGCGTACTTGCATTCTTCGGGCGCGCGCGATTAATAACAGATTGCAGCCGTCCATGACTTCAGTCGCCGAACGCATCGTGGTGTGACGCCCCGAGCAGCGGAAGTGTAAAGTATTCGCTGCTACGGCGTAGGGCTCCGATATAGGTTTCTCAGCAACCTGTTTTTTCGAACCACATTTCTCTTCTTTTTTGGAATAGTAGAGTATAGATTTTTGTGCCATAACCCGGATTCACGTGTATGAAGTTAGATAAAGCGATTAGTGTTCCGATCCCCAGCTGATCACTTCGTGCACCATAGACCCTGCGTTAGTGAAACCGTTTGTCAAATAAAAATGTTTGTGTGACATTTCTTTAGTCATTTTTGTTGTCTTGTGATGTTAAGGTTAAATTAACCTATTGTCATTTAGATCACAACATATCACTGTGTTCTGATTAATAATACCTTGCCATTTTTATTAATGTCTTGACTCCTAAAAGAGAGTAACAAGCTTCCAATTACCATAAAAGACGATGCTCAGCCGGAATTTTGTTGGGCCCACACTGTTCCCATTGCATTACGTGACAAATTCGCCGCTGAACTTAAAGAATTGCAACATAACGGAGTTATTGCGCCTATTCAAGCTAGTCAGTGGGCATGTCCACTGGTTTTGCTCCCAAACCTTCGGGTCACATTCGCCTCTGTGTTGACTTTAAGTCTACCGTAAACTCATAAACTGTGATAGGTACTTATCCATTGCCACGCCTAGAGGATCTCATGGACAGATTATGTTCTGCTCGCTACTTTTATAAACTTAATTTGCACGACGCATATCTTCAAACACCGCTAGATGACGAATCTCAAAAAGTGTTTAAATACTTGCGTTTGCCTTTTGGCACTGCTTCCGCACCGGACATTTTCCAACGGTATTTGGAACAGCTAACTGCTCAAGTACCGAACTGTTCAAACTATTTGGACGATATTGTCGTAGCAGGTCGTGCACCTGAAGAACACATTGAAAATCTACGTGCTTTGTTTCGCGTGTTACCTGATACAGGACTGAAGTGTAGACTGGATGAACCGTACTTTGTTTTCAAAGAAGTTTCTTGACAATTTATTCTACTTATTAGCGATTCATCAAGAACATTAACACATTTAATCACACTATGTGAGCTTGGAACTAGTTGCCAGGGAGTAACTGATGAAATCGTAAACAAATGGTACTTTATTCACTTTAATGGTGACTAAAGCCTTTTTTAAAAGAAACAGATTTAATATTATAATTAGAAAGCACCCTCTAAATACAAAGTTACAGTTTATTCAGAGGCAGAAAGAACAAATTTTTGACTGTATGAGCTTTCGGGCTGAGGACCTTGCCGCTCCATTTTGACACGGCCGTAGTCACGACCGCTCACAACAACCTCTGAAAGACTAGACTGGTGCAAATCTGCAACACACCAGATTACTTTAAACTAAAAGTTTTAACAATTCACACAAGCATATAAACTATGCTCCCCGTAGGAGGGATGGAAATGGTACAAAACACTAACATTAAAATATTAACTTGCCACCGAAGGTACAACTTGATTTTAACTTCTAAGAAAAGCCTTACGGTGGAACGGTGGCAAATTTATATACTAAAATGACCATTTAAATAAAAGCCCAGGAAATGCAATCTTATATATAATTATACAAGGCTGGCCAAACAAATTAACGTCCTCTACAGTACACAGATACCGCCTACAAGATCATAGGCAATAATATCAAAGTTTCCAAGGATCAAAACATATTTCAGGTATTAGGCCGTTACACTCTAAGCAATAAATTCGTTAACGCACCAAATCCGACAAACATGACAGAGGCACCTACTAACGTTCGGTAGATTGATAGCGAGATTACCGGACAACCCGAAGCACAGGTTGCTCTAACCCGCCCTTACTCCACAAGGGAAAAAACGGACCACCCAATTCATAAATAACCACCTTCTCACGGGTGGGCAAACGGAGAAGAATGGTGGGACGACCCCAAAACAAGGCGGCTGGTGACCTCACCAAGAAAACAAGTAGAATTTAACAAGAGTAAATCAAACAATGTATCACCAATCATTTAACTTCTAATAAACTGCGATTTCTCGAGAAGACCTGGCGCAGCACCCCCAAATTGCTCTCCCGAACCGTCCGCTGCCAGCCGCTTCAACGGACGCAGGAAGACGCGCCGATCTCCCGTCTCACGGCGTCGCAGATCGCACCGGCCAGTCCGATTTCGTGGGTTGACTCCTGTTGCTCTCGTGTCGACGGCGAAGCCATTACCCCTCTCTATACGGCGCGGCCCACTGCACTGACGTGGCGACCTCACATGCGCCGACGCTCAAGGCGGACAAGTCATCTTGTATCTCAGTGCGCGACCGACCAACCGATAGATCCAACCGCCATTGGCCGCTGTCCGAGCAACTCGAGCAGACTGACGGCCTAACGCGCAGACTCAGATGCAGTAACTAAGCCCCGACCGGGCGACCACTCGCTGAGTTATCTTACTGGCGGAGTGGAAAGACTCATTTATCCGGCTTTAAAGATTGATCCGAACGAAAACACACTAACACTCTGGATGACAGTCAGGCACTAACTGCCTCACAAATTCGGACGAGAGACAGACTAGCAAACTGGGGACGAGAGACTTAACACAGACTGACTCCAGACTCACCCAGAGTGACTCCAGACTGACCGCCTGGCGAGATCATAGCTCCCCTTAAATTCACGTGAACAGGCTACCTTTCCCCTTTGCCACGAGAGGGAGACACCAAAACTGCGATTGCCTCAACGGCGCCACCGCCAGAAACGGAGGGCGACTGCTTCACACTACGCGCTGCGGCGCGCTCTACAAAACAGCAATTCTTACCACGGTCCACTGGACAAGTGACATTTTTTTAAACCTAAGTTACAGTATCCTGGTCATGTCATAAACATCCAAGGTGTTCATTCTCTTCGGTTGCATTTGTTACCCATACGAGACCTGACAGTTCGCCGCAATATCACAAAATTCCAGTCAGTTTTAGGGAAAATGAACTCTTATATTCCTTTCGTACCGAATTCTACAGAAATCGCAACTCCATTTCGTCGCAAAAACGTCCTCTTTTTTTGGAGAGATGAATGCCAAGAAGCTTTTAAAAAACTTAAAGACGCATTGCACAGTAATCAATGTTTGGCTCACTTTGATCCTGCCAAACCTGTTGTGTTGCAAGTTGACGCTTCCTCTTACGGAATCGGTGTCGTACTCTCTCACAGATTTGGTGATAAAGACAGGGTTATTGCATCAAAAGTGTTGTCCAAATGTCTGGGTACCTATTCATCAATAGAGAAAGAGGCACTGACTATTGTTTACGGTGTAACCAAATCCCACCACTATTTGTATGCAGAAAATTCGGCTCAGTATCGGGTCACAAGCCATTGTAATCCTTCTTTCATCCGAGGAAGCCGGTTCCTGTACGAAGTGGCCAAAAATTGCAAAGATGAGCTTTGTTGTGGTCTCAATACCAGTACGAGATTGTGTACCGTCTGACAACTCAACATGGTAATGCGGAAGCACTTTCACGCCTTCCCATTGGCCCTAATTCGGACTTCGACGCTTCTGCTGAATCTTGCTGTCAGATTGATGCTCAGGATTCGGAATAGCTTAATTCCGTTCATCTGAACTATCGGAAAATTGCACAGGCCGCGGAAGCTCATTCAGATTGGAACATTTTGCTCAAATACATTCTCACATTTTGGCCTCCCTGATTACATACCGTAAAGAACTCTGTAGTGCATCAGTACTTTGCCCGTCAGGATAGCCTTGCTGTACACGAAGGTGTGATTCTTCTTCAAAATGACAGTGGACAGTCACGTGTGGCGATCTCAAAAGCTTTGCAAAGAGAAGTGTTGCAGTTACTTCACCAAGGACACTTGGGGATTTTTCGTATGAAACAGTTAGCGCTTCGACTCTGTATCTGGCCGAGTAAGGACACCCAAATGGAACAGATAACGCCACAGTGTCACGCATGTGCGGAAAATCTGTCCGCTCCGCCACAAAAATTTTCTGCTTAGCCTAAGTCGCAATCACCATGGAAACCTGTGCACATATACTTTGCAGGACCTGTTTGGAACACTCGTTGGCTCACTGTGTTAGATTCTTGTAGCAAGTTTCCTTTTGCTGTGCTAATCAACCCGATGTCATGTAGCACAATTCAGGTGTTATCCTCTATTTTTTGCCTCGAAGGTTTGCCTGAATTCACAGTGTCAACGGCCTCCTGTTCATCTCAAATGAAGTTGAAACCCTTTGTGAGTGAAACTGCATACTGCGCCTAACTAGTGCACCGTTCCATCCACAGTCAAACGGAAAAGCAGAATGTTTTGTCTGAACCTTCAAGCGGAAGATGGCCAAACCTCGCACCGCACACACCAGGGATCAAGCATTGCAACTTTTTCTCGCTTCCCGTTGTTCGTATCCACGAGGTGGACCCTCGTCGGTGGAATTTCTTCACGGCAGCCAGCATCGGAACTGCTCCACCTGCTCCACCCACCTCAGCATCCGGCGCCAAAGGAAGGCCACAAGCATCGCTTCGCGCCGCATGATATTGTGTTTTTCAGGGTTTTCAGCGGCATCAGACGTTGGGCGTTTTGGAGCGTTGACGCGTGGATGTATCTCATTTCTGGCCCAAATTCGGCACTGTCAGATGCACGGTGATTCTTCCGTATCTCTTCCTTTAGATTCACGGATCCGAGGACAGCGCGGCCACAGCAGCCGCCAGAGGGTGTCAACACGACACCGCGGATCGACCCCATGGAGGCTTCGCCTCCTCCGCCTCCTCCCATCCTACCGATGGAGCTGCACCCGGCCATGCCGCAGCAGCTGACGTCTTCTACATCTGAATACGGGCCTCAGGAGCTTGGTCGTTTTTTGGGGGAAATTTGCTCCAGAGTGATTGCCAGATGTCGGTGTACGACTAGAAGCCTGACGTCCCGTGCAGCCAGAACTTCCTGTTCTTCAGAGCATCCTCCCTCCCCTGCCGTTGTTGTGCTCCCTATACGACGACGGTCCGTCGCTTTACTGGGGGGGGGGGGGGGGGGGGAGAGTCGACGTCAGCCAGTTGCACACTGACCGACCCCACTCCGAGACGACAACGTGACAACAGCGGCTCCTATGCGAAGAGGGCGTAAGCGCCGCGCCGACTGGTCGCGGCTCACTTCTACAGCAGCAAGAACATTAGGTAATTCCGGACTAGCGACTCAGGAATAGTATGTACTGAAGAACATTCTTTATTTTGTCTGACACACTTGTTTAACATAAAGTTAAGTATTGTCATGTACTTCTCGTAATGAAACTCATTAATACGATTTACCTGAATTGTTGTCTAGCGATCCGAGAAGCAGGTTTCCTAGATACACCATCTTTGAAAACTAGGCATGATTCAACAGTTTGGCCTCTACCGTTTTTCATCTCCAACTAGAAAGCAATTATGTAGAAAGTTGCAGCTTCTATTTTAGCCCATCTACAAAAAAGTCTCATCTTAGATTCATTTATTTCTCTCTTCTAGTTGAAATTACGAAATGTAGATTCCACTAAGTGCGGCCCAATGTAAACCATAGCCAATGTAATTGGAAGTCGCCGGGGGAAAATTCGTTATTTAAAGCAACACAATACTAAGCTAGAAGTAATCTTCAGTAATTCGTTGTTTCTATCCTGTAGTGTTTGACACTATGCTAGCCACGCGCAAACTCCATAGGCTTGCGATCGCGACGCTGGTGCCACTTCATAACTCGCATTGGCTTCTGATCGAAGACATATCAGTGTCGCTAACATTCCAAAACTTTTATGTACTTTTACCTACATTTCTTTCTTAATAATATAAGGTCCAAGACGTATCTACTAGTAAACTACCCGCTATCAAACTTTTTCACTACAAAATTTGTAAATCAATTGCACATGTTTGACAAACAGCGTCCTTTCACGATGGCTGTAAATTACGTAGAGGTAAATGTTTTACTAAGGAACTAAGACGTTACACTACCGCAAGTACAAAAATCAGATTTTTTAACGGCACACTTTCTTCAAAATTGGATGACAAACGTGACAGAACTAAAAACTCGCGCTAAACGATAAGTATGCGGCTTTCCTTTTTCACAAGGAAAATAAAGTTTTTAAAGAAAGTACAAGGTCATAAAACAATACTTCATAGTCTTATATACCGCCAAGAGTTTTTACAACCTGTAAAATCGAGAAGTGGATTTTCCCCTTTTCACCGTCCCAGTCCGACCTGCAGTGTGAGCGCAGCCTTAGAAATATAGGAACAACTGGAAGAATACTGTCTCAAGAATGGAAGACGACAGAGTAACAAAATTAATGATGAATTTTTACCCAGTGGGCGGAAGACCTTAAGCAAAGCGGAGGGATAGTTGAGAGGATCAATAATCTCAATGAAGAGGGCGTAACAGGAAAATGCTAAATGCATGCAGAAATATTTTAGAACTTGATTCTCCGAAATTGAAAAATTGTAAATACAATAATGACGCAGGACATTTCGTCATTGCTACAAAACGGATTAGCGACATGAACGTTCAGCTATAGGGTATTGCTCACTTCTGTACCGTGGATTTCGTAACATACCAATGTCCGTCACGCAACCAATAGAACAGCAGCGTCTAGCAAACTTAAGAAACATCGAAAAAGGAACAAATTTAGAAACAAGTTCCAGAATCATCTACCCATATCGGAGTAGCTACGTCTTAACTAAAGAATGAGAACTAATGTCACTCTGAATTTCGGCACAGTTAAAAATTCCCTCGTCCATAACACGAAAGTCAACGACTGATCGACGCACAGCTGACTTGTATTTTCACAGATTCAAATCCTGCTGCTACTCAGAACCAGTTCGGAACACACGGCAAAGAGGCCGAACTTCGTTAGGACTTATAAAAGCTCGTTACTAGCTCCGAGGTTAGTATTTTACGTAGCGTTAACAGACACGTCCATACATTATGTGAGTACTGAACATCTACTCACCAAAGCATTTGCTCCCTCCGTATGTCTCCAAAAGGTTCCGTATACTTGTTAAATATATTAACCAATGCTCAGATATTGCCTGTTTAAGTGCAGTCTGAATACTGAGGTCCCATTCCACACTTCTTCCTTTATTCAGAAGTTAGATAAATTCCAGTTCACATGTAGCAAAGGCTACTATTTCGTGAAGTCATCCGTACCTCGAGATCTTGCTCGGAATGTCTCCAGAGGGAACTTCCATACGGTTGTGCCATTCCAAGCATCCGCTACGGAACTTCTAGACGAGTCGAGGAGGGCAGGATTTTCCCGCACACCGTATTACTCAATTCCTCGCACCGTATTACTCAACTACTTTAAGAAAAGTGCAATTACGATCCCGTTTCCATACAGCAGCGAGCTCCCGCTTGGCTACATAAAATTTTGTGCACTTTAGCACCACACTACTAGCTGAGTTCTATGGAACTATCGTGGTGGCAATAAAAGGAAGTTATTAACTGACTTAGAAATAATGTTCACAACTGGTTCACTTCGTCTTAGGGAAGGTGTAATCATTTCCGTATTGAATTGCTATGAAGTCTGTGTGAGATCTGTTATTAATATGAATCAAATTAATAAAAATTATTACAACATCGTTTGGAGGAGGGAAACCATTTTTACAGCGCCCTTGGTACGTTTAGTTGCTAAGCTAGAGGTCTTGTACCCTTTGGAACTGAGTTTTCTGACCACTTATAGGGGTCCTACACTTTAATGTGAGCTCTAAAGCATGGTCCAGTATAGCAGTTTTCACACAACCGAATCGTTCCCGTTGACGAAACGAGTGAAAACTCAAATTCATGACATTGGGAATTGTACTTTGGGTATCTTCTCAGATACTAACCTCTATACCACCGAATATTAATTCTTAACGTATTTACTCAATGTTGAGCGGTTCCAATTATTAACCTGCAAGACAGCAGGCCTAATAAGTTCACTTATTTGTCGGGTTCTGCCAATACAAAACAGGGAATCTATAAGTAGCGATAAAAATTATCTGCGAGAATGTATAGATAAATGTGACTGTGAGAATCTTGAGAAAATCTTAACCTGTGGGAATAATAGACAATTAAAAGAAAACCGTTTACTTTGAAAGTAAAGTTGGTCCGTGTTCCATTTAACTAAAGGAAGAATCTGTTCTCTACTCAGTTTGACTTACGCAAGTGCAAATTGCTCTCGTAGCCACAGCGCCTCTGGATAACAGAGCTACGAATTCTAACTACAGACATACGCAGAGGTGCAATGTGTAGTCTAAAAGCATTGATATTATTCTTGGTTAATAATTTTTCATAATGGTTTTTAAATAATTGAAAATTAATAGATTCTTGGGGTGTGGAAAATGACTGATTTAAATTAACTCAACTACAATTTGATTTCCTTACACTTAATAACATTTAATGAAACTTCAAAAATACTTATGCTTTTTTTCAGAAAATATGTAACAATAATCATAAAATTTCAAAAACTGAACCTCAAATCTACGATCTCTCCTTAAACAAAATACGAGAATCAAATTCTTATACTACAGACATTTTTATTTGATATAATCGAATGTAGCTGTATTTTTCGTACAATTTGATACCTAAGATACTTTTCTACATAGTCACAATTTTTAGACACTCGTCGCGGCACATTTGACCACCTTTTCTATGCTTCCTGCGTTCTAAGTTGCCGCCAATTGATGAACCACTGATTAACGGCTTCTTTAAGTTCATCATCACTTCCGTAGCATTGTCCACCCAAAAAGTCTTTCAATTTGGGGAATAAATGATAATCATTAACTCCGGACTGTATGGCGGACGTTGAAACACTTCCCACAGAAACTGCTGAATCAAGTCCTGTGTCGCTCCCGTTGCATTTGGACGCGAACTATCGTGAAGGAAGGTGACTTCACTGGTTATATTTCTGCGCTGCGTCTTTTTAAAGATACAGCGAAGTCGTTGAAGCGTCTTATAGTAAGGAACTGCATTTATAGTCTCACCTCTAGGCATGTGGTAGATGATCAGGACACCGTTACGATTCCAAGACACCGTACCAATAACAATTCAGGTGCTCGAAATTTGTTTTGCTTTTTTCGGTTTCACTGAAGATTGCGAACATGCTGTTCCACTGATTGACGCTTTGTTTCTGGTGTGAAGAGTGATATCCAAGTTTCGTAACCAGTGACAACGTGATTCAAAAATTCGTCACCATCTTTCTTATAGCGACTGAGAAATGTCAATCCAGCTGCCGTTCGTTTGGTTTGATGTTCGTCTGAGAAAATTTGATGAACCCGCCTGACACAAAGTTTTGTACAGCCGAAATTTGCACTAGCAATGTCGTACAACACAGTTCTTGAAATGTCTGGAAAGAATGAGTGCAGTTCACTAATTGGGAAACACCTACTTCTTGGGATATTGTTTCAGTCCTTGCTTTGAGTCCGTCAGCTACCACTGAGGGTCGTTCCAAGCAATCTCCGCCGTGAACATTCTTCTGTCCGCCATCAAACATGATAACAGAACTTCCGAACTGACGCTTCGTTAATCACATTACCGTAATCCACAGTTGTATGGCTTGGAAAATTTGCACGTTGAAAAAGCGGATAACGCTGAGCACTTCATACTTGGGACGATCGTCAGTTTTGTCACACGTTTTAAAGCCGTACAACTAAGCAGTAAGCAATCGTTTTGGATAGTACCTGCCGCCAAACTGACGCGGGTAAGTTCTAAGGTCACTGGCTGCTCGGTTGTGGGAGTGTTGGGGGGAGGGGGAAGGAGGGGGGCAGGACGTCGTCACGTTGTAAACAAAACGTTATTTACTTTCCAGATGACCCTCGTATCATAAAGTACGTGACCTATAACGAAAAGATAACCACCTCGTCTTTAATGTGTGATTTCATAACTAGAATATGAAATAACCAAATATTTTTAAGCAACAATTTTCTTGCAGAAGTTTGAGAACAACTGCATAACGAAAAAATATGTGCACCCAAAATATGTGGTGCTTTTTTTATGCTACAACTAAGACGTTTTCCGATAAACTGCTTCAGCAACTTTGCTTCGTTTACACACAGTGCCTTCCGTTAGCAGCGCAACAGATGGCTCATCTGTTAGCTTTCTTCCTTCTTTGAAACAAACCCATTAGTCCCGCTGTAGCGGTTATGTCGCCCCAGATAAAAAGAGAAATTGCAACCCCCCCCCCCCCCCCCCCCTACGCCCCTCCTCCTATATACATAGGAAGGCAATTTCAATACTATTTTGCTTAAATTAAAATACTAATAAAAACATACTTTTAGGAAGAAACATATGACATAACATTCATAATTAAGCAGTACAAAACAGTAGAAAGGAGTTAATCCATTCGCTCCTACAGACATATTCTCAGCATTTCGAGCTAAGGCTTCTTTTACTGTGACTACTGTAATGGTCACCAAATGGTGGTGTCTACACTGAAGAGCGGCGTTCCGCCGGTATGACATTCTTATTATCCGAGTTTTCAAAAACTGTTTGGTGGAAAAATTTTAAATTTGTACATCTTACAATTTTTTATCTTCACTAGAAAAAGAACCGTATTTCTTTTCGTTACTTATGGTGCTGCTCCAAATTAAATGAAACACTGCACGAAATTTTAAAGTGTTTGCTGAAGTACAAAATATTGCATAAACTTTGCGTGTGATTGATTTTAGCTTATACATTGCAATGAATGAAATCCAGATACGATATTTAAATTTTACTTAAAGCTGAGAGGACAGCGATGTTTTATTTCGTTCTCTAATTATTGGCTTTTGTAGCCAAAACACAGTCGCTGGCGACAATTCCATTCAAGTCTTCATCGCGATTCATGTGCTGATAACCACCATCAGATGTCATAAACGATTCAAGACATCGAAGCGAGGTTTTCTGCAAATGATAGCACGCAATCAGGCACATACGTTGAATCATAAAGACTCGAAACTTCTTTATTCACCCAGATATGGAAATAACTCGTTTGCAGAAGTGGGATGTCGGCAGTTCAAGACGCATACAGATGTGTACAGCACTGTGGGGAAACCAAAGCGGCGCTAATATACACATCCTCAGCACTTGGGGAAGCGCCGCAGCTGGATGTGTATAGAGACGCCCACAGCAGTCACAAATTGTTTACCGCGTAATTTTTACATGTTTAAATGCCTTGATTTTGAAAGTGAAACGAGATAAATCAACCAATCACAAAAACGTTTTTTTCTTACTTTCAGTTCTGCAGCCTTCCTTATTACATCTTTTATATTTGTGTGACCAGCAATTTCATGCTCAGCTGCCAGACTGGGCAAACTATTAAGACGGTTTTCTGTAGTCGAACACAAAGTTTCATAAAAATTGAAATTAGTTATTATGATTACTGTTGTTGTGGTCTTCAGTCCAGAGACTGGTTCAAATGGCTCTGAGCTCTATGGGACTCAACTGCTGAGGTCATTAGTCCCCTAGAGCTTAGAACTAGTTAAACCTAACTAACCTAAGTACATCACAAATATCCATGCCCGAGGCAGGATTCGAACCTGCGACCGTAGCGGTCTCGCGGTTCCAGACTGCAGCGCCTTTAACCGCACGGCCACTTCGGCCGGCCCCAGAAACTGGTTTGATGCAGTTCTCCATGCTACTCTATCCTGAGCAAGCTTCTTCATCACCAAGTAACTATTGTACCATACATCCTACTGAATCAGCTTAGTGTATTTATCTCTTGGTCTCCCTCTACGATTTTTACCCTCCACTCTGTCCTCCAATACTAAACTGGTGATCGCTTGATGCTGATCGCTTGATGCCTCGGAACATGTCCCACCAATCAATCCCTTCTTCTGGTCAAGTTGTGCCACAAATTTGTCTTCCCCCAATTCAATTCAGTACCTCCTAATTAGTTACGTGAATCATCCATCTAATCTTCAGCATTCTTCTGTAGCACCAAATTGCGAAACTTCTATTCTCATCTTGTCTAAACTATTTACCGTCCATATTACACTCCACACAAATACTTTTAGAAATGACTTCCTGACACTTAAATCTATACTCGATGTTAACAGATTTTTCTTCTTCAGAAACGCTTTTCTTGGAATTGTCAGTCTACATTTTATATCCTCTCTACTTCGACCATCATCACCTATTTGGCTCCTCATATAGCAGCTCATAGCTGCTTAGTAGGTCCATGAAGGCTCTTTGCCACTATTCTCGCCAAGACACGTGTCGTAATTACTGCATATAGCAATTATTTGCTTTCAGACGCATTTGGTTAGGCTGTTCCATCATGTGTGCCCACTGGCTGGTAGTGGCATGCGTGTGTGCACAGCCAAGCAGTGACATGCAAATGGCTCGCATGCGGACAGTCGGGGAGCCGCTGCAAATGAGTTGCATGTGAATAGTTAACACCATGCATATCCCAAAACCGAGTAGTGAGAAGACCATGAGCAAGCAGATACATTGTAATGGGATGTGTTCAACAGAAATATTCAGTTCAACTGAAAAATGCAGATACTTTATTGGGTTTCTGAAACAGGACATCTTTTTGTCATTACAAGATTTAAAATATTCATAGTGAGGCTCCTTGCTGCTGCAGTACGCAGAACGATCTTCGGTGCTGGGTCATGGAGCTGGGACCTTTCTGCAGTTTTTTTCCTTGTCATTACAGAAAACAAGTTTTAACAACAATATTTTGAGCTAAACATTTATGTAATGTTATCTGCTTCATGTGAAGTTTCAGAAACTCTTTTGCACGAATATCATGATGCTGTCTTAACAAATTGGTTATGTTGTAAGATCTGTCATTGAGCAGAATGTAGTTTTGCAAATGAGTCAGTTCTAATTGCATTTCTGAAGGCACAGTATGTGATGCAGTGGAAAATGATGTGCTAAATGAAATGTTTTTTCTTTTCGTTTTTTTTCTTTTAAGGCTGCGCAGGTCCTTAAAACTTGTGTCAAATGACTTGACAGAGTTGCACAGTATTTTGTTGATAAGCTGTGAAACATGAAGGTAATCGTAGCGATGAAAAGCTTTTCCTGTAGCAAATCGCCTTTCAAATGGTCTTAGTTCAGCACACGAATACTTTGGTTTTCTCCTACATGTTAAGAGTAAACATGATACTTTCCTTGAAGTGACAGACTTGAGTGTACTGTAATATCAATGAGAAAAGCCAGTTCCCTGTTCATTTGTTGTCACTAAGTGCTGTCTGCATTGCTACTGCACAGAATTACTGCATTTATCGGACTTTGTTAAGTCAACAAAAGAGTACTTTGAGTACTGTATATTCAGTTTCAGTTGCTAGGGTAGTGAGCAAAGACCTGTATCCAAAGTAAGTAAATAAAGAGGATTTGCTGTTGTCATGTAATGTGCGAGAAAGATAAAGACTCAGATGTCACTGGATACTTGGTGTTTTGATTTCGCAGTTGCAGTGGCGGCTTTGTAGTGTGGTAAGCTACAGTCTGTAGGTTGCAGGGAAATATATATTTCCAAATTCTTTGAAAAATGTTGTTGCCTTCTCACTTTACCCACTGGGAGGCTAGACTTAACACCTTGCTGTAATGACACAGGAAAATATTATGCCAGCAGCTAAAATGTGAATTATTCTTTGGTAAAGGCTTTTCAGTTCGCCTAATTGGTAAATAGACCTCGTGCTGCACTTCTTTCTGAAAACAAAGCTGTAGTTGATCCCATTTCAATGCAATGGGATTCTGATTCACTATAGTTAGAGAAGAGATACTGAATTTAATTGATGAAAGGAGGAAATACAAAAATGCAGTATGTGACGCAGGCAAAGAGGAATACAAACGTCTCAAAAATAAGATCGACAGGAAGTGCAAAATGGCTAAGCAGGCATGGCTAGAGGACAAATGTAAGGATGTAGAGGCTTATCTCACTAGGGGTAAGATACTGCCTACAGGAAAATTAAAGAGACCTTTGGAGAAAAGAGAGCCACTTGTATGAATATCAAGAGCTCAGATGGAAACCCAGTTCTAAGCAACGAAGGAAAAGCAGAAAGATGGAAGGAGTATATAGAGGGTCTATACAAGAGCGATGTACTTGAGGACAATATTATGGAAATGGAAGAGGATGTAGATGAAGATGAAATGGGAGATACAATGCTGCGTGTAGAGTTTGACAGAGCACTGAAAGACCTGAGTCGAAACAAGGCCCTGGGAGTAGACAACATTCCATTAGAACTACTGACGGCCTTGGGAGGGCCAGTCCTGACAAAACTCTACCATCTGGTGAGCAAGATGTACGAGACAGGCGAAATACCCTCAGACTTCAAGAATAATCTAATGATTCCACTCCCAAAGAAAGCAGGTGTCGACAGATGTGAAAATTACCGAGGCAATACTGACCTTACGACTTATCTTACAAGAAAGATTAAGGAAAGGCAAACCTACATTTCTAGCATTTGTAGACTTAGAGAAAGCTTTTGACAATGTTGACTGGAATACTCTCTTTCAAATGCTAAAGGTGGCAGGGGTAAAATACAGGGAGTGGGAGGCTATTTACAATTTGTACAGAAACCAGATGGCAGTTATAAGAGTCGAGGGGCATGAAAGGGAAGCAGTGGTTGGGAAGGGAGTGAGACAGGGTTGTAGCCTCTCCCCGATATTATTCAATCTGTATATTGAGCAAGCAGTAAAGGAAACAAAAGAAAAATTTAGAGTATGTATTAAAGTCTAGGGAGAAGAAATAAAAACTTTGAGGTTTGCCGATAACATTGTAATTCTATCAGAGACAGCAAAGGACTTGGAAGAGCAGTTGAAGGGAATGGACAGTGTGTTGAAAGGAGGATATAAGATGAACATGAACAAAAGCAAAACGAGGATAATGAAATGTAGTCGAATGAAGTCGGGTGATGCTGAGGGAATTAGATTAGGAAATGAGACACTTAAAGTAGTAAATGTGTTTTGCTATTTGGGGAGCAAAATAACTGATGATGGTCGAAGTAGAGGGGATATAAAACGTAGACTGGCAATGGCAAGAAAAGTGTTTCTGAAGAAGAGAAATTTATTAACATTGAGTATAGATTTAGGTGTCAGGAAGTCGTTTCTGAAAGTATTTGTATGGAGTGTAGCCATGTATGGAAGTGAAACATGGACAATAAATAGTTTGGACAAGAAGAGAATAGAACTTTCGGAATGTGGCGCTAAAGAAGAATGTTGAATATCAGGTCGGTAGATCACGAAACTAATGAGGAGGTATTGAACAGTATTGGGGAGAAGAGAAGTTTGTGGCACAACTTGACTAGAAGAAGGGATCGGTTGGTAGGACATGTCCTGAGACATCAAGGGATCACAAATTTAGCATTGGAGGGCAGCGTGGAAGGTAAAAATCGTAGAGGGAGACCAAGAGATGAATACACTAAGCAGATTCAGAAGGATGTAGGTTGCAGTAGGTACTGGGAGATGAAGGAGCTTGCACAGGATAGAGTAGCATGGATAGCTGCATCAAACCAGTCTTAGGACTGAAGACCAAAACAACAACGTAGCAGAACTCATCTTACTTTGTCTGATTTCCTAATCTGACTCCCTCAGCATCACCTGATTTAATTCGACTACATTCCATTATCCTCGTTTTGCTTCTGTTAACGTTCATCTTATACCCTCCTTTCAAGACACTTCCATTCCGTTCAGCTGCTCTTCCAGGTCCTTTTCTGTCTGTCACGGAATTACAATGTCAACGGCGAACGTCAAAGTTTTTATTTCTTCTCCATGGATTTTAATTCCAGCTCCGAATTTTCCTTTTGTTTCCTTTACTGCTAGCTCAGTATACATATTGAATAACATCGGGGATAGGCTACAGCCCTGTCTCACTCCCTTCCCAACCACTGCCTCCCTTTCGTGCCCCTCGACTCTTATAACTGCCATGTGGTTTCTGTACAAATTGTAAATAGCCTTTCGCTTCCTGTATTTGACCTTTGCCACCTTCAGAATTTGAAAGAGAGTATTCCAGGTAACATTGTCAAAAGCTTTCTCTAAGTCTACAAATGCTAGAGACGTAGGTTTACCTATTCTTAATCTACTTTCTAAGATAACTCGTAGGGTCAGTATTGCCTCAATTGATCCATCATTTCTATGGAATCCGAACTGATCTTCCCCAAGGTCGGCTTCTTTTTCCATTCGTCTGTACATAATTCTGTCAGTATTTTGCAGCCATGACTTATTAAGCTGATAGTTCGGTAATTTTCACACCTGAAAACACATGCTTTCTTTGGGATTGGAATTATTAAATTCTTGAAGTCTGAGGGTATTTTGCCTGTCTCATACATCTTGCTCACCAGATGGTAGAGGCTATCAGTAGTTCTAACGGAATGTTGTCTTTTCCCGGGGCCTTGTTTCGACTTCGGTCTTTCATGCTATGTCAAATTCTGCAAGCAGCATTATATCTCCCATTTAATATTAACCTACGTCGAGCCGAGAGGACGCGCAGCAGAGCAGTAGCAGCAGCACTTGTGAGTTTAACTGTAAATTAATTTAGTCTGTTTTTTGTTCACGTGCTTCTGCAAAGAAGTTAACTGTACGTGTGTATTTTATTGTGTAGTTAGAAAATCAACCGTAATTTTTTGTTTTTGCGTAAGTCCTGTGAATATCCTTGTGTAGGGCGGCTTCCTAGTGTAGATTTTCCAGCCGCCAGACCGCCACGTCACCCGTCGCGTGACTCAGTTGAGTAAGTGACCGCTGAATACTCGGTGTAGCGGCAGCCGCCGAGCTGAGAGAACGCGCAGCGGAGCAGTCTTTGTTTTCTGCTCACGTGCTTCTGCAAATTAGTGAGCTGTACTTGTGTACTTAACTGTGTAGATAAGAGGTTAGAAAATAACTCGCACTTTTTGTTTTTGCGTAAGTGTTGGGAATATCCTTGTGTAGGGCGAATTCCTTGTGTAATTTTTCTGTGTAGAGAAATTTATTTCTGTTTAATACCTTGCGGTCTCAGAGCTCAGTGAGAAATATGCACACCAACTTTTAGCGTTGCTTTATTCTCTTTTGGTATATTTTCAAACTCAGTAGCGCCATTTGAGACCTCATATCTATATTATAAAAATTGTTCAAATGGCTCTGAGCACTATGGGACTTAACTTCTGAGGTCATCAGTCCCCTAGAACTTAGAACTACTTTAACCTAACTAAGGACATCACACACATCCATACCGGAGGCACGATTCGAACCTACGACCGTAGCGGTCGAGCGGTTCCAGACTGTAGCGCCTAGAGCCGCTAGGTCACTCCTATCTATTTTATACACAGTACGAAATGGCTAGGGTCTGTGCTTGTTGTGAGTGGACACAAGGAGAGTTGGCTGCTGTCCGTAAACGTTTGGAAGCTGCGAGCTGCGTTGACTACCGTCGACAAGCTTCTGGCTAATGCTCGAAGTTGCGGTGACGTCGGGACGCCAGTGACGAGACCTCTGACATCTTTGGTGTCACTGGACTCCCCTGTTGGCCCGGACGTCACTGCGGCTCCCCATACGCAACATCTGATCGGACCATCCTCACTCCAGAGTGGGTGGCAGACAGTGGTGGGTTGGCGTGGCACTGGGGAAAGGAGAAAGAGCGATCAGGCCGTGCTGCTGGCCTCCTACGTCTTAGCAACAGGTACGACGTGCTTCTCAGTGTTGATGATAAGTCTGATACAGCACGGGATTCCTCTCCTGTTTGGACAGCGGTCGATTTTGCTGCCCACTCCGGATAAGTACAGAGGGTGGGTATGCTAGTCATTGGGAGCTCCAATGTTAGATGGGTGATGCAGACCCTCAGGGAGGTAGCAGGCAAGGCGAGAAAGAGTTCCAGTATGTTTGCCGGGGGGTCTCATCCGTGACGTGGAGGAGGCCCTGCCGGCGACTATCGAGCGCACTGGGTACAACCGGCTGCATGTAGTGGCACATGTCGGCACGAATGACGCCCTCCGCTTGGGTTCTGAGGCCATCCTCGGCTCCTTTCGGTGGATGGCTGATTTGGTTAAGGCGACTAGCAACGCACACAGGGTGCAGGCTAGGCTGTCTATTTTTGGCATCGTACCCAGAGTTGACCGCGGTCCTCTGGTTTGTAGCAGAGTGGAAGGTCTAAACCAGAGGCTCATACGGCTCTGCGATGGTATCGGATGCAAATTTCTTGACCTCCACTATCGGTTGCAGAACTGTAGGGTTCCCGTTAATAGGTCAGGAGTGCATTACACGCAGGAAGCGGCTACTAGGGTAGCGGAGTAAGTGTGACGTGTACACGGGGCCTTTTTTAGGTTAGAGGACCCGTACCTTGGGAGAAAACAAAATTTGCCTGTTAAATCAGCCAAACCGACTTCAGAGAATCTTGATCCTAGCAGATCAGAGATAGAAAAGATTAATATGATTTTAGTAAACTGCAGGAGCATGCAAGGAAAGGTCCCCGAATTAGTATCGCTTATTGAAGGTTATAATGGACAGATAGTATTGGGAACAGAAGGCTGGTTGAAGCCAGACGTCAATGACAACGGAATCCTAAGTTCAGACTGGAATGTTTATCATAAGGATAGGTTAATCGCCAATGGTGGCGGCGTGTTTATTGATGTAAAAAATTCGATAAAATCTAGCGATGTTATCACGGATTCCGAATGTGAATCAATCTGGGTGAAATTGTGTATCAAAGAACCGTCAAAAATGGTGATCGGATGCTGTTATAGACCAACTGGGTCAGGATCTGTACTTGTAGAGCGCCTCAGACTGAGCTTCGAGAATATCATTAGTAAATTTCCTAATCATGCCGTTGTAATAGGGGGTGACCTTGCCAGGTATAGATTGGGAGTGTTATGCCATCAGAACTGGTTCCAGAGACAGGGACTCGTGTGGCATTGCTCGGGATGTGTTGTCCGAAAATTACCTTGAGCAGATAGTTAGAGAAGCAACTCGTGAGGGTAACGTCTTAGACCTCCTGGCAACAAACAGACCTGAATTTATCCAATCAGTTAACGTAGAGGAAGGTATCAGTGATCATAAGGCTGTGACAGCATCTATGACGACGGGTCCTACAAGGAATGTTAAGAAAGGTAGGAAGATATATTTGCTCAGCAAGGGTGACAGGATACAAATTTCAGAATGTCTCAGCAGTCAGCAGCAAATATTCGGTATTGCGGACGAAGATGTAGAGAACAAATTGGAAAAATTCAAATCCATCGTTCAATATGACCTAGACAAGTACGTTCCGAGTAAGGTTTTAAGGGATGGGAAATATCCACCATGGTTTAATAGCCATGTTATAAAAGCGCTACGTAAATAAAGAGAACTTTATCTCAGATTCAAGAGAAGTAGAAACCTAGCTGACAAACAAAAGCTGAATGATGCGAAAATGAGCATAAGGAGAGCAGTGAGAGAAGCGTTCAATTATTTTGAAAGAAAGACGTTGTCAACCAATGTGAGTGAAGACCCTAAGAGATTTTGGTCGTATTTAAAATTAGTAAGTGGGTCAAAATCATCTATTCATTCTTTCAGCGATCACACACGCACCGAGACGGAAGACAACAGAGAGAAGGCCGAAATACTGAATTCGGTCTTCCAAAGGTGTTTCACAGCGGAAGATCTTAACACTGTCTCTCCTTTCAATCGTTGTGCGAACGTAGATATGGCAGATATTGAGGTAACCGATCGCGGAACTGAAAAGCAGCTATAATCGCTTAGTAGTGGAAAGGCTTCAGGACCAGATGAGATACCTACAAGGTTCAACAAAGATTATGAGAAAGAACTTGCTCCCATTCAAGCAGTAATTTATCGTAGATAGCTTGAGCAACGAAACGTACCTAACGACTGAAAAAAAAGAGCAGATCATACCTGTTTTTAAGAAAGACCGTAAGACAGATCCACACAATTATAGACCTGTGTTGTTGACGTTAATCTGTTGTAGAATTGCCGGCCGGAGTGGTCGTGCGGTTCTAGGCGCTACAGTCCGGAACCGAGCGACCGATACGGTCGCAGGTTCGAATCCTGCCTTGGGCATGGATGTGTGTGATGTCCTTAGGTTAGTTAGGTTTAATTAGTTCTAAGTTCTAGGCGACTGATGACCTCAGAAGTTAAGTCGCATAGTGCTCAGAGCCATTTGAACCATTTTTTTGTTGTAGAATTATTTAACATGTTTTATGCTCAAGAATTATGACGTTCTTGGAAAATGAACAGCACCTCTATAAAAATCAACTAGGATTCCGCAAACAGAGATCCTGCGAAACTCGGCTCACTCTGTTCCTTTATGAGATCCACAGCGCAGTGGACAACGGCGCTCAGGCTGATGCCGTGTTCCTTGATTTCAGTGAGGCATTTGACACCGTCCCGCATTGCCGTTTAATGAAAAAAATACGAGCTTACGGAGTATCGGAGCAGACTTTCTTGCAGACAGAACTCAACACGTCGCTCTTAACGGAACTAAATCGACAGATGAAACTTCCTGGCAGATTAAAACTGTGTGCCCGACCGAGACTCGAACTCGGGACCTTTGCCTTTCGCGGGCAAGTGCTCTACCATCTGAGCTACCGAAGCACGACTCACGCCCGGTACTCACAGCTTTACTTCTGCCAGTATCTCGTCTCCTACCTTCCAAACTTTACAGAAGCTCTCCTGCGAACCTTGCAGAACTAGCACTCCTGAAAGAAAGGATATAGCGGAGACATGGCTTAGCCACAGCCTGGGGGATGTTTCCAGAATTCTGTTAAATCGACAGATGTAAAGGTAATATCCGGCGTACCACAGGAAAGTGTGATAGGATCGTTGCTGTTCACGATATTTAGGCCTATAAATGATATAGCAGAAAGCGTTGGATGCTCTTTAAGGTTATTCACCGATGACGCAATTGTCTATACCAAAGTAACAACGCCAGAAAATAGTATGAATTTGCAGAACGACCTGCAGAAAATTGATGAATGTTGCACACTCTGGCAGTTGACCCTGAACGTAATTAAATGTAACATATTGCGCGTACATAGGAAAAGAAATCCACTACTGTACAGCAACACTATTGGTGACAAACAGCTGGAGACAGCGTCTGCCGTAAAATATCTAGGCCTAACTATCCAGTGCGGCCTGAAGTGGAATGACCATATAAAACAGATAGTGGGAAAAGCAGACACAAGACTCAGATTCATCGGAAGAATCTTAGAGAAAAGCAACTTATCCACGAAAGAAGTGGCTTATAAGGCGCTTGTTCACCCGATTCTTGAGTATTGTTCATCTACCTGGGATTCCTGTCAGGTAGGACTGACAGAGGAGATAGAGACGATCCAAAGAAGAGCGGCGCGTTTCGTCCCCGGATCGTTTAGCTTGCGAGAGAGCGTTACGGAGATGTTAAACAAACTCCACTGACAGACATTACGAGAGAGACGTTGTGCATCACGGAGAGAGTCACTATTGAAATTACGGGACAGCACTTTTCAGGAGGAGTCAGACAACATTTTACTTCCGTCCACATACATCTCGCGTATTGACTACGAGGAGAAAATTCGAGAAATTAGGACCAATACAGAGGCTTACAGACAAATCTTCCCACGCACTATTTGCCAGTGGAACAGGGTTGGAGGGGCCTGATAATGGTACCGAAAGTACCCTCCGCCACACACCGTTAGATGGCTTGCCGAGTATGATGTAGATGTAGATATCCTCTTCCATTTCCATAATATTGCCCTCTAGAACATCGCCCTTGTATAGACCCTCTGTATACTCCTTCCACCTTTCTGCTTTCCTTTCTTTGCTTAGAACTGGGCTTCCATATGAGCTCTTGATATTCATAGAAGTGGTTCTCTTTTCTCCAAAGGTCTCTCTAATTTTCCTGTAGGCAGTATCTATCTTACCCCTAGTGATATATGCCTCTACACCCTTACATTTGTCCTCTAGCCATCCTTGCTTAGTCATTTAGCACTTCCTGACGATCTCATGTTTAAGACGTTTGTATTCCTTTTTGCCTGCTTCATTTACTGAGTTTTTATATTTTCTCCTTTCATCAGTTAAATTCAATATCTCTTCTGTTACCCAAGGATTTCTACTAGACCTCGTCTTTTTACCTACTTGATCCTCCGCTGCCTTCACTATTTCATCTCTCAAAGCTACCCATTCTTCTTCTACTGTATTTCTTTCCCCTGTTCCTGTCAATCGTTCCCTAATTCTGCCTCTGAAACTCTCTACGACCTCTGGTTCTTTCAGTTTATCCAGCTCCCGTCTCCTAACATTCCTAGCTTCCTGCAGTTTCTTCAGTTGTAATCTGCAGTTCATAACCCATAGATTGTGGTCAGAGTCCACATCTGCACCTGAAAATGTCTTACAATTTAAAACCTGATTCCTAGATCTCTGTCTTGCCATTACAAAATGTATCTGAAAACTTCCAGTATCTCCAGGCCTCTTCGATGTATACAATCTTCTTTCATGATTCTTAAACCAAATGACAGCTATGTTTAAGTTATGCTCTGTGCAAAATTCTACCAGGCGACTTCTCTTTCATTCGTTACCCCCATTCCATATTCATCTACTAGATTTCCTTCTCTTCTTTTTCCTACTATCGAATTCCAGTCCCCCATGCCTATTAAATTTTCTTCTCCCTTCACTATCTGAATAATTTCTTTTATCTCATCATACATTTCTTCAATCTCTTCGTCATCTGCGGAGCTAGTTGGCATGTAAACTTTTACTACTACGGTAGGGACAGGCTCCGTGTCTATCTTGGCTACGATAATGCGTTCACTACGCTGTTTATAGTAGCTTACCCGCGCTCCTATTTTTTTATTGATTATTAAACGTACTACTGTATTACCCCAATTTGATTTTGTATTTATAACCCTATATTCACCTGGCCGGAAGTCTTGTTCCTCCTGCCACCTAACTTCACTAATTCCCCCTATATCTAACGTTGACTTATCCATTTCCCTTCTGAAATTTTCTAAACTACCTGAACGATTAAAGAATATGACATTCCACGCTCCGATCCGTGGAACGCCAGTTTTCTTTCTCCTGATAACGAAGTCCTCCTGAGTAGTTCCCGCTCGAAGATCCGAATTGGGGACTATTTTAACTCCGGAATATTTTACCCAAGAGGACGCCATCATCATTTAACCATACAGTAAAGCTGCATGCCTTCTGGAAAAATTACGGCTGTTGTTTCCCGTTTCTTTCAGCCGTTAGCAGTACCAGAACAGCAAGGCTGTTTTGGTTAATGTTACAAGGCCAGATCATTCAGACTGTTACCCCTGCAACACCTCTCTGGCCTCTCAACCTCTCCGTTGTAGTTGCAGCTACGGTACGGCTCTCTGTATCGCTGAGTCTCCCTACCAACGGCAAGGTCCATAGTTCGTGGGGGGGGGGGGGGGGGGGCTATGATAACAAAGTTATTCAAATCTGTCGTGTATTGGATTTACTACTCGATCGAGAGTACAATTGAAGAAATGTACTGTACAGAGACCGCCAGAAAAATTTAAACACACTATAAGAAACGAAAAGTATTTCTTATGTGTTTATTTTGATTTTAATAATTGATCACATATTTTGTACAACCTTCAGTTTAGCACATGGTTACTTTAAATTTTCAAAATTTTCACCGTTGGAAGCTACAAACATAGAAGAGTGACGAGCGTTCGCCGCAACTAGGTCAGTCAATTTTACGTTGGAGATCGCTATACATGCCTCTGTAATCTCCTGGCGAATTTCCTCCAGCGTGCGTGGCTTACGTCGATAGACGTTATCTTTGACAGTTCCCCACAAGTAAAACTCCGTAGGTGTTGGATCTAGTGACCGTGGAGGTAACTCAATGGGCCCTCTTCTTCCAGTCAATTAGCACGGAAAATTGTTATCCAGGAAAGCTCGAACGGCTAGGTGGTAGTGTGGTTGCGCCCCCGTTCTGTTGGTAGAAGACCCCTTCATCAGTTCCATGAAGTGCACGTATACCTGGTAAAATGGATGTGCGTAACATTTCCAGGTACATTCCTCCACTGACACTAGCATCAAAGGAAAAGGGTCCTACTGAGCCCCTAGATGATAGTCCACATCACCCAAGAACCCCTGGTAGAATGCCCGGTTTATCCACATGCGGGTTTTCTGGTGCCCAGTACACATTTTTATGCCGATTCACGGTTCCATTAACCTTAAAATGTGCTTCATCACCTTCGTCGCAAATTGTTCGTCATCAGTTACCATTTCCTGATACCATTCGCAAAATTGCATTCGGCGATCGTCGTCATTAATTGCGTGCAGTAATCATGGAATGTAAACTTTCCACTTTGCAGCTTTCAGAATTATTCCTAGACCTCTGTGGAGGTTCTGCTTCAAACTCCCAACTCCACTGACTTGGCACTTCAACGGCATTATCAAACTTGAAAACCCACCTCATAGTACATTTTCGTTGCTCGAATGTTAAGAATGCTCCAGCCATTTTGTTTTCTCAATACCGAGATGAAAGTACTAACATCTGTTGAGCCAATGACCGTACTACAACACACTCATAACTCAAATTGAACGACAACATAGATATCTTGATAGAGCCTGAGAAAATGTGTATACATTTTTCTGGCGACTCTGTATATTGTGCCTTTGGATCTTTGGTGGGCTGATGTCGTGCTTGGTATGGGAACAAACTTTTTATTCTTACGGCTAATTCTTAACGAGAATGTTGCCCAGCTGCCACTCGCTTGACCGCTATCCACGTAATAGTAGGTCACTCAACCGCAACAGTTATGTCTCCGAGAGCGGCTCGATTGCACAGTAACAGGTTGTGCAGCCAAACCCGTCATCATAATAATCAAAAGTTAGATAACCAACATGACGGAAACCACACGCCTGACGACAACTTACATTTTATGTTTACATGCAGTAATACTTTTCTGTCGCTGAATATTTAGCACATCAATGTTTTTCTCACGTCTACTGTCAAAATGGAGCCCATAAATTTGACGCCCCGGACAAATACACGGGTTGTTCGCCACCAGAGTGGGCGCTGAACCTTGATGTGGTAGTGATTCTACTTGTGGACGGGGACGAATCATGCCACAAAGAGTTCGAACAAAAATTGTGGCTACCAGTCTAAACTGTCCATCACAGTGCAGAAAGTAGTGCTGCAACACGAGCTGAACATAATCATCATGCGTGTTAAGTCTTATTTTTTTTCCTTTGTTTGAGCCACCTCAGCCAGCCCCTGATACACACTGAACCACTCACGCACAGATACACCCATGATACACATACAATATTTACATTTGTTATAAACATATTAGTTATATCACGATGTGTTCCCATCATTCCCATGAGACGTCACTCCGAACATCAATTCATTATGGAACACAAAACATTCATGCCTGCGGACGACTTTCGCACTGTGAGCAGCTTCCGACGCACAGGTTACAAGAGAGTGATGATATTCAGTTGCTTAACGTTTTTCTCTGAAATTTATTCCTAATTCTTTGCAGTGACCATCAAACAAAATACGCTATGCCATACAAATCGTCTGCCCATACATACTTAATGCTACCAGTGCGAAGCATGTCCGTGTCGTTAGTTTCACTTATGAATGGTACTGTAAGAAATGTAGCAGAAGATAATAAACAACATTAACATTAAAATAATAGTACAGGGCTATTACAAATGATTGAAGCGATTTCATATATTCACTGTAGCTCCATTCATTGACATATGGTCACGACACACTACAGATACGTAGAAAAACTCAAAGTTTTGTTCGGCTGAAGCCGCACTTCAGGTTTCTGCCGCCAGAGCGCTCGAGAGCGCAGTGAGACAAAATGGCGACAGGAGCCGAGAAAGCGTATGTCTTGCTTGAAATGCTCTCACACCAGTCAGTCATAACAGTGCAACGACAAATGGCTCTGAGCACCATGGGACTTAACTTCTGTGGTCATCAGTCCCCTAGAACTTAGAACTACTTAAACCTAACTAACCTAAGGACATCACACACATCCATGCCCGAAGCAGGATTCGAACCTGCGACCGTAGCGGTCACGCGGTTCCAGACTGAAGCGCCTTTAACCGCACGGCCACTCCGGCCGGCTAGTGCAACGACACTTCAGGACGAAGTTCAACAAAGATCCACCAACTGCTAACTCCATTTGGCGATGGTATGCGCAGTTTAAAGCTTCTGGATGCCTCTGTAAGGGGAAATCAACGAGTCGGCCTGCAGTTAGCAAAGAAACGGTTGATCGCGTGCGGGCAAGTTTCACGCGTAGCCCGCGGAAGTCGACGAATAAAGCAAGCAGGAAGCTAAGCTTACCACAGCAGACGGTTTGGAAAATCTTACGGAAAAGGCTAAAGCAGAAGCCTTACCGTTTACAATTGCTACAAGCCCTGACACCCGATGACAAAGTCAAACGCTTTGAATTTTCGGCGCGGTTGCAACAGCTCATGGAGGAGGATGCGTTCAGTGCGAAACTTTTTTTCAGTGATGAAGCAACATTTTTTTCTTAATAGTGAAGTGAACAGACACAATGTGCGAATCTGGGCGGTAGAGAATCCTCACGCATTCGTGCAGCAAATTCGCAATTCACCAAAAGTTTACGTGTTTTGTGCAATCTCACGGTTTAAAGTTTACGGCCCCCTTTTCTTCTGCGAAAAAAACGTTACAGGACACGTGTATCTGGACATGCTGGAAAATTGGCTCATGCCACAGCTGGAGACCGACAGCGCCGACTTCATCTTTCAACAGGATGGTGCTCCACCGCACTTCCATCATTATGTTCGGCATTTCTTAAACAGGAGATTGGAAAACCGATAGATCGGTCGTGGTGATCATGATCAGCAATTCATGTCATGGCTTCCACGCTCTCCCGACTTAACCCCATGCGATTTCTTTCTGTGGGGTTATGTGAAAGATTCAGTGTTTAAACCTCCTCTACCAAGATACGTGCCAGAACTGCGAGCTCACATCAACGATGATTTCGAACTCATTGATGGGGACATGCTGCGCCGAGTGTGGGAGGAACTTGATTATCGGCTTGATGTCTGCCGAATCGTTAAAGGGGTACATATGGAACATTTGTGAATGCCTAAAAAAACTTTTTGAGTTTTTGTATGTGTGTGCAAAGCATTGTGAAAATATCTTAAATAATAAAGTTATTGTAGAGCTATGAAATCGCTTCAATCATTTGTAATCACCCTGTACAGTATAATAATCATAGGAGTAATACTAAAGTAATAACGGTGATGCTGAGAGCATAGAAATACTTTTCCCAAACGTAATTTGAGAATGGCTCAGAATTGAAATATGTTCAGTATCGGTGGAAAATTGTGATATTATTATGGCAATAACTTGGATTTGTATGTGTATTCTTGATCTTTGCTTTCATCCCTTCTCTCTAGGCTCCCCAGACCAATTATTCCCTTCAGTAACAATCATTTTAACGATAATGAATTACCGAGATAATGAATCACCCGCCTACGGAACAGAGATCCGCATCGTAAAGCAAATAACAACGGACGCAAGAGAACTGCAGCGCACATTTCCTGTCACCCAACTTTCTTGTCGTTGGTCGGTGGCTACAAGAGGAATCCAGAATGTTTTCTGAAGGAAGCTAAAGCACCACTTCCAGCTAAGGTCGTTGCGTCGTCAAGCTCGTGCTCTGCCTTTGTCGACATTACTGTCCACATAATGTTAAGCTGTTAAGATTTATTTACTTCACAACCTCGAGTGTTTAACTTGAAATGACACTGATTGCACAAAAGCAGAAATTCTCTCCAACAGTATAAACATTGTTTTCTGTGTTTTACTGACGGTCTCAGAGAACAGTACAAGCCAAGTTTCATTTCATTTGCTGCAGCAGTCATTTTGTGTAATTGTCGGTCGTTGAACCTGGAATATTTGTAAGAAAATATTCAGATATTCGAAAATATCACTTGTCTACTTAAAGCATATCCGTAAAAAGGAAACTTCCCGCATTCTCTGTCTGGTCGCAACTTTTTCCTAGCGTGTGCTGAAACTGGTTCTGTTGTGAGGAATGTGCGTCCAACCATCTCGCATGCTTCAGAGATGAATGTTTCTGAGTCGTGATATATCACACTGGGATATAGGAACCACGTTTAAACAGTCACTTTCCTGATTGAAACTTCTCATTTTGAGAGACTGAAGGCGATCACTTTCATTGTTAAAAACCATTCAACAGCCAATGTCGCATAAAATATTCTCTGTAATTTAAGACAACTGGTTTCAACAGAGTATGCTGTCACCTTCAGGTCCTAAACTGTGTCGTTGTAATACATGTTCGTCTTACGCTGACCTCACGCGCACAAGATGTCATGTGGATAAAAATAGCACATTAGAAAACAAACCTTTTATAGTGTGCTATTTTTATCCACTTGACATCTTGTGCGCGTGAGGTCAGCGTGAAACGAACATGCATTACAACAAAACATTTTAAGACCTGATAATGATAACATAGGCTGTTAAAACCGATTGCCTTAGATAAAAAATATTTTATGTGATCTTGGCCGTTGAATGGCTTTTAACAATTCAAATTCCTTGTTCTTGTATTTTAGTTCCATACAAAGAAGTGAAGTGGTCAGTCCACAGCCTGGTATACGAGAATTCACTCCCAGGTAGATAAGGACTAAAGCATTTACGAATAGCAACATGAAATCACACCTTGCAGTTCTGTGGATAACAGCTATTTGAATTAACACAAGGAAGTCACAACAAATTCTGCTAGTGAAGATAACTACCTCTGTTAATGTACTTATGCAGTCTGATAAGGGATTGTAAATATTTGTTGTTGTTGGTAAGTTCACCGACTCTGTGCAGGCAAAGTCTGTGTCCGTAAGGACTTCAGTCAAGGACTGTTGTCCAAGAACTGAGAACAGTAACAAAACATAGAATACTTAAGTCCTGGGGCCGCGCTGAGTAGCCGCACGGTCTGAGTCGCCACGGTTTGCGCGGCTCCCCCTTCCGAGATTCGAATGTGTGTGTGTTTCCTTAGCGAAAGACCGTATAAGTTAGATTAAGTAGTGTGTAAGCCTAGGGACAGATGATCTCAGCTGTTTGGTCCCATAGGAACTTACCACTACCGCCAACATCAACTAAAGTCCTGGTGCCAAAGTTACGTGACGCCATGTCGCCCCTAGTATAGACGTGGACGGCTGGCAGCTGGCGGCTCGAGAAACGCTCCACATGCGGCATTCTCAAGGGCGGTGAGCAGGCCTCAACGCCGGACACTGGGCGTGCGGCGCATTAAGTATAGTGTCGGCGGTACAATGTCTTGCGGACTATTTGCAGCCTCGTATCAGGGTGGAAGCAAATACACTACTGGCCATTAAAATTGCTACAAGAAGAAGAAATGCAGATGATAAACGGGTATTCAGTGGACAAATATATAATACTAGAACTGACATGTGATTACATTTTCAAGCAATTTGGGTGCGTAGATCCTGAGATATCAGTACCCAGAAAAACCACCTCTCGCCGTAATAACGGCCTTGATGCGCCTGGGCATTGAGTCAAACAGAGTTTGGATGGCATGTACAGGTACAGCTGCCCATGCAGATTCAACACGATACCACAGTTCATCAAGAGTAGTGACTGGCGTAGTGTGACGAGCCAGCTGCTCGGCCACCATTCACCAGACAATTGGTGAGAGATCTGGAGAATGTGCTGGCGAGGGCAGCAGTCGAATATTTTCCTTATCCAGAAAGGCCCGTACAGGACCTGCAACATGCGGTCGTGCATTATCCTGCTGAAATGTTGGGTTTCGCAGGGGTCGAAAGAATGGTAGAGCCACGGGTCGTAACACATCTGAAATGTAACGTCCACTGTTCAAGGAGCCGTCAACGCAAACAAGAGGTGACCGAGACGTGTAACCAATGGCACCCCATACCATCACGCCGAGTGATACGCCAGTATGGCGATGACGAATACACGCTTCCAATGTGCGTTCACCGCGATGTCGCCAAACACGGGTGCGACCATCATGATGCTGTAAACAGAACCTGGATTAATCCGCAAAAAATGACGTTTTGCCATTCGCACACCTAGGTTCGTCGTTGAGTACACCATCGCAGGGGCTCCTGTCTGTGATGCAGCGTCAGGGGTAACCGCAGCCATGGTCTCCGAGTTGATAGTCCATGCTTCTGCAAACGTCGTCGAACTGTTCGTGCAGATGCTTGTAGTCTTGTATACGTCCCCATCTGTTGGCTCAGGGATCGAGACGTGGCTTCACGATCCGTTACAGCCATGCGGATAAGATGCCTGTCATCTCGACTGCTAGTGATACGAGGCCGTTGGGATCCAGCACGGCGTTCCGTATTACCCTCCTGAACCCACCGATTCCATATTCTGCTAACAGTCATTGAATCTCGACCAACGCGAGCAGCAATGTCGCGATACGATAAACCGCAATCGTGATAGGCTACAATCCGACCATGATCAAAGTCGGAAACGTGATGTTACCCATTTCTCCTCCTTAAACGAGGCATCAGAAAAACGTTTCACCAGGCAACGCCGGTCAACTGCTGTTTGTGTATGAGAAATCGGTTGGAAACTTTCCTCATGTCAGCAAGTTGTAGGTGTCGCCACCGGCGCCAACCTCGTGTGAATGCTCTGAAAAGCTAATCATTTGCATATCACAACATCTTCATCCTGTCGGTTACATTTCGCGTCTGTAGCACGTCATCTTCGGGGTGTAGCAATTTTAATGGCCAGTAGTGTAGTTCCGCGCGAGCTGAACGTCATGTGCGATGTGGCGGCCACCTATGGGCAGGCGAGTGCCAAGAGTCGCAGTGCCAAGAGTTGCGCTTGACAACACGCCATGATTGTTGTTGAGACTCGTAACTCTTGATGCTTTGGCTCTCGTTTCTGTGGCTATCTGGCTATCTGTGGTGCTGTCCTGCTATATTCGTTGGCTATATGCCCACGCACTACATCCCTCCAACCCCTCCAACCCACTGTTTCTTAAGAGGTGGTGAATGGTCTCGACGTCCAGAGGTTGACGTCGCAGTCGTAGGTGTCCAGAGGGACTACAGATCTGGAGCCCTCGCCCTAGACGACCGTGGAAATGGGAGCGTCAGCTGCCAAACAGGTGGTGTCGGGGTAACTGGTGTCGAAATTTACAGCAGGTGCATTTTCCTGAGGTTGTTGAAGAGGCTGGTGCAGAAGTTCGCTGTTGTGCCTCAGGCAGAGAAGATCTGTAAGAGAAATAGTGGAGCATTCTCCTGCTGAGTCCTGCAAGTGTGCATATGGTTTAGGTGTTCGTGACACTGGGACTGATCCAGCAACGGGACTCCGATCTTGCCTCTGCTGAGGAGACGGGTGACGCTTGTCGAAATCCAATGGTGCCTACCCCAGGAAAACACCCTTCTCCTCCCCCCCCCCTCCCCCCCCCCCCCCCCGCCTGCACGTCATCCTATACATTACAGCGACGGCGTTGGGTGTTGAGTTCTCAGGAAAGAAGGATCGCGAGTTAAGGCTTTCGCAACAGATTACTGGAAGAATTACTGTAGGCCATGCGACTTCTCCGTTGAGCTCGCCCCATCCTGTGGCATACAAATGGCCACTGGCGACGGGAGTGACTAAATACTGATTGCCCCAGCGTGCTGATTCAAATCCGCGATCGTCTCCATCAATTTCGGTCAGGTCTTCGATAAGGTGCACCATAGCTTTCTCCTTGTGGTGATGGACCGTATGTGATTCCCCCTGAACCTCGCCGACACCCTGCAACATCTTTTGGCAGCAGCAAGCACTCATATCCAGGTCAATGGGTAGTAGACCCAACATCGATCTGATGGTGGGTCCACTGCCCATTAAGAAGGGACTGCCAAGGGGAAGGTTACCATGAGAAAAAGATTGTATAATCAACGAAAAGATAACGTTCTACGAGTCGGGGCGTGAAATGTCAGAAGTTTGAACGTGGTAGGGAAACTAGAAAATCTGAAAAGGGAAATGCAAAGGCTCAATCTAGATATAGTAGGGGTCAGTGAAGTGAAGTGGAAGGAAGACAAGGATTTATGGTCAGATGAGTATCAGGTAATATCAACAGCAGCAGAAAATGGTATAACAGGTGTAGGATTCGTTATGAATAGGAAGGTAGCGCAGAGGGTGTGTTACTGTGAACAGTTCAGAGACCGGGTTGTTCTAATCAGAATCGACAGCAGATCAACACCGACAACGATAGTTCAGGTATACATGCCGACGTCGCAAGCTGAAGATGAACAGATAGAGAAAGTGTATGAGGATATTGAAAGGGTAATGCAGTATGTAAGGGCGGACGAAAATCTAATAGTCATGGGCGACTGGAATGCAGTTGTAGGGGAAGGAGTAGAAGAAAAGGTTACAGGAGAATATGGGCTTGGGAGTAGGAGTGGAAGAGGAGAAAGACTAATTGAGTTCTGTAGCAAGTTTCAGATAGTAATAGCGAATACCCTGTTCAAGAATCACAAGAGGGGGAGGTATACTTGGAAAAGGCCGGGAGACACGGGAAGATTTCAATTAGATTACATCATGGTCAGACAGAGATTCCGAAATCAGATACTGGATTGTAAGGCGTACCCAGGAGCAGATATAGACTCAGATCACAATATGAAGAGTAGGCTGAAGTTCAAGACATTAGTCAGGGAGAATCAATACGCAAAGAAGTGGTATACGGAAGTACTAAGGAATGACGAGATACGTTTGAAGTTCTCTAACGCTATAGATACAGCAATAAGGAATAGCGCAGTAGGCAGTACAGTTGAAGAGGAATGGACATCACTAAAAAGGGCCATCACAGAAGTTGGGAAGGAAAACATAGGTACAAAGAAGGTAGCTGCGAAGAAACCATGGGTAACAGAAGAAATACTTCAGTTGATTGATGAAAGGAGGAAGTACAAACATGTTCCGGGAAAATCAGGAATACAGAAATACAAGTCGCTGAGGAATGAAATAAATAGGAAGTGCAGGGAAGCTAAAACGAAATGGCTGTAGGAAAAATGTGAAGACATCGAAAAATATATGATTGTCGGAAGGACAGACACAGCATACAGGAAAGTCAAAACAACGTTTGCTGACATTAAAAGCAACGGTGGTAACGTTATGAGTGCAACGGAAATTCCACTGTTAAATGCAGAGGAGAGAGCAGATGGGTGGGAAGAATACATTGGAAGCCTCTATGAGGTTGAAGATTTGTCTGATGTCATAGAAGAAGAAACAAGAGTCGATTTAGAAGAGATAGGGGATTCAGTATTAGAATCGGAATTTAAAAGAGCTTTGGAGGACTTACGGTCAAATAAGGCAGAAGGGATAGATAACATTCCATCAGAATTTCTAAAATCATTGGGGGAAGTGGCAACAAAACGACTATTCACGTTGGTGTGTAGAATATATGAGTCTGGCGATATACCATCTGACTTTCGGAAAAGCATCATCCACACAATTCCGAAGACGGCAAGAGCTGACAAGCGTCGAAGCTGCTTACAAGAATAATATACAGAAGAATGGAAAAGAAAATTGAGAATGCGCTAGGTGACGATCAGTTTGGCTTTAGGAAAAGTAAAGGGACGAGAGAGGCAATTATGACGTTACTGCTAATAATAAAAGCAAGGCTAAAGAAAAATCAAGACACTTTCATAGGATTTGTCGACCTGGAAAAAGCGCTCGACAATATAAAATGGTGCGAGCTGTTCGAGATTCTGAAAAAAGTAGGGGTAAGCTATAGGGAGAGACGGGTCATATACAATATGTACAACAACCAAGAGGGAATAATAAGAGTGGACGATCAAGAACGAAGTGCTCGTATTAAGAAGGGTGTAAGACAAGGCTGTAGCCTTTCGCCCCTACTCTTCAATCTGTACATCGAGGAAGCAATGATGGAAATGAAAGAAAGGTTCAGGAGTGGAATTAAAATACAAGGTGAAAGGATACCAATGATACGATTCGCTGATGACGTTCCTATCCTGAGTGAAAGTGAAGAAGAAATAAATGATCTGCTGAGCGGAATGAACAGTCTAATGAGTACACAGTATGGGTTGAGAGTAAATCGGAGAAAGACGAAGGTAATGAGAAGTAGTAGAAATGAGAACAGCGAGAAACTTAACACCAGGATTGATGGTCACGAAGTCAATGAAGTTAAGGAATTCTGCTACCTAGGCAGTAAAATAACCAATGACGGACGGAGTAAGGAGGACATCAAAAGCAGACTCGCTATGGCAAAAAAGGCATTTCTGGCCAAGAGAAGTCTACTAATACCAAATACCGGCCTTAATTTGAGGAAGAAATTTCTGAGGATGTACATCTGGAGTACAGCATTGTATGGTAGTGAGACATGGACTGTGGGAAAACCGGAACAGAAGAGAATCGAAGCATTTGAGACGTGGTGCTATAGACGAATGTTGAAAATTAGGTTGACTGATAAGGTAAGGAGGTTCTACGCAGAATCGGAGAGGAAAGGAATATGTGGAAAACACTGATAAGGAGGAGGGACAGGATGATAGGACATCTGCTAAGACATGAGGGAATGACTTCCATGGTACTAGAGGGAGCTGTAGAGGGCAAAAACTGTAGAGGAAGACAGAGATTGGAATACGTCAAGCAAATAATTGAGGACGTAGGTTGCAAATGCTACTCTGAGATGAAGAGGTTAGCACAGGAAAGGAATTCGTGGCGGGCCGCATCAAACCAGTCAGTATACTGATGACCAAAAAAAAAAAAAAAACAAACGACAAGGCTGCCCCCTTTCTACCCACCCTTATGCAACCGCGCTTGAGACACTCCTCCGGGGGGGGGGGGGGGGGTGGAGGAGGAGAAGGCCTCACCCAAAATCTCCCTGGCATCACCCTGCAGGACACGACCATATGCAATAGGGCATAAGCCGACGAACTCCTACCGCCGGTTCGTTCCACCAGTGAAGTCCACGGCTTACTAAACTGGATCAAGCGATATGGACCGGCCGAGTACAGTCTTCTGAACATCAACAATTTAGCAGCATTGCATATCAGTCGCGGTATCAGGCGCGATGCTATTGCCGCGCTTCCGCCAGTTACTAAACTGAGTTATTTGAGAGTCATTTTTATGAGGGGTGAGTGAAGAATGGCCCCGGAAAACTATCGATGGAGATCGTATGCGTGGTGGTACGCAGAACCAACTACACTCCGTGGAGTACTTGAAACTCTATGCGCTGTCAAAACTCAGTCACGTCTCACAGGTCCTCCCCTTACCATCGGTAATAGATAGCTGACTTTTGGAGTCCTTTGGCTACTTTCTATCCACAGAACAATTTTTTAAAGTGCCTTCTGACACTATCACTCTCCCCCTGCGTGATGTAGAGCTGGGAGTGGTTAACGTCTGGGGAAAAAAACATATGCCCTCTACGTGAGCAATATGTGGAAGAAATGGACCAGTCAACTCGCCTCTCTCATACGTTGTCCATAGGAGGTTGTTTTCTGGTCTCTAACGTCCTACTGGTATGGGTGGCATACGTCACAGAACAGCTCTTCCCTGTATCTACATTAATTCTCGAGAACAGTTACGGGGTCTCAGATCTCCCCACAATGCGAAAGTTAAAAAGATTTTTACACCACTCTTCTGCGGGCGGTTCTGTGGTAGAAACCGAGTTTCCAAATGTCCATTGGACACAAATGTGGGAAACGATACACCATCATTTTCTGCCTACCACAATACGCGCGAGATGGTATCAAGCCACCAACAAAAAACGTGCGAAAAGACAAAGGCCCAAATGAATGTGGCTTCAAGTGCGTGTCGTCGTCCGGCATTTGCCGATGGACACAGAGGATCTTAGGTAGTTATCTCCGTATTACACCTGACGCTACTGAACCTCAGACGCTCGTTTGTTCAAATGAATCTTATTTCCACAGGCAAAATATTATGTGCTTAGATATTTCAATGGAATGACCATCAACAGCTTCTTCAGCGAATGGGAGAAATGGAGCCTGAATAGTGGTGGTATCTGAAACGCTCACAACGCCCTCGAATGAACACCGAGGTACTTTACACTCTTCACAAATTATATGCACGGTGTTTCCGTTAGCCCGCACCCCTCCCTCTAGCTGGGGAGTACTAGGCTCAGTTTAAAATCCCACACAGCCTTACACTGAAGACAGAATTTCATTAATTCTAAGCAGAATGACTCTCTTGTAAATACTTTTACACGACACTATTGCAGATAGAAAACGCCAATGTCAGTGGACAAGAAAAATTCAGTTGCATCGTTTCATGAAGAAAGATTAGATTACCTGAAGTACCAAGAGTAATATACAAATGTTAGTTTTTCTTATCCTTTGAATAACATATTTTTGGAGCATTATGTTTTATAGCATTTTCGTTTGTACACATGTACTAATTGTAATCATGTAACTGAAAAAGGAATTATAGCACTGTGGAACCTACCGCCTTGGGAACATTTTTGGGAATGATTACGTCCAACGCCTTAAGAGGCATAGCTCATGTTTTTCTGGAAGGGTAAAGGTGGCGGTGCCAAGTAGGGGTAGGTTTGTTAAATAACCGTAAGATGACTAAAAGGACAGTGAAATAATGTCCTAAATTTCTGTGCTATTACAGCCTTCCAATCACAATGTCCTCATTTGGAGACATGTATAAAGTTATTAATATGTAACTTACCTTTCGTTCTGAAACACACCTTTAGTTTTCACCTTCAACAGTGCACCGTAATACGCACAAGTAGTTTTTTTTTTTTAAACCTAAACTCAGAAGATACTTACAGGCTGATGGAAAGTACAAAGATTACTGGGAAGCGTCCATGTGACTGTGCACATTCAGTTATGTTACATGGTATCACAGATTGACAGAAGATGTCTACATAGTTTTCAAATAAACACTCTGGGTGTGAAAATATGAGGACAACAATCACAAATGGTAAAATTTAACGAATTTTAATATATTAAGCATTTATTTAGTATGTCCTTATATGAGGACGCCATGACCGAAAGGGCTAAATCGCTTCAGACAAATATGGGGATGCTTCCTTTGAAACGGCACGTCCGATTTCCTTCCCCATCCTTCCCCAATCCGATGGTGATGACCTCCCTGTTTGGTCCCCTCCCCCAAATGAACCAACCAATCAACTTCTTCACGTTCACTCTGTATAGCAATGACATCACCGAATCTGAGTTTTGATATCGATTCATCTTCAATGTTAATCCCACTCTTCAATCATTCTTTTATTTCCGTAATGGTTTCGTCGATGTTTAGACTGAACAGGGGTGAAAGACTACATACCTGTCTTAAGCTCTTTTTAAATCGAGCACATCGTTCTTGGTCTTTCAGGCTTATCGTACCCTCCTGGATCTTGTACACATTGTGTGTTACCCGCCTTTCCCAGCAGCTAACTCCCATTTTTCTCTGACGTTCGAAAACCTTGCACCATTTGACGAAATCGAACGCTTTTTCTAGGTCCTTAAATCCTGTGAATGTGTCTTGATTTTTCTTCAGTCTTGCTTTCATCATGAACCGCAACATCAAGACTGCCTCTGCGGTGTCTTTACCTTTCCTAAAGTTAAACTGACCGTCATCTAACAGATCCTCAATTTTCTTTTGAATCCTCCTATACATTATTCTTGTCAGCAACTTTGATGCATGATCTGTTGAGCTGATCGCGGGATAATTCTTTCAGTTGTCGACTCATACTATCTTTGGAACTGTGTGGATGACGGTTCTCCGAAAGTCTGACACTATATCGCCAGTGTCATACATTCTACGCACCAAAGTGAACAGTCTTTTTTTAATTTTTTTGCAACTTCCCCCTATGATTTTAGAGATTCTGATAGAGTGTTAGCTATACCTTCAGCCTTATTTGATCTTTAACCTCCCAAAGTCTTTTAAATTTTGATTCAAATACTGCGTCCTCGGTCTCTTCAGCGCTGACTCCTACTACTTTCTTCATCATGTCGTCAGACAATTCCTCTCCCTCATAGAGGACTTCAGTGTACTTTTCCACATATCCGCTCTCCCCTCTGCATTTAATAGTGGAATTCCCATTGTACCGACCTTACTTTTAATTTCACCAAAGTCTATTTTGGCTTTTCTTTATGCTGAGTCGGTCTTTTCGACAGTAACTTTATTTTCGGTTTATCCACATTTGTCATGCAGCTATTTCACCTGTTTCCCTGCACTTATTGTATTTTTTTTTTTAAATTCCTGAGTGACTTGTATTTCTGTTTTCTTCAGTTTCCCTGAACATATTTGTAGTTTCTTCTTTCGTCAATGAAATGCGGTATTTCCTCTGTTACCTACGGTTTCTTTGCTGTTACCTTCCTTGTTCCTATGTTTTTCTTTGATTCAGCTTTTTAGAAATGTTCATTCCCTTTCAGCTGATCTGCTTACTCAGGAATCCATTATCGCAGTCTCCTCAACCTCAGAGAACTTCAAGCGTCTTTCTTCATTCTTTTATGCTTCCATACTCCACCTTCTTTGCACATTGATTCTTCCTGACTAGTCCCTTAAACTTCAACCTACTCTTCATCATTATTAAATTGTGATATGATTCTGTATCTGCTGCTGGACATGACTTACAATCCAATATCTGATTTGGGAATCTCTGCCTGACAATGAAGTAATCTAACCGTAATATTCCCATATATCCTGCCCATACCCATGTATACTTCCTCCTCTTGAGATAACAGAACAGATTATTCGCTATTACTAGCTGCAATGTATTGCAGAACTCGATCAGTCTTTCTCCTGTCTCATACCTACAACCAAGCCCATATTCCCAAGTAACCTTGACTCTTACTACTTCTCCTCCAACCGCATTCCTATTCCCCTTGACTATTAAATTTTCATCTCCAATTACGTAATGAATTACTTATTCGATATTCTCACATTCTTTATCTTTCCCTCCTCTGCTTGCAACGTCGGTAAGTATACCTGAACTATGTTAGTGACGTAGGTTTAGTGTCAGTTTTAATGAGAACTACCCTATCAATGCTTTGTTCACAGTAATTCTCTTTAAGCCGTAGTTTCCTGATAATAACGTATTCCACTCCCGTTATATCATTTTCTGCTGCCGTTGATGCTACCCTACACATGCCTGACCAGAAATGATTCATTGCCTTCTTTCCATTTTACTTAAGTGACCACCACTATAACTACACTGACCGTTAGCATTTCCATCCTTACATTTTGTAGCTTGCCTACCAATTTCAAACTTCTGACATTCCATGCTCGAATTCGTAGTCCGTAGATAGTACAAGACCACAAATCAGTTACATCAAGCTCTGAGAAAAATTTCGTTCTTGAACCTATACTAAACAAGACAGAGTGTGCACTCTAACCTGTTCACTCCACTGTGGCACAATTCACTGTGTGTTGTAGGACCTAATCATACCGTACTTCCCTGAAGATGGAGGAAAACTCAATTCTACAAAGGAGCTTCAGGTATTTGTACCAGATAAAAAGAACGTTCACCCTGTGATATTTATAAGACCTTCCCCAGGAGAAAATTCACGATCTTGGCCCCACGCACAAAAAATAGCGTTGGTCAATGATGTATACAGGGGTCGTCACGTTATGGGCTACAGAAATATCTGAATACTGTAGAAAATATAATGAGCTATAAAACGTTTTCATAGCCAAATACTGGTGTGCCGGAGTGAAGAAGCGGTTACATAAGGAAGTTTTTAAAATGGAACTGTTCCTGATACGTCACGGTAGTCTGACAACGTATTTTGAGTAGTTGAATAAGACAAAAAATTGTGACACTCTTACGTTTTGCTCTAATTTGATGAGGATATTGAAGGTGGTGTTGCCCATACACAACTACGGAAAACTGATCAGTGTTCAGAATCAAATATCGAGGTCTATTTTAGATACTATAGACTTGATGGATGAAAACTTGAAAGGGTATATGCAGAGTGGAAGCTATAATAAATAATAGCCATTATAAAGAGAGAAACCACCGTGCCAGTCATATAGATCAGGTGGATACACGACGAGAGCGGCGGTGTAATAATCACAACATTAAACCACGGAACACAATACCATCATTTCAGTTATCTCTGAGTTTGTTAGGAATGGAGAAAGCGGCCTTTACATTTTTACGACATTTTTTTAATGTCCAGACCACATTTACATAAAACATTGGAAATATAATGACTTCCTAGATTCATTTACGAGTAACTACGATCTTCAGATCACGCATACATAAAGTGCAGGTTGAACATGAACTGGATACACCAGAATAATCATTAGGCTGTGACGTGAGTTCGTGTAGAAAGCAACATTAATAAGAAAATTTTTCGGAACAGTAGCAACAAGAGTGAGCCTGGCTGTACACCTACTCTTACAAGGTACAAGTTGAACGAACTGACTGTATCAGTAAAAATCAATCTATTGTTAACTTGCAATCGTGTGAAAGGCAAATTCAGGGGAAAAAAGGCTTTTATGCAACGTTACACGATTTGAGAAAGGTTCAACACCTTGGTAGATAAAGTACTAGTCAATCATAAAATATAAAATGGCCATCGTTATATTACCTTGCTCATCGGTAAAAAATGAACCGTTAATATGTCGAGTTGGATTGACTTGATTATTCCCCTTCGAAGGGAAGAGATAACTGCAAACTGATCAGGAACTAAAGGAAACCATGGAGCAATTTCGAAAGAGAATTAATGTTCTAGGAAAAGAAATAAAACTTCGAACGGTTGCCGATGGTATTATAATCATGTCACACGTGGGAAAGGACTTGGAAGAGCGGTTTTACAGAGTGGATGGTGATTCAGATAGAAGTTATAGGATGAATATCAAGAAAAGTAGAACAAGGGTAACAGAATACAGCATAATGAAATCAGGCGATACTGAGGGAGTTAGATTAAGAAATGAGATGCAAAAAGTAGTCGACAAGTATTGCGATTTGGGCAGCAAAATAACTGATGGTGGCAGCAGACGAAAGGGTCTAAAATGCGAAATGGCAATAGCAAGCAAAACATTTCTGAAGAAGACAAATTTGTCATCACATATAAATCTAAGTGTTATGAAGTGTTCTCTGAAAGTATGGATTACTACAGAAGAATGTTGGAAATTAGACGGATAGATCGAGTAAGTAATGACAAGATATTCAATCAAATTGGGGAAAAAGAAATTTATTGTCCAACATTACTAAAAAGGCTTCGGTTAATGGCGCATGTCTGGAGGCATCGAGGCATCCTAAGTTTGGTAACGGAGTGAAGTGTGGGGGAGGGGAGGGGGGAGTGCGGAGTAAAAATTGTAGAGAGAGACCAAGGCTTGAACCTAGTAGAAGGTTCAAAAGGATGTAGCTGCTCGGAGAAGAAGAGGCTCTCACGTGATAGATTAACGTGAAATGTTATATTAGACCAGTCTTTGGATTGAAGATCATAACATGAACAAAAATATTTTTTTGCTCCCATCTATTAAGGCTGCTACAGTCAACTATCATCTTGACCAAAATTTGTGGGGAATCAGATTACTCTTAGGAACGCTTAGAATAGCTTTGAAATTAGGAAATAGTGTACACATAAATTAACTCCATTTAAAAGTACTGTATGCTTCCCCATCTCCATTGTCTACTTGTTTTTCTGAAAATAAATTATGGGGACACATCACGTTAAACACAGAACCTAATACACACTCTGTAAAAAAAATTTAACGAAAATTTTCCAAAATATCCTGAAATGGCCCTAAAATTTATGAAAAATTATGCTTTCGTTATTAATGCACGCAACTACAGCGTGTACATTTGCAACTAATGTTGAACCAAAACATGACGTGAACGAACAGGAAGTGAACGTTTGTTTTTCGTAAAAAGGAACCAAGATCGTATCTAAAGATGGCCAGCGTCAGCTCTGTACGAAACGTCAGGAGCGGAATCGTTTCATGGACCATGACCACACAATAAGGGAGATTCAGCAGCAACTATGGCAATCGAAACAGAAAGCTTTCATTTCCTCGTATTATGGTCATTTTATTGGTTTTCCGTGGTTCTTCACTTGCTCTAAAATTCATGGAGGTGTTTTCATCTCTCATTAAATGAGAGACAGTTCGTTTCTTGCCATTCGCGCTTCGATTCTTTCATTTGTGAAACATCTTCATCAGTGGTACGTGTTTGACGTATGTATATAACAATTACATTACTATGTAGTTACAAACATGTTACTATATTTCATTTGCTCTTGTTTTCAGGCTAGAAGCAACTTTTGGAGCACAAATTTCGAGAGATCAAATTATCACTTTGTGTAACTTACAGTTTCTGATGTTAAGCCATGTGTGTCTTCCTGGAGATGTATTTAGTCGGACTGCATATTCCAGATGGTCGATTTTCGGCGTTTCTTCGAGCACATTTATTTCAACATTTCACTTACACTTTTCACTATGCTCTGAATGCATGTGTTTACAATGCGTAGTGCTGCCAAGTGTTGTTGTGTGTTTATCTTTGGTTTTTGTTGTGGTGTCTATGAGTAGTCTGATAGTTGTTCACTTGTCTTGCGCATGTATGTACGTGTATGTGTGTGTGTGTGTGTGTTTTATTATGCGTGTCAGTGTGTTGTTCTTCGTGTGAATGGACTGAATTTGCATATGTATTTGTGTATGTGTGTGTGTGTGTGTGTGTGTGTGTGTCTGAAAGAGAGAGAGAGAGGCAGAGAGACATTAATTTATTGTTTAGTCTTGTGGTGTTTTGCATCACTGTTATTGTTTGTTTCACTAGCTAATACGATCAGTGAGATATAGTTTATATTGGCTTGAAAATTAATTACTGTCTTGTCCCCAAAGGCTCATTGTATATGAATGTTCTCCAGTAATGTTAGGAGTGTTTGGCTGTAATTGTTCACGCTAATAATTTTCGTTTTCTGTTGCCCGTTAGATAATTCATGTCCGTGTTTTATCAGGTGTTCGACAAAACGAGAAATCGACACACATTCGGCAAAAGGCAAAGAGCCTTTCATTTAGTTGAAAAGCCGGAATACACTTCCATGAACTTCATTGTATTGTTTGACACAGTTGCGTATGTCGTACGGTCTCCAGCATCTATCTGTGAAATAAATTGTTTCTCAGTGTCACATTTTCTGAAGATGTTACTGTAATCCCCGAAGAATTTGATACCGCTTTCTGTATGCAACTGCCTCCTGATTTTTTTTTTTAGTACTACTTTTGTATTCAGAATCGACGTTCCATATTTAAGGGTCTGTGTCTAGGAAGAAGGTGCTGTTAGAGAATCACCGAAAGAACGATCTTGTTCTTCGTTACCATGGACGAGAAATCTATATTTGTAAAGGAAGAGGAACCATATGCTTACAACATAACTTACGCCATATTTGTCTTAGCATCTGTTCGACTATTATAATCAAATGAAGGAGCACCTCAGTAAATAAGTACCATATCTAGTTGGGATTTTTTGCAGCGTTATTGATTGTAGATCAATAATCAGTTCACTTATGAATAAGAAATCATGACAAAGTGCTTTCTTTGCTTCTAATGACAGAAGTCCGGTTCCTACTTGCAGTTTAGTAAAACTCTATGTATCGTTCTTAAAGAGGTATTCTAACCGTGCGATAACTGAAGTTGATGTTAAAAGACAGAGATTTTGAAGGCAAAAATTCTGTTTGTCATCCATCAAGCATAACTTACAGCTCCTGGTATACAAAAAGATATCCAGTTCTTCAGAATGCCGCTAGTTACCACCAAAACGTATATGGAATTACTCGCTTTTGTTTTTGTGTGGAACGCTGGTGTTCATGCAATCCAAGAATGGCAAAACGGACGGCATATTGCACTTCGTTACTATAATCATATGAACCATCTTCTCGAGCTTCTCCAGATGTCAATAAATCTTTTGCAAAACGTCATGTGTGTACTGGGTGTTTCGCTGTACTTTATCGAAACAGTTCCTCAAAACTAACTGTACAATGTGATGGCGGCCATGGAGGTACATCAGATTACGACTATGCTTTTTTTAAAATTTATAGAGTCACCCTTTAATCGACGTATGTTTCTTGTTACCGAAACGCAACGGCGTGCCTGAACTTTATCGGTTGTAAACCACTTGTTTACTATTTCCTAAGTAACTACGGATTCCTCTCCTTCTAAAGATCTTAGGATTTCATAGACTCCCCGAAAGTATTCCTTGGCTTCAAATATTATTATTACTGCCAGTTTGTCAACACCTGTGTATGCTGGGAGCCTTTTTCTTTCCCAGTGAAACAGTAATTGTTGGTAACAAATAATCCTGGACAAACAAATCCTGGACAAGTAGGGATTATCATGACGAATACAAGGATTAGCGACCACGAGGCAGTCGCCGCTAGGCTGAATACCGCTACACCCACAACCACGAAAAAGAAACGCAAAGTACATCTGTTTAAAAAAGCAGATAAAAATGCTCTTAACGCCTTTTTAAGAGGCAGTCTCCACTCCTTCCGATCTGATAACGTAAGCGTAGAAAAGATGTGGAATGATTTCAAAAAGACAGTATCGACGGCGATGAGAGATATATACCACATAAATTAATAAGTGATGGTATTGATCCCCCATGGTACACAAAACGGCTCAGATCGCAAGCAACGAAAAAAGTATGCCAAATTTAAAAGAGCGCAAAATCCCCAAGATTGGTAAAGTTTTGCAGAAATTCGAAATATAGCGTGTGCTTCAATGTGAGGTGACGCTTTAATAATTTCCACAACGAAACTCTGTCTTGGAATCTGGCAGATTCTGGTCATACATAAAGCACACCAGTGGCAAGACCCAGTCAGTACATTCACTGCGCGATAACAACGGTGAAGACACTGATGACAGTGAAGACGAAGTAAATATTCCCGAATTCCAGTCAAGAACAACTGCCAAGATGAGAAACATAGAAGTAGATATCCTCGGTGTAACAAAGCAGCTTAAATCACTTAATAAAAGCGAAGCTTTAAGTCCACATGGTACATCAGTCAGGTTCCTTTCACAGTATGTTGATCCAATAGCTCCATATTTAGCAATTATATGCATCCGCTAGCTCACAGAAAGTTCCGTACCTAAAGACTGGAAAGTTGCCCAAGTCACACCAATAGCCAAAAAGGGAAATAGGGGTAATCCGCTGAATTACAGGCCCACGTCACTAACGTCGATTAGCAGTAGGATTTTGGAACATGTACTGTATTACAACATTATGAAGTACTTCGAAGAAAACGGTTTACTGACACATAATCAGCACGGATTCAGAAAATATCGTTCTTGCGGAACACAACTAGCTCTTTATACACATGAAGTAATGAGTGCTATCGACAGGGGATGCCAAATAGACTCCATATTTTTAGATTTTCAGAAGACTTTTGACGCCGTTCCTCACAAGCGTCATCTAAGAAAACTGTGTGCCTATGGAATATCGCCTCAGCTGTGCGACTGAATTCGTGATTTCCTCTCTGAAAGGTCACAGTTCGTAGTAATAGACGGAAAGGCATCGAGTAAAACGTAAGTAATATCCGGCGTTCCCCAAGGGAGTGTTATAGGCCCTCCATTGTTCCTGATCGATATTAACGAGATAGGAGACGATCTGAGTAGGTCTCTTAGATTACTCGCGTACGATGCTGTCATTTACCGTCTTGTAAAGTCATCCGATGACCAAAATGAATTGCGAAATGATTTAGATAAGATGTCTGTGTGGTGCTAGAAGTGGCAATTGACCCTGAATAATGAAAAGTGTGAAGTTATTCACATGAGTAATAAAATAAATCCGCTAAATTTCGATTACGAGGTAAGTCACACAAATATGAAGGTTGTAAATTCCACTAAATACTTAGGGATTACAATTGCAAATAACCTAAATTGGAACGATCACATAGATAATGTTGTGGGTAGAGCAAACCAAAAACTGCGGTTCATTGGCAGAACACTTAGAAGGTGCAACAGATCTACTAAAGAGACTGTTTACACTACACTTGTCCGCCCTATTCTGGAGTATTGCTGTGCGGCGTGTGATCCGTATCAGGTGGGACTGACGGATGACGTCGAAAAAGTTCAAGGAAGGGCGGCTCGCTTTGTATTATCGCGAAATAGGGGAGATAGTGCTACAGACATGATACGTGAATTGGAGTGGCAATCATTAAAACAAAGGCGTTTTTTGTTGCGACGGGGTCTTCTCATGAAATTTCGATCATCAGTTTTCTCCTCCGATTGCGGAAACATTCTGTTGGCATCACGATAAAATAAGAGAAATGAGGGCTCGTACTGAAAAATTTAAGTGCTCGTTTTTCCCGCGCGCCGTTACAGAGTGGAACGGTAGAGAGACAACTTGAAGGTGGTTCATTGAACCGTTACCTAATTGTGATTAGCAGAGTAATCACGTAGATGTAGATGTAATCACTATGGCTAAATGTGTGCCTTATATTTCTGTGTGTCGCATCACTAAAACCGAGGTTTCGAAGAGTAGAACGGTTTATTACCAGACGTTCAGTAAAATGTCTCAAACTTCGTGTAGCAGCCGTTATGTAAACCCCATTTCTGTCATTAATGTTGCTCATGTTAACAACATCGGTGAGTCTGGGGGTAAAAATTGCAAAGAACCTCGACTTCTTGGACCCTTTGCTGCCGCTACTGTTGCCGTTATTGCAGTTGCTGTCCTTTGCTGAACGATGACAGAGTCCTTACTGTCGTCACTAGTACCGCTGCTTTGATACGTTGATGTTGAATCATTTGTTTTTGATGCTAGAAGTCAATGAGTGGCGAAAGTTATTCAAAATTTTCTTATGTCCTTTTTGCTCCTGGTAGTCTCCATTGGAGCGGGCTTCCGTTATCTCTCGCCTTTGTGTTCTAGTATTGTTCTACACTTGTGATGGAGACAAGTGTTCCTTTTCGGCATTGAGGCTTAGACAGATCTTCTACTTGCCATTTCTCATCTGCCTCGAAGATCTGAATGCACTATGCCAGAGAAATCATCCATCATTTCCACAAAGTACATGTATCTCACATTTTTCGTTGTCTATAGCTTCTGTAAAAATTTCATCTCTTTATAATAGGAGCACATAGTTTTCACCGAGAAATGAAAACTGTTGTATCGTCAATGCTTTGCTTTCTTTGTCGTAAGCTTTACGATTCTTGGATTGTAGAAGTAAACCTTCAAAACTTGCTGGTTCAACATAATTTGATTCATCTGATTAGTGTGGAATCGTAAAAGAATTTTTTTTTTTAATTTTTGTGATGAGCTGCTGCAAGTAGCTGCTGCCATTTTATAAGTTTAGGAATAAAGCGTAGAGAACCCGTATCGAACCAGCAACATAGATTGTTCGACATAATAACCAAAAAACCAAAAAAAAAAAACGTAAAAAGTACAGAAGTTACAAATTAGCTATAAGAAACAACAATACTTAATTAAATAATAACAATGAAGTTTAGCTAATATTATTAATGATCAGTCGTGTAACAACATAAGAGAGCAAAATTAAAACGTTTTTTCGTACCTACCAATTTAGCAACAGCAAATAGCGTGCTAACGAAAAAAGGGAGCACGTGCTACTTTAGAGAATGACAATTTGTAGTTATTTCTGTTACTAGTGTTAACATGTGACTGCTAACAAAATAAACAAAAAAAATAATTTGATAAATACATCTTATGGTGGCGGAGCGGTTCTAGGTGCTACGGTCTGTAACCGCGCGACCGCTCCGGTCGCAGGCTCGAATCCTGCCTCGGGCATGGATGTGTGTGATGTCAGGTTAGTTAGGTTTAAGTAGTTCTAAGTTCTAGGGGACTGATGACCTCAGCAGTTGAGTCCCATAGTGCTCAGAGCCATTTGAAACACTTTTGAACATCTTATGGATGAAAACTCCAGAACTTTGTACTTGTTCGTATTTGCCTTGCAGTTGTTTGATTGAACAGAAATTTTGCACACATCATCATGTGAAGTACACTTTTAGAAATTTGAATGATTAGGATCGCTGTAATTCACAACCACCACGAATTTTCTGAATGATAACAGTCTGCCACATTGTCTGTCACTGGATGCATTAAAGATTCTTTTATTTTTCATTGATTACTGTGCAATTTTGGCTGATTGGCATTTTCAAATAAATATATAGTATAGCCCATAAAATGGATGTTCTTCTATTCTGCTTCGTCATTCAGGCAGTCATTTAATCGTGGAAACGTCGGGCGTTGACTGAACTTCATGACTAAAGACATGTCACGTATGCTCTTACACACCCAAGTGCTAAGCTGCATCACTGCTGTTTAGCAAGCACATTCAGCTTTTATTTATTTCTTTTATTTATTTATTTTTTACTATTTTGTGACTTGATGGATGATTCGCTATACCTGAAGTATGTCCGTTCAATGGGTTATACTGTATAATTACTTGAAAATGGCTGTACAGCTGAAACTGCGCTGTAGTGATGACAGCAAAATAATACGACGTTTTATTCCTAGCAGTAGCAGCCAGCGTGGCAGATTGGAACCATTCAGGTAACACTAGTAGGTATAGTTGACATTTCCAGCGACAGGCACGTTATTCGAATGCTTGAAGTTTAGTGGTGTATCATCATCAAACGATATTAGCGGAAATGGTATTGAGAACGTGAAGTAATTACATATGTCTATCAAATATACAGACAGGTAATTGACGTCTTCATTGTACATACATGGCGAAGCCTACTAAGTTTCCAAATTAGTAAAGAAAGCAATATCATAATGAATCCTCCTCTGACCGCCGTGAAGTGATAAGGACGACTACTACTGCATAGTTCATTGCAACGCATTTTGTGTTAAAAGACTAGTCGACAACATGACTCTGAGAGATGTTATGCTCAAAGCCGAACTGCTAATATAAACATTATACACCAACGCTGTTTGGCTGACTCATTAAACTATGCCAACATCTGAATGGCAAATATTATCGAACCATCGATGGTCGATCCCATACGCTCCGTACGTATTGACCATATGGAGGGCATTTTTGGGGCCATCAATGCTGCTCCCCTGTATTTCTGGTACAGGCAATACGTCAGTACGCACCCTGAGACGGTCCTTATGTTGACGGATTGACAATATTATTCAACGAGTGATGGCCTCTATACTTACGTGTAACGCTGAGCTACGTTGGCAGCGGTCGCCGTGGTGTTTGCCGGTAATCCGAAATGCTTCGTCGAGAGCTTATGTCAAGTGATTAATGAGTGAGGTATTAACTTAATCACAACCTCGTGATGCGCAATTTGTCCGACAAAACCGAGGTCAACAGCTTGCGGCAAAATTATTCATTACACTCACATTATTAACGGCGATTAAAGTTGACCCTTACGAACAAACTCAAGACAGAAATCAGCGATAGAAGCTTGGAATAATCCTCATACTGCCTTCAGAAGCTAGCGCATTACAGGTTACAGCTTATAGGCGACAAAGGCAAGGCACACAGAAATCATGTATACTGTTTAAACGTATATGAACTTTTTTTGGTTTGCATATTTCCGCCAATTTCTAGATGCAGACTGCTACGTTGACCGAAAGAAGATAGCTAATGATGTGAGAATCACTATAACTGTCCGGAGTAGATGAGCAACGACAACCAGCAATAAATTGTGCAACCCAGTACTTTCATTAGTCCACGCTTCGTAAGATCCGCAACAGTGCTCCTCTTGATTTTGGTGACGTTATCCAGGCAATCAATAGTCAGTTTCTCGAATTCACTTCGCGAGCAACGCACCGTTTCACTTACGCCCAAATGAGTTCAACTGCATTATAGTGGCTGTGATAAGGCTGTGGTCTTATGACTATGTCTGTGTTTCTAAGCTACGTCGTGGATAACTTATGCAGGCAATTGTGACGTACGAAGTGACACGAGCTCCAATAATAATACTTTTTTCCGTTTATCAATTTCAGTCTATGTGCTATAGTAAGCACTGAATAACGACTGTGAGAGGACAGAATTGGAGACTTGTCCTTCAAAACTGAGTGGTATCGAGTATTGTCGAGACTAATTTTAGTCATGGAGTTTCTAAGTTTGATGACAACATACTTTTGAATCAATTAAAAAAAGTTTCATATTCATTTCCTCGTGCCACTCTGACGTTTTCTTCGGTCCGATAAGCAGTTGTCAGCCGGGAATGAAGCCATTGTAGGTATCAGCATACAAGAAAATAAATGTACTATCTTTGCCAAAAGAGAGAGCCATGTATTTTCCTTTACCGTCATATGACACTTTCATAACCGTATGACCTGGTTTAGCAACACAAACAACGCTCTAGAAACTGTCTTTTATTTCAGGCAAAAATCTGATAAGCCAGCCCCTACGTCTGCTCATTTCATCAATATTTTCTGGCAAAAATATTTTTGTATTTAAAACAGTTTATTGTTTGAAAAGTTAAAGAGAAGCAAGCAACACAGAAAAATCTGATCAGGCGGGTTCGCAGCTATCATTTCCAGACTGAAATTCAAGAACGTCTACTTCACTATCAACGGATTTGTGTCATACGGTTCCCACACTATGTCTGTAGTACGTTTAAGGAAAAGCACATATGCTTCCTGTGCCTTATAACGCAGAGTAGAACCCGAGTGGTTGCTCACGGAAACGCTTAAACTGGAACTACCCTAGAGTATATCTATATTCTTGACAATAATGAAATCAAAATTTATAAATTACTGGAAGAACTCTTTTTAAAGCACGCATTAAATTATAATCGAGCAGTTTCTGTCTGACTGTGTGTGTGTGTGTGTGTGTATGTGTGTGTGTGTGTGTGTGTGTGTGTGTGTGCGTGTGTGTGTGTTACACAGGGGCGTCTACGTATGGGTTTAGTCTCTTTACTTACTAACTACTTTTAGAACCCAGGAAGCTGACACTATTGGCCGCTGTAGTTATTTACGTGTTGTAGTTAATGTCAATGAAATTTGTGTTTTAAATTGCTCAGCAGTTTTTGGAAGTGAAACGTTGAAGCTTTCAGCCGAAACGAAGACCGGTAAGACTTAACGTGCTTCATTGCTGTACTATAGGGGCCAATAAACAAAATGATATCAGCCCTAACTTCTGACACTACAGCGCAGTATGTGACGATTTAGTACACCATTGTCACTGAAATACTTAATTTCATTCTTATTCACGAAGGAGGTTTTAATGTTTTGTTATGTATGATAAGTTTTACATCCGATTAAAAGTTATAGACTGAATATGAGAAGTGCATTTGCTATAAATGAAATATTACCTGAAACAGCTGAAAACGATTTTGTAAAATCAGTACAGGAGACACATTGGTAAAGTCGGGGGTTTCGTGTTGTGTAGAGTTACTGGGGGAAATGGCAGCAGCAGATTCCAAGGAGAAGAAGTGGCAAAGCCGCGAGTACGGAATGAGATGGGTGTGTGGTTGTGTCTGAGGACCTGTCGCAGCCAATATGTGCACAGCAACTGTTTAGGGCTGCGAGGGCACTGCACATTGCAAGGGTCACAGTACAACGGTTACTTACAATTAAGCCTCAACAACAATAAAGGGAATATCAACGTTTAGAGAAGAGATATTGTACATGTAATTTTGAGTTAACAAACATTGGTAGCACAAGCTGCTACTTCACACATGCAGCATCTAAGGTTGGATCACTTCCCACCTTTAGCTTTGAGGAATTTTAGGACAACATATGTTTTTTATAAACATCATTCATAAGTTCATAGTCATAATTAACTGAACGTAATTATGAGCTGGAATTGGATGCTTGCCCTACAGTCATATATTCCAACTGCTACATTATGAATACTAAATTTAATTAATGTTGAATATAATAATTTTACAAAAAAAGGAAAACAATATTTTTTTAGATTCAAAGTTCATGTTGTTACTGAATAATTAGTCATCAGCTAAATATTGAGTAGTTACGATAAGGAATACATTTTGAAGTTAAAATTTAATAGAATTGCGGAAACCATTGAATGTGGCAAACCGAGCCAATTTTTGTTCTTCTTCTTCCCGTGTCTCTGTCCGCCATCGGCGTAGGAGTCGGTGTGTTTATGAACGGATTTGGCACTGTTAGTTTAACGGGTGGCTGTATGCCCTCCTACTCGTCACTCCGTTAATCTTTGGGACGGAATAAAATACCCCAGCTGCCTGTGTGTAGTGTTATTCACTTGTAAGTGAGCGAAAGTTTTCTGAATGTTTGCGAATCGTGTAACTGAGGTGGGACTTGCGTACCAGCTCGGTATTCATTTACTGGGATGTAGGAAACTGCCGAAAAACGACAACCAGGCTTCCCAGCATACCGATCCCTGTCGTAAGTCCTCTAGGCGGATGCGATCAGATTCGGTGCACATCCCTTGCTCGAAATCTGCGCTTTAACGCGCTCAGCTGTCTGGACAGGCGGCAAATCACCCAAATTATTTCTTCCTATGTAGCTATACTTCGTTCTTTTGTGTATTGATGTCATGATTGTCCTTTAAATGAAGTAGGATTTAGGGTGAATTTTAGTACCGGGTGATCAAAAAGTCAGTGTAAATTTGAAAACTGAATAAATCACGGAATAATGTAGATAGAGAGGTACAAATTGGCACACCTGCTTGGATTGACATGGGGTTTTATTAGAACCAAAAAAGTTCAAAAAACGTCCGATAGATGGCGCTTCATCTGATCAGAATAGCAATAACTAGCATAACAAAGTAAGACAAAGCATAGATGATGTTCTTTACAGGAAATGCTCAATATCTCCACCATCATTCCTCAACAATAGCTGTAGTCGAGGAATAAAGTTGTGAACAGCACTGTAAAGCATGTACGGAGTTGTGGTGAGGCACTGGCGGCGGATGTTGTCTTTCAGCATCCCTAGAGATGTCGGTCGATCACGATACACTTGCGACTTCAGGTAACCCCAAAGCTAATAATCGCACGGACTGAGGTCTGGGGACGTGGAAGGTCGCGGCTGAGCACACGATCATCACCAAACGACGCGCGCAAGAGATCTTTCAAGCGTCTAGCAATATCGGGTGGAGCGCAATCCTCCATCGTACGTTCCAGCAGGTGTTTATCAGCTAGGCTGGGGATGATACGATTCTGTAACATGTCGGCGTACCTCTCACCAGTCACGGTAGCATTTACAAAACCAAAATCACGCATTTCTTCGAAAAAAGAGACCCGATAACGGTAGATGTGGTAAATCCAACCCATACCGTGACTTCCTTTTCATGCAATGGAGTTTCCACGACAGTTCTATGATTTTCGGTAGCCCAAATTCTGCAGTTGTGGGTGTTGACAAACCTTCGGAGCGTGAAATGAGCGTCGTCGGTCCACAACACGTTACTCAACCAATCGTCATCTTTCGCCATCTTTTGAAACTCCCACACTGCAAATGTCCTCCGCTTCACTAAATCGCCAGGTAACAGCTCATGATGCCGATGGATTTTTTACGGATAGCATCGGAGGGTACGCGTAAGAGCCAACGTAACAGTAGTGTATGGAACGCCGGTGCGACGTGCGACTGCACGAGCGCTGTCTTCCCCGTGCATAGACGAACCCGCTACAGTCTCCATTTCTTCCTGAACTGTTTCAGCAGCATTACGCCTTGTGCTCGGTCGGCCACTCCAGGGTCTATCGTCTAAACCAGGGGTCTCCAAACTTCGGCCCGCGGGCCGAAACCGGCCCGCGAGGTCCGGGAAACCGGCCCGCGTTAACTGGCCGGACATCCCCGGTATCCGGCCCACCAAATATTTGAAGTGGTACCTATACTGCCAACAATTGAGTTTCGAGGCCCATCGCGACCAATACACCGCGACATTGGCTCTGCTACTCGCAACAAGACTACATAACTAAACTTATTGTTGCTCCGCTTGAAATAATAATGCATTGACATACTCTACCTCTGTTACGTCTTGCAGTAATAGTGTTGCTAACAATGATTTTGAGATTTCGTTAACTTTGCAGGACGCTTTCGTGAAGAATGTGCAGTTGACATACTTTTTTGTCAGCGAAAGTCGCTGGAATAAAATACGCCAGAATTTTGGTCAGGTACGTACATCAATCAAAATTATGTAAGTAAATAAAAATCGTAGTTCGTTTCAGTGCTAGCTATTCCCACAACCTTAGATTTTTGCGATTTCATCTTTCCTTTAGTCTTACATTACGGTGATCATGGAGTGTTGGGGTGCTTTAACCCCACTAGGAAGATGGCCCTTATGACTTCGTGGAGGAGTCAATGTGGCCCGCGGACTAAAAAGGTTGGAGACCCCTGGTTTAAACAACCCGTGGCTTCGAACTTGGAAATCATTCTTGCCACAGCTGCATTTGCATTTTCGAATCCCCTTCTTATGGCGATAGGATCGTAACGCTGAACTAGCACATTCCCCATTCTGATAATACAGCTTCACTAAAAGCGCCTTTTCAGGTAACGTCAACATGCTGCGACTGCTGGCGCATCTGAGTCTCTCTCTTTTTTTTTTTTTTTTTACTTTATTGTTATTTTAAAACCTGTACAACAGGCAGGCTGTCAGCAGCACACTACGCTGCTCTTAGGCCATAGAAGACACAAGCAGCAAAAACAGTGAGAAGACACATAAGTCACAGAGCGGTGGGCAATAAAACAGGAGACACATAGAGACAATCACGGAGCCGTTCACACTCGTCGATAATCCACACTGCTAGCTGATGAGACGACGCACAACCACTGAAGATGGTGATGGCACTGGTGAACGATGGAGGGGACGGTGAACACTAAACACTAAACACTAAACACACAAAACACTGATCGCGGCGACCTCCGGCGCGCGAATGTCCATGTAACGTGTGCGAGTCCGGGGACCTACCAAGAGGGGTAGAAGGGGGAGGTGGGGGAGAGGGGAGAAAAAGGATGCCAATGGCTGAGGAGTCGGGAGCAGGAGGAGAGGAACAGGGGAGGGCAGGCCCGGGGGAGGAGGGGGGAGAAAAGGAGGAGGGAGGGAAAAGGGAGAGGAGGGAGGGAGGGTGCCCGGAGGAATAAGTACAGGAGGGGGGCGGGAGGATCAAAGTTGGTAGGAGGGGTAGGAGTCTCTCTCTCATTACAGCTCCTTTTATACACGATTGTCATGCGCAGTCACCGACGTTTTGTTGTCCAGCGCCATCTGTCGGACATTTTGTGATCTTTGTTTTTCTTTGTTCTAATAAAACCCCATGTCATTGCAAGCGTGTGTGTCAATTTTTACCTCCCTATCTACATTATTCCGTGGTTTATTAAGTTTTCAAATTTATACTGACTTTTTGATCACCCGGTATTTCTAAAATATTGTGCACCAGAATTCATAGCAGTAAAGATTACACAAACTAATTATAATCGCGTCATCTGTTACTGTGATAGATATAACATTCAAATTGTTTATCGTTACTTTAGGCAGTTGTAAAGTACGAACTGTGTAGCAGGTTCGTCTATGCACGGGGAAGTCAGCGCTCGTGCAGCGTTTGAGATATAGTGCAATTGAAGGATGTTGGGAACTAAGTGCCCTGATAATGTAAAGAATGAGAAAGTTGTCCACAACACTGACGAAAAAAGGAACATACCGAAAACACGTACAAGAAGGAGGGATAAGGTGACAGGACGAGCGTGAAGATATCAGGAAACAATTCCCGTAGTACTGCAGGGAGCTGTAGAGGGTAAAAACTGTAGGGGAAGGCTGAGATTGGAACACTTCCAAAAAATAATTAAGGGCGTGGGGTGCAGGTGCTGCACTGAGACGAAGTGGTTGGCACAAGAGAGGAATTCGTGGCGCGGTGCGTCAAACCTGTCACAAGATGAATTTTATCTTTACATGTCGTGATCCATTTGGTGTGAGGATTTTCTCTTGCTTAACTAAAGAACGACTTCATGAATATACGTGGGACTTATTGTAACGTTAAATGTGGTTATGGCCAATTTGTTACAGAAACAAAATGTCTCCTGAAGACTGGAGACCAGATTATTTATTCCATGGTTGGATATATTAACACGGTTCATCATGCGTTATGCAACCCAAGCCAATATAATTTTTACGAAATATTATTATAATATTCGCTTAGAAAAATATCTCTGAAGTTCATAGGCGAGAGAGTCAATTTAAGTTATCGCTTTCCTAATTTTCTAGTTTAGATCATCTAGTGTTTTAACTTGATGTGCACATGTTTTGACCTCTGTCTTGACTGATTCCTGCGGGAGCACTCGAACGAACGACACTCATTTATTAACTGTTCTGAGTGGCTCTCGCTGTATTGCGTTTATACGTCTACTTAATTTTCTTCTAGGTAAGGAACACAGGTTCTGCTGTAAAATGTTGTTATGAAGAACAAGTGAGGAAAGAAGTAATTGAAAACGAGGTAAAACTAATATTTTTGTTACTTCATCATCTTTATGCAATTATGAATGCATTCAAGATAAATTGTTGTTTTCTACGTTAGAGTCAGGCTATTTTTCACTAAAACATTTGTGGTTGTCCGCGTAAGTGAATGCACTCATGATTATTTTCTATAGTAGAGCGTTAGAGTCAAGATTTTCTTTATTAACTTTATTACAATATATATTTGTGGTTGACCATGTATGATATTATTGTGAGATATATCGACGTAAATGAATATATATAGTCGTTTATCCGCGGACGCGGCAGTCATTTCCGATGCTTTTCCAACAAATTACCTAAACGTAATCAATGTCGATTATATAGTATACTGACAAAGTGGGAAGATTACGAACACATTTATTGTTCACAGAGTTCTTTCGATTCTAGATTGTACTTTACCTTCTCGGCCATCGTTTGACTAACGTCACCGAACTGACAAACCTGCTCACTGCCTCTTCTTGCCACGTACACAAGCGAGTTCGCTGATAAACCTCTTTTCATCTTCGGGCAGCGAAGGGTCTCAGATTGTACCACATTCTGCGCTGACGAGCCTGCAGTCGTAATAGCGACTTCTTGACCAATTATATATTTCGACTCCCGTCTTTCATCCGGACGCAGAGGGATTTAGGAGCCCTTTCGCCTGCCGTTTCACTCCGAAAATCTGTTCCCTGTCCATTAAAAGCAGACGTCACAAGTACTGAGAAGCGCCTTGTGTGCTACTACTGATTACCAAGGCTGCTTTCAATTCATCCCCACTCCAATTTCCGATGAAACGCGTTCCGCATGCTGGAGTTTCTGATAAGAAGCAGTCAGCCGGAAGGCAGAAAATCTTAAGTTGGAAATTAGTTCCGCTCCCGTTATCGCATTCCTCCATTAGTGTATCTGAAGACATTTCAGAAGGGACTCAGCCGATTAGTTAGTTAATGTTCCATTCATTACTGATGTGAAACGAATCTGTTTACAGGATACGTGTACATCATTACTGGTAACATTAATAAACAAAAATATTTTTCGTCCTACACATGAAACGAGGCCAAAAGGAAAGTACTCTTTTTAAAGTTTTCCAGGCCACCAAAATATTCGTCCATGCAATAGGAGAAGTCGTCAAGGAGAAATGATTTTACATTAGATTTAAAACTTGCTTTGGTACCTCTCAGACATTTTATTAGGCAATTGGTGAAAAGTTTTTATTGCTGCCTATTGAACTCCTTCCTGAGGCACTGACATCTTTGATAATTTGTGATTTAGTGTTGTAAGTACGGACATCACAGTTGGCTTCAAATTTTTATGCATTATTTATGACGAATTTCATTTGCGAATATAGGTCTTGTAACGGTAGAATCAAAATGTCTAACTCCTTCAAGAGTTTCTGACATCACGATGCCACGTCAATACTACATATTATTCTCACTGTCCGCTTTTGTGCAATCAATACGTTATTTCTGAGTGATGAGCTACTCCCGAAAGTTATTTGGTAGAAAATTATTGAGTGTAAATGTGCAAAATATGTAGAGAGGAACATTCGCTTGTTTCCATTAGTAGTTATACGTAGAGCAAAGATATCTGAACTTAACTGTTTCAGTAGCTCAGTAACATGCTTATTTCTGTTGACGTTTTCATCAATATGTGCACCAAAAACTTTGGAGCATTTTACCACATTTACTGACTTGTGTTCATGTGCGACACAAATTGTTGGTAAGATTGTTTTTGTTGTACACAACTGAATAAAGCGTGTTTTCTCAAAATTTGGCGAGAGTCCATTTATAGAGAATAATTCTCGGAAAAGCATCATGAACAATGCCTTCTGTGGCTTCCTCTCTAATGGGTTGTCAGGATAATTCTACTACTTTAATGTAATTTGATTTATTATTTGTGGCTGCCTGTTCCTACCCATAACCAAACTAATGCATTAATTTTGATAAGGAGTACCGGAATATGGAAAAAAAGGTATCCTGGCCTCTACCGATGTGTTTTCCGCGGATGTCAAAATACATGTCGCAACAGCACACATGTGCAAAGTTCCTCAACTGCACAGACACTGAATCGTCCCCTTTGAGCAATTATACATGACTGTGCTTAAACTGACACACAATATTTTTAGCGCAACGCAGTCTGACATTCAAAAGTCCCTACAAATGAATGGTCCTGACTAACATTAACCTATACGTTTCACAAATCACTTACCTCACAAAAATCTTCATTACTCGAACTACTGCAATGCAGCGAGCGCCACTACTGCCAGCTAAATAAAAGATTCAAACTACTGAAGACACTAACTACTGATAGGCACAGTTAGCAAAAGAAAGATTTTGATAGAGAACAAACAATTTATTTACCTTAATATTGTTCAAAAGTCATAATATATATAGCAGTTCATGACAACCTTTCTTACAAAAGTACTGTTTCTGATGGACACACGTCCAGATCATCCGCTCTCAAAAATCAGCCATCTCACTTCCCCACATCCACCACTGCTGGCGAATCACCTCCAACTACGCAACGCTATGCACTGTTGACAGCCAACTGCCCAACACTACAATGGCAGACAACAATGCAAACTAGCCACAGACTGCACACAGCACAGCTGGTGATTTTCATACAGAGCGCTACGTGGAGTTACCAATAAGAAAACCTAAACAGCCTACTTACATAGCCCCCATGCTCCCCGCAAAAAATTTTACAAATTGTTTTGGGCAGTGGCCAATACAGATTTGAAAAAATTTTTCATAATCATAATTACAGTAACAAAGAAATCAAATGCACACACTCATTCAAAATGGCTCTGAGTACTATGGGACTTAACATCTATGGTCATCAGTCCCCTAGAACTTAGAACTACTTAAACCTAACTAACCTAAGGACGTCACACAACACCCAGCCATCACGAGGCAGAGAAAATCCCTGACCCCGCCGGGAATCGAACCCGGGCGTGGGAAGCGAGAACGCTACCGCACGACCACGAGATGCGGGCACACACACTCATTGATACAATGTTGGTCAAAAGCTAAAATTTACTCACAGTCCATAAAGACAGTCCTGATCGTTCATCACAGTAAAATAGCAGTGTTTTTCTCAAAGTCTGAGCAGTAAAAGAAAATGCACAGGGAAGTAGTGGATTTCCACGCAGTCTTGAAGAAGCAGAATTGTCCTTCCAATGGAATGACAGTGCTGACTCTTGACATGCAGACAGGTAATGGGCCACAACAGAGCAAACCCACAGCAGAGTCAGTCGAAGGTTTGAAGAATATTGGTAGGTAGGTCATCACAGAGCAGACCCACTGTAGTCCTGGTAGAGATTATGGTATTGGTGGGCCACCAGAGGTGCTGACCCAGTGCAGTCATTGTAGAAATAATAGTATTGGTGAGTCATCAAAGGTGTAGACCCACTGTAGTCCTTCTAGAAATAATGGTATTGGTGGGCCATCAAAGATGCAGACCCACTGTAGTCTTTGTAGAGACGGCCAGCAGCCATCTGTTGCGACTGTGCAGGTGCACAATCACCATCGAAGAGTCTTGCGGAGAATATAGCAAGTCCATAAACCACCAATGTGCACGCACAAAGTTTTTGGAATTGTCCTTAGAAGTCTTGCAGACAATATAGCATGTCCATAAACCACCACTTGTGCACTCACAAAGTTTTTGGAATTGTCCTTAGAATCAGCAGTGCTGTTAATCAGCCCTTGCTGAATTATTAACACACGTGCAAACACTAACAGTCCCTACTTCTCACATATTGTCCATATACTATGACCAACAGAAACGTGTGCAGTCAAATGTAACTTACAAGTTACTTAATTTGCTGAACTGGTGTCCATTACAATTTTATATCATGAGAATGCAACTACAAAGATACATAAAACATCATTAAAAACATAATAATACAGATAACATTTGTAGTAACACAGGCTTTACAAAAGAATAGAAATAAACATATACATCAGTGTTACAGGAATTATGATATAAGTAAACACATAAAAGATCAGAATAGCTTCTGAAACATCACCTTCACACATGAGCATTAAAACAGAACAGAATAAATAATGCCTAATCATCTTTACAAAGAAAATTACATATTATTAGAAAAATTCCACAACATAACTCATATCAGCTAAACACATAAAGACAGGAAAAACACAAATGTACAAGAGGACACAAACACATAGCACAATAACACAAGAGGAAAGGGCAGGGTTTGTTTTTAGTGTAACATTTGGCACTACAGTTCACAAAGTACAGACAAAATACAATTTCATAAGTGTGAAGTTATCCAACTGTGTAATTACGTAAACATCTGTCACTGATATAGTAAAATAAATGTTTGTCTGTCCCAGTTAAATGATCAGATAGCTGTGTAATTTATGTGTTAGAGAAATATGGTACCGATGAGTAAAGTTGTATAAGCAAATACGATATTAGCTAGGGCTCCTTGTGCTTGCCAAACACATGGTACACAAAGTATGCGTGGATTAATGTAATTATACCCTCAGGTGTTACAGATTACAGCAATGGAATGAAATGTATCACGGGAAACCTTTGTACCATTGTAATTCAAAAATCTTTAAAAATAAATGTTTTAAGTACGAAATCAATCACTCAAATACGTTTACTGTGGCGCTGAACTGTGCGTCTTGTTGTAAGATAATCTCTGTGGAAGTGTCGTAGTCATCGTCCTCCGAAAGCTAAGTTCTGCAGAAGTCAATGTACTTACCGCATGATAAACAAAAGTGAAAGTCTTTGCGTATTGATATCTTACATATTACACTTATTGCCGTGTTGAAGAAAGTACTGTGCTGTAACGTATTGTTGTACTACGGAAAAGGCTGTCTCATTGTAGCTATACCACAACAATTACTACTAAAACATGTTTTCCTTTCCAGAAGAATTCAGAAAACTGTGCAGATATAAAACAGAAACACCGCATAAGCAACATTGTAAATTGTCGCTCGTTAGTAGCGTCGTGATAAAATCGTGTAGCTGTCACATAAATTAACCACTGTGTCATCTGGTATCTCACAGAAAGTACTATAAATCCAGAATGTATTTTCAAGTAAACCAAAATGTTGCATTAAAATCTCATTATCAGTTCCAGTATATGTCCTAAGTATGTAAACCTGATAGTCGTTACATAATCGTGCAACTAACAAGGAAGAATGTACAAATAACAACACTGTGTAGTCCGTTCACTATAACAATGCATTCGTAATTTCTGTTTAAAAATGTTCCCTAGGTTCTAGACTGGATAATTAACTCCAAAACATTGTTGCATGTTAAAAGTTTCTCAGTGTGACAAATTGTACTAGTAGCGTGAAGCGAAAAGTTTTATGGCAAAGACTAAGTTAAAAAACCGATTATCTTTCAATAAACGGTTTTACATGTGAAATGTGGTGTAAACCTTTACTCTTCCTAGTACGCAGAGTCTCATCTTCAACGCAATTATTATGTGGTATACGTCGGATTCTGTAAGGCCCATTGTAAACTAGAAAGAATATGTGACTCAGGTGTTTCTTCTTATGTGACAATGAATGAGCTTTAATGAGAACTTTCTGATCAATATATAATTTCTTGAGACTCTTGAAATTTTCCCGGCGTATCGAATATTCCACAAGATTTCGGGATTGCAGCCGGATCTCATCGACTTCTTTCCACGATATTTCGGCTGACAACCTTACAGCCATCTTCAGGCGAGTGTTTGACACTGGAGATTGCTAGTACAAGTCGCTCTATTTATACGTAAAAGTGCCGTAGGCGCGCATGCGCAAGTTACCGTAGCTTGCGCGCCACCTGTCGATTCCAGGCCCTCTACAATATTACTGCATCTATGGAGCGCAAACGAATGCGTGAAAAAAGTAAAACATGCACGCAGACGTGTTCAAAACAATAAAATGCAAAATTTCAATGATAAAATTAAAATTACTTGTCGCTCGACTTGTCAGAAGCCATAAAAAGTTTTCTTTTGGTTGAAATTAAAGAAATCAACGTGTCCCAGGCCTTATTCAATAAAAAGCCGCCATCACGATTAATGAAATTTTCCGCTAAACGTATTTCCACGGATTCCTTCACAACTGTATCCCAGAAGGATCTCGATGGGGCCAAGATTTTCGTGGCCGAATTATCCATAGTATGTCCTGTGGAAATACAATGTTCGGCTATGGCCGACTTACTGGGCTGTAAAAGGCGAGTGTGGTGCTCATGTTCAACGCAGCGGTCGTGTACTGTGCGTGTGGTTTGACCAATGTAGGCTTTCCCACACTCGCAAGGTATTTTATAAATTCCAGCCTTCCGTAATCCCAGATCATCCTTGGCTGAGCCCAGAAGAGCACGAGTCTTTGTATGTGGCCGGAAGATTGCTTTCACACGATGTTTCTTTAAAAACAGGCGGGAAACATGTCGCGCCCTTACGAGAACTCGGCCTCAGAAGAGCAACATTTCTTTAATGGAAAGGGCTGCGCTGCGTAAGTTACGGGAAGATCCTCAGACGGTGGTCCTTCCGGCGGATAAGGGGAATGCTACTGTGCTGTTGCCACGTGATATGTATGATCAGAAGATATATAGTTTGCTGAGTGAGACAACGTACAGGAAGCTTGATAAAGATCCTACTCGGAAAGTAGAAAGGAAAACGTCAGAGTTGCTAAACTCCTCTTCTCTGCCGCAAGAAGTTGTGAAAAGATTGAGACCTCACAGTTCTGTTCCACCGAGGTTATATGGTCTTCCAAAGATCCATAAGGATAATGTGCCCTTACGCCCCATAGTGAGCAATGTCGGTGCTCCAACATATGATTTATCTAGTCATTTGGCTTCGCTACTGAGACCTTTTGTTGGCAAATGTACGCACCATATTCGCAACTCTGCGAACTTTATCAATAGACTGAGAACACTCTCTTCACGCGAGTCCATCTTTTGGATTCATTGTCACTTATCGGCAATAAGTTTACGGCCGATATAACGGCGCTGTTTCACCATGCCCTGTCCTCTACTTACTTTCTATATAATAATGAATATTTTCAGCAACTTGACGGTGTTGCCATGGGCAGTCCTCTGTCCCCTCTGGTAGCAAACTTTTATGTGGAAGACTTTGAGGGCTCTCGATTCGGCGACGTTGAAACCAACAGTCCTCTGGCGGTACGTGGACGATACTTTTGTAGTGTGGCTTCACGGTGAAGAAGAGCTTTTACTGTTTTTACAACATCTGAATTCCGTCCACACAAACATTCAGTTTACGATGGAAGTTGAAAAGGATGGTTGCCTACCATTTCTGGACGTCATGGTTAAACGCAGGGTGGATGGGTCATTGGGGCATTCTGTCTATCGAAAACCCACGCATACGGATCTGTACCTGCAGGCGTCAAGCTGTCATCATCCGTCACAAACTATGGGCGTCCTTCGAACGTTGGTGCATAGGGCACATGTCGTGTCTGATAAAGACAGCCTTGCAGACGAATTAGAGCACTTGAAATCGGTATTTCAACGTAATGGATATTCTGCACATCAGGTCAGTACTGCTTTAAGGAGGAAAAAACGTGACCACCCACAAGATCAAGAGGATAAGGAGGTGTTTAAGTCCAGAGCATTTCTCCCATATGTCGGGAACATTTCATCGAAAGTAGGCAGAATTTTAAAGAAACATCGTGTGAAAGCAATCTTCCGGCCACCTACAAAGACTCGTGCTCTTCTGGGCTCAGCCAAGGATGATCTGGGATTACGGAAGGCTGGAATTTATAAAATACCTTGCGAGTGTGGGAAAGCCTACATTGGTCAAACCACACGCACAGTACACGACCGCTGCGTTGAACATGAGCGCCACACTCGCCTTTTACAGCCCAGTAAGTCGGCCATAGCCGAACATTGTATTTCCACGGGACATACTATGGATAATTCGGCCACGAAAATCTTGGCCCCATCGAGATCCTTCTGGGATACAGTTGTGAAGGAATCCGTGGAAATATGTTTAGCGGAAAATTTCATTAATCGTGATGGCGGCTTTTTATTGAATAAGGCCTGGGACCCGTTGATTTCTTTAATTTCAACCAAAAGAAAACTTTTTATGGCTTCTGACATGTCGAGCGACAAGTAATTTTAATTTTAACATTGAAATTTTGCATTTTATTGTTTTGGACACGTCTGCGTGCATGTTTTACTTTTTTCACGCATTCGTTTGCGCTCCATAGATGCAGTAATGTTGTAGAGGGCCTGGAATCGACAGGTGGCGCACATGCTACGGTAGCTTGCGCATGCACACCTACGGCACTTTTACGTATAAATAGAGCGAATTGCACTAGAAATCTCCACCAGCATCTCCGCCAGCACCGCCTCCTTCCCGTTACCCAGTGTGGCTTTTGGCCGTCCTTCTCTTCCGACGACCTTCTCCTTCACCTCAGTCTTCTCCTTTCCGAACAGCTTAATTCCCGTCGCTCCGCAATCTTCCTCTCCCTGGACCTCGAATGTGCATTTGACCGCGTATGGCATTCCGGTCTCCTCTTGAAGCTCCAAACCTTCGCCCTTCCCATTAACTACGCCCGTCTGATCGGCTCCTTTCTCTCCCGCCGCCCTTCCTATGTCACCATCCATAACACCGGTTCCTACACCTTTTTCCCCTCTGCTGGTGTGCCCCAAGGCTCCGTCCTCTCCCCCCTTCAGTACCTTTTGTACACGGCGGACATGCCGCCGCCGTCAGCCCCCATCCACCTTCTCCAGTTTGCCGATGACACCGCCTTCCTTGCCCTTGCCCCCACCCTACAGCGCTCCCAACACCTTCTCCAATCCCATCTTGCCCGGTTCACCGTTTGGTGCAACCAGTGGTTGCTCAAGGTCAATCCCTCCAAAACCCAGGCGATCATTGTAGGCAAAACCACCCCTTCCTTCCGCCTCCTTGATTTCTATCTCACCATCTATGGCCGTCACTCCCACCCTTACGTACCTTGGCGTCACCCTCGACCGTCGCCTCTCCTGGACTCCCCACCTCCGGACAATCCAAGCCAAGGCACGCTCCCGACTCAGTCTCCTCAAGCTCCTCTCCGGCCGTACGTGGGGTCTGGACCCCTCCCCCATCCTCCACACCTATAAGTCCCTCATCCGCCCTATCCTTTGTTATGCCCATCTGGCTTGGATCTCCACCCCCCCCTACCTTTTATAAATCCCTCCAAATCCTTGAACGTCATGCTCTCCGCCTCGCCTATCGCATCTGTCTCCCCTCCCCCACGCGGCTCCTGTACGATCTCATCCCCTTCACCCACCTCCTCCTTTTCCTTGAAAGGATACAGCTCCTGTACACCACCCGCAAACTCGATCCTCCTCACCCGCTCATCTCCCCGATCCTCTTCCACCCCCGCCAGCTGCCGCGCCTGTATTCGCACGTCCCACCCGGTCTCCATCTCTCCACCCTTCTTACCCTCTCCCAAGGTGGCTTCCGCCAGCTCCCCCTCCCTGATGATGCCCTCCTCCCCTCCATCTACCCCTCCTACCAACTTTGATCCTCCCGCCCTCCTCCTGTGCTTGCTCCTCTGGGCACCCTCCCTCCCTTCTCTCCCTTTTCCCTCCCTCCTCCTTTTCTCCCCCCTCCTCCCCCGGGCCACCCCTCCCCTGTCCCTCTCCTCCTGCCCCAGTCTCCTCTGCCATTGGCATCCTTTTTCTCCCCTCTCCCCCACCTCACCCCTGTTCCCCTCGTGGCAGGTCCCCAGACTCGCACACGCTAAGTTAGCAGTGTGGATTATCGACAAGTGTGAACGGCTCCGTGTTTGTCTCTATGTGTCTCCTGTTTTATTGCCCACCGTTTCTGTAACTTATGTGTCTTCTCACTGTTTTTGCTCCTTGTATATTCTATGGCTGAAGAGCAGCGTAGTGTGCTGCTGACAGCCTGCCTGTTGTACAGGTTTTAAAATAACAATAAAGTAAAAAAAACTAGCAATCTCCAGTGTCAAACACTCGCCTGAAGATGGCTGTAAGATTGTCAGCCGAAATATCGTGGAAAGAAGTCGATGAGATCCGGCTGCAATCCCGAAATTTGTGGAATATAATTTCTTTGCATTTGCTTTACCGTGTAGTTTTCTCCTTTTGTCTGCTGCAGATTTTATATTTTTAATAGCCAAATCAATTATGACTTTGTGTCGAAGTTTACGTGTATTCGGGAAAGGTACAAGCTCTCTGATTCTTTTCGGTGGTTCTTCATTCTTCAGTAAAAGAATAGGTGGTAAGGCAGTGGAGTCATGTATGTAAGTAGGCTATTTAAGTTTTCTTATTGGTAACGCCACGTAGCGCTCTGTATGAATCTCGCCAATTCTGATGAAATTAAAGTCATTCGTTACGATTATATCGTCTGTCGTCATGTCGGTAGTTCCAGTAGTTTCTTTCTTGTCGGTTAAGTGGTGGAGAATTTCTCCCTCAATTATCACTGCACGGTGGGCCGTTGCGTCTGAAGTTATTCTGTCTCCCGTGATAATAATAGTTCTGGTTGTCATATTGTCTGTTTCTATGATAGTCTCTGTTATATTCATTACTATGGAAATGCGATCTTTCTCTGTAATTATTACTCTGCCAGGGCTGTCATACGGGTAGTGTCTGTTTTGGTCACGATTTACGTTGTAATAATAGCCTTGTCGTGTCCAGTTATTATTTCTTACATCGTGGAATTGTGACGGATGTGACCTGTAATTGTTGTGTTCCTGTTTTTGCGTCACGCGGTTGTCAGTGTCAATTTCCAATTCTTGTAGCAGTCCCTGAAAAGCTTCAATGTCGTCTTTGCAACGTCCTGCCAAAATAATATGCCGTAAATGTTCAGACAATTTGATTAAGAAAATGCGGATGAGTTCTGATGGGCTGTAAGGGTTTGACAGGTACTGATTCTTGTGCAACATGTCTTCAAAATATTTCACAAGACTGGAAAATTCAGATTGTTCGTAATGTTTCATCATAATGATGCAATGTTTTACTCGGTCTTGTGTAGCTTGAGACCAATATGCCGAGAGGAAAGCATGATAAAATTCTCCTTCACTGCGACAATCGTGAATGACCAATCGCATTCTTACAGCTGGTTCATTCTCTAAATAGCCACACATAAATTCTAATCTGTGCTCTAATGACCAGTTGGGAGGAAAACAATGAGAAAACTGATGGAGCCACGCTTGTGGATGAATGTCGTTGCCAGAATTCTTAAATGTTGAATTTACGTGTAGTAATGAACAGCTTATAGTCAAAATCATCGTGTCGGCGAGTCGCATATTGGTCATTGTTACGTCGTGTCGGCGGTTCCATCTCAAAATTCTGTGCACCTTGCCAATTTCTTTCATAATTTCCGAAAAGCCCTGTGTTATTATTTTGTGGCTTTTCCGTATTTCTAAGTCCCTCTTCCCGTGTTGGAGGGCGAGTGTCCTCTGAAATATGTAATTTTTGTATTACTTGTGCCAACTGATCTTGTACTTCCCGGATTTCTCTTTTGTGTTGTGTATTAATTTGATTCTGATTTTGTTTGAATTTCTTAATTTGTTCATACTCTTCTGTGTCAGTGATGGCTACAGGTCTTGTGTCATTCAGATCATCATCTACCTTTGCAGATATGTTAGTGAACTGATCCAAAAGTTCGGCTACTTTCTCCGATAGTGTACTTATTTCCTCAGTGTGTTTTTCTGAACCAAGTTTCAGAGTGTCCATTTGTGTTGAAATCGTATCTACTGTGTCCATTAAGTTTTCCTGAGTTTTTGCAAGTTGCGTAACCGAATCGGTAGATGCAACTGAGTCAAATTTAGCTTGCAAGGTCTCATGATTTTCATGAACAATAGTTTGCAGTTCTTTTATAGCTGCTTCGTGATTCTGTAATGTATTTTCATGCCGCGAAAAAATAGGTTGAAATGCTCACAAATTTGTGTTTTTACGTCATTACAGACTTTTTGACATTTCGATTCGATTTTATGTAACTAAGTAGTTAAATCTTCACGTGTTTGTTCAAGCATATGTTCCACTGAGTCTAACTTTTGAAGATTTTGTTCCATTGTGTCTAACTTTTGTAGCCTTTTCCCATTTGTTGCATTAACTATAATAACAATGCACTGGTGTCTGAAACATGTTCCTCAGTGCTTTTACCGAGCGAGTGATTAGCACACTGGACTCGCATTCAGGAGGACGACGGTTCAATCCCGCCTCCGGCCATCCTGATTTAGGTTTTTGGTGATTTCCCTAAATCGCTTCAGGCAAATGCCGGGATGGTTCCTTTGAAAGGGCACGGCCGATTTCCTTCCCCATCCTTCCCTCACCCGAGCTTGCGCTCCGTCTCTAATGACCTCGTTGTCGACGGGACGTAAAACACTAATCTCCTCCTCCTCAGTGCCTTTCAGCAGTGAAGTTGCACCGGCAACATTCACATTTTGACAAGCAGAAAATGTGTCTTGACTTATTTGAGAAAACGGTGATGATCCAAAACCTGAATCTGCAGTATTTGCATGATTGTGTCCTGTCATTCCCGATTCATGAGGAGGGCTGTCACCGACCGATCGATCGATAATGCTTCCCTGTTCACTAATTGTTTCACTGTCTACACCATTGTTTGCCGCCCACTCCAATCCCCTATTCACAATTACCAAATTACTATGTTGAACATTAGTTAATTTGTTACACGGTGGCGCTAACACACTGCTTGCGTCTTCACTGTCATTTATCAGTTTACTTTGGAGCCTGGTATTACGTTTTTCACACGCCATAATTGTCACAATATTTCACACGATAACACAGAAAAGCACAATTTGAAGAGCAAAAATAAGAAAACACATTAACATAGCACTGAAAATAATATCTAGTTAATCGCAAGTGCAGCTGCGAAATACTTGGTGCAAATCTACATGCATGCCACAACTGTTTTAATGTACAACAGTGAAAGACTGCAACTACAGAGGAGATTCTCTCTACAATTACGCGCTAGCAATAAACAAAAGCTACACTAATTACACAAACTACAAGAAAATATCAGAAGATTCCAGTGAGGTATCCTCGGCTAAGGGTCGACATATGAAACGTTCACGTTCCCTTTTAACAATTATATATGACTGTGCTTAAACTGACACACAATATTTTTAGCGCAACGCAATCTTGACTTCCAAAAATCCCTACAAAAGAATGGCCCTGACTAACATTAACCTATACGTTTCACAAATCACTTACCTCACAAAAATATTCATCACTCGAACTACTGCAATACAGCGAGTGCCACTACTGCCAGCTAAATAAGAGATTCAAATTACTGAAGGCACTAACTACTGATAGGCATCGTTAGCAAAAGAAAGGTTTTGATAGAGAACAAACAATGTATTTACCTTAATATTGTTCAAAAGTCATAATATATATAGCAGTTCATGACATCCATTCTTACAAAAGTACTGTTTCTGATGGACACACGTCCAGATCATCCGCTCTCAAAAATCGGCCATCTCACTTCCCCACATCCACCTCTGCTGGCGGATCACCTCCAACTGCGCAACGCTACGCGCTGTTAACAGCCAACTGCCCAACAGTACAATGGCAGACAACAATGAAAACTAGCCACAAACTGCGCACAGCACAGCCAGTGATTTTCATACAGAGCGCTACGTGGCGTTACCATTAAGAAAACCTAAACAGCCTACTTACAAAACCCCTCTGTCTTAGGGAATTGACCAGCAGAGGTTGTGGACATGCAAGTCCAAAGGAGGCTGGAATTAATGTCAGGAGAGAAGCAGTAATACCTGAGTGATCCATTAAGAGAGCTCGCTGTCTTCGTACATGGACTAGTCGTTGGATGACCCCTGGGTAACAAACCCATCAGGGACATTTCAAAGCTTCTAAGGCTGCCTAGCTTGACTGTCGAAGATGTGACTGTGAAGTGGAAACGCAGAGGATCAATCTCACTGAAACAAAGACCAGGCGGACCTCATGTACTTCTGACAGGGATCGTCGAACAATGCGGATGGTGGCTGTAAAATATCGCATGGTATCAGCGGAAGGAAACACTCGTGACTGATTGATTGTGGGAGGTATCGGACTAAAGAGTGAGGACATCAGTTCCGCAGTTCAAAAGTTACGTGCGTGAGATACAGGAGCCCGCGAAAAGTGGACGTATCCAATCAGAGGGGTCAAATCATGAAGAAGCTATGAACACACATAGTAGAAGGCATAAAAGAGTAGGTCAAATCTAAAAACTGGAGAAACAGCGGTATAAAAGAGAGGTCTATGCACTGGAGAGTGGTCATGGGTGCCACGCCGTGAAAACACGAGGAGAGGCCAAAACCACAACCACCCTGCCCCTGCTCCAGGAGGAAAGCAAAACCTTATAACTGCAAATAAGGAAACCACTTTCACAAAGGAAACTGAGGACCAGTTGGCCACCTGTGAATCGTCCGCTCATATTAAAGACAAGGAATTTGGAAGGCTATACTTAGTGCGAAGGGCCTAAAGAAAGGGACATTCCATCAACATATGGAATACCGTCAGTCTGGCTCCACAACCACATTATGGGGGCGGTCCGTTGTGCACGAGAGAACAATGGGTAAGGCTAGTATGACCGATGCGTAGACGGCAACCATATCCCGTGGTCTGCATTCTCCATGAGAGGGACTACCAAGCAGTGGAGACTTCAGTGTAACCATTGTATTTGTATAAAAGTGTCATTTTTGTTCATCTCATTGCGTACACTACTGGTCATTAACGCTGCTACACCACGAAGATGACGTGCTACAGACGAGAAATGTAACCGACAGGAAGAGGATGCTGTGATATGCAAATGATTAGCTTTTCAGGGCATTCACACAAGATTGGCGCCGGTGGCGACACCTACAACGTGCTGACATGAGGAAAGTTTCCAGCCGATTTCTCATACACAAACAGCAGTTGACCGGCGTTACCTGGCGTAACGTTATTGTGACGCCTCGTGTAACGAGGAGAAATGCGTACCATCAGGTTTCCGACTTTGATAAAGATCGGATTGTAGCCTATCGCGATTGCGGTTTATCGTATCGCGACAATGCTGCTCGCGTTGGTCGAGATACAATGACTGTTAGCAGAATATGGAATCGGTGGGTTCAGGAGGATAATACGGAACGCCGTGCTGAATCCCAACGACCTCGTATCACTAGCAGTCGAGATGACAGACATCTTATCCGCATGGCTGTAACGGATCGTGCAGCCACGTCTCGATCCGTGAGTGAGCAGATGGGGACGTTTGTAGGACAACAACCATCTGCACGAACAGTCCGACGATGATTGCAGCAGCATGAACTACCAGCTCGGAGACCATGGCTACGGTTACCCTTGACGCTGCATCACAGACAGGAGCGGCTGCGATGGTCAACTCAACGACGGACCTGGGTGCACGAATGGCAAAACTTCATTTTTTCGGATGAATCCAGATTCTGTTTACAGCACCATGATGGTCGCATCCGTGTTTGGCGACATCGAGGTGAACGCACGTTGTTGTTGTTGTGGTCTTCAGTCCTGAGACTGCTTTGATGCAGCTCTCCACGCTACTCTATCCTGTGCAAGCTCCTTCATCTCCCAGTACCTACTGCAACCTACATCCTTCTGAATCTGCTTAGTGTATTCATCTCTTGGTCTCCCTCTACGATTTTTACCCTCCACGCTGCCCTCCAATGCCAAATTTGTGATAACTTGATGCCTCAGGACATGTCCTACCAACCGATCCCTTCTTCTAGTCAAGTTGTGCCACATACTTCTCTTCTCCCCAATCCTATTCAATACCTCCGTATATATACGTGATCTACCCACCTAATCTTCAACATTCTTCTGTAGCACCACATTTCGAAAGCTTCTATTCTTTTCTGGTCCAAACTATTTATTGTCCACGTTTCACTTCCATACATGGCTGAACTCCATACAAATACTTTCAGAAACGACTTCCTGACAAATCTATACTCAATGTTAACAAATTTCTCTTCTTCAGAAACGCTTTCCTTGCCATTGCCAGTCTGCATTTTATATCCTCTCTACTTCGACAATCATGTTATTTTGGTCCCCAAATAGCAAAACTCCTTTACTACTTTAAGTGTCTCATTTCCTAATCTAATTCCCTCAGCATCACCCGATTTAATTCGACTATATTCCATTATCCTCGTTTTTGTTGATGTTCATCTTATACCCTCCTTTCAAGACACTGTCCATTCCGATCAACTGCTCTTCTGAGTCCTTTGCTGTCTCTGACAAAATTACAATGTCATCGGCAAACCTCAAAGTTTTTATTTCTTCTCCCTGGATTTTAATGCCTACTCCAAATTTTTCTTTTGTTTCCTTTACTGCTTGCTCAATATACAGATTGAATAACATCGGGGAGAGGCTACAACCCTGTCTCACTCCCTCCCCCACCACTGCTTCCCTTTCATGCCCCTGGACTCTTATAACTGCCATCTGGTTTCTGTACAAATTGTAAATAGCCTTACACTCTCTGTATTTTATCCCTGCCACCTTCAGAATTTGAAAGAGAGTATTCCAGTCAACATTGTCAAAAGCTTTCTCTAAGTCTACAAATGATAGAAACGAAGGTTTGCCTTTCCTTAATCTTTCTTCTAAGATAAGTCGTAAGGTCAGTATTGCCTCACGTGTTCCAACATTTCTACGGAATCCAAACTGATCTTCCCCGAGGTCGGCTTCTACCAGTTTTTGCATTCGTCTGTAAATAATTCGCGTTAGTATTTTGCAGCTGTGACTTATTAAACTGATAGTTAGGTAATTTTCACATCTGTCAACACCAGCTTTCTTTGGGATTTGAATTATTATATTCATCTTGAAGTCTTGGGGTATTTAGCCTGTCTCGTACATCTTGCTCACCAGATAGTAGAAGTTTGTCAGGACTGGCTCTCCCAAGGCCGTCAGTAGTTCTAATGAATGTTGTCTACTCCCGGGGCCTTGTTTCGACTCAGGTCTCTCAGTTCTCTGTCAAACTCTTCACGCAGTATCTTATCTCCCATTTCATCTTCATCTACATCCTCTTCCATTTCCATAATACTGTCCTCAAGTACATCGCCCTTGTATAGACCCCCTATATACTCCTTCCACCTTTCAGCTTTCCCCTCTTTGCGTAGAACTGGGTTTCCATCTGAGCTTTTGATATTCATACAAGTGGCTCTCTTTTTTTCAAATGCCTATTTAATTTTCCTGTGGGCTGTATCTGTCTTACCCCTAGTGAGATAAGCCTCTACATCCTTACATTTGTCCTCTAGCCGTCCCTGCTTAGCCATTTTGCACTTCCTGTCGATCTAATTTTTGAGACGTTTGTATTCCTTTTTGTCTGCTTCATTTACTGCATTTTTATATTTTCCCATTTCATCAATTAAATTCAATATTTCTACTGTTACCCAAGGATTTCTACTAGCCCTCGTCTTTTTACCTACTTGATCCTCTGCTGCTTTCACTGCTTCATCTCTCAGAGCTACCCATTCGTTTTCTACTGTATTTCTTTCCCCCATTCCTGTCAATTTTTCTCTTATGCGGTCTCTGAAACTCTGTACAACCTCTGGTTTAGTCAGTTTATCCAGGTCCCATCTCCTTAAATTCCCACCTTTTTGCAATTTCTTCAGTTTTAATCAACAGTTCATAACCAACAGATTTTAGTCAGAGTCCATATCTGCCCCTGGAAAAGTCCTGCAATTCAAAACATGGTTCCTAAATCTCTGTCTTACCATTATATAATCTATCTTATATCTTTTAGTATCTTCAGGATTCTTCCATGTATACATCCTTCTTTTATGGTTCTTGAACCAAGTGTTAGCTATGTTTAAGTTATGCTCTGTGCAAAATTCTACCAGACAGCTTTCTCTTTCATTTCTTAGCCCCAATCCATATTCACCTACTATGTTTCCTTCTCTCCCTTTTCCTACTGTCGAATTCCAGTCACCCATGACTATTAAATTTTCGTCTCCCTTCACTACCTGAATAATTTCATTTATCTCATCATACATTTCTTCAATTTCTTCGTCATCTGCAGAGCTAGTTGGCATATAAACTTGTACTACTGTAGTAGGCATGGACTTCGTGTCTATCTTGGCCACTATAATACGTTCACTATGCTGTTTATAGTAGCTTACCTGCACTCCTATTTTTTTATTCATTATTAAACCTACTCCTGCATTACCCCTATTTGATTTTGTATTTATAACCCTGTATTCACCTGACCAGAAGTCTTGTTCCTCCTGCCACCGAACTTCACTAATTCCCACTATATCTAACTTTAACCTATCCATTTCCCTTCTTAAATTTTCTAACCTACCTGCCCGATTGAGGGATCTGACTTTCCACGCTCCGATCCGTAGAATGCCAGTTTTCATTCTCCTGATAACGACGTCCTCTTGACTAGTCCCCGCCCGGAGATCCGAATGCGGGACTATTTTACCTCCGGAATATTTTACCCAAGAGGACGCCATTATCATTGAACCATACAGTGAAGCTGCATGCCCTCGGGAAAAATTACGGGTGTAGTTTCCTCTTGCGTTCAGCCGTTCGCAGTATCACAACAGCAAGGCCGCTTTGGTTAGTGTTACAAGGCCAGATCAGTCAATCATCCAGACTGTTGCCCCTGAAACTACTGAAAAGGCTGCTGCCCCTCTTCAGGAACCACACGTTTGTCTGGCCTCTCAACAGATACCCCTCCGTTAGGGTTGCACCTACGGTACGGCTATCTGTATCGTTGAGGCACGCAAGCCTCCCCACCAACGGCAAGGTCCATGGTTCATGAGGGGAGGAACGCATATTGGAAGCGTGTATTCGTCATCGCCATACTGGCGTACCACCCGGCGTGATGGTATGGGTTGCCATTGGTTTCACGTCTCTGTCACCTCTTGTTCGCATTGACGGCACTTTGAACAGTGGACGTTAAATTTCAGATGTGTTACGACCCGTCGCTCTACCCTACATTTGATCCCTGCGAAACCCTACATTTCAGCAGGATAATGCACGACCGCATGTTTCAAGTCCTGTACGGGCCTTTCTTGATAGAGAAAATGTTCGACTGCAGCCCTGGCCAGCACATTCTCCACATCTCTCACCAACTGAAAACGTCTCATCAATGGTGGCCGAGCAACTGGCTCGTCACAATACGCCAGTCACTACTCTTGATGAACTGTGGTATCGTGTTAAGGCTGCATGGGCAGCTGTACCTGTACACGCCACCCAAGCTGTGTTTGACTCAGTGCCCAGGCGTATCAAGGCCTGAGGTGGTTGTTCTGGGTACTGATTTCTCTGGATCTATGCACCCAAATTGCGTGAAAATGTAATCACATGTCAGTTCTAGTATAATATATTTGTCCAATTAATACCCGTTTATCATCTGCATTTCTTCTTGGTGCAGCAATTTTAATGGCCAGTAGTGTATATCTTTCAATTACCTTCTGTACTGTACTGCAGCAGTTCTTTTGATGCATGGTCCTATTTCCATCGAACTGTGTTATTTGGCAGTGACACATAATGCGAAAGTCATTTTCTTCCTTAAGTTTTGAACACCAGTGCACATAAAAACTGCCACTTCTACGTTATCGTTTGTATGTGCAGTGGCACTTTGGCTACAGTTAGGTAGCCAATTTTGAATTGTGGGCATCCGCCGCTGTGGAATTTTGCCATGATGAACAAGAATGCTCCAGCTGTGTGATAAATATTTGTGATCCAAGTAGTTTCTCGGCTTTAGAGCCACATCTTCAGGGATACATACTTATTTTATAATTTCTTTCAAACCAGTACATGACCTAACATTCTTTGTCTAATTGTGTAAAAATGTTTAACCATCAAGACGATGGCAGTCCAATTTAAAATAGGGCAGGGTACAAGAAGCATCACCCCGATACAGGAAAACTAAAGCTTAACATCGTCGTGACAAAATGGTGTCCCCAGTGACCACGTAGACGAACTTAACTGATCCGGTGGCGGTGCCGATCACGCTCTCTTACGTGCATGCGAGTGCCTTCTTTATAGTCACCGGCACCGGTTCATTTAAGTTCGTCTACGTGGTCACTGAGACAGCATGTTGTCACGACGATGTTACGCCTCTTGTGTCGGGTAGATGTTCCCTGCAGTCTGCCCTATTTTAAATTGGACTACCAACCTCTCAATGGTTAAACACTTTTGTCACAACTGAACAAAGACTATTGGGTTATCTACTGGTTATCGTTTGAAGTAAATTATGAAATAAATATGTATTCCCGAAGATGTGGCTTTAAAGCCGCGAAACCAGTTGGGTCATAAATGAAGATTTATCATATAGCCGAAGTTGTCTTTTTATCGTGGTATCATTACGTAAGCTGAGGCCTAGATTCAGATATCAATAAGGATTCTTGGAATGGAGTATCAACACCAGTTGGACTTTTATTTTCCAACATTTCGACTGGTTTCGGCCAACAACGCTATTTACAAGTGGTTATATGCCTAGATTCGCGGAAATACATACATAGACTATTAGTTGTACATGCTGGCGTCGTGGAGTGGCCGCCTGGTTTGAGGCGCCATGTCACGGAGTGCGCGGCCCCTCCCACAGGAGGTTCGAGTCCTCCCTCGGGCATGGGTGTGTGTGTTGTTCTTAGCATAAGTTAGTTTAAGTAGTGTGTAAGTCTAGGGAGTGATAATCTCAGCAGTTTGGTCCCTTAAGAATTCACACACATTTGGATATATTTTTTATACATACTGCAAAACAAATTAATAAGTAGCAGGATTACAGTTTTAAGGTGTGTACCTCAAGCAGTGAGAATTCCTTTAGTATGAAGTGATTATTTACCTTCGTTTTATTAAATGTTGGTTGCGAAACTAGTTGGGTCATAAAGGAAGATTTATCATACAGCCGAATTCGTCTTTTTATCGTGGTCTCATTACGTGATAAAGATAGCCACAGTAACTTTTTCTCGAAAATTTTAAAATTATCATGATTATGTGATGCACTTTCACTGTAAATGCATAGGTAGTTCCTGGGATTCAGATCTTTGAGTGATGACTGTTTGTAAGGTAATTATTGTTTTATTGTAGCTATTATGATTAATTTTTACTTCGCGTTCGATTGCTTGTACCGAGGTAGGTTTACAGTTTGCGTTGTCCGCTATAAAGTAGTGAAACCGATTCAATGTGGGCTATGCACATATCATGTGTGATGGATCAGCTAAATGAAGCTGTCCTTTACATAGCCCATTACGTAACTACGTGTACTCTGGTTTTCCAGTGAATGTTAGTACAGCGAGACGGGCGCAGAAAACCAAACACTGTGCATGTCCGAATACGCTGTAACTACATGAGTAAAGATACTTAATGTGTTTGATGTCAAACAAAACAGATAATAGAACAAACTTCATCTGTTTTCAGAGCTGCATGAGGTGTGTAATCGAGATTTAACAGAAATATTACGCACATATATCTTTTAACCGAAAGATATTCTACTGTGTAGCAATCAGTCAGTTGTCGACATTCTCATGACCATCCTTCTGGGTGTACTGTCGCTTTATAATACTAAAATTTTAGAACTTAAACATATGAGTATTTTATAACACGGAGCGGCGTTATACCTAGAACGATTTTGGTGAGATTCTCACTGCCCTGGAAACATACGTTTTTGCATTACTTATTGACATTGTTTCGCTGCATATTCTCTGTTGTTTATAAGTACCTATTTCGAATAATTTGCCGGTATTACAAGCCTCCCCAAGGGGCGCCCGGTTGTAATTGCTGAAATTTCTGCCCCTTCATTCGAAAACGGTTCTCATACCGCTATGATAGATGCACATCTGAATGAGAACAGAGTTTAATTTCGACCGGGACGGCGTTCCCACACTTTTTTTAATTCATTTTATCTTTTAGACTCACTGGAACAAGTCTGCACAGGAGATTTAAAATAGTATACTTCTATTAAATCGCAACGTAACTGTAATTGCCGCTGTGGCGGCACCAGCGGAAGTAACAATGGGTAACTAACGTGATGCGATGGGCAGGGACGTGTGGGAGGTACTGTGTACGTGTGTGTGTGTGTGTGTGTGTGTGTGTGTGTGTGTGTGTGTCTGTGTCTGTGTCTGTGTGTGTGTCGGTGGGTGGGTAGGTTTGTGTACGTATGGTGTACGCAAGATAAGCTGAACGTCGTTTCGAAGTCGTACGTGGACCCAATGAGCCAGACATATGTTCATCGCTAATCGCTTTATTAATTAGTACTGGACACACGTTCTCCAAATAGCTACACTGCAACTGTCTGAACGTTGCAGCTGATAGCAGTTGAAAAACAGTCACGAAGACTACCAACTTGTGCCGATATGCATCTAGCGCATCTAGGGCACAAAGTGAAACTGCTACGGGAAAGACGTTGGCAAGTGTTGCTCATTTTAAATCTTATCGTCTTATTGTTTTGATTATAAGATACTATGATTTAAAAACATGAATTTCAGAACAGTTCTTGTAAATAATTATTTCTCACCGTAAGTTTTATCATAAGTTTTCAAAAGTAGAAGTCTGGGATTATCAACAATGCAGAAAAAGAGATTGCTACTTACTGAAGAGCAGAAACGTTAAGTTGCAGACGCGCAGAAGTAACAGGCACTTGCATAAAGCTTTCGGCCATAGCTTTCATCATCATCATACTCTAACCAAGCACATATCACGCGCACATGGCCGCCAACTCCGGCAGTTCATATGTCCATGAGTGTGTTTGCTTTTGTGTATGAAAAGCGTGTGTTTCTCTTTTGCTGATGAAAGCTGTAGCCGAGAGCTTCATGTAAGGGTTTTTTACATGTCTACGGTAAGTAGCAATCTATCATTTCATACATTGTTGATATTCCTACATGGAGTTTCCATCGTTTAAACTTGGGATAATTATGACTAGTGGCTGGTGGGAGGGGAGTATCCTATGTTTTAAGAGGCGCATTTTATAAATTAAACAGTGAATAAGTGACTGAAGACCATTACTGGCACTTTCAGATCTACTCAATAATTTCCAGTTTATCCATAAATTCCCCGATGTATCTCAAAAGAAAATCTACCAAGGTGCTAATGTGTATGAAAACAGAGTTGCATCAGACCTCATTTGTATGTATACTACTGGCCATTAAAATTGTTACACCACGAAGATGACGTGCTACAGACGCGAAATGTAACCGACAGGAGGAAGAAGCTGTGATATGTAAATGATTAGCTTTTCAGAGCATTCACACAAAGTTGGCGCCGGTGGCGACACCTACAACCTGCTGACGTGAGGAAAGTTTCCAGCCGATTTCTCATACACAAACAGCAGTTGACCGGCGTTGCCTGGTGAAATGTTGTTGAGGTGCCTCGTGTAAGGAGGAGAAATGCGTACCATCACGTTTCCGACTTTGATAAAGGCCGGATTGTAGCCCATCGCGATTGCGGTTTATCGTATCGCGACATTGCTGCTCGCGTTGGTCCAGATCCAATGACTGTTAGCAGAATATGGAATCGGTGGGGTCAGGAGGGTAATACGGAACGCAGTGCTGGATCCCAACGACCTCGTATCACTAGCAGTCGAGATGACAGGCATCTTATCCGCATGTCTGCAACGGATCGTGCAGCCACGTCTCGATCCCTGAGTCAACAGATGGAGACGTTTGCAAGACAACCACCATCTGCACGAACAGTTCGACGACGTTTGCAGCAGCATGGACTATCAGCTCGGAGACCATGACTGCAGTTACCCTGGACGCTGCATCACAGACAGGAGCGCCTGTGATGGTGTACTCAACGACGAACCTGGGTACACGAATGGCAAAACGTCATTTTTTCGGATGAATCCAGGTTCTCTTTACAGCATCACGATGGTCGTATCCGTGTTTGGCGACATCGCGGTTAACGCTCATTGGAAGCGTGTATTCGTCTTCGCCATACTGGCGTGTCACCCGCCGTGATGGTATGGGGTGCAATTGGTTACACGTCTCGGTCACCTCTTTTTCGCATTGACGGCACTTTGAACAGTGGCTCTACCCTTCATTCGATTCCTGCGAAACCCTACATTTCAGCAGGTCAATGCAAAACCGCATGTTTCATTTCCTGTACGGGCCTTCCTGGATACAGAAGATGTTCGACTGCTGCCCTGGCCAGCTCATTCTCCAGATCTCTCACCAATTGAAAACGTCTGGTCAATGGTGGCCGAGGAACTGTCTCGTCAGAATACGCCAGTCACTACTCTTGATGAACTATGGTATCGTGTTGAAGCTGCATGGGTAGCTGCAGCTGTACACGCCATCCAAGCTCTGTTTGACTCAATGCCCAGGCGTATCAAGGCCGTTATTAAGGCCAGAGGTGGTTGTTCTGGGTACTGATTTCCCAGGATCTGTGCACCAAAACTGCGTGTAAATGTAATCACATGTCAGTTCAAGTATAATATATTTGTCCAATGAATACCCGTTTATCATCTGGATTTCTTCTTGGTGTAGTATTTGCCAGTAGTGTAGCTTTATTCCTGTAGTCACGCGAACCACTTCGGGTCGTCGTCGGGTGGCAGACGTTTTCGATGTTGCAGAAATGTGGTAAGAACGCCGAAATGAACATCCATCCCAGAACTTAACGACAAAGGTTGCAGGACCTGATATTCTCCGTCTCGAATGTAGAGACTCGACCGCATTTAAATGGAGACCAGGGATATGTGGCCACATCTTCACGAAGTGGGGTCATTGCGAAAGTGCTGCGTGTGTCTCTGGCGCGGAGGATCACACAATAAACGCTTTTGAAGATGGCTTGAAAGACTTGAATGAACTGGCACTGAGTACTGAGATCTGGTTCTAGACCTGCAAATTCATTGTTTATTTACATCTATACTGAACAACCAGAACATACTGAACACGGACCTATAATCGATATAAACGAACCCAGGCGATAGCTTCACACCTGGCAAGGAATGACTGCTAGTCAGAGCCGGCCAGTGTGGCCACGCGTTTATAGGCGCTTCAATCTGGAACCGCGCGACTCCTACGGTCGCAGGTTCGAATCCTGCCTCGGGCATGGATGTGTGTGATGTCCTTAGGTTATTTAGGTTTAACTAGTTCTAAGTTCTAGGGGACTAATGACCTCAGAAGTTGAGTCCCATAGTGCTCAGAGCCATTTGACATCTTTAATTTTCGACTTATCTACTTCAATGGGAATATTCAAAACCCTAACATTTCTAATTACAGACTCGGAATTCCTGAGTTTTACAGTACTTTTAGTACCATCACGGTGTATAAATTCCGTTTCATAACCAAAGTTTTTCAGAAAGCGGTCTACGCTCGCGGGATCGCTAAACTTTACAAAAATGCAGTATTCATCAGAGTCTAGCTGCATGGTATGAACCGATTCAGAATGAAGGCCAATTATCTCGGTAATACAGTCATTTATTTGAAGTGCAGAGGGCTGTACTCGACGGGTGTACTTGTCGAAGGTAAAAATCACGGTGTTTTTTCTCACAGAGTTTGCCATGGTGTTCTGCAGCGAAGAAATTTCGGACAACGCCGAAATTCCAACGGCACTACGTAGAAAGACAACACGAATGAAGACCAATACCTCAATTTATAACACTTAATTCACGTGCAAAACGCCAATAAACAATCTCAAAACACGAAAACACTGGCGTAAACACTGAACGTCCACGGAGCAAACTTGAAGAGCGTGCGACCGCGGCGACAGCTAAAGCCAGACTGTCTCAGCTAACCTGGCGGATAGAAGGAATCAATAATACAGTAGAATATATGGTCAGTATACGTTATGTGAGCCACATTTCTCAAAAAACTAGCAAAGCTACTTAGGTCACGTAAAGTGGAAGTAGCATACAACATACAACAGCAATTAGTGCACATACTTAACAATTATCAAGGTAATTTCTCAGACTTAAGAGAATACAGAATCACGCGTACAACTTACTTATATAGGCCAGACGCGGGAACTTTCATACTAGACAGACTAAACACATCCAGAATTCAAATCTGCAATAGCAGCACATGTAAAAAATACTGGGCACCAATTTAAAAACGCAGAAGAAGATATTAAGATGCTCCACCGCTCCCGGAAACCGCATGGAATAATGGGGAAGCTGAAAATTTTTGTACGCCACAAAAGCGAGAGGAAAAATTTCTCAGTGATGAACTAGATCTTGAATTAGTTCATTTTCTACAAATATTTCGCCTGTACATATTATGTGTAATAAAGTCCATAAATATCTTCAGCTCTTCACAAACTCTTTTCAGCTTCTACAGAAAAATAGATTATAAAATGTAATCTATAATTTAAAATCCAGTAGTAGTCAATAATTGTAATATAAATTTATAACTAACAACATTTTGTAAATAATGGAATCCACAGAAAATCTAATACTTTTGTATTAATGTCATAATTTTCAATGCGATAGGGTCCGCAACTGCGATGAATTTTTTGAACGTTTTCTTAAAGGCTTCAGCTGCCATTTTCTTTATTTAACGTACGATTGTGCAATTTTGGCCTTAGGTCATTTTCAAGTATTTTATGGATGATTTTTTGGTAACAGATTATGTCATATATATCATTGCTCCTATGAAATCATGTTACGGTAATAAATTAGTTCGAGGTGTTCACGCTATTCTTAGACTAATATACTAAAAAAAACCCAAGATTTATTTTGCTCCATCTCCTGATTACAGAGTAATCTTAAACACCGCACAAGAAAGGCAGAAACACACATGTAAAAATCGCGCAGAATACTTATGTAAACAAATGCGCTTCACAATGAGACTTAATTCTCGGAACGCGTCGTGATAAGCATGAAAAATTGTGTGACATGGCGCAGTGTTTCATTATTTAAATCATGACTGACAGAGCTGCAGGCTTTCCAAAAATGGCGATTACATGAATTGAACTAAAGCAGGATGGCGGGACGGGCACCAGGACTGAAATTCTAATGCGGTATGTTTCCGTTGTGTCACCTCACTAGGTGCTGAGATGAATGTAAGAATACTTATGTCAAGTCGCTTCTCTCAAAAATTCTCGAAGCGGTCGTCAAAGTTTAAGTCTATTAATGACATAACATTATTATGCAGCCACTGAACAATGTCATGTGGATTGAATTAAATTAAATCAAGGTAAAAGTGTATATATAGAAATTTGTTTGCAAATATTCCTTCGCAAAAAAACCTCAGTAAATGTTTGCACTGTCTAATTGACAGTGCAAGGTTGAATGAAAAAATTACAATTTAATAGTAGTAAGGATGATATAAAAGCTGTAAAACTGCTACAGCTTAACAGAACGCCGTGATCACTTGTAGTCTGTATCAGATTCGCTACGGAATTTTAAAATGAAATAAATAGTTACAGCCGGCCTGGGTGTCCGAGCGGTCCTAGGCGCTACAGCCTGGAACCGCGCGACCGCTACGGTCGCAGGTTCGAATCCTGCTCCGGACATGGATGTGTGTAATGTCCTTAGGTTAGGTTTAAGTAGTTGTAAGGTCTAGGGGACTGATGACCTCAGAAGTTAAGTCCCATAGTGCTCAGAGCTATTTGAACCATTTGAAATAATTACAGGCTCATTTACTAGAGAAAAGTTATTAGTAACTGAAAGTGATCATATATGGCAGGTCATGAACATATAGAACATGAATAATGTCCAGTCTCTATCACTACCTGTGTATCACTACCTCTCTGTCTCTATATAAGGTGTTTGATGTTGTTGGTGGAAATGAAAGAGGCGAGTAGAAAATAAAAAAAAGAAACAAATAATTGTAACAAACATAGGTCCGAAAACCTATCATTTTTCCAGACCAGGTAATACGACTGAGTACACAAACACCGTATAACAGAGACCTCGCGAATCCAAACTGCATATATGCACTTGAAGGGAAACACATTACAACCAGTGTTGTACATGACCAGCGTTGATGTGAAGGTAGGCTTCATCACGTCATCCATTCGATACTCATAGACGTTGAAAAATGTAGGGTATTGCATTCCTAGAGCTCTGAAAACCACCCACAGTTCGTTCCTAGATTTGATGGATACTAAGAGCATTGGTGGAATACATGAAAATTTTTAAATATCCCACCACAAAACAATCCAACGAGTTCAAGTCGAAGGAGCTGTGTGGCCATGGCAGAGTCCGCTTAGAATACGGTGGCCGATCCGCACTGATCAGTTTTCGTCCAAAGCGCTGTGCGAGTTCATTCGTTTGTTCGGAGAGGGAGGGCGTCAGGTGTTCGTCACTTTCCGGTCGGTCTTTGATGACAGAATCGAGGCACACGCCCTGCAATCCTTCGCTTCCCGCGCCCGGGTTCCCGGGTTCGATTCCCGGCGGGATCAGGGATTTTCTCTGCCTCGTGATGACTAGACGTTGTGTGATGCCCTTACGTTAGTTAGGTTTAAGTAGTTCTAAGTTCTAGGGGACTGATGACCATGGATGTTAAGTCCCATAGTGCTCAGAGCCATTATTTTGTAATCTTTCTCAAACATTTTCCGTAAACTATCCGGAAATTAATTTAATTTAAGCTTTATTTATAGCTTTATATGTCAGGTTCTTGTTGATCTGCAGATCAGTTATTGCGCTTTTTATGTGGAAGTAAGACAATGAGCATAATTCGGAAAAGTTTGTAGTGAAAAACAGAGGTGCTATGATTTTCTGTTTGGTGCGTATTACATAATCTATGTTACTGCGTGTGAAATTTAGCTAACATACTGAACTTTTCTTGAGACTTGCATAGAGGTTTCTATCTCTCACTAATCTCGAGAAAACTGATCTGATTTAGCACACTCATTTGCGATCGCACCGCGCCAGCGATAAAGGCAGACTGAAATATCCACAACGTTCCTCATTTTTCACAAACGGTTTCAGATATCGGGGTGAGATTTTGACAGTTGATAACATACGAAGAGGAGAGAATTTTGCCATATTGTTATTACGTAAAACTTAATTATCTACCCCGTTATTCCACAAACTACAGCCTTTTTCGATGAAAGAAAACAATTTTTAAGGGCCATCCATAGCTGGTGAAATGCTACGGGGTATTGAACCAGTGAAGGCTTTACACTTTTTTGTGCCGAGGATGCGCTTTTTCATAAGCTACTGACCTTGCTTTTCCCCAGTTGCTCACAGTTTCAGAATCCTCTCGCAACTGTGCCTTCACAACATGTTAGTGAGATGAGACTCTGTAAACTCCCCCATGTTCCAGCAAAAGAATGGAATTTTAACACAGTAACCAGAGAAATGTGTATGTTTTACTCAAAATTCGTCACTCATGACGCTTCCCCGAAAGTTACAAATGGTTAACAAGCCAGGCGAAAATAAATTGCTGCATTTACGGCGGAATTCTTTTTAGATACTAACCAAAACAGATATGACTGATCGTTTTGAATGGGCACCATGCAAATGTGGGCGCGGAGGGGTCCCACTTAACATTTACAACAAATATAAGCTTAGGCCTGAGTTCAGAACGCCACTTCACCTCCAGCGCTCCGCGTTTCGCCAGCCCGTAATCCCCACGTGTTCCCTTTCATCAGCGCATCTACTGGCCACGGTAACCTGCGCGGAAATGGCGAGCCACGACCCATGTATATCTGTTCTCGAGTAATCGTGTTACTTATTCACTCACAGTTACATGGAAGTGCACCAGTTCAGTACCACACATTTGCCACATACACTCCCACTCACTGTAACAAACACCGTACGATTAGCTTGAGTTCCAGGAAAAGAAGATATCACAAACAAGTAAGGTCCTATCAACCAGTCACCAACCTATACTTGCCAAAAAATAAGGAAAATTTCCACTGATGTGCCATCTCCATGGTAGCAAGTGGATTCACATCAGCCGAAACGCTTCTGTTATGAATGATCATACACGGTTTCGGGTATAGCATATTTCGTTTGTGAAGAGTGTGTGCACGACGAACTGTGAATATTTCCCACATCGCGGAAGGATTCTTTGCAGAAGGCATCCCGTAATATCGGCCACATGGGGAACGGCGAAACACGTTCTGTTGCTGCAATACCTCTAGTACTTGCTCCCAAAATCTTGCCTCCTTATTTTAATACACACTCCTCTGTTCTTAGTCTGGGCAGTACATACTGGGTTTAAATGAACCGACTTCACATTAATGGGAGATAGTCAACACTCTAATGCTGGCTGTCTTCTTGAGGATACATTTTGTGATACAATCGTGTTGCCTGTCATGCATTACCATTAGCACGCCCGTAGATGAACCTGTTGTTAGCCAGTTCTTCATTCTAAATGATTGTGGAGCCTTTGTAACCGCTTCAAATGTCCATTGTGTTTTCTGTTCGCATTGAGAACTGGTCGATGGAACATTGTTGTAACACTGGTACGGCTATACTTGTGCATACGGCGTGTCGGGGAAGCTATTCGTTTCCCGAACTATGTTTATTAAGGTCATAGCTTGATCACTGTCTTCTGTCGTATACTTCTTTCGTTTGTACCTAGAAGCATCAACCATCCCACTCGTTGCAGAATTTTTGAATGTATTCCGTTTTAATGTTTATAGAAAACGAGCTTCTTGACATCTTACAGACTGGACTCCAGAAACACAAGTCGAAGAGCTTGTTGCCCTGTTACTGCACTGTGTCATAAATGGTATGACCTGAATATAAGCACTTTTAGTTTTCCTGATTCGATACCGCACTGATATCCTCTGAACTAGAAGATTTTATAGTTTAAAGAATTAGATGTTCAAATGTGTGTGAAATCTTATGGAACTTAACTGCTAAGGTCATCAGCCCCTAAGCTTACACACTACTTAACCTAAATTATCCTAAAGACAAACACACACACACATGCCCGAGGGAGGACTCGAACCTCCGCCGGGACCAGCCACACAGACCATGACTGCAGGCCTCAGACAGCTCGGCTAATCCCGCGCGGCAAAGAATTAGATTTTTGACGCAGTTGACACTACGTGATAGGCAAAGCACAGCACTTTCCTTGATGGTGAGCAATTAAAACTGAGGTAATTTGATGTGTACTACGAGACAGAACGATAGATCTCTATAACATTTTTAGAATCGTCAGTGATTCAATATGTTAACAGCCAGAAAAATTTACTGCATACTGCGCTATTATCTGGGTACGGAACTCGTCGCATTCACAACACTGAGGGCACGCACTTGGGGATATCAAATGTTTCGATGCTAGCATTGTAATGTGCCAACAGATGCATGTTGTGCATGAGAATCGTTGGAGAACAATCCACATTTCTGCCACTGTCAATGTGTCGTAACTAACAGTGCAGGCAATTCTCACGCTTGATTTCAACATGCAACGTGTTTCTGCTAACATCTTGTCCTGGCTGCTGGCGCACAGAAGGAACATCGCATTGAGAGAATGTTTATGACAGAGGCAGGTTCGTAGTGATCAAGTACATGTTCATCGTCAGTTTCGACATTCGCGGCGTTGCGCGTCACGAGTTCATCGCCATCTCCTCAAAGCTGAAGATGCGGCTCCATTTTGGCGACACTGCGGAGATCCAGCACAAACCACAAGTGGTCTCTGACACACTTCGAAAAGTCAGTATTGTGAAAAGGACGGACTGCTACACACCATGTAGTGGAGATGCTGAGTCTCAGAAAAGCGCAACGAAAAGAGAGATAAACAATGAAGCTTTCGGTCAAAAGGCCTTCAGATGAAGTGACAGGAAACAAGCGTTCGGGTAAACATACACTACTGGCCATTAACATTGCTACACCGCGATGATGACGTGTTACACCATCAGGATTCCGACTTTGATAAAGGTCGGATTGTAGCCTATAGCGATTGCGGTTTATCGTATGGCGACATTGCTGCTCTCGTTGGTCGAGATACAATGACTTGTAGCAGAATATGGAATCGGTGGGTTCAGGAGAGTAATACGGAACGCCGTGCTGGATCCCAACGGCCTCATATCACTAGCAGTCGAGATGACAGGCATCTTAACCGCATGGCTGTAAGGGATCGTGCAGCCACGTCACCATACCTGAGTCAACAGATGGGGACGTTTGCAAGACAACAACCATCTGCACGAACAGTTCGACGACGTTTGCAGCAGTATGGACTATCTGCTCGGAGACCATGGCTGCGGTTACCCTTGACGCTGCATCACAGACAGGAGCGCCTAAGATGGAGTACTCAACGACGAACCTGGGTGCACGAATGGCAAAACGTCATTTTTTCTGATGAATCGAGGTTCTGTTTACAGCATCATGATGGTCGCATCTGTGTTTGGCGACGTCGCGGTGAACGCACATTGGAAGTGTGTATTCGTCATCGTCATACTGGCGTATCACCTGGCGTGATGGTATGGGGTGCAATTGGTTACACGTCTCGGTCACCTCTTGTTCGCATTGACAGCACTTTGAACAGTGGACGTTACATTTCAGATGTGTCACGACCCGTGACTCTACCCTTCATTCGATCCCTGCGAAACCCTACATTTCAGCAGGATAATGCACGACCGCTTGTTGCAGGTCCTGTACGAGCCTTTCTGGATAAGGAAAATGTTCGACTGCTGCCCTGGCCAGCACTTTCTCCAGATCTCTCACCAATTGAAAACGTCTGATCAATGGTGGCCGAGCAACTGGCTTGTCACATTGCGCCAGAGTCTACTCTTGATGAACTATGGTATCTTGTTGAAGCAGCATGGGCAGCTGTACCTGTACACGCCATCCAAGCTGTGATTGACTCAATACCCAGGCGTATCAAGGCCGTTATTAGGGCCAGAGGTGGTTGTTCGGGGTACTGATTTCTCAGGACCTATGCACCCAAATTGTGTGAAAACGTAATCACATCTCAGTTCTAGTATAATATATTTGTCCAATGAATACCCGTTTATCATCTGCATTTCTTCTTGGTGTACCAATTTTAATGGCCAGTAGTGTATGTCAGACACATATGATGACCGTCTTCGAGCAGAAGATTTCGAGCACATAATTCAGCTGTGGCAGAAACGCTGGTTGTACTATTTTGCTGAGCAAGGTGACTGTGTTGGAGGCGGTAATGTTAAAACGTTTATATGTAAAATACAGAGCTATTCTTGAAACTTTTTGTACCCATGTATACATGTAGACTGTACTCCACATCTTCAATTACCTGTTTCGCGAAGTCAAGTCTCTGTCGCCTGCTATTATTTTTCACTCGTACGATCGCTCCCAGCGCCAAGATAATAATCCTAGTCTGTCGCAGCTAATGTCCCTGTCACCTGCCTATGCTTCTTGTAAGGCCGTGCCGAAAACGGATTCTGTCGCCTATTGCTTGTAATATTGATGTGAATTAATACTATGGTATAGTAAAATTCAGGAAATGTGTTATAAAAGAAGATCAGTAATAAACAGAATTTTCTTGCAAATAGCGACATTTCAACGTGGTATTATTTTGATTAGGACATGTTGAAATGTCTGAGGGAGGTGATAACTGTAATTCTATCACATAATTTGTGTCTCACAAGGCGATTCAGTTCCATTACTTTGTTATTTTCACCAAACTTCCGAAGTCCACAGAGTCTCCAAGAATTCCGATCTGGTGCTCAAATTTTCATTACTTCATTAGAAGTCTTAACATCCATATAGCCAACTAATGGTGAAAAGGGTTCTGTTTTTAATGTCTTCTTGTGTGGAGTCAAAAATGAAGACGGGTGCTGGTTTCGATTCCCACTCACACACAAAAATACACGCATCAAAAATAAGTTTTGCATCACCTGGTTCCCAGAACTCCTGAAGATAGATGTTAACTATGGATACTGTATCACAGACACAGTCCCTTTGACTCTTCAGAGATGTCACTAAACCTGCCCAAGGATGTAAACAACCATGCACGAATAGCGCCTATTAGACGGGCGGGGTCCGACAACCAATCAGTTCCAGTCATTCCACCAGAAAGGAGGTACACGGCTCGTGTTGTGTAGTTCACCCATGCCTAGACGGACAATACCGCGGTTCGATCGCGTCAGCATTGTTACATTGTGCCAGGAAGGGCTCTCAACGAGGGAAGTGTCCTGGCGTCTCGGAGTTAACCAAAGCGATGTTGTTCTGACATGGAGGAGATACAGAGAGACAGGAACTGTCGATGACATGCCTCACTCATGCCGCCCAAGGGCTACTACTGCAGTTGATGCCCACTATCTACGGATTATGGCTCGTAGTAACTCTGACAGCAACGCCACTGTGTTGAATAATGCTTTTGGTGCAGCCACATGACGTTGTGTTAGTACTCAAACTGCGCGCAGTAGGATGCATGATGCGCAATTTGACGCCTGACGTCCATGGCGAGGTCCATCTTAGCTACGACGACACTACGCAGCGTGGTATAAGAGGGCCCAACCAGCCGACTCAGACTTTGTGGTACCTGACACCTGACTTGTGTATCGACCTGAATTGCAAGGATCCTATTCTACGGAGTGAACCTCTGCGGTTCCTTGTTTGCCACCTACTTTTGTTATTGTTCAAGAACCGCCTACGTCCCCGACAATCAATGCTGTATTGTCTCGTAGTATCGGTAAACAACGCTTCTAACCTGAGCGGGAGGATGGTCTTTAAAAGAAAAAAGATAAAGATTCCAGAGGCGCGGTGTTAGAACCCTCCGCCTTGTGACTCGTTAGTGGACTCGGCAATGCATATTGACACTCAATGATTATGTAATTAAGTTAATTAGGATCTCGATTTTCGTTTCTTTTTGTCAAAGTACGCAAGTTTATAAGTTTCTTTCTTGAATGTTAATAAGGTTGTCGTATATTGATTACGTAATTTCTTGTACGTTGTTACGCTTAAATCTGTTGGGAGACATCAATGGCACTCAAAGATAGGAAATAAGAGATACAAGGCAGAGAGTGGGCTCAAGTGGTAGCGTTTAGGTTAAGAGTAACAGTAACACTAGATGTAAATTGTAACACTAGAGCCCCGCAAATCGCAGACACTCGGGAAAGCTGCCGCAGGGGAGAAGTTTCACTTCACTCGTAAGTCCAACCACCGCCTAGCCGTTGTTGTAGACGTCGCAGTAAAAGATGGCCAAAATAAGGCACGTCTTAGCATAGTCAGCAAGGTTGATAATTTTTCATGAGAACTGCAACGTCAGTGGGCTTACACAAGTTAGAGTGCTACTACAGCAGTCTCCACTCACAAAGGAATTGAGGATGGAGCCAAGTGATGTAAAACACTGTTGTTGCTTCCCATAACAGGAGTGGCAGTAACGTTTAGCTTTCAGCTGAACGCTGATGCTACCGAACTTGCAGTTTGTTAATGTAAAGTCCGGAAACATCCCTACCTATTGGATAGGAAAAGGGGAGGAAGCTAAATGTTGTTGGCCAGAGGCGCCCTGGAGGTACAGAGAGACTCATCAGATTGGCCGAAGCTTATTAAGTGCCGGCAGATTGGTTGGTCGACTATGGGAAGCGAGAAATAGTGCGCAGCCATGATTCTTTAAAACCCCATGTATTTGTACTCAGAGAGAGTTCTCAGTCAGATCGATGAGGCGCCGACTCCGTATCGCTGGTGGCCAGCCTAGGTAAGCCCCGACATGTTCGTTTATCACATTTGGAGTGCTGCTCTTAAGTTACTTATTGAGCTGCTGGTGTTCGCTACTTCTGTTAGCGCCCATCCTCTTGGATTCAGACACTGGCTTCCGTTGTGCGAGCAATTGCCTCCTTCGCTTTTCATAATGTTTAGAATTAGCTTCCAGTTTAGTAGTTAGTCTGATCGCTAACAAATAGTGTTAATCAGACACCTGATTTCCGTGGGTCTCCTGCTGCCAGCATCGGTGTCGAGTCACAGGACCCGCGCCTCTCATACGAGCCCTGTGACAGTCGTTGGTGCTGATCCAAGTCATCAACCTGCTTTCACTGGGAATTTGTCTTTCTGAATTTGTTTCTCACCATAGTCCGCCCCGATAGCTGAGTGGTCAGCGCGGCACACGAAGGGGCCCGGGTTCGATTCCCGGCTGGGTCGGAGATTTTCTCCGCTCAGGGACTGGGTGTTGTGTTATCCTCATTACCATTTCATCATCATCAGTGGAAGGCAACGGGAAACCACCACTGGAATCACTTCTCTAGACGCTCATGCGGTGGACCTCTCTGACGAGGCTTCCCCCACGACACGACCTGCCTTAAGGAAGGACACAAAGTTTCTACTTTCTCACCGCTGCAGACTGACTTCAAGCCGACTGTCTTCTTTCTGTTCTGTTTCAGGACACGAAAGGGTGGAATTCTTCCTGCAGTGCTGCTCGCAGACTTGAGGAGTGGTTGGTGGATGCTGACGTGATGCAACTCGTCTCCATAGTGATCCCAGACAAGCTCTATACGATTCAAATCAGAAGAGCGAGCAAGTCACGTCGTGAGTGCAGTATCTTCTGTTGCCAAGAAAATGTCAGCCACCCCCTCCTCTGTGAAGTGGAGCATTATTGTCCTTCGATACGAAACCCAGGCCAACGGCAACTCGCAGCAACCGCACACGAGATCTCAAGATATAGTCGCGATACCCGACAGCAGTTAAACCTTGCCGATTCACCCGTCCAATTTCATGAACAGCTTTTCGAATGGTCAACATAATCCCTGCCAACACCGTGTAAGTAGCCTGTTTGTATGTTGGCAGCGCTATGTACTGTCTAACATTCTGCGTGGTGTCTATTTGTTCTAAGTCGTGTCTCCCTACCACTTTCGTGCAACGACGCTCTGAGTGTGTTTTTTAGAGAACTAACTAGTTTGAACCTAGGACCTGTTGCTGGTAAGGAGACGCCAGACCACACATGACGTGTAGAGTTCAGAAGAGTTCAGTGAGACTAGCGATGCTATAATCAAATACTTAATGATTTCAGCGTCAGCTCCACTCCACTCCCTGTAAAAGAATCTTAATACCAACTAAATTTAGTGGAAGGGGTTCAAGCCTTTCCTATTTTTAGTTAGCTGGTAAAATAACGTCGAAAAAGCAATTAAGTTTACCATTGGAATTTTTATTCTACTCACAAAACATTGTTTATAAATTGCACTATTGATAGAAGGAAATATTTTAATACAGGATGATAAAAACCAACCACGGTCAACAAAAATGTCAACGAATATTCCCTGAATGGGTTTCCAAGTTCTACAATGAATCGAAGGATGACCTATGCCATATTACATCTACAATCAGGTTTAAATTAAGTTTCATAAAGGAGAAAACTATCAAAAATGGTCTACAGTGACCATCAATTATCTTCAATTACTTATTTAACTTGTCATAAATTACAGTGGCTGATGTGGCTTGTCAACAATTATATAACAGAAAAATCATCGTGTTTCATATTTTAATTTACGTAGCAGATGTGAATACCATGAGCTTTAATTGATGATCGACACTAGTATTACGCATAAAGGGGGTGTGACAGATGAGACTTCTGCAGTTCTGAGTGAAGCTGTTATGCGGCATCGTGTGCGTTCATTGTCTTGTCGTTGGTTAGGCAGCATCAGGGGGCGGTGGGCGGCACAGCTCCACACCTCGCCGTCTCGGAAGCAACTCTCTAACTACTCCTTACTACAATTTAGCGAAGTTGGTTTTAGAAAAGCTGTCTGGCTGTGTTTTCAACTGACCAATCAGGCCCTCAATGTTAACCTTAAGCTCCGCCTACAAAAATTCTGTCTATCCAATGAGAAACGTTATACTTTTCGTGGTGGGGCAATGTTTTTAACGTTTGCAACGTTACGGAGACGAGAAAAAGTCTCACGCTAAACCTTGCAGCTGGTGTGGCCCTTTTAGTGTCATCGTAAGATCTATACTTTTCTTCTGGAGGGCTCTATCTTTTAACATGGGCTGGGGAGGGGGGGGGGTGGTTTTGGCAGTCAGCTGCCGACGTGGGTGTCCGTCCCTTATCGTAGGGCCTTCTAGCTTAACACGGTTCTGCTCTCGGCTTCTGTTCTCGTTTCTCCCCTCAGAACTGCGTCTGTTTGACGGTGGGAAGGTATGACATGCATTTAGGCGTTCTTGTGTTAGTCTGTGGTATTCCATTTGCTCACTCGTTGGTCGTATTACTTTGGTTAATTTAATGTCAGGATTTATCCGGAGCTGTGTGACATACTGTCGGATTTGCTATCATGTCAGGATTTTCATGGAAGGTGTTGGATTTGCCTGACACCTTACAACTGTCCTAATATCGTTGACAGCACTCTGCACCCTAGGCAAGAGATTCTGTGGTTGGACGGACCGGCAGTTAGCGAGTGGATAGGGAAGTGTACAGACATGATTTTCTTAGTGGAGACGCTGTGCTGGTACGACACGCAATGTAAAGTCAGATGAAATGATGTGTTTAAAAAAAATGCAAGGAAATGTATGATGATAGATGCTGTTAATAATGTTTTGGTTGTGGAATTACTGAGAACTATATAATTTTGGGATCTGGAAGTCACATGAATAAGGAAAAATTTTCTAAATACATTTTTTGCTTTACAACAAAATGTATCTTGTGCTATCCATATGCCACCTAATAGTTAGAGAATGTATAGGAGAATCAATTTATTTAGCTGGCCGTTGCTGCTACTTGCTGTAATTGCGGTAGTTCATGTTTTGAGGATTTTCTGTGACGTAAGTGGCTTATGAAAGAATGTGGTTTCCACTTTCGGGATTCGTGACTGAAATGAGTTTAGGCAATTAACAGAGTTGGAGGTAGTTTCATATTTCTTTAATTCATTTTTTATTTGTATTATTGTTAGGATATCTTGCAATTCAGGGCTGTTCTTTAGTGTTACTTATTGGAAGTCATGTTGTCAACGTACAGCAGTCAGATTGTATTGGGCTTGTTCATTGTGGATAATAATTGAATAGGTTAAGTTTGAGTTGTCTTTGTCGGGGAAAATTCTGTTGGTCAGTCCTTAATAACAAAAAAATAATTAAACACTGAGTTTCAACCGTTAAGGCGGGGCGGAATAGCTGCATGGTCTGGGGCACCTTGACACGGTTAACGTGGCTCCTCCCGTAGGAGGTTAGAGTCCTCCCCCGGGCATGGGTGCGTGTGTGTGTGAGTTGTCCTTAGCGTAAGTTTAAGTTAGATTAAGTAGTGTGTAAGTCTAGGGACAGATGGCCTCAGCATCCCAGAGGAACTTACCACTAATTACCATATTTTTCCCCACAATGTTTGGGTCCCGTAAACGTGCTCCACGTTCCCTCCAGATGCGAATCTGTCGAGACCCACTCTTCAGACCAATTCGGGACTCACCTGTGAGATGAACATTGACCCAGTCTTTGAGCGTCCAGGTGGCATGTTGACGACTCCACTTTAGACGTTCCCTTCTGAGCAGGCACGCCATAGGTACACATACAACAAGTCTCCGACACTAAAAGGCCACCCTTCCGAAGCCTCCTGCGCACCGTTTGCTTCTGTACAACACGTCCAGTGCGTGCTAGGAGATGCCAGTTGCCTTACAATACCAAGGCTGTTCCATCGTGCCTTTACAGCTAAATAACAGTCTTCTGTTTCTGATGTCACACTTGGTCGGCCCTGGCCTGCCATTTGGAATACGGTTTCGATGTCTATCAACTGTGGCCACATCCGAGAAACAACAGAACGATTCACTTTAAGCTATCGGGCGACATCATTTTGCCATTGTCCTGCTTCCGTTCTTCCTATGGCTCTCCACTGCAGAGAGTCTGGTAGGCGTCTTCTCTGTGCCACAATGCACCGTCTGTGACTGTGTACACAGCGATTGTGGATGTGGGACTACCCGCCAAATATTATCCTTTTTGATGAGTGCCCTGACGTCATCGCTGGCGTGGTTGTCCGTTGACAGGAACGCCACCTTCGGTGCGGAACACGATCGTACGGACATCTGTCGACAGTTTGTACGATTATATCGATGCTTAGACACAGGACGGAGAAATAGCGGTTTGTTGCTTTAATTTTGGACACCGGTGTACACTAGTTGTAGTTCATGTTAGCATAATAATCCACCTACCCTCACAAAAGTTGCAGCTGGTATTTATTAACCATTCAATGAATGGTTCAGATCTCATCCGCATTTCACATCAGAAAAGATTAAATTCGGTTCTGTAGCGTTTACGCGGCGTAGCTCCTTCTGACTCCAGTTCTGCGTGTGCGGGACTGATATCTACAGACCGGAATCAGAAGCCTCTTGTTCGACTGTGAGGTATACAACCAATGTACACATTTTCCTTCTTTATTTGGTCGAAAGACCATCGATTGCTCTCCAGTGTCGTCGACACAAGAGTTACGAATAAATAGCAGTTTGTACTTTATTTCGTTCGTCATATTCGATGTTTTAGGAAAGCCAACTATTGTGTCATTCATGACTTAAATAACGAAACATTTTTCATGCTTAGCACGACGCGTTTCTAGAATTTATTGTCATTTTCTAGCGCATTTGCTAACATGAATATTGTTGGTGCCGTTCGCACGTCTGATTTTCTGCCTCTCTTGCACTGTGGATGCCTTTTTGAGGTTATACTGCAATCGGAAAATCGGAGAAAATGAGTATTGGTGTGTTTTTATATGCACATGTTACAAATGGTATTTTTGTAGTTCTACTTGCAGGTATTTTGCCCCTTCCATTGCAGAAAAGTCTCACAAACGCAAATCATGATTTACGCTGTTTGATTTAGTAATCAAAACATGCTACAAAAATATTACCGCACTACGGTTTCACAAAGAGATTGTACAGAGAGGTGTACAGCAAAAGCAACACATATAAAATACACTGGATACTCATTCGAAAAAATATAAGAATGTTTTAAGATACTCCACCACTTTAAAAATCAGATACGTTGGATTTAATGGAGGAGAACGAAATTTTTGTACACCACAAAAAGCAAGGAGAAAAATTGCTTAGTTACAAACTAGACAGTGAATATGTTAACTTTTGCAGAAGTTTCTCCTTCAAGTGATAACTGTAGTAATTTTCAAAAATATTTACATATCATCATTAAAATATCTAATCGATACTCCAGATGTCAATAGTGTCAAAAATATATTTTATAACTGGCAACTTTATATACTTAATGTAGTCCAGAAGCACTGTATTACCTTTGACTGTGCACAAATTCTGTGTGAAAGGATAGTGCTGTAATATCTTTGTATCATGTTTTGATTACATCTACATTGATACTCTGCAAATCACATTCAAGTGCCTGGCAGACGGTTCATCGAACCGCCTTCACAATTCTCTATTACTCCAGTCTCGTATAGCGCGCGGAAAGAATAAACACCTATATCTTTTTGCACGAGCTCTGATTTCCCTTATTTTATCGAGGTGATCGTTCCTCCGTATGTAGGTTGGCGTCAACAAAATATTTTCGCATTCTGAGGAGAAAGTTTGGTGACTGGAATTTCGTGAGAATATTCCGTCGCAACGAAAACCAGCCCTAATTCTTATCATTTCTGTGACACTCTATCCCATATTTAGCGATAATACAAAACGTGCTGCCTTTCTTTGAAGTTTTTCGGTGTACTCCGTCAGTCCGATCCGGTAAGGACCCCACACCGCGCAGCACCATTCTAAAAAGAGGACGGACGAGCGTAGTGTAGGCAGTCTCCTTAGTAGGTCTGTTACATTTTCTAAGTGTCCTGCCAAAAAATAAACGCTATAACTGATGATTTACGTCTGTGTGACATTCTGTGTATGGCACTCTACCTTGAAAGTAGACAAACAAAAATGCCATTTATAATGTTTGTATATAGAAACACTCGAAGATTCATTTCGTCCGATTTTGCAGTTGCAGTGCAAGAGAGGCAGAAAATCATACATGCGAACATCACCAAAAATTTTCATGCAAACGAATACACTTGAAAATGAGAATAAATTCTAGAGTAGCATTGTGCTAAGCATAAAAAAGTAAGTAACTTGTCAGTTGTTCATCAATTAAATGATGAAATTTGTACTTTGTTAACTGGCCAGTGACCCCATACAACTGAATGGTGGTTAGTGCGGTGCAGTCCGTGTCTGATAGACAGTATGTGACGTCCTCGTGATAGAATTCTGATTATGCTGGAAAGTCCTGTCGACGTCGACGTCCTTGCTTACCACTTAGTGTATCCGCTCTGGCGCCGCAACGCAGGTCTGTTGCTGCATGCCAGAGAGTCGTGACGGATGGCGGAAAAGGTGCAGAAGCTTCCAGTTAATACCAGGACCCCCGGAGACACTCTGGTCTGTCAGGCGATGGCGGCCGCAACAGCATAGTTCTGGAACATCTTGTTCACTGTCCGGAATCATTAGGGCAGACTTTCGTCTTGTAGACCAGCGATTTCGCCTAGAAGACAGGGCGCCTGCATTGGACCGACTTCTGGAAAAGAGACGGCGCCGCTCGAATTTGGGACACATAGAGATTTCACCGGCTGAACAATGTATTCCAGGCAGATTTTATCTCGCAGAAGGGAGGCCGCTGTCACACGCTCAACTGTGGGACCGCTACGTTGTGCTGCACTTCTTTGCAACTTGGCCAGTCACTGGCGACATAATGTAGCGCGTCTGATGTCGTGACGACAGCTTGCGCCCACGGTATTGCAGCTCCTAGCTGCTGAAATGTGGCTCCGGCTGGCTTGCAATATTATTCGGCGGGATTCGAAAGCCCCGCTTGCAGCTAAGAATGAGTCCCCCGTATTTTGCCCCAAACAACGTGTTTGAGTTTGCTGTACATGTTTTTCATATAGTAGCTGCTAGGCCATGACTAACAAAAAATGCTACTACAGTAAGTCCATTACTTTTTGAAGCCGATACATATAATATCTATGAAGGAGAAATGTTTCTTATTTGGCCGTACTTGCTTAAAAATGACCTGTGAGTCGCAAAGATTAACTTATACGCTCTGTAACATTCAACTACCCTGCTAAGGGATGTACCTCTCTCACCATATTGAATGACGTGATAAAATGTTTTACTGTGTTACTCTCAGACAATTACTTTGCTCATCGTACAGGTATGTGCAATGGCGTTACCGAACCAACATTAAATCTTAGTATAAACCCTAGTTAATTTTTATGTGTTATAACTACAAATTAATAATATTCTGATTCCTCCCATGTACTGTGCTATGAAAATTTTCTTCTTGCCAAAATTAATGATTTTATGTTAAGGGGAAGTGTTCCGTAGGCTTCAATGAGTGCGTTTGCGAGTATCAAAATATGTCATAAATGATCGTGTCTTTCAATTGCATTAACTTAGAAGCTTACATTTATTACACCGTCAAATAAGTACAGACCGTAGTATGTGACATAAATTTCAACTTTATACCGATACCACAGAAAAGGAGAGCTTAACAGACGAACAGATAGTCTGAAAACAAATAACGATTGTTTTCGTGTTATATAATTACAAATTAATGCTGTTCTGATTTTTCTTTTGTTTGTAGTTCGAAACGTGTCTTCTTGGAAAATTTCATGATTTTAGGTCAACGGTAAGAACAACATAGGTTTTGATGAGTGAGTTCGCGAGTGTCAAAATATGTGACATAACTAGTGGTATCTATTGATTGCACTGACTTAGAAGCTTCACTTTTGTGTCGCCATGGGACTGTAGATCTTAATAGGCTACTTGATGCGTCCTCCCGTTCCTGAGAAAAAGTGTCTTAAACAGTCCGACAGACAGATTGACGGACACGAAAGTGACTCTATAGGAGTTCCACCTTTACAGATTGAAACACGGAAATCTAAAAACCACGGTCCAGGCATCCGTTGAAGTCTTTTTTTTTCGGGAAGGGGTGCGGGAAGACTCTGGATTTGCAGCATTCTATGATAGAGGACATCTATGGCATGAAAATATTCACTTTGGTATTGCTATGTTCCGAAGCAAGGGGACTTGTTATGACCCTTACCACATTTGAGATACAGTCACCTGCACATACATATCGTACGGACAGCTATTCAGGGTGTGGAAACGGACACAGAAAGCAGTTGCTCATCTCAGACGAAACAAAACAGAACCGCTCGACTGTATCCAATTCCCAAGTATTGGTACGACCACAAATAGACAGCAGCAGCAACCAAAACTTATGACACTAGCTATCTATGAAATATTAAATTACGAAAAGGGTGAAAAGATGTAACCCCTTCACTATGACTGTTAGCTCATTCAAGTAGAGCAGGTTTCTATATGTGTACAGCAATGCTGCATCCCACCCATAGTCGCTAGCCAATCACTGCTTTAGTGTTTTTCCATTATTTCGAAAGTTCCCGAGTCCTCTTAGATGCACGTTTTGACCATCATATTAAACTTATCATTATCGGCGAGTTTCTTACCGCGATATGAACCCAGATTCGTTATGGATGACAATGGATAGTGGCCCTGTCATTTTCAAATGAACTTGCTCGACACTTACCCTAAAGCAATTAGAAAGGAGTTTCTTCGTGACCTGAAGAGTCACCTTAGTACAATGGTTTTCTCTGATATTTTAACACAAGTCCTGTCAGTCTCTTCCTCCTTCTTGTCACTTTTTACACGTATTTCTTTCTTCTGGGATTCTGGGGGAACCACCTCATTTCATATCTTACCAGTCCTCCTGATTTTCAACATCTTCCTACAGAACAGTAACTCAAACGCTTTGATTCTCTTCACTTCTGTTTTACATTTTCTTCTTTTTCCATTAATCTATGATTCGCCTGCATAAGTGCTGTGTTCCAGACTACGCTCTCACAAATTTCTTCCCCAAGCTAAGACCCACTTTCCATAGTGACTGGCTGCTTCTGGCCAGGAATGTCTTCTTGGTTTGCGATAATCAGCTTTTTATCTTCTCTTTCCTTTGCAATGTGTTATTTTGCTCCCAAAGTAGCAGAATTCCTTTACTTCATCTACTTTGTGGCACTCAATTGTAATAATAATAATGATAATAACAATAATTATTATTATTATTATTATTATCATCAGTAGTAGCAGCAGTAGTTTCATTCATCCACAGAATAACAGAACTCTTTTACAAGGGTATTGGAAATGGTATTACAACTTAAAAATAATAAAAATAACGTAATTCAATTCGGATATAATTGCTTTTGTATACTTAAAGGCCTAGTTTGACTAGAATGGGACAGGTATTCGGCTGTAACCTTCTAGTTGGATCCATCCTGGTATTTGCCTTCAATAAAATCTAAATCAGAATGGCCAGAGGAAGATAGGGACCACCACCTGAATACAAGGCCACTCTGTTTGAAACAGTGCTACCTCACTTTCTTTATCCCTAGTTTACAATACTGCGTTGCAAAAACGTTACTTTACAACGTAAGAAACTAGTAGCGCACTGTTCATTTATTTCTCACTCCCAGTCACTCTACCCATCATACATTCTATACACTGTTTACTGTTTAATTATACAATACTACACACACTATTAGCTGATGTCAGGACTATAGAGATGTTCAGTTCCAATTTTGTGTGGTACAGCCGACCGCAGTGGCCGAGCGGTTCTAGGCGCTTCAGTCCGAAACCACGCGACTGTTACGGTCGCAGGTTCGAATCCTCCCTCGGGCATGGATGTGTGTGGTGTTCTTAGGTTAGGTGGGTTTAAGTAGTTATAAGTTCTAGGGGACTGATGACCTGAGAAGTTAAGTCCCATAGTACTTTGAGCCATTTTTTGTGTGGTACACTTCCAATTTACTTGCCCAAAAAATTGTCTGCATGTCTGTAATAATTTGAGCTCAGAGAAAGTGTAATGTGTTGCTAGTACTCATTGCGCAGCCTTGGGAATAATTCCTTCCAGAAAATAGAAAGAAGCAACAAACATTTCAAGTGTTCTGTTACAGTACAGATGATTTATTATCATTATTATTTACTTATTACATTTTTACCGAACTGCTACTAAGTAATCTTTGACTGTACGGAATTATTTAAGAGATACCTTTTTACTGATACCTTTTTAAAAAGTTTGGTTTAGTAAACTCTTGGGTACTTTATTGTACAGATTTATTCCATGCTAGATGAAGCAGTTTCGAGTTTGAAGTTTATTCGTTCTCGGTCTTGTGTCTTTCTTCATAGGTATGGTATTAGTGAACATTTGAATTACATGTAATAAAGACACTAAAGACTGGATTCTAGGGGCATAACATGCTGTTGACATTCTGTCTGGAAGTAGCGTTGTTTGTTCACACCACTTGAACTGAGAATCGGTTTTCATTCCTAGAAGTTTCGTATTCCTAATGCAGTTTACAGAGGTGCCAACTAGATTCAATTTTGCAGTGCCAACTTCCCTATTCAAACTAAAACTAATGGATTGGTTTTCTTTCTGTTCAGTTCCACTGTACTGTATATTGATCAATTGTAAACTTTCTTGAGGGTTTGATTTGGTTTCACTGCAAGGAGTTCTGTTGTTTTCTCAGTGACTATAGTGCAGCTGCCATCAGCAAAGAGAATTTTTTCCCCATGACTAACATTACTGTGTAAATCAGGAACAGTGCTGCTCCGAATACCCTACCCTGAGGAAACCCTTGTAATGTATTTTGGTTCTGAAAAGAGTTTTACTAAAAGATTAGACTTATTTGAGGCACACATGTCTACTTTTTGCACCATGTCGTCTAGGTATGATGGGAACAAGTCTTTGGCTGCGCCTCTTATCCTTAATGTTTCAGTTTCTTTATTAAACTATTATTCACATAGTATTGAACAACGCTCATTCACATAGTTTGTTAGGTGGTGATGATCATTTATTACTTTATTTCCCTTCGTCAATAGTCGACATTACGCCTTTGTTTGTTTCTTCCTATTTCCTCATTAGTGACTTCCCAGACTGCTTTGTATTTGATACCTGCATTGTATATTACTTCGTCATTTAATGACTTTTTGCAGCAGTCAGCAACTTCATATAAATCTCTTTGTATGTATAATAGAAATTTAGAAACTCTGGCTCCTTATGGCTCTATTTCATGTAACTGAGGTACTTAAAGGTTTGGGAGGAGATTTTAATATCTGGTGTTATCCATTTGTCTTTTGTGAAACATTCATACAGATATGGATACTGTTGGAAACGTCATTCCAGAGTTCAGTTTAAATAATGTTTTCCACTAATCCCGTTTCTCATGTTCCCCATTGCTTTCGTCTTTCTTCTCTCTCAACCCATAGGGTACGGTCAGTAGACTGATTCCATTTAAAAGGAGAACAACATCATCTGGAATGTTGTCAGTGTGAACCGCAATCCCACCCACGAACCGTTCTTTAATTTACGGAATTGCGTCGTAGATGCATAAACTGAATAGCAGAGACAAAAGGCTGCAGCCGTGCCTTATACATTTTCTTATTTGAACACTTTTTTCGGTCTTCTATTCTCATTTTTCCGTCATTGAGTTTTGAGTGTATTCCACTAGGAGTCAAGCTCGCTCGCTGCAGCGTCGTTTAACCGGATCAACTCAGCCTGAATTGCTGCCAACTGATAAAAAGAGCCAGCAGGTGCTGGCGGTCATGCAAGCATCTGCCGGAACTGAATAGCACTTTGAGCGGAAGTCTGCACCGCTAATCTGTCAATTTACACTCCTGAGAAGCAAGATGACTTCATCTGTTGGAAGACGGCCTTGGTATTACGTCTGCTGTTTAGTATCTATGGAAAATGCAGGCAAGGTGGAATGACTCAGCCATATGGACTTCCTTGTTGAGAATCGTAATATGTTGATTGTACGAGAAGCTAGTTGAGAGTTACCTGCTGTGCTGTTCTTATACTGCGCCAGTGTTTGCTAAGAGGCGTTTGACGGTAGCTACATTAGGAAATTTGTATTTCTTCATGCTTATGGCAGTTTATTGCCTTTGTGCTCTGCGGATAATTCATGAATGTTAACAGTTGTGCTTATAGTGTACTCAGGATAAATGAAAGATCAATGTTCCTCTCTTAATGGAAGCCGTGTGGGCGTTTAGCGTCAAATTATAATTATATATTTTTATACACATTTTAAAAAGACAAGCTACATACCGTTCTGACGGTTTCCGTCTCTTTATGTTACAAATATTTCTGTATACTACATTCGTGACCGAATTGTAATTAAGGAGTGTTATATAGGCTGGTATGGTTACGCGGGGGCTAAATACATTGTTGTTAGTTGAAGCCAGCAGGTCTTAAATATATTTGTACACCTTTGATTGTAGCCTCTTTGCTTTATTGTGTCTTTTAATAGTGGATAATTTCCTGCTCAGAACTGATAACTGAACATCTAAATGTTCTTTCGTGTTAGTTTATTGGTATGCAACTTCTGTTAATAGATATGCTTTTCTCTCTGTTTTAATTAATATTGTGATTGTTTACCTACGTTGAAACAGAACAGTCGGGTCACGGAAAAGAGGCGGAAATAGATTTATGGATCTCCCTTGGTCTGATTATCAGTCACTGTGAAAGTTATTTTATTTTTATTTTTTATTTATTTATTTATTTATTTAACCTGATCAGATTAGGGCCATCAGGCCCTCTCTTACATCGGACCAGTGTTCCACACATGCAGCATTTCACACATCAGAGTTACATCATGAACAAAGTTTAAATGAGAAAATTAGCTTACTCTAGTGACAATATGAATAAAGAGTAGTGACTAAGACCTAATAAAGTAAATGCGAAAGTATTTTTACAACAGTTCCTATACTTACAGATTATGATAAAAGCAATAATAATAACAGTAAAACAAAAAATCAAATAATAATGATAAACATGACTAAGACCTAATAAAGTAAATGCTCGCAGTATTTTTACATCAGGTGCTATACATACAGATTATGGTGAAAGCAATAATAATAACAGTAAAAAAATCAAATAATAATGACAAACATGAGAAAGATTGGCAATAGTAATGAAGGTTTGTGCAGATGTACATTAATATTTTAGTGTGTAAAGTAGATGTTTACTAGTATAGCGAGTTTTGGGTAAGGGAGGTTTAAGGAGGGGGTGAGAGGGAAGTAATGAGGTGAAGTGCACTCATGTACAGAGGAAGGCATTACTGTTGCTTAAGTAGATACGTCATTAAGTGTTTTTTGAAGCCGGTCATGTTTTTAAGTTCTCTAACATAACGAGGGAGGTTATTCCAGAGTCGGGTTCCCGCTACTGTATGTCGCGCGAATCCGTGATGAAGTTAATTTTAAACACCTGGAAGACAGCCTAATAGCCTAACAAGAATGTTTTGTACGTTAGCTGCTCCGCAATTTGTAGAAACTAAACATGTCATATTATCAGTTAATTTTACACAAAAACTGCTTTGGGTAACTTTCTATTTTACCATTGCCCATCATTAACAGTATCTGCATTCCTTATAATAAGTTGTTTACAGCGTATGTTGTAGTGTTTTACGCATTTGTGATTTTTCAGCTCATTGTAATTCAACTTGCCTTGTCATGTTGATTAATTGAGTTTCTGCCGGTTATTCGTGTCTTTCCTGCATGATATTTCAACTGCGTGATACGCAGTCTTCTTCAAGTGCTGTCTAATACTGATTGCAGTGTGGAACGAGTCCGGTACTTATGTGTAAATTGTGCTAGGCGCCTGGCGCTCTGTCCGTGGTGTGCGCCGACCAATAGCGACGGCTGTAGCGTTTTCTTCTAGCCGTGGCTGTACCGGACGCTGTCCCCGTACTTTGTGGTTATTATCTGTTGTCAATATAGCTGAACTAAGTTCTGAATGGCGTCCAAGCTATATTAGACGTTTTCTCTTCCGACTATCGTCATTTGAGTCCTTCTGTGAATTAGGACGTTCTGTTACCGTTGTGTGCCGTGTTAGGCGTTCCGTCCGAAGTTCTTGCCCCCCCCCCCCCACCCACAGGAGCAGATGTAGTGTTATTATCAGGCCGATGGTGTTCAAATTGTCACTCGAGACTCGGAAGAACGTCCTTAGATATTGTGTCTGTTGTCTGACGAACATTTCACGCACGTCCTTTGTTATATGTACTGGGCTGTTATCTCTAATTCCCTTGGGGTTCGAATGTTACTATAAATCCCATTAGAGATAAAGGAACAGAAGAGTTAGTACATAACACTTTCCAAGAATTATTAAGTGGTTCTCAGACAATGGATTCACGCTATATTTCGAAAGGCACACACCGTATTCAGTATTCAGTTCAAATAGACTCATACCGACAATTGATGTAGAACATGAGAACAAGACAGTAATTAGAGTAGAATTCTTCAGATTTTTGCGTGTAGATACAGACGTAACTTTGCCTGGCAAAAGTATAGTACTTAGTTTCTCAAACAACTAAGTTCAGATACTTTTCCTCTTCGTATAACTAATAATTTTGGAAACAAGAGTACCAACCTCCTGACATATTTTGCATATTTTCACCCAATAATCCTGTACATAATAATTTCATGGCGTAAATCATCACTTAGAAAGAAAGTATTGATTGCACAAAATCGAGCATAAGAATAATATGCGGTGCTCACCCACAGACATGATGTCCTCTTTAAGATGCTAGGCACTTTAACTGTACCACCACAATACATGTTTCCAGTAATGATATTCTTTGTAAATCATCCATAACAATTAGAGAAGAACAGTATGTACGTACCTAAAATACAACAGCGAAAAATTACATGTTCAATCCATTGTTAAAGCTGACGGTGGGTTAGAGAGGAGTTTATTATGCAGTAATAAAAACTTTTGATCTTTTCCCAATAACATAAAAAGTTGACAGGTAGGAACGCGAGTTTTAAATACAATTTAAGATCATTTCTCCTGAACAACTTCCTGTATTCGATTGACGAATTTCTGCTAAAAAACTGGTACCCTTTAAAAACAACATGTGTTTTTACGTGTAGTTGCATGAGCTGGAATAAAACGATAATGTGTTTACTTTTGTTAACAGTAACCAAGTCTATGTATCCTACAAACTGACTCGTTCCACATCATTTCGGTAAAAGAATTGTTCAATAACTAACTAACTAATCGGTCTTTGTTTGGCAAACAAATATACTCACGTCTTACAGGTATAGCAAAGAGGAAAATGAACAAATAGCTATGGCCCAACTGAGCCATATGGTAATCATAAAATGGGGTAAAACTTCAGAGGAATTTTGCAGTTCATGATGATCCACACTAAAACAAGTTCGCATACAAGTCATGAAGCAAACATAGGAAAATTGTAAATACTGATAAATGAGGTGGTAATCTAAGTGTTTGTTTACCTATAAAGAACTAAATTTCAGTCTCTGAAATACGTGAATTGTAGATAGCATGTTAGATAGGTATGGGTTTTACTATTAATACAGAGCATAAACATGTGTACATAGCATCACAGTCACATACAAATACACAATGTTAATAGCAGTTACGAGTTCAAGTCACATTTTGAATTTTATACAAGTCATTACAGATAGCGGTCACAGAAATGGGAAGAAAGGACTATCACTCAACTTTGTTTTACATCATCAGTATTCTGACTGCTTTGATGGGACCAGCCACGAATTTCTCTCCTGTGTCAACCTTCAGTTCTCAGAGTAGCACTTGCCACGTATGTCCTCAATAATTTGCTGCATGAATCCCAATCTCTGTCTTTCTCTACAGTATTTATCCTCTAAAGCTCCGTCTAGTATCATGGAAGTAATTCCCTGATGTCCTAACAGATGTCCTATCATCATGTCCCGTCTCCTTGTCAGCGATTTCCACATACTCCTTTTCACTCCGATTCTGTGCAGATCCTCTTCATTCCTTAACTTATTAGTCTACCTAATTTTCAACATTCGTCTGTAGCACCACATCTCAAATGCTTCGATTCTCTTCTGTTCCGGTTTTCCCATATTCATCACCATACATTGCTGTGCTCCAAACGTACATTCTAAGAAATTTCTTCCTCAAATTAAAGCCTATTTTTGGTACAAGCACACTTCTCTTGGCCTGGAGTGCACTTTTTGCTAGTGGTAGTCGGCTTTTGATGTCCTCCTAGCTCCGTCCATCATAGGGTATTTTGCTGCCCGGGTAGCAGACTCCATAACTTCATCCACTTCGTGATCACCAGTTATGATGTTAAGTTTGTCGTTATTCTGATTTCTGCTACTTGTCATTGCTTTCGCCTACTTTCGATTTACACTCAATCGTTATTCTGCACTCATTCGACTGTTCATTCCATTCAAAAGGTCTTGTAATACTTGTTCACTTTCACTGAGAATAGCAATGTAGTCAACGAATCTTAGCACTGATATCATTTATTTAAGCCATTGCTTGTTCGATGAATAGATTAAACGTTCCTTCTTCGTTCTTGTATAATTTGTATATCACTCGTCTATCTCTATAGTGTACCTCTATTTTCCTTATAATTTCGAACACCTTGCACCAGTTACATTGTCGAATGCTATGTCTATTTCGACAAATCCAATGATCTAGTTTTTCTCAGTCCTGTTTCCATTATCAAACGCAACCTCAGAAATGTGTCTCTAGTGCCTTTGTATTTCCTAAGCCAAACTGATCACCATTTCATAGATCGTCATTATTCTTTTTCTTTCTTCTGTGTATTACTCTTGTCACCAACTAGGATGCATGAGCTGTTGATCTGATTGTGCGATAATTCTAGTATTTATCGGTTCTGTCAATCTTGGGAATTATGTGGATTATGTTTTTCCGGGAACATGATGGTATATCGCCAGTCTCATACAGTCTACACACAAACACGGATAGTACTCGTAGTTTTGTTGCCACTTCCCCCAATAGATTCACAAATATGGTATGATATCCATCCCTTCTGTCTTATTTGCTCCCAAGGCTCTTCTAGTACTAGATACCGTATCTCCTCTATATAGACTCAATGAGGTCTTCATTGTACTCTTACCACCTATCAGCTCTGCTTTTAACAGTGGAATCACCATTGTCCTTTTTATGTTACTACCCTTGCTTTTAATTTCACCTAGTGTAATTTTGAATTTACTTGTTACATTTATTTCTTTGTCGATTGTCTCACATTATTCATGGAATTATTTCGCCATAGCTTTCCTTCACTTCATATCCATTTCATTCCTAGATGACTTTGGTGTTCCTAAATTTCACTGAGTATTTTGTTACTTGCTTCTTTTCTCGGTCCGCTGAAGTATTTATTCTGTTCTCGTGGTTTCCTTGAAATTACCTTCTTCGTACCTGCGTCTCTCTATGCAACTGTTGTGATTGCCCTTTTTAGAGATATCCATTACTCTTCAACTGAACTGCCTGCTGAGCCATTCATGATCATAGTATCTATAACCTCAGGGAACATCGAGCGTATTTCTTCATCCCTTAGCACTTCTGTATCCCACTTCTTTACGCATTGTTTCTTCCTGTCTCGCCTGTCCCAAGTATATCTCCTCCTCTTGCGATTCGTGAACAAAGTATTCGCTATTACTAACTGAAACTTGTTACAGAACTCAGTCTTTCCCCTATCTGATTCCTAATACGAAGCCCATATTCTCCCGTAATGCTTTCTTCTACTCCTTCCCCTACAACAGCATTTCTTGCCCCCGTGACAATTTTCATTTCCCATTACGTACTGAATTAACCATTAAGTACTCTCATTTACTTTGTCTACTTCTTCATCGTCTGCTTTTGATGTCGGCGTGTATACTGGAGCCATTGCTTCCTGCGTTGACTAGTTGTCGATTCTAAAGCGAACATCTCCTATCACTGGAATGTTCACAGTACTCACTCTCTGTCCTCTCTTCATATTCATAACGAGTCCTATTCCCGTTACACTATTTTCTGCTCCTGTTGGTATTACCCTATACTAGTCTGACCAGAAACTCTTGTCTTCTTTCCATCTCACTTCACTGACGGCTGCTAAGAAAGACTGAGCCAGAGCATTCAATTTTCAGATTTATAGCTTCCCTACCACGTTCAAACTTCTAATTCTTAGAACGTTAACTTAAGTTTTTCAGTCCTTTTCTCATCGTCACCTCCCGCTTACCAGTCCCCTCCCGAAGATCCAAATGAGGAAATAGGCTGGAATCTTTTTCCATTTGAGAGACGGTCAGGACCCTTTTTCAACTAAAGGTCATATATATTCTGTGGATGCACGTTATGTGTCTTTAATGCAGTTGTTTCCATTGCCTTCTGCATCCTCATGACGTTGATCATTGCTGTGTCTTCTGCCTTTTAGAGGTCGTTTCTTCTTCCAAGAACAAAATCGTACTGCGAAGCTCTATTCTCTCCTCTGACCTCTTTGACAGGGCCTTGGCAGAATCAGAGTGACTCCCTACGCCGGAAGGGTTCGGCCGTTATTGCTGATGATTTTCATTCAAAATTTATACAAAGGCGAGTTTCGAACCTGGGACTCAGTAAGTTTTGATTGCTAATCAAAAACGGTACCCTAGACCACGTGTGCTTTCCACATTACATGTGAGGTTAAGTTTGAGGATGAGAGGAATAAGAAGGAAAAGAGCTATTAATTCACCTCACGATGAAGAAACACAAATTAACGGAAGAGAGAGTGGTCCTTTGGTCATCAGAAGTTGCATTTAAAAAAAAGCATGGAACTATAAAGCGTCTTCATTTGCAATAAGCTAAATACAAAAAATACATGGTACCACAGTTGAGGCATATCACGATTATTCTTAAGACTGCACTTCACTCAAGCATAACAGACCCAGAATCGAATTGGGAGGTAGACATGGGCTGCAGATGCAGCTCAATTGAAAGTATCGTACGTCAGTCGAAACAAAACCCACTCATGCACACCAGGAAAACTGCCAATACACTTACTTTCACCTTTCTGTCGATCAGTTCCTCTTGGTCACCATTTGAATAGGCTTTTTTTTTTTGCTATTATTAGGGATAGCTCATTATTAGCCTCTGTGATCACGTACTAGCTTCAGTAGCAAGTAATAATTAAAGAACCAAACGATGTAATTTCCTTTGTGATTCATACTAAAAGAGCTAGAGCTCCCATGACCAAGATTAATGTCTTCCAATAACAGAGGAAGTTTATAGTTTCGTAATGATAATCCGCTCCTGCGAACGTCCTGTCCTTTCTTCAAGATGCAGTGTTTATTTTGAGTCACCAAGGATTAACGCCAGTGATATCTAAATGACAGCCAATAATGATCATGGTGCTTTCGTTGTCAATGCACTGAAAGAGATAAAGATGCCATAGACAGGTGACGTACCTTCCCAACTGATAATCCTGACCCAGTGGATAGAGGGTAAGTATTTCAGTTCGTTCTACCGTCGGAACAAGCCGTGGTCGACAGGACTCCAAGGTGCCTCCAGGTGGTGCCCTTGACCTATGACTCTTGACAATCGGGTGGGCGACTGCGAGGCCACGCGACCGTGACGTCAGGACTGAGGCCATTTTTTTTGCCATACAAATGGGCACCATGCGTGACATCTGGGATGTGCAGCTTGTGCCCAATCTATTAGGGTGCCTCCACATCGAGATGGGCTGAGAGCCAGTGGCGGAATATGCTGTGGGTCAAAAATGGGTTGGTTGGTTGGCTCTGAGCACTATGCGACTTAACAGCTATGGTCATCAGTCCCCTAGAACTTAGAACTACTGAAACCTGACTAACCTAAGGACATCACACAACTCCCAGTCATCACGAGGCAGAGAAAATCCCTGACCCCGCCGGGAATCGACCCGGGAACCCGGGCGTGGGAAACGAGAACGCTACCGCACGACCACGAGTTGCGGACTCAAAAATGGGTCAAATGGCTCTGAGCAGTATGGAACTTAACATCTGTGGTCATCAGTCTCCTAGAACTTAGAACTACTTAAACCTAGCTAACCAAAGGACATCACACACATCCATGCCCGAGGCAGGATTCGAACCTGCGACCGTAGCAGTCACGCGGCTCCAGACTGAGCGCATATGCTGTGGTCAGCTGTCACCCCAGGTAGTTTCCCCGTCGGCGACGTCCAGACGGAGCTGGGCGCAACTCATGTTGGGAGACCTTCGTCTTGCAGCTTCAGCGACGGCTGTGTCCCATTATGTCTAGCTTCACAGGGGAGCGAGACACTGCCAAAGGGAGCACTGGTCGCTCTTCAGTCATGGACCATGCGCTGACTCCCCAGCTCGCCACGAATAACCTCAAAAACATAAGAACAGCATCCTCAAATTACAGGAATACTGCGGTCTAAGGCGCTGCAGTCATAGACTGTGCGGCTGGTCCTGGCGGAGGTTCAAGTCCTCCATCGGGCATGGGTGTGTGTGTTTGTCCTTAGGGTAATGTAGGTTAAGTAGTGTGTAAGCATAGGGACTGATGACCTTAGCAGTTAAGTCCCATAAGATTTCACACACATTTCAACATTTTTTGTACGGGAATATCAGACTGCAAACCTGGTACAATGTGTACTAAATGATCTCATAATACTTGACAATCTGCTGAGCAGCAAAATTTCTTAATGAGACAAAGGTAGTCATTATTATTGTAATCATTTCATGTAACTATCACTCTATTTACGTAATGAACTCGTCATGGCAGATTTGGGGGTAAAGAACAAGATAGCAAGGATAAGGATTCGCACCAGACTACTGATCACTCTGAACAACGATGTTTGCAAGTTAAGGTTCGTAAAAATCATAATTTCCCTTAACGACAACAGTTGTTACAGCTGCGAGTCGCTTGCCTTACCAGTCTACCAATTAAACTACTGGAGGCACTCCACTAAACTACGCTACCCAAAGTTTTTCCTACCCTCCATTCAATAAGAGTAGTTCTTCGCCTAACATACTCCTATGTACTAAAAAATTATGAAGCCAGTTCTATCAGTAAGATTCACTTAAGTCACTTCCCACAAAATTGCGGTCCATCCCTTTGTCGTCGTGGCCCTTCCACCAGACGACTTTCTGAAGACATATCTGCGAAAGCTGCAGTGATTAAGCATACAATGTAATGGGTACAAAAACAAAATATTTCATTGTCGCCCGCGTAGAGGCTCTCCAGTGGTCAAATATCCGTCATGTGTCCCTGTACATCTTCACTTACGTCTATTAGGAGGTAAGAAGTCTTATTACTTTCTTCTCGATACCACTTGTCCAAACTTCACTTCTGAAACTGAAAGACTTTAAGACAGTCCCCCTATCAATAATAATGAAACACAATTGGTCCTGTCGTTAATCAGCATGGAGTGACGGGTGTCAGTGTATCGTTCTTACCTCAATACACGTGCATACATCTATTTTATTGTAGAATTACTTATGAGGAATCCGGCTGGCCTCTTTTTTTTTTCTCTGTTCCTCCTCCTTGTTTCACGTGTTTGTGAATCTCACTGTAACAGATGGTATCTCTTGTCGTCATGCAGTGCAATTAGGGGAATCTCCCATGACACTAATGAATCAAGCATATTACTTTACTTCTGAAAAGAAGATAAACATCACCACGGACTCTCATACTGCACAGGTTCTGTGACTCTTTTATATCCCTTCTCTGGCAGGCAATATCCTGTGATTAATATCGTAATAACCACTGCAAAGCACTTCCTCTACGAATGGCAGTGCAAAAACTCTCTTAACATCTATACCTTCAACACCCATCATCGTTGCTGAATACCTTTCGTCGTCCTTGCAGTCCTCTCACTTCTTATTGTTTCAGTAAAGTCTTCCCATATGTTGCTCGATCACTCTGTCTTCCTAAAGAAAAGATAAGAGATCACAGTGTGTCTCAGATATCAAGACAAGAATCTAAATACAGAGGGGTCCAAAATAATGCATCCACTGTTTAAAAGTACATAACTTGCAAACTTATTGACCGAGTTGTCTCATTTTTGGTAAAAGTGTAGCTTAAAGTCCAACTTAAAGGTATCACTGTAGGTGTTCGAAATGGTCACGATTAACATACACACACAAACGATGCCGCCGAACTGCAGCACGAACTACTGACTGCAACGTGTTCAGTTGGATATTTGCACATGAATGTATGATGGATTCTCGAAGTTCATCCAACGTGCGTGGCTTTTGTCGATAAACGACGTCCTTTAGTGTTTCCCACAGGTAAAAGTCCAGAGGAGTTAGGTCTGGGGAACGTGGTGGATACTCCACAACACCTCTACGGCCTATCCATCTTACTGGTAGATTTTCGTCGAGATACGCCCTAACACTATTTTTGTAGTGGGCTGGGGCACCATCTTGTTGAAAGTAAACTCTTCCGTCTCCATACAGGTCTCGGATGGCAGATAAAATGGATGTCTGAAGCTTCTGAAGGTACACCTTACCGGTAACTGTGCCATCGAAGAAGAATGGCTCAATCAAGCCCCGGTAAGACAACCCACCCCACACATTTACTCCTGGCAAATTGACGGCTTTGTCTACATGGACATTCAGATTTTCGGCGGCCCAGTAGATGCAATTGTGGCGATTAACTGTACCATTGAGTTTGAATTTGTGCTTCATCAGACCACACAATCATTTCCGCAAACGCTGTACTCGATTCTACGATCTGGGTCGTCCTCGTTCATTGCGTGTAGCAATCGTTGGATGTGGCACTTCCACTTTGCTGTCTTCAAAATTCGCCCCGAACACTTGAGCGACTCGCTCCAGTTTCAGGGGCACACTGTCTTACAGACTTCTGTGGTGAGCGAGTGAATTGTTGTAACATACTACTGGATTTAGCTGGACTTGTTACTGTTACAGGCTGTTCAGATCGTTGTTTGTGTACATCTTTAACACAGCCTTCGGCTTTAAATTTGTCTAAAATGTGACGAATCGTTAAACGCGTTGGTGGCTCCGATTGATACTCATTTCGCCATTGCCGTTGAAACTCATTAATGTTTTCGTACATAAAATACCACTTCAAAACTTAATTCCTTTCACCGAATGTAAGCCTTGCGCCAGCCATGTTTCTTCGAGTAACTAGGTGCAACTAAGAACAAAACACTATCTGGCGACTGTCATCTGACAAAACAAAACTACGCCATACAACGCTTGTGTGGCGATTGCCGGAACGACAAACTACTACACTACCAAAGATGAGACAACTCCGTCAATTAGTTTGCCAGTTATGGACTTTTAAACAGTGGATACATTTTTTTGGACCCTTCTGTTGTTGAGAGTGATTACAATACAGCACATACAAATGAACTGTAAATATAGTACGTTGAAAGAAATTTCTGAAATGAAACAGGATTACCTAATGTTGTACCGTGAGTATTCTAACAAGAGTGCTCACTACCTATTTGCAGGGAGCTTTCGTAGATCCCTCCATGAACTTCTTAATATTTCATAAAAGTGGAACCTTTCACGACTTCCTCGTTTGCAAAATTTCTACTTCAACAGCATTTGGATGTACGATTCTTCATACTCGAAATGAGCCATGGAATACATTAAGAAACATTACTGAGGAACATGCAGCTCATTGACAACTACTGGGATTTTACCGAAACTTTCGTAACGACTTCCAGACTCATTTCACATGGAGCGCTGTTTTGTCTATCTGTTTGTTAGTGTGCTTCTCTTTGTATCCGTTCTATTGCTAATCACACAGTCTCAGAGTGCCTGCTTGCTCCGACAGGGAGAAATCTAATGAAATCCCTAACTCTGTCAGTAGACCACTGGTTCCTCAAAACAAGAACAGTGGGCTGTCCCTGTACATCCATGTGCAACATCATCAATCACATCTCGTAAAGCTTACAGTAACGTGTCTCAGTTCTGAGACATTTTCTCTACTTCCTTCATAATTACTTCATTCAGGTTGAAGACAGGGTAGTAGCCGTCTATGTAAAGTAATTTTATTTTTCTCTCTTACAAGAAACTTACCATCTAGGTGACTGGATCTGGGACACATTATCTGAAATAGTCTTGCACACTTTCCCTACTTTCTTTAATAGTTTATCCACAAGAACCTCGGTTGCAGTCTTAACTGTAGTGCTGTCTATGAGAGTAAAGTCTTAGCAGTTAGTTCCACTGTCACCAACCCAAACTAAAGGCCTCATAAACTCTACATTAATGGCGAAACAAATCAGTTGCAGCCAATTATCGTAGTATCACAGTCAAAATAAGAATTCAGGGACTCCTGTACGTAACAACTGGTGGTTTAGCTTTCTAACGGGCCTTAAAGGACACAAGCACTCTTGTGATCAGTTACTCCGTATTCTTAAAGAACATGGATTCCCATAAATTGATGCAGCACTTCCTTGGACCAACGAATATGTAGCTCAAATTTTTTGTCACTATAGCAGAATGCAGGGTGGCGTCTCGTAGAAGAGCATCGCTTGGCACAGTCTCCCTTGTCGTTGCATTGGACAGTATCTGCAGGATGTCTCCGTTGTTGTCAGTGTATGTCAACAATGGCTGTTATACCTTGTGGAAGCAATTCGTAGTACACTACACAATCACTCTTCCACCATATGAATAACATTATCTTTTTGGATACATGCAGGTCTTCGTTTGGGCTCAGCCATTCCTTTCTTTTCCTTATGTTAATATAAAAACTCTTTTTCTCGAAACCAGGAAAAATACAAAATAGAAATGGTCGGCGATGCTCAGAAGCGAATTCATGCCAAGTACGCAGAGATGCACATACGGCCACCCGCAGATTTTAGTGATTTTGGCTCGCGGTATCCATACACCCAATTTTCGAACCTTCCCCATTGCAAGAAAATGTCGCATGATGATGGAATGGTTGCAGTTCATCACATGTGACAGTTCTCGATTACACGGACGTGGATCATTGCGATTTAAGGCTTCTAAACGATCTTCATCAAACCCGAAAGGCCTTCCTAAACTTGGTGATTCACTAACATCAAACGATCGTCCATAGAACTAGGAAATCATTTCGTTGCTGTGCTTTGTTCAGCGGCATTATCCCCGTACTCCGCGCAAATGTTTCTGGCCTCCTCCGATGTTGTCATCCTTCTATCGAACTCAAACAGATGTGCACTCTGGAAATGATCCGCTTTCTCTACTTGGCTTTAGATTTTCTAATGTCCACAGCTCCACTCAGTATCTCCAAATAATAATATGTAAACTCAAATAGCAAGAGTTAAATATAAAAAATGGCAATCGATAAATAAACCCACAGCAACCGCAATGCCAAAAATCAAGTCTAAATCGCAACCAACTTATCTCCCAATCTAATAGCACCGTCGGATCCCCACTTGACCATTGTCTTACCACTTGACCATGATATCTCTAAGAACTGAGTATTTATCCCACTCATGGATAGTATCTCAAAAGGAACATGCTTCATACACATCATAATGAAATTGCTTTCAGGCAAATCTCTGCCGCCCCCCCCCCCCACGTTAATGCTGTTAGCACCTGAGATAGCGCATCGGCTACAACATAGTCTTTCCCCAGTCGGTACTAAATTCTGTATTCAGCTTCCTGTAAATACAGCACCCAGCAGGCTAACTGTTAATCACAAGGCATTACAAAACCTTACGAGTACCATATACTTTAGTTGTCCTCCCATACGGAAATTACCTAAGCTTTTACAGACTTCCACACATTACAAAGATCCCATGTCCCTTGAAAGATAGATTCTATCTCACTATTTTAAGAATCTGCTTGCAAGAAAACAATCGGTTGTGGAACTATTACAACTCATTCTATTTCCGTGGAGGAGAGTGATTGTCCAGCCTAATCCGAGAACTGTCTGACCTGAGGCAGAACTCCTTGTCGAAGTCCAGATGGTCCATGATTGGAGCATTTACGAATGCTTCCTTCGCAGGATCAAATTCACCCCGTTCCACCTCATTCCAGTCCAGACCAAAATTTTTCCTGTCACAGCGCCTTTAATACTCGTTTTCTGCATTGGTAATAGAGACCCTGCACTTTCCTGTATGCTAGTCTCAAATATACTATTACTAATTACCGAATCCTAGCTTTTGGCATCTACAGTGCACGATACATACTTACTACTAACCTTTACATTAAGACCTAGGTGGCAAAGAACAGTAATGTCATAAAATGGCATGATCTCCGTTTCACAAGCTGTGGTATCACACGCTCCATTCAGTTAGTCGATTTCTGGGGTTTTTGGTTTCTCGTTTATTCGGCACATTATTACTGGGGTCTGCAGTCTGCACCTCATCAACTCTTTGTGATGTCCCCTGATTATGCACCCCGCTCGTCAATCGCTAAATCTCTTTCATGGATTCCAGCGACCTCTCTGTGAGCCACAGTTCCACAGAAAATTATCTTGCCGGTGGGGCTTTAGCAGCTGCCAATCTCTCTGCCCCACAATATGACATACCTCGGCTTTTCGACGGCCCTGTGTATTAGTGGACATCTTTGGAAGGAGTCCAGTAAGGTTGGCACTTCTCTGAGGAAATGAAAGGTCTCTCACCTTCAGTGATACATTGGAAATCACACACCCGCACTTTCACATATCACAGAAATAACTCATGGCATCGCAGGAAGAAAGGAAGAGGCTGCTGATTTGAAAAGAAATAAAACAAGATAGTTCCTTCGTATTCTTTCACCAAGTACACGTCAAATGTTTGACTAGACAGCAGAAACATCCTCTGGCGGACTTCAAACAAGAGATAAGAATGGATGAGACTAGAAATAATATGACAGGGGGAACAGTACGAACTCCTTTCGCAATCACCTTTCCCTCGCAAAGCAGCAGAAGGGAATAAGGCATGAACGCGATAATACTGGTGCGACGTATCCTCTTCGGTGCGTAATAGAATAACTGATGTAGTATATATGTGGATGCAATATTACAGTGGCTACAAAACGAATAAACTGTCCTGAATGGACACCTGTTGTGCTATGTAATCACTTTTACTGAAGTTTATGTATTTTAGACGCTTTACGGAATTGGACTGTGCCAGCGATGATAGGATGCTGGCGTATGCATGTTGCTGATTTCAGCGACCGTGGGAAACAAACAGTCAGTGTTTTGAAGCAGACATGCAGACATGACGTCAACGGTCAACGGAACCCTCGAAATCAATTCACCACGGCGTAGGGTACACAGCTCTCTGCTTTCAGAGTACACATTTCAGCATCTGGTTCATTATCATTGCGCAGTAATCCTAGTGCGCCATTACGATACAGAAAATGTGTCGCTAATCATAAGTGATTCGCCATCCATTTAAAGGATACTACAATAAACAAAAGTTCGTTGTATGAGTACCTTCTTCTGATACATTTTTGAGATAACTACCTCTGTCGTTCAAGCAGAGCGAACAACAAATTACGTTGTTTTCGTTGCAGAGCAGTATTATCGTTAGACTGCACCTAGGTTTAGTCACACAATTTTAAAACTCATTATGTCATTTAGTACGAATTGATGTGCTCTATTTGCTGCTGTGATAGTGGACAAAACTTCTGTTACAATACTGTGCACAATGAACATTGATGTGACTGGTGTATGTAAATAAAATCAAAATATTCTCTCAGAGCAGCTTTACGGTTTCATGTTTTAACACGTTCATAGCTTCTACGGACATCTGTTGTCTTAAACCACCAACCGATGTACTTGTGATACTTGCGTTGTATTATTACAAAACTGCAAGTACCTTTCTTTGAGAGTGTCACCAAGCAAGCGTCAAGGATACTTACAAAAGAAAAATAAAATTTGTTATGAGAAACAGAAGTTAGACTAAATGCTAAAAGAATTTTAAGTGAATTGTTGAAATCAAAATACAGCGGTGTTGAGTCCTATATCTGAATTTAACGCAACCAATGTGATAATTATACCATTATAGTGCAACGCATCATTTTCAGAGTACCAGAAACAAAGTCTATATATGGGCTACCTGTGTTCTACAATAACCTTTTTTATAGCGGTATCGGCTAAGAAGTTATTTTTCTCCTAAGTAGTCGCTACAGATCGCCCCTTCGAGCTCAACATTTATTTTAACTATTTTACAATAAATGTCTGCCGCCTGCTTCTATTCCCCAGATGAAAGATGCGGAAATCTTACAGTTTTATCACAATCGATTCGTTGCGGTCACACGTTTGAGTGTTAAATGTAGCGTGAGAGACAAGCAGCGTCCTCGCTTAGATTATACTTACGTTTGTTCAATGTATCAAGAGTGTGAAGCTCGCTAGGGATGTAGAATACGTCAATAAACAACATTACGTGGTCAATATCAAAAAATAAATGTTGTGCAGATTGCAAGTAGAATTAAATTAGAGTTATATTAATATCTCCAGCTGCTAACGGTCGTTGATATGTGTCAACGGGGACAGGTGAAAATGTTTGCCCCGAGCGCGACTGCAGTGATTATCTCGCTCACGCTTCCCGCGAGACCCACATTCTCACCTTGTATGTTCACACACTACATTCGTAGTGTCTCACCCCACCACACTCATTACTCGTGGAAGACATTCTTAACAAGTCCCGTAAGAGGTCATAAAATATGTGTGCATCCGCACAGAAGAAGAAGGTCATGGCTGGTGTTGTCAGAACTATATCCATGTATGGATATGGTGTCCGTTCCTCCGGACATGTCAGAAAGAACAGACACCATATCCATATATGGATAGTGTTTGCTCTTCCGGACATGTCAGAAAGAACAGACACCATACGCATATATGGATATTGTCTGCTCTTCCGGACATGTCAGAAAGAACAGACACCATATACGTATAAGGGCAAGTGGAATGGTCGATACTAAATTAGAATAAATACATCTCTCCATGCTAGTCTACCTCGTACAATCCCCTTCCTCTGCACATAATTACCGACACATACACCTGTTTGAATCCGCTGTCTTTATCCAAGTCTTAACCGCCCTCTGCAATTTTACTGTCCTTCCGTTACCAAACTTACAGTTCCTTGACGCCTCAAGCTGTTTCCCATCGCCCGATTCCTTCTTTTAGTCTAATGCAGACATTTCTTTTTCCTCCAGTTCGATTCACCACCTTTGCATTTGTCCCTTGCCTGGACTGTGAAAGGTGGCTACACTGAGCCACAGCGCCAGAGATTGCGCCAAAGAGTATTATTCAGCCGCCTCCACTGGCAGTTCTTGTCGAGAAGTCGTGGTGGAGAGTGCTTGTTGAGATGTTGCAGTGGTGAGTCGTTGTTGAGAAGTTCCCATGGAAAGTGCTTGTTCAGAACTAGTAGTATTGTTTTGATGGGCTAGACACCAGATGTTGTTGGATTAGGGATGCTGTAATGTGCTTTTCGTCAATATATATGAAGGTAAAAAAATTCCTTTTTTTTATTATTTCAATGTCTTAAACAATAATGCCTCTTGGTCACAGGTTCAGTCAACAAAGCATCTGGCTCGTGTTCTTGTATTAGACTGTATTTCTGGTTTCTATGGGCAATTATAGTATTTCTGGTTTTTTTTAATTACTTCAGTATAAATGGTATTTAAAATATCTTGCCGTATTGACGAAGAACAGTGCCAGATGTGTACGTTGAATCACACTTCCACACACAGAACAGCTACACTTGTGTTTTGTTGTTTCCTAGGTTTTATACTTGCATGGGGGCTTAATTAAATATGAATCCAAATACTTTTTAATTTTTTTAGTTGAATGTCCGATTACGCAGTCTCGTAAACGGTTGGCCCTGACTAGTATTTGTACGCAATCTGACTGCATAGAACAACAACAAGGAAACCAACAAGTCACATCTTCTCAGTAGAAGCAGTTCCATTAGTGGCAACCAGCAATGTTGAGTAGGTGCAGACACCAACAAGTGACATTATGTCAGTAGAAGCAGGTCCATCAGTGGCACCCAGCAATGTTGAGCAGGTGCAGACAGCAAAAAAGTCACATCATTTCAGTAGAAGCAGTCCATCAGTGGCACCCAGTAACGTTGAGCAGGTGCAGACACCCCACTGATGGAACTGCTTCTACTGACACAATGTCACTTGTTGGTGTCTGCACCTGCTCAACATTACTGGGTGCCACTGATGAAACTGCTTATACTGAAATGATGTCACTTGTTGCTGTCTGCACCTGCTCAACATTACTGGGTGCCACTGATGGACTGCTTCTACTGACATGATGTCACTTGTTGGTGTCTGCACCTGCTCAACATTACTGGGTGCCACTGATGGACTGCTTCTACTGAAATAATGTCACTTGTTGGTGTCTGCACCTGTTCAACATTACTGGGTGCCACTGATGGACTGCATCTATTGAAATAATGTCACTTCTTGGTGTCTGCACCTGCTCAACATTACTGGGTGCCATTGATTGAATAATACTTGTGTAAACTATTATGTAAAATCATATGTATGAAAGCATTTGTATTCCTTACTGTATTTTATATATTAGGTTATGGAATGGTCAGTTCAAAGCCAAAATTTATTTAGTGAAGTGATATTTATTTATTAATGTTATCTTTTATTTTTGTCTGTATTTTTTTTGGACGAATTTGGTGGTATTTTCACCACCAATGCTGGCAAAAATACCATCAACTTCTGGCTCGTGGAGGAGGGGCATATGAAAGGAGGCTACACTGAGCCACAGCGCCAGAGATTGCGCCAAAGAGTATTATTCAGCCGCCTCCACTGGCAGTTCTTGTCGAGAAGTCGTCGTGGAGAGTGCTTATTGAGATGTAGCAGTGGTGAGTCGTTGTTGAGAAGTTCCCATGGTGAGTGCTTGTTCAGAACTTGTAGTATTGTTTTGATGGGCTAGACACCAGATGTTGTTGGATTAGGGATGCTGTAATGTGCTTTTCGTCAATATATATGAAGGCAAAAAAAAATCCCTTTTTTTCATCGTTTCAATGTCTTAAACAATGATGCCTCTTGGTCACAGGTTCAGTCAACAAAGCATCTGGCTCGTGTTCTTGTATTAGACTGTATTTCTGGTTTCTATATGCAATTATAGTATTTCTGTTTATTTTTTTTAATTACTTCAGTATAAATGGTATTTAAAATATCTTGTCGTATTGAAGAAGAACCGTGCCAGATGTGTACGTTGAATCACACTTCCACACACAGAACAGGGACACTTGTGCCTTGTTGTTTCGTAGCTTTCATAGTTGCTGGGGACTTAATTAATTAATTGTGTTAATTAATTGTGTTAACGGAAATTTTGTTTCATTCTTTGTTGTTGTTCTATGCAGCCAGATTGCGTACAAATACTAGTCAGGGCCAACCGTTTATGAGATTGCGTAATCGGACAATCAACTAAAAAAATTAAAAAGTATTTGGATTCATATTTGATTAAGCCCCCATGCAAGTATAAAACCTAGGAAACAACAAAACACAAGTGTAGCTGTTCTGTGTGTGGAAGTGTGATTCAACGTACACATCTGGCACTGTTCTTCGTCAATACGACAAGATATTTTAAATACTATTTATACTGAAGTAATTTAAAAAAACCAGAAATACTATAATTGCCCATAGAAACCAGAAATACAGTCTAATACATGAACACGAACCAGATGCTTTGTTGACTGAACCTGTGACCAAGAGGCATTATTGTTTAAGACATTGAAATAATAAAAAAAAGGAATTTTTTTACCTTCATATATATTGACGAAAAGCACATTACAGCATCCCTAATCCAACAACATCTGGTGTCTAGCCCATCAAAACAATACTACTAGTTCTGAACAAGCACTCTCCATGGGAACTTCTCAACAACGACTCACCACTGCAACATCTCAAAAAGCACTCTCCACCACGACTTCTCGACAAGAACTGCCAGTGGAGGCGACTGAATAATACTCTTTGGCGCAATCTCTGGCGCTGTGGCTCAGTGTAGCCACCTTTCAACTGTTTACCGCTCACGCTCCATTTCCATGTAAGATTACCTTCACATAATACTTCTTAAACTGATATTAAATGTTAACTAAATCTCTTTTTCAGAAATGCTTTTCATGCTATTACTATCCTCTCCACTTCGTCGATCGGGAGACTTTCGGTAAATAATGCAACATATTTTTTTTCCTGAAAGCAGGTTGGTTTCATTCCAGACTCCAGTACACCTCGTTATTCCCCACTCTTTTAAATATATAACACTTTTTTCAACGTAATCTACATTCAATGCGAATGCCCTACGCCAACTTACTGGGAGGCCCTATATGTCTGCACCACTCCACTGGCCAATATCGGAGCCAATGTGTTGCTGGTTCATTAACCTCCCCATCATCCACGTTCTTCTTCTCGCTAAGTGCATCACTCATTGGACCTAACAGATGGATACAGGTATGTGTGAGATCCAGGCTTTAGGGTGGATGAGGAAGGACAGTCCAATGAAGTTTTGTGAGATCGTCTCTAGTGAGCTGACTTGTGTTAGGCCTTGCGTTGTCATGGAGATCTTCGCTTGCATTTTTGTGGCGATGAGCTCGTCAAAGTCGCTTGTTCAATTTCCCGAGGGTAGTAAAATGCACTTCAAAGTTCATCATTGCCCCATAATGGGGGTCATCAAACAGAGTAACCCATTCAGAGTGCCAGAAGACCGTCGCCGTGACTTAATCGACAGAGGGTGCGGCTTTGAACGTGTGTGACGGTACGTGACATAAATGGACATATGGAAAAAAGAAAAGAAATAAAGGTTTTTTGCTTGTGTCACGCGTGAATTATAAATTATTTCAAGACTGTGTATGTCTGCGCGATGTATAACAAATAATAAAGATTTTAAATTATTATTATGAAAACACAAATACCGATGTGATTAACAAAACACAGTTTTTTGTATAATCTCTGTGTAACGTAAGCCATGAAGATGAGAGACAATGTTTTGATTGAAGTAACTCTCCTGCTTTGTTTTGTCTAGCGGTAGGCCGCCATTGTAGCACTCACTCCGTCTTCAGGCCACAGGTGGCCCATGTGGACCATCCGACCGCCGTGTCATCCTCAGTGGAGGATGCGGATAGGAGGTTCAAAAATGGTTCAAATGGCTCTGAGCACTATGGGACTTAACATCTATGGTCATCAGTCCCCTAGAACATAGAACTACTTAAACCTAACTAACCTAAGAACATCACACAACACCCAGTCATCAGAGGCAGAGAAAATCCCTGACCCCGCCGGGAATCGAACCCAGGACCCCGTGCTCGGGAAGCGAGAACGCTACCGCGAGACTACGAGCTGCGGACTGCGGATAGGAGGGGCGTGTGGTCAGCACACCGCTCTCCCAGTCGTTATGATGGCTTTCTTTGACCGGAGCCGCTACTATTCAGTCGAGTAGCTCCTCAATTGGCATCACGAGGCTGAGTGCACCCCGAAAAATGGCAACAGCGCATGGCGGCTGGACGGTCACCCATCCAAGTGCCGGCCACGCCCGACAGCGCTTAACTTCGGTGGTCTCACGGGAACCAGTGTATCCACTGTGGCAAGGCCGTTGCCCCGCCATTGTAGTGCTGTCCGATAATTAACGTAAGTTTTATCTGTATTTAGAAAAATTGGTATTAGAAAATGTGTATTATTGACTTGGTTGACACCTGTCATGATCGAACCATCAGTTATAATTAACAAAATTTGTACAGAACTTCGTAGTGCAGGGAGCTCATTTCCCCTAGCAGGATTTAGTCGGCCATTACGCTGACTGTATTATTTAATTAAAATATCATGTCATAATATCAAATGTAAATGCGAGAGACTTCTCAATTTTGATCTTTCATTAATTTCAAAGTTAAAAAGAGTCAGAACAGATTTCGTTTATTAATGTTTAGAATACTGAGTGAGTTCAGTATGTTTCATTTTGGCCGCCTAACGGCAGATGAGATTCCAGTTTTGGCCTGCAAATAATGAACAAGAAATATTGAAAAGCATTACATTACGTAATATCTCAGTTAATCTATATGTAGTTTGGTACATAAATAACCAGTAGCCCCTGAGACCTATATTAATAATTACAGTTTGCGTAATAATACGCATATTTTCTTTTCTAAATAGCAGCGCTCACGCTAAATATTGATTAGAAGGCGGTCAGTCGCTTGTTGTGTTGAAAAAATATTATATCGTACGTACTTCGGGGCAGCCGATGTCCGTACGAGTGTTATCGCGGTATAAGCTAATTAAAAGCCTCATGCTAGCCCACAGTATTTAAAGCCATCCCAAACCAAAATCATAAAATATATCATCATAAAAATAAAAATATATAATTATACCGTGATAAGTGGCCACACACACACAAGCACATACACACTTATACCATGATACTTGTTCTTCGGAGATGAGGTGGCGTGGTTCCAATCAGGGCCGTACCGCGCAAGCAGTTTCGCACAGATTGTCCTTTTTTGCTCTTATCATCTTCCACGGCGAGGAACCCAGCGCCCCCACATCTTTCCAACAGAGACGTCCATTTGTGCAGTGAGGCGTTTGGGAGCCGTTGGTCACCTCGAATGAGATTGTCCGCACGTCCCAACATTTCAGGAGTTACAGCTGTGTGCGGCCGACCGGCACGCGAGAGGACGGGCAGGGTCCCATACCTTGTTGCGATGAAGATACACCCCTCGCCCAACAACTCACCGTGCTTCTGTTGACTGCCATGTCTCCGTAGACATTAGGCAACGGGCTGTGAATAGCTGCGATGCTCTTTTATTCCGCCAAAAGAAACGCAATGACAGCTCTCTGCTTGCATGTCATTTTGAAGGCTACGTATAGCTCTGCCATCTATCCGAGCTTCATGAAACTATAGGCGCTGAAGCGGGAATATTTAACGATATCCCACAACAAGTCTCACATTTTTTTAATCCGAAACTCGCCGAGAAAAAAAAGTGTTACATCACTTATTGAACGCCCCTCGTATTTTGCTGCCAAAATAGAAAAAAATAGCTCAGTTTATCTACTCATTTCAGTGTCTCAGTTCCTAATCTACCTCCCTTACCAACGTCTGATTTCATCTCATTATATTACATTTCCTTCGTTTTTTTAATGTTCATCATATAATCTAATTTTAAGACACTGTCCATTTCGTTCAACTGTAAGTACATGTCCTTTGTCGACTCTAACAGAATTAAATGTTATCAGCAAACCTCCATTTTTTTGTTTTCTCACTAAACTTGATACCCTTTCAAACTTTCACCTTGGTTTGTTCACAGTTTGTTCAACGTACAAGTTGAATGTCATCGGGGCGACGCTACAACTTTATCTTAACTCCCTCTCAACTACCGCTTCCTTTTCATTTCCTTCAACAATTTCATCAGAGGAACTTTTCTGCTTTCTGACGTAATGTATACTTTTTGGGATAATCACGACGCCGTAAAAGGTGCCGATGAAATGCGGGCAACGTACAGCCTATGACTGTTAGCGTTACTCGGTGACGTCAGTAGTGGAGTTGGCCGTACACAGTTGCTCTAAATACCAAACATTCAACACAGCTTTCACAGAAAATCTTATTATAGTAACGTGACAAATTAGCGAAATAAATGTTGAGAAGCGGTTGACCTAAGGCTCGAACTGTTAGTCAAAATCGCGAAGGATACTAATATTACCTAACTGAGATTGTTTCATAGCTTTTTCTAGACATTTCTCTCAGAACAGCACAAGGTACGTGAATAGTGACTGCATATAAACAAAACTCAATGAGTAATAGCTCAATGTTTAAACATCTGTGAAAACTCGTAATCCTTCGTGCAAACGGAGAATGTACGGCCAACAGCATTCTGTGAATAAATACACATATCAGTGCAGTTAAATCGCGGGGAGTGTAAAGATGTTAACATCAACTCCCACTGTCATCTCCAGCGAATATAAATTTCATAACCATGAATGCTATCCCGACAACTTCTGTCCAAGTCATAAAATGAATCAGTCAAAAGAAGCAAATATTTACGAGTTCACCGCTGCAAGAGTAAACTAATAAAAATAAGCTCCGTGTATTTGTGAGTTCGTCATTTACTAACGACTCTAGAGTTTTAGCTCTTAAATGAAACCGCAGCCCAGAAATTTACAAGTTATCATACATTACCAAAATTATTCTCAGTCGACTTTATCACAGGCAAAACATTCGCGGCACACAGGCCGCTAAGAACCCGAAAAGACCTCAGCCGACACAAAGAAGACGAAAGCCCATGATGAACGGCGGAAGGCAAAACACCCTGTGGTCTTATGTGAACGCTTATTTAAAGCGGGGAGGGGACGTAACCGAAAATTTAAACATTTATTTAAAAACACATTATAGCCTTAGCTATTATTGTACGAATTTAAAATTTTGCATGTGTGAAGAAAAGGAGCTGTATTTTAACGGAAGAGTGTAATAAAATACGCAGGATTAATCTGCATGTACATGAATACTCTGCAAATCACATTTATGTGCATGTCAGAGGTTTCACCGAACTACCTTCACAATAATTATCTATTATTCCAACCCCGTACAGCGCGCGGAAAAACGTACACCTGTATCTGTCCGTGAGAGCACTGATTTCCCTTATTATTATGATCGTATCTCCCTACGTAGGGTGACGTCCAAAAAACATGTTCGCATTCGGAGGAGAAAGGTGGTAACTGAAATTTGGTGACAAGATTTCGCCGCAACGAAAAACGCGTTCTGTCCACCCCATATTCTGTATCATTTCAGTGACACCCTCTCCCCTAGTTCGCGATAATACAAAATGTGTTGCCCTTCTTTGAAATTACTCGATGTACTATGGCAATCCTATCTGGTAAGTAGCCCACACCGTGCAGCAGTATTCTAAAAGAGGACGGACAAGCATAGTGTAGGCAGACTATCTAGTAGATCTGTTATGCTCTCTAAGTGAGCTGTCAATAAAACGTCGTATTTGGTTAGCTTTCCCTACAACAATTTCTATGTGTTCCTTCCAACTTAAATTGTTAGTAATTGTAATTCCTAGGTATTTCCTTGAATTTACGGTCTTTAGATTTCACTGATCTATCGTGTAACCAAAGTTTAACCGATTCCTTTTACCACTCATGTGGGTGACCTCACACTTTTCGTTATTTAGGGCCAATTGCCAATTTTTGCACCATACAGATATCTTTTCTAAATCGTTCTGCTAATTCTTTAGATCTTCTTATGACTTTGCTATTCGATAAATGACAGCATCACCTGCAAACTACCTAAGAAGGCTGCTCAGATTGTCCCCTAAATCGTTTATATAGATAAGGAGCATCTACGAGCCTATAACACTACCTTGGGGAACGCTACCAATCTCTTCTGTTTTACTCAATGACTTCCCGTTAGTTACTACGAACTGTGATGTCTCTGACAGGAAATCACAAATCCAATCACATAACTGAGACTACATTCCATAAGCACGCAATTTCAATAGAATCAGCTTGTGTGGTACAATGTCAAAAGGCTTCAGGAAATCTCAAAATACGGAATCAATTTGAACTCCCTTCTCAATAGCACTCAACAGTTCGTGTAAATAAAGAGGTATTTGTATTTTACGAGAACGGTGTTTCCTAAATCCATGTTGACTGTGTGTCAATAGACCGTTCTTTTCGAGGGAATTCATAATGTTCGAACGCAATATATGTTCCAAAAGCCTGCTGAATATCGACGTTAATGATATGGGCCTGTAATTTAGTAGATTACTCCTACTAGTTTTCTTGAATATTGGTGCGATCTGTGCATGGATCTTTCGTCGAGCAAACTGTTGTATTTGATTGTTAAGTATGGAGCTATTGTATCAGCACGCTCTGAAAGGAACCTAACTGGTATGCAGCCTGGATCGGAAGACTTGTTTTTGTTAAGTGATTAAGTTGCTTCACTACTCCGAAGATATCTACTTCTACTTTACTCACGCTGGCAGCTCTGTTTGATTCGAATTATTGCACATTCACTTCGTCTTCTCTGGTGAAGAAATTTCGGAAAGCTCTGTTTAGTAACTCTGCTTTGGCGGCACTATCGTCGATATTATTTCCATTGCTGTCGCCCAGAGAAAGATTGATTGTGTCTTGCCGCAAGCATACTTCACCTATGACCAGAATGTATTTGGATTTTCTGTCATTTTTTGAAACAAAGTTTCCCTGTGGAAACTATTATAAGCATCTCGCCTTGAAGTCAGTGATAAATTGCGATCTTCTGTAAATGATTGCCAGTCTTGGAGATTTTGCCTCCGTTTAAATTTGGCGTGTTCTTTTCGTTGTTTTTGTAACAGTGTTCTGACCCCGTGTGTGTACCGCGGAGGATCAGCTCCGGCGTTTGTTAATTTATTTTGTATAAATCTCTCAATTGCTGCCGATACTATTTCTTTGAATTCAAGCCACATCTGGTCTACACTTATATTATTGATTTGGGAGGAGTGGAGATTGTCTCTCGGGAAGGCATCAAGTGAATTTTTATCTGCTGTTTTGAACAGGTAAGTAAAGAGCCAGAATTTGAACTTTTAATTTTTTATTGTCTTTTTAAAAAAATCCATACCTCAAACAATAATCATGCAATAAATTTGAAAATGTTATTCTTGGGTTAAGGAGGACCACTGATTAAGTTACGGTTCAAATTCTATTATTAACAGAGTTTTGAATGTTTCACATCCAACATTAATATTTCAGAATATGATCATAGGACGACGTGTTTTTTAGTTCCAGTGAAATAGCAACATGTTTCGATCGTCTCCTGAAAATTTCATGCGATTAGCGCAAATACTTTTTGCGAAAATGCTTCTAATACTGCAAAAACGTCAAACCGAGGAAATTCGGCCCAAATATTTTCTTCTCACACTTCTCCATCAATAACTTTCCCTCAATTTTAAAACACTTCATACTGATACTCTTCATCCTCCAGGTTTCTCGTCTCCACCCTTCGAGTTTGCTTGACCTGTGTTTGTGGGTAAGACAGTGACCTGCCAGCTTTCTTGACCCTGCTTTCATAGATTGTGTAAAATGCTCCGGTCGTAAACACACCTGTGTCTATACCAACTCTCTTCAGCTCTTCAATTTTGCCATTATATCCGTCATTAAAACATAAAACTGCATCATAGAGACCTATTTTGAATATTTCAAGTCCACAGAATGTCCTTTCAGAGCATCTAATCCAAATTAAACTACTGAGGCTTTCATTTGCGCTCTGTGTCTTCCCATGAAGACATTTTATCAGTAAATCAGGATTTGCAAGAAACGTGAATGTGGACATAATTGAATTCGTTACAGGTTATGGTAATGAGTGTTTATGTGAGTATGTCTCATTTCTTCTGTTGAACTTACACCAATCGACTTTCGGACACAGATCATGAACTGGTATATGGTCAGTACATAATTTGTGGGAAAAAAACTGCCCACACAGCACGCCCCACTGCCTCAAAATTGTTTGTGTTTATCCTGATAGCTGTCCCATAAAATAACGAAAGAAAATCAGAGTAAGCCTGAATTTTCCTCCTAGTGGTTTTCCAGCCTATACAAGTTAAAAACGTAAATAAACGACAGACATGTAATTTTTCTACCAAAGCTATAGATGACAGCCAGAGGTTTAGATGTCAGAATGAGATACCGACAGAAAATAGCCTTTAGACTCATAAAAATTCCGCTGAAGCAAGCAGTTTCCCGTATATATGGAAAGGTGCACAGATTACCAGTTTGATACTTTAAAGGCATTTCAATGCTGCTCTCACGATGTAATTCACACACAACATACATTAAACTCTATAGATTAAGAAAATATTTTTGAAAATCGGTCTTTTGGACTCTACTCCATTGCACTCCCCCTTAAATAGTCGGTCACATAATCACTACTCGACACGATGTAGGCACTTCCGTCCTGAGCAGCATTCTGAATTTATACAATACATAGTTGACAAACCCAGCATTGCCTGGGTATTAATTTTGCCAATTTTCTATCAGAAACGGAGACAAAAAATGAACAGCGGTTGTAATTTAATATCGAAGACAACTTTGAAGTAATTAAACGCTCATACAAAGAAAGACGTACAATGTTCACACGTAAAAGCACAGTATCCTAAATAAGAAACACGGTATGCAAAATACAAATGTAATTTGTGTATTTAACTCACAATTTGACTATAAACAATACTCCTAGTTATAAGTCCGGGGAACTGGGCGCAGATGCTTCTCGCGCCTACAAAACGAGTTTGTAAACGTCTCGGTGGCTATTCGTCTTCTTAGCTCTATAGACGGCTACTGTTTACGCCTACAGCCATTTGCGTTTTGTGGTCGAAAGCTGTCAAAACCGCTGCCAAGTGTCAGAGATTTTCTTAACTTGCATCAACTGTAGGAGTGTCTTAGTAGTAAAGGACAAACATAGCAAAACTTCATACATGATTCGGCATTTTTTCACACACTCCAGTGTTTATGAGGTCATATCTCTTGACCTATGTGCCGTACAATGATATATTTGTGTAGGTACATTCAGCGCCATATGTGGATAATATCAGCGAAATATGATACGAATAGGGTTAGAAGCAAGGAAGTAATAAATTAAACGTCATGCATTATGCGGCAGTTTTTCACGCACTTCAGTGCTTATAACGTCACGTAATGATATAATTTTGTAGATACACTCCGCAGCATGTGAATGCCGTATGCACATTTTGTTGTGAAAAGGGCCAGTAGTAAAGAATAAATTTAAACGTCATGGGCAATGCGGCAGTTTTTCACCCATCTCATTGTTTATGACGTCATATCTGGGTGGTTTCCATCTTCACAGTGATTGTTGCCTGGAAGGGATATGTATACCATATTTGGTTGACATCGGTCCAATGATTAAGGAGGAGATGCGGAAAACACACACACACACACACACACACACACACACACACACTCATATATATATATATATATATGTGTGTGTGTGTGTGTGTGTAGCAACACATGATACTACCTGATGATGTCATAGGTTTTGCCCCCTCCGCTCCCCCCTCTACCCCGAAAGGCGATAGCCCGGTAGCCACCGATCCAACAGGTAAGTAATATTATTGTTATGTACTACATTCTATGGTGGATAACACATCAATAAAATGTTATACATGTGAAACACACATATTTTTCTCCCTTCTTGGGACCTTTTCGATGACCTCCATCAATCGTATCTGATAAGGATACCATACCACGCAGAAGTACACCAGAAGAGAACGGACAAGCATAGTGTAGGCAGTTACTTTAGTAGATTTGAAGCATATTCTAAAGTCTCTGCAGAAAAGCGCAGTCTTTGGTTCGTTTTCCTCACAACGCAAGCTGTATGAAGGTTCCAGTTTAAGTTGTTCGTAAATGTAGTTCCTAAATATTTAACTGAATCAACAATATCTAATTTACATTATTTAACGTGTAACCGAAGTTTATTAGATCCCTTTTGGTATTCATGTGGAGAAGCTCACACTTCTTATTGTTTAAAGTCAGTTGCCACTTTCGCATTGTACAGCTTACTTGTCTATATCATTTTGCGTTTGGAACTAATATTCTGATTACTATAGTAAATGATAAACAGCACCACATACCAAAAATCTAAGATGGCTCCTTAATTTGTCTCCTGCGTCCTTTATACAGGATGTGCCAGAAATGTTGAGACAAATTTCGAGGGGGCTATAGGCGGTGTCTTGGCGAACGAATCGAGGATAGTACCCCAGGTAGGCAAATATCATCCAACGCCGCTAGAGAGCGTTGAAATTTCAGGCGCCTCCGCCTGCCACTAAGCGAAAGGTGACTGTGTACGCTGACTGACCTTAGCCACAGGTGGAATGTCTCGCAATGTTGTTTGTTATTCATTGATCGCGACTGATTATCAGTATCGCCAGTGCAAAACATGGAACTATCTCCTGCGTAGAAAGGCCTTGTCACCAATGAATGCGATGTTCCGTTTCCTAGGTGGATGATGGTTTTGGTCAAGGGCTTCCGTCCGCAGTTTATTGTTCCACTGAAACAGTCTAAAATCTTCTATGTTTTTCGGAATACAGGAAAAAAAGGTAAACTGCAGATGGAAATATGTCTGTGAAACTGTCATCTGCCAAGGCAGCAGAGCATCGCATTCATAGGAAATGAGTCCTGTCTGAGCAGCAGATACATACATCTTCTCCACTGGCGGTAGTGGTTATCAGTCGTGGTCACTGAATAACAAATGACCCTGCAAGATGTTCCGCCTATGGTCTGTCAGTTCACAAAGGCACTTTTGCTGCATAAGGGGGTGGCCTATAACATTGACACTTTGTAGCGTGGTTTGATGACGTTTCTGGACATGGGTTCAATTTTCGAGGCGTCCTAAACGACCTCCAGAAAGTTGCCGCAGCATATCTGGGACACCCTGCATAGATTAGGAACAGCTGACGGCCCATTATACTTCCTTGGGGAACGGCTGATATCAATTTTCTTTCACTCGATTACATTCCATCAGTTACTAAGGAGTGTGATGTTTGCAACCAGATAGTATGGATACAGTCGCTCAATTACTCCTGTGACGATATTCCACAGGAACACAAATCTATTAGAGGCCATTTATGAAGAATGGTGTCGAAATACTTCTGAAAATCTAGAAATGTGGAAGAGTTTGAGATCCGCTGTCTATAGCACCCATTACATCGTGTGAATAAAGAGCCAGCTGCTTTACACAAGAAAGTTATTTTCTGAATCCGCGCTCAGTGTGTGTCAATACAGCAGAACTCCAATTATCTGAATTAATTGGGACCAGATCCATTTCTATAATAAAAAATTCGGATAATTGGGTGTTCTTTGGAAAAACGTACGTATTTTAATTTCAATAATTACAAACCGTATGTACAGAACTGCATGTTGAAATTGGGAGAAAAATATTTTTAAAGCAAAGAGGTTTTAATTAATTAAAATGAAAATGCAACACTTTGACGTACATGTTATGTTGTGAACTGCAGGTGCTGAAAGTTAATGCTTGCTGAACATCTCTGTCAAAGTAAGCTGTTTGACTGCCTTCATCCGTTTCAGGCACACAAGTTGCGCATTCGCTTGACAATGAGAAGTGGCATCTAGTCACGCTCCATCCACTTAAATGCAGTTTCAAGGCTGGCAAATGCTTCACTAGATGATGGGCACGCGTCTACTTCAAATTCGACGTTAAGGTCATGTTCTTGTTCGAAGCAATTTTTCCACACTTTCGATAAGTTACCATAATTTAGAATTTTAAATGTAGGGTCTGACGAATCACAAACAATCCATTCATCTGAATCTTCAGCACTAACATCTGATCATCCAAGAATTGTCAGAAGAATGTTACTTAATTCCTCAACTGACACGTCATCCTCATCTTCTCCTGTCTTTTCTATTTCCTTTTCTTGACTTTGTTTTTCCTTTTTCTCCTTTTCCTTCTCTTCTGCAGTTGATACGCTTTTCAACTTGTTCCACGGGCGTCTTAATGTGACTACCTTAACCAACCACCAAGCTTCCGCCACCACGTAAGCTCAATCTTCCAAACTTCATTTTCTATAATTTTTGTTTTTAAAATTCAGTCTTGATCACACCACGTATGTTACAAGAACATAGGTGACCGGTTTCAGTCATATCACATGGCCATCATCAGACCCATGGCATCCTTCGAAGATGGTAGGTAGAGCACTCTTCTCAGCTGCTGTGGTTGACATCCGATCACCTATCTTCTTGTAACATACGTGGTGTGATCAAGACTGAACTTTAAAAAGAAAAAATTTTTAAATTTTTGATCATTGTTCCAAAAGTGATTACTAAAAATATTACTCAGTACACCTTCTTCGTCTTCGCTCTCTACCTAAAGTTTTCTTAAAAGTTGTCTTCTGTAATGGGATTTAATGGTTTCACTAACAGACTGGTCCAGTGGTTGCAACAGGTTTTTGACGTTTGCCAGTAAAAATATTGTTGTAAACTGGCCATTCCTTCTTCCCAGCGTTTGTACGTCAAAAGAAGTTACAGTCAAAAGAATTTACTGCTTTCTTTTCCAAGAGATTTTTGCTGATTTTCCATTTCAGGGATTAAAATTTCGTCGTACCACTCGGTAAACTATACTGCAGTCATCCAGGCCGTGGGTGGGTTCTTATAAAAGAGGGGAAGCTTTTTCACGTTTTGTAAAGCTCTTGGGCTTTTTGAGTTCCCTGTCAAAAGAAGGAGTATTTTATGTCTTCCAGTAGAGCTTGCACAGGTAAGCATTGTAACACAGTCTTTACTAACTTGATGTTATGCAGCACCTCATTCCCTTTTAGATGCTTAACTCGCTTTAGGCAGAGTTTTGCAAACAAAGCCGGTTTATCAACGTTGTACAAAAATTCAGGATCGTAAGAGTCTGCTCCAACTTTTAATTTTCCAATAAAACCTTCTGCAGCTCTGGAGTCTGCTGCTAAGTTCTCGCCATTTAAATCTGATTCAGGGACACTGTGCCTGCACTTAAAATTTCTTAGCCAGCTGTTACTTGCATTAAAGGATGAATAACCAAGCTTCTGAGCTAAGATCTTTCCTTTTTCACAACGAATCGGACCCGAAATTGGGTTTCCCATAGGATGTTGTTGCAAAAACCACTTGAGAACGGCATCATTTAAATTTTTGATTGTAGCTGCCTTCATTGTTTTTCTTGAAGAACTACAACTTCACGTACAAGCACTGACGCTAAGTTTAAGAGTGTAGGTTTGTTCCTTTTAATGTCCGAAATCGTTGCGTGTAGCGCCGTACGTCTCAGCCAACTGTTTACCCATAACTCCTTTACCTGATTGCTCTACAATTTTTAGTTTATCCACTACCGATAACACAACACGTTTTCTTTTGGAGGCCAAGGTAAACGACGAAACGCACGCACAAACAGAACAAACTGTACAGTCAGCGGGTCCACGGCACACAGACTAATCAATAATCAAAAGGAACAGCAACAGGTGGGCCGGGTTAGCCACCTGGCGACGGTGACTGATAATCCCAATAACGCTCGTTCTGCGCCCTCAGTAGCTTCACGGAGAGAAGCGCATATACAGAATAATCATCAGCAATTCTAATAGCCGGAGTTCGAATAATTGGAGTTTTACTGTACTTCGTTTCCTTCTACGTATTTCGGGATTCTCGAACACAGCATGTGCTACAAAATCCTACTGCAAATTCGTGTCAGGGATGTGAGTCTGTAATATAGCAGATCACTTCCATTTCCGTTCTTGTGTATTCGTGATCATACGATTACTAAAACGGGCTATTTCATCAGACTGCGCCATAAGGAACCTAATCGATATACAATATGGACCGGATGAGTGACAAGTTGCTTCGTTACACCGAGAATATCTACTTCAACGTTGCTCACGTTGGCAGTTTTTCTAGATGCGGACTCAGGAAAATTTATTCCACTTCTGTCGTGAAGGAACTTCGCGAAACAGTGTTTACTCACTCCGCATAAGTGAGACTCTAATATTACCATCGCTGTCGCACAGTGAAGGTATTGATAGTGTCGTACCGCAGATTTATTTTTCCTACTGCCAGAATTTCTAAATTTTCTGCCCGCTTTCGAGAGAGTTTCATTGTTGTCACTATGAAAGGCATTCTCGCATGAAAGTCAGCGTTAAATTTCGAGTTTCTGAAAAACGTCACCAACCTTGGAGATTTTGCGTTCCTTGAAATCTGGCATGATTTTTTCGTTGTTTCTGCAACAGCGTTCTGAACTGCTTTGTATCCAAATGAGGGTTGCCAATGTGGCTCTCATACATAATTTATAAGTGCCCAGTAGCATTACAATTCTTTCACACGACTCTGATGCGACCACCAGGTTGAGAAACGAGGACCGTAAAATGTCATTAAACCTTCTCAAACTGCTGTCAAGCAAATCTCGCCAAGTTCCGCCATAAACAGAACAGGATAACAGTATAAAGTGAAAATGAAGAAAGGCGAAGACACCACATTTCAGGCTTTCAACGAAGCTCATAAAGTTATCTTCTGTTGTATCTCGCCAATTTCATTTGGTTCGTTAATCACGACCTCCAGCTAGTTAACGGCTCCACGACTTGCTATGCGACCTCTTACTAGCCATTTCGTTTATACCCACTACAGTTGCAGTATTCAGCTTGGAAATCGGCTGAGGACTAAGCCGTTTGGGTCGCCGCAGCACTTGATCGCTTACAAGCGACCTCTGCCCAAAGAACTCCAAACTTCCCATCTACACCTAACAACTAATGCTCATTGACATTTTATGTCTATCTCAAGGTACATCGATGAATTTGTTACGTCATTTAGCCTTTTCAGTCAATCAGCCTCAGTGCCAGAGCTGAGGCATTTCCACTCGCCTTTACGATCTGACATCGTTTGCACCTGTTGTAACATGCAGCTTCCTATCAGCACTTCAGTTAATTTCCTGAAAGGTGCTGGAAATCGTACGGAATGCTGGAAACATAATGCGCACTCAAGCCAGTCACGCAGGCTCACATCACAACTCATTTGCGAGGTTTAGGGAAAAACACCACTCCTGACTGCGAATTCAGTACCCAAACGGCTGTGTCACTTTGTTATACTGGGGCGATGCTATTTCTTTACTTGGGGCCACTGTACGCCCTGTAGGAACACGGAACCAGGTTTTCCACTGTCTAGCTCTTCGATAAGCTTAACGCTGAGTGACACAGTGTTTAATACCTTTATATTCATGACAATAAACTGTATCGATGTTAATTTAAAAAAAAACACACGCAAAGAAGCTTCAATTGAATTTTGTTTCGTGTTTCAGATGTTTGTGTTGGTTGTGTTGGTCATTCCCCGAAGCCTTTTGAAATTAAATGAATAATTAAAATAACTACAAGTCAGCGCCTTGCTGCCAGATTGTCTTATTGATCTCCCAGCAAACAGGAAAAAGGCGATACTCTGATGTACTCTTCAAAAATGGCTCTGAGCACTATGGGACTCAACATCTGAGGTCATCAGTACCCTAGACTTAGAACTACTTAAACCTAACTAACCGAAGGACATCACACACACCCATGCCCGAGGCAGGAATCGAACCTGCGACCGTAGCAGCAGTGCGGTTCCGGACTGAAGCGCCTAGAACCGCTCGGCCACAGCGGCCGGCTGATGTACTCTCTACCTTGTAAATTTGGCTTATCAATTCTCACCTTTAAACATGCGATTGAAGGATTTAACCACATGAATAGTATTCATGTATCCAGAATGCTTCTAGAAAATGAAGTGGATGTAGCTCTATGCTGTTTAATGTGTAGGTAAGACTGTTAGTCGTCTCTGGTACTGAATTTTTACCATAGTTTTAGCCACACACGTTTCGCCTTTCTTAAGCAATCTCCAAGGCAGCCGCGGCTGCACTGACTGACATAGAAGACCTTATAGCATGAAACAATAAATACTTATCAGATGTTGTGGAGATGTTCGTCTTACAGCTGTTCTCCAACGACAAAATTTTCATTCCATTCTCAACTAATGTCTATTATCATCATCAATGTTAAGTGTAGTCCTCATGGACAAAAACAAATATTCAATTTCTTCTGGCAGAAAAGTAAATTGTCTGTGAACGATATTTTGAGGAATTTCCCGCCATTTCTGAAACACATTCTCAGTCGTTGATGAGGATACCTGGCAGTAGGGGAATAAAGGGGATTGGCGATTGGTGCAGAATTATTCAAGATGTTGGCTCGTCGTAGGAGGCCCCCCACCTCTTCTCCATGGAGGTTGGATGTGAGAACATTGTATTGTTGACGTCACTACCCCTTCTTCTCCACCTCTCCGTCTTAATCTCACCTCTGTCACTTCCCTATCCCAATCTCTACATCCCATCCCCTCGCCTCCCTCATCCCCTCTAGACCCCACTTGTAAATTGTGAAGAGAAGTCTCAGTTTGTAGTGATGGAGAGGAAGGACGAAATTTGCTGTGTTCTTTTAATTATATGTGTGTTATCCTGCTGGAAGAAGTTCCTAAATTTTTGTGGGGAAGCCGAACTGATAATGCCCTTACAGTCTCGTTGCTTGAAATTCAGATAAACAAAACTGCTTAAAATTAGCGAGATGATATAAAAATGGTCTCGTGGAAAAAACGGATCTCAAGACACGAAACGAGTGGTGCATTCGATCAATGTAGTGTTTATTTATTTGAACATTAATTAAATTAATTGGTTAGATTGCTGGGAAATGTGTTCAATTGATGAAATGGTGGTGTTCGACAGAGAGGAGCTCTGTAAGTGTATTCCCTGGAGGAGATAATGAGTGAGCGTTGGGGAATAATTTTCAGCAAATAATGGTGATGCAGCAGGGCAAACTGAAGATGCATTTCGCAACTCATAGACACTACTGCTTGTGCTGATATTGTTCGTGTTGTTTGAAACGGCCGATCAATCCACAGTGCAGGAGGCAACTTCGTCCTATTCCTCTACCCTTGACTGAATGAACCAGAGGTGCTCATCTTGCTGTATGGGCTCGACTGACGATACTTGAGACGGGTTCTATTCCTCTTTCCTATTGAATGTATGTATACTTTCACCTTGCTCTGTACTCTAGTGCACAATAACACTCTACATTGGTGGGGAACTGTCCTATAGCTGATGCTGGAAGAATTGCCCCCTGCGGATTTACAAGTGTATAGTTGCTGAGGATTTTGTACACAAGAGCATGGGAAGAAGGGATACGAAAGCATACTACCACTGTAGTGCAGAGAGAGATAACTGCTGAGGAACTTGTCCACAGGTATATGATAATAAGGGACAGAGAAGCAAACTATCAACAAGTGTAGGAAGGCCAATACATGCTACCATATGTGACAGCAAATGCTTCACTGCTCTAATTACACATCGAAATTGTCATGAAAATACAACCATCTGTATGTTACGGATCATAATGCACACGCACACTGAGAATGGAGAAAAAGCATTGTAATAACACAACTACCACAAAAACCGACCCCAAAATCTCTCACCCGGAGAGAGTGGCGGCAGCTGCACATGTGTTCACCTCAATGTGTGGATGCAGACGAAGCAGTTTTGAACCAGTCTTACTTCCCCTCCTACAGGCGATCCAGGTACATGTGTTCTATCGACGTATTGTTTATACTCCCTCTGGGTTGGGAGCACGTCTCGGAGTTGGTTGGTATAAACAGAAATAGCAGACCACACCTGGTAAATAATAAGGGCATATACTTATTCAAAAGCGAGGCAGCAGCAGAAATCAGCACCGTGCACAAGTTAATTCCAAGTTGCAGATCCCTGCACGTTGGAGTGGTAATCAGGTTCAGGTGCGGAACTGTTCTCAGATTGAGTTTCCATCAATAGCACGACTACATGAGTCTGAAGAGAGGCTCTCTGATACATCAGAGTAGGATACTGAATTGTTTTCAGACTTCGAGCTCCAACTATATCTTCCGCATGCAGCACTTGTCGAGTCTCACAAAAGCGACGATGCGAGGGTTACTATACTTTCAGCCATCCAGTTCTATTACTTTCAAGCTCGTCCCATTCAGAATGGATACATGTAGATCATCAGAAAGAAGGGAATTCACAGAATGTTTTAGTAAGTTGACGAATATTACCCGCATAAAATCAAGCTACACCTGGTTTTGTTAGAAATATGGGCGGATAAATATCGAGGAAATGACAAAATTGGTAAAATTACAAAAATTGACTGAAAACACGTATAAATTGAGGGAGAATACGGCAAAATGCTGGAAAATTCCAGGAGAATGAGAGAGTATATACACGTCTGCTTGATGAAGGAAAATTGTACGCGGGAACGAGTATGTGACATCAAGAAGAATTCGAGAAAAAGTCGACATGGAAACTCTGGGAACCAGTAAAACAGTAACTGTTCGTGGAAAAAGATAAGACAGCTGTAAGAGACTATTTAACTGTACTTACAATGTTCTGTGCTGTACTCTCTACTAATCACAAGAATGCCGTGTCATCCAGCAAGTACCTTACAGAAAATGTGCTGCATGGTTTTTAACAATATTCTATATGTCCACTGTGGTAATAGGAATAGATGCAAGCTGACTCTTTTAGTTGATGCTTTCTTAGATAGAACCACGCATGTTCAGAAAAAACAGGACATGTACGTTAGTATATTCTGCAGACATGATTAGCATTTGAGCCATGTCGGCCTGCTGGTTCAAGGTCAAAATCGATATCGCGACGCAACATCACCTACGGGTAAAGTGTGCCTGGGCTCTCTTTGTCGCTATAAGCAGAACGTAACTGATCAATGAGACTTGAGCACATGTGCAGGATACGTCTCAGACAAATGAGCGAACTGTAACATCAAATCAGTGAGTTTGAAAGAGGGCGCATAATTGTGATAAGAGAATATGACGCATCGATCTAGGAAATTACTGCTCATGTGGGACGTAGTGTTTTGGCAGAGATACGGGTGTGTGTGTTCACAGAGAGCTGTAGAGTACGACGAGATGGGTCACGTCGCACCCCCCAGGCCACACTCAGAGAAGATCGACACCTCATCCGAGTGGCATCTACGCGCGTCCTCCTTGGCTCTTACAAGGGAACCTCCCCATCGCACCCCCATCAGATTTAGTTATAAGTTGGCACAGTGGATAGGCCTTGAAAAACTGAACACAGAGCAATCGAAAAAACAGGAAGAAGTTGTGTGGAACTATGAAAAAAATAAGCAAGATACACAAACTGAGTAGTCCATGTGCAAGATAGGCTACATGAAGGACAATATGAGCTCAGGAGCGCCGTGGTCCCGTGGTTAGCGTGAACAGCTGCGGAACGATAGGTTCTTGGTTCAAGTATTCCCTCGAGTGAAAAGTTTTCTTTTTTTATTTTCGCAAAGTTATGATTAGTCCTGTTCGTTCATTGACGTCTCGGTTCACTGTAATAAGTTTAGTGTCTGTGTTTTGCGACCGCACCGCAAACTCACAGTTCGGAAAATATCATTGACCTTGTTATTGAAGTCGCGAGCTATATTTGCTGGATTCATATTTCCCACGGAAACATCTCACGCATTTAATGCACTCTCGTCCAGAGTAGCGAACAGTCAACTTCCAGCCAGGGAGCCTCGTTAGCAGGAATACTCTCTCTTCCGTGCGCTGTAGTCGACTGACGTGTGTTTCGATGATTGTTTAGGTGTAGCGTCCCCATACTACGGTGCAGTTACCTCGCATCGGACGTGCGGACGGACAGATAATAATTGTCTGAAAATAAAAAATTAAAATTTTCACTCGTGGGAAAACCGGAACCAAGGACCTCTCGTTCCACAGGTGCTCAGGCTAACCACGGTGTCCTTGAGCTTACACCCTCCTTGATGTTGACTATCTTGCGCATGGACTACTCAGTTTGTATATTTTGCTTATTTTTTTTCATAGTTCCACACAACTTCTTCCTGTTTTCTCGATTGATCTGTGTTCAGTTTTTCAAGGCCTATCCACTGTGCCAATTTATAACTAAATCTGAGGGGGGTGCGATGGAGAGGTTCGCTTGTTAGCAGTGGAACAGTGTAACATATCGTACTCTATCAGGGGTGACAGTCCGTCGCCGTTTATTAAGCATTCCGTCTTCAGGCCACAAGTGGCCCATCGGGACCATCCGACCGCCGTGTCATCCTCACTGAGGATGCGGTAGGAGGGGCGTGTGGTCAGCACACCGCTCTCCCAGTCGTTATGATGGTTTTCTGTGACCGGAGCCGCTACTATTCAGTCGAGTAGCTCCTCAATTGGCATCACGAGGCTGAGTGCACCTTAAAAACGGCAACAGCACATGGCGGCCCGGATGGTCACCCATCAAAGTGCCTGCCACGGCCGACAGACCTTAACTTCGGTGATCTGACGGGAACCGGTGTATCCACTGCGGCAAGGCCGTTGCCTGCCGCTTATTAAGGCAGGAGTTACATGTACATTGCCCACTTCTCCGGCCGCACTTGATGAATGTGCAGAAACATGCAAGGAGGCAATGGTATATGGAACGACATCACTGAGGACTGGAATTTCATTAGACAGCGTTTTCAGACGAATTCAGCTTCTGTTTGTTTGAAAATGATGGTTGCTTCCATGTTCGCCACAGACAGGGGTGGCCAGCATCACAGTTACTGCAGTTGCACAACACATACAGCACCAACGCAAGGCCTTATGGTGTGCACTTCTGCAACCACAAATCAAAGTTAGTGCCTGACCAGAGCACTGCGAACAGTGTGACCCACGCGACTGGCATCCAGTGGCTCGTGTCCGTCCCCTTCTATACAACGCTCTGGACATAATTTTTCAGCAGAACAATGCACGCCAAAATTTTCCTGCGTGAACACATCACTTCTTGGTGTCACAGGATGTCAGTCATTGGCCGTGGCCCACTAGATCACTATACTTGGCGCCAATCGTAACTGTGTGAGATAAGTGTAACGACGGGTGAAGTGACCCAGTGCCAACTACCTTAGATGACTTTTCGAACCAGGTGAACGGAACATGGATCGCTATACTACAGGACGCCATTCGCGCTTTACACCCGTCGATGCCATTACGCGTGGAACAAGCTATGAGGGCCCATGGCAGACCCTGTGCCTACCACATAAGAGAACAAGTGCTGCTTTCTGCAGCTGTCCTATGAATAAGAACGAGCTATCTCTAGTCGTTTAAAAATGTTCTAGTCTTTTTTTTTTTTTTTGCTTTTTTTTCCTGAACGTGAGTGTATCTGCCTCTGAATTCACATGCAACTGCATTAAAGGATTGTATAAAGTAGATGGAGTAATTGGCTGAGAGGGAAAGTAATGAGGTAGAATCATGACATATTATAGAGAGAGAGAGAGACACACCGGAGAGAGAGAAAGAGAGAATTGAAATACACTCCTGGAAATGGAAAAAAAGAACACATTGACACCGGTGTGTCAGACCCACCATACTTGCTCCGAACACTGCGAGAGGGCTGTACAAGCAATGATCACATGCACGGCACAGCGGACACACCAGGAACCGCGGTGTTGGCCGTCGAATGGCGCTAGCTGAGCAGCATTTGTGCACCGCCACCGTCAGTGTCAGCCAGTTTGCCGTGGCATACGGAGCTCCATCGCAGTCTTTAACACTGGTAGCATGCCGCGACAGAGTGGTCGTGAACCGTATGTGCAGTTGACGGACTTTGGGCGAGGGCGTATAGTGGGCATGCGGGAGGCCGGGTGGACGTACCGCCGAATTGCTCAACACGTGGGGCGTGAGGTCTCCACAGTACATCGATGTTGTCGCCAGTGGTCGGCGGAAGGTGCACGTGCCCGTCGACCTGGGACCGGACCGCAGCGACGCACGGATGCACGCCAAGACCGTAGGATCCTATGCAGTGCCGTAGGGGACCGCACCGCCACTTCCCAGCAAATTAGGGACACTGTTGCTCCTGGGGTATTGGCGAGGACCATTCGCAACCGTCTCCATGAAGCTGGGCTACGGTCCCGCACACCGTTAGGCCGTCTTTCGCTCACGCCGAAACATCGTGCAGCCCGCCTCCAGTGGTGTCGCGACAGGCGTGAATGGAGGGACGAATGGAGACGTGTCGTCTTCAGCGATGAGAGTCGCTTCTGCCTTGGTGCCAATGATGGTCGTATGCGTGTTTGGCGCCGTGCAGGTGAGCGCCACAATCAGGACTGCATACGACCGAGGCACACAGGGCCAACACCCGGCATCATGGTGTGGGGAGCGATCTCCTACACTGGCCGTACACCGCCGGTGATCGTCGAGGGGACACTGAATAGTGCACGGTACATCCAAACCGTCATCGAACCCATCGTTCTACCATTCCTAGACCGGCAAGGGAACTTGCTGTTCCAACAGGACAATGCACGTCCGCATGTATCCCGTGCCACCCAACGTGCTCTAGAAGGTGTAAGTCAACTACCCTGGCCAGCAAGATCTCCGGATCTGTCCCCCATTGAGCATGTTTGGGACTGGATGAAGCGTCGTCTCACGCGGTCTGCACGTCCAGCACGAACGCTGGTCCAACTGAGGCGCCAGGTGGAAATGGCATGGCAAGCCGTTCCACAGGACTACATCCAGCATCTCTACGATCGTCTCCATGGGAGAATAGCAGCCTGCATTGCTGCGAAAGGTGGATATACACTGTACTAGTGCCGACATGTGCATGCTCTGTTGCCTGTGTCTATGTGCCTGTGGTTCTGTCAGTGTGATCAAGTGATGTATCTGACCCCAGGAATGTGTCAATAAAGTTTCCCCTTCCTGGGACAATGAATTCACGCTGTTCTTATTTCAATTTCCAGGAGTGTATACACTTCTGACCATTAAAATTGCTACATCAAGAAGGTGACGTGTTACAGACGCGAAATTTAACCTACAGGAAGAAGATGCTGTGATGTGCAAATGATTAGCTTTTCAGAGCATTCGCCCAAGGTTGGCGCCGGTGGCGACTCCTACAGCATGCTGACATGTGGAAAGTTTCCAACCCATTTCGCATACGCAAAAAGCAGTTGACCGGGATTGCCTGGCGAAACGTTGTTGTGATGCCTCGTGTAAGCAGGAGATATGCGTACCATCACGTTTCCGACATTGATAAAGGTCGGGTTGTAGCATATCGCGATTGCGGTTTACCGTATCGCGACACTGCTGCTCGCGTTGGTCGAGATCCAATGACTGTTAGCAGAATATGGAATCGGTGGGTTCAGGAGGGTAATACGGAACACCGAGCTGGATCCCAACGGCCTCGTATCACTAGTAGTCGAGATGACAGGCATCTTATCCGCATGGCTGTAACGAATCGTGCAGCCACGTCTCGATCCTTGAGTTAACAGATGGGGACGTTTGCAAGATAACAACCATCTGCACGAACAGTTTGACGACATTTGCAGCAGCATAGACTATCAGCTCGGAGACCATGGCTGCGGTTACCCTTGACGCTGCATTACAGACAGTAGCGCCAGCGATGGTGTACTCAACGACGAACCTTTTTGCACGAATGACAAAACGTCATTTTTTCGGATGCATCCAGGTTATGTTTACAGGATCATGATGGTTGCATCCGTGTTTGGCGACATCGCGGTGAACGTACATTGGAAGCGTGTATTCGTCATCGCCATACTGGCGTATCACCCGGCGTGATGGTATTGGATGCCATTGGTTACACGTCTCGGTCACCTCTTGTTTGCATTGACGGCACTATGAACAGTGGACGTTGCATTTCACATGTGTTACGACCCGTGGCTCTACCCTTCATTCGATCCCTGCGAAAACCTACATCTAAGCTGAATAATACACTACCGCATGTTGCAGGTCCTGTACGGGCGTTTCTAGATACAAAAAATCTTAGACTGCTGCCCTGGCCAGCACATTCTCCAGATCTCCCACCAATTTAAAACGTCTGGCCAATGGTGGCCGAGCAACTGTCTCGTCACAATACGCCAGTCACTACTCTTGATGAACTGTGGTATCGTGTTGAAGCTGCATGGGCAGCTGTACCTGTAGACGCCATCCAAGCTCTGTTTGACTCAATGCCCAGGTGTATCAAGGCCGTTATTACGGCTAGAGGTAGTTGTTCTGCGTAGTGGTTTCTCAGGATCTATGCAACCAAATTGCGTGAAAATGTAATCACATGTCAATTCTAGTATAATACATTTGTCCGATGAATACCCGTTTATCATGTGCATTTCTTCTTGGTGTAGCAATTTTAATGGCCAGTAGTGTATATAATACCGTCACACATAACAATCTATGACAATCTATTTCCAAGACTTTCACAGTCACTAATTCTGTGTGCTCTGAGTCTAGGAGAGGGCTGGGCTACGGGAGACTGCTGGAGTGGCCGGCGGTAGGGGGGCGGGGGCGGTTTTCGGCGCCGGAGTATTGAATAGCGACCAACGACAGCAGCCTCAATGGCTGCTGGTCACGCCGCTACCATTCTGGCCCACAGGAGCTACCTCTTCTCACTGTAAGAAGTATCATAGGGCTGAGGCATGTTGCTGGCCATTCTTCTCCCAGAGAGTTGACGAACAGCCAAGTATTTCACTATTGTTCCAGGGGTCGGCATTTCCCAAAAATACGTTACATTTCTGAGAAAGTATATGGTTGTCAACCCAATACCGACCAAAGCACAGCATCATCAGCAGATAGATCAGAATCAAGGCCGGGATGCTCTATAGATTGCTATTGTGTTTTTTCAATAGTTACTTGCTTATAACAAAATTACATCTCTCCACTCCTAAGACGTACTGGTATCATGCACAAGAAAAACACGTCTATACAATTCCGCAATGTTCGCTCAATATCAGTTATCATGTTGTTGTTTGGTCCTACCACCATTGTTTTATTGGTGAAATCGTCTACTCTCCACATTGTATGGAAATCGGAAGCTGAATGTATTTTTAAAGACTGTTGGATGGTGTTATCTACCTATTGTGTAGTATATTCAGATTCAATGTTCTCAGTTTAGTATTCACTGTCGCAAGCTAAAGTTAATAAAACGTGAATGAGTTTACACTTATCTGGCTGGGGATTTAATTGCTTTTAGTACTGTAGCAACTATTCGCACAGTCGCAGTATTTGTTTTTAAATGCGGAAGACTGCATCCTTTACATGATGTGAAGTGCGGTCTGTCGGTGCGGTATTCGTTGAAGCAACCATATGAATCACAATTGGAGAATACACGGTGGTAATACTTCAAGCAACAAATGAATGTTCATGTACATTCAGTTTCCTTTTCAAATAAATGAGCTGAAATTGTAGCAGCAGAGCTGCTCAGAATGGCCACACATTAGGCAGCAATTCAGTGTGTTACTCCATGAGGAGCAAGTGACCTTTCTAAAATTTCTCCACCGTGAATCTTTTCCTTGCACAGCACATGCGAACACACACACACACACACACACACACGCACACACACACACACACACACACACACACACACACATACACACAAAGCTGTCATTTGAGAAAGTAGAGCGTCTGGAACCTCTATCAGACAGCATTTCAACAGTGTACCTCAAGAAGTAGGACAAACACAAGCGACGACAGGTTATAACAACATGCAACGGTGTAGGCTAGCGAGTGCGGCCATTGTCCTCCACCTGTCATGAGCACAGAGCAGGCAGAAATGCACACAGTGAGAGTTCCATGTGTATCTCATTTATGTTCGACGTATTATTTCAACGTTTTTCCTACATGAAACTGATGAGAACAGCTGTCAGACAGTGCTGGCACATCCAGGATGTTTAAAGGCATACCGCCGTTTACCATTCAGTTCATCCATAACGAACAGTCAGGTGTTTTGTTATTGTTCCAGCGGCGTAACAGCTAGGACTAAGCGTCCTGTTCTTGAGTCTTTTGTCCTTTTGTGACTGACTTCTGAAGACTGAAAACAGAATGCCACTCCCAGCAGATGGCTCGCTTTGTGTACCAACAATGGACGTTCAGACCAGTTAGAGCAAGTCTGGAAAACCAGTATCCCTACATACAGGGTGGTGGGGAGGGGGGGAGGAAGGGGGAGGAGGGATCGAAGATAGGAGGGGAAATAAGGCTGGTTGGAAGGAGCTTAGTCTGTCCACACATCTAAGTGAACACTTGTGCAGCTGCCACCACTCTCTCCTGATGAAAAGTTTTGGGGGTTGGTTTTTGTGGTAGATGTGTTATTACATGATTTTCTCAATTTCATGTGCATGTGTTGCCTTAAGATTCGTTATTAACTAGTGCTTTTTTTCACGACAGTTTCTATGTGTAATTAGAACAGTGAATCATTTTCCGTTGGTTGTTGTAGCAAGTATTGGCCCTCCTAGAGTTCAGTGTTAGTTTACTGCCCTATGCCTTCTTACCATGTATTTGTGTACAAGCTCCTCAGCACCTGTTCATTTGTAGATCGGTAGGAGGCAATTCTTCCAGCAGAGGCTGGAGGATAGTGGACTAGGACACATAACAAGGTGACCATATACTCACATACGATGGGAAATTATAACAAAACTCGTTTCACGCGTCCTCATTCTCTTCCCATACAGCAAGGTGAGCACCTCTGGTTCGTTCAGTATGGGTAGTGGAACAAGGTGAAGGCACCTCTTGCACTGTCCATTGACTGGCCATTAGAGAAAACATGAACAGATGCAGGACTGGCAGTAGTCTCTATGACTATGAAATGAATCCTCAGCCCAAGCTCCTGCGTCACCATTATCTGCTGAAAAGTATTCCCTCTGGGCTCATCCATTATCGCCTCGTAACATTCCTCATCTAGAAGGCTGTGGACACAATCCTTAGCTGTATGCCTACAGGTGATACATTTATTAAACTCCTCTCTGTTCAACACCAACATCTCATCAACTGAACACTTTTCCAAGCAATCAAATTTACTTCATTAACGCTTAAAAGATAACAATATATTACTGGAATTTTGCGTCATGAGATACATTTTCTTTCAAGATATCGTTTTTCTATCATCCCACTAATATTAAGCAGCAAGACTGTAGGGTAATTGTCAATTCGCTTTCCCTGAAAAAATTAAGAATATTTTTCAGGAGAATAATACTCATAAATGAATGAATGCATCTGCCAAGACAGCATCTTTCTTCTTCAGAAGCTCAGGAGATAATGAGTCCTTTCCTGCCCATTCAAAAGTGGGTGATGAGAGGGCAAGTGGGAGAGGGGAGGGTGTGATGGGTAGGGTAGGTGAAGTAGGGGTGGTCGGAGGAGTGGGGGTGGTCACGTCAAAATGCGATGCTCCCTCATCTACCTCTTCCCCCCCCCCCCCCCCCCCCCCTACGGAGACAGAAATGAAGAAATATGAATTTCAGCATTTTTGGATATTTTACCCCTGTTGGAGTCAGTGGGTGAAATATTTTTTGAATACAAATCGCTTTTTAAGAGCTACTAAAGCTTTATTAACCATACCTCTATGAAAACTGGTATTTGACATCTCAGTTAGTAATAAAAAGAAAGTGTTTCACTGTTTTCGGAAATTCAACCTTTATGGTATCGAAACAGCGAATGAAAGTTTTTACGGGAATATTTCATAATGAAAGCATTTTTTAAGCTAAACCTACGAAAAATTTGGATTCTTGGTTGCATACAAAAAATTACGTGTTTCAGTATTTTTAGAAATTCAAACCCCTAAGGCGGTGAAATATGTCCTACCTCATTCCCTGACTCTTCATCGCTGTAGCCCAAACCACTAAGCATGCAAACTTGAAATTTGGAGAGGATGTTGATCTTATAATATAGGCATCATTTCGTAGGGGACAACGGTGGTCGCTATTAAGGCACTTTTGAAGACCAAGAAAATTGATATTAGGTTTCTTTATCAGAAATAAAAAAATACTTGCTTCATCAATTTTTGAAATTAAACCGCTAGGGGCCTAAAATGGTGAATTTTTTTGAAAATAAATCAACACTTAATACTAGTAAAGCAATTTTAGACCTACAGCTATGAGAATTGGCGTTTGACATGTCAGTTAAAAATTAAAGAAAATAAATGTTTCATTATTTTTGGAAATTCAGACCCCAAGAGGGTGAAGTAGGAGATGTAAATTTTTATAAAAATGTTTTGTTCTATTAAAACAACTGCTAAAACTGGTACTGATCTTCCCGATTGCAAATAAAGAAATATGTGCTAGGGGATGAAAGTTCCTATTGCATTAGTACCACAAGAACTCAAAAGACAGGATTAATAAAGACCTCTGACTCCAGTTACCAAAATTGCTTTTTGCTCTGAAGTACATTCGAAAAGGACCATGGTCCTATGCCTTAATTAAAGTGAAAAGTTTATAAGATATTGCAATTTGTGATCAATATAAAAATTCGATTAAAGGAAAACGAAAAAATTGTGCAGGCCATAGAGTGTACAAGAGCGTAGCAGCAGACGCTACGTTAGTCATATACAATGGCTCTCCACAAAATGAAGCCAAGAGTGGAGGAACTGTGGGTCTCGAAAATCGCTGTTCTGTGTGACCATTCGCCAGGTCGCTTATGAACACGTTGGTGTCGTTCTGATCGCCACAAACAGAAGCGAGACTCATTACTGAACACCACAATATGCCACCCAGTGTCCTAATTTACTCTTATTATACATTACACAAGTCTATGTTGCCTATGGTGTGGTGTTAATGGCGAACGAAGCGCGTCAAAGCGGGACGATTGCAGTTCCAAGTAATCTGTTACCGACGTTTCATGGCGATAGTCTGCCGATAAACTCCATCCGGATTTCAGCTGTTATCGTTCATTGGCCAGAGGCTAACGAATAACCGTACGGACTTCTCCTAGTGTACTCTGTCAGGTAAAAGTCATGCCTAGTTTTATTGCCACACTGTTGTCTTGAGCGCATCTAGTCACCAACAGTTCAGCAGTCATTCCAATTCAGCCAGCTAACAAGTTCAATATTCCTCAGAATTCTTGATGGTACTTATAAAAATAATATAACAGTTAAATGAAACCAATAAAGTCGGAGTACTTTGGGGACTTTTTTTATTATTGTTTGTATTCATCGCAAAATGCATTGGAAACATGTGATAAAAAACATTTAGTTAAACATTGGTAAAATAAAATTATGGTACGTTTTATTATTATGATAAATATATGTATAATATCATTTAGCTTTCGCTTTTAAGACGTGGACACAGACAGAAATATTTTGGTGGGAATCCGCGAGACAGAAAGAAAACGGATATGTTTTAAGACATACGACCCTTCTGTCACGTCTCGGTAGCTTCAGAAATTCCAGTGTTTCGTATAAAGACTTATTCGGCGTAAATCTGGTGCTGCTCCGTTGACTCCGTCGTGGTGTTACGTTTCCTGTTCTGGGCCTTTCTTAGATGTCTTTCTGTTGAAGACACTCTGTCTTAAAATGCTTACTGTATCTTCTTCAGCTAACAATAAAACATACAGTTTTTAAGCTACGTAGAAGCTTCAGAATATTGATGTCAGCAAGAAGGAGAAATTTAGTGACCCCACATTAGCGTATTACACAGAAACTTAATGAATCGAGGGCAGTAAGAAAAGTAGGATCACATTAAAAGCAGCAATGAAATGGAAGACTTTTCCAAGGAATTTAATATCAGCGTCTGCGGCAGATGAAAATGGACGACAAAAGAGCCAAATAAATCAGTGACGCTCTAGATTAAATGCAACTTGCATTTGACGTCGCTGCACTATAGCGAAAACAGAAGAATCCTTTGACGAGAAAATACAACCATACTCCTGACGTTGACAGATTGTAGCGTTTCCATGTAATGCATTAAATCTGTAAATTCTCTTGCGTTCCTATGAACCGACGGAAAAATTAATGCAGATTCGCAGATAATACGGTGAAATGGATGAATCCGAGTGCTTAACACTCACTACGTATTGCAACAAAATGAGCATGCTCTGCTATTCTCACTTCCTGTAAAAGATTTACCAGACCAGTTATCAGCAGGTGATATCTGCAGCAGGTGGTTTCTGTGACAACTTGGAGCCAGATAGATGGCTTGGAGGAAATTCCGTCGTGGTAATAGAGGAAAAAATCGGCATGGATTGATTTTAAAGAAAACATTTTGAACCAACATAATCCTGGAGATCGAGGCTGCAGCAAAGGAAAATCGTCATATATAAAGTCTCTTGGAGTTTTATTAGATCATCATATACATTTGGAGAAACATGTTGAACTACTGAACAAAATATTTTATATGTATTGCCTGCTGAAATGAAGTATATAAAAACATTCTGTATATTTAAGAAAGAGTTGGAAAATATGGTAACAGTTGCACTTTTTTAGCATTGAACTATGGACATTGACACAGGCCTGCTACTTGAAAAATGCGTGGGATCTGTTTTACACAGAAAATATTCTTTCTACTGATTCTCTGTTTTTATTGTTTCATGTGACTACAAGTGATAAAAAGAAACCAATTAAAACATAAGAGTTTTCAAGGTATTTATACATAATTAAGACAAATTTGTATCAGTCTTATGCTATGTACATACTGTATATCTCTTTATAGATGACTTTATGTGATTATACAAAATGATCCAATTATGATTAAATGTTATTACTCCTGTTCTTATATTATCATTAGTATTGTGATGCACAAATTGCATTATGTGAATGTTGTACACGGCTTCTGGAAAACACAATCGAATACGTGGTGCATTTAAATTCGTATTTCAGTTTGTGAGGTATTTTTCTGTCTATTAATTTCCACATCAGAAAATTATTTGAATGCCATCGCAGGTGGGAAAACATTATCGCGGTATGAAGGTTTATTTTCCGGCACAGACATGATTTTCATTGTAATCATAAAAGAAAGTTTTCGCATGAGTACTTTTTTTTCACTAGCGATGATTGATAGCAACGACATAATGGGGCGTTATAATTAGACATTATTGAAGAGACAGATTTTAGATAGGAGTGCTAGCAGCAGGGAGTATGAGGAAGGCTCATGGTGAAGGGAGGAGAAGAATAGAGAGACATGATTAAACATAATTAAGGAAATATAAAGGAAAAGAAGATTGCGTGGCTAATAGAGATAGATGAAGAGGAAGGCATCTCAGGAGCAAGATAGGAAACTCTAGCTTTGCTATTTGACAGATTGAGAGGATTGGCCTTGTACATTAATCTTGTGGAGAACGTTATGAGGATGACAGTAGGAAATGCTCCAACTTCTTCTTAAAAGCAGCAGGAGATTGAATTTTGCGCAAGGTAAGGGGCAGTTTGTTCCAGAGGCGGACAGCGGCAACTGAGAAGGAGTTTGCGAAAGTTTTTGTTTTGTGAGTGGGCACAGTTAGGATACCGAATAAGAGTGACCTCGTGTTTCGATTATGATGGCATGATAGGTTTTTAATCTCTGAAGCAAGGTACTGGGGTGCTTGCGCGACGAGGAGTTGGTGAAGTAGACACAGAGTGTGGTAGTCACGCAATTTGTCCGGGCGCAGCAATCCTAGCCCGGAGTATGAAGCACTAACATGATCATATCGGCGAATGTTGCAGGTGTAACGCACACAGGCATTCATGGTTAGTTCTAGCCGTCTTTTGTTTTCGCTATTCATGCCTTGTTGAATCACATCACAATAGCGGAGGTTCGGTAGAACGAGTGCTTGCACTAGCTGGCGTTTCAAGTCCTGTGGAAATACGTTCCGAAACTTTTTGAGAGCATAGAGACAAGCAGACGTCTTCAGGCACACTGCGACTGTATTCTCCTCCCAGTTGAGATGCTCATCCAAAGTTACACCCAAGTTCTTAACTGTTTTCTGATATGGTATTGGAGTACCGTCGAGCAGAATAGGAGGTAGCCGTTCGCGGAAATCTGAACTTATTAATTTCTGATGGGCTATTAAGATTACTTGCGTCTTTTTTGCATTTAGTTTAAGCCCCAGGTTTTTCGCCCATGTCACTACTGAAGACAGATCATCATTCATCTGAGCGATTGCAGTGTTTACATCTTCAGGTCTGACGCTTAGGTAGAGCTGGAGGTCGTCGGCATAGAAATGATATTTACAGGAGGACAGAACCGACGAAATATCGTTGACATATAAAGAAAACAAAAGTGGTCCTAAAGCTGATCCTTGTGGCACTCCCGAGGAAACATGTTTCCAGGAAGATTTTTCATTTACGCAGAGAACACATTGCTGTCTGTCTTTTAAGTACCTTTCAAACCATCTCATTGCACTATCTGAGAAATTAAGCTGTTTCATTTTTCTGAGCAATATGTCGAAGTTAACAGTGTCAAAAGCTTTGCTGACGTCCAGTAGCGTCAATATTGTTGCCTTTCGATTGTCGATGGCATATTTCAGGTCATCAGCTACTTTAATTAGAGCAGTGTTTGTGCTGTGATGTTTACGGAAACCGGATTGAAATTTGTCATATAGGCTGAATTCATGCAAGTTTTCAGTGATTTGGTCATGAACAATATATTCAAGTGCTTTGGAAACAGCAGGCAGGATACCAATTGGTCGGTAATCACTAGGCAGTTGCGGGCTTTCGATCTTAGAGATGGGTCGAATTATGCTTCTTTTCCATGCAGTGGGATATATTCCGTTCAAGAGGGAAAAATTAAATATGTCAGTTAAGACAGGTACTAAGATATCGGCAACATTCTTAATCATGGTTATACCGATACTGTCGTTGCCTATTGCATCAGAATAGATTCTCATTATTGATTTTCTTGCCATATTTGTTGTTACATGTTTTAGATGGAAGGTATCGTTGTTAGTTATCCTGTTTGGGGATTCTTGTGGACGGTAATTACCAGCCGTGCGGGTATTCAGAGGTGCAGAGAAGAATTCATTTAATTCGTTAGCTGACACATGAAAAGTAGTTCCCGATTTTGCCTTTCCGACCCCCAAGCTACGGAGATTCTTCCATAGAGTCGTGGGCGTCAGATCGCTGCATACAAGGGAGCGAGCGTGCCTGATTTTAGCATTGCGAATGCATTGTTTCACTCTGTTCCGTAGCTTTCTATATTCTTCGAAACGCTCGGGTTTCGGATCTGCTTTGAAACGCCTGTAGGCAGCATCCCTATTAGTCATCATTTGACGTAATTCAGCTGTCAGCCATGGAGCAGGAGATTTTCTTACACGGATTGTGCGTACAGGTGCATGTTTGTCGTAGAGGGCAGTGAGTTTATCACCAAGTTCATTAATTTTGCCGTCGATTGTAGGTTCTCTGATTATTTGATGCCATGAGATTTCTGAGCAATCGGCTGTTAGAGCGTCAAGGTCAATACGTTCCATGTTCCTACAAGTTATGTAACGCGATTTGATCCTTGGGGCTGCACAGAGTAGGCCAGGAATATTACATCATGTGCTGAGAGGCCAGGGGCCGATGTTTGACCAACATCTCTTACTTTGTCAGTCTGTTTCGTTGCAATTACGTCTATAAGAGTATGACTGTGCGCCGTATGGTGTGTAGGTTGTAATGGAAGAACGTTCATGCTATTGCAAGTGAACAGTCTTCTTAGGTTTATTGCGGAGGGAGTGTCTCTTAGCAGGTCTATGTTCAAGTAACCCATTACGATGACATGTTCGTATTGACACTGAAGTGAATGCAATTCCGACTGGAAGTAACTCATTGAGCTTATTTTTGGCGGCTTGTACACGACGCCAGTCAAGAGCTTCCGACTTTGTATATTTATTTCAATGAACATGAATTCAGCCTCTTTTTCTTCATCAGGGTTTGACGTACATAAGACTTTCGCTCTGAGATCTGTTCGTATATACGCGCCGACCCCGCCACCTCACTTTTTTGATCTGTCTGCCCTAAGAAAGGTGTACCCTGGGAGATGAACAAATGCAGAGGATATGTGTGGTTTTCACCACGCTTCGGATAAGAGGATTACGTGGTAGTTTAGTAGGTTGAAGAGTAGGCTAAGTTCTTCGTAATGTGCAGGTAAAGACTGGATGTTGCAGTGATGGTTAGTTCAGGTTGCAATCTCATACACATGAGCTTTCAGATTTCAGCATTTGTGGCGCAATTAATACCATGCTCTGCTATTGTTAGTCCCATAACGAATTTAAACAGTTTCGTCAGCGAATATGAAGAAAACTGTAACAAACTGCAAATATCTCTATTATAGCTCACTGTAATCAGCTCTGTGCGTATATGCGTGACACTATTTTGAAATTCCTTCTGAATGAGTTATTCTGAAGTCAGCTCACGGTAAGGGTCTCGAAAATACTGGAAGACCTGAAATGGTAGCTGCCTGAAGATATATGTCAACTACCCCGTGAATTAACAGCATACAAAGTTTCGGGAACCAGAATTAACTGAGGAACCTTGGAATATACTACAAGTCTTGATGTATCGCTCCCGTATGGTCGGTAAAGAGAATATTAGACTATATCCAAACACGTCTGCTCACATTTTGTAAGCAATCCATATGTGAGTCATACTCCTCACAGTGTTTTGGAGAAAACATGAGGAGATGCAGTATCTCCGAGAAGTCATGACATCGGAAGGTCAATATGGCATATCGTGTATTACATAGTGGAGCATTTACATATACAATAAATGTATCCATTAGATCTCTACGCGCAGCTTCATGCCCTACACAGTTATATTCGTCTCAACGTCGGACTTGACAGCTTGAGATGCTTCTCGTGAATTACGCTGCAAAGAGCTCCCTCAATACTTCTGAGGACGTCTTCATTAATGTTGTACCGACGTTGGGTCGAGTGGGATTTGTTTATTCCCTATAATGAGTTGACTGTCGTGGTAAGGTCCGGGATCATGATGGCTATTTGAAAGGGGCTGGAGATGTTGCTGGACCTAAAGCATCTGATATCTCAGAGGTTGCTAAGGCGTAATTCTCAGATCGTTCGGTGGGAGCGTAGGTACTCATCAAAGACGCGGTTTGCAACCATCCCAAGCATCCCATATTTGGGCAGGACAAAAATCACGGTCTGTGTTTGACTAGAGCGACTACTGGTCACGTATACTGAGGAAAGTGGTGGTTCGCAATCAGAAGAAACAAAATAGGCTGATTACGACTTTCGGTAAGTTTCCCTTGGGATATAATGAACGGCTTTCTGGCGCGCAATAGAGGACAGAAACTAATACCTTTATTTTTCACACACAGTAGTTATTATAGAATGAACAAGTTTCGTTTGTGACCTAGTTAAAATTATCTGCGATATATAGATGCTGCGTAGACTAATGTTGAGGATGCTTAATATCGAAGAGACTGTCATTAAAAGAGTACTTTCGCGTAAGCTATCTATAATGTACGTACATCGGTTATATTTTACATCGTGTTCTGTTCCGACAAATCTCAATGGCATGGCGAAGGGAAATGCGGAAGATAGTTTTCACTTGACTTTACGTGAAAAAGGATCTTATTTACAGCACTGTATCAGTTATTGGTCTGAGCACCAATAGCAAGGGAGAGACGGGTCACATGGTTAGTATGTGGTTAGGATTGAAAAGCAGTTTCCAGTTCAACGAATTTCACTGAAACTCTGCCGCTAACGACTGGAGTGTTAGTTAATTTTCTATTAACTATGAAAACTTTATCGTTCACAGAATGAATAATTCATTGTTGCTTTTAGCGAATAAACGAAAATCGGCTCAAATTCGAATGTAAAACATGCAGATATACTAAGCGAAAGCGATAGAGATGCGACTCTGTGTGTGTGTGTGTGGGTGTGTCTGTGTGTGTGTATAGAGAGAGAGAGAGAGAGAGAGAGAGAAGATAGGGACCTATAAATGGCGGGACCAGTATTGTTTTAACGTGTATCGTCCTTTAAATCTAGTCCCTGCACTAGGGACCAAAATAAGTTCTTAATTTAATAGGACACTAAGTAGACGATTTATTTACTCCACACCATATTTTGTAAATCCTCTCTAGTAAGACACATGTGCTTTTTATTTTTCTTCTTGAACTATGAAATCTGTACTCCTAACAATATACCCAAATCATTGTCTCTGGCTGGCAGTTTCAAGCTCAAATAACCATGTGGTCCGACCTATTGCCTTGGCATTTTCGTACTACAAAGAAAATAAAAAGATTTCTTTAAGATACTTCGAGATTTAATAACGAAGTACTACCGAACTTCGGTAATGTACTAACACTTTCTTCTCTTCCCAGAGGAACTTTGGATTGAATAAGTAGTACGGTGCTGGGGTTCTGGGTGCAATTTTGGTATAAAATTGATATCAAAATGATATACAACTTAATTAAAACGTTGAATTTACCCTCCATGTCCCTATGCCTGTACATTTCTGCTACTGACTCCAGACAGTGGAATAATACTTAGCCGGCCACTGTGACCGAGCTGTTCTAGGCGCTTCAGTCCGGAACCGCGCTCCTGCTACAGTCGCATGTTCGAATCCTGCCTCGGGCATGGATGTGTGTGATGTCCTTAGGTTAATTAGGTTTAGGTAATTCTAAGTCTAGGGGACTGACGACCTCAGATGTTTAAGTCCCATAGTGCTTAGAGCCATTTGAACCATTCTGAATAATACTTCAGAATTTATAGCACAGTTGATTTACATAAAATGGTTCAAACTCCATCCATCTGGCGCTCTATCATGCACAAACCACACTTTTTTCCTAACCATCTGTTATGTCACGCACGCTATTATGTCAACAATGTACCGATAAGGGATGCTACCCTCCTCGAGATGCATGCATCTGGAGAGATCTTGTAAACTTGGATGGGAGCCATGGATAAGACTGGGGTGGAACAATCTTTGCTGAACAGCAGTTACAGACATAGCTCTCTCTGTTCCTTCACAAGAAGGATTCGTGAAGGACAGTGGGGAGAGGGGGGAAGGGGGGGGGGGGTAACCTGCATATGATCGATGTGCTGGAAATAGATACATAACCTAACTACATCGTTGCAGCATGCTGGATTGTATACTTTGGTGTACATGACCATATGGACATACCTCACAGTCATGTGTCTGCATTCACAAACTAGTATACGGACTTCCAAGCTAGTGGACGTGTTATTTAGCGGTGGTACAGAAATTGGGAAGCATTCTGCCATGTAATTGACTAGCGTGGAGATTAGGGAACAACTGATAAAATTGCTAAAACTGATCATGCTATCAACTACAGTGCATGTTACAGTACATAGTGCCACATCAACGGTGTCTTTGGCACCCCATCTGTCCACTAGTATGCTGTTGATTACCATATAATGACTGACTGACACCACCTGGTAGAGGTAGAGATAGCCTTGGCGGAACATTGGATATCTGCTGCTTGTCACTGTGGAGCATGGGATAAAACATAGAGGCCATAACCTTCAGACAGATCGTAAGCATTCCTTAGTGCTGCAGACTCATACTATTTCCAAATAATGTGATGCCCTCCAGATTGTTTTTCACAAATAAAATAACAATACAGCGCCTCTTTTTATTTCTACTACCTCGCACACGATGTGAACACCGCCTTCTGGCGATGGTCAACACTGGAACAATAATCATGTACATGACTCCGAAATGAGGAAACTATGCTCTTCGAAATGGAACACTAAGACATCTGCTATTCAGTCGGTGTGGAAGATTAGACTAATTGTGCAGATCATCACCTTCGGATAGCTGGTGGAAGCGCTCTAAAATGCCGAAAACTGTTCCAGTTTCCATACATTGTGATGTCTTCCATATTTCTGTCAATGAAGAACATCGTCTTTGTTTTTTATTTCTACCATCGTGTGTGTTAAGGGAGCTGCGTAGTTTAAACCATGTGATGTTCAGCTTTCTGTGAGAGTGAATGGATAGAAACATATTAATGTTAGATTAGCACCTGAGACAGACCTCGAAGTCAAGGTAGAAAGACAAAGTGAGGACTGTGTACAAAGCTGTAGACATACACTATTTGGCTGTATTGCAGCTGAAAAAATGGTGTAGTAAGCTGCTTATGGAAGAACAATACAGATAACCCCCTCTTATGATCGGTAATCTGTTGGATATGGTCTTCCTCCACTACAGTCGACAAAACATTGCATATGTCTCAGCAAGTGACGTTTACCACTGGGCACCTGCAATGAAGCGAAGCATGTTTATGTAAGATGTCAACACGCAGATGGTTTTTTTACCGATGTATCAGAGGAGAGAGATGCGGTAAAACATTATAGGATGTTCCATTACAAATGATGGTATAGCTGGTTAAAATTTGGATGCAGATAATTCTCTTAAACTACACCAATTTTCCTCATAAAACTAATAGAAATCAACTATATCTATTCTCATGGAATCACCACTGTTTTTATTATTATTGGGACAACTGTTTGTGTAATAATAAGAGCTACCGCAAGTCATGTGTTATTTCATACTTCATAACCTCTAATTATAAAGTAGACGCCACTTGAAATATAACTCATTGTGGAACCTTGAAATGATAGTGTTTTTCTCGACATGTGAGTAGACTGCGTGAAACAGGCTGTGATGATGGAATTGCTTAAATAACTAGACCATATAAATCTGCTGCCATTGCGAATGATTGTCTGCTGGATGACAGAAACTTTACAGGCAAGTCGGTAGAGGAGAGATATAGAGCAAAAATGCCGAATGTAAGTACGCAGACAGTATTTTTTTATGTATTGGAAGAGAGAACCGCAGTAAAATATTATGGGATATTGTAATTAAAGACAGGCTCTCACGATTTGTTTCGTAAACGCTAGTGTAATGTAGCAACGTATTGGTAAAACAGGACCTGCCGTAGTGTACAAGTCAGCAGTGTCATCTCGAATTATTTCTGACATGTGAGCAATTAGCGTGACAGGCTGAATTCTGTAATGTTATTTCACATGTCTGATCTGTTTTCAATACATACGTCCTTGACAATTTGTTTACAGACTCTGATTTGAATTCGAGAGCTGCTCTGAAATCATTTAATTTGTCCATCAAGATGGAATAAAAACTCTAAACATAGATGTTTTTTGCAGTGAACACATAGTGTACTGTCGGGCCTTCACTCTGTTGTACAAATAATTCAAAAGCTGAGATCGCTTAAACACTGTTTACTAGATGACCGGTTTGAACTCACTAAAGGTGCCATCATCGGATCTGAGTGTAGCTTAACATTCAGATCCGATGATGGCACTCTTAGTGTGTTGAAACCGGTCATCTAGTAAACAGTGTTTAAGCGATCTCAGCTTTTGAATTATTTTAGATGTTTAAAATTCTCGCTTTTTCTTTACCCTGATGCCGATTTCGAAATAACGAAGACATTCTGGAATGAACGGCAGTTTTCGCAGCAAAATAGTGGAAGCTTTTTTTTCGATTTTACACAGGGTGTGTAGCAGTTTGGTCATATGTAATCGGCGGCAATGCAGTAGCCTTTCTTTCACTTCGTTGGATGTCGCAAAATAATGGAAGAAGGGGGAGAGGAAGATATTCTGCAGTTGAACGTAAGAGAATGACTGTACAGCTGCCGTTCTGTATTGATAATGCAACCATGTGAAAAGAATGTAATGCCCTTGTGCACGACAAGTTATAATTTGACCACCATGAATCCTCTCAAACTACAGCGATTTTGCTAATGAAACTAAAAGAAAATGGTCTGCGCCTATTTCCGTGGAGAGAGGACATTTGCTATCGCTGCGATGGAGTGTTTTCTTTTTTTTTTAATAGCCACACTCTTATAAGAGATGTGTGTTGACATGAAATACACTTGTTACAGTGAAGTGTTTTCCTCGCAGAAAGGCGGGCTGGTGGAGGCTGTGGGGCTTGGCCAGCCGCATGTGAGTGTGGTCGCCTGACACAGCTGTGTTCTGTCATTTTAATGTCATTTGTCCCGCGTTGTTTATGGGTGTTACATCCTTTTGTGTAGGCAAAGAGCCAATGCCGGGACTGTCGCCCCAGGGGGGGACGGGTGTGCCCAAGGACCACATGCTCATCCACCACCAAGAGGTCAGTATGCAGCAAAGAAATTTGTTGTGCGTGGTTTCTGCTGTCCGTTTGAAAAGGCCTGTATCCTCACATGAGGTGATGGGACGGAGGCAGAGGGTGGGATAGAGGGTAAGAGTGCCTATAACGTCATTAGTTCCTCACTGTACACGGAGGAGAATGCACACTGAACTACCACCCCTCTCTGCTGTTTCATTATTTTGGCATGACGGTTATCGCTAGTCCCCAGTACAAGTGCTGGTCATTTTCATGATGTGTAATTAGAACAGTGAAGCATTTTCCGTCGGTTGTGGTAGTGTGTATCGACTTCGAGTATCTGGGCGGCAGGGTGATTGGCCAGCAGTATAGTGAACTATGGCGTCAAACAGCGCTAGATACAGTCCTCAGCTGTATGCTTACAGATTAATAGACGTTTTAAACTCCCCTCTGTCCAAATTCAGCATGTCAGCACTTGAACATACTTCTTGACAAAAAATAGAGGTAGTACCTTCCACACCAGCCTTTTTCCCATCAGCTGGTAGGTGAGGGCTAGAGTTTGGGTGCATCTGGCACTAGATACCAGTTGTATTGTGTTTTTTTCTATCAGGATAAAAACATCACTTATATGGCACTGTCAATTTTTGAGCTCCATTGCGATTTTAGGCGCTCCTTGTGTAGAACTATGCACATAGTGGTGTAATTAGGCCAAATATTTATTATTAATTACGTAATTAGGACCGATCTTTACTTCAGTTTCCCATACAAAATAAATAAAGTAGACTAACCTTACCTTCCTCTCCTGCATTTCGGCTGAGGGGTGCACTTGGGCTTGCTGTCCAGAAGGACGAGAGTTGGAGTCCTGGTAAGGACGCTGGAATTTTTAGTTTCCCTCCAATTTCCTGTTTGATGTGGGTGGGACGTCATGCTGAACCTAGGATTAATCTCAGCCCTGGAACGAGAAATTTTTGCCAGAATTAGAGATTTTCACCTACAGATTAAGTGGGGGAGGTAGGGGTGGGGAGGTGGCGTGAACACACGTACGGGCTGAGGAAAATACGTGACGCCGTCTAGGGGTTGGGTGTTGGTAGGTGTGGGTAATTAATTGATCAGTTTAATTAATTTGCGTATCAATTTTATATTTAAATTACACCCTGTGTCCCAGTACCCTACTACTCGATTACATTAAGCGCAAAACCCATTCACAGCACCCAATATCCCAACACTTATCACCAATCTAGCTGCCCTGCTGCTGCACTACAGCCATGTTCCACCTTACATCCTACGTGCCCTATCCCTCCTCTCCAACCGAAATTTCTAGTTACTCCCACTCCCCAATGATCAAATCCATCCCAAGGTACTGTACCTCCAAACATAATCACAACACTCTGCCTCACATCATACTTTCATTTCATTTCTGCCCCCCCCCCCCCCCCACCCTCTAAACTTCATCCCACCTTCCTCCATCGTGCTGCCTTTTAGTCGCTACCTGCACATCTACAGGCCCCCATAGTCATATTCATCATTCCACCTTCATCATGACCATTATCATTTGCATGTATTACATACATCAACTTTATACCATTGCTTCATTCATACACAACTGGCCATTAAAATTGCTACACCACGAAGATGACGTGCTACAGACGCGAAATTTAACCGACAGGAAGAAAATGCTGTGATATGCAAATGATTAGCTTTTCAGAGCATTCACACAAGGTTGGCGCCGGTGGCAACACCTAGAACTTGCTGACATGAGGAAAGTTTCCAACCGATTTCTCATACACAAACAGTAGTTGACCGGCGTAGCCTGGTGAAACGTTATTCTGATGCCTCGCGTAAGGAGGAGAAATGCGTACCATAACATTTCGGACTTTGATAAAGGTCGGATTGTAGCCTATCGCGATTGCGGTTTGTCGTATCGCGACATTGCTGCTCGCGTTGGCCGAGATCCAGTGACTGTTAGCAGAATATGGAATCGGTGGGTTCAGAAGGGTAATACGAAACGCCGTGCTGGATCCCAATGACCTCGTATCACTGGCAGTCGAGATGACTGGCATCTTACCCACATGGCTGTAACGGATCGTGCAGCCACGTCTCTATCCCTGAGTCAACAGATGGAGACATTTTCAAGACAACAACCATCTGCACGAACAGTTCGACGACGTTTGCAGCAGCATGGGCTATCAGCTCGGAGACCATGGCTGCGGTTACCCTTGACGCTGCGTCACGGACAGGAGCGCCTGCGATGGTGTCCTCAACGACGAACCTGGGTGCACGAATGGCAAAACGTCATTTTTTCGGATGAATCCAGATCCTGTTTACACCATCATGATGGTCGCATCCGTATTTGGCGACATCGCGGTGAACGCACATTGGAAGCGTGTATTCGTCATCGCCATACTGGCGTATCACCCGGCGTGATGGTATGGGGTGCCACTGGTTGCTCGTCTCGGTCATCTCTTGTTCGCATTGACGGCCCTATGAACAGTGGACGTTACAATTCAGATGTGTTACGACCCGTGGCTCTACCCTTCATTCGACCCCTGCGATACCTTACATTTCAGCAGGATAATGCACGACCACATGTTGCAGGTTCTGTACGGGCCTTTCTGGATACAGACAATGTTCGATTGCTGCCCTGGCCAGAGGTGGTTGTTCCGGGTACTGATTTCTCAGGATCTATGCACCCAAATTGCGTGAAAATGTAATTACATGTCAGTTCTAGTATAATATATGTTTGCAGTGAATACCCATTTATCATCTGCATTTCTTCTTGGTGTGGCAGTTTTAATGGCCAGTAGTGTATTATCATCAGTGGCCACATTTGGCTCTAATCAAAATCATCAGTAATTTCCCGTGGGAAATGATGTAGGATGAAAATTGGACAAGGCAGGTAGATACAGAAGGGGGACAGAACGCATCTGCTTCCAAGATTTGTGGAATTAGGAGGCTGGAAACCCAGGCAACGTTGGCACAGGAAAGGATACAGTTTCGTGCTTTGTGTGTTGGATTCTAAGGGAGTGCGTATTCCACGTTATTTTTATGTCGATGATTGCCCGTAAATACTTTACTATCAGAGGGATGGGCTGGTTGTTGGAGAGTCTGAAATCTGGACGATGGAACAACCTAATGGGACGACGAATTGTGGCGGCTTAGTTTTTCTATTCACATACTTGAACTTTCCACCTTCTATCCCACTCGACCAGGAGATTTAAATAGCTTTGGAGGGAGATATGGGGGAGTTGGAGGGTGTGGTGAGTGGCTAAGTAATCAGTGTCGACAGCGTATAATAGGAGGCAGGTTAGGGGATATTGGTTTGGGAATGGCAGCATTGTACATCATAAAAAGTAGACGGGACACGACCGAGTCCTGAGGCCCGTTGCAGTGGGATGAAACTTGCGGGACCGGGTATGGTTGACTGTGACGTATGTAGGGCGCTGCTGAGGGAAGGATGCTGTATGCAAACATTACAATTTTGTTTCCCTACGCATTCGGATTAGCTTACGCTTTTCTACATTTAAGGCTAGCTGCCATTAATCACACCAACAATAAATTGTATTCTCTTGTAGTCACTCAACTTAGACACCATCCCTTATACTACACTGTCATCAGCAAACAACCACAGACTGCTGCCCACCCCGTTCGCCAGATCATTTATGTATACAGATAACAATAGCGGTAATATCGCCCTTCCCTGGGGCACTCCTCACGTTAGCCTTGTCTCTGATGAACACTCGCCGTTGAGGAGAAAATATTGGGTTCTATTACTTAAGAGATCTTTGAGCCACTCACGTGTCTGGAAACCTATTCCATAAATTCGTACCTTTGATAACAGTCTGCAGTGGAGCACTGTGTCATTTTCCTAAAATCTAGAAATGTTGAATCTACCTGTTACCCTTCGTCCATAGCTCGCAGTACGTGGTGTGAGAAGAGGGGAAGTTGAGCTCTCGGGTGATGCTTTATCAAACCATGTTGATTAGTGCACTTAAGCTTCTTAGCTTCAAGACACTTTATTATATTCGAACAGAGAATGTGTTCAAGGATTATGCAGCAATCAGAAGTTAGAGATACTGATCTGTAATTTTGCGGGTCCGTTCTTTCACTTTTCTTCTATACTGGAGTTCCTGCGTTTTTTTTTTCAATGGCTTACGACCTTGAGGTGGGCGAGAGTTTCGAGATAAATGCAAGGTATGTAAATGGTAAGTAATGGACCCATGCCATAGAGTACTCTTTGCAAATCCGAACCGACGTTCGAGTCTGACCTGTCACCTTCCTTTTTTCAACTCTTTCACCTGTTTCCCTACGCCAGGCATGTTTATTGCTATGTCGTCCACACGGGAGTTTGTTAGATCGTCAAGCCAAGGTATATTTGTTCGATTACCCTACTTGAAGGCTTACTTACACGCGCAATTTAAAACTCTTGTTTTCGTTTTGCTAGCTTCAACTGTCACACCACCGTGATAAACGCGTAAGTGGATGGAAGCCTTAGAGCCCCTTAGAGATTTTACGTAAGACCAGTCTTTCTTCTCGGGTTCTGGGTCAGGTCCTTTGGGAAGGTCTGGCTGTGGATATTGTTGTATACTTTGCGCATTGATCTCTTCACATATGCACCAATGCCTACTAGCCTTTGTTTGTCGCCATTTGCGCATTCTCTTTTGAACCAAGATTGCAAAAGCCGTTGCTTCTTCAGAACTTCCCGAATTTCATTGTAAAACCATGGTGGGTCCTTCCATCCTTAATTCACTTTCTATGCACATACTTCTGGAAACCACAATTCACAGTACGTTTAAGCTTTCCACAGAATTCCTATGCGTGTATCTTATTGGTATTAACTGCTGTCAGTTCACTGTCTGAGTGAGGTGCTAACAACTTCTGAACTGCTGTTTGTAGCAGAAACACTCTCCTAGCCCTCTTGACTGCTGTATTAACTTTCGTTCTCATAGCTGCTATAATGACATAATGATAACTGATCACCGTCTCTTCACTGATGCTGGCCTATTTGTAGCTAGAAGGTCTAAGATATTTCCATTGCGTTTGGGCTGACGAACTAGCTGCTCAAGACAGTTGTCATAAAAATATCCGGAAGTACCTCGCCGTGTTGTATGTGTGTACATTGGCAATGAATCTATGTACGTCCCAGTCCATACTCGGTAGGTTAAAGAAGCCTTCAACTAATATTGCATACCCTGGGTATTTACCCGCTACTGACTGTAGACTTTCTTTGAATGACTATGATACTGTCACAGCGGAAGTGGGTGGCTGGTAAAATCATCTAACAATTTACAAGGTTTCGCCTAGACCTGTCATTTGTGACCAGTAAACTTCAGTGTCACACTCAACTTCGCCCTCAGTAGAGGCAAAACTTCTGTCAACTGCAATGAACGCTCAGCCTTCTATAGCGCATAATCTGTCTCTCCGATATATATTTCATGAGCCACTAAATATCTCAGAACTTTGTACTCCGAGTTTCAGCCAGCGCTCGGTCCCAAGAATAATTTAGGCGCGAGAACTTTCCTGGAGGGTAGAAAATTCGGGAACTTCGTTAGAATGATCGACAATTTACGGATAAAATTTTGACAGTCGAAGAGTCTTAACTCTGAACATGGTCTGACTTCCCTTTGCGCGTAACGACTGTTGGGTGTCCATCAGAGTACCTCAAACTACTGCCCAGCCTAAAAAACCACCTAGTGGTCTCTACACATTCTCTGTTACCCAAAGTGCTGCTTCCTTTTTTGAAAATCTCTTCGGGTTTGCTGCCGGATGCTAAATTCAACTTGACTCGATATTTCGGCGATCCAACTTGTCGCCATCTGCAGGAAAATGCTGCTTCTGCTGATGAGTCCCGCTGAGAACTGACGCCAGGCTGCAAATCGACGTGCTATATAGGCCACCGTTCAGTACACGGCACATACGCCGCCCATCACGGTTGCTGTCCTCCAAGACAGGGAGGTGGCGCCGCGCTTAGTGGAACACTGCTGGAAACGATGTATCACACTCAGGGCCTACCGAGCGAGGTGGCGCAGTGGTTAGCACACTGGACTCGCATTCGGGAGGACGACGGTTCAATCCCGTCTCCAACCATCCTGATTTAGGTTTTCCGTGATTTCCCTAAATCGTTTCAGGCAAATGCCGGGATGGTTCCTTTGAAAGGGCACGGCCGATTTCCTTCCCAATCCTTCCCTAACCCGAGCTTGCGCTCCGTCTCTAATGACCTCGTTGTCGATGGGACGTTAAACACTAACTACCTACCTACCCTACACTCAGGGCCGCACCGGAGAACGTTCAATTTTGATGCGAGACAATACAGGCTGTCACGTCTTGCTAAGAGGAAACCCATTGTCTCTGTTGATTAAAATATCCGCCCACCTAATTTCAATCGCCTCTTTATAGACACTGTTCCAAAAACCGGAAATGTTGGCAACTACCACAGTTTCATAAAATTTCGCACTGTGTCCCTGATTTAAGCAGTGTTCTGCTACTGCCGATTTTTCCGGCTGTTGTAGCCTCGTATGACGGCGATGTTCCACACACCCCACGCACTGTGCGAATCGAACGGCCAATGTAGGCTTTCCCACATTGAGACGGAATTTTGTACACTCCGGGTTTCCTAAGCCCCAAATCACCTTTCACAGAGTCGAGTAGTGCCCTAATCTTATAAGGTATGCGGATCACACTCTTAATGTTAAAGTTCTTTGAAATTCGTCCAATCTTAAACGATAAGCCTCTAGCATAAGGAAGAAATGCTACAGATCTATGTTCCTCTGCATGCACCTCCGGAGATGGTCCAAACTCCACAGTCCGACGAGTCTACTTCTCGGAGTATCCATTTCCCTTAAAAACAGCCATCAAATGCGCAAGTTCTTGGGTTAAGCTGTCCGCATCGAAAATGGCATATGCGTCCTAAGGACGCCACCGCCTTGGTGTGGTGGATGACAACTCTTAGGATGCAGATACCAATCTGTATGCGTCGGCTTTCGATGAACACTGTGTCCCAAAGTACCATCTGGTTTTTTATAAACCATAACGTCTAAAAATGGAAGCATCCCATCATTTTCAACCTCCATAGTAAATTTGCTTCCTTTGTTTAGTGCGCCCGTGCCCTATCAAGGAGAGTCCTGATAATACCTATCTGATAACGCAGATCTAGAAACCTACAGTCGAGACTGTCGCAGAGTGAATGAAGCCTTTGTCTGAGACTCTCCAGCCGGTTGCAAATCGAAGGACTCCGATCAACTCTGAACAATGCTGATAACTGGTGCTCCGATTTCAACGCTCTCGCGAGTCCAGTAGTCTTCGCTACTTCCGCCAGCTGCCTAGATGAATTGAGGATGGTTTCAGAACCCCTGCGTCTATCAGAAATGCAGAGCTTTTAACATCTTAAGTCAAACTGCCGAATGGAACCGTGCCATGACATAACTATCACTAATTGGCGTAGGAAATTTAAGAATAAATAATAACTCACGAATCTTGAATTCTATCATGGTAGCAACTCACATAACAGATAAACATTCTTGAGTAATAACGCTTCTTGCACGCGATATAAAACAAAAAGTGATAGCAAAGACACACAACATAAATTCGAAAAGTGTCGTATCTGTCTCGTGGAATCAAATTCCATGGCGTTAAAATAAAACGAAGTAAATTATTATGAACTTGGTGATTGCTGTTTTGTTCAGGTGCACAAGCACAGCTATTCAGGCGCGTGTTTCAGCAAAGCTGAGTACCGCGACCGTATCAGCTGTTGTCGCGGTTGTCTAACAGGATTGGCAAAAGTGCGTTGCGCAGCCGAACGCGCGAATGCGCACAGCAGCGTTCGAATTTGACTCACTCCAATACTCAGCTGCCCCAGCCGGCGCTCTGCGCTGATTGGCGCAAGCACGAGGGATCATCGTATTTCGGCTCGGCTTTAGGAGGTGCCTGGACTGCAGAGCCCGTGGGCGATGCAAGCATTACCTGGGGTGTCCGATGCGTCGCGCCAAATTCTCCGCCACCGCAACACGCAGAGGTAGCAGCCTGAAGGCAGGTGGCCGTAGCCAAGAGCTCATTCAGCCGTTCGAGAACATCAGCCAGCCCCTCCTACGCCTGGACACAGCACGCACACGTCCTAACCATCCCAGGAAAAATAACTAAAGAAGAGAACAATAAAGGCAGACAAGCCTACATATGCAACTTGCTAGCTGTTCAGAAGAAATCAAAACTGACGTACAGATTGCCTGATCTTACAATTAAAAATTAAAAATATGTTTCAAACACATTAACGAGAATTTTTGCGAAAGTAATTAAAAACAAACTGGGAAAAAATTTTAGAACCAAATAAGAACAAGGTGGTTTCACGGCTGGGAGATCATGTGTACACCATATTTTCACATTACGACAGATTTTGGAGAAACATGGGGAAAAATAAAAAAATAGGATTAAATTTCATAGATCTAAAAAAGTGTATGATACTGTTCCAAGAAAATTACTTTGGAGAGCACTACATATGGCAAACTTAAAACCTTACTTGATCAAAATAATACAACAGATGTATAAAGATAACATTTGCCAAGTTGGTAACAAACTTTCATATAAATTTAGAACAAGCGAAGACCTTTGACAGGACTGTTCCATGTCATCATCATTATTTAATTCTTATATAGATATTAGCCTTAGACAGGGTCTCGTAAATGTAATAGTATGGGATTAGAAATAGGAGAGGGAGTTTACCTGCGTCATTCATTGTTTGCTGATGATCAAGTAGTCATAGCACAAGATGGGGAGAATGCTAACTATATGGGCAATCAACTAGCAGTAGCATACAAAACTTGGGGTTTGAAGACTAATTACCAAAAAAGAGAATACTTGACTAATGATTCAGATGAGCTGTACACTGAAGGACAGAAAATCAAAAAGATAAATACTTTCTGTTATTTTGGATCTGTTCTAGAAATCGAGGGAAAATCAGAGTCAGAAATCAATAAAAGAATTAGTAGCGGACGGAAGGTCATTGGGATGCTTCACTCAGTCTTATGGAGCAGGAAAGTAATGAGTATAGCTACAAAATTAATATACAAATCCATATTAGAGAGTGTGGTCTGTATGGAACGGAGACCTGGACAATTAACTTGAAGCACAATAAAAAATTACAAGCTCTAGAGATGTACTTCTGGAGAAGATGGGCAAGAGTCTCCAGGAAAGAGAAGATAAGGAACACCGAAATAATGAGAATGGAAATAAAAGAAATAATATTTCACGTAATGGATAAGGAGAAATTACAGTGGTACGGGCATGTATGACGAATGGAGGAAACCAGAATATCAAAGTTGATACTGGAGTGGGAACCGGAGGGGAGAAGAAGAGGACGACCTAGAACCACCT